>NC_133405.1:73676432-76076432 GCF_047511655.1 Castor canadensis | reverse complement strand
TAGAAATGTGGTTTGCAGCCATCTAGTTTTTAGCTTCAAGGAGGTCAACCATCATACACACAGACAAATTGCAGGACCACACACAGGATAATACATTAAAAATTACATTAATGAGAACCCTTTCTAAGAAAATTCATCTTCTTTTAGTCATTGGTTTATACTTAAAAACAGACTAATCCACCAAAATAGTCATGAGGGGCACAAAAACAACCTTATCACTTTTTTGCCTTATACAAATAACAGCACAGATCACAATCACCTTAGTTTCTCTCTGTACCTTACAGCCTTTCCTTGCTAGTTAACAACACAAACTTCTTTTTTTAATACAAAAAATAAAATTATATTGTAGAAATATCTACTTTTAATTATACACATGCATTTATACTTATCCCAACAGGACTGGCATAGCAGCAAGGCACAAGGGCATGGCACTGGTTTTGGAAGGAAGGAGAAAGGGGGAAGAGCTCAAGAGGGTGCTATTAAGGACACAGAACTCTGAGCTGTGGCCAGTCCAGTCTCCTGGTGCACAATGGGGGTGCAGGCCTGTATGGAGGTTGGGTAAGTGATTGAGGATCAGAGAGGGAAGGTCTTTGCCTTTCTGGAGCCCCAACTATAGGCTTCCAGCCTTTAAAATTCAAGTCATCATTGGAAAGTTCAGGAGTCAGCACCGTGATGATCAAGCAGTGCCACTGTCCATATTTAGTTAGCCAGACTTGGGACTGGAGAGAGGTAAATGCTAACTACCAACATGCAGGACACATACAATTCAGTTCTTCCTCCAAATGACTCAGAGAAATCCACATGAGCATCAGGCAGTAACACAGAAGATGCCTTGGGATGTACAATCCTAGAGAGGCAGATGTGATCTGAAGGGTGGCTAGGTGAGGAGGCAGCTGGAAGCAGCATTGGGTATCCTGCCACTCTGGGATGACACTCCTGCAGTACAAAGTGATTTCTGGAAAGTGAAGCTAAGGGTAAGAAGGCGACTTGTATTTTGGGGGTCAGACTCTTTTTTACATTTTAAAATTATTTTCTATGTAGTGCTACTTATTACTTTCTTAAAACCTATTTGAAAGTTTACATTTACTGTAGAAAAATAAAGGAAAAAATGTACCAAAATGTCATTACTTCCCTCTAAGTGGCGGAAATGTAGGACTTTCCCTATTTATTCTTTTTTTTTATTTTTATTAATTTCATATTTACAGCCATCAGAGAAGGACAGTCTCTTCAATAAATGGTTCTGGGATACTTAGACATATAGATGCACAGGAATGAAACCAGACCCCTACTCTCATCATATACAAAAATCAGCTCAGGACATTCTCATTCTCAATCTACAGGTAGCCTATACTCAGTCTATTGAAAGTATGTTCCTTTCCTAACTTCAGAACTCTAGGAGTCCAACTACTCATTTATTCATTATTGTGCTTTACCAAATTCAGCTGATAGCTGCCCAAACTGGAAAGAATGGAAAGGGCTTCCAAATGCGTTTGATTTGGGCAGTTGATTAGGCCACTCTTTTTCTGCCCTCTGTGTCTGTCCTCTGTCACTACCAGTGACTAACTCCTAATGGGCATTTTTTTTCTCCTGCCTGGTTTGCCAGATCTCTAACTTGAGGACTACTCCAGACTTCCAAATCTGAGGGCTCCAACGTATCACTTCTAGCACTCATCTCAGAGAAAGAAAATAATAGCAATGGAAAAAACAGGAAATGATTTTGACCAATGTGTCTGTTTTGAAAAGTCAAATATGGATACATTCATCCAACTTTGGAGTACTCACGTTTGTTTAGGCTTACATAGAAGGACAACTGGTGCAATTGGCAAAAATTGTTCCTAGTTAAGCAGTCTTGATCAAATGTCATCTGGATGGTCATTATCAGTATTCTGGTTCTGCAAGGTGACTTGCAAGGTGACAGAGAAGTTTTTGATGCTTAAGAAGATAAGCTGGGAGATAATTGTCATATACAGGGTGATTGCATCATGGAATAATCTGCCTGGAAAGCTCAACTGTTCCTGGAATGCAAAGTGACTACAGGTTTAACACAAGGACTGGAGACTTTCAGACATCTTTTTTGGTATCTGAACAGGATGTTGTAAAACCTGACAGAAAAAATACCTTAGTTATACATACCTTTCTGCTTTTAGCCTTGAGTGTGGAAGAGTTAGATTAGGTACCACCAATTTTCAGACAGACAGTACTGGATGCATAACATGCCTATGTGCAGAGTTAAGCAAGAGTCAGAGCTCTAGGAAAACAGACAGACACAAAATGAAAACAGAGATTCCTTACTTTTTTTCCTACTTTTAGTTACCTCATGGATCCATGTAAGGAGTAAATGCTTCTTAGAAAAATCACTTTCTAAATACTTGTTATGATTCCCCCCACCTTGTGCTTGAACATTCATCTGCCTTGAGGGAATTATGGCATAGGCCAATTCAGCCTGATAGCCTTCTTCCATAGCCAAGTTAAATTCCAGAAATTCACAGTGATTACATTTTGCCCAATGCTTTTAGGACTCATTGTGGCAGGGGTTCATCTCGGTGGCTGAAGCAAGTATCAATGCTAGTGAACAGTTTTGGATGAGCCAAGTGTGATGCTTCATGAGACATACTTTCCAGAGAGTCAACAATGGATCATATTTCCTTCATTGTACATCTCAGAAAGCATAACATCAAGGAAAATGGCACTCTCAAAGTACAGGTTACCATGCTCTTATGAGTCCTTTTGGATAGGATTCTGAATTCCTTCCAGCCTAGGAATGAGGTGTGTCCTTCTGAGGTTATTCCCATTGTATATGTTAGGTTCCGACATGCAGCACTTCCATTAAGACTCTGGTCCACTAGAATCACCCAGATTGCAGCAAGAGAGAATTTGAATACTTTTCGTTGGCAACTGGGGACACTCATGAAGATATCTCTACTAGTAAGTGCTTTACAGCCAGCCAATTGTTAACCTCTAAGGAGTCAACCATTGTACACACACCTAGTACAACACCATACAAGATGACACATAAACAATTACATCAATGAGAATCCACTATAAAACAAATAATTTTTTTAGTCATTGGTTTACACATATAGATAGGTTAATCCACCCAAATAGTCTTGCTTTAGGGGACAGGCTGGTTCCTGTGAGATGACTGTTGGTGCCTAGGGGTTGATCACATCATGGGGTAATCTTCCCAGGAGGCTCAGCTGCTCCTAGAATATAAGGTGACTACAGGTTTAGGGACAATGACTGGAGACTTTCAGGCATCTTCCAGGAGTCTGTAATGGGACGTTGCCCAACCTGAAAGAAAATACCTTAGTATTTTCTTACCTTTGTCACTTCCTTCAACCTTGAAGGGTGATGAGGTGGAGTAGCTGCCCCCAATGTTCACAGATACTGTTTGAATGATTAACAGGCCTACGTGCGGAGGTAAGCAGTAATGGTGAATCATATAACAGGAGACAGATAGAAAGTGAAGGCAGACATGACTTTTTTACTCTACTTCTAGTTACCTTGTGGGCCCACGTAAAGAGTATGTGCTTTTTAGCAAAATACTAAATACTTGTTATAATTCCCCCTTGTGCTGTTAACATTCATCAATCTTGAGGGAATGATGGCATGAGCCAATCCTGCCTTATTACCTTCTTTCCTGGCTGGGTTATATTCTAGAATTCCATGGAAGGTTAAGTTTCTCCCAATGCTGTTTAAGACTCATTGTATTGAGGTTCATTTGTTGCTAAAGCGAGAATCAATGAAAGGAAAGAGCTTTCATTGAGAACGAGGGCTGCTTAATGGGACTTCCTTCACAGAGTTACCAGTGGGTCAGATATCCCTTTAGGTGTAGCATGGAGGGTCCTAACATTAAGAAGTTTGATGCTGGTCGAGACACAGGGTGACCACAACCTTATGAGCACTTTCTCGATGACCTGGAGTTCTTTCCAGGACAGGAACGGGGTATCGTTCTGATGTGATTTGCTGTGAGACCGTTGCATTTCATGGGGTCAGACAAGAAGAATTTGTCTCTTTTCTCTGGTGTTGGGGACACATCTCAATAAATTCCTACTAGAAATGTGGTTTGCAGCCATCAGAATTTTAGCCTTAGAGGGGTTGACCGCCATGCACACAGAAAATAGTAGGACCACACACAAGATGACACATAAACAATTACATTAATAAGAATCCATTCTAAGACAAATCATCTTTTTTGAGTCATTGCTTTGAATAATCCACCCAAATAGTCATGAGCAGGCACCATGATAGTGTTGGCACTTTTTCTTCTTATGCAAATAACAACAGATCTCATATATCTACATTTCTCTGTGAACCTTACAGCCCTTCCTTGTTAGTTAAAAACACAAACTCACCAATTCTAAATGTCACATCAGACAAATGGCAGAAGTCCAAAAGAATTCAACAGATGTCAAATGGCTCAGTAGAGCCAGTGGTTCCAAAATGACAAGGAAAATGAGAGGCAGGGCTTAATGTAAACCATTTTCCTAGGAAAAATTACCAGGGGGTCAGGCTTCAGAGCCTTTGGAGTCCAAATACTCATTTACTCATTTCTGTGCCTTACTAAATGATAGTTAGAAAAAAATCAGTCGATGCCTGCCCAAACTGGAAAGAATGGAAAGGGCCCCAAAATATGTTTAGGATTGGTAGCTGTGTGGCACACTCTTTTTCTACTCTCTGTATTTTCTTTCTGTCACTGGGAGTGACTAATGCCTAATAGGCATTTTTTTCTCCTACTTAGTTCACCAAATGTCTAACTGGAGTCCAAAACCAGAGTCCTAACTCTAGGAGTTCCAACATGTCACCTCCATTCTATTGTTTCTAAGAAAACAAACAAAGTAATAGTGAAACAACAGGGAAGAATTTCAGCCAATTTAGTAGTTTGGGGAAGACACAGATTGACACTTTCACCCACCTGTAGGATACTCACATGACTTTTAGGTTTATATAAAAGACCAACTGGTGTGGGAGGCAGGAGTTATGTCAAATTTAGGGAGTTTGATCAAACTGTCTTTTGAATGATCCTTACCAGAATTTTGGTCCTGCAATGTGACTCTGGAAAAGTTCTTATTGCTTGAGGAGATAAACTGGTTCCTGTGAGATGACTGCTCCTGCCTAAGAGTGATTACATCATGGGATAATCTGCCAAAAGGTTCAGCTGTGTGTATTTGGTTAACCCCATTGAGTCTAAAAATCACAGGGCTGCAAACTACATTCCTATTGAAGATTTATCGACATGAGTGTCCACAGATTCCAAAGATAAGAGATGAATGCTCTCTCTTTCCCACTCCTGGTGATTAGAGTGGACTAGGGTGTTGGGGATTATCTAAACCCATGAAATGCAATGGTCTCATAGGGAACCACATCACAAGTGAGTAGGCACCATGATAAAGTTGGCACTTTTTAGCTTAGGCAAATAACAGCAAAGATCTAAAACAACTTAGTTTCTCTAGGTAACTTATAGCTCTGCTTGCAAGTTAACAACACAACCTACTGAATCCAAACTTCCCACCATACAAACAGCAGAAGTCCAAAGGAGTTCAATAGATGTTAAATGGCTCAGTAAAGCCAGTGGTTCCAAAATGACAAGAAAAACAAGGGGCAAGGCCTAGGTGAACCTACTATCTAAGAGAACCTACCAAGGGTCAGACTCCAGAGCATTTAGTCTAAATACTCAATCATTTCTCTGCCTTAGCAATGATGTTTAGGAAAAATCGGCTAATGCCTGCCCAAACTGGAAAGAAAAAGAAGGGCTCCGAAATATACTATAGTTTGGTAACTGCATGGGACACTCTTTTTTTCTGCCCTCTGGATTGCCCTTTGTCACTTCCCATGGCTAGTGCCCAATGGACATTTTTTTCTCCTGCCTGTCCACTGTAATTGGAATATTAGGCCAGAGGTCCAACTCTGGAAGGGAGGGGTCACTTCCTGCCATTCACCTTAAAGGAATAAGCAAAAATAATTCAATAGGAATGTAGTTTGCAGCCCAGGGAATGATTTCAACTAATGCAGCCATTTTCAGAAGTCACAGACTAACAATTTAACCCACCTTCAGGGTACTTCCGTGACCTTTATGTTTACATTGAAGAACAACTGGTGCAGGGGACAAAAGTTGTGCCTGATTATCAAACTGACATTTGGATGCTTATTATCAGAATTCTGGTTCTTCAAGGTAACTCCAGAGATGTACTTATTGTTTGAGGGGACATACTAATTCCTGTAAGATGACTGTCCCTGCCTAGGGGGTGTCACAGGGTAATCTGCCTGAGAGGCTTGACCGCTCTTGGATTCCAAGTTGACTGCATGTTTGGAATGATAACTGGAGACTTTCAGGCACATTTTTTGGGAATCTGTAATAGGATGCTCAATAACCTGACAGTCAAGTACCTTTGTTACTCTTACCTTTGTGCCTTCAGCCTTGAAGGAGGATGAGATAAGTTACATGCCATCAATTTTCAGCCCAACACTCCTTGAATGATTACATGTCTATTTGCAGAGTTAAGCAGAAGTCTCACCCAAAGCAAAAGGGATAGTTTCAAAATGAAGGCAGAGATATCAGGCTTTTATCTTGCTTCTAGTTACCTTATGGGCCTAAGTCAGAAATCAGTGTGGGTTTTTTGTTTGTTTGTTAGCAAAAGAAGTTTCTAAGTATTTATTGTAGAAAGATTAAATAAATCTTTTTCTACAAATATTTCTTGTACAACTTGATTGACACATGTATAATATTGAGTCTCTATAAATCATCCTAACCTCATATATCAAAATTACCTTAAAATTGGATCATAAAATGAAATGTTGCAGTGAACCTAATACTCTTAGGAAACATCATAGGAGTATCCTTTCACAGTACATGAAACAATGTGAAAATGAAAGTCCACCTGCATATCAACAGAAAATATTTGCAAACCATACATCCAATAGGAGATTAAAATCTAACATGTCTCTTACATGATTTATTAGCAAAAATAATAGCAATAATGTGACTTTACAATAAAGAAAGAAACCAAACAGACATTTTTCTGAATAAGACATATATTACTAGTCATCAGGGAAATTTGATCCCAAACCACAATGAGGTATCATGTCACATCTGCTAAGATTACTATTATCAGAATGTTAGAATATGGAATAGAGTGACATCATGAAGATGGCAGAGTAAAAATCCTAGCCTTCATTTTGCCCATAAAGGACAACTGGACAGCTATTCATAAATCAAGTAATTCTGGAACATTTTAGGCAGTGATTAAGAAACTCCACCAACACAGTGGAAGAAAAAACTTGATAATAACTTGTACATGCACAATAGTAAGGACAGTTTAATTTTTCTCCAGTTTAGTTTTCATTCCATCCTACAAGCCAACACTGCCCCAAACTCCAATGAGTAGGAATTCATCTCTCAGGAAAAAAGATAGTAAGATAAGCTATCAACTTCCTCAGATTTTCAGGTCACTGCCTAAATTACCAGCCTGGGATGCACCCTACCCACATCACTGGGGAGACTGATACAGCTGAAACATCTGCCTGCAGATATCAGTAACAGCCCCAAGACAGGAGCCACTGCAGTCTACAATAGCCTGCTTGGAGGACCTCAACACCACTTGTTGCCAAACATACCCCCACAACTTTCACCACAGAAGACACAACAGGATTGGCTGTGAATCCCAGGAACTGGCTTGATAAGCTCTTACCACTGAAGAAATCATGAGCACAGTCACAGCAGATCCCCTGCAACTTTAGCCACAGAGGGCTCCTGTGATTTTCCCCTTTGCACACTCAGGTGCCTGAGCCACAACCACTCTCTCTCTTCCTACCCCAGGAAAATGCTGCAGCCATGGGCATATTGACCAAGGGACTCAGCACAAATCCCATATGCCAGCTTACTAATGGCCTTAGGCCTTTTCTGCCGGCCATGTCCGCCACCATCACACGTGCACCCAATACTAATTCCTGCAGTTGAGCTTGAGCACACTACCAGTCCAGCACCCACAGCTGCCCATAAACAAGTAGCCAATACCAAGCCCTGATGTAATTGTGTCCACAGCTGGCTACCACAGCCATACACATGAACATAACACCAAAGCTGTGCATACAAACACAGCCAAGTGAACTGCGTCATCAGCCCCACTGTCACACATATATACTCACAGTATATGTGCTGTGCATATACATGGCACCAGTCCAGCCCCCCCACACACCTGCACATATACACGCAACTGACCCTACCTTCTGGCACCTGCCTAAACTAGGTACTTTCCTCTAGATGGTCCTTGCAGTGACAGTATTAATCAGCTTCTGTTACTGTAACATAATATCCAACATAGTCATTTATAAAGTGGAAAGGTTTATTTTGGCTCACAGTTTTGGTAGTTCTGGTCTATGACTGATTGGCCCCATTGCTATGTGCTGTTGTGGCACAGCACATCATGGTGGATGGACATGGCAGGGCAAGCCATTCACTTTATGTGTGGGAAAATGAAAGAGAGAGGAAGGAGAAGACATGGAACACCACAATACCCTTAGAGAGCAAGCAAGGTATGACTTAACTTCTTCCCACCAGGCTCTACCTCTTAAAGGTTCCACCAACTCCCAATAGCACCATAGGTTGAGGATCAAGCCTTTAACACATTGGCCTTTGAGGGACATTTAAAATCCAAACTATAGCACACATACATGTACACCACCAGCTTGGGCCCCTCAGATGTGCAGACACATGTAGCTGGCTTGAGTCCTGTCACTGGCCCACAGCTGGACATTGCAATCATGCACCTCTGTGCCAGACTACTATAGCCAAACACACATACACACACACACCACCACCACCACCATGCATGCCAAAACAATTAACCCTAACTTGGCTCATGGTACTGTGCACATGCCAGCAGACATCCTGTCCTGAAATGTAGTTAACTAAAGTCAGCCTCAAAAGAAGGTTGAGAAGATAAAAAGGAAAAGAAAAATTATTTAAAGGAATAATGGCTGAAAACTTCCCAAATCTTGGAAAAATTAAAAAATTCCAGGTATGTGATGTACAATGATTTCCAAAGGATTCAATCCAAAATGACTTCATCAAGGGCTGGCAGAGTGGCTCAAGTGGTAGGGCCACCTGCCTAGCAAATGGAAGGCCCTGAGTTCAAGCCCTAGTACTGCAACAAAACCAAGACATATTATAATCCTATTCATAAAAATAAAAGACAGAAGGACTGGAGACATGGCTCAAATGGAGAGTGCCCATCTAGAAAACTCAAGGTCATGAATTTAAACTCCAGTACTGCCAAAAAATTAAATTAAAATTGATGGTGATTGTTGGGTACTGGTGGCTCATGCCTGTAATCTTAAGTACTTGAGAGGGAGAGATTGGGAGGATTGTGATTAGAAGACAGCCCAGGAAAATAATTTTCAAGACCCCATCTCCAAAATAATTAGATCAAAATAGACTGGAGGCATAGCTCAAGTGGTAAAGCACCTGCTTTGCAAGCCCAGAGACCTGAGTTTAAACCCCAGTCCCTCCAAAAGAAAAAATTGATGGAGAAATGAAAACCCTGCAGGATAAGCACAAAATAAGGCAATTCATGACCACTAAGCCAGCATTGCAGAAGATACTTAAAAGAATCCTACATGCAGATGAGGAAGAAAGATACTCAAGTGCAAGAGAGAATAAATTTCATGAGAAGAATAGAACAAATGAGAGTGAGGAAAGAATAAAACAAACTCAGCAAACCAGAAAATCCCCAAGATCGATAAGGAAGAAAGAAAAGAACAGTACGTGAACCGACCAGAAAAAAACCCAACAAAATTATAGGAATCAGCACGTGCCTCTCAATAATAACCCCAAATGTAAATGCTCTTAACTCTCCAATTAAAACTGGTTGGATTAAAAAACAAGATCCAACTGTTTTTTGTTCACCAGAAACAGAGCACATTGGTAAAGACCCACACAGACTGAAAAATGAAAGGATGGAAAGTTATATACCAAGTAACTAGAATCAAAAGGCACCCAATTTCTTTTTTTTTTTCATTTTTCTTTTATTATTCATATGTGCATACAAGGCTTGGTTTATTTCTCCCCCCTGCCCCCACCCCCTCCCTTACCACCCACTCCACCCCCTCCCGCTCCCCCACTCAATACCCAGCAGAAACTATTTTGCCCTTATCTCTAATTTTGTTGTAGAGAGAGTATAAGCAATAATAGGAAGGAACAAGGGGTTTTGCTGGTTGAGATAAGGATAGCTATACAGGGCATTGACTCACATTGATTTCCTGTGCATGGGTGTTACCTTCTAGGTTAATTCTTTTTAATCTAACCTTTTCTCTAGTTCCTGGTCCCCTTTTCCTATTGGCCTCAGTTGCTTTAAGGTATCTGCTTTAGTTTCTCTGCATTAAGGGCAACAAATGCTAGCTAGTTTTTTAGGTGTCTTACCTATCCTCACCCCTCCCTTGTGTGCTCTCGCTTTTATCATGTGCTCATAGTCCAATCCCCTTGTTGTGTTTGCCCTTGATCTAATGTCCACATATGAGGGAGAACATACGATTTTTGGTCTTTTGAGCCAGGCTAACCTCACTCAGAATGATGTTCTGCAATTCCATCCATTTACCAGCGAATGATAACATTTCGTTCTTCTTCATGGCTGCATAAAATTCCATTGTGTATAGATACCACATTTTCTTAATCCATTCGTCAGTGCTGGGGCATCTTGGCTGTTTCCATAACTTGGCTATTGTGAATAGTGCCGCAATAAACATGGATGAAAAGGCACCCAATTTCACAAAACAAGCACTACTGGACACATAGGCACAGATAGGTCCACAGACAATAATAGTGGGATTCTTTCTTTTTTATGTTGACACAACTTTAATTTTATATAAACTGTTTTTGTTAGCATACATTAATAATACAAGGGGTTTCATTGTGATAGTTCCATAAATGTGTACAGTGTACTTTAAAAAGGTTCAAACCCTCCATTATATTCCTTTAATCCCCTACCTCCCTTCTCCCCCATTTTCAAACATTATTTGGTGGGTTTCATTATGCTAGGTTCATAAATAAACATGCTTCAATACTCTTTGGCCCCCTGAGCCTTCTCCTTTCCTTCTCCCCTATCCCACTGATTCCCCCTCACAAATAATTCCCCTTTTATACTTATGTACCATTATTATTATTGTTGTTGTTATTATTATTATTATTATTATTTTAGGTGTAGATTCCTCATATGAGCCAAAGCATGCAATTTTTGGCTTTTTGAACTTGGCTTATTTCACTCAACATGGCCTCCAGTTCCATTCATTTTCTTGCAAACAACAATTCATTCTTCTTTCTGGCTGAATAATACTCACTTGTGTATCTATACCACATTTTCTTTATCCATTCATCATTTGTTGGGCACCTAGATTGATTCTACAGCTTGGCTTTGTGAATAGTACTGTGATAAACATAGGTGTGCAGGTGTCTCTCTTGTATGTTGATTTACACTTCTTCAGGTGTATGTTGAACAGTGGTTTATCAGGGTCAAGAGGTAGGCCTATTTTTAATTTTTGATAAACCTCCATATTGATTTCCATAGTGGTTGCACTGGTTTAATTCTAACAGTGGGATATTTCGATATCCCATTCTCATTAATAAATAAATCATCCAGACAAAAAAATTAACAAAGAAACTTCAGAGTTAAACTGAATCATAGATCAAATGGACTTAACAGACATTTCAGAATCTTCCATCAAACAGCTCTGGAATATGCATTCTTTTCAGCAGTACATAGAACTTTCTCCAAAATATATCACATTTTAGTCCTTAAAATAAGTCTCAAGGACTGGAGATGTGGCTCAAGCAGTACAGCATCTGCCTAGCAAGCAAAAAGCCCTGAGTTCAAACCCCAGTACCACCAAAAAAGCCAAGTTTCCACAAATAAAAAAATTGCATCATATCAGATCATAATGAAATAAAACTAAAAGTCAATAGCATATGAAAATACAGAAAATACACAAACATATACGCTTTTGAATAATTAGTGGGTCATTGAATTAAAATTTCTAGAATCAAATGAAATTTAAAGCACCACTTACCAGAAACTTTGGGATACAAGAAAGTCAGTTCTAAGAGGGAAGTTTATAGCTATGAGTGTTTACACTAAAAATTAGAACTGTCTAATGATGTACACCAAAGTGTTAGGAAAACATAAATAAGATAAACCCAAAATTATTATATCAAAAAGTAAAAAGAACACATCTGAAATTAATGAAACAGAAACCAAATGGACAATACAAGTGATGAATGAAACAGAGACTTGGTTATCTGAATTGACAAACTCTCAACAAGCTAATCAAAAGAAAGAAAAAGAAGACTCAAACTAACAAAAGAGTTGAAAAGGGGAATATTACAGCAAAATACAGAGGATCACTAGGGAATATTTTGAAAAATTTTATTCCAATAAATTGAAAAACTAAAAGGAAATGGATAAATATCTAGACATATATGACTTAACCAAAATTAAACCAATAAGATATATAAAAACTAAATAGATCTATAGCAAGCAATGAAATTGAAGCAGTAATAGATCCCAGGTCTAGAAAGATTCACTACTGAATTCTACCAGACCTTTAAAAAAGAATTATCATTAATGTTAGTCAAACTATTTCATAAAATAGACAAAGAAGGAAGGCTTCCAAACTCATTCTATAAAGCCAGTATTACTCTGATACCAAAACCAGATAAGGACACACACAAAATAAAGAGAACTATTGACCAATTTCTTTGATGAACATAGATGCAAGAATACTCAATAAATTCCTTGTAAACAAAATTCAACAAACCATTTAAAGAAATCGTACACCTTAATCAAACTGGTCTCATTCCAGGAATACAAGGATGATTCAACACATGTAAATTGATAAATGTAATGCAGCCCATAAATACAATCAAGGACAAAAATCACATGATCATTTTAATAGATGTGGAAAAGACCTTTGACAAAATTCAACAGCCTTTCATGATAAAAACCCTAAAAAATCTAAGAATAGGAAAATCATTCCTCCACAGACTACAGGGTACATATGACAAACCTAAGGCCAACACTATACTGAATGGAGAAAAACTGAAGCCATTTCCTCTAAAATCAGGAGTGAAAGAAGGACATCCACTCTCACCACTTTTATTCAATATAGTGCTTGAAATTTTACCCAGAGAAATAAGGCAAACGTAAAAAATAAAAGCAACACAAATAGGAAAGGAAGAAATTAAATTATCCCTATTTGCAAATAATATGATCCTGTAAGACCCTAAGGATTCCATGAGAAAACTTAGATCTGATAAACATTGTCAGCAAACTAGCAGGATACAAAGCCAACAAACAAAAATCAATAGCCTTTCTATATCCCAATAATGAACATGCTTAGAAAAAAATCAGGAAAACAATCCCATTCACAATTGCCTCAAAAGAATAAAATACCTAAGAATAAACCCATTCAAGGACATGAAAGACCTCTATAGTGAAAAAGGTAGAAAGGCTTCCCATGTTTATGTATCAGCAGATACAATATTTTTAAATGGTTATGTTACCAAAAGTAATCTAGAGATTCAGTGCAATCCCCATCACAATTCCAATGACATTCTTCACAGAGCTAGATAATATATTCCTAAATTTCACACAGAAGCACAAAAGAGGGTTGTGCACAATGGCTCACACCTGTAATCCCAGATACTTGGGAGACAGAGATTGGGAGGATCAAAGCTCGAGGCCAGCCTAGTTAAAAAGTTAGCGAGACCCCATAACAACAAATAAGCCAGGCCTGTTGGAACAGGTCAATAATCCCAGATATGCACCAGGTATAGATAGGAAAATCACAGTCCAAGTTCAGACTAAGCAAAAAGCACAAGACCCTATCTAAAAAATAGCTAAAGTAAAAAGAAATGTGGGCATGGTTCAAGAAATAGAGCACTTACCTAGCAATTATAAGGTCCTCAGTTCAAACCCCAGTACCACCATAAAAAAAGAAATACAAAAGACAATTCTGAGGAGAAAAAGAGTAATGTTGTATCACAATGCCTTATTTCAAATCATAGTACAGAGCCATAGTAACAAAAACAGCATGGTACTGGCACAAAAACAATGAAATACACACAGAGCAATGAAATAGAAGATGAGACCCAGAAATAAACCAATGCAGCTACAGCATCTGATTCTTGGCAAAGGTGACAAAAACCAACATGGGAAAAGGACAGCCTCCTTAACAAGTGGTGTTGGGGAAAACTGGATGTCCACATGTACAAAACTAAAACTAGGCCCCTCCTACTTCTCACCCTATACGAAAATCAATTCCAAGTAGATCAAAGTCCTTAATGTAAGACCTGAAACATTGAAACTACTAGAGAAAAATGTATGGGAACTACTTTAAGATCTAGCAATGACTTTCTGAATAGGACTCCAATAGCTCAGAAAATAACAGCAAGAATTGACAGATGTGATTACATTAAATTAAAAAGTGTTAGCATAACAAAAGAAACACCCAACAGAGTGAAGAGACAGCCTGCAGAATAGAAAATCTTTGCCATTTATTCACCTGACAAGGAGTTAATATCCAGAATATAAAAGGAGCTTAAAAATTAAACACCAAAACATAAATAATCCAATCAATAAATAAGTGAACTAAATAGACAAGTTTCAGTGGAATAAAACCAGACCTCAACAACAACAGAAACCCCACAAAATATTCAAACACAAGGAGACTGAACAACACACAGCTGCAAAACCAATGGGTGACTGAAGTAATAAGGGAAGAAATCAAAAAGCTCCTAGACTCCAGTGAAAATGAAAATACAACCCACTAGAAACTGTGGGACACAGCAAAGGCCTGCAAAGGGGAAAGTTTATAGCTATAAATGCCTACATTAAAAAACAGAAATCTCTCAAATAAAAAACTCTAATGATGCACCTTAAGCTCCTAGAAAAACAAGAACAAACCAAACCCAAAACCAGCAGATGGAGAGAAATAATAAAGATCAGAGCTGAGATCAAAACCAAACAAACTATACAAAGAATCAACTACACAAAAAGTTGGTTCTTTGAAAAACTTAACAAGATAGACAAACCCTTAGCCAACATGACAAAACGGAGAAGGGAGAAGACCCAAATTAATAAAATCAGAGATGAAAAGGAGGATATAACTGCAAACACTAACGAAATCCAGAGAATCATTAGAGAGTACTTTGAAAACTTATATTCAAGTAAACTGGAAAATCTAGATGAAATGGATAAATTCCTAGACACATATATCCAAACAAAATTGAACCAAGAAGACATTATCCACCTAAATAGTCCTATTACATGCAGTAAAATTGAAGTGGTAATAGTCTCCCTACAAAGAAGAGCCCAGGACCTGAGGGATTCATGGCCAAATTTTACCAAACATTTAAAGAAGAACTAAAACCAATATTCCTCAAACTTCTTCAGGAAATAGAAAGTGAAGGAACACTACCAAACTCATTTTATGAAGCCAGCATTATACTCATTCCAAAACCCAATAAAGATGTAACCAGAAAAGAGAATTATAAACCAATATCTTTAATGAATATAGACGCAAAGATTCTCAACAAAATACTGGTAAACAGAATTCAACAACACATCAAAAAGATCATACACCATGACCAAATCAGTTTCATTCCAGGGATGCAATGTGAAGGTAAATTTACATTGTAAATCCATAAATGTAATACAGCATATAAACAGAAACAAGGACAAAACCACATGACCCTCTCAGTAGATGCAGAAAAAGCCTGTGACAAAATCCAACACCCTTTCATGATAAAAGCTCTGAAGAAACTAGGACTAGAAGGAATGTGCCTCGACACAATAAAGGCTACGTATGACAAACCTAGAGCTAACATCATACTAAATGGAAAACAACTGAAACTATTCCCCTTAAAGTCAGGAACAAGACAGGGCTGTCCACTTTCTCCACTCCTATTCAATATACTTTTAGAATTCCTGACCAGAGCAATAAGACAAGAGCAAGAAATAAAAGGGATTCAAATAGGGAAGGAAGAAGTCAAACTATTCCTATTTGTAGATTACTTGATCCTATACCTAAGAGACCCCAAAAACTCTACCAAAAAACTGTTAAAAATCATATACTCTTTCAGCAAAGTAGCAGGATACAAAATTAACATACAGAAATCAGTAGCTTTTCTATATAACAACAATGCACAGAATGAGAAAGAAATCAGGGAAACAATACCATTTACAATAACCTCAAAAAGAATAAAGTACCTTGGGATAAATTTAACAGAAGAAACCAAAGAATTTTTAAATTCATTTATTCACATGTGCATACATTGTTTAGGACATTTCTCCCCCCCCACCCCCTCTCTCTTCCTCTCCCCCCCACACCCCTCGCTTCCAGGCAGAATCTGTTCTGCCCTTATCTATAATTTTGTTGAAGAGAAAGCATAAGCAATAATAAGAAAGACAAAGTGTTTTTGCTAGTTGAGATAAGGATAGCTATATAGAGAGATTCTTAGCAATGCTTCCATGTACAAATGCATTACAACCCAAGCTGATTCATCTCTAACTGATCTTTACACTGGTTCCTGATCCCCTTCTCTTGTTGACATCTGTCGCTTTATGGTTTCTGCATTAGTTCCTCTGTAGTGGAGACATCAAATACTTTCATGTTTTGGGTTTCTTAGCTATCCCCCTACCTCCCGTGTGTGCTCTCCCCTTATCATGTGACCCAAGTCCAAATATAATGCTGTATTTGCCCTAGATCTAAAGTCTGCATATGAGGGAGAACATATGATTTTTGGTCTTCTGAACCTGGCTAACCTCACTCAGAATGATGTTCTCCAGTTCCACCCATTTACTTGGGAATGATAAGATTTCATTCTTCTTCATGGCTGAGTAAAATTACATTGTGTACAAATATTTTCATTCGTCAGTAGTGGGACATCTTGGCTGTTCCCATAACTTGGCTATTGTGAATAGTGCTGCAATAAACATGAGTGTACAGGTGCCTCTGGAGTAACCTGTGTCACATTCCTTTGGATATATCCCTAGGAGTGGGATTGCTGGATCATATGGCAGATCTTAGATTTTTAAGAAGCCTTCAAATTTTTTTCCAGAGTGGTTACACTAGCTTGCATTCCCACCAGCAGTGTACAAGGGTTCCTTTTTCCCCACATCCTCACCAACACCTGTTGTTAGTGGTGTTTTTGATGATGGCTATTCTAACAGGGGTGAGGTGGAATCTTAGTGTGGTTTTGATTTGCACTTCCTTTATGGCTAGAGATGGTGAGCATTTTTTTATGTGTTTTTTGGCCATTTGAATTTCTTCTTTTGAGAAAGTTCTGTTTAGTTCAGTTGCCCATTTACCAAAGGTCTTTTTAATGAAAACTATAAACTTTGAAAAGAGAAATAGAAGAAGACATCAGAAGATGGAAAGACATTCCATGCTTATGGATTGGTAGAATCAACATTGTGAAAATGGCCATAACACCAAAAGCAATCTACACATTCTATGCAATCCCTATCAAAATTCCACTGACATTCTGTACAGAAACAAACAAAAAAAATTGTGAAATGCATATGGAAACACAAAAGACCTCAAATAGCCAAAGCAATTCTGAGCAAAAAGTCCAATGTTGGAAGCATCACATTATCCAACTTCAAACTATAATACAGCACCATAACAATGAAAACAGCATGGTTTTGGCATTAAAACAGACAGGAAGACCAATGGATCAGAATAGAAGAACCAGACATAAACCCACACATCTATAGCCAACTGATCTTTGACAAAGGAGCCCAAAACACATGATAGAGAAAAGACAGCCTCTTCAACAAATGCTGCTGGGAAAACTGGATATCCACATGTAAAAGACTGAAACTAGATCCCTGTCTTTCACCCTGTACCAAAATAAACTCAAAGTAGATCAAAGACCTATTGAAACTTTGAAACAACTCCAAGAAGCAGTAGGAAATACACTGCAACAGATAGGTATAGGGAACTACTTCCTAAACAGAACTCAAAAGGTTCAGCATCTAAGAGAAATGATGAACAAATGGGACGGCATCAAACTAAAGAGCTTCAGCACAGCAAAAGAAACTGTCAATAGACTCAAGGGACAGCCCACAGAATGGGACTGTCAGCTACTCATCCAATAAGGGACTAATATTCAGAATCTACAAGGAACTAAAAAAACTCAGCCCCCAAAGAATCAACATCCTATTGAAGAAATGGGCACATGAATTAAACAGGGAATTCTCAAAGGAAGAGGTACAAATGGCCAGCAAATACATGAAGAAGTGTTCAACTTCCCTGGTTATAAAAGAGATGCAAATCAAAACAACACTTAGATTTCATCTCACCACAGTTAGGATGGACATAATCAAGGGTAATAACAACAACAAATGCTGGTGAGAATATGACAAAACAGGAACCCTTATACACCTATACCCCTATATTTGGTGGTAATGCAAATTAGTACAACCACTATGGAAAGCAGTATACAGATTCCTCAAAAAACTAGAGATAGAACTGCCATATGGTCCAGTGATACCACTCCTGGGCACCTACCCAAAATAACGTAAGACAAGATATAGTAGAGACACCTGTACACCAATGTTCATAACAGAACTATTCATAATAGCCAAGCTCTGGAAATAAGCCAGGTGCCCTACAACTGATTAATGGATCAAGAAATTGTGGTATATATACACAATGGAGTATTACTCAGCCACAAGGAATAATGACATGGGGTTTGAAGGTAAATTGATGCAATTGGAGGATATCATGTTAAGTGATAGTTGTTAGCATAACAAAAGAAACACTCAACAGAGTAAAGACAGAGCCTACAAAATAGAAAACCTTTGCCACCTATTCACCTGACAAGGGGTTAATATCCAGAATATGAAAAGAGCTTAAAAACAATCCAATCAATAAATGGGTAAGTGAAGTAAATAGACAAGTTTCAAATGAAGAAGTGCAAATGGCCAATAAATATAGGAAAAAAATGTTCAACACCTTTGGCCATCAAGGGAATACAAACCAAAACTACACTGAGAGTTCATCTCACCACAATAAAATGGCTAGAAAACAAAAAGCAACAAATATTGGCGAGGATTTCAGGGGGTATGGTGGGGAAAGGAACCCTTTGTACTATTGGGGGAATGTAAATTAGTACAGTCACAATGGAAATCAGAACGAAGGTTTGCCTAAAATTAAAAATAGAACTTCCATTTTATATAGCTAAGCCATTTCTGGGGTTTATATCCAGATGAATCAAAGTCAGCTTATTATAGAGATACCCGCATGTCCATATTTATTCTGACACTATTTATGATACTCAAGTTATGGAATCAGCCTAGGTGCTTATCAACAGATGAATGGATAAAGAAAATGTGGCATATATACAAAATGGAGTTCTATTCAGTCATAAAGAAGAATGAAATTATGTCATTAGCAGGAAAAATAGAACTCCTGGAGATCATCATGTTAAACAAAATGAGCTAGCCTCACAAAGATAAGTATCACATGTTTTCTCTCATATCCACATATGATATTTCCCATATCCTTGTAGATATTTCCCATATCTACAAGGGAAAAAAGGATTTGAAAGTAAAAGAGTATTGATAAGGTTGTGAAAAGGGAAGGAGAAAAGAGGCATGGGGAAGCAGAATAAGAGGGCTGATGAGGTGGATCAAGTGGTAGAACACCTGCCTAGCAAGTGTGAGGCCCTGAGTTTAAACCTCAGTATGAAGGAAGGAAGGAAGGAAGGAAGGAAGATTGCTTTTGGTAGTATAGCCATTTTTACTATGTTGATTCTATCAATCCATGAGCATAGGAGATCCTTCTATCTTCTGTAGTCTTCCTCAAGCTCTTTCTTCAGTGGTTTGTAGTTCTCCTTGTAGAAGTCATTTGCGTCCTTCGTTAAGTTTGCTCCTAGGTATTTGGGTTTTTTTGAGACTATTGTAAATGTAATTGTTTTCCACTGTTTTTTCAATTTGTTCATTATTGGTGTACAGAAAGGCTGCTGGTTTTTTTAAGTTAATTTTGTATCCTGCTGTATTGCTGAATCTGTTTATGGTGTCTAGAAGTTTTTGGGTGGAATTTTTTGGGTCTTTGACGTATAGGATCATGTCGTCTGCAAATAGGGATATTTTGACTGTTTCTTTATCTATTTGTATTCCTTTTATTTCTTCTTCTTGCCTTGTTGCTCTGGCTAGGAATTCCAGGACTATGTTGAATAGGAGTGGAGAGAGTGGGCACACTTGTCTTGTTCTTGAGTTTAGGGGAAGTGGTTTCAGTTTTTCCCCATTAAGTATGATGTTGACTATAGGTTTGTCATATACAGCCTTTACAATGTTGAGGCACATTCCTTCTATTCCTAGTTTTCTTAGAGCTTTTATCATGAAGTGGTGCTGGATCTTGTCGAAGGCTTTTTCTGCATCTATTGAGATGATCAAGTGGTTTTTGTCTTTGCTTCTATTAATGTCCTGTATTACATTTATAGATTTGTGTATGTTGAACCACCCCTGCATCCCTGGGATGAAGCTGACTTGGTCATGGTGAATGCTCTTTCTGATATGTTGTTGGATTCGGTTTGCCATTATTTTGTTGAGGATTTTTGCACCGATGTTCATTAAGGAGTTTGGCCTGTAGTTCTCCTTTTTGGATGTGTCCTTATCTGGTTTGAAGACAAGTGTGATACTGGCTTCATAAAGTGAGTTAAGGCAGTTTTCCTTCCCTTTCTATTTTGTGGAAAAGTTTAAGGAGTGTTAATATTAGTTCTTTTTTGAGAATCCAACAGATCCTGGACTTTTATTTTTTGGGAGACTCTTTATTGCTGCTTCAAAGCAATCTATGTGTTCAACCCAATACTCATCAAAATCCCAATGACATTCATCACTTTCAGGGTAGAAAAATCTACCCTGAAGTTTATTTAGAAACACGAAAGACCACAAATAGCCAAGGCAATACTGAGCAAAAAGAGTAGTGCTGGAGATATCACAATACCCAACTTCAACTATACTACAGAGCCATAGCAATAAAAACAGCATGGTACTGGCACAAAAACAGACATGAAGACCAGTGGAACAGAATAGAGGACCCAGATATGAATCCACAGAGCTATGCCCACCTTATTTTTGACAAAGGCACCAAAAACATACGATGGAGAAAAGACAGCCTCTTCAACAAATATTACTGTGAAAAGTGGCTATCTGCCTGCAGAAAACTGAAACTAGATCCATGCCTGTCACCCTGTACTAGTAGCAATGCAAAGTGGATTGAGGACCTTAAGATCAGACCCAAAACTTTGCAGTTAATACACAAAAGAGCAGGGAATACTCTGGAAATAATAGGTATAGGCAAAGACTCCCTCAGTAGAAGTCCAGCAGCCCAGCAACTAAGAGAAAGGATGGAGAAATGGGACTACATGAAATTAAAAAGCTTCTGCACAACAAAAGAAATGGTCTCTAAATTGAAGAGACCACCCACAAAGTGGGAGAAAACATTCGCTGACTATGCATCAGACAAAGAACTAATAACCAGAATATACAGGGAACTCACACAACTAAACTCCCTCAAAATTAATGAACAGTAAAGAAGTGGGCAACTGAACTAAACAGAAGTTTTTCAAAGGAAGAAGTTCAAATGGCCAAAAAACACATGAAAAATATGCTCACCATCCCTGGTCATAAAGGAAATGCAAATCAAAACCACAGTAAGATTCCACCTCACTCCTGTTAAAATAGCTATTATCAAGAACACCAACAACAGCAAATGTTGGCGAGGATGCAAAAAAAAAAAGGAACCCTCATACATTGTGGGTGGGCATGTAAGCTAGTACAACCACTTTGGAAAACAATATGGAGGGTTCTTAAAAAATCAAATATAGATCTGCCATATGATTCAGTAGTACCACTCCTAGGGATATACCAGAAGGAATACAACTCAGGTTATTACAAAGGCACCTGCATACCTGTGTTTATTGCAGCACTATTCACAATAGATAAGCTATGGAAACAGCTAAGATGTCCCACAACTGACAAATGGATCAAGAAAATGTGGTATTTATACACAATGAAATTTTATTCAGCCATGAAAAAGAATGAAATCTTATCATTCGCAAGTAAACGGATGGAACTAGAGAACATCATCTTAAGCAAAGTTAGCCAGGCTCAGAAAGCCAAAAATCACATGTTCTCCCTCATATGCAGATTATAGACCCAAAACAAATGCAGTAATATTATTAGGCATGGGTCACACACTAAGGGGAGAACATCCACAGGAGAAATCAGGAAAGGAAAGAAAACTTAAAACTTGAATGTGGTTGATGTGCTCCCTGTTGAAGAGCGAATAAAGTAATCTTAAATTGACAGAGGCCACTATGGGAAGGGGAGTAGGAAGTATTGAAGAGGTCCGGTAGAGATGAACCAATGTGGGTTGCAATACACAAGTGCGTGGAAGCAATGCTAGGAATCTCTCTGTATAGCTATCTTTACCTCAAACTAGCAAAAACAGTATGTCTTTCTTATCTCTTATGTTTTCTCTGCAACATAATCAGAGAAGAAGAGGGCAAAAAAGATTCTGCCTGGAATTAGATAGGGGGGAGGTGGCACAAACAATGTATACACATGTAAGTAAATGTAAAACTGATATAATAAAAGGAGAAAGATAAAAAAGAAAGAAAGAACAGAGGGAGTGAATGTGATCAAAGTTCACTAGATACATGTATAGCAATATTGTAATGAGATCTCTTTCTTTGGACAATTAGTGTACATTAATTTAAAAAAAAACATAAAAATAAAAAAGAACTCTTAGGGGAAAAAAGAAAAACTCCACTATCCAAAATGTTTTCCTGTGATCCCTTCCAGTTAGTAACCACCAATAGGTTAAAGCAACTAACCATTGGAATCATAGATTTCTTTTGCCTCTTATCAAGCATTATTTACCTGGAGCCATATACTATTTAGGCTTTTGTGTCTGATTTTTTATTCAATATTATGCTTTTGGGATTTATCTATTCTAATGTATCTATCAGTAATTTACTCTTTCTTTAGTGGTGATATAATCAAGCCTAGGGCTTCATGCCTGCTGGACAAGCACTGTACCATTGAACTACATCTCTAGCCCTAATTCTTTATGTTTTATTGCTGTGTATTATTACTATGTAAATCAATATTGCAATTTATCTTTTCTCTTCTTGATAGACATTTTACCTAGTTTTGCCAGTTAATTAAAAAGCTGCTATAAAATAACTTTCAAAGAGGCATTCTTTAATGATAATGGGATCAATTCACCAAGAGGATTCAAAATTATAAGTATATATGCTCCTAAATACACAAAACAAATATTAAGAGATCTTTTTTATCATTGTGCTTGGGGCACATCATGATATTTACAAAAGTTCTTACAATATGTCATAGTTGAATTCACCCCTTCCATCATTCTCTTTATTCCCTCTCCCTCCATTCCTGGAATAGTTTCAACAAGTCTCATTTTTCCATTTTCATAAATGAGTACACAGTATTTGCACTATATTCACCCTCCTACACCTTTTATATTAAGAGATCTTAAGGGAGAACTGTATGGCAACACGAAGCAGGAGACATCAATATTCCACTTCAATAACTGATGGTTCATTGAGACAGAAAATTAATAAGAAAACATTGAACTTGAGCAACATTTTAGACCAAATGTACCTAACAGACATATACTAAAAATTCTATCCAACAGCAATAAAGTACACATTCTTCTCAAGCATACACAGAACATTCTGTAAGATAGATTATATGTTAGGCCACAAAACAAGTTTTAACAAGTTTAAGAAGCTTGACATCATATCAAGTATCTTTTCTGACCACAATAGTATGAAACTAGAAATCAATAACATGAGAAAAGCTGGAAAATTCACAAATATGTGGAAATTAAATAACAACCTCATGAACAACAAAAAGAGTCAAAAAAGAAATCAAAAGGGAAATGAAAAAATTTCCATACAAATAAAAATGGAAATGCAGCATACCAAAGCTTATGAGGCACACCAAAGGCAGTTCTAAGAGAGAAGTTTATAGTGAGAATGCCTACATTTTAAAGAAGAAACTTAAATAAATAACATAATGTTACACCTCAAGGAACTACAATAAGAACAAACTAAGCCCAATGTTAGTAGAAAGAAAAGGTAATTCAGAGAAAGATAAAAGAAATACAGTAGAAAAATCAATAGGAGAAATCAGTGATGGTTTTTTTTAAATAAATGATACACTAAAAAAAACAGAAGACTCAAATAAATATAATCAGAAATCAAGAAAGTATTACAATAGATATTATAAAAATACAAAAAAGAACAAATGACTACTATGAAGTTCTATAACAAAAGAATAAACTAGAGAAATGGGTAAATTGGAAGAAAGAGCCTATGAAGATTGAATCATGAATAAATGGAAAGTCTGAACAGACTAATGATGAGACAGGAGATTGAGTCACTAATAAGAGGTCTCCATACAAGAAACCCCTGGGATCTGATGGTTTCACCTAAATTCTACAGAAACACTTAAAGAAGGACAAATACCACTACATCTCAGACTTTTCCAAATATTGAAGAGGAAGGAGCACTTCCAATCTTATTTTACAAGGTCAACATTACCATGACACCAAAGGCAGACAAGAACCCTATAGAAAAAAAAAATTACAGGCCAATATCTCTAATGGACATATGTGAAAATTTCCTCAAAAATACTAGCAAACTAAATTTAAGAGCACATTAAAAGATCGTACACCATGATCAAATAGGATTTATCCCTGGACTGTAAGGATGCTTCAAAATATGTAAACCAATAAATTCAATGCATCACATTAGCAAAATAAAGGAGGAAAGCACATACTCACCTCAATATATGTAGAAAAACCCTTGACAAATTTGATATCCTTTCATACTTAACACTTTCAATAATTTGGGCATAGTGGCTCAGGCCTGTCATCTCAGCTATGTGAAAGGTTTAGATGGGGAGGATCTCGGTTCCAGGCCAGCCTAGGCTAAAAAGTTTACAAGATCCTATCTCAACAGAAAAAACTGGGTGTGATGGTACATGCCTATAATCTCAGCTATGGTGAGAAGCATAAAATAGGAAGCTTGTGGTCCAGGCCAGTTCAGGAAAAAAGCAAGACCCTATTTCCAAAGTAACCAGAGCAAAAAGAACTGGAGATGTGGCTCAAGAGGTAGAGCACCTGCTTAGCAAGTGCAAAGCCCTGAGTTCAACCCCCCAGTACTACTCAGGAGGCAGGGGCAGAAAGATCACTTGAACTCAGGAGTTCTAGACCAGTCTGGGTAACACAGAAACCCTCTCTCAAAAAAAAAATCAAGGTATCACATTGCACCTGTTGGGATGGCTATTGCAAAAATAGAAAGACAACATATGTTGACAAGGACATAGAGTAAAGGGAACTCTTGCATGTCATTGGTGGGAATGTAAATTGGTAGAGCCATTATGGAAAACAGTACGAAGATTACTCAGAAAAGTTTAAAACAGTACTACCATATTATCCAGAAAACCCACTTCTGGTTTTGTAGCCGAAAGAATAAAATCACCATCTCAAAGAGACATCTGCATTGAAGCTTCATTTAAAGTACACAAGATATGGAAACAGCTTAAGTGTGTCCATCAAAGAATAAAGAATTAAAGAGGATTAAAGACAATGTGATATATATAATTAAATACTATTCAGGCTTTTTATTTATTTATTTTGGGGCAGTACTGAAGTTTGAACTCAAGGCCTTACACTTGCCACTCAGGCACTCTACCAGTTAAGTCACATCTCTAGCCCTTTTGCCTTGGTTATTTTTCTGAATAAGATCTCACATTTACTCCCCAGCCAGCCTGGACTGTTTTCGTCCTATTTAGGCTTCCTAAATAGTTGGATGACAGGCATACACCACCATACCCAGCTTTTTATAGGTTGAGATGGGGTCTTGCTAACTTTTTCCCCAGGATGGCCTTAAAGCATGATCCAATTGCAATCTACCAATCTCTACCTCTCGTGTAACTAGGACTGCAAGGCATAAGCCACTGCACCTTACTCTGCTAAGGCTTTAAAAAGAAGGAAATTCCGTCATTCACAACATATATGAACCTAGAGGACATTATGCACAGTGAAAAACAAAAGTGAGACATGGAAAGACAAATACTGCATGATCTCATCTATTATACATGGAATCTAAAAAAAGTTGGACTCATAGCAGAAAAGACTAGAATGGTGGTTGCCATGTGCTATAAGGTGGAAGAAAATGGGTGAAGTTTGTCAAAGGGTAAAAACTTCCAGTTAAAAGATGAGAAGGTCTGGAGATCTGATGTACACCATAGTGACTATGGTTAATGATATTGTACTGCATACTTGAAATTTGCATACACACACACACACACTCACACACACACAAAGGAACACATCCATTCCCAAAAGATCACATGTTCTACTTTTCAACTTATGTTAAATTCCAGGATAGATAAATCCATAAAGACAGAAAGCAAATTCATTGTTTGCAGGGACTAGACTGAGGGAGAATGGGAATAACTGATTCATGTGAAATTTCTTTTGGGGGTGATGAAAATCTTTTAGAACTAGATAGAGGTGGCAATTGCACAATGTTGCAAACTCATTGGATGCCCCTCATTGTGTGCCTTAAAATGGTTAATTTCATGCTATGTGACTTTCACTTTGGAAAATGCAGCAAAAAATAAAGTGAAGGGAAATCCAGTCAAAGGCCTTGAAAGGAGCTTAAACTCTATTTTAAGAGCTGTGGGTAGCATAGAAGGGTTTTAAGTATCCAGAGTTACATAATCAGATTTATATATTAAGATTATTTGGGCAGTGTAAAGGCTGAGTGAAGGGGACATAGGTTAAAGGTAGAGACATCAAGTAGGTGACTATCACAGTAGTTTTTATTTGAAGGGATGAGGTTTTAAATTAAGGCAGTGGAAATAAAGTGGATGGATTTAAAATACATAAAAGAGATAAAAATCAATGAGATTCATCAATAAATTTGTATCTAACAGAGAAGGGAAGGAGGTGATTTGAGAATGATTTTACAAGTTCTAGGTTAGGTGACTGTAAAATAATGGTGCCATGGAGTAAAACCAGAAGCTCTAGGTTAAGATCATGGTTAGTGGTAAGACAATGAGTTTGACATTGGACATGTTGGGTTTGTGGCGTCTGTGGTACATCCAAGTGGCAGCTTGATATATTAATTTGTAACTTGGAGATAAGGATGAACATATAGAATTTCAGGTCACCAGAATATAAATAAATGCTAGTTGAAGGTTGGAGAGTGGATGCCTCAAGAGAATGTTTTAGATGTTCTTTGGAGAACCTTGCAGCTTCAAGATTAAAAATTCTTCCTGATTCCTCTTTACTTTACATCCTTTGGCTGAAATTTCCTATGGAAGTAGACGTGGCAAGTTTTAAAGAAAGAACTGAGTAGAATAAAAATGAGAGCTATATGGATCAGAAATGGAATCCTGGCTGGCCTAGATAAGAAAGGAATATAGGCAATAAAAAGTAAGTTTAGGATCTTCTGCAAAAGCTAGACTGCAGAGTTTGTCAGTTGTTGGCATAGATATACAAAGCTCCAACCAGGCCATCTAGTTGTTGGTGTTGATCCAGACATGACTGTCCCTACCCTTGGCTTGGCACTTCAAGTTGGCACCAGATACTTCTACCTTGAGCCTTGTGCCTGCTACTGCCAGCACAGTGGCCCAGAAACTATGTTTGGAAGGCCATGTGCATGGCTTCTCTGCTGCCTCCAAATGGAGGAAATTTACTTGGCTGATTTTCGGAAACACTCTCTAGGAGGAATGTGAAGCAGGTTTCTAATCTTGCACTGCTTAGACATAAATTAAGATCTTGTTTGTTCAGAATGACTACTGCCCCTTCCTGCCAGAAACTCTGCTGTGTTCTCTAGGGTGTGCAACCTCTATTTATTAGGTTATTTTGTTGGCCTGAAGCTTGCACTGTGCTTTGTTCTCATTGCTCTGCCGCTCCCATGGACTGGCTGCCGAATAAACCAGACGGTGACCCCTGATTCACTCTTCTACCAATTCTATTCATATCTCTCCGTTGTCTTTGGATGGTGTGACCAAGTACCTCAAAGCAGATGCTGTGAGCCTTGTGTACAACTCCACAGTGACAAGCTCCTCCCAGGCTCTGGAGACACATAGGAAATCCAGCTGCAAGGCCTCTCCTCCTGGCCCCACCCAGCGATGGCAATACAGTTGGGGACATGGAGCTCTGAAACTCTGGCTGTCCAAGACTGTTTTGAGCATCAGCAAGGCTGACCTTGTTTGAAGGCAAAGAAAGCAACTGCATACAAGGGACTTTGAAAAGAACCAAAAGGCTTTGCTATTCTAAAACATCTCTACTCACCTACCCACACTCCAATATGCTTGGAGTCACTCCTTTTGGGTAAGGAGCTGTGCCTCCAAAAGTGCCCCCACAGGCAAATTTATGTAGGAAAGGGCCCACAACTATGCATTAAATTACCTAACTCTATTGCATGACCTTGGGAAATCTCTTCCCTTTTCTGGGCCTCAGTCTCCTCAAGATACTGTAGAAAGAGGAAATTGTATGGAATCATCCTTAAGGCCCCTTCTGACTATAAAATTCTGTGTTACTATAATCCAAGTCAAATTCAAAAGTTACTTTGCAGGAGCTACCATGTTATCCACCCAAATTAATTTGTACATTTGTTTGAATTGACTAGCTATGCCGTCAGAAAAAGAGTGAGTGGCACAGATTGGTCATATGAATACTCCAGAGGCATAGAAACAAATACTGAAAAGACAACCAGAGAGGCCCACCATCCTTCCTGTCTAGATAAGCTCATCTCCACCCCATCCACTTCTCCCCATTCCCTACTACTGGACAACTTGACCAGGAAAAGGGAAAGGCCATCCAGAAGGTAAAGAAGCACATTTGGGAAGTGAACATGACCCTTCAGGCTTTCCTTTCAGGGAAGCAAGACCAAATACTAGATGAACTGTTTTCTAAACAGGTCCAGATTGAGGACCTAGATAAAGCAGCCCCATGGTGCTATAGAGTAGAGGACATGAGGGTGGCTTTCCCCAAAGGGAAGTGGTGTATGTGCCCAGAGGCACATATGCTAGGTGGTCTCTTTTCTCGGAGAGGAGGGAAAGACTAGAGCTTGGAATCCCAGACACTCTACCTTGAACCACTCAGGATAGCTCAATGAAGAAACCCTAAAATAATAATGGTAGCTAAAATGTATTAACATTTACTGTATGCCAGGTAATATTCTAAGTGTTTCATATAAATTGAAGCAATTAGTCCTTATAGCTATCCTATAAGGTAAGTACTACTATTAGGCCCATTTTATAGATCGTGAAATACAGAAATGTTAAGTGACCTGTTTAAGGTCATATAACCAGGAAAGTGTAGGCCAAGAACATTAAACCAGAGCTTATGCTCTTCACCCAGCTAAAGATGGGGAACTATCCTCTCAAATGACATGGATCAGAGCTGAGATCCTTGGGGATCATCAAGGGCCATTTCTTCTTTATTCAGGAGGGAACAAAGACTCTGAGAGAGAAAGGAAATTGCTCAATGTCATGCAGTGAGCAAATGAGAGAACAGCAGAGCCAGAACCAGAGCCCTGATCTGCTGATTCCGAACTCAGTGCTCCTTGCACTACTGCTTTTTGGTTGTGACTTGTCCTTGAACTGCCTTCCCCATCACCTTGCCCAGCTGACATTGCCAGCTTCGTCATTCCCACAGCAGGTTTGACAAGATTGTGGAGGGGCAGCCATCTATGTAGTAATGAGTCATTATCTTCTCTTTCCAAAATAGAATGAGACTAGAGTTGGCTCCAATCGAGCATTTTCCAAATGATTAGATCGCTAAATCCCAGTATCACCTCTGTGGGGGTTACCGATAGAATGTAAAACCAACACTTTCCATCCATAAAAACATCAACACCCAACAATGCCAAGGCCTCGACCTTCTGAGAAGATGAGTGTTCAATGATGTATGAAGCCCGTCTCCTGCTCCAACAGATCCATGGTTTCAAATCTGAACTTTTTAAGGGTCATTCAGGGAAACTAATACCGAGCCCAACTGGAAAAATTCTGCCTGATTCATTAAGAAGTGATGAGTAAAGCTTGCGAAAGTGGAAAGTGGGGCTGGACAGTGAACTCCAGAGGGAATAGGGCCAGCATGGTTTATAGTGCCACCAATGTGTGTTGGCTGGGGGCAAGGAGATGGGCAGCCCAGGTCCTCCAAAGGTCCAGGCTACTCTTCTCGGTATTCATGGCTTACTTCCCCAGTCTTTGGATTTCACAAAGCCATCCTCCCTACTCCATACCACACTCCAGTCCTCCAGCGGGTGTAGGAAACAAAAGGCTCTGGAATGGATGGGAAGATTTAAAGCTGTCTCATGGGGCTGAGCCTTCTTCCCACATGAGATACTCTGTCCATTACCCAATTCCATTATGGACTTCTGAGATAGGCACACACCACTGAGTCTAGTAAGGCAAAGCAGACCTACCTCCCCTTGAGGATGTAACACATGTCCCAGGCCTTGAAAAGGCAGAACAGTGTGGAGTGAGGGGAATCTTCTCATGACAGGAGAAGAGAGTGTCCCAAAGGATTGGTTGATGTCATCAGTGCCTCCTTTTGTCACAGAGTTTCTACCTCATGGGCTTGGCACAAAACCTTCCTATAATGAAAGAGAAATAAGTGGTTGAAAGGTAAAAATAAAAATAATGCTCAACTCATTCACTCATTCATTCATTTATGCAGACAACATGCATTTATGCAGTGCCTACTATGTGCAAAGTATCATGGAGAAATAGTGATATACAAGTCAGGAGGCTCATTTTCCCAAAGCTCACAACCACAAGGGGATGTAGCCTATACACATTCCCAAACACTACCCAGCTGTATATGGCAAAGGCCTTTCAATGGTATCAATGACTCACAGTCTCCTAACTTGAAAGACCTTTAAAAAGGACCATCTAGTTTTATAAGACACAAACCAAAGAAGGGAAAACGCTTTCTCAAGGTTACATGGCCAAATAATAACAGAGCTAATCTTTCCACTAGGACTTCAAAGGACTAAAAAATTTTTATGGTTTCATACTCACTTCAGCAGCACACATACTAAAATCAGAATCCTATCTGGCCCCTACCCAAAAATGACATGCAAACTGGTGAAGCAGTCCACATTTTTAGTATACTTGTAATCAAACGACTACACTGGACTGTGTGCAGTGGCTCACTCCTGTATTCCTAGCTACTCAGAAGACAGAGATTGGGAGGATCATGGTTCAAGGGCAGCCAGGCAAAAAGTTCATGAGATCCCATGTCAATTAATAGCTGGGTGTGGTGGTGTGCACCTGTCATGTCAGCAATGTGGAAAGCATAAGTGAGAGGATCATGGTCTGGACCCACTCAGGCAAAAATGTGAGGCCCTATCCCAAAAATAGCTAAAGCAAAAGAAAGGGGGGAGGGGTGTGGCTCAAGTGGTAGAGTGCCTGCCCAGCGAGCACGAAACACTGAACTTAGCCACCAGTACCACAAAAAAAAAAATCACACTGAGCTGGAAGTGTGGCCCAAGTAAGTGGTAGAGTACTTGCCTCGCAAACTCAAAGCTTTGAGTTCAAACCCCAGTACTGCCAAGAAAAAGATCACAGTGTATCTCATAAATATGTACAATTATTTTGTATCAATTTAAAACTTATAAAAATTACTGTGGTTTGATATGGCATGTCAATACAATGCTTTACAGGAAGTTTATGTTAAGACTCAAAAAATAGGTAGGATTTTCCCCAAAATTGTTTTATGATAAATTTCCAATATACAGCTACAGAATTTGTGGGTTACAGTGCAAAATGAAAATGTGAGACCATTCGGTATAAAAGAAGATAAAAATTGCTGTTACAGTTATTTAAATAAAAAAAAAGTTTTCCCCTAAAGAGTCCAGCAAAAACCCATAGATCTGATAAACACTTTTTGCAAAGTAGCAGGATACAAAATCAATACACAAAAATCAGTAGCTTTTCTATACACAAATAACAAACAAGTTGAGAAAGACATCAGGAAAATAATCCCATTCACAATAGCCTCAAGAAATACCTATGAATAAACTTAACTAAGGACGGGAACAACTTCTGCAATGAAAACTTTAAAACACTGAAGAAAGAAATTGAAGAAGACACTAGAAGATGGAAAGACCTCCCATGTTTATGGATCAGCAGACTTAATATCATGAAAATGGCTGTACTATCAAAAGCAATTTTCAGATTCAGTACAATCCCCATCAATATCCCAAAGTCATTCTTCCCAGAAGTAGAAAAATGAAACCAAAAAATCATATGGAAGAATAAAAGACCTTGAATACGCAAGTCAATCTTGAGCAAAAAGAGCAATGCTGGAGGCATCACAATACCTGATTTCAAACAATACTACAGAGCTGTAGTAAAAAAACAACATGATACTGGCACAAAAACAGACATGAAAATCAATGGAATAAAACAGAAGATTCAGCTACACACAGCTATAGCCATCTGATTTTTCTATAGAAGAGCCAAAAACATACATTGGAGAAAAGACAGCCTCCTTCTCCCTCTCCTCCCTGCTCTTGACTTGTCATGATATTTTCTATTTGCTATTTAATGTAGTTCTCAGTAAAGAATAATTAATTTTTTAATTATTAGCATAGAATTTATAGTTCATCTTTATATTATTCAATATCAGCTTAAATGATATGGGCATTTAACTCATATGCAAAATCACCAAAATTGCATAATTAGTATTTCACAGTTTGTGCATGCATATGTATTTTGCTTTTACCAGAACAATGGAAATGCTGCACAAAACTAATTCAACTGTTTTCTATTTCACTTTCTGATATGCAAACCTTCTGCCAATGTCTCCACCTTTGTTTTGTTGATAACTAAGGAAGGGCAGAAAGGGAAAGGAGTTATGGGTTGCCCTATCTTTCCTTCTACTTCTATACTCAGTGACAGTAGTTGGCTAATACAGGAAAACAGCCTGAGTAGGAAAGAATGTGATAGGGTTCATTGGTCATTCATGTTTCTTAGAACACCACTATCTTCTTTTTGCAATCAAAGCAAGTCCTGGTCTAAATGGAAAGTGTAGACTCTTAGCTTGTTGGTGCCCTTGCTCAGTCATCAATATAACTCAATTTTAGCCTCTGAACTCTCACACATTGTGAGTCCCCTGGAATTCTGTGCTCATGGAGCACCATAAACACCACACATACATACAGTTGCCAGGACCAGTGGACACATACTGTGTGCATGTGCTGTGCTCATGCACATCCTCCATTGTCCCATTGGACTTTCAACACATGTTTAAAAATAAAAATATTAAGAATTTCAAAAGAGTGGCAACAGGACATTAAACCAAGCATAGGGCCTTTCTGTCCACAGGGCCCTGTGTAACTGCACAGGTCACATACTCCTGATGTCAACATCATCAGGAGTTGATAGCAAAATGAAGAGGAGGCATATAGCAAAATGAAGAGTTTTATACTGAAGGAATATATAATGAACCTCGACTTAAACTTCATCCCATATCCAAAAATCAACTCTGAATGGATAGCACACTTAAATGTAGAAGGTGAAACTATAACCATTTTAGGAGATAACATAAGAGAAACTACTAAGGATGCAGGGCTTGGATATGAGGTCTTAAACATGACACCATCAAAATATTGATAAACTCTACTTCATCAAAATTTAAAACTTTCGACTCTATTAAGATGAAATGACAGGCCACTGAAGACAGCATTCGCAAAACACATATCTAACAAAGGACTTGCAACCAGAATATATAAAGAACTTTCAAAACCCAATAGTAAAGAAAAAAAGATCACAAATAATTCAATTAGAAAATGTGCAAGCCAGGCACCTGTGGCTCACATTTGTAATTCTAGCTACTTGTAAGGCTAAGATTGGGAAGACCACAGTTCGAGGCCAGCCTGGGCAAATAGTTAGCAAGATCCCATCTTCAAAATAACCAGACCAAAAAGGACTAGAGGTGTGGCTCCAAGACTAAAGCACCTGCTTTGCAAGCATGAAGCCTTGAGTTCTAACTCAGTGTCACCAAAAAGAAAAGAAAATGCATAAAGATCACTCGAGTCGGATCAGCAATCATCAAGAAAACAAACAACAAATGCTGGTAAGGATCTGGGGAGGAAAGGAACACTCATACACTGTTGGTGGGAATGTGAACTAGTGCAACCACGTGGAAATCAGTATAGAAGGAGTTCCTCAAAAACTAAAAATAGATATACCTTATGACCCCACCATACCACTCGGGCATACATCCAAAGGAGTGTAAGTCAACATACAAAAGAGATACTTGTATACACATGTTTATTGCATCTCTGTTCACAATAGCTAAACTGTAGAATCAGCAGAGGTGCCCAAAAACTGATGAATGGATAAATAAAATATGGTGTGTGTGTGTGTGTGCATATGTGTGTGTGTGTGTGTGCGTGTGTTGGATTATTACTCAGTCATAAAGAAAAATGAAATCATATCATTTGAAGGAAAATGGATGGAACTGGAGATCGTCAGTGTAGAATGAGATAAGCCAAGCTCAAAAGGCCAAATATCACATGTTCTCACTAGTTTGTGGAATCTAGACCTAAAATGATGGTGATGATGATAATAATAATAATTGGACATGAGTATAAATTAAGGATTGTGTAGGGAGATCAGCAGAAGGGAAAAGGGGGAAAGGATACTGGGGGTAAAGAGGATTGAAGTATGCTACAAATATACATGAAGACCACATAATGACACTGACCAAATATTTTTAGAAAAATAGGGAGAAATGGAAATACAATGGAGGAAGTAAATTTGTTCGAAGTACATTGTACACATGTATGGAATCATCACAATGAAATCCACTCATATTATTAATGTATGTTAATTCAAAACTAAAACAAAATTAGAAAAAGAAAATGGGCAAAGAATGTGAAGAGACACTTGGCAAATATCACCAGCCATTTAGGGAAATGCAAATTCAAACCACAGTAAAATATTGCTTCATACCTGTCAGAGTAGCTAAAATAAAAATAGTGACATCACCAAATATCAGCAAAGGTGTGAAAAAACTGGATCCTTCATGCACCATTTGGGGTATATAAAATTTTGCAACCATTTTGGAAAACAGTTTGACAGTTTCTTATAAAACTAAACATGTAACTACCATTTGACTCAGCTACCACACTTCTCAATATTTATTCTAGAGATATATAAGCTTGTTTTTCACAAAAGTCTCTGTCCACAAATGTTCATAAGCTTTATTTTTTAATAGCCCAAAACTGAAAACAACCCAAATAGCTTTGAGTGAATGTGCAAACAAACTATGGTATATCCATACCACGAAATGCTACTTACCAGTACAAGGAAAAAACTATTTGCACATATGTTATGGTTTGAATTATGAAATGTCCCTCACAATCACATGTGTTAAAGCCTAGGCTCTGGTAACTTTAGGAGGTAGGGCCTAGTTTGAGGAAGTAGGTCACCGGATGTATCTTCAGAGGACTCAGTGCATGGTTGGAGGTATCTTGTCCCTGGTCTCTTTCTGTTTCCCTCCCTACTTCCAGTGAAGATGCTCCTCCACTTCATGTTCCCACTGCCATGATGTTCTGCCCAAGTGCGTGGGAACAAGCAACCATGGACTGAGTCCTTTGAAAACATATCTTTCTCCCTTTAGTAGTGTTTGTCATAGCAAAGAGAAAAGAAACTAATGTGACCTGCAACAACTTGGATGAATCTCCAGGGCTGAATGGGGAAAAATCTCCAAATCAAAATGTCACATACTGCATGATTACATTTGCATAATATTCTCAAAAATGACAAAAATAGAGTGATGGAAAAATAGATCAGTAGTGCCAGAGATTAGGGATAGAGCACAAAGGAATCTCTGTGCTGATGGAACAGTTCCTCCAATTGTGATGTTGACTAACAAGTCTATGCATATAATAAAACACCATAGTACTTGCTATGGATTAAATTGTGTATGCAAAATTCACAATTATTATAAGGACTGGGCATCCTTATAAGAAGAGGACACACTGAGAGACACCAGACATGTGCATACAGAGTGCTGACCATGTAAAGAGACAGCAAGAGAATAGCCACGTGCAAGTAGAGGTGAGAGGCCTCAGAGTGAAATCAACTCTGCTGGCACCTTGATTTGGACTTCTGGCTTCTGGAACTGTGACAAATATATTTCTGTTGTTTAAGTCACCAAATCTGTGTATTTTATTTATAGTAGCCCCAGAAAACTAATATAGTACTATATACCAAAACAGAAATTTCCACATATGACTTGGTAAAATGGAATGGCACTGTATTAGACTGCTTGGAATGCCATAATAAAATACCCCAAGACTGGGTGGTTTCAAACCAGACTTCTTTGATGCAAAAATCCTCAATAAAATAATGGCAAACTGAATCCAAAAACACATCAGAAAGATCATTCACCACGACCAAGTCGGCTTCATCCCAGAGAAGCAGGGGTGGTTCAACATATGTAAATCTATAAATGTAATACAGCACATTAATAGAAGCAAAGACAAAAACCACTTGATCATCTCAATAGATGCAGAAAAAGCCTTCGACAAGATCCAACACCACTTCATGATAAAAGCTCTAAGAAAACTAGGAATAGAAGGAAAGTACCTCAACGTTGTAAAGGCTATATATGACAAACTTACAGCCAACATCATACTTAAACAGTGAAAAACTGAAACCATTTCCACTAAAATCAGGAATGAGACAAAGGTGCCCTCTATCCCACTCCTTTTCAACATAGTCCTGGAATTCCTAGCCAGAGCAATTAGGCAAGAAGAAGGAATTTACAAATAGGTAAATAAACTGTCAAAATATTCCTATTTGCAGATGATAAGATCCTATACCTTAAAGACCCAAAAAACTCTACCCAGAAACTCCGAGACCCCATAAACAGCTATAGCAAGAGGGCAGGATACAAAATCAACATACAAAAATCATTAGCTTTTCTATACACCAATAACAAACAAACTGAGAAAGAATATATGAAAGCAATTCCATTTACATAGCCTCAAAAAAAAAATCAAACACCTAAGAGTAAACTTAACAAAGGATGTGAATGACTTCTACAAGGAGAAATACAAACCTCTGAAGAAAGAGATCAAGGAAGACAACAGGTGGAAAGATCTCCTGTGCTCATGGATTGGTAGAATCAACATAGTAAAAATGGCTATACTACCAAAAGCAATCTACATGTTTAATGCAATTCCCATCAAAATCCCAATGACATTCATCACAGAGATTGAAAAATCTACACTAAAGTTCATTTGGAAACACAAGAGACCACAAATACCTAAGGCAATACTCAGCAAAAAGAACAATGCTGGAGGTATCACAACACCCGACTTCAAACTATATTACAAAGCAGTATCAATAAAAACAGCATGGTACTGGCACAAAAACAGATATGAAGACCAGTGGAACAGAATAGAGGACCCAGATATGAATCCACACAACTATACTCACCTTATTTTTGACAAAGTTGCTAAAAATATACAATGGAGAAAAGACAGCCTCTTCAACAAATGTTGCTATGAAAAGTGGCTATCCGTCTGCAAAAAACTGAAACTAGAACCATGTTTATCACCCTCTACTAGTATCAACTCAAAAGGGACCAAGGACCTTAATATCAGACCTGAAACTCTGAATTTGGTACAGGAAAGAGTAGGAAACACTTTGGAAATAATAGGTATAGGCAAGGACTTCCTCAATAGAACCCCAGCAGCCCAGCAACTAAGAGAAAGGATGGACAAATGGGACCTCATAAAATTAAAAAGCTTCTGCACACAAAAGAAATGGTCTCTAAACTGAAGAGACCACCCACAGAGTGGGAGAAAATATTTGCCAGCTATACATCAGACAAAGGACTGATAACCAGAATATACAGGGAACTTAAAAAACTAAACTCTCCCAAAATCAATGAACCAATAAAGGAATGGGCAACTGAACTAAACAGAACTTTCTCAAAAGAAGAAATTCAAATGGCGAAAAAACACATGAAAAAATGCTCACTATCTCTAGCAATAAAGGGAATGCAAATTAAAACCACACTAAGATTCCACCTCACCCGTTAGAATAGCCATCATCAAAAACACCACCAACAACATATGTTGGCAAGGATGAAGGGAAAAAGGAACCCTCGTACACTGCTGGTGGGAATGCAAGCTGTTGCAACCACTCTGGAAAAAAATCTGGAAGCTTCTTAAAAATCCAAACATAGACCTACCATATGATTCACCAATCTCACTGCTGGGGATATATTCAAAGGAATGCGACACAGGTTACTCCAGAGGCACCTGCACACCCATGTTTATTGCAGCACTATTCACAATAGCCAAGTTATGGAAACAGCCAAGATGCCCAACTACAGATGAATGGATTAAGAAAACGTGGTATTTATACACAATGGAATTTTACTCAGCCATGAAGAATAATGAAATCTTATTATTCTCAACTAAATGGATGAAACTGGAGAACATCATTCTGAGCGAGGTTAGCCAGGCTCAGAGGACCAAAAATCGTATGTTCTCCCTCATATGCAGACTTTAGGTCTAGGGCAAATGCAGTAATGTGGTTGGACTTGGGTCACATGATAAGGGGAGAGCACATACAGGAGGAATGGAGATAGGTAAGAAACCCAAAACATGAAAGTATTTGATGTCCCCACTGAAGAGAAACTTATACAGAAACCTCAAAGCGACAGAGGTCAATAGGAGAAGGGGATCAGGAACTAGTGAAAAGGTCAGGTAGAGATGAATCAACCTGGGTTATAACACATTTGTACATGGAAGCAATGCTAGGAATCTCTCTGTATAGCTATCCTTATCTCAACTAGCAAAAACGCTTTGTTTTTCTTATTATTGCTTATGTTTTCTCTTCAACAAAATTATAGGTAAGGGCAGAACAGATTCTGCCTGGAAGTGAGGGAGGATGGAGACAAGAGGGAGGGGTCGGGGGGTAGGGGAGAGGAATGGCCCAACGTATGCACATGTGAATAAGTGAATAAAAAAAACAGACTTATTTTCTTACAGTTCTGGGGGTTGGAAGTCTAATATTGAGGTGCTACAGTTTCTGGTTAGGCCTGTCTTCCTGGATTATAAAAAGCCAGCTTCTCTGTTTTCTCACATAGCCTTTCCTCTGTATTTAGGGAGAGTACTCTGGTATCTCTTACTGTTCTTATAAGAACACCACTTCTATTGGGTTAGGGGTCAACCATTATTATTTCATTTAACCTTAATTATTTCCCTAAGGGCCCTTTCTCCAAATATAGTTACATTGAGGTTTAAACTTCAGCATATAAAGTTGGTGGGGACACAACTCAGAGCACAACCTTTAGTTCATTGTACTGTACTAACATCAATTTCCTGGTTTTGAAAATGTACCACGGTTATGTAAAATGTTATCATTGAGGGAAGTTGGATAGAGTACACAGGAACTCTGTACAATTTTTGCAACTTCTTGTGAGTCTAAAATTATTTCAAAATGAGAAGTTTAAAACCAAAACAAAACAAACAAAATAAAAGAAAGCAGTATTCTAAGAAGTGCCACAGTGTGCAAGAGTCTGTGTCTTCACTCTTTCCATACCAAAGGAACCAAGACAGGTTCTACCTTTTCAACTCACTAGCTGTACAACCTGCACCAACTCACCTAAATTTTCTGAGTCTCAGTGTTTACATCCTTAAAATCATGGTATGCAGGCAGAGGACTGCCCAAGCCATCCAGAACTCTGGATTGTTGCCCCAATTTTTCTTCCATTAACTTTAAGTCATTTTTGATATATTACTTCCCCTCTTTCAGTACAATGGGAATGATCTCCACCCTGCCCTGCCTCATGATGTTGTAGTAGGGATCTAAGAGACAATACCAGGCATCTGGCTTATTGGTATTCTCATCTCGCTTTTAGCATTTTTTCCCCAAGTAGCAAAAATAGAAGACAAGAGAAGAGGAGAGAAAGAAATTAGGCAACATGTAGAATGGAGGAGGGGAAAAAAAGCTGCATGCCAGATGTTTTTTGAGAAATGAAGAAAGTGTGAGGTGAAGTAAGCGTTTGACAAGAATGTTCAGGAAGAAGATTAATCACCATTTCAGTGTTCCATGTCCAAAATGATTGTGTCTTTGCTTGTTTGGCTGGGTCTGATTTAAGTATTAGAGAATCCAGTTTTCTCATTAGGACAGGATGGGGTGCAGGAGACACACCAGGGCTCCTTTATCGTTGGCCACTAATAGAGGACAGATGGAAATGACTGGAATGCCCTTAAATACAGCAAAAAGAAGCTGAGAGAAAAACTGTTAAAAGAAAGTACATAAACAGTTTGACCACAAACTACCAGGTTCTGACTTGCTGATAGGGGTGTAAAACTAACTTGTCAGCTTGGTTTTTAAGTGCCAAATAGTGAGTGCTGAAGTGGCAAAGAAGACCAGTCAACAGGCACAGTCACTCCCACTGTTCAAAATCTTTCCATGACTTGCCATACTGCCTATTGAGAAAATCCAAGCTCCTCTGCCTTGAATGCAAAGCCCTCAGAAAGTTGGCTCAAACATGCTTTCCAGCCTTCTCCCCCACTGGGTCCCAAATGCATGGCATCAGATAAATCTATTGACAGCAACTTCAAAAACCACATTGGACAGGAGGTCAGTAGACCTAGTTCAAGTCTCTACATTCTTACTACTGACTATGTAATGCTGAAAAGAAAATCACTTAATCTCTCTAATCCTTATTTTCTTCCTCTGTCAAATGAGAATAATCCACTCTCAATGACATCATGGGCTATTTTTGAGGAGTACAACAACAGGGAAAACAAGCACCTCGGAGAGCCCAAAAGATTCCAAGGACTTGTTTTCTGTCAACCAGGATTGTACCTTGACCAACCCCAATATCTCCTACTTAGGAAAGACAAATCATTCCATCATCTCTAAGCCCCTCTGACTCTTTGCCAAAGATGTTCTAAGAGAGCATGCTCACATCTCCTTAGCCTCACCATCAAGGCAATATTAATCTCTACCTTCTCTGTGTACCTTGCACAAAATTCTATGGCTTCCACTAGCTACACTGTGTTTTATCTGTTCATGGGCCTGTCTCCCTAACTAAAGTGTGGATACTTAATGTCAGAGACATGTCTTACTAAATTTAATATGCTCAACATCAATATACAATAAATCTCAACAAGAGTTTATATAATTAGACTATTGAATTAAATCTTTTCAATAAATTGGCACATAAATGACTGTAGCATTTTAAAAAGCTCACCATTATATGTCAATTATGCTTAAATCAAGTTCTTTCAACAAATATTGACTTAGAACAAGGTGCCAAGCAAGGCATTAGGTATTCAGCTGTACATGAGAAAGTCTCCCACAGGCACTTTTTCTCAGTCTTGCCTGAGTCCCCACCCCAGAGATTATAATTTAGTCTATCTGGGATACAACCTGGCATCAGGATTCCTAATGATAAGCCTAATCAGAATTGCAGTTTTATGGTAGAAACAGGCATGAAATAAGTAGTTGTGAGCATGAGTATTTTGCAATGAGAATTTGTCATCTAATCTTGAGAGTGTTGAATTCTATATCCAGCAAAAATAAACTGCAGGAAAGAAGAGGAAATGAAGACATCCTCAGATGGAGACCAACAATTTGTCATCAGCAGAGCTACCACCAAAAGAATGAAAAAAAAAGTTCTCGAAAGAGAGAGAGAGAGAGAGAAGGAAGGAGGGAAGGAGAAAAAGAAGGAAGAAAGGGAGATAGGGAGGGAGGGAAGGAGGGAGGAAGGAAAGAAGGAAGAAAGGAAGGAAGGAAGGAAAAAAAGAAAATAGAAGGTAGAGTGCTTGCCTAACATGCACAAGACCCTGTGTTTTGTCCATAGGACCAAAGAAAAGAAGAAAAAATGTCTTGGAGCTCAAGATGGAAATAAGAACAATCAAGAAGGAAAACATTCCTCAAAAGTTTTCAAAGTTATGTTTGATGACTGAAACATAATTATAACACTATCTGCCCTCTCTCTACTTCTCTTTCTCTCTCTCTCTCTCTTTCATACACACACACACATATTTTAAATATATATATAAAATATTTGAGACAATTATATTATAAATAAAGGAGGGTCACTCCAGGGCATTTATCTCAGAGAAAAGAAAAAAACATAAATACATATATATGATTATTTATAATAGCCCCCAAACTGAAAACAACAAAAATATAATAAACTGTTAAACAAACTGTGATGCATGCATAGCATAAAATACTTTACAGCATTTTTTAAAAATCAAACTAATGATAAATTCAACAACTTGGAAGAATCTCAATGGCATCATGCTGAGTGAAAAAGGCAATCCCCAAATATCTTGTACTGTATTATTCCACTTAGATAATGTTCTAGAAAAGACAAAACTATAGAAAGGCAGGTAAAGAATGGTGGTACATGCCTGTAATTACAGCATTTGAGAGGCTGAGACAGGAAGATCACAAGTTTGAAGTCAGCCTGGGCTACACAGTGAGAACCTAATTAAAAAAAAAAAACTATAGCAATCCAGAAAACAGATTAGTAGTGGCCAGCTTAGGCTACATAGAGAGACCAAGTATCAAAAAAAAATTTTTTAAGGGAAAAATTAAGCCCAGTAGAAAGAAGGAAGGGAAAATAAAGATCAGAACAGAAGCAAATGAAATAGAGATTAGAAAAACAAAAGATTTTTAAAATTAAAATTCGTTTTTTTGAAAAGATAGAAAATTGGCTAGACTAAGACTAAGAAAAAAGAGGACTCAAATAAACAAAATAAGAAATGAAAGAGGAGCTATTACAACCAATATCACAGAAATACAAAGGTCATAAATGACAATAATACAACAACAAATTTGATAACCTAGAAAAAATGGATAATTTTCTAGAAACATACAACCTACCAAGATTGAATCATCAATAGAAAATTTGAACAAGTAAAAAGATTGACTCAATAATAAAAATATCCCAACAAACAAACATGATGACTCAAGGCCTAAGTTCATGCAAACATTTAAAGAACAAATATCAAGCCACCCCAAAAGTCATTCAAAAAACTGAAAAGGGTGAACTTGTTCAAAGTTCACTGTATACAGCTATGTATACAGCTATGGTTTATCACAGTGAAACCCCTTTGTACTATTAATATATGCTAATTTGAAAAATATTTTTAAAACTTGAAGAAATGGAAACACTTCCAAACTCATTTTACAAGGCCAACATTACTCAGATACCAAAACAAGGACACTAGAAGAAAAGAAAATAACATTCCAATATCTGTGATAAACATGCATGCAATAATCATTAAAAAAATACTAGCAAAATAAATTCAACAAAACATTAAAATAAACAAATGGAATTTGGTAGTTCAACACATGTAAATGAATAAATATCATGCACTACATTAACAAAATAATAGGGAAAAATCTTATCATCTCCACTTCAAAAAAAGCATTTGAAGTACAATCTCCAGTACTGAAAAAAAAAGCATTAAGAAAGCTAGGTGTAATTGCAGCACTCAGAAGGCTGAAACAGGAGGTTCACAAGTTCAAGGCCAATATGTAATATATAGTGAGACTCTATCTCAGAAGGAGGAGGAGGAGGAGAAAGACGAGGAATATACCTCAATATAATAAAGGCTGTATATGACAAATCCACAGGCAACATTATATCACTGGTGCAAAGCTGATTTTTTTTTCTCTCTAAGATTAGGAACGAGATAAGGGTGCCTGTTCTCAACACTTGTTTTAGATATAATAATGGAAGTCCTAGTCAGAGAAATTAAACAAGAAAAGGTATAAGAGAAATCCAAGTAGAAAGGGGGAAGTAAAATTATTTACAGATGACATGATCTCATATTTAGAAAACCTTAAAATTTCACCAAAAATTATTATAACTGATAAATTCAGTAAAAATGCAGGATACAATATTGGCATATAAAAATCAGTGGCACTTCTACACACTAACAATAAACTACTTGCCAAGAAATAAACAATCTGCATCAGTCAGCTTTCCATCACTATAAGGAAACCTCTGGGATAATTAACTTATAAAGAGAAAAGGTTATTTTGATTTATTGTTTTGGAGGTTCCAGTCCATGATGGCGTGGCCACCTTTTCTTTGGGACTGTGGTCAGGCAGCACATCATGGTGAGAACACATAGCAGTGCAAAGCCACTTACCTTATTAACCAAGGATCAAAGAATAAGGAAGAGGAAGGAGCTTGGGTCCCATAATCCTCCTTGAGGACACACCCTCAATGACCCAAGTGCCTCCCATAAGGCTCTACATCTCGAAGATTCCACTACCTTCCAATAGTGTCACCTGGGGACCAAGGCCTTTGGAGGACATTCAAAATCCAAACTATATCAAACCCCATTTACAGTAGTATCAAAAATATTAAAATACTTAGGAATAAATCTAACCAAGGAGGTGAAAGTTCTGTTCTCTGAAAACTGTGAGACATTAATAAAAGAAATTAAAAGAGGAACAGATAAATGGAAAGTGATCCTATGGTCAGAAATTGGAAGAATTAACATTGCTTAAATGCCCATACTATCCAAAATGATCTACATAGTCAGTGCGATCCCTATTAAAATTCCAATGGTATTTCTCACAGACACAGAAAAAAGTCCTAAAATTCATATGGAACCACAAAACACCCCCCCAAAACTAAATGAATCTTTTGGGGTATGGGGCTGAGGTTTGAACTCAGGGCCTCGAACATACTAGGTAGGCTCTCTATGACTTGAGGCACTTCCCGCAGCAAAGAATCTTTTTTAAGAAAAAACTGGAGACACAACACTTCCTGATTTCAAACTATATGATCAAGCCACAGTAATCAAAACAGTATGGTGCTGACATAAAAACAGAAAAATAGACCAATGGGACAGAATAGAGAGCCCAGAACTAAATCCACAAATATATAGTAAACTGATCTTTTTCAAGGAAGTCAAGAATACACAGTGGGGAAAAACACAATAATGGTGCTAGGAAAAACTGGATATCCATATTCAAAAGGATAAACTGCTAACACTGCTAACAAAAAATGGATTAAAGACCTAAACATAAAACCTTAAACTACAAATCTCTCAGAAAACACATGGGAAATCTCTTTAGCATTGGTCTGCACAATGATTTTTGTGGATAAGACAACAAAAGTACAGGCAATAAAAGCAAAAATAAACACATGGGGACTTCATCAAACTAAAACAGTTTTGCACACCAAAGGAAATAATCCCCAAAATGAAAAGGCAATTTATATAATAGGAGATATTTGTGAGCCATAAATCTGCTAAAGATATATCTAAAATATATTAGGATTTTATATAACTCATTAGCAAACCAACAACAGTAATAATATGATTATAAAATGGGCAAAGGCATTGAATACACATCTTTCCAAAGAAGATATATAAGTGTCCAACAGGTTCATAATACAGGTGCTCAACATCATTACTCATCAGAAAAATGCATGTCAAAAAACACAAGGTAATTGCCTCAGGCCTGTTTGGACAGTTATTATAAAAAAGATAACAAGTGCTGGTGAGGATGTGGAGAAAAGAGAACCCTTGCTGGACACAGTGACACACACCTGTAATCTCAGCACTTGGAGGCAGACAGGCAGGAGGATTGTGAGTTTAAGGCCAGCCTGGTCTATGTAGCAAGACTGTGTCTCAAAAACCCAAGGGCTAGGAGCAGAGCTCAGTTGAAGAGCACTTGCCCAGCAAACACAAGGCCCTGGGTTCCACCCCAGCACCACAAAAAAAAGGAAACTTTCTACACTGTTGTGAGAATGTTCATTGGTGCAGATACTATTGAAAACAGTATGGCCAGGAGTGGTAGCACATACCTGTAATTGCAACCCTTAAGAGGCCGACTCAGGAAGATTGAGTGTTTGAAGCCAGCCTGGGCTACATAGTGAGATTTTTATCTCAAAAAAATGTGAAAAATAGAGCTACCCAAATAAATCAAAATCAGTATCCTAAAGAGATATCTGCACTCCTGTGTTAATTACTGTATTGTTTACAATAGATGAGATACAAAACAATCAAAATATCCATTGACAGATGAATGGATAAAGAAAATGTGAGATCGGGAGAAACAAGGAGGGCCCCTGGGTGGCCAGTCGTCCGCACCCAGATGGCTTGGAAAGACGCGGACCAGGTGAGCTTCGTGGTACCACGGTACTCCCACAGATAAGCCTGGGCCAGAGCAGCATAGCCCCCTGGACAGACTGACTTCCCCCTGGGGAAAAAAGAGAAACTGACTAATAAGCAATAAGAACAATAAAGACACACGGGAAAGAGGGTGGGGCACCCTGAGCGCTGAAGATTGGGGGAAGGGAACCCTTCCCAAAACTGTAAATAAACAAGCCGGGCAGGCGGGAGAGGCTCCAGTGGGAGTGGGAGCATGCGCCCAGCAACCAGGAGCAGGAAAGCTTGTGAGAGTGGCAGAGGGAGGAAAACTCCACAGGAGAGGAGGGAAGACCCACTTCTCACATGAACTGTAAACAAACATGGCAGCTGGCAGGAGCAGCAGCACCACCCAGTAATCAGGAGCAGGAAAGCTTGTGAAAGTGGCGGTGGGAGGAAAATGCCACAAGAGAGGGGGGAAGACCCACCTCCCACATGAACTGTAAATAAACATGCAGGCCTGAGAATGCGGGTGCAGTGTCACCTTTCCCAGTGTGCTTGGAAAGGGGAAAGCTTGTAGCAGAGGCTCCTGCACAGGAGAAATCTGAGTAAACAAAGCCTGCAGGGCCAGGTGAGTGCTAAGCTCACCCCAGAGATCTGCATAAATAATGCCACCAGCAACAGCAGGCTGACAGCAGCGGGCAGGCAAGCCACAGCCGCAGATACCATTCTCAGAACTATCTCCAGACTCTTTTTTTTCTCTCTCCCTACCTTTGATGGGAGAACAACCGAATTATACCTGCATGCTAAAAAACTTACTGAAACTGTATTGCAATTGAACTTGGGACAGTTGGTGGGTTTTGTATGTGTGTGTGTGTGTGTGTGTGTGTGTGTGTGTGTGTAGTTTTGTTCTACTTTATGCATCCCCTTTGATGAGACAACTACAGAACAACATCTGAGGCACCATCTCCAGGATTGTAGACTGAGACGGACACCCAAATTATTAAGACTGAAACTTCATTGCATTTGAACTTGGAGGTTTTTTGGTTTTTTTGGTTTTTGGGTTTTTTTTTTAATTTTCCATTTTTCATTTTATTTTAATTTATTTTTATATATAGATGTTTCTTTCATTTACTTATTTTTTATTTTTATTCTTATCTTTATTTTTTAATTTTTGATTTTCAATCCTCTCTCTGTCTCTATAATGTCTGTTCAGCTTACTGTAGATTAGTACACTAACGCTCCCTGTTTATACCTTTGAAACTTTCTTGTCTGATACCTTGTTCTGTTTTCTCCCTCTTGTCTGTGTATTTGTTTTCCCCTTTTCTTTAACTTCTTGCTTTCCATCTCAGCTCAACCTTCCATTCTAAATACTACCATTGTTACTATTACAAGCTAGAAAATACTTAATTGCACACAGTACAGGGACAGTAACAAAACCAAAGACAATGATGGGAAGACAGAAAAAACAGGGAAACCAGTTTCCCCACAGCAAAAAATTAGTACAGGAACCAGAGGGGAATGAAGAAAACAGATACTCAGATCCAGACTCCAACAAAATGAAGATAAACTATGCCAAAGGACCCAATGAAGCCCACAAGAATAATTTAAAAGAAGACATACTACAGGTACTCAATAGAATTTTATAGGGATAATACTGGATAGGGTCAACCAAAATGTACAGGAGACACTCAAGAAATTCCAAGACAACAAAAATAGAGAATTTGAAAAAGCAAAAGAAGAAGTAAAGGAAACCATAGAAGCACTGTATAAACACCAAAGTGAAACAGAGAACATGATGAATAAATAGATAAATGAACTCAGGACAAAAATAGACAACATTAAAGAGGAAACCACCCAGGATATGGAAAACCTCAGAAAAAAGAATGAAACAGAACTGCAAAACAAAACAGAAGGCCAATACAGCAAAATAGAACAAACAGAAGACAGAATCTCAGAACTTGAAGATGAAATGGTAATTAAAGGAAAAACCGAAGAACTATTAATTAAACAACCCAAGACCTGTGAAAAGAAAATGCAAGAACTCACCGACTCCATCAAAAGACCAAACTTGAGAATCATGGGCATCGAAGAAGGAGTACAGGTGCAAGCGAAGGTAATGCATAATATATTCAACAAAATAATAACGGAAAATTTCCCAAATCTAGAGAAAGATATTCCCATACAGATGCAAGAGGCCTCTAGGACACCAAACAGACAAGATCAAAAATAGAACTACCCCATGACACATCATCATTAAAACAACAAGTTCAGAAACTAAGGAAAGAATATTGAAGGCTGTAAGAGAGAAAAAACAAGTAACATACAAAGGTAAACCCATCAAAATCACAGCAGACTTCTAAACAGAAACATTAAAAGCAAGAAGAGCGTGGGGTGAGATCTTCCGGGCACTGAATGAAAATAATTTCAACCCCAGGATACTCTACCCAGCAAAACTATCATTCAAAATAGATGGAGCAATAAAAGCCTTCCATGATAAGCAGAAACTAAAACAATATGTGACCACAAAGCCACCACTACAAAAGATTCTGCAAGGGATTCTGCACAAAGAAAGTGAAACCCAACTTAACCATAAAAAGACAGGCAGCACCAAACCACAGGAAAAGAAAAAGCAAGACAGTAGAGAGTAACCTCAACTTAGGTACACATAATCAAACCTTCAAACAACTAAGACAACTAAATGACAGGAATCACCACATACCTATCAATACTAACGCTTAATGTTAACGGACTTAATTCACCCATCAAAAGGCACCGCTTGACGAAATGGATTAAAAGGAAGATCCAACAATTTGTTGCTTACAGGAGACCCATCTCACTGACTGAAATAAGCATAGGCTTAGGATGAAAGGCTGGAAGATTTACCAAGCCAATGGCCCCCGAAAACAGGCAGGATAGCAATACTTATCTCTGACAAACTAGACTTCAAACCTACATTGATCAAATGAGATAAAGAAGAACATTCCATACTAATAAAAGGGGAAATAGACCAAAAGGAAATAATAATTATCAACCTGTATGCACCCAATGTCAATGCACCCAATTTCATCAAACATACCCTGAAAACCTAAAAGCATATATAAACGCCAACACAGTGGTTGTGGGAGACTTTAACATTGCATTATCATCAATAGATAGGTCATCCAAACAAAAAAAATCAATAAAGAAATCCAAGATCTAAAATATGCAATAGAATAAGGGCAAAATAGTTTCTGTGGGGTATTGAGGGGGGGAGCGGGAGGGGGTGGAGTGGGTGGTAAGGGAGGGGGTGGGGGCAAGGGGGAGAAATGAACCAAGCCTTGTATGCACATATGAATAATAAAAGAAAAATGAAAAAAAAAAAAAAAAGAAATAAAATATGCAATAGATCAAATGGATCTAGTTGATGTCTACAGAATATTTCATCCAACTTCTACACAATACACATTCTTCTCAGCAGCCCATGGAACCTTCTCCAAAATAGATCATATCCTAGGGCACAAAGCAAGTCTCAGCAAATATAAGAAAATAGAAATAATACCGTGCATACTATCTGATCACAATGCAGTAAAAGTAGAACTCAACAACAAAAGTAAAGACAAAAAACATGCAAACAGCTGGAAACTAAATAACTCATTACTTAATGAAGAATGGATCATCGAAGCAATAAAAGAGGAAATTAAAAAGTTCCTGGAAGTCAATAAAAATGAAAACACAACCTACCGGAACCTATGGGACACAGCTAAGGCAGTCGTGAGAGGAAAGTTTATAGCCATGAGTGCATATATTAAAAAGATTTAAAGATCCCAAATCAATGACCTAATGATACATCTCAAACTCCTAGAAAAACAAGAACAAGCAAATCCCAAAACAAATAGAAGGAGAGAAATAATAAAAATAAGAGCTGAAATCAACGAAATAGAAACCAAAAAAACCATACAAAGAATTAATGAAACAAAAAGTTGGTTCTTTGAAAAAAGAAACAAGATCGATAGACCCCTGGCAAACCTGACTAAAATGAGGAGAGAAAAAACCCAAATTAGTAGAATTAGGAATGCAAAAGGGGAGATAACAACAAACACCATGGAAGTCCAGGAAATCATCAGAGACTACTTTGAGAACCTATATTCAAATAAATTTGAAAATCTAAAAGAAATGGACAGATTTCTAGATACATATGATCATCCAAAACTGAACCAAGAGGAAATTAATCACCAGAATAGACCTATAACACAAAATGAAATTGAAGCAGCAATCAAGAGTCTCCCCAAAAAGAAAAGTCCAGGACCTGATGGATTCTCTGCTGAATTCTATCAGACCTTTAAAGAAGAACTGATACCAACCCTCCTTAAACTGTTCCATGAAATAGAAAGGGAAGGAAAACTGCCTAACACATTTTATGAAGCCAGTATTACACTTATCCCAAAACCAGGCAAAGACACCTCCAAAAAGGAGAACTATAGGCCAATCTCCTTAATGAACATTGATGCAAAAATCCTCAACAAAATAATGGCAAACCGAATTCAGCAACACATCAAAAAGATTATTCACCACGACCAAGCAGGCTTCATCCCAGGGATGCAGGGGTGGTTCAACATACGAAAATCAATAAACGTAATAAACCACATTAACAGAAGCAAAGACAAAAACCACTTGATCATCTCAATAGATGCAGAAAAAGCCTTTGATAAGATCCAAAATCATTTCATGATAAAAGCTCTAAGAAAACTAGGAATAAAACGAAAGTTCCTCAACATTATAAAAGCTATATATGACAAACCTACAGCCAGCATTATACTTAACAGAGAAAAACTGAAACCATTCCCTCTAAAATCAGGAACCAGACAAGGATGCCCACTATCTCCACTCCTATTCAACATAGTACTGGAATTCCTAGCCAGAGCAATTAGGCAAGAAGAAGGAATAAAAGGAATACAAATAGGTAAAGAAACTGTCAAAATATCCCTATTTGCAGATGACATGATCCTATACCTTAAAGACCCAAAAAACTCTACTCAGAAGCTTCTAGACATCATCAATAGCTGTAGCAAGGTAGCAGGATATAAAATCAACATAGAAAAATCATTAGCATTTCTATACACTAACAATGAGCAAACGGAAAAAGAATGTATGAAAACAATTCCATTTACAATAGCCTCAAACAAAATCAAATACCTAGGTGTAAACCTAACAAAAGATGTGAAAGACCTCTACAAGGAAAACTATACACTTCTGAAGAAAGAGATTGAGGAAGACTATAGAAAGTGGAGAGATCTCCCATGCTCATGGATTGGTAGAATCAACATAGTAAAATGTCGATACTCCCAAAAGTAATCTACATGTTTAATGAAATTCCCATCAAAATTCCAATGACATTCATTAAAGAGATTGAAAAATCTACTGTGAAATTTATATGGAAACACAAGAGGCCACGAATAGCCAAGGCAATACTCAGTCTAAAGAACAATGCAGAAGGTATCACAATACCTGACTTCAAACTATATTACAAAGCAATAACAATAAAAACAGCATGGTACTGGCACAAAAACAGACATGAAGACCAGTGGAACAGAATAGAGGACCCAGATATGAAGCCACACAACTATAACCAACTTATCTTTGACAAAGGAGCTAAAAATATACGATGGAGAAATAGCAGCCTCTTCAACAAAACCTGCTGGGAAAACTGGTTAGCAGTCTGCAAAAAACTGAAACTAGATCCATGTATATCACCCTATACCAAGATTAACTCAAAATGGATCAAGGATCTTAATATCAGACCCCAAACTCTTAAGTTGATACAAGAAAGAGTAGGAAATACTCTGGAGTTAGTAGGTATAGGTAAGAACTTTCTCAACGAAACCCCAGCAGCATAGCAACTAAGAGATAGCATAGATAAATGGGACCTCATAAAACTAAAAAGCTTCTGTTCATCAAAAGAAATGGTCTGTAAACTGAAGAGAACACCCACAGAGTGGGAGAAGACATTTGCCAGCTATACATCAGACAAAGGACTGAAACCAGAATATATAGGGAACTTAAAAAACTAAATTCTCCCAAAACTAATGAAACAATAAAGAAATGGGCACGTGAACTAAACAGAACTTTGTCAAAAGGAGAAATTCAAATGGCCAGAAGGGGTGTTCATTGACTAATTAATTAGCTATGTACCCTAGCTGACATTTTAACTACAACCTCATGAGAGACTTAGACAGAATCATTTAGCTAAGCCACTCTCAAATTCCTGATCAACACAAATCATGGAAGATAATAAGTATTTATTATTGTTTTAAATCACTAAGTATTAGGGTAATTTGTTATGTAGCCCTAGCTAAGTAATATCTATTCAAAGTGCTGGTATTTTTCAAGGATTGTTGTAAAAATCATGAAAGTGGTTAATTAAGAAAATAATTTTTTATGATATCCTAATTGGGTTTTGTTATCAGTGTTATTTTAGCCTCACAGGATGAACTGGAAAGTGCCCCTCCCACCTTTTTTGGTAGTGTCTGAGTTTCTAAATAATTGGTATTGTTTCTTCCTCAAAAATGTGGAAGGATTCACCAGAGATGTTATCTGGGCTGGGAGTTTCTTTGTGGGAGAGTTTTTAAATAACTGAATCAATTTTATTAATAGATAATGCATTGTTCTGATTCTCTATTTTCTTCTTGTACTGCCAAATCTTTACCCCTGGTTTGCTGCCAGTGAAAGACCCACTTTGGCAGCCTTTCTCATTTGTTTAATCTCTCTGCCTGTTCAGCCAAAATTTATTTTGCAGCAACAAATTTTATTGTGATTCTATTTCTGGACATTACAAGTCATAAATCTCTAAAGGCCAAAATGCACTTCGCTTCTTACTTGCTCTCCTAGGATTAGTGGGCAACCACTCGTTAAATCTCATCGTCACTGTTTCTGAGCAAATTTTCTAAAATGGAATCAAAGATCAAACTAAGATTTCAACATGAAATACAGGTTTCTAGGGGAGGCCTCAATATATCTACCAATATGACACCTGTCCATCATCTCTTACACAGAACAACTGTTTGATTTTTTTTTCTTTCCATCTCTCTTTTGTAAAGAAAATGAGAGGTTTGCTTGAGGAAATCATACCTGAGGAAAAAAAAGAGTCAGGTTCAGAGGGGAGTAGTTTTCACTTTGCAGGGTGTTACTAGGAAAAGCAACCCCCCAGAAACACTGGGCTCATGAGAGTTAAATCTGGGCCCTAACATGAGGAGACCAAAGCACCATGTCAGGCCCTCAGTACTTAAGGAAACGAAAACTCATGCTTTCTCAAACATCCCATTGTCTTTATGACTACCTCAAATTCTTCATCCAAGTAATATTATAATGCAAATATTAATTCCCCTTCTATCCCAAACAAAGGACTGCAAACTCCATCATAACATACAAGCCTGCATCCTCCAAGGCTGCTAGTGTGATTGTCCACTACCCAGAAGCAGTGAAATGGTTCACTGAAGCAGTTACTGTCTGTACTGCAGGCACCTTTGGGGCTACAGCTGTGACTTCCATAGGCCTAGGAAACTTTGCCTGGAGACCTCCCTCAGAGGTGCCCCACACACCCCGGATGGTCTGGTTCTGCTGAAGGCTCAGAGGAAGGGTGAACCACCCAAACAAAGCTAGTGAGTTCTTACCTGTCGCCTTTGCAAATTAGAGGCTGCAGCTCTTGGCTTGACATGTGAAAAGGGATTAGGAAGGTGGGAGGGAGAATAAGAAGATGAAAGTGCCTATGGAGGAAGACAGCTCAGCCCCATAAAGTGGCAAGGGAATCTGCCTGGTAACAGGGAAAGCAGGTTTTGTTCAGAAGGCCTCCCCACTCCCCACTCTAGGTTTTCATCATCCTTTGTAGGCAACCTCCACTGTGCAGGAAGAGCCACCCAAAAGCAAAAGGAGCCTCCATGTCTTGCAGCACAGGCCAAACTCCTCCCACCCAGCTTCAAAGCTGAGGATCTCAAGCTTTCAAATAAAGTAAAAACTACACTGGCTCCGTTACTCTTCACCTATCTGCACATGCTTGGAACCAACTTTGCTTCTAGGTCCAGAGAGCTCGTTGTAATGAAGGATAAAGAGAATAAGGGCCCAGGGTTCTTCAAATGGCTCTGGTTCCAGACCCAGATGCCACCTTCTGAGTAAGATGAATATACACGAATCCCAGAAAATCCCTTCCACTCCATCCTGCCCTACACCACCACCAATATCAGCCATGAAATCAATCATTCATGGAAGCTGGTATGAGAATTCACACATATCAACCAATAAGAATTTGGAGGAGTCTTTGTGGTATTCCTGTCTCTTTTTCAAATGTATGTCTCATCGCTAATATGGACTATGCGCCAGGGTTTCCACTATAAGCTCTGTACCATCTCCTGTGTAATCCAATCCTGTGTAATCCAATCCTGTGTATCTTCTATAAGTAATCTATAGTGAAATCTTTGTGCATATGTAAACCTGCACCCATACTTTTATCATCTGTTGATAACTCTTGCCTGAACCAATTATTGCTATGAAAGTTACAAGATGATTTTCCTAACATTATCATGCCTTTTAAAACCAACATCAGGTGGCCCCTAAGAAGGGCGCAGCATCATTTCTGTGGTATCTTACCAAAATTGCTTAACTTCAACCTAACCACAAGGAAATATCAGACAAATTCAAATTGGGGGGGGCATTCTATAAAATAACTGACCTAAACTCTTCAGAAGTTACAATGTATAAGAAACAAAGAAAGAAAAAGGAACTATTTCAAATGAAAAGGAGACTGAAGGAGAAATGTGTGATCCTGAATTGGGAGGCAGGACAATTGGCAAAATTTTAATGTGGACTGTAAATTAGATAAATATATTCTATCAATAGTAAATATCTGGAATTTGAAAAACGTACTGTGGTGAAATAGAAAAACATCTAAAATTCCTGTGCATCCACAAAAGATCCCAAATAGCCAAGCAATCCTAGGGAAGAAAATCAAAGTTAGGTTCACACTTCCTGATTTCAAGTTATATTACAGCTGCCAGAGTGGCTCAAGTGGTAAGAGCACCTACCTAGCAAGCATGAGGCCCTGAGTTCAAACCCCAGTACCACAAAAAAAAAAGAACCCTGAAAAGTCAAGTTATATTGCAAAGCTATAATGACCAAAATTGTTTGGTACTAGCATAAAGAGACTCATAGACCAATGGAACAGGACATCCCAGAAATAAATTTACACATACACAGTCACTAATCTCAACAAGGATACCAAGAAAACAAAAACAGAAAAGGAACAGTCTCTTCAATAAAATGGTGCTAGGAAAACTGGATAACCACATGCAAAAAGAACTAATATTAGTCCCTTATCTTAACCATAAAAAAAATCAATTCAAATAGATTAAAGACTTAAGCATAAGATCTGAAGCAATAAAACTAGAAGCAAACACAAGGAGAAAGCTCCTTTATATTGGACCTGGAGATGATGTTTTTAGATATCACATCAAAAACTTAGACAACAATAGCAAAAATAAACAGGTGGGTCTATGTCACAAAAAAAACATGTTGTGCACCATAAATACGTGCAATCATAAAACATTTTTGCAATACTGGGACTTAAACTCAGGGCCTTGACCTTGCCAAGCAGGCACTCTACCACTTAAGCCACACTCCTAGGGTTATATTTATAATTTCTTAAAAGAAAAGAAAATTGTATTGTGACAATGAAAGGAAATGTCCCTATCTTTAAGACATGCACACCAAAGGATTTAGGAGTAAAGCATCATAGAGTCCATAGCCAACTCTCAAAATGTGCAGCAATAATAAAAATTAAAAATGATAATAACAGAGTGAGGGCTAATATCACAGAGTATTAATAATTAGTGGATGTAAATTAAGAATATATAGGAGTTCATTATATTGATGTGACACTTCTTATAGAAATAAGTTTCAAATATTTGCAAAATAAAAAGATATAGAATGCGTATTTTACATATTGTACATGATATAATATATATTATTATAGGAAATATATTGATACACACACATATAGATAGATAGAAAGATAGATAGATAGATAGATACTCATCCTTATAGTCATTCTTTTTAACAATGTAGGGGAAGATATGCCCTTCTTTTTAAACATTAAACCTGCCAGGTGTGGTGGTATACACCTGTAATCCCAGCACTTGGAAGGCTGTGAGAGGAGGATCACAAGTTCCAGGTCAGCCTGGGCAACTTAATGAGACTCCATCTCAAAACTAACTAAATAAATAAACCTGGGCTGGGGGTGTAGCGTAGTGGTAGAAGAGTGCTTGCTTATCACATCTGAGGCCCTAGGTTTGGTCCTCACACCTCAAAAAAAAGAAAGTACAGATGAACCTCATATCTGGGTCCCAGATCACATTCCTCCCCATCTTCTTTAGGCCCCTGATCCATCAATTATCTCACTTTTTGTCTCCCAACATCTATATCCATTGGCTTCTACACTGAAATCACACCTATTCTGAAAACTCTTCCTCCACTCAACTGGCCCGGGGCCTCTTTTCACATCCTTCACTTGCAGACTTCCCCAGCTCAGTGCTGATTACTGCCATTTTCTCACCATGAATTTACTCATCAAGTGCAATTTCTTTCTCTCCTTATTCACATCCAACTTGCTTTCAGTCCAGTTCATTCAACTTCAAAATCTGTACAGAAGCCAAAAAAATTTCATGGCTTCGACTGTTACAATCTCATTCAAACCATCATCAACCTTCCCTGAAGCATTGCCACAGCCTCCTATCACCTCTCCCTTCATCTACTCTCTCTTGCCTTCTAACCATCCTCCACAGAAAAGCCAGAGGCATTTTTAAGAAATAAGTCAATCAGCCCATAATCCTGCTCAAAGCCTTCTGTAGCTTTCTATTGCCTATAGACCAAGATGGAGTCTTTCACAGCCTTACAAGGTCCTGCATGCTTTGGACTGCATTTCCCACTGCAATTTCATCCACTCCCCTCCAAATGCTCCTCGTTCTAACCACACCAAGCAAACAACTCACCATTCCCCAAACATACCAACTGCTCTCACCATCACCTCCATGCCTTTGCACACATGCTCCAGTTTCTTGGAATAAGTCTTTTTTATTATTTTTTTATTATTCATATGTGCATACAATGCTTGGGTCATTTCTCCCTCCTGTCCCCATCCCCTCCCTTACCACCCACTTTGCCCCCTCCCTCTCCCCCCCACCCCCTCAATACCCAGCAGAAACTATTTTGCCCTTATCTCTAATTTTGTTGAAGAGAGAGTATAAGCAATAATAGGAAGGAACAAGGGTTTTTGCTGGTTGAGATAAGGATAGCTATACAGGGAGCTGACTCACATTAATTTCCTGTGCATGTGTGTTACCTTATAGGTTAATTCTTTTGAATCTAACCTTTTCTCTAGTTCGTGGTCTCCTTCTCCTATTGGCCTCAGTTGCTTTTAAGGTATCTGCTTTAGTTTCTCTGCATTGAGGGCAACAAATGCTAGCTGATTTTTTAGGTGTCTTACCTATCCTCATATCTCCCTTGTGTGCTCTCGCTTTTATCTTGTGATCAAAGTTCAATCCCCTTGTTGTGTTTGCCCTTGATCTAATGTCCACATATGAGGGAGAACATACAATTTTTGGTCTTTTGGGCCAGGCTAACCTCACTCAGAATGATGTTTTCCAATTCCATCCATTTACCAGCGAATGATAACATTTTGTTCTTCTTCATGGCCGCATAAAATTCCATTGTATATAGATACCACATTTTCTTGATCCATTAGTCAGTAGTGGGGCATCTTGGCTGTTTCCATAACTTGGCTATTGTGAATAGTGCCGCAATAAACATGGGTGTGCAGGTACCTCTGGAGTAACTTGTGTCACATTCTTTTGGGTATATCCCCAAGAGTGGTATTGCTGGATCAAATGGTAGATCAATGTTTAGCTTTTTAAGTAGCCTCCAAATTTTTTGGGATAAGTCTTATACTCACTTTTCCTGGTACACTCACCCTTCATAACAGCTGAGCATCAACTCCAATAAGAAACACTATTGAATTATACAGTACAATTGAAAAAGTGTGGCTTATACATTAGAAAGTCCAGGGACAAATATTGACTACCAATTCCTAATTGTATGACATTGTGTATGTTTCTAACCACCATGAACCTCAACTAACTCACCATTTTTTTTTCTTCTTTGTTTTTGGCTTTTTTTTTTTTGAAACAGAGTCTCATTTATGACCCAAGCAAGCTTCCTGCCTGAGCTTCCCGAGTGCTGGAATTACTACAGGTGTGTGCCACCACACCTAACTCTCAATTAACTCAGCTTTATGAAATGAAAAAATAACATTTATCTCATAGAATTGTAAGAAGTAAGTGTGCAGTCAGGCACTGGTGGCTCATGCTTGTAATCCTAGCTATTCAGGAGGCAGAGATCAGGAGGATTGTGATTTGTTTTGGGATTTGCTTGTTCTTGTTTTTCTAGGAGTTTGACATGTAGCATTAGGTCATTGATTTGAGATCTTTCTGTCCTTTTAATATATGCACTCATAGCTAAAAACCTTCCTCTTAGGACTGCCTATGATGTCCTATGCTGTGTCCCATAGGTTCCAGTAGGTCGTGTTTTCATTTTCGTTAACTTCCAGGAACCTTTTAATTTCCTCTTTTATTTCATCAATGACCCATTGATCACTGAGCATGTGTTGTTCAGCTTCCAATTGTTTGCATGTTTTCTACTGCTGTTTTTGTTGTTGAGCTCTAGTTTTAATGCATTGTGATCAGATAGAATGCATGGGATTATTTCTATTTTCTTATATTTGCTGAGGCTTGCTTTGTGCCCTAAGATATAATCAATTTTGAAGAAGGTTCCATGGGCTGCTGAGAAGAATGTATATTGTGCAGAAGTTGAATGAAATATTCTGTAGACATCAGCTAAGTCCATTTGATCTATGTTATGATTTAGTTCTAGAATTTCTTTATTGATTTTTTTTGTTTGGATGACCTATCTATTGGTGATGGTGGGTATTAAAGTTTCCCACTACCACTGTGTTGGAGTCTATATACGCTTTTAGGTCCTTCAGAATATGTTTGATGAAATTGGGTGCACTGATGTTGGGTGCATACAGGTTGATGATTGCTATTTCCTTTTGACGTATTTCACCTTTTAGTAATATGGAGTGTCCTTCTTTATCTTGTTAGATCAATGTAAGTTTGAGGTCTACTTTGTCCGAGATAAGTATTGCTACTCCTGCCTGTTTTCAGGAACCATTGGCTTGGTAAATCTTCTTCCAGCCTTTCACCCTAAGGCAGTGCTTGTTCCTGTCAATGAGATGAGTCTCCTGTAAACAACAGATTGTTGGATCTCCTTTTTAATCCAGTTTGCCAAACAGTGTCTTTTGATGGGGTTGTTAAATCCATTAACATTCAGTGTTAATATTGATAGGTATGTGGTGATTCCTGTCATTTAGTTGTGTTTGTTGTTCAAGGGTTTGATTGTGTGCAGCTTAATCAATGTCACTCTCTACTTTCTTGCCTTTTCTTCTCTTGTGGTTTGGTATTTCCTATCCTTTCATGGTTTTGTATGCTTTCATTTTCTGTATGCAGAATTCCTTGAAGAATCTTTTGTAGTAGTGGCTTGGTGGTCATATATTGTTTTAGTTTCTGCTTATTGTGGAAGACTTTTATTGCTCCATCTATTTTGAATGATAGTTTTGCTGGGTAGAGTATCCTAGGGTTGAAGTTATTTTCATTCAGTACCCAGAATACCTCATTCCATGCCCTTCTTGCTTTTAAGGTTTCTGTTGAGAAATCTGCTGTGATTTTGATGGGTTTACCTTTGTATGTTTTTTGTTTTTTCTCTCTTACAGCCTTCAATATTCTTTCTCTATTCTCTGTGCTTATTGTTTTAATGATAATATATCATGGGTGGTCTATTTTGGTAGAGTCTGTTTGGTGTCCTGGAGGCTTCCTGTACCTGAATGGCCATAGCTTTCTCTAGATTTGGGAAATTTTCTGTTATTATTTTGTTGAATATATTATGAATCCCTTTTGCTTCCACCTCTTCTCCTTCTTCAATGCCCATGATTCTCAGGGTTGGTCTTTTGATGGAGTTGATGAGTTCTTGCATATTCTTTTCACAAGTCTTGAGTTGTTAACTAATGGATCTTCAGTTTTTCCTTTAATTTCCATTTCATCTTCAAGTTCTGAGATTCTGTCTTCTGCTTGTTCTAGTCTGCTAGAGTGGCCTTCCATTGAGTTTTATATTTTTGTTTCATTCTTTTTTCTGAGGTTATCCATATCGTGGGTCACTTCCTCTTTAATGTCATCTATTTTTGTCTTTAATTCATTTATCTCTCTTTATAGTGTTCTCTGTTTCGCTTTGGTGTTTATTTAGGGCTCTTATGAGTTCATTTATTTGTTTCTGTGTCTTCTCATATTCTTTATTTTTGGTGTCTTGGAGTTTCTTGAGTGCCTCTTATACATTTTGGTTGACCATGTCTAGTAACATCTCCATGAAATTCTCAGTGATTACTTACAGGACTTCTTATTTTAGGGTGTTCTTGTGGGCATCACTGGGTTCCTTGGCATCATTTACCTTTGTTTTGTTGGAGTCTGGAACTAGGTATCCGTTTTCTTCATTTCCCTCAGAATCCTGTATTAAGTTATTTTGAGGGGGAGAATGGTTTCCATCCTTTTTTCATCTTCCCATCACTCCACTTGGTACTGTGTAACTATGTTCTTGATAGGCTAGTTGGTGTTTACAGGTACCTGTTTTCTTTCCCTTGGTTAAATTTTGTTTTGTGGGTTATTGGATTTTTAGCTTAGTGTATATATGCTATTTCTGTCCCTGGTCTGGGTGTAATTTAGCTAGTGTTAACTAACTCACAATAGTAAAACTAACAAAACAACAACAACAGCAAAATCCAAAGAAATCAACAGGGAGAGATGAATAAACAAACAAGAAACAAAACAAACAAACAAACACACAAAAAAACTCCAGGTTCAAGAACAATAGAATTTCAGTCTTAGTAGCTCTGGTGTTACTCCTTCAGCATCCAGCCCTGGTGTTGGTATTTAAGCAGAAGCTCTGCCATAGTCTCACCAGATGATTGGGGAGTCTCACCAGTTTTTCTTCTTTCAGCAGCAGCTGCTTACTCAGCTCCTCCCTCAGTGAGGTGTGGCTTGTCCTCAGGTTCCAAAGATCAGTTCTGTAGTCCACCAGCTGTCCTGCTTTGGAGTTGGGTTTTCACTGTTCTTGATTACTGGGGGCTTGTTTCTTTGCCTCGCCCCCTTTCTCTGAGGCAAGGTCAGTGATCTGTCAGCTGGCCTCCTGCTGTCAGCGTGTTGTGATGGTTTGCTGATTGTTTTTTCAATTTTGCAGTGTCATTTGGCTTTGGATGCTGGTCACTGGCTCAGGAGATGAGCTTTGTGTACTGCTACCTGCCCTATTTCAGGCAGTGGCTTATCACCCACCCACTGTCAGCCCTTCTGCCTTTCCAGCCATGTATTTACTGAAAGTTCCTTGCCTTCCCCCCTTCTCCAGTGTGCTTTCAGCATCCACTCCCTCTGCTGTGTGTTAGTTTTCAGTTTATTGTTTATTCAGTTTTTTGTCTTGGTTTGGTTTGGTTTGGTTTTTTTTTTGCGGGGCGGGGAGTCAGTCTGCCCGGGGGCTATGCTGGTTTATCCCAGGGGTGGCTGTGGGAATACTGTGTGATGCTTGGTGCTCATTTGTTGGTCTGCCAAATGTCTCCCAAACAGGTTTGGAGCCTGCAGCGGGTGGCGTGGGAGCCCTCTTGTTTTTTCAGTGTGACATGGCACAGAGAAGCTTTGTATGTGCTGGGGGTTCAGGGTGTCAAAGCCCTGATTCCTCTTGGTGCTCTGTTTCTGCCAAGTGTGGCTCCAGTGTCTCAACAGGATTTTTGATTTGTGGAGCTCACTCTATCTGCTTTGCTTCTGCACTCTAGTCACCATCTTGGAGCAGAGGATCATGATTTGAAGACAGCCTGGACAAATAGTTCATGAGACCCTATCTTGAAAAAGCTTATCACAAAAAAGGGTTGGTGGAGTGGCTTAAGGTGTAGTCCCTGAGTTTAAACCCTAGTACTGCAAAAAAAAAAGATGTAAATGTTCTAATACACTTAAAGTTGTTGGCACAGGCCCCAACATGTGGACCCTCCGGAATTTAATCATTCTATCCTCCAGGAATCAGTAGCACTTTGTTTGGATCTTTACAATTGCCCTGAATTCTAATTATTTTCTTGCTTCTTTGTCTCCAACTGCTTAAGCAGTTTGAGCCTCTTAAGGTCTCAAATGGTCTCTTTCATCGTTTAAATCCCCAATATCTAGCAGAGAGCCTAAGAGTCAGAAGGCAAGCATTAAATATATGTTGAGCCAGGTGCTGGTGGCTCACGTCTGTAATTTTAACCACTTGGGAGACTGAGATCAGGAGGATCAGGGTTCAAGGCCAGCCTGGGATAAAAAGTTAGCAAGACCTCATCTCCAAAACAACCAGAGCAAAATGGACAGGAGTTGTGGCTCAAGTGATAGAGTTCCTGCTTTGCAAGCATGAACCCTTGAGTCTAAACCCCAGTCCCATCAAAAAAAAAGTGTGTGTGTGCACATACAAACATACATATGTGTGTGTGTGAATGTGGGTGTGTGTGTGAGTGTGTGAGTAAGGGAGGAGTAGGGGGGAGAGAGAATTTTAGAGAAAGATGAAGAAGGGAAAGGAAGAAAAGGGAAGCAGAAGAAAGATGAAAGATGTAGAATCAGGATTCAAAAAGATCTTAACACAGTTGGCCACATCTAAGAATAAAATATAATCAAAAGAAAAATAAATTCTTGCAAGTGAAAAATTATTCAATGAGGCCTCAAGTAGTAAAACTAAAGAGTAGAAGCTTCAAAGGGATGTATTATAACTCCAGTTAAGATTGTTCAGAGATGGAAATTGAGTGTGTTCCATCACAGGAGGTCTGAAATCACCTTCTGGATGACTCTTTGGCAGACATCATTTACAGAAGATATTCTGGCATCAATGGAGGAGTTTAACCAAATTGCCTGATGACCTTCTTGTCCTATCATTGCCTGGGTCTATGAAAGGCAAGGAATAGAGGAGACAACAGTGAGAGAGAATATAGTGTATTGACAGTTCATAAGAAAGGCAATCAAAGTGCACAAAATAAGGACCAAAATGGTGAAAAGAACAATCATGGACAAGCAACCCTCTGAATGGGAGTTTCCAGAATCTCAATCATATTCTTGGAGATCTTCTCTTTGATTCACTTCCTTCCCTGAACTTTCCAAATCCTTGAGTGAGGATGGCTGTCCCTCCCTCTAGACCTGTTGCCACCTTCCACCTGTCACAGCTACCATGGCCACTAGGTCTCTAGTTCTCTAATTATATTGTCTTAGCCACTGTTATAGTCTGGATCTAGAAAGTTTCCCAAAGGCCAACATGTTAAAGGTTTGGTCCCCAGCTTGGCACTATTGGGAGGTGGCAGAACCTTTAAGAGGTGCGGCCTGATGGCAGGTAGACAGGTCATGAGGGACATGCCCTTGAAGGGGATAGTGGAAACCCAGCTCCTTCCTCTTTCTTTCATTTCCCAGCCATGAGGTGAGTAGTTTTACTTCACCATGTGTTCCTGCCATGGTACACCACTATAGGCCTAAAGAAATGGGCCAACCAATCATGAACTCAGCCAAAAATAAACATTTTCCTTTATGAAATAATCATCTCAGGTATTTTTCATAGTAATAGGAAGCTAATACAGTAGCACAAAACATCAGTGAGTAGTAGTTGCCAGCAGAAAGGACATAGCTGAGACATGACAAAAGACACACAAGCCCAATTACTCTCTCCTCTCTGTTTCCATTCCTGGGAGTAACTTCCATGGCTCACAAGTATAAGGAGTCTGAGGAATAGGATTTAGTTTTTAAAACCAGTTTTATTTATTCTGGGAACCAGAAATATGAACCTGAAATCCTTCTCATCCCTACCAAGAAAACAACAGATGCAATGGGGGTAAAACTTGCCTTCTGACATTTTATATTGGAAGCAAATAGTACATTCTTTATCTTGGGTTCTGGATCTGTTTTGTAGCCTGTATTACAGCAACAGACTCTCAACTGCAATTCTTGGTGCCCACTCCAGCCAGAGTGATCATACTAAATCATACTCTGACCCATCGCTCCCTGCTTGAGACACTTCAATGGCTCTCCATTACTCACAGAATCAAATTCAAACTCCCTAGCATGGCCTATAAGGATCCTCTTTTTTTTTTTTTTTTGCCTCTTGTCCTTCATACTCAACATTTCTACCATGCTAAATCTCTTTCCATTCCATGGTCTCTCACACCACTGGGCACTCATAAACAGTATTCCCTCTTCACAGAAAGTTACCCTTCAAGTTATCTCTCCCCTTCCCCTTGCTGTCATTACTCTGGCCCTGGCCACCATCATTTTCTCATTAAAGTTACCAAAAATGCCTTCTAATCAGTGACCCTATTTCCACTCTTGCCATCCAATTCATTCAATCAATTCTTCACAAAATAGCCAAAGCAATATTTCTAAAATACACAGGTAATTGTGACATTCACCTCTGTAATACATATCAATAGCTTTTCTTTACGCATGTACCAAAGTCTATGCTCCTCACAAGATACAGGAAGGCCCTTTGTGATGTGGCTTTTACATATTTCTCCAATTTCATCTCTCACCACTTCTGCCTGCATACCCCTCATACTCCATTCTACACCACACAAATCTAGTCTCTATTACAGAAACTAATCATGACTTCACTCTTGTTTTCCAGTTGCTCTCAATATCCTTCTTTAACTTTATAATCAGCCTCTGTTCATTCAGCTTTTCATCTACTTCACAAACATTTATTACTACCTACTATATTTCAAGCTCTAAGCTAGTCAATAGAAATATAAAGCCCTTTAGGACATGGTCTCTCTTCTAAGGAGTCTAAAGTCTATTGGGGTAAAGAAACAATCAAATGTACATCACACTATTCTATGGTATGGTAAAAGTGCTTTTATAGAGGTATGCATCAGGTATTAAAGAACCACAAAGGAAGGAAATCTAAATCAATTTAAGAGAGTGACATAACCAAAGTGGAAGAATAGGCAGCTCCAAGCTCTCATCTCCTGACAGAAACATCAAAAACAACCCAAACTGTCTGAGGCAACTTTGCAAGAACTCTGGAAAAGAGTAAAAAATATACAGCAACCAAATAAATGCTTGATCATAAAAGGAAAACTTCAAGATGATAGGAGACTTTTGTGACATTTTTACTTGCCTTTTACCCAACCAGTACCTGGCACTTTAATAGTCATGTTTTTGAATGGATAGCAACCTGTGTTCCTTGTGTGGGATCTTGGTTCTTGATTACAGAAAGTAGAGTAGATCTTATTCACAAATAATTGAGTATGTCTGTCCTAAGTGGTTTGAGGGCTGCATGAAGTGATGACAGAAGCCATTCATTGCTATTTTGCCTAACTTGTAACCCAAACAATGGACATTGCTTTAAAAAACTATAAATCAAGGAAACCTCTGATGAATAGGGCAAAAAAAAGTATATTTGAAACACAATAGATCACATTAAGATCCAAGAGAAAAATCTAGGAAGAGTTTCTTTGGAAAACTGAGACATTCAAAAGCAGCCATATATCCAGGGACATTTAGAATGCCAGTGCATGCCACACAGAAGAATGCCTGTTGAAAAATGCCTGAGAAGACCCTTAGTTTTTATATTTGACTGATCTCTCAGCTTAGTGCAAGCCTGGTTAAGTATTGAAAGAAAGACCAAGCAAAGAGCCAATCTGCAAAGAGAAGTGTTTTTTCTTATGGCTCCTGGCATTTGAAGCAATCTCTGTCAAAACACTAGTTTAACACAAGCTAGGGAACAGAGACTTCAGTGACCACACATGACAAGGACTACAGTCTTTATAGAAACAGTTTGAGATCATCAGTGTAAAAGCATATTCAATAATTGAAAAGGCAGTTGTCCCTAGCAAGGGAAAACTCTGGTTCCCAGAGTTACCACATTATAATATTCAAATGTTCAGTTTTGCAAAAAAAAAAATTTAATTCGCTAGGCATTTAAAGAAACAGAAAATGCAACCAGTAGAAAGGAACAAAGGAAATTGACAGCATACATCTCTGAAGAAGCCCAGACATCATACTTACTACACAAAGACTTTAAACAACTATTATAAATATGCTCAAAGAGCTAATGAAAGCATTTTGAACTAAAGGAAATCAAGAAATTGAGCTAGATGTAGTAGTACAGGTCTGTAATCTCAGCACTAGGGAAGTTAAGGCAGGAAAATCACAAGCTGAAGTTCAGCCTGGGCTATATATAAAGGCCCTACCTCGAAAATAATAAAAGAAATTGGTATGCTAACAAAATGAGAAAATCAACAAAGAGATATTATACAAAGGAACCAAACTCTTAAATTAAAAAGAAGAGATTGACAGCATATAAATTTTTTTAAAAATTATTCAGGGCCAGAAATGTAGTTCAACGGTAGAGCACATGTCTAGCATGCATGAGGCCCTCATTTTGATCCCCAACACCACAAAAACAAAAACATGATGGAAATATATGCTGACTGCAAGAGACTTGCTATAGATCCAGAGAGACAAATAAGGTGAAAGTAAAAAGATAGTCCTTGACAACGGTAACCAAAACAGCTGGTGTGATTACACTAATATCAGCTGAAGTAGACTTTAAGTCAAAAAACTTAAAAGAAACAGAAAGGAACACTACATATTAATAAAAGTGTCAACCCACCAAGAAGAAATCTCTGACAAAGTAGACTTCAAACCTACATTGATCAAATGAGATAAAGAAGGACATCCATACTAATAAAAGGGGAAATAGACCAAAAGGAAATAATAATTATCAACCTGTATGCACCCAATGTCAATGCACCCAATTTCATCAAACATACCCTGAAAGACCTAAAAGCATATATAAATGCCAACACAGTGATTGTGGGAGACTTTAACACCCCATTATCATTAATAGATAGGTCATTCAAATAAAAAAATCAATAAAGAAATCCAAGATCTAAAATATGCAATAGATCAAATGGACCTAGTTGATATCTACAGAACATTTCATCAAACTTCTACACAATATACATTCTTCTCAGCAGCCCATGGAACTTTCTCCAAAATACATCATATCCTAGGGCACAAAGCAAGTTTCAGCAAATATAAGAAAATAGAAATTATACCGTGCATACTATCTGATCACAATGCAGTAAAAGTAGAACTCAACAACAAAAGTAAAGACAAAAAACATGCAAACAGCTGGAAACTAAATAACTTATTACTTAATGAAGAATGGATCATCGAAGCAATAAAAGAGGAAATTAAAAAGTTCCTGGAAGTCAATAAAAATGAAAACACAACCTACCGGAACCTATGGGACACAGCTAAGGCAGTCCTGAGAGGAAAGTTTATAGCCATGAGTGCATATATTAAAAAGACTGAAAGAACCCAAATCAATGACCTAATGATACATCTCAAACTCCTAGAAAAACAAGAACAAGCAAATCCCAAAACAAATAGAAGGAGAGAAATAATAAAAAAAAAAAAGAGCTGAAATCAACAAAATAGAAACCAAAAAAACCATACAAAGAATTAATGAAACAAAAAGTTGGTTCTTTGAAAAAATAAACAAGATCAATAGACCCCTGGCAAACCTGACTAAAATGAGGAGAGAAAAAACCCAAATTAGTAGAATCAGGAATCAAAAGGGGAGACAACAACAAACACTATGGAAGTCCAGGAAATCATCAGAGACTACTTTGAGAACCTATATTCAAATAAATTTGAAAATTTTAATGTATGGACAGATTACTAGATACATATGATCATCCAAAACTGAACCAAGAGGAAATTAATCACCTGAATAGATCTATACACAAAATGAAATTGAAGCAGCAATCAAGAGTCTCCCCAAAAAGAAAAGTCCAGGACCTGATGGATTCTCTGCTGAATTCTATCAGACCTTTAAAGAAGAACTGATACCAACCCTCCTTAAACTGTTCCACGAAATAGAAAGGGAAGGAAAACTGCCAAACACATTTTATGAAGCCATATTACACTTATCCCAAAACCAGGCAAAGACACCTCCAAAAAGGAGAACTATAGGCCAATCTCCTTAATGAACATTGATGCAAAAATCCTCAACAAAATAATGGCAAACCGAATTCAACAACACATCAAAAAGATTATTCACCACAACCAAGCAGGCTTCATCCCAGGGATGCAGGGGTGGTTCAACATACGAAAATCAATAAACGTAATAAACCACATTAACAGAAGCAAAGACAAAAACCACTTGATCATCTCAATAGATGCAGAAAAAGCCTTTGATAAGATCCAACACCATTTCATGATAAAAGCTCTAAGAAAACTAGGAATAGAAGGAAAGTACCTCAACATTATAAAAGCTATATATGACAAACCTACAGCCAGCATTATACTTAATGGAGAAAAACTGAAACCATTCCCTCTAAAATCAGGAACCAGACAAGGATGCCCACTATCTCCACTCCTATTCAACATAGTACTGGAATTCCTAGCCAGAGCAATTAGGCAAGAAGAAGGAATAAAAGGAATACAAATAGGTAAAGAAACTGTCAAAATATCCCTATTTGCAGATGACATGATCCTATACCTTAAAGACCCAAAAAACTCTACTCCGAAGCTTCTAGACATCATCAATAGCTATAGCAAGGTAGCAGGATATAAAATCAACATAGAAAAATCATTAGCATTTCTATACACTAATAATGAGCAAACTGAAAAAGAATACATGAAAATAATTCCATTTACAATAGCCTCAAAAAAAATCAAATACCTAGGTGTAAACCTAACAAAAGATGTGAAAGACCTCTACAAGGAAAACTATACACTTCTGAAGAAAGAGATTGAGGAAGACTATAGAAAGTGGAGAGATCTCTCATGCTCATGGATTGGTAGAATCAACATAGTAAAAATGTCGATACTGCCTAAAGTAATCTACATGTTTAATGCAATTCCCATCAAAATTCCAATGACACTCATTAAAGAGATCGAAAAATCTACCGTGAAATTTATATGGAAATACAGGAAGCCACGAATAGCCAAGGCAATACTCAGTCAAAAGAACAATGCAGAAGGTATCACAATACCTGACTTCAAACTATATTACAATGCAGTAGTAATAAAAACAGCGTGGTACTGGCACAAAAACAGACATGAAGACCAGTGGAACAGAATACAGGACCCAGATATGAAGCCACACAACTATAACCAACTTATCTTTGACAAAGGAGCTAAAAATATACGATGGAGAAATAGCAGCCTCTTCAACAAAACCTGCTGGGAAAACTGGTTAGCAGTCTGCAAAAAGCTGAAACTAGATCCATGTATATCAGCCTATACCAAGATTAACTCAAAATCGATCAAGGATCTTAATATCAGACCACAAACTCTAAAGTTGATACAGGAAAGAGTAGGAAATACTCTGGAATTAGTAGGTATAGGTAAGAACTTTCTCACCGAAACCCCAGCAGCACAGCAACTAAGAGATAGCATAGATAAATGGGACCTCATAAAACTAAAAAGCTTCTGTTCATCAAAAGAAATGGTCTGTAAACTGAAGAGAACACCCACAGGGTGGGAGAAAATATTTGCCAACTATACATCAGACAAAGGACTGATAACCAGAGTATATAGGGAACTTAAAAAACTGAATTTTCCCAAAACCAATGAAACAATAAAGAAATGGGCAAGTGAACTAAACAGAACTTTCTCAAAAGAAGAAATTCAAATGGCCAAAAAACACATGAAAAAATGCTCACCATCTCTAGCAATAAAGGAAATGCAAATTAAAACCTCGCTAAGATTCCACCTCACCCCTGTTAGAATAGCCATCATCAGCAACACCACCAACAACAGGTGTTGGTGAGGATGCAGGGAAAAAGGAACCCTCTTACACTGTTGGTGGGAATGTAAACTAGTACAGCCACTCTGGAAAAAAATTTGGAGGCTACTTAAAAAGCTAGACATTGATCTACCATTTGATACAGCAATACCACTCTTGGGGATATACCCAAAAGACTGTGACACAGGTTACTCCACAGGCACCTGCACACCCATGTTTATTGCGGCACTATTCACAATAGCCCAATTATGGAAACAGCCAAGATGCCCCACCACTGACGATTGGATTAAGAAAATGTGGTATCTATACACAATGGAATTTTATGCAGCCATGAGGAAGAACGAAATGTTATCATTCGCTGGTAAATGGATGGAATTGGAGAACATCATTCTGAGTGAGGTTAGCCTGGCCCAAAAGACCAAAAATCGTATGTTCTCCCTCATATGTGGACATTAGATCAAGGGCAATAACAACAATGGGATTGGACTTTGAGCACATGATAAAAGCGAGAGCACACAAGGGAGGGGTGAGGATAGGTAAGACACCTAAAAAACTAGCTAGCATTTGTTGCCCTTAATGCAGAGAAACTAAAGCAGATACCTTAAAGCAACTGAGGCCAATAGGAAAAGGGGACCAGGAACTAGAGAAAAGGTTAGATTAAAAAGAATTAACCTAGAAGGTAACACCCACGCACAGGAAATCAATGTGAGTCAATGCCCTGTATAGCTATCCTTATCTCAACCAGCAAAAACCCTTGTTCCTTCCTATTATTGCTTATACTCTCTCTACAACAAAATTAGAAATAAGGGCAAAATAGTTTCTGCTGGGTATTGAGGGGGGGGAGAGGAAGGGGGCGGAGTGGGTGGTAAGGGAGGGGGTGGGGGCAGGGGGGAGAAATGACCCAAGCCTTGTATGCACATATGAATAATAAAATTTAAAAAAATAAAAATAAAAAAATAAAGAAGAAATAACAGTTAAGAACATTTATGGACCTCATAACAGCATCCCAAAATATGTAAAAACAAATATTGGCAGAATTGAAGAAAGAAATAGACATCCCTAAAATAATAGTTGGAAGCTTCAATGTCCAATTTTCAATAATGGATAGAAAAACAAGGCAGAAGATTGATAGTGAAATAGAGGACTTGAGAAACTATGCTTCTGGGTTCTCAGTACAAGTACAACAGATACTTAGATACAGATATAGATATATGTACATTGTGGGAATTGACTCACATGATTATGGATAGTCAGAAGTCCCACAGTATACCACCTTTGAACTGTAGAAGCAGGAAACATGGGGCTATAATTCAGCCTGAATCCAAAGACCTAAGAACAAAGAGAATGGTGGTGTTACTCTCACTCCAAGGCCTAAGAAACAGGGGCTACTGGTCTAAGTCCCTGAGTCTGAGTCTGAAAGCCAGAGAGGCAAGAGCTCTGTTTAGAGCAGGAGAAGATAGATATTCCAGCTCAGAAAGCAGAGATAGAATTGACCACTCTTACAGCTTTTCGTACTAGTTGGGTCATTGGTGAATTAGATGATGCCCACTCACATTGGTAAGAGTGGATCTTCCTTATTCAGTCCACTGTTTCAAATGCTAATTTCTTCCAGAAACTCTACCACAAACACATTCAGAAATGTTTTACTAGCTATGAGAACATCCCTTAGTTCAGTCAACTTGACACACAAAATTAACCATCATGCATCAACCATCTATAAGAGACAGATAAAGAGACTCTAATCACTAACAGCAGAATACATATTCTTCCCAAGTATACTTGGAATTCAGGATAAAACAGATGTTAGACCATAAATCAAGTCATAATAAATGTCAAAAGATTGAAATATTACAAAGTGTCTATTCTACCCAGAATGAATGAAACAAAAGAAAAGCTGGAAATTTTCACAAATAAAGAGGAATTAAACAAATCACTATTAACAACTGAAGGGTCAAAGAAGAAAACATTGAAAAATACTTAAAAGTGAAAGTGGAAGAACAACATACCAAAACTTATAGGATGCAGCAAAATGCAGTGATCCAAGGAAAGTATATAGAATAAACATAATTGCTTACATTTAAAAAATAAGAGGCTGGGGGCATAGTTCAGTGATACAGCACATTCTTAGCATGCATGAAGCTAAGGGTTCAACTCCAAGCACTATAAATAAATAAATAAATACATACATACATACATACATAAAAATGACATCATGAACCAATAATCCAACTTAATGAGGAACTAGAAAAATAAAAACAAACTTAACCTACAACTAGCAAAAGGGAGGATATAGCACAGACTACAACAAAAATCAATAAAACAGAAAAATAGTAGAGGAAATCAATGAAACCAAAAGTTGATCTTTCAAAAACAGCAAGAAAACTTACAAACCTGTAGCTAGACTGACATAAAAACAAAGATAGAAGACACAAATAATTAAAATCAGAAATGAATGTGGGATATTAATGTCAACCACATAGAAATAAAAAGATTATAAGTGAATACTATCCCTAATCATTTGTCAACAAATCATATAAGCTAGATGAAACACATAAATTCCTAGGAAAATGATAACTACTTTAACTGACTCAAGATGAAACAGAAGATCAAGTCTTATAACAAGTAAACAGATTAAGTCAATAATGAAAAAAATTTACAACAGAGAAGGACGGAAAATGGAGGATTTGACAGACCCAGCAATTTCATGCATTGCCATAAGATTGAAATAAAATATTAGGTGCCTGGCTACAGTGAGATGTGGGATACTATAAAATAAACAATAAGCTGCAGACAGATACCAGGTAAAATCCAGAAATATTGGACTTTAGATTTGTAAAAGAAACAAAGATCCTATCTACTCAGGAGGCAGAGATCAAGAGGATCGCAGTTTGAAGCCAGCCTTGTGGGCAAATAGTTCACAACACCCTATCTCAAAAAAAGCCATCACAAAAAAGGGCTGGTGGAGTGACTCAAGGTGTAGGCCCTGAGTTCAAGCCCCGTACCACACACAAAAAAAACCAGAAACAAAGAACCTTAACTTCAGGAGGGTTTAGTTCAGTTGCATGGTAGAAAGACTCTCTTACAGTGGGGCCTTGAGCATAAAAGAGAAGTAAAGCCTCAGCAAGCACTACAGATGCAGGATTTGGAACTCTGAGGAAATACAGGTTAAGACAGGAGATCTGTGATCTGAGCAGCAAGAACATGCTGGTTCCCTGCACTTCCTAGCTTCTCACTGGTGCTATTGCAGGGAATCATCTTATTCAGATGGGCTTAGCCATCAAACTTTATAGGTAGAAGGGGATCACAGATCCTACATTTTCATATCTCCAAGTCCCAACAGCCTCACCACATCACTGGCTAAGTGTTTGGCCACCCGAAGAATCCATGTGGGCTCAGGAAACTGGTTGAGACTTGGATGCAGATTTTCAGGCACAGGTCAATGAGATGAGGAGTAAGGTCTGTGCTCCAGAGGGAAGTGGAGGGTACTTCCACTTGGAAATGATGGCCCAACATCTGGGAAGAGGAATGAGACCATCTATGTGTGGATACAAGATGCAGGCTGAGACAAAGACTGGCATAGCCAGGGCAGGCAGGATCACTCAGTCCCCATGCCCCCCACCCAATCTGACTTAGATTGTCTTGTTTTGATCACTTTCCCTACTCTCAGAGCCCCAGAAACATTTGGTGAAATGCATCCACTGCTCAGGCATCTTTTACTTGCACCAGTGAATGCACTGGCAGAGGGATTTTGGTGTGAGGAAACATCTAACTGGGCAACCCATGGACTTGGCCAAGAGGAGTGGTTTGAGGACAACTCCTGCATTCACTGCTTGCTGGATTTGAATACAGACTAATGGATGAATGGAAACCAGCAGATGTCATTGTAGTAGCACGTGCCCAGTTGGCAAAGAAGGGCAGTGCTCAGTCTCCTTATAGCCTTTTCTGGTTTAGTCTGTCAGAGCCAAAGAAAGAAAGGGACTCAACAGCACCACACACCTTCTAAACTTCTAAACTTCTAAACAAGAAACCTGAGAAAAAAGTGAAGCATCCCCATCCTCCATTTTCTCAGAAAGGAGGAGCTATTTACCATTGTTTTTATTATTTTATTTTGCATTTACTTTATTTTGATTATCCCACTATTATTTTTCATATATTTGTACCATATACTTTTTTCCTCTTCACTGTATCTTCTTTCTCTCTTTTTTCTTCTCCTATCTTCCATTTCTTATTACTTCATTATTAATATTTCTAAATTTATTAATTTTTAACATCTTGCTTTATCCTGTTAGCTCCTTCTTTTTCATTCTTTTTAGATGTAGTTGCTATTTTTTATTGTTTTTCTTTTACTATATTCAAATATCTGGTTTATTTTGTGTTGTTCTTGCTTTGATTTCTTCCCTCTGAGTTGTAGTGGAATTGAGAGTTTGAGAGAAGGCTGCTCACTAAGAAAACTCCCATATAAAACTGAAGAAGTATCCCAACAGATGCACAAATCTCAAAGCAGAAACATAAATTTTAAAAAATAAGGCAATATGACTCCTCTAAAAGGTCATAATTTCATTAACTGAATCCAAACATATTGAAATGATTGAAATGTTGAACAAAGAATTCAAAACTCTAATTCTAAAACTAATAATTTCAAAGAAAATACAAATAGATGAATAATGTAAGGATGTCAATTTAAGATTTAAATGAAAAATTCACCACATATAGATTCTGAATAAAACACAAATGTGGAAATTTAAAAACTCAATAAATAAAATTAAAAACTCAATGGATAGCACCACCAATAAACTAGACCAAGCAAAAGAAACAATTTCAGGGTTAAAGACAAGGTTGAGTAATTATTACATTCAGATAGCAATAAAGAAAAAAATAAGCAATCATTACCATGACTTTAAAGATAGGACACAGTTAGGAGACCAAATCTATGAATCTGTGGTATAGAATAAAGGCACACAAAATCTATTCAATAAAATCATAGCAGAGCCCAAAACATACAATGGAAAGACACTTTCTTCAACAAATGTTGCTGGGAAAATTGGATATGTGCATGCAGAAAACTGAAACTAAATCCATGTCTCTCATTCTGTACAAATATCAACTCAAAGTATAGTAAGGACCTTAATATAAGACCTCAAACTTTGAAGCTAGTGCAGGAAAGAGTAGGGGGTGCACTGGAACTTAACTTCCTAAATAGAACTCCAATGACTCAGCAATCAAAAAGAATTGGCAAATGGGACTACATAAAGCTAAAAAGTTTCTGCATAATGAAAGAAATAATTTCTAAATTGAAGAACCTGTCCACAAAATGAGAGAAATTCTTTGCCAGCTATGTATCTGACAGGGGATTAATAATCAGAATACACAAAGAGCTCAAGAAGCTAAACTCAAGAAATCAATGACCCAATGAAGAAATGGGCAAACGAACTGAACAGAGCTTTTTCAAAGGAAGAAGTCCAAATTGCCAAAAAACACGTGAAGAAATGCTCAACATCCCTGGCCATAAAGGAAGTGCATGTCAAAACCACGTTAAGATTCTACCTCATTCCTGTTAGAATGGCTAGCATCAAGTACACAAATAACAAATGTTGGTGAGAATACAGGAAAAAGGAACCCTCGTACAGTGTTGGTGAGAATGTAAATTAGTATTACCACTATGGAAAACAGTATGGTGGCTCCTCAAAAAATTAAAAATAGAACTGCCATATGATCCAGCAATTCCACTTCTAGGGATATACCCAAAGTAATATAAGTCAGGTTAAAATAAAGACACCTGCACACCCATGTTTATTGCAGCATTATTCACAATAGCCAAACTATGAAAATGGCCAAGATGCCCCATTATCATGAATGGATTAAGAAAATATATTTATATACAATTTTATTCCGCCATAAAGAAGAATGCAATTTTATTGTTTGCAGTTAAATGGATGGAATATCAACTTAAGTGAAGCCTGGTTCAGAAAGTCAAAAGTCAAGTATTTTCTCTCATATATGGAATATAGGCCAAATACAAGTACAAGCAATATTATGAATTCATACAAATATATATAGAATATGTACTCAAAAGTGGGACTGGTAGAAGAGACCAAGGAAGGAAGAAAAGAAAGATAGCAAACAATAATGAAATACATCACATCTGTGTAGGAAAAAGACACTACAAAAAGTTTTTTAAATAGCTTAGAAACAGAATGCACACAGACATGACCAGCAAAGAACCTCTCCACATCATATTATACTTAAAACGCCAAGAGTACAGAACAAAGAAAGAATACTTGAAAGATGCAAGAGAAAAATGCAAAGTTTCTCTCAAAGTCAAACTTATCACAATAACAGCATATTTTTCAAAAGAAATCTTATGAAACAAGAGAAGAAGGAATGATGTATTTCATCCCTGAAACAAAATAACTCACAACCAAAATTACTATATCCAGCAAAATTATCCTTTGTGTGTGTGGTGGGAGTTTGGTTTGAACTCAGGGCTTCATACTTGCAAAGCAGTGGCTCTACCACTTGAGCCACACCTCCAGTCCTATCCTTTAAAATTGAAGGAGAAATAAAGACTCTCCATAATAAGCATAAACTAAAGCAATTCATGACTACTAAGATAGGATTGCAGAAGATAGCTAAAGGAATACAGACACAGAAGAAAAGAATGATACACATAAGCATGAGAGTTTGGAAATAAATAAATCTCACTAAAAGAGTAGATAAAAATGAGAATTTAATAAAACACCAAACATTATTAACCTAGGAACTAAGCAAACCTCGATGATGAAAAAGGGATAAATTAGTACATGCCTTCCAGTAATAACCCTATATGTAAATGGTTTTAACTCTTTAACTAAAGTATGCAGACTGGCCAAATGAATTAAAAAATAAGGTCCAGCTCTTTTTAGCAAGAAAGTCACCTCACTAGCAAGGCACAAACAGACTGAAAGTGAAGAACAAAGAACAATATAAGAAGCTCATGGAATCTAAAAGCAAACAGGAGTAGCAGTACTCATTCTTGACAAAGCAGACTTGAAGCCAAAATGATTCAGAAGAGATGAAGAAGGTCACTACATATTAATGAAGGAATATTATATCAAGAAGATATAACAATTGCAAACATATAAGCACCAAATGTTGGTGCACCCAATTTCATGAAATACTACTGGTTGACATAAATATCTTACTCATAAAATAGGTACATCATCCAGATGAAAAAAGTCAAAAAAGAAACTTTACAATTCCAAGATGGCAGCTAGAGGGAGGAAGCAGAAAGCGTGCCTCCTATAGTGAAATCTTGGAGAGACGCTGGAGACACACCTTGCAGGCAAAACCACCGAGAAGAGGCAAAACTTTGACCCCTCCACACCTCCAGCCAGCACAGAGAAGCTCCACTTCATGTTAAATGGAGAAACCAGGAGGGCCCCCAGGCCACAAGATGCCTGTGCCCAGACAGCTTGGGAAGACACGGACAAGGTGAGCTAAGCGGTATGCGGTACTCCCACAGACAACCCTGGGCCAGAACAGCATAGCCCCCTGGACAGACCGACCTTCACCCGGGGAAAAAAGAGAAACTGAGTAATAAGCAATAAGAACAATTAAGACACACTGGAAAGAGGGTGGGGCGCACTGAGAGCCAAAGAGGGAAGGAGGGGAATCCTTCCCAGAACTGTAAATAAACAAGCCTTGCCTGGCCAGAGAGGCTCTGGCAGGAGTGGAGGCACACACCCAGCAACCAGGAGCTGGAAAGCTTGTGAGAGTGGCAGAGGTAGGAAAACTCCAAGGAGAGGGGGGAAGACCCACCTCCCACATGAGCTGTAAACAAACACACCAGCCAGCAGGAGCAGCAGCTCCGCCCAGCAATCAGGAGCAGGAAAGTTTGTAAAAGCCACTGTGGGAGGAAAACTCAACAGGAGAAGGGGGAAGACCTACTTCCCACGTGAACTGTAAATAAACATGCAGGCCTGAGAAAGCAGGTGCAGTGTCACCTCCCCCAGTGTGCTTGGAAAGGGGAAAGCTTGTAGCAGTGGCTCGTGCACAGGACAACTCTGAGTAAACAAAGCCTGCAGGGCCAGGTGAGTGCTAAGCTCACCCCTGAGATCTGCATAAATAACGCCTCCAGCAACATCAGGCTGACAGGAGCGGGCAGGCAAGCTACAGCCGCAGATAGCCATTCACAGAACTGTCTCCAGACTCTTTTTTTTCTCTCTCCCTACCTTTGATGAGAGAACAACCGAACTACACCTGCATGCTGAAAAACTTACTGAAACTGTATTGCATTTGAACTTGGGACACTTTGTGGGTTTTTATATGTGTGTGTGTCTGTGCAATTTTGTTCTACTTTATGCATCCCCTTTGATGAGACAACTACAGAACAACATCTGAGGCACCATCTCCAGGATTGGAGGCTGAGATGGACACAAAATTATTAAGACTGAAACTTCATTGCATTTGAACTTGGAAGGTTTTTTTTTTTCTATTTTTCATTTTGTTTTATTTTATTTTATTTTTATATATATTTTTTCTCTCATTTACTTATTTTTTATTTTTATTCTTATCTTTATTCTTTTTATTTTTTATTTTCAATACTCTCTCTGTCTGTCTTATGGTTGATTAGTACACTGTCTTTTCCTGTTTATATCTTTGAAACCTTTTTTGTTTGTTTCTTTGTTTTGTCTTTTTTCTTGCTACTTGATTATTTGTTTTTCCCTTTTCCTTTAACTTCTTTGCTTTCCACCCCCTCTCACCCTTCCATCCTAAATATCACTAGTGCTATTATTATAAGACAGAAAATACTTAATTGACACAGTACAGGGACAATAACAACACCAAGGACAATGATGGGAAGACAGAAAAAACAGGGAAACCAGTTTCCCCACAGCAAAAAATTAGTACAGGAACCAGAGGGAAATGAAGAAAATAGATACTCAGATCCAGACTCCAAAAAAATGAAGATAAACTATGCCAAAGAACCCAATGAAGCCCACAAGAATTATTTAAAAGAAGACATACTACAGGTACTCAATGAGAATTTTATAGAGATGATACTGGATAGGGTCAACCAAAATGTACAGGAGACACTCAAGAAATTCCAACACAACAAAAATAGAAAATTTGAAAAAGCAAAAGAAGAAGTAAAGGAAACCATAGAAGCACTGTATAAACACCAAAGTGAAACAGAGAACACGATTAATAAACAGATAAATGAACTCAGGACAAAAATAGACAACATTAAAGAGGAAACCACCCAGGATATGGAAAACCTCAGAAAAAAGAGTGAAACAGAACTGCAAAACAAAACGGAAGGCCAATCCAGCAGAATAGTACAAACAGAAGACAGAATCTCAGAACTTGAAGATGAAATGGTAATTAAAGGAAAAAACCGAAGAACTATTAATTAAATAACTCAAGACCTGTGAAAAGAAAATGCAAGAACTCACCAACTCCATCAAAAGATAAAACTTGAGAATCATGGGCATCGAAGAAGGAGAAGAGGTGCAAGCAAAGGGAATGCACAATTTATTCAACAAAATAATAACAGAAAATTTCCCAAATCTAGAGAAAGACATTCTCATACAGATACAAGAGACCTCCAGGACACCAAACAGACCAGATCAAAATAGAACTACCCCACGACAGCACATCAAAAAGATTATTCACCACGACTAAGTAGGCTTCATCCCAGGAAGACAGGGGTGGGTCAACATACGAAAATCAATAAACATAATAAACCACATTAACAGAAGCAAAGACAAAAACCACTTGATCATCTCAATAGATGCAGAAAAAGCCTTTGATAAGATCCAACACCATTTCATGATAAAAGCTCTAAGAAAACTAGGAATAGAAGGAAAGTACCTCAACATTATAAAAGCTATATATGACAAACCTACAGCCAGCATTATACTTAATGGAGAAAAACTGAAACCATTCCCTCTAAAATCAGGAACCAGACAAGGATGCCCACTATCTCCACTCCTATTCAACATAGTACTGGAAATCCTAGCCAGAGAAATTAGGCAAGAAGAAGGAATAAAAGGAATACAAATAGGTAAAGAAACTGTCAAAATATCCCTATTTGCAGATGACATGATCCTATACCTTAAAGACCCAAAAAACTCTACTCCGAAGCTTCTAGACATCATCAATAGCTACAGAAAGGTAGCAGGATATAATTGGAAAGAAATTTGGAGGCTACTTAAAAAGCTAAACATTGATCTACCATTTGATCCAGCAATACCACTCTTGGGGATATTCCCAAAAGACTGTGACACAGGTTACTCCAGAGGCACCCGCACACCCATGTTTATTGCAGCACTATTCACAATAGCCAAGTTATGGAAACAGCCAAGATGCCCCACCACTGACAAATGGATTAAGAAAATGTGGTATCTATACACAATGGAATTTTATGCAGCCATGAAGAAGAATGAAATTTTATCATTTGCAGGTAAATGGATGGAATTGGAGAACATCATTCTGAGTGAGGTTAGCCTGGCCCAAAAGACCAAAAATCGTATGTTCTCCCTCATATGTGGACATTAGATCAAGGGCAATAACAACAAGGGGATTGAACTTTGAGCACATGATAAAAGCGAGAGCACACAAGGAAGGGGTGAGGATAGGTAAGACACCTAAAAAATCAGCTAGCATTTGTTGCCCTTAACGCAGAAAAACTAAAGCAGATACATTAAAAGCAACTGAGGCCAATAGGAACTGGGGACCAGGAACTAGAGAAAAGGTTAGATCAAAAAGAATTAACCTAGAAGGTAACACACACACACAGAAAATTAATGTGAGTCAACTCCCTGTATAGCTATCCTTATCTCAACCAGCAAAAACCCTTGTTCCTTCCTATTATTGCTTATACTCTCTCTTCAACAAAATTAGAGATAAGGGCAAAACAGTTTCTGCTGGGTATTCAGGGGGTGGGGGGGAGAGGGAGAGAATGGAGTGGGTGGTAAGGGAGGGGGTGGGGGCAGGGGGGAGAAATGACCCAAGCCTTGTATGCACATATGAATAATAAAACAATAAAAAAGGTAGCAGGATATAAAATCAACATAGAAAAATCATTAGCATTTCTATACACTAATAATGAACAAACTGAAAAAGAATGTATGAAAATAATTCCATTTACAATAGCCTCAAAAAAAAATCAAATACCTAGGTGTAAACCTAACAAAAGATGTGAGTGACCTCTACAAGGAAAACTATACACTTCTGAAGAAAGAGATTGAGGAGGACTACAGAAAGTGGAGCGATCTCCCATGCTCATAGATTGGTAAAATAAACATAGTAAAAATGTCTATACTCCCAAAAGTAATCTACATGTTTAATGCAATTCCCATCAAAATTCCAATGACATTCATTAAAGAGATTGAAAAATCTACCATTAAATTGATATGGAAACACAAGAGGCCACAAATAGCCAAGGCAATACTCAGTCAAAAGAACAATGCTAGAGGTATCATGATACCCGAATTCAAACTATATTACAAAGCAATAACAATAAAAACAGCATTGTACTGGCACAAAAACAGACATGAAGACCAGTGGAACAGAATACAGGACCCAGATATGAAGCCACACACTATAACCAGCTTGTCTTTGACAAAGATGCTAAAAATATACAATGGAGAAAAAGTAGCCTCTTTAACAAAGACTGCTGGGAAAACTGGTTAGCAGTCTGCAAAAAACTGAAACTAGATCCATGTATATCACCCTATACCAATATTAACTCAAAATGGATCAAGGATCTTAATATCAGACCCCAAACTCTAAAGTTGATACAAGAAAGAGTAGGAAATACTCTGGAATTAGTAAGTATAAGTAAGAACTTTCTCAACAGAACCCCAGCAGCAAAGCAACTAAGAGACAGCATAGATAAATGGGACCTCATAAAACTAAAAAGCTTCCGTTCATCAAAAGAAACGGTCTCTAAACTGAAGAGAACACCCACAGAGTGGGAGAAAATATTTGCCAGCTATACATCAGACAAAGGACTGATAACCAGAATATATAGGGAACTTAAAAAACTAAATTCTCCTAAAACTAATGAACCAATAAAGAAATGGGCAAGTGAATTAAACAGAACTTTGTCAAAAGGAATATTCAAATGGCCAAAAAACACATGAAAAACTGCTCAGCATCTTTAGCAATAAAGGAAATGCAAATTAAAACCACACTAAGGTTCCAACTCTCCCCTGTTAGAATAGCCATCATCAGCAACACCACCACCAACAGGTGTTGGCGAGGATGTGGGGAAAAAGGAAACTTCTTACACTGTTGGTGGGAGTGTAAACTTGTACAACCACTCTGTAAAAAAATTTGGAGACTACTTAAAAAGCTAAACATTGATCTACCATTTGATCCAGCAATTCCACTCCTGGGGATATACCCAAAAGAACGTGACTCAGGTTACTCCAGAGGCACCTGCACATCCACGTTTATTGCGGCACTATTCACAAGAGCCAAGTTATGCAAACAGCCAAGATGCCCCAGCACTGACGAATGGATTAAGAAAATGTGGTATTTATACACAATGGAATTTTATGCAGCCATGAGGAAGAATGAAATGTTATCATTTGCTGGTAAGTGGATGTTATTGGAGAACATCATTCTGAGTGAGGTTAGCCTGGCCCAAGAGACCAAAAATCGTATGTTCTCCCTCATATGTGGACATTAGATCAAGGGCAAACACAACAAGGGGATTGGACTTTGATCACAAGATAAAAGCAAGAGCACACAAGGGAGGTATGAGGATAGGTAAGACACCTAAAAAACTAGGTAGCATTTGTTGCCCTCAATGCAGAGAAACTAAAGCAGATACTTTAAAGCAACTGAGGCCAATAGGAGAAGGGGACCAGGAATTAGAGAAAAGGTTAGATCAAAAAGAATTAACCTAGAAGGTAACACACACGCACAGGAAATCAATGTATGTCAACTCCCTGTATAGGTATCCTTACCTCAACCAGCAAAAACCCTTGTTCCTTCCTATTATTGCTTATACTCTCTCTTCAACAAAATTAGAGATAAGGGCAAAATAGTTTATGCTGGGTATTGACGGGGTGGGGGGGAGAGATAGGGAGTGGAGTGGGTGGTAAGGGAGGGGGTGGGGGCAGGGGGGAGAAATGATCCAAGCCTTGTATGCACATATGAATAAAAAAAATTTAAAAAAACACAGTCACACTAAAAAATAAATAAGTAAATAAAATAGTTACCAAAAAAAGGTAAATTGCCTGAACTTTTGTAAATGTCACAATGTACCCCCAGTCCAACAATAACATGATAATTAATAAATAAATAAATAAATAATGAAATTGAACCAAGAGGATATAAGCAACCTAACAGATAAATAAGGAGCAATGAGATTGAAGCAGTAATAAATAGTCTCCAAATTAGAGCCCAGGACCTGATGGATTTGTTACTGCATTCTACCAGGCGTTAAAGAAGAACTAGCACCAATGCTCCTTAAACTATTCCATAAAATAGAAAGGGAAGGAATTCTTCCAAACTCATTTCACAAAGCGAGTATTACCCTAACACCAAAACCAGATAAGGACACAACAAATAAAGAAATCTATAGACCAATTTACTTGATGATTATAGATGCAAAACTCCTCAATAAATCACTTGCTAAACAAGCTGAACATGTTAGTGCACACCTATAATTCCAGCACTTGGGAAGTTGAGGCAGGAGGATCACAAGTCCAAGGCCAACCTGGTCAACATAGCAAGTCCCAGGCCAGTCTGGGCTACATAGAGACCCTGTCTCAAAAACTGCTTGTTAAACAAATTTAACAACATATTTAAAAGATCACACAGCGTGATGAAGTTGGTTTCATCCCAGGGATGTAAGGGAGGTTCAACACACACAAAGAACTATAATATAACACATAAATAGAATCAAGGACTAAAATCACATAATAATTTAAATTTAAATAGATACAGAAAAGGCATTTAACAAAATTCGACACACCTTCAGAATAAAAGACCTGAAAAAACTAAAAGTGAAAGGATCATCTCTCAGAATAATAAAAGCTATATATGACAAACATATTGCCAAATCATAATGAATGGAGAAAAAACTGAAAGCATTTCTTCTAAAATCGGGAACAAGACAAGGGAGTCCACTATTGACACCCTTATCCTATACCATGCTTAAAATCTTAACAGTAAGGGAAGAGGAAGAAGTAAAAGGAATACAAAGAGGAAAGAAAAAAGTTAAATTATCCCTGTTTATAGGTGATATGATCCTATCCTTAAAAGAGCCTAAACATTCCACTAAAAAAAGCCTCTTAACTCTGATAAACACGTTCAACAAAGTAGCAGGATTCAAAATCAAGGTACTAAAACAGTAGCTTTTCTATGCACCAATAATGAGCAAGCTGAGAAAGACACCAAAAAATATAGGAACAAACTTACCCAAAGACATGAAAGACCTTTACAATGAAAGATATAAGCACCAAAGAAAGAAATTAAAGAAGACACTGGAAGAAAAGACCACCTACATTCATGAAGCAGCGCAACTTATATCCTTAATGACCATATTACTGAAGGTGACCTATAGATTCAATGCAATCTCCATCAAAATCCCAATAACATTGTTTACAGAGACAGAAAAAACAATCCTAATATCCATATGGCAGCACAAAAGATCCCAAATAGCCTAAGAATTCCTGATCAAACAAAGCAATGCTGGAGGAATCAGTATCATCCATAAAGAACAACAAAATTGGGCTGGGGGTGGAGAGTTCAGTGGTAAAGTGCTTGCCTAGCATGTGCAAAGTCCAGGATTCCATCCACAGCACTAAAAAGAAAAGAAAGAAAAAGAAAAAAGAACAAAATCATATTACTTGCAAGACAATAGATGGAACTGGAGATCATCGTGTTAAATGAAATAAGCCAGACTCACAAAGATAAACATCACATGTTTTCTCTTATGTACAAAATCTAAATTTAAAAAAGACATGAAAGTAGAAGGAGGACTATTTAGAAAGAGGAAGGGGACCATCAGATGGGGGATGAAGGATAAGAAAAGGTAATAGCAGGTGAATATGATAAAGCACATTACATACATGTATAAATATATCATAGTAAATCCCATTATTTTGTACAATTATTATATGCTAACAAAGAGAAAAATAAATAACTTTAAATGACATTGAGATTCCATCTTACTCTAGTCAGAAAGACTATCATCAAGAAAAATAAATAAACCCTTATGTACTATTGGTGGAGGTGTAAATGACTCACCCAGTATGAAATCAATATGGAGCTTCCTCATAAAGTTTAAAAAAAAAAGAAAAAGAAACACTCCCATATGATCTAGTCACACCACTTCTGGGTATATACCCAAAAGAATCATGCCAGCTTATCACAGAGATAACAGACATACCAGTGTTTATTGGAGGCACTACTCACAATAGCCAAATCAAGGAATCAACATAGGTGTCCATCAATGGATGGGTGGATAAAGAAAATGTGGTATATATGCATAATGGAGTATTACTCAGCCATTAAGAAGAATGAAATTATAGCATTTGCAGGAAAATGGATGGAACTGAAGATCATCATGTTAAATGAAATAAGCCAGACTCAGAAAGACAAATATCTCATGTTTTCTCTCATATGCGATGTTTAGGAGGAAAACTAGACTTGAAATTAAAAGGGGGACAACTAGGGAAGAGGTAGGGGAAAAGGGAAAATGTTGAGGGGAAATAAGAGAGGGTAATGGAGGCATGAATATGATCAAAGTACATTACATGTATGTATGAAAGTGTCATAATGAAACCCATCAGTCTTTACAATTAATATATGCTTAAAAGAACGTAAAATAGCCTTTGTTAACTAGAAAAAAGAAAGAAAAAGGAAAAACTTACAACAAAGAATAGCCCAGGACCAGATGGCTTGTCTGTTGAATTCTACCAATCATTTAAGAAATAACATCTATCTTTCTCTAACTCTTCCAGAAAATAGAGAAGGGCACACATTTTATGAGGCCAGAATTACCCTGATGGAAAAGCAAGATAAAGACATAATAATGCTACAGATCAACATCCTTTGTTAATATAGATGCAAAAATCCTCAGCATAGCTGGGGATGTAGCCTGGTGGTACAGCATATGCTTAACATGTGTAAGGCCCCAGGTTCAATCCTCACCATCAAAAAAAATCCTCAAGAAAAAATGCTAGCAAACTGAGTAAAAGAGCATATTAAAAGGATCATACACCACAATCAAAAATGCAAATGTGGATCAACAGTGTGCATCACCACATTCATAGAGCAAAGAGGAAAAGACTATCTGATTTCCTCAATTGATACTTTCTTGATGAGAACTCTCAATAAACAATGAATAGAAGGAAATTTCCTCAACACAATAAAAGGTGTCTACTAAAAAACCCAAAGTTAATGTCATACTCCATGGCAAAAGACATGCTTTCCCCCTTAAGATCAGAAAAAAGTGAAGAGTGACTGACTTCATTCCTGCTATTAAACATTGTACTAGAAATTCTAGTCAGAGCACTTAGACAAGAAAAAAAAATAATAGGTACCCAAATTAGGAAGGAAAAAGTAAAACTCTCTGTTCAGAGATGGTGCCATCCCATATATAGAAAAATCCCAAAGAATCCAGAAGAAATCTACTAGAGATAAATAAATTCAGTGAAATTTTAGGGTATAAGATCAACACAAAAATCAATTATCTTTCTATATACCTCAAAGGAACAATCTTAAAAGGAAATTTAGAAAGCAATTTCACTAACAACATCAAAAAAAATAAAATACTTAGAGATAAATTTAAGCAAGGAGGTGAATGACTTACACACTGAAACTTACTAAATATTGTTGGAAGTAATTAAAGAAGACCTAAATACATGGAAATACATCCTGTGTTCTTGGGTCAATGAACTGAATATTGTTAAGATGTCAATACTACTCAGTATGGTGATTCACTCCTGTAATCCCAGCTACTCAGGATGCAGACATGAGAAGAGAGGATCATCAGTTTAAGACCAGCCTGGGTAAAGGTAATGGTAAGACTCTTCCTCATTAACAAAATGAAAACAAAAGGGCTAGAGACATGGCTCTAAGGGTACAGTGCTTGCCTAGTATGCTCAAGGCCTTGGGTTCAATCCCAAGTACCACAAAAATAGGTGTCAGTACTACCTAAAGCTATCTAATGATTCAATACAATCTTGGTCAACATTCCAAGAGCTTTTGTGCAGCTCTTGTACTCCATATGGAAGTACAAGAGCCACCAAAGCTGAAACAATGTGGAGAAAGATCAAAGTTGGAAGATTCATACTTCCTGACTTCAAACCTTACTATAAAGCATGGTAATCCAAATATAATGGCAATGGCATAAAGACATATAGACCAGTGTGAGAAAATTGGGAGTCCAGAAATAACTCATACATATATGGCCAATTAATTATCAAAAAGGACACCTGATCCACTCAAAAGAGAAAGAAATGGTGCTGGCAAAGCTCAAGTTGCACATGTAAACGAATGAAACTGAACCTCTACTTCATACCAGACATAAAAATTAACTCAAAGTGGATCAAAAACTAAATATAAAAGTTAAGATCATAAAGTCCATAGAAGAAAATAGGGATAAATAATCATGGCCATGGATTTGGCAGTGGATTCTTAGGTCTGACACTAAAAGCCAAGCAACAAAAAAAAAAAAAATAAGAAATTGGACTTCTTCAGAATTAAAAACTTTTATAAAGCTATGTACTGTGGTGCATACCTGTAATCCTAGTTACTTGGAAGGCAGAGCTCAGGAGGACCCAGGTTCAAGGTCAGCCCAGGCAAATCATTCATAAGACCCCCATCTCCAAAATAACCAGAGCAAGATGGACTGGAGTCAAGTGGTAAAGCACCTGCTTTTCAAGTGCAAAACCTGGAGTTCAAATCCCAGTCCCACAAAAAAAAAAAAGGAAGGAAAGAAAGAAATTCAAGAAAGAGCTGTCTAGGGACATTCACACACAGAAGGGATGCTGGGCAGCTCATTTGATGACCTAGCTGCGGAGGGGAAGCCATAAATTTGTATTGCCTCCAAACTTCACAGCTGTGTGATTTTTTTCTTTCCAATAGCCTGAGTATTGAGCAGGAAAGTAGTGAGAACTTGAACTTATCATGGGTTGCAGTTCTACAGGGCAGGTATGGCCAGATAAGTGGGGAACACGGTGAGAATGCTTGAAATGAGATTGCAAGGCTCCTGCTGGAGTCCTGGGGAACACCAAAATATAAAGGGTAAACAGAAGAGGCAAAAATGAGAAGGAAGCAGACAGCAAGAGCATGGGACAGGTCCTGTCTGGGGGGGTTAGTACCAATTGGGAGGGGGAGGATATGGGGAAAGGATGCAGGAGGGTGAATATGATGTAAATACCGTGTGCACGTGTATGAAAATGTAAAAATGAGACCTGTTGAGACTGTTCCAAGAATGGGGGAAGGGGGATAAAGGAGAATGTTGGAGGGGTGAATTCAGCTAGGATGCATTGTCAGAGCTTGTGTAAATGTCACAATGTACCCCTAATACAACAATAATAAAAAATGAATAAATTTCTTAAGACAACAACAAACATACCAGAGAACATTTTACCTGTGACACCTATAGCTCTATGTTTATCTAATCCCTAGCCAGATAAGCATAAAAACTAACATTAAAGGCAAAAAAAAGAAAAGAAAATGAGAAGAAAGAGGCAGAAGGTCGGTAGTGGCACAGAAGGAAAGAAATCCTAAAAAGTGCAGAGTCTGGGGAGCCCTCTGAGGTCATGGAGCCCAAAGCTTTACCTATAGGAGATGAGAAAAGCAAGTCCCAAAGAGAGAAAGAGACTTGCCCAAGGTTCACAATGATTTGCTCACTGTGCTGGAACTAAAACTAAAATTCAGGTCTTTTCTCTTTAGTGCTTTTATTTGCACTCGGCCCCTTGGTTACTTTTTCTTCTCTTATTTTAAAAGCCTTATGTTTTCTGTAGATAATTTGGAAACCTCAAAAAAGAATAAAGAACAAAATTATGAACTGTAAACACTTTGACACCTGTGGTGGTTTTGAAATAAGTTCACAAGTTCTTTGACATTTATCCCATCAAGAGGTGGGATCTAATTCCTCTCTCCTGGAATCTGGGCCAGCCTTAGTGACTTGTGTCTGACAGACAGAATGCAGGGAAAGCAATGCTGTGTGACTCCCGACGCTAGGTCATAAAAGCAATACTGCTTCCACCTGGCTCTCTCTCTCTCTCTCTCTCTCTCTCTCTCTCTCTCTCTCTCTCTCTCTCTCTTGTTCTTGGAACCCAGCTGTCATGCTATGAGGAAACCCAGGCCACATGGAGAGGCCACATGCAAGCCTTCCAGCTGAAAGTTCCAGCTGAGTTCCTAGCCAGCAACCAGCACCAGCTGCCAGACATGTGAAAGAGGAAGCCTTCAAGATTTGCAGCCCTAGCCATTGTCTGACTGCAACTGTATGAGAGACACCGAGGAAGAGCCACGTGACTGACCCAGTGCATCCCTAGAGCCCTGAGAGAGAATAATAAATGATCAGAGTTATTCGACCTCACAAAGTCTGACAGTTTGTTATGCTGCACTAAGTCACCAATACAGCATATTTCCTTCCAATCTTTTAGATGCATATGTTCTAATTTTAATAGTGGAATAATGATGTGTATATTATTTTGTATCCTTTTTCACTTTACATTATATGTGATCATCTTCCCATATGATTAAAATGTGTTTAAGAGGGGTGTGGTGGTACATGTCTGTAATCCCAGCACTCTGAAGGTGGAAACAGGATTGCAAAAGACCCTGGGGCCCCTTAAATTCTGGACTACATAGTGATATCCCGTCTCCACAAAGAAAGGTATTTAAAAATACTATTGTAATGGTCACATGACATTCTACCATAAGGATATTTGATAATATATTCAGCCAGTCTTGTGGGGGGGTGCAGTATTAGGGTTTGAGCTCAAGACCTCATGCTTGCTAGGCAAGGACTCTACCTACCACTTGAGCCACAGCCCTTTGTTACTTATACTTCAGATAGTGTCCCTCACTATCCTGGTCATCGCAGCCCCTCCCTACGGTCATTCCCTCCCCCCAGGCTTCTCAATGGACAAGGAGTAAAGGGTTATTGCCTTGGCTGCCCCAAATCCTAGCTCCCGACTAAGGCTTGGCTCCCTTGCCTATGTGCTGTGTACTGTGAGCATCATCTCTAACAACAGCAATGTATTACCTATGTAATTTGCAAAATCTATAAACTACAACCTGGACAATAAAACGTGGCCTATCCATACTGTGAACCACTATGCAGTCATGGATCTGGGAGACCAGCCATCACATGTCACTAAGTAAGAGAGAAGGCTATAGTGACCCCATTTTTGGGAAAGCAAACAGACACTACTTGTTCATATGTTTGCATATGAGAAGGAGAAAGTGTAGAAAGAAACACAATAAAATTTTAATAGTGGTAACATCCAGGGAATGGCTTTGAAGGGAGAATGGAAAAATCCATTAATTTTGCTTTAGGAATTTCTGTATTTGAGTTTTTTAGACAACCTGTGTTATTTTTGCCATTCAAACAAGAAAATAAAAATACGTTAAAAAGAGCATAGGAGCAGGGTGTAGTTTAGTGGTAGAGCATGTCACTTGGCATGTGTGAGGTCCTTGGTTCAATTCCCGGCACTAAAAAAAACAGATAGACAAAGAGTGAAAATTCCAAAATGTTTGCTGCAGCATCATTTATGATAGTAAAAAATTGGAAAATGATATAAATGTCTAACAATCAAAATTAGTTGACAACTCGGGAGGCAGAGATCATGAGGGTCTCTGATCTCCTGAGTGCAATACTGGGGATGAGACCCAGGTGTTCTACCAGTAGCTTCACCCCAGCCTACAATTTTTATAACTGTTTCCCTATCAGGAGACATTCAGGCTTTTGCTATTACAAATAATATTGCAGTAAATACCTATGTACACTTACCTACGTACATTAGTACTTTTATTTATGACAGTTATATTTTCATAAGTGAGATTTCCAGGTCAAAGGGTATATGAATTTTTCATTTTAATAAATACAATTGGAAATCTTCCCATTAAATATGGTAGATTAAATGCATGTTTATTATCTCTTCTGAAATCGCACTAAAATGATAAATGAATTTTAAGGGTTACAGACCCACAAGGACAGAAAGAAGTAGAATGAAGGCAACAGCAGAAAACAACATGCCAACACATTTTTGGGAGATGAAAAGCAGATGGGGGTTAGTAGAGCTGAGAGAGCCCAAGAGCAAGTGCCAGCAGACAGAAGCAAGACGATGCACACTGCTTCTGCTGGGAAGCCTCCAAAACTAGAGGCACCGTCACTAGACTGTCACTTCTCACTAATAACCAGTGTCTCAGAGAAGGCAGAGGTGTGCATGAGTAAGATGCATTTTGGCCCCTCTGAGGTCTCCTATCTCCTCCTGATCACCAAGGAAAACACTCTTTCCCTCCTCTGGCATGAACTGTACATGTATTTGAAGAAAACTGATCCACAGAAGACCCAGATATCCCAGCCATAAGGAAAAAGCATCATGTTGAAAACAGAGGCATTAAATGGCAGTAGATGATAAGATCTCTTTCCCCACCACCAAATAGCTTAGTTCCAAGAACGCTGGCAGCCAGGTATGCATTTTCCAAACAAGCAATTGAAGGATCCATCTCTGAAGAAACTGAACCTCTCTCAGAGAAAATACATATAGGTAAGGTCATTTAGGGGTCCCCGGGGAAAGTAGCCACTCAATCATCTTACAGTGAAGCCCACCAGCTGACAAGACCTACCCTCATAAGAAAGTTTCTATATGAAAGATTTTTTTAAAAAGCAGGGCCAGGCTTGTGACTCAAGTGGTAGAGCTCCTGCCCAGTAAGTGTGAGGCCCTGAGTTCAAATCCCAGTACCACAAAAACTCAGATGAGATCGTAAAAGAAAAGGAAAAAGAAAGCTTTTAATTATCTTTGGAGAGCATCATGAAAATAACAAGGTAACATAAAAAAGTAACCATTTAGAAAACCAAAGAGAAGCTACACAAATATTCTATATTTTCTTTTATCTTTCTTCTCTTCTATTTTCTTTTTTCTTTCTTCCCTCTTTTCTTCCCTTCCTTCTTCCATTCTTTCTTTTCTTCTTTCCTTCCTTCTATTTTTCTTTCTTTCTTTGTGATACTGGGGATTGAACTCAGGGCCTCCAGCTTTCTGCTTTAGTGTTCTTCTCAGATAGGGTCTTGTGCTTTTGCCTGGGTTGGCCTCAGACCACATTCCTCTTACCTCTGCCTTCGGAGTAGCTAGGATTACAGGCATGTGCCACCATGTAAGGCCCTATATTTTCATAAAATATCTATAATTCACATTTTTACACTCATATCTTGAATACTATGGATGTTTTAGATTATAGAAGGTAGGGATCTAAATATATTTCCTTACAAATTGACAGATAACTTTCCCAATGTCATTTATTGAATAATCATGTGGAGATCTTTGTTCATGTTCTTGATAGTTTTGTTAGGATACAATCTTATAACTGGGATTATTGGATTAAAAAACAAACACAATCTTAAAACTTTAAAATTTGTCAAATTTCCCTCTAGAAATAATTGCACCCATTTTCATTTCCATGAATAGTGTATGAGAGTGTATTTCCTACAGCCTCACTAATACTGAGTACTATTATTTTCTCCAATTTTATGAGTCAACAGGACACTGTTTTATTTCATTGTTTTTTTTTTTTTTGCTTAATTGCTTTAAATCACGGCAAGGGGTGGGGCTAAATTCACTTAGCAGAGAAAGGCCAGTGGCCTCATCATTTCGGCCTTCCCTGTACATTCTTTCCTGACATTACACTTTCTTTTTCTTCTAACTTTGCCCTCTCTCACATGTTCCTGGATGTGGTTCTGCATACATGAGCCCTATGGTTATGGGACTGGAGATAAGGAGATAAGGAGATAGCTGATAAGAAGACGTCATTAATTTAAAAACTTTGCACCATTTCAGAAGTGAATTTAACAATTATTAATATTTGAAATGCATTTGAATTACCATTTGACCTAGTAATTCCCATTTGAACAATGTGACCTAAGGAAAAGAAAATCAGAGATCCATGCAAAGTCATAGGTATAAAACCATGCATCAGAGCTAGGCACCAGTGGCTCATGTCTGTAATCCTAGCTACTTGAGGGTCGGAGATCAGAAGGATCATGGTTCAAGGCCAGTCCCCATCTCCAAAATAACCAGAGCAAAATGGACTGGAGACATGACTCAGCGGTAGAGCGCCTGCTTTGCAAGCACAAAGCCCTGAGTTCAAACTCCAGTGCCACCAAAAGCTATGCATCAGGATTGTTTGTAAAGGCAAAAATTCAGAACTAACTTAAATGACATCAGTAGAGAACTACTTAAATGAAATGTTCTACATTCAATAAATGGAATGAAGACCATTTTTTCAAAGTTTAATATATTTTTCCATGGAAAGATGCACTACTAAGGTTGTTCTGTTTTGGTTTGGTCTGCTTTGGAGGTTTTGTTTCAGGTAAGGTCTCATTATATAGCACACGTTCACTATAGAACTCACTCTGGAGCCCAGGCTGACCTTGAACTCATGATCCTCCTGTCTCAGCTTCCTGAGTGCTGGAATTATAGGCATGTACCATCACACCTGGCTAACATTTTTAAAGCATATTTCAAAATGAGATATTCAGATATTTATTGAGCAAGTATATGTACCAGGCACTGTTCTAGGCACTGAGAAGAGAATGGAAAACAAGACTATGACTCTTCTCTTGTGGAGTTTAATTCTAATAACATATACTATAATCTCATGTATATAAAGTTTCAAATGTATGTGTGTTTACGTTCCTGAGAAGAGAGGGGTGTCTGAAAAGAAGTCCATTATAAAGCTAGTGGTCATTTTTTCCAGGTAGTAATAGTATAGTTTTTATTTTCTTAGTGGTCACAACCAGAAACTACAACAAAACAACATCAATTCATGGGGGAAATTCCCAGTTATTACCCTTTCCCCTTCACTGTCAGTCATTGTGAAGAATGACAAGTCTCCCAAGAAGTACAACTAATCTATCATCAGCCATCAGTGCCCCATCAAGACCTTCTTTGTTATTCCCTTTAAGAGTCAATTGGCTAAGAGAAAATATTCCTAAGGACTGAAGTGCTTGGAGGTGGGGAGAGGACCACTGAAATAGGACTATTGACCACATGTTTTTCTGAAGGGAAGTTGGCGGAGACAACTGCATATAAGTCTGAGGGAAGGGAAAGTTCCACGTAATACCAAAGAGATTGCAGACTTCCCCACCCTTCTTGGCCCCAAAGCCTCACCTTCACAGCATCCTAGGGGAGCTGTACTCCACAGGCTGCCAGGAGCCTTCTGGCAGCCAGAAAGGTCATAGGGAGGAGGAAGGTTCTCATCTGTATAAATATGTGTCCTTCTCCTTCTTTTCTCCTCCCTAAAATAGACTCATTAGGCTTTTGGCAGCCCCCAAAGAGTGGGAGCCAGCCCCTCTCTGCCGACAATTCCCATTAGCACGCCTTCGTTGCAGGGTTTTCATTGCATTGATCAAATTCCTTTCTCCAGGAACATTCCCCAGCCCACCAGCTAAGTTATGTATTGGAGAAGAGCATGTGGGCAGCTCTCACACTTCTTATCCAGCGTGCTGGGTCCCAGAAATAGGGTGAGATAGGTGCTCTTTAGCCGTCTCCCACCAGAATACATCACAAGTGCTGATTCTTTAACTAACAAGCAATTCTCGGAAGAATAGCGTAACTATACACGTGTTTCCAGGCCAGCAGGACTGACTGCTATATATGTAACAAGCAACACCAACCAGGAATAATTAAATGATATGATAAAGTGCAAAGGGCTAAGAGGTTAAAAAGAAAAATACCAGTCAACCTGATTGGGAAATCATAGCCCACTTCCCAGAGAAAGTAGCATAGGAGCTAAGGCTTGAAAGATGAAGTAGAGTTCAATAGCTAGAAATTAAGAAAGGGGTAAATCCAGGATGAGAGGACAACCTAAGCAAGGGCATGAGGCAGAGAAGTAAGCCAAATGTTGAATTAAGAGTAAGCCATCAGCTACAGCTGAAGGAGATGTCACTTCAGCCTAAGCTCCAGTGCTTACTAGATGCTGAATGACTATTTGTAGGATTCCTGGACAGAATGAGACATGACAGGCTAGGTGTGTTAATAAACTCTTGTAATCCCAGCATTCAGGAGGCTGAGGCAGAAGGGCTGCAAATTGGAAACTAGCCTGGGCTACAGAGAGAGTTCCAGGCCTCCCTGGGTTACATAATGAGACCCTGTCTCAAAATCCAGAGAGAGGGAGAGGAAGAGAGAGAGACAGACAGAAAGTGACAGAAGCTAGATTGTGTGTGAGGTCCCTTGAAAGTCAGGTTAAGGAGTTCAAATTTAGTTATTTAGGAATTATCAAAGGAAAAGAATGAAAGATCTAGCCTCTGCCTTAGAAAGACAACTCTAGTGGTTGTATGGAAAACACGGTAAAGGCAATGAGACTGGTTCAGAAGAATGAACCACTTAAGAGGCAACTAGGAGAGAGATAGCAAAGACCTGGACAATGAGGCTGGAGAAAAGGGATACAGATTTGGGAGACTTTGCAAGTGTAAGATGTCTACAGCTATGAGGATGAGTGAATTTATCCTAGGACAAAATGTAGAATGAAAAGAGAAGAAATTAGCATTCAAGAGAGAGACTGAGTGCCCAAATGTGAGCTAGAGCCATAATTCAAGTGATAGAATGCTTGCCTAGCAAGCACAAAGCCCTAGGTTCCAACCCAGTACCAAAAAGATTTCCCAAATGCAAAAGAAGAATCACCAAAGGAATAGCATGAGCAACAGTGGAGTCTAACGCCCAAAAGTCATGGGTCAGGAGTGTCAGAGTCCACGGTACCCAGGAGCTAACTCTCCATTTCATCTGCATACCAAAAAAGCAGCTTATGATTGTGGTAGCTTTTTTTAGCAGCCATGTCATACATAATTTTGGCTCCTACTGAGTTTGCTGTCAACTACAACTCTCAAGGCTTAGTTACAAGAGTCATAATCCAGTCAGATCTCCCTGTCCTAGACTTTTGCAGTAGCAAAAGCAGGACCTATTTTGTTCCTACTTTAATGTCACTGTTTATTTTGACTTGTTACTCCCATCTATCCAAGAGTGTTTTACATCTTGATTCTACCATTCAGCTTTAGCTCTTTCTCTCAGGGCTCTGTTATCTACAATTTGATCAGCTCCTTGTCTATCCTTATTATTAAAATGTTGACCAAAGGCCATATGTGTTGGTGCATCCCTGTAACACAAGCATTTAAGAGGCTGAGGCAGGAGGATCGAAAGTTCAAGGCTAGCCTGGGCTACATAACGAGTTCCAGGCCAGTCTGAACTATATAGTGAGACCCTGTCTCAAAAAAAATGTTGACTAGAAAAGCACCAAGTTCAGTGTGGCACTATAGATCTCCTTCAGGCTGACATAAAACATGAATCAGCCATCTTTGAGTTCAAAAATGAACCATGTACTGTGTCATCACTCAGCCCACATTTCAAAATGCACTGAAATCATCACATGCCATGTTTAAAACATTCTCTTTGTGTATAAGGCTAGAATCACATCCACAAAAGAATTTGGTTTCCTCTGGTAGGGCAATCATTTCCTTCTCTAGATGCCTACAAACCATCAGCTTGCTAATCAGTTCTACTGTTGCTGAGCATTGCCATCGAGTCTCTTAGTTGGTGCTTTCTAGAATCTGACTCCAGGGTTTTTGGCAAACCTCCTCAAAGAACATTTACGAGAGTGCCACAAATAGTATCTGCAAATTCTTTCTAACTCCATAGTATGGAATGTGGATGTTGCTACACATGTTAAGAAGAGGCCACTGGTAGTTTTCAATGGGGAAGGAGATGACATCATCTGATTTTCATACTGCCTACAACTAGAACAGATTGTCAGCCCCAGGAAAGGACTCCAGAGTTGAGTAAGGCTGTTAAGGTTCTTTTGAAGTGTCCTTAATGTCTAACTTTCAAAGTGATTAACCCCTGCTCATCATGCAAGACCACACTTCTTATCTCTGCCCTTACTTACTCTTCCCTCATGCTTAGCATATCCGTGTCCCACTCAACTACCTTCTCCCCATGCATGCATCTTCTAATTTCCAATTCTAATGCCATTTACCTGTAAGTCCTCTGGGTTTTCCCAGCATCTCAGCTCCCACACCCTTTCTCTGTGCCTTTCCCAGGCACTCAGCCCATTCAACTTTACATTATGCTTGCTGGATATGTAGTAGGGCCAGGAGAAGGGTACAGAACAGCAAATGCTGTCCTGAAAGTAGAGCCTCAATACTGGCACCCACTATCGGAGACTCCAAGGCATCTCAGCAAAGATTTGGGTCCCCAAGAATGAATAGTAGCCAGGGACAGGGCCAGACAACTCTAAAAGCACTAACTGTTGTTTAGACCCTAGATTTTTATCATCAAGATGCTTCAAGTAATGAGCCTCTCGTCTCGTCATTTAGCCCCATTATTGCTGGTCTATTCCAGTAGCAAGGCCTTGACCACACCATTTACCTCCAAAAGCATGGACCCCTAAAGAATAATTCTTACATTTCCTTTCATTCTTTTGTTTTGAAAGAGAATCTCAGGCCAGGCTAACCTGGAACTCCGTCTTCCTGCCTCAGTCTTCAAAGTGCAGGGATTACAGATGTGGGCCATCATGTGCAGTCCTGCCTTTGATTCTAATGGAACATTCCAGTCAACCTAAAAATGTTTCTAAAACCATACTATGTCAGTTACGCTTATATTCAGCTCCTTGTAACAGAAACCCAAGTCCTGTGACTTAAATAAGAAAGGAGGTTTGTTTGGGGTTTTTTTCTCATGAAATCAGATGTCTGATGATACTCAGTCCAAGGCAGATACAGCAACTCCACAATATTTCGTTTTGAAAGATGGTTGCTAGCCACTGTGGTGGTTCACACCTGAAATCCCAGCACTCAGGAGGCAGAGGCAGAAGGATCATGAGTTCAAGGCCAGTCTGGACTACAGAGCAAGTTCCAGGCCAGCCTGGAGTACATAGCAAGATCCTATCTTTATAAAAAAAAAATTAAAAATTAAAAAAGATGGCTACTACAGCTCTAGACATCATATGTGCATTCCAGGCAGGAAAAACAAAAGAGTAAATGGGGCAAGACAGCCAGATTTGTTCTTTGTTGTCAGGAAAACAATCATTTTCCCTGACACTCTACCCAGTAGACTTCCACGTATATTCCATTAGTCAGAGTTGCATCACGTGATTACCCTTAGCTACAAGGCACTTGAGAGGTCAGCTGAGCATATCCCAGCCCAGAATAAAGTCAGGGCTGGCGGTTGGTACAGAAGAAATAAGTGTGAGCCCCTGGGTTTAGTCCTTAGCACTGCAAAGGAAAGTAAATAAAAATAAATAAGTAAGAAGAAATTAGGGGATGGATATTGTGTAGGTAGTGAGCAATGTTTACAGGTTATATGGAGATCCAATGGGATTAAAGCTATAAAAATGTATAATCATTTGAGAACATAGTTTATCTCCCCTTTTTGGCTTAACTCTATCTTCATCTCTCCATTCCACACAACAGGTAGAGAAGATTTATTCCATGCTCACTGGATACCAGAAACTCTGTAGACACTTTATATATAGTATTTCATCCAAAGTCTACCCAACAACCTCAGAAGGTAAGTAACTATTATCCTTCCTGTTTAATAGATGACAAAATTGAGGCTCAGGGAGTTGGCATGACGTGTCAAGGTCACACCTCTAGCAAGTGATCTAGAAAGAATCTGAGTTAGTCAGATGCTAAAGGCTATATTCTTACACTATACCAAAGTACCTAACATAATGTTGACAACTAATAAATCTATCACAGTCCTTTTCTTTCATTGTCATCCATGTCAAAAGAACATATGCCTTCAAACTCAGAGCCAGTCTTCACGTGGCCCCTTCTACCCAAACACCCACTGCTCTCCTGCCCACCTTGCTGCCTCTCCAAGGTAGCAGAGTCTTTTGCAGCTTATTACAGGCCAGCTCCTGGCTCCAGACAATCCTTGTTGCTATGGTGAATTACATTATTTCAAGGACAACAGGCAAAGCCACTATTTGAAGTACGAGAAAAACAGTTAACACATTTTTCGAAGCATGACCAAGGTTGGCTATAATGGCTCCTACTCACATTAAACCAGTGTTAAGTAAGGAACAAGAGGAGTGAGAGCCAGGAAACCTACATCCTAGCTCAGGTTTTCTCACTGATGTGTTGTGTGACTTTGGACAAGTCACTGCCGAGTTCTCAATGTCAGTTTTTACCATCTATACAAGAAGGGATAAAACAGATTGAGAGATGAGCTGAGCTCTATTAATGTATGACCTGGAATTAAGAAGATGCTAGTCAGAGTCACATACATGGATAGATACATGTAAGCACACACACACACAGAGAGAGAGAGAGAGAGAGAGAGAGAGTTGAACAAGCCCTATCACTTGTGTAAGCACCAGGCATTTACAGAACACATTTTCATAAGGGCCAAATTTAGTGCTTTCCCTCAGCTTGCCAAGGCTAAGCCATGTGATCATTTTTCTTGTAATCTACATCCACTCACAAGAAGAATGTTGTTTTTCATGATGTCACCCAAATTATATTTGTTAAAGTGAGTGAGACTGGAAGCTGGGCTTGAGGAGCCTGCTTAATTGCATTATTTCAGTATATTAAGTTATCTCGGGTGCTCAAGTCTGACTGTGATGAGAAGAAAATCTGCCTGTGTTTGGGTTTTATCCACCAGCACTGAGGGTGGTCTTAGAGTTTGCTGAGCAATGAGGTAGATGTTTTTTAATATTCACATTCCTCCTGTGAAGCATTCAAGCCCATTTTTCCACTGACCTTGCTCCTACCAAAGGCTTCAGGACTCACCTGAGCCTGGATGGTCCTGGGTCAATACAATGCATCCAGAGGATGGAGATGGACCACAGTCCCTCTAAGATCCCCAGCTCTTTAACAACACCCTCCTCTTGCTCCTCACCCTGTGAAAAACAAGTGGAGAAAATAAATAACGTTGTGTCAATCATGGAACTTCATTTCCCACTGAGCAGCTAGTTTCATGCCCCTTACACATGGACCGGAGCAGCATGTGCAGGGTGAGCGCAGGGGGATGGGCGTAGGAAGCCTGCCTTCTGATCTCATTTCTACTCCCATCTATGTGGCTTCAAGTCAGCTATTTTTACTCTTTTTGGAGTTTTCTTCTGTTTTATTTCATTTTGTTTTGTTGAGATAGGGTCTTTAGGCCAGCCTGGTTGAACTCAGTATGTAGCCTGGGCTGGACTCAAACTCACAATCTTTCTGCTTCTACCTCCCAATGGCTTAGATTACAGGAGTGTACCACCACACCTGGCAACCCTTTCTTCTCTTTTGGGCTTTTAAAATTCATTTGTAAAAACACAGGGTTGGGGCTGGGAGTGTAACTCAGTAGTAGAGTCCCTGCCCAGCATACATGAGGCCCTAGGTTCCAGCCCCAGTAGCACGCGCGCGCGCGCACACACACACACACACACACACACACACACAACAGTGAGATGCCTTTAAGAATATTTCTTAGTTTCAAAAGAAAATAAATTTTTGGTTCCCTTTATGTGCCTAATTACTTTTCTTTGTACTTGACAGGTCCTGTCACCACAATTACAGGCAGACTGGCTTTAGTCAGTGTCCCATAACAGGTAACTCAGGTATATATTGTAGATGACTATTGTAGTAATAATTGCAGTGTAACAAACGACCTCAAAACTTAGTGGCAGAGGGCTAGGAATGTAGCTGAGAGGTAGATGCTTGCCTAGCATGGGCAAGGCCCTGCGTTTGCTTCCCAGAATTGCAAAAAGAAAAGTGAGTCATAATATTTGGCTAGAGACATGGCTCAAGTGACAGAGCACCTGCCTGAGCATGAGGCCCTGAGTTCAAACACCAGTACCTCCAAAAAAAAAAAGAGGGAGGGAGGGAAGGAAGGAGGAAGGGAGGGGGAAGGAAAGAAGGAGGGAAGGAAGGAAGGAAGGAAGGAAGGAAAGCAGGGAGGGACGGAAGGAGCAGTTAAGAATACAAGTGGTTCAGGGTAAACCAATTCACAGTTTTGAAAAAAAAATTAAAGCTCAAAACTTAGCAGCAGAAAACAACCACTCTATACTGCTCAAATGTTGGGGGGATTAGGAAATTGGTCTAGACTCTCCTGGGTCACTCAGGTGGCTATAGGTAGCCAATAGCTCAGCTGGAGCTAGATGATATCAGATGGCCTCACTCCTATATGTGGCGTCTGTCACATATAGTGGTGTCTGTCAGTAGTTCTCTTTCTCAGTGCGGTCTCACATTCTCAAAGTGGCCAGCCTGGTCTTTTTCACGTGTGGCAGAAAGTTCCCAGAAGCAAGAAAAGACAACCCCAGTGCACAGGGGGTTTTTAAGCTTCTGTTTGTGTCACATTTGCTAATGTTCCAATGGCTAGAGAAAGTCACTTGGCCAAGTATCAATGAGGGAGGGAACCATAAAAGCACATAGATCCTGGAGGCATGATTCATTAAGGACAATTACTTTAACGATCTACCACAGCTGTTATTCAGAATTTAGCCAGACACATCCAGTGGCTGGCACAATTGTCTGCTTATTTTCTCATCCTGTCTGGGTTCCTCATGAAAACTATTCAAATGTCTTCCAAAAACAAAGCTTGGAGGAAATCCCAAGAGGGAGAAGGCCAGGAGGATATAGTCAGATCTATCTTTAGCCTGCTTGTGCCACCAAATGCCAACAAAAGGGAAAGGGAAACAAATGCATATTGCTAAGTGAAAGAAGCCAGTCTGAAAAGAATGCAACTATGTGGCATTCTGGAAAAGGCAAAACTACAGGGACAATAAAAAATCAGGGGTCTCTGGGGACATTGACGAAGAAGGCAGGGATCCATAGGCAGAGCACAAAGGATTTGGGCGGACAGTGGAACTATTCTGTATGGTACTGCAATGGTAGATAGATAGATGACACTATGCATTTGGCAAAACACACAGAAATGTACAACACAAAGAGTGAATTAATGTAAACCATGGGCTCCAGTTAATAATAATGTACCAATATTGGTTAATCAATTGTAACAATTTTAACACTCTAATGCATGATGCTAATAATAGGGGAAACTGGGGAAGGAAGGAAGGAAAAGTACATAGGAACTCTTTGTACTTTCTGCTCGTTTTTTCTGTAAACCAAAAACTTCTACGAAAATAGTGTATTGAGATTGGGTATGGTGTCTCACATCTATAATCCTAGCAGTCAGGAGGTAGAGGCAGGAGGATCACAAGTTCAAGGGGAACCTGGAGTGAATAGTGAGGTCCTGTTTAAAAAAATAGTCCATTGATTTTAAAACTGGCTTCAGGGTGTAGCTCAGTAGTAGTAGAACACTTGTCTAGTATTTATGAGGCCCCAGGTTCAATCCCCAGCACCACACACACACACACACACACACACAAATCAAGCTAAGCATAAAAATGAGAAAGAAAATTATGGTAGACTTATACTGGTGATTCCCAGTGAACCACCCCCCACCCAGTATTTATGACCTTCTATAGTTCCCTCACACATTGACACTTTGCTCGACCTTGTGACTTGTTTTGGCCACTGGGGTGTTAGCAGGGGTGATGCAGGGATTTATCTTCTTGGAATGCTCCTTCTTGGAACCCAGATGCCATGTAACAAAGTCTGGACTATCCTGCTGGAGAAAAAGGGGAGCCACTTAGAAAGGCCCTAGAAGACATGATACCATTTAGAGAGAGAAAACACAAGAAGGAGAACCAAGGCCATAGAGAGATCCAAAAAAGTATCCTTTAACAGAAGTACCACCCAGCAAACTGACAGTATCATGAGAAATAGTAAATTGTTGTTGTTTCAAGCCTCTAAGTTTTGGGGTGGTTTTTCCATACAAAAATACATAACTGAAGCAGAAAAATCTCCTTCAAGAAAAACTCATGAAAAACTGTGCTATTGATAGTATTTGCAAAATAGAAATTGAGTATCATTATCCAAAATGCTTGGTACCAGCAATATTTCAGCTTTTTTCCTTTGGGGGTCTTGTTTGTTTATTTGTTTGGAGGGTTGTTTTTTGGTGGTGGTGGTAGTCTGGGTTTTTGAGAAAGGGTGTCACTATGTAGCCCAGGCTGTCCTCAAACTTGCAATCCTCCTGCCTCAGCCTCCTGAGCGCTAGGATCACAGTCTTCTTCCTTCTTCGAACTCAGTAACCTTCCATCTCTCTGTGCTTGTCTTCTATAGTCACACTTCTCTCTGATAAGACTCCTCTTCTCCCTCTCCCTTCCTTGTGATTTCATGGGGTCCAATCAGATAATCTCCCTGTTTTGTTTTAAATCCTATGCAACTTTATTTGTTTATATATGTACTGTGGTGCTGGGGATAGAACCCATAGCCTTGTGCATGCTACCCAAGTGTCTACCACTGAGCTCCACCCCAAGTCCCCCTATATTAAATCACTTGATTGACAATCTTAATTCCTTTTTCAACCTTAATTCCACTTTGCCACATAACCTCGCATATTCACAACTTCTGGAGATTAGTGTGTGGGTAGCTCTGGGAATTGGTGGCACTACTCTGCCCACCACAAGTTTCAAGAGTTAGAATCCCGGATCTCAAAAATGTGGTATTGCCACTAATGATGATGATGAAGAAGGTAGGAAGAATCCATTTGAATGGGAAGACAACAAAGTTTTGCCACACTAAATAGTGTGTCCTGGCCTACTGGCAATGGTCCCAGAAGCTGTTGGTCTTGAGGGTCTGGATCTCAGGAGACACATCATAATTAAAAACAGGAGTTAAGGGAGCCTTGCACCTGGAGGTAAAGTCTGAAACCCCTTGAGCTACTGATCCTTTAGACAGGGTCACTTTAGATAAACAAAAACACAAGGATGAGAAACTGAAGAAGTGACCTCATCACCTCTTATCTAGACTCAACTTAGGGCAAACATTCATTCTTTGGAGAGTTGAAAGAACCAAAACAAGGCCACAAAGGTCCTAAAGATGGTGCAAAAAAATTCCAAAGGGGACAATTTAGCTAATCCCCTCAACCACATCTGTGGCCCAGATGTTCCATGTAACCAGAGCACATGCCCACACCAAAAAGCCAGCATTATATGCTCCATGAGGTCTGTGGCCAATGTAAAAGTGTGGAGGAACCCATCCACATGGCAAACCAAGTTTGTTATTTGTGTCACATCAAAGCCAAACCCTCAACGAATTACTGCCCTCTGAGGTCATTTAATTATGATTAAGTGAACTAAGAACCAGTGTAAATGGCATTTTATACTCCAGTGAATTAAGGTATGAGATGTAGCCGAAGTGAATAAGATTTATGGCCCAAACTCATGCAACCTTACAGTAATTTCATGACACTTTTACTATGAGGCAAGCGATGCCAGTTCTTGAAATAATTAAAAGTACATACCAGCTCCAAGGCTGGGCTTCAGGCATTTCTGGGAAGCCAGGAGACAGAATGAGGAGCATGTTTCTTTGTGAATAATTTACTCTGGACAGCAGCAGCTGTTTCTTTTACCTACAGCAAATATCTCCACTAGGGTGGGAAGAGTGACCCTGAGCAAGTCATGCTGGCCCCAGAAGGTCAGACCACACCACACATCTCTAGGATCCAGGTTCCTCCCCAAATTAGTCAGTCCCTCACCAAATGAAAAATACTTCATAAATAAGTAGCTTTTCCAATCCCTAGGTTCATATACCACTGCCCTCAATAGACCCTTGTATGCTCTTGACATTACCTTAGTCTAGATTGCCACTCCTGGAAGGCAAGGAATCACTATCCATAGATCCCAAAGGAACTGGCGAGTGGGCCAGGGGTCAGCCAGAACAGGCCCCATTTACCTTGTGCCCCTTGTTCCCTATTGCCAGCTTTCCGGAGCTTCTGTTTGTTCAGATTAATGCACCAATTGACCTCTTCTTAGCTTCAATTTTCACTGTACCTCAGCAATTGTGACCTCACCCCTCCTGTTCACTGAAGTGGGTCCTATGGGCAGATCCCAGAGTCAACCAGGTAAGGGAAGAATTCTATTCCCTCTAGCTCCTCAGATTTCTAAAATTAGGAATCCTAGAATTTAAACATCAGCTTTGCCATCCCAATCATCTAAATTCAAATACAGAATAAGTTCTTCCCCTTGCAACTCCGGACACTCCTGACGGTGTCTGATTATATTAGGTATAAAGAAAACAGGGGTGGGGAAAATGTTTCTAACCTGTAATCATTGAATGAGACAATACACTTTCATTTCCGATGAGGTGAAGAAATTAGTGATGGAAATCTTTTCCTGGGTTCAGAGTGTAGCTCAGCTGCAGAGCACTTGTCTACTGTTGGGCGAGGCCCTGAGTTCAACCCTCAGCACCACAAAAAAAAATGAAGCCTCTTCTAATTAATCTGCCCTTCAGTCTTTACACCATTCTAACTCAGTCTCTGTCTATAAACTGAATAATTTTGCGGAATGACAAATTGGTCCAATTATTTTCTGGCCAAAACCTTTCAGTGGATTCCCTTCCCTACAAGTGTGCCCTGAATGGTTGACAAGGCATCCAAATATTGATCAACTCAGCCTTAATTTAGGGGAAGAACTGGAGTGACTGAGGTTGAGACCTTGGCCTTAGGAAAAGCAATCTTCCATCCTATGAAAAAAGTTGAAAAGAGGTCTTTCAAAATTTGGGTGTCTTCCTCTTCTGTAATCTTCTATTTAGCTTCTAAGTAAAGAGCAACAACACACATACACACACACACAAATTCACATTTTTTTATTGATACATGAATGTATAGATGCTTGCCTGTGGTTCTTAAACATTATAATACATCAGAATCACTAAAGGAACAAGTCAAAATTCACATTCCCAGGGAATAGTGCATAGTATATCTGGGAATCTTTTTTTAACATTTTTGTTGGCGTGTATTAGTTATTCAAAGGGGTTTCATTGTCGCATTTCCACATATGTTTTCAGTGTACCTTGGTTTAGATTCATCCCTTCTATTATTCTCCCTCATCCCCTATCCCTTATTTAAAATAATCTCAACAAGCTTCATTATTCTATTTTCACACAAGTATATAAAGTACGTCAACCTTATTTCCCCCTCCTTCATCCTCTCCATTTACCCACCCCACTTCCACTAGTACTCCCTCTCCAACAGGACCTGTTTTTTATTCCAGTCTTTCATTTTTCAAGTGTATATTCCTTGTTCAAATGGGTTTCACCATGGTGTTTCACCTATAAATATATTGCACTTTAACCAGGTTAACCTCCTCTATTACTCTCCTTTCTCCTCCCTCCCCTCTCTACTAATCAACAGCTTTCAGCATGCTTTGTTATTCCATTTTCCTACACAGATGAAATGTATTTTGATATTATTCATTCTCTGTCATTCTCTTTTCCTGTCCCTAGTCCCTCTCAAACAGTGCCACTGTTATGGACATGTTATATATATGATCATGTCTGGTTTTGTGTATACATTTGTCTTTTGGCTCTATCTTCCACATATGAGAGAAAACATGTGGCCTTTGTCTTTCTGAACCTGACTTAGTTCACCTAACATGATCTTCATTTTTGAGAAGCACACTGTAAAACTTGGATGCAGATGGTCTATGGATCACACTGCAGAATTACAGCCCGCTTTCACTATACTGAACCATACCATAATTCTCCAAGTGCACAGGCTTTCTTTTGGCTTTGCCCATGCTGTTCGTTCCCTGTTCCAGGGATGCCTGTCCCCCATCTGTTCACCTAGCAAGACCTTATTTATCCTCAGGCATAGGTATACCTCATTTCCTCTGGAGAAGCTTTCCCTGACTCCCAAGGTCACCTCCCTCCTAGATTCTCTCATACTCACTTGGTGCCCTTAAATAATTACTTGCCTGCAAGTTCCATGGCAGCAGAGATCATACTAATCTTGTTTATCATTTTATCCCTAACATACTCTAGCATATAATCTAGTTCATGGTTCAGTAAACGTTGGAATTAATGCCTTATCCTTTTGGGGGGTGGTACTAGGGTTTTTAACTCAGGGCCTTGCACTTGCTAAGCAAAAGCTCTACCACTTGAGCCACAGCCTCTTTGCTTTGGTTATTATTTAGATAGGATCTTGTGCTTTTTCCCAAGCCATCTTGACTCTCCTACCTATGACTCTCACATAGCTGGGATGACAGACACTGGCCATTATGCTTGATTTGTTTTTTGAGAAGGGGTTTTGCTAACTTTTTTACCCAGGTTGGCCTCAAACTGCAATCCTCCTGTCTCTGCCTCCCAGGTACCTGGGATTATAGCCATGAGACCAGCTAATGCCTTGTCTTGAATTCAGGTCCCAAGTGGCTGATTGAAGGTAGCCACTTGAGATCTTGGTGTGATAACCTCTGTCAGCCTCAGAACAAAGTGAGCCCCCAATCTAGCTCTTGACTCAGAGGGCCAGGAACCCAGTCTCCATTTCTCATGTCCTTGTTTACAGACACATTCCTGTGTTTTGTAGTCAAACTGCTGCTGCTTCTAAAAGCTTCACCTCACCCTCTGTAGTTGTCATCCCTTATCACATCTAAAGCCCCCAAGGTACACCAAACCTTCTTGTCATCCCTGACAGTTTTCCATTCACCAGTCTCTTGACAATGGCTTTCACTGCCCGGTATCCCTCAGAAACATATTTTTTTTCTTTCCACCTTCCTTTCTGAATGGTTTTCACCTATTACAACTAGGGATGAAACTTCACTGTCACCTAAACCAGAAGAGTGTGAGGCATTCCTCAAACCCTTGTCCCTTCTCTACTACCCAGGGCACCAATTTTAGGGCAACCTGGTTTTCCCAGGATGTTCTCACTTTGAATATTGAAAGTCCTCCATTCCCTCACAGTCCTGAGCAAAGAAGAATGGGTGATCGATCTAAGTTTGCATTTACAACAGTAACTGGTCCTCTTGGCTCTCGGATAAGAAAATAACTACACACTCACAGGGCCAACAGTGCATCTTCCAGCTGAGATTCCCAAAACTCCACAGAGATCACCATGTTCATATAGTTATCAGTGATGCTTCTTCTTGACTCTTTCTAGAATGTGCTGCTGCTGCTTGCATAGTTTCTCTTCTCTCTCTCTCTCTCTCTCTCTCTCTCACACACACACACACACACACACACACGTACCTCACACAGTAAAACACACCCCTAGTACACTATTTACACACTAAGATACAAAGTTGGACTTACCCTGGGCCTCTCACTGCTTCATACCCAGAATCCATTGCCAGCATGACTACTGAATAAAGTTTGTTTTGTTATTTTGCAATTTTAAAAAATAGAGATAAGGTTGGTGCAGTAGCTCAAATGGTAGAGTGCCTGCCTAGCAAGCATGAAATCCCGAGTTCAAACCTCAGTACCACCAAAAAAAAAAAAAAAAAAAAGGAAGAGATCAAATTCACCATTTTTAACCAGTTTCTGACCTCTAATTCTACAACATTACCATCTCACTGAAAGGAAACCCCATACCTGAGCAGAGACTTCTAAGGGTCCCTTCCACTATTGAATAAACCTGTTCTTTGGCTGTGGTTATGATGATAAAAACAACAGCTCTTCCATTTCCAATTGTTTGTCTAATGAATGGAATGGCATATACCAATCCAACATGCCTGGAACCCTTTGCAACCAAAAATATCACATTTGAGAATAGAACAATAAATGTACAATTCCCTACATTGAAATACATTATATAAATAATAATGATAGCAACTAGTTCTATTTATATACTGCACGAAGGAGAGATTTTCACATACTCCATCTCATTTGATAATACACAAACAACTCTGCAGGGTCTCACAGTTGGTCAGGAGCAGAGCCAGACCAGAACTGCTCACCTGACTCCTAGTCAAGCACTCTTCTGGGTCTCCATATTGCCTCTATAGTTGGGTTGAATGGAGGCTTAGTCAGTATTTATGGAGCCAATCTTCATTCTGATATAAAACTGAATTGCCTTTGATAGGCTCTAACTCAAGAATTTAGTTTTATTTAAGTATTCAAATTCTAACCAGGCAGTCAAGCAACTGAAGATGACATCCAAAAGGGAGTTATAGCCAAAGTTGAAGGGCCAGTTTGGCCTCCTTACCCGAAGAACAAGGTGAACACACACCAGGAGAACATACATCATTAGAAGAGCCCCAGCCTCATGTATTTCTCCTCTTTAGAGGTCATCCAGACTATGGTAGACTGATTTTCATCATCCCTTGATCCTGTGATTCCCTTATCCTCTCCTAGAGGTGCTAACAGGAGAAGCCAAAAGACCACATGGTAGTAATGATATTGGCTTGACATGTCTGCAACAGGCTTTATCGATCTACCAAGCCTTTTCACAAGTATTGTGGCTCTTTAATCCTCTCCACAGCCTTGTGTGGCAGATTAGCATTAGTCCCATTTACAAGAAAAGGCAATTGAGACCCAGAAGGCCGACAAGACATGCCTTTTGTCCCATAATTAGTAGATGGAAGAGCCAAGTCAAGTGACTTGAAGAGACCACACTGTTATATATTTAACTCCCATTAGGTCACCACTTGACTAGCATCCTAGGATACTGTCTTAGTCTGTTAGTGATGTTATATAGAATAGCACAGACTTGATGATTTATACTGAACAGAAATGTATTGGTTCACATTACTGGAAGCAGGGAAGTCCAAGATGGAAGGACCAGCATCTGAAAATGGACTTTTTGCTGCATTGTCCTATGGAAGAAGGGCAAAGAGAAAGTGAGAGACAGCAAGGGCAAGAGGGGAAAGCACTTTCGTGATAACAAACCCACTTCCACAATAACAGCATTAGTCTATCCTACCCATGAGGATAGAACACTAATGACCCAAACTCTTCCCCAAAAACCACCTCCCAACACTATCAAAATAGCCATTAAACCCCAACATAAGTTCAAAAGGTGACAACAATTCAAGCCATAGCAGACACTCTTATGGTGGTTAGCTATGGACTGTCTCTAGGCCCCAGAAAGCAATATCTCCTAAAGCCCTCAGTCCCCAATTCTCAGGCATCAAGTGCCTTAGAAATGTTGCTTACAAATTCACCACCTCTGTGCCCCAAGTCAGTCCTTTCTCAGCAAGTTTTTCATAAACATAATGGAAGAACTAGAGTAATAAAAATTTCTAAATAGATTCCAAGCAGCAATTCTAGCCTCCTACTTCACCTTTGAATATGCCTGCCATTCCATCTGGGATCTTGACAACCATACTTCTTTCTGCTAGTTTACAGAGCGTAAGGGAGCCTCCCCAAGTTCCAAAGTCCTTCCAAGAGGAGGCAGTCAGACTTGAAACCGATAACTGATTCTGTTGTTTAGTTTATGACCAGAGGCCTGGCTCCAGCGCTGGCTCTGGCTCTTGGCTGGCCTCTGCAAACAGAAAGAAGGAAACTCGTTTTTCATCCTCTGTTTCCAAAGTCCGATCTAACTGTCTGCACACAAATTCCATGACATAGTTAGGCTCTTCAGGCAGCAGCAGGTGGAAAGTGTTTCATTCCTGATGGGAATTCCTGGGCCCAAACACAAAGCCCCTCCCTCCCTTCTCACAACTGCTCAGAGGACCCTGCTCTCTGACTGCCTGCCATCTCCTAAGCAAAACAACACAACCCACAGCATCTCCCCAAAGTACTGATGGCTCACCTGACCTAGAAACCTGAACCTCCCAGGAATTGGTTCTTGGTTTAGCCATGCCAGGCAGCAGTAAAATCTCTGGAGTAGAAATTAGCAGGCCAAGACTCTAGAGCCACCTTTTCTTCTTTTGTGAACTAAAGTTTTCTCATCTAGAAAGCTAAGATATCTGACCTCCTGGCCTACCTACGTAGGGTTTTCAAAATGAAAAATCCTATCCAAAACCAAATGGCAGGTCTGGAGGTGTAGCTCAGTGGTAGGGCACCTGCCTAGCATGTATGAGGCCTTGGGTTCAATCTTCAGCACTAAAAAAGAAAGAAAGAAAGAAATATGTGTGTAGTCTTCCCAGGCCCCATCCTGCACTCTGTCCCCTAAGTCTGAAGGTTATCTAAATTGAAGCTGATGGAGGTGGCATGTGAAGAATGTGGGGGGGGGAGTGCTTCCCCAGCAGACAGGAGGAAAGTCTGGGCATGTGTATATATGTGCATGAGCAAGCATTGAAGTAGGGAGGCTAGGGATGCCAACAGCATAAGGGCCAGTGTGCCCAGTGTGTGTGAGTCACCTCCATGCACAAAGCACAGCAGTGCCCATATTCCCCAAACCTCTTTTCTATTTGCTGTTAACTCATTTCTCCAACAAGACCAACCTTTGCTGGGGCTTGTGCAAGGCAAAGACCCCTTCTTCTTGTGATCCTGGCTCAGCTCCAGTCTATGAAGACAGACAAAGAGGCTCTGGAGGCTCTGCCATCCAGGACCTGAGACCTTTAATTGGGGGGAAGAAACACCCATGGACCTGAAGAAATGACTCTCAATTCAAGAAATATCTACCTAGGTGGCAGTTCCACCAATCAAGTGAACATGTGGCTCTGAAGCCCAAGAAAAAGATCAGGGGCTGGGGCATAGATAGAGCACTTAGCACTTACCTAGTATGCACAAGGCCTCGGGTTCAATTCTGAGCACTTCAAAGCAAATGTTATTATCATTATTACTCTAGCAAATGCCATTCTTCAGTTGCTCCTGAGCAAAGCCAGCTGGACAACCAGTGTTGCATCGTTTCCTTCCCCTTTTATCCCTGCATACACAATGAACCCATGAGTCATCTAGGGTTGCCACATTAATAGTTTATCCTTGCTCCCAAAAGAGACAACTTCCTCCACCCTTCACCCTTCACCTGACTTGGCACTCAGTCACTCAGGCCTGAAACCATACAGTTTTCTTGTATGAAGGACTGTGTGACTCCTTTGTCATCTGTCTTTGCTGCTTTTTGGCTAGGACATCTTGGAGAAAGAACACTTGCAAAGGGTTGGAAAGGGCCAGGCATGGTGACACACATCTGTAATCTCAGCACCTGGGAGGCTGAAGCAGGAAGATCAGGAGTTTGAAGCCACCCTGGGCTATGAGCTATATAGTGAGATCCTGTCTCAAAAATTAGTATAAAGATTTATAAACTGAGCATCTCCCTCAGTTTTATTAAAAATAAAGTATAGGTACCTTCTCCCTTGCAACAGTATGCATTGCCCAGGTAGTCAAATTAACTGGGATTAAGGCGTAGTGGTGCTAGCTAAAAGGGAGACTTTCCAAACGAAAGTAGGGGATTGAAACCAGGTGCCAGTGGCTCATACCTATTATAACCCTAGCTACTTGGGAGGCTGAGATCAGGAGGATCATGGTTCGAGGCCAGCTCAGTCAAACAAAGTTTGCAAGAACCCAACTGAACAGAAAAAAAAGCTGGGAGTGATGGTGTGCTCCTGTCATCCCAGCTATGCCAAGAAGCATAAATAGAAGGATCGTGGTTCAGGTTGGTCTAGGCAAAAAGCAAGACCCCCCCATCTCCAAAATAACCAGAGCAAAAAGGGCTGGAGGCATGGTTCAAACAGTAGAACACCTGGATAGCAAGCATTAAACCCTGAGTTTGAACCCCACTACCACCAAAAGTAAAGTGGGTAATTGATATTTTATAAACGCAATAGCTAACCTGGGCTACATAGTGAGACCCTTCATCAAAGAAACAATTTTTAAAAATGAGAATACTTGGAATAGTCAAATTTAAAGAGGAAAGTTTTATCTGGGCTCATGATTTCAGAGGTTTTGGTCATGGTGCTGGCTTACTTTGGGACCTGTGGTAAGGCAGAACATCATGGCACAGAGGGCACAGCACAGCAGAAGTGCTCACCTCATGGTGGCTGGGAGGGAAAGAGAGTGGCAGGAAGAGGCCCATCCCAACATCATCTTCAAGGGCACGCCCCCAGTGACCTCACTTCCTTCACTAGGCTCCACCTCCTAAAAGTTCTACTACCTCTCAATAGTGCTAGAAGGTGATGACCAAGTCTTTAATATATGGGCCTTTGGAACATTACAGACCCAAAGTACAACCATGATAGCTTATTTGATCAGCAAGTTTGTATTAATTTAGGAAGAAGATACTCAAGTAGAGTAAAAATGTGCACTTGAATTTAACACTGACAAATCAGTAAAATATAGCTATTTTGTACAGTAAACCAAAAATACTAAGCTACTCACATTTGCCAGACTTACCTACATTATATGAACTTCATTTTTTTATAGTTGAGTTAAAGCCAGGCACAGTGGCACACATCTGTAATACCAGCACTCAGAAGGCTGGGGCAGGAGGATCATGAGTTCTAGGCCAGCCTGGGCTATATAGCAAGTTCCAAGCCTGGCTGGGAGATACAATGAAACCCTCTATCCAAAGAAAATTAAAAATATAACTACAATGCCAAGCATGATGGTGCATGCTTATAATCCCAGCACTCAGTAGGCTGAGGCAGAAGGATAATGAGTTTCAGGCCAACCTGGGCTACATAGTGAGAATTTGTCTCAAAAAAAATTGAGTTAATTTCTATAAGAATACTTTTTAGTATATTGAAAGTACATAATACAACATAATTTCTGGAAATTTTAGTAGCAATTTATTTCTAAACCAATCAGAATAAGACTCCTTTAAGAGATTTTAATCTAATTTGGTAATGCTTTCCAGAGGTAAGAAAACATTGCACATTCCCACAATTAAAGGTAAAGTTCATTCTGATAAACATACAGCCACAAATAGGCAGCTTATAGCTTTTTTGTTTTACGAGCATAAATGAATTATTAATTCAGCATGAAAGAAGCATGGATCTTTGCCATACCAAAAAAAAAATCATCAATACCACAAGAGACCTTCACACACCAGGATGATGATATCTTCTATTTGCATAATGCTTTGCAATTTACAAGGCCCTGTCATATACTCCAGAGATTTAATTTTGATAGCAGTGTGGAATGGAGTTTTTGCCCTGGGTGGAACCAGCAAGAAAGCACAAGGATTTTACATCATTACCATGATGCCCCAAATCCCAAAGAAACTCTCCAGATTCAGTCAGAAGTGGCGGGGGGAGTCATTAATATTTAACCATTTTATTGCATTCCCAAACTTAATCGAACTTTTTCAGAACTGGCCTTGGAAAATCCAGAGGCCCAGGCCCAGCTTTGGGGAGCAATCTGTGGAATTTTCTTTTCATCCCTAACTGGATGGAGCCTTGGCTAGGATGACCATCATACAAATAAATATGTTGCTCATTTGCATTATTGCTTTGTGTGCCTAGCTATGTATACAGACAATCTTAAGTGTATCTCTTTATGGGCCTCACCTCTCTATACTCACAGCCTCCACTCAGGTCCAGATACAGAAAACTTCCAGCTTCTAGAAGGCTCTCTCATGCCCCCTCAGTTCACTACTATTTCCCCACCCAGTTATAGCCACTTTCTGACTTCCATTATAGATTAACTTTTGCATGCATTTTCAATTTACATTAATGATCTTGTTCTATAACTCCTGCTGTTATTTTTTCCATTAAGTCCTACTCTGTGGAGGTTCATCCATGTTACCAGGTGTATATCTTGCCCATTCTAACTCATATAAAATACCTGCTTTTTCCTGTCTACTCCCCTGGTTGCTTGGACTCCTGGTGTGGCATTGTGAATGTCACCAGGTGAGCCTCTTATATATATACTTTTGCTCCCAGTCTGCGGTACCTCCAAAGCTAAGAAGAGATTGGGTGGTGTGGCCACACTCTGGATGCAGAAGCCTTCTCTGAGCCCTGATTTGACCTACAAAAGTCTCCCACTGCCTCATAAAATGCTCTAGTAGGACAATGGTGATTGCTATGAACAGTGTGCTGAAAGCTCTCATTTGTAAGCACTCCCTTAGCCCACCACAAAGGAAAGGTCAAATGTGGCTGTCGGTCATCCCTGTGAGGGGCTGCTGATAGGCTGCCACTCTGCAGCCCACAGATTCTAAGAGGAGTCTTTATTTTTTTTTATTTTATTATTTATATGTGCATACAGGCTTGGGTCATTTCTCCCCCCTGCCCCACCCCCTCCCTTACCACCCACTCCGCCCCCTCCCTCTCCCCCCTACCCCCTCAATACCCAGCAGAAACTATTTTGCCCTTATTTCCAATTTTGTTGTAGAGAAAGTACAAGCCATAATAGGAAGGAACAAGGGTTTTTGCTGGTTGAGACAAGGATAGCTATACAGGGAGTTGACTCACATTAATTTCCTGTGCATGTGTGTTACCTTCTAGATTAATTCTTTTTGATCTACCTTTTCTCTAATTCCTGGTCTCTAAGAGGAGTCTTTAAAGGAAGCCACAGGGAGGAAACAAGAGTGGGAGGGTGATGCAGCCGCATTGGGCTGCGAAGTCTCTCATGGTTCCTATTATTTTTGTCAGAACCGGCAGCTGAGGACTGAGGGCCACAACTGGGAGGACACCACTGGTGGTTATTTGGCTTCAGAACCCTCCAGTTTGGTAAAAAGAGTTCACGGAGGTGTGTAGATGGGGATGTCACAGAGATGAGCACTCCCTGCTGAGTCAAATGTCAGGGACAAAAATAGACCCAAAAGCAAAGTCTCCTCCATCTTGAGGTTGCCTAGCCCAGTCTGGTGCAATTTGGGAAGATCGGAAAGGTTACACTGAAGAGGGTTTAGTAGAGGGGTATCCGAGCATCCTCCAAATCAAGCCCTTGACGTTTTTCCCTGGGAGTGGTCAAATGACTCCCTCAGAGCGATCTGGGTCACCACTGCTTTCAAGCAAAGAAATGACCTCTTTGAGATCTTCTTTCATGATCTAATTTTCCTAAGCTGATTTCAGAGGATTCTGTCCACGGTTGACTGGTTCCATTGCTGTGGGCCTGTGCTGAGGCAGAAGCATGTGGCAGACCAAAGTTGCTCACCTCATGGTGGTGGCCAGGAGCAGAGTAACTTATAGCTTTGGTTCTAAAATTTCATCCGTGGGTCAGGTGTAAACACAGAATTATAAAACTCACTTATCCATGTGGAAGAACTGTGCTCTTCCAAGTGAACATGGAATTCTTTTTTTTTTTGTTGGTGGTGGTGGTGGTACTGGGGTTTGAACTCAGGACCTTGAATTTGCTAGGCAGGCACTTTACCATTTGAGGCACAACCCCAGTTCCTAGAATTCTTTGATTTTTTGAGATAGGGTCTCCCTATATAACCCAGGCTGGCCTTGAACTTTAGATCCTCCTACCTCCACCTCCCAAGTACTGAGATTACAGGTATGCACAATCAAGCCCAGTGCTGGAAGTGGATTTTGCCTTGCAATTTGTAAGGACAGGGTAGTCCTTTGCAGGTAGCATCACAGAAGGGTAAGGGGTTTTCTTGATTGTTGCTGCTTTTCCAAAGGCACAGAGCTCAAGATGAAGTTCAGCCTTACCAGGCCAAACCACACAAAACCTTATTGATGGTGGTAATGTCAGCTGACGGTGCAGTCTGTGATCAGAAAACTTCCAAATTCTTTGTGTCCTGTGGGAAGACTCCATGGCAAGACATGTGGGTGTAAATGGAGTTTATTGAAAGTTAGGAAAGGAAACACAAAGGGAGCATGGTGGGCACAGGTGGAATCTGGAGGCCAAGAGGTGCTTTTAAAACCTGTGCTAATCCATGGGAAGGGCAGAACCAGGTGATTCCCATTCAATAATCCATGAATCAGTGGTTCCCAGGCCAGGTAAGGGCTGTCCCTGAGCCAGAGCATGGTTAATCTGAGATGTGATATTCTTCTATGAATCCTGAACTTTCCCTAATTCTAGCCTGCCTTAGTGAGGATATTCTCTATCCTAACAGCAACAGGAAGGCATTCATGGTTTAAGTAGACTACGGTATGGCCATTGACCTCATACAGTCTGGCTCTATCTCCCACAATGCTTCTTACCTGGCTCTCCTCCAGACGCTGGATCCCAGACTCCCTAGCGCTGCAAGATCTTTCCCTGACAGAATGGCCAGTGGTGACCCAGGCTGTCTCCCTCAGGCCTCCTGCCTGTTTTCAGACCCTGCTACTCAGCTGGTTTCCTCATTCTCTGTAGCAGAATGTCTGCCTAGGGCCTACCCCACCAAGATAAGTGTTAAAAAAAAAAAGAGCCAGACCATTGAAATGAGAGAAAGATGCAGGGTTTAATACAACAGGCAATGCAGGCAACTGCAGCAGAACGAGAGTGCAGACCCTGCCCCGGTGTGGCAGCCATTACTCAGCAGTACTGATTTTTTGTTATCTGATCCTACTATTTTCAACTTTCTGAATTTGTAAATATGGGCAACCAATGCAAAATGTTTTAAAACACTGGTCAGGTGAAAACTGAATTTAGTCTTCAAAGTTGCCACTTGGCAACTTCTATTCTCATCTCAAGGAGATCCTGTCCCTCATGGCTTGCTCTCCACCCCAGTTGCCAATGGTGCTCAGAGCCCTGTTCTGATTTTCTTGACCCAGCAAGGATTTAACCTGCAGCTCTACCACGTGGAAAGCAAATTGTCTGTCAATCACTTCTTGGACCACGAGCAACAATAGCACCCACAGTGGGACTGTTCAACTAGTCCCACTCAGAGCCTAACAACATCTGAGCCTCTCACAGAGGAAGGGAACATTCCAGCATCCACATGAGTGGGGCTTCATCAGTGCTCCTGGCAGGGGCTGGAGTGCAGGGAAACCTGGCAGCAGAGGGTCTCACTGACACTACAGAGGCTGAGAAAGAAAACATTTTCACACTGAAAAAGTGAAGAAGGTGAGGTTCCCTTCCTTCTCTCCATACTTCATCAGGGTAAGAGACAGAGGGATAGAAATGGAAGGTGAGTCCTGTGATAATCTGTCAGTCACAAAACAAGCCTCCGGCAGCTGAGGTCCTCTGGTTCAACTTCCCTATGTCACTCCTCCAAAATGTATTCAAGAATTCACCTTCTGAATGAAAGACAGTAAGACTCAGAGTGGCAACTTAGTGTGTCCCAAGTGTTTTAGGGCTCAACAGAATGAAGAACAATGGAAAAAAAAATGAAGAACAAAGCCTAAGTGGTGGCTTTACTTACATGGAAGGCAGCAAAGGCAAAGCAATTTATTTTCATAACCAGGATTGGGGTTGGAGCTCAGTGGTAGAGCACCTGCCTAGCATGCACGAGGTCGTGGGTTCCATCCCCCGCACTGCAGAAAAACACAACCAACCCTCACACTAGAGAATCAGAAAAGAACCAAAGGAAGATGAACAGAGCACACATACAGAGCATGTGTTCAAAGCACACAATCATGGCCACAGACCACGCATACACACGTGCCCCTGCCCACACCTGCAAACTCAAATGAGCCTCAGCCAATAAACCCTTCTCCTTCCCCTCCCCGTTTTCAACACACGTGTCCACATTGATATTTCAGGCACAAAACTTATTTCTGCTCAATGTTAAGGGCACCAGAGGACCTTTTAACCAGGAATTACAACTCTTTCCAAAGGAGTTTAACACAGAATAGCCCCAGGCTACTCTGTGAGACTGAAAAGCCTGATGGGCTGCATAGGCGATTAACAGAAGTAATCTTTCCAGGTTAATGGCTTTTCTTGGGCCCCAGGTCTGATCTTCAAGCCCAGAACAAGCTCATCAGGCTTCTTGAATGAGTGCAACTCAGAACCCAGGGAGGAAGCAGGTAATTTGCTAGATGCTGGTTGCTGGTTCCATGTGCTCTCCAGCCAAGGACAGAAGCCTCCCATGTGGTCCCGGGGGCCTCTGGCAATTCCTGCATGCAACTGCAGTGTGTGCTGCCTGGCAAGCCTGGTACAGATGAAAAGGAGGTAGCTCCCTACCAGGGCAGTTTGAGAGCCCCTAACAACAACAACCCCCCAAGCACCTGGACTCCACCATTACTCATTCCTCCTAGTGCTGGGAAAGCTCCCTATTGAAATGTAAATATATCATCCAATTAACTCCCATTAACATATCAGCATGGATGCCTTTTCCAGATTTGGTGATAAAATAGCCTAGAAAACTGAAAGTCCAGTCCTAAAAGGATGGTAAAGTCCAGCCCTAGGTTTAGGTAAAGGAAGGCTGTAATAGTGGTTCTCTTACAGGTTACAGAGGGCTTGATCCTCACAACAACCCTGAAGTCTTCATAAAAGGGTTTCTTATTCCCCTCTGACAGCACTTAACGAGGTTAATTGACTTGCCCACAGCGAAGGAATGGTCAAGTTCAACAATGCACCTTTTTACCCTTTCAGTGGAGCTCTCCAAACACTTCCTGCACATCCACTCTGCTGGCACAATATGTTCCTTGTCCAGGATAGAGTGGTCAAGATATTGTCCCTACTCTCAAGGAACTGCATCCACTGTTGATTACCGGAAGCAGTGACAACAGGAGGCATAGTAGGCACTGTGAGCAGGTAGAGGAGCTTCAGATTGGGAGAGAGGGCTCAGCAAGGCCAGGAAGTCCTTCTGCAGCAATAAGACTTGAACCCAGATCTTCTCCCCACAAACCCCACACTCCTCCATACCCATGGTAAACTTCTTGATGCCTTAACACTCTTTTGCCAGTGTATGGATCAGTTATGGCACCCTTCAAGACACCAAGTTCTAAGTCAAGTCCTGTGGTTCTGGCTGTAAGGTCAACCAGACTTCCAAGCCCAGTCCTCCACAGTCAGTGCCTCTGTGGGACAGAAAGAAAGGAGGATACCCAGGGAGTCTGAGATATGGTTAAAGTCTGGGTTCTCCCTGTTTGAAAACCAACCATTTGTTCTTCATCGGGGTAACCTAGTTAAAAATAAGGGTATGTTGCTGTGTATGGTGGTGCGTACCTTTAATCCCAGCACTCGAGACACTCAAAACAACAAAAGAAAACAAAAAATAATAGATAAATAAAAATAAAGGTACATAAACACTATGCCAGGCACTGTGATGAGCTTTTTGTAGACATTATGTCACTTCGTCCTCCAACCTAAGGCAGTAGGTACTAGTAACACCACCAAGTTATAGATGAGATAATGAAGAGTCAGAGAGATCACATGTCTTGGCAAAGACTGAGATTCTAACCCAGGCCTGGGTTATGTGGCCTACTACACTATTGTCACTGAATTGTTGTGACCCTTTGCCTGACATGCAGCTAATCGTTCCAGCCGCTCATCCATCCAGTGTTTAAGAAGCACCTAGTCCATGCAAGTTACCACACTTGAATAGACTGAAGGTGAAATCATAAGCTACACAAGCCAAGGCCGATGCCTCCCAGGAGTATACGCAGCTGGTTAGGATGAAGAGGGGTCTCCTTAAGTTGCTGGCTGACTCTCAAACTTTGTATATCAGAAACATCTCCTTTAAAACGTACATTCCAGCTCCTGGGTATAGTGACACTTGGGCCTTGTAATCCCGGCTCCCTGGAAGCTAAGGCAGGAAGATCCCAAGTTCAAGGCCAGCCTGTGATACAGAGAGTTTGTGGCTAGCTTTGGCCACATAGTGAGACCCTATCTCAAAGAAAAGGAAGAGGGGTAAGGGGAGGGAAGGAAGGAAGGAAGAAAGGAAGCAAGCGAGGGAGGAAGGGAGGGAGGGAGGGTAAGCAAAATCCATAGCAAAAAGCTGTAACCCTTAGAGAAATAAAAGCTCTCTGCAGGCTGAGGTGATACCAAAGGCCTTTCTGGAGGAGGTAAGATTTCAATACAGCATTACAGGACAGGAAGGATTGGGTGGACAAGGGATACACTACTTTGAACAAAGATAGAAAGAGAGGACGTGCAGTCTGTAGTCAAGAGACAGAGAAGGGGCCCACACAATTGTGCCCAACTCAGGGGATAGAATGGGAGACCCAAATACAGATGGCCCCTGCTCTTGTGGAGCATACATGGGGCAGGGGGATGGAGAGTTAATAAACAACCAATCAAACCAAATGACAGTCTGAGGACAGTCTGAGGTAGTGATAGGTGCTATTAAGACAATAAACAGTGACGTGACTGCGGTGAGAGGGGCCGCCTAACCAGAAGAGTGAGGGACAGTCTCTGGGGTGTCATTTTTGCCACAACCTAAATGATAATAGATGTAAGAAAAAAATGACAATAAAAATGATTGTGGCTCACACTTGTAATCCTAGCTACTCAGGAGGCAGAGATCAGGAGGCTCTCCATTCGAAGCCAGCCCCAGACAAATAGTTCAGGAGACCCTAGCTCAAAAAAATCCATTTCAAAACAGGGCCAGTGGAGTGTCTCGAGCAGTAAGAGTGCCTGCCTAGCAAGTGTGAGGCCCTGAGTTCAAACCCCAGTATCGTCAAAAAAAAGAAAAAAGAAAAAAAATGGTTGCTGAGGCCACTGGAACTCTCCACCCTAGTTTATTCACTTAAGTATTAAGGCCAGGTGAAAGACACATAGGCAACACTGAGCCTGTTTTCTAATTTGTTCAAGATAGAATGGAATCCAGAAAAGAGAAAAATGATTTCTGGGTGTGGGTGGGACTGGCCTGATACAGTGGGCACACTTGGCCTTAATATTCAGGCCCCTCACTGAGCCCAAGTTTCTCACAGTCTCTCCCAGCATGCCTAGTTGGTTCAGTAGGAAACAGAGGCCCAGCAGCCAGGGCCCAACCCACAAACAATGCCCAAGGCCTAAGGGCTCTTTATGAAATGGCCCAAACACAGGAGCAAACAGCCATCTCCCTCCTTTTCCAAGACCAGAGTCTGTCACTTTACAGCCAGGCCTTGAGACTTAGGCTGGAAAAATGGCTCATTAAATTTCAGTGACTGGCTTGGATTGGTGGCCCGCACCTATAATCCTCAGCCCTTGGGAGGCTGAGGCAGGAGGATCTTGAGTTCAAGGTCAACCTCGGCTACACATAGTAAGACCCTGTCTCAAAAAACAAAAATTCAGTGACTTTTCCTTTTCCGTCTCCTTTCCTTAACTTCCCCTGCAATCACCCAATCCCTGCTACCGTGGTCATGACCTATGTCTATAACTAATCTCTGGAAAAACCGTCAGGTTGGTGATTTGTTTTCTGTGGCCTTCTTTTCCCTGAGGAAGCTCCTTTTACCTGGTCTCATGTCCAGGATACTCAAAGTCTCTGTTTTCATCCTTGTCTCTTTCTCTGGGGGAAAATAATAATAAAACTTCAATAATATTAAGATTAAAGTACTTAGTGGGGTTTATGGAGCATTTGCATTTTAACAGGGTGGAATTATAGGTAAGTAGATAGGAAAGGTTGTTTTTGTTTGTTTGCTTGTTTGTTTGTTTTTGTTTTGTTCTGTTGAGACAGGATGTCACCCTATAGCCCAGACTGACCTCAAACTCAAGTGGAACAGCACCTGCCTAACAAGCACGAAGCCCTTAGTTCACCAAAAATTTTAAATAAATAAATAAATAAAATTCAGTATTTTACATGCATGCATCCCTAAAATAATATTAGAAAAACAGTTGGTGGTGGGGCAACAGTGGCTCACACCTGTAATCATAGCTACTTAAGAAGCTGAGATCAAGTGGATCCCGGTTCGAGGCCAGCCTGGGCAAACAGTTTGCAAGACCCAATCTCCAAAATAACCAGAGCAAAATGGACTGGAGGTGTGGTTCAAGTGGTAGAGCACCTGCTTTGCAAACGTGAAGCCTTGCGTTCAAAGTCCAGTCCCACCAAAAAAAGAAAGGAAGGAAAACAGTTGCCTAGTGGGAATGGTACTATATGTGTGTAATCTCAGCTACTCAGGAGGTTAAGGCAGGAGGATGATAAATTTGAATCCAGCCTGGGCAACATAGCAAGACCCTGTCAAAACTACAACAAAATAATTAAATTTAAAAAAAAACAAACACTGTTGCCTATTCTGGCAATATGGAGTTAAACTTTGGTTCCCTAAGGCAGAAGCTAAAAGAAAATGTAGGAGCAAGAAAGAGCCAAGACACAGATTTGTCATAACTGCGGGATGAGTTTATTTGTTTTTGACCATAATAATGATTAACATTATGGCAACACCCTGCATTGCGGGTATGAAAACATAATCCTCTCCCAAAATATGACTCAGCCTCCGTGTTCCCAGATATCACTGAAGTCCCTTGGAAGGCAGTGCAGACCTTTGCAGGGGCTCCCATTCTTGCTTCTTCCACACTCGGACCAGACAAAGCAGGCTTACAACCCCATTGCTAGGTGCGCAGTCATAAGGGAAGGAGGACTGGGGCCACAAATCCGCACACCATGCAGCCAACCAACCACATGTCCAGTCCAGACTGACTGTTCCCCCCACCCCCAACTATCACTCCGGAAATGGGCTGCTTCTGGCCCCAACTCCCTGTTTAACAGCAGTCCAAACACTTCACCATGGGCCATTGTGTGGATGGGCTAGAGAAAGGTCAGCGGGATAGTATTTGCCTTTACCCACAGAACTCTGTACTTCCAGAACCCTACACTTGCCCTCTTCTTTCATAGGGACTCTGTGATTGTATCTTTTTACACTAAGAAGTAAAAAATAATAACTCAATCCCTCTAGTGAGACAGTACCGTTGGGTGTGGCTTTTCAGTTAACTGGTGCCTGAGAGCAGCAGAGGTGGGAAAGGGATGGCAAGTACACTAATTAGCATCGCTTTGAGCACAGGAGCCAGGCCCTCCGCCTCCAGCCAAGTGCTCCATCCAAAAAGAAGTGTGGCTCTCCCCAGTGAGTCACAGAAAGCTGCAGAGAAATGGGGTTATCAGAGGAGAGGGTTGCGGTTCAAGTGCTCCTCCTGAAATGAACAAGGAGAGCCACAAACAAGAAGAGAAAACTTAGAAATCCCTGATTGTAGAGCGAGAGGGGCATGGAAATGACAATCTTCTGTTTAAGAAGATGCTCAGCCTTGGGCCCTTCCATGTGCCCAGATGTCCCTCACTGTCCTAAGGGAGGGAGAGGAATGAGAGGAACAAGTGGGGGAGAAAAGGCAGGAAAGAATCTGGGGGAAAGATTTGATAGGGGGAAAAAGGATGGCTGAATGTTTGAAAAAGAATAACATGGTAGGCTGGGATGGAGCTCAGTGGTAGAGCAGTGCCTAGCATGCACAAAGCCCTGGGTTCCATCACCAGCACCAAAAAAGAAAAGAAAAAACAAAAAGAAGAAAAAGAACATAGCATTCCAGGATGCTTTGGGTCCCTAAGAGGAGCAAGAATGGCCTCTGATCTCTCTCCTCCCATTCTGCTAGCTATGTCCTGGAAACTGATTCATTCTCCATTCTTCCATTCTCTCTCTCTCTCTCTCTCTCCTTCTCTCTCTCCTTCCTTCCTTCCTTCCCTCCCCCAGGAAGGAAGTAGTCTCATTATATTCAAAGGAAAAAAGTTACCATTTCCTGCCCCCCCCCCACCCAGCACCATGACATGAAAGCCTCTTCTCAATCCCCCTTGGAGCAGGGCTCCCTCCTCAGCTGAGCTAGAGCTATGTCTCCACGCTGACTCCCTCACCTTACCACCTGTAACCCATAGCAGTGCCGAGGGGGAGAAAGCAGCCTGAGCCAAAAAGACAACAGTTGAAGCGAGGTGACAGTGACTCTCCAGAGCCCAACTGAACACCACCTCACTCCTCCACAAGTTGCTTTCACAGCAAACTTACATATCTGAAACAAAACTGAAAATAAAGAAGGAAGAAGGGAAAAAGGCTTCCAGGAAGTCAAAATACATGTCAAGATCCATACATTAAAGTTTGCTGGCTTTAGACATTAAACAATCTGTCTCAGAGCCAATTTCTTTACTCTAGACTGAATCCTTACAAGTGTGTTTATTGTTTCCATCACCACGACAAATGAAAAACAGCAAATTATGAGAGGCAGAAATACTGCTAACAGAAGTGACTGCTGAGAGCAGATATAGACCATGATGTCTGAGGATTCTGTTGTCTTCATATTTCGATGGAGCTGGCTCTTGTTGTCAAATGTGGAGCAACTTGCTAAATGATGAGAAAGTTCTCAAGTCTTCTTGGCCATGGAGCCATGCATTAGGCCATGGTGAGTTGCTTCTGGCCTATCCTTTCAGCCTGACCATTTGTGTGACAGTGATGAGTTATACTGGTGACTGCTCAGCTAAGGCTCCTCCTTAAAATAAAATTAAAAAAAATGAAAACCAAAAAAAACCTCCTTAAACACAACTGAAGTAAGCTTAGCCCTCTGGAATAGCCATGTGCACCCTTCCTGTGCATCATGACTAACCAGCCCAGAGGTGAGAGTACAGGAGCAGTGTTTGGGATGGGATTCAGAGCCCCAGACAAGTCTCTATGGAAGGGGCTACCACGAACAACAGTCCCACCAAGTCATTCTGGATTCTTCTGGCCTTTTTTTCTTGCAGTGCTGGGGTTGGAACTCAGGACCTCGTGAGTGCTAGGCAAGTGCTATACCACTGAGCTACACCCCTGGCACCATTGTGGATGCTTAACCAAGGTTTCTCTGTACTTCCCCTGGAAAGAGAATTACCTTTGGAAGGCAAGGCTAAGCAACTCAACCCACTCCACACTCCTCTGTCCATGTTGTTTTTAGTATCAGAATCCCACCCAGGGCCACTAGGCCCTCAGCCATTGTCACCAGTTCTTGGATGTGGTCTTTGTAGTACAGCCAAAGAACAGGACTGCCACCTGTACTATCACTTGGGTACATTTGGGTGTGAAATATGCCATATGCACTAGTAGGGAGAAGGGAAATGCCAGTATTAGTCCTAGGTTGCTTGGAGGCTCAGTCACCACCTTGACCACTTTGGCTGGGCCCTGAGAGATGAAACAATGGAACAGAAAAATGTACCCTAGCAAATGGGAATATGAGGGTAGGGTCAGTTAGGTACAGGAATGCAGGGTTCCAAAAGCAGGCAGGCTGTGTCAGCCACCTGCCGTCATAACCAGGTGGGCAGCAATCCTCCAAATTAGGCAGATGGTGGCATTGAGACCATTGACGGCTGAACCTCAGCCACCGACAAGGAAGATGGAAGCAGGCATTCAGTCTCCAGGGGAAGGACTGACAAGAGCTGGCCATTGAACCAGGGCCACAAGCAACTATAGCTTAGTTCAAGCAGAGAACAGAAGGTCAGGAAGACAGGCCGGAACTCATAGTGAGACACAGGAAAGGGCAGTGACTGCTCACTCCAGTCACCCATGGGCTGAGGGACAGCTGAAGTGTGTCATATCCCCTCGGGATTGGCTCCAGGGTAGGAATTGGGAAAGGCTGAGAGAGCATGGTGAGATGCTAGCTCAAAAAAGTGTACAATTCAATGGTCTTTTAGTATATACATAGAGTTTTCCAACCATTACTACAGTCACTCATTTTTAATTAGAATTTTTATTTTTTTAATTTATTTATTTTGGTGGCACTGGAGTTTGAACACAGGGCCTTGACCTTGCTAAGCAAGCACAGAACCTCTACCACTTAAGATACTCCACCAGCACTTTTTTGCTCTGGGTATTTTTGAGATAGGGTCTTGCTTTTTTCTCTTTTTACCCAGGCTGGCCTCAAACTATGATCCTCCTGATCTCTGCCTCTTAAATAGCTGGGATTACAGATGTGAGCCACATGCACCCAGGTAGATTTTTTTGTTTTGACATTTTATTTTAATAGATTCATTTACACCTATTAGAAATAATACAGAAAAATATGCTTTTGATACAAGGTGTTGTTATAAAGTCCAGTCTGTCCTGGAACTTGCTATCCCCGAGTGCTGGGATTACAGGCATGTACCACCACATTGGCTCCAGAGAAATGTCTTGTGCACTTTACCCAGTTCCCCCAATGATAGCATTTTTCAAAATTATACTACAATATCAAAGCCAGAATATTAACAGTGATGCAACAAACCATGTTATTCAGATTTCTCTGGCTGTACTTGTATTTACGTATGTGTGTGTGTGTAGGTACATGCTTGCTTTATTCTATGCTATTTTATCATCAGTGGAGGCTCATGTATTCCCTACCACAATTAAGATGCTGAATAGGTTGGGAGTGGTGGTGGACATCTATAGTCCCTGCTACTCAGGAGGCTGAGGCAGGAAGATTGCTTGAGCCCAGTAAGTGGAGATCAGTCCAGCAACATAGTTAGACTCCCATCTTGAGAGAAAGAAAGAGAGAGAGAGAGAGAGAGAGAGAGAGAGAGAAGAGAGAAGATGCTGAATAGTTTCATTATTTTGGGGGACCCCTTTGCTAACTACACCTGCCTCACTCCTCTTCCCTTCCCTGACCCCTGGCAACCATAACCTGTTCGTATTCATAATTTTGTCATTTTGAGAATGTCGTAGACATGGAATTGTCCAACACGCCACATTGGGAGAGTGGCTTTTTCACTTAGCTTAACTCCCTTGAGAGTCATTTCAATAGCTCATTCCTTGTTATCTTTTTGTTCTATTTCATTGTGGTTGTTTTCAGACAGGGTCTTTCTATGCAGCCCAAGCTGGACTCAAACTCACAATCCTCCTACCTCAGCCTCCAGAGTGCTGAGATTATAGGCACGTGCCACTGTACCAGATTTATTCCTTGATAGCTTGCACCCATTTTTCACTTAGGGAAATCTGCTGGCAACTTAATACACGGAAAGAGAGCCCCTAGAGGGGCACAGTGAAGTAGATGCAGAAGCAGTGGGCACCAGCGTCAGCTCTTCCGACCTTGGAGGCATATCTGGAGTCTCAAACTGCACTTATACACATGGCTGCCTCTTTCGGTTGAAAAGTGCACAGCTCAGTTCTTGAATCAACAGTTGTCACCACAGGACATCTGGCACTTGGGGGCTCCACCCATATCAGACCCCACTCTCTAGAGGAGAAGCCTCCAAGGTAAGAAATCATTAATTATAGCAAAGCCCAACCATGGAGTGCTGAACATTCCAGAAACAGTCCACACACTAAGCAACAGTTGCCTTTGAGGAAGAGAAGCCATGGCCAAAGGAGCCTCAGGAAAGCCAAAGGCTCTTGCTTGATTTTTAGAGTGGAATTATCTTGGAAAGATATACTCTAACAGACTTGGTGGCAACCATTTCATATTTCTCTCACTCGTTGAAAACCTACAGCCAGGCAGGTGCCATGGTGCATCCCTGTAGTCCCAGCTACTCCGGACAGAGGCTGAGACAGGAGGCTCACTTGAGCCCAGGAATCTGAGGCCAGCCTTAGCAACATAGTCAGACCATGTCTCAAAGAAAAGAAAAGAAAACCTTAAGATTTTATGTTTCTTCAATTGCTGTTGATCCTGGGATCAACAGAATGAAGTACCTGTTATGGCGACGTCGTTAATTTACTTTAAGATGCTAAAATAGATCAGGAGGCTGAGGCAGGGGGGGTGGCACGTTTAAGGTGAGCCTGAGCTACTACATAGTGAGATCGTGTCTCAGAAAAAAAACTACTATGGGTATGATGGCTCATGGCTGTAATCCCAGCTATTCGAGAGGCATAGGAAGGAGGATCACAGTCTGGGGTCTGCTCTGGGCAAAAACATTAGACCTTATCCAAAAAATAACTTGTAAAAAACCAACTAAAGCAGAGCCAGTGTGATATGTAATGGGCCCTCGGAACTAGGATCCCCACAAGAAATACCACCATGTTGGAAGTGCAAATGGCCCACCCAAGAACCTTGGCTCCAGGAGAAAAACTGTTCCCTCAGGTCCTGTAACTGGGGCCCACACTCAGCTAAATCCCCATATGCATATTTCCTGGCTTTTGTTTCATCTTTTCTATAAGTTGTAACGTTGGTATGGGCAAGACAGAGACACTAAGAATTTGTCTCTCCCCAGTGTCTGTAAAAACTAAATAAATTCATTTTTCCATTTATGTATGTATACTATATCATTTTCTCTTAATGTGGACAAGCACTTGGACCCACAACCAGGCCTTCATGACTGGGGCCTCTAGCAACATTTTACGTCATTAGCTTTGTTTGTTTGTTTTTGTTTTTCTTGGTGGGACTGGAATTTGAAATCAGGGCTTTGCACTTGCAAAGCAGGCACTCTACCTCTTGAGCCACACCTCCAGTCCATTTTGCTCCAGTTATTTCGGAGATGGGATCTCAAATAGCTGGGATTAACTGGTGTGAGTCACCGACCCCTGGCTCCCTGTCATTAGTTTTAACATGGGGTAGTCAGTTGCCTTAATCAAGACCTCTAACTCCATACTCCAAAGATGGCTACCAAGGTCCTTTAAATGTCACTATTTCCTGGTTACACCAGAGGCTATGATAGTTAGGAAAATAAATATTAGTGATAAATTTTCACTGGCAAGAACAAAGAGACGCTTTTACTTTATACAACAGTTCTTATAAATGGGGTTTTATTGGTGAAATTAGTGGTATCCAAAATATGTGGAAGGAGTAGAACATTTTAGCCTGAACAAGTATAAAAATCTAGTAGCTCTATCTTTAGAAATAGTCCTCCTGGGGCTGGAAATGGAGTCAGTGACAGAGCTCATGCTAGCAGGCATGAGGCCCTGGGTTCCATCCCCAGCACAGAAAGAAAGAGAGAGGTGGAAGGGAGAGAGGGAGGGAGGAAGGAAGGATGAAGAAGGAAGGGAGGAAGGAAGGAAGGATGAGGAAGGAAGGAAGGAAGGAAGGGAGGGAGGGAGGGAGGAAGGAAGGATGAAGAAGGGAGGAAGGAAGGAAGGAAGGAAGGGAGGGAGGGAGGGAGGGAGGGAGGGAGGAAGGAAGGAAGGAAGGATGAAGAAGGGAGGGAGGAAGGAAGGAAGGGAGGGAGGGAGGGAGGGAGGGAGGGAGGAAGGAAGTGAGTGAGGGAGGGAGGGAGGGAGGAAGGGAGGGAGGGAGGGAGGGAGGGAGGGAGGATGAAGAAGGAAGGAAGGAAGGAAGGGAGGGAGGGAGGGAGGAAGGAAGGATGAGGAAGGAAGGAAGGAAGGGAGGGAGGGAGGGAGGGAGGAAGGAAGGATGAGGAAGGAAGGAAGGGAGGAAGGGAGGGAGGGAGGGAGGGAGGGAGGAAGGGAGGGAGGGAGGAAGGAAGGATGAAGAAGGAAGGGAGGGAGGAAGGAAGGATGAAGAAGGAAGGGAGGGAGGGAGGAAGGAAGGGAGGAAGGGAGGAAGGGGAGGGAGGGAGGGAGGGAGGGAGGAAGGAAGGGAGGAAGGGAGGGAGGGAGGGAGGGAGGGAGGGAGGAAGGGAGGGAGGGAGGAAGGGAGGGAGGGAGGAAGGGAGGGAGGGAGGATGAAGAAGGAAGGAAGGAAAGGATACCTGTGACCTGATTCCTAAAGGGTCCTGGGTCTTCTTGCTGTTTCCAGAGAATTCTTACTTCCCTGACCCCAGTAAATGGCTAATTGAATCTATGGCTAAAATGTTATCGCATTTCTTTCAGGTCAACCTTCAGTGAAAGAGGAATCAAAAAGGACAGAGGTGTGAAATATGTTCTAGCTCCTAAAACCACACTTTTTTTTCTGGTAATACTGGAGTTTGAACTCAGGGCCTCATGCTTGCTAGGCAGGCACTCTACTGCTTGAGCCACTCCTTTAGCCCTTATGTTATAGCTTCTAGAACAGGTTTTATAACTGCCGTGTGCCTGCTGGCTAATAAATGTTTATCTTTGTGGCAGATGTGGGCCTGACACTTACTTTACTTGCAAACTGACACTAGGTGTGGAGAGTTACCTGACTTCCTCAACTTTCTGCAACCATTGGTGACTACTGAGACCTGCTCATAAAACCTATGAGTTATGTTTAACCAAATTTGTTTAGGTCAGTTTGCCACAGTACCCCAAAAATGCAAACAAGAAGCCTTAATGGTGAAATCTCCACAAAGCTCTTAAGAATCCTAGAAGCCACAAAAATCTGAAGGGAAGATATTCTACTCAGTGCCAAATATGTCTTTATCATGTGAGCGACCAAGATACATGGATGTCAGGTAAGGAGACCTCACTTTGTGGTTCTTCAATGGGAAGGACTTTTCTAGGGAATAATCTCTCAAGGTGGATCTCTCTCTCTCTCTCTCTCTCTCTCTCTCTCTCTCTCTCTCTCTCTCTCTCTCAGTGGTACTGGGCATTGAACTCAGGGCCTCCAGCTTGCTAGGCAAAGTGCTCTACCACTTGAGCCATAAACCCCAGTCCTTTTGCTATTTTAGTTTGTTTTTCTGATGGAGACCCACACTAACTACCAGGGCTGGCCTCAGAACTCAATCCCCCTGCCTCTGCCTCCCACATAGCTGAGATTATAGACACATGCCACCATGGCAAGCCTTCAATGTGGATCTTCTCAAAAACAAATCTATATTCCAAATACTGGGTACCATGGAGTATTGATGACACTTTCATATCTATCCCTATGTAGCCAGGCTGACCTTAAACTTGAGCTTCTCCTGCCTGAGATTCCCATGTGCTGGGATTTACAGGCGTGCATGTTACACAGGAGTAACATATTTAAGGGTACATATACAATAAATTAGTGGCATAATCAAGTTAACTCCATAGTTTGCTGAATTTCAGTCCTGTACTGTACATCACTTTGCCTTTCCCTGGACCACACATTACCACCTGATCATAGGCTGATCCAGTGTGCCATGTTCATATCAGGAACATCAGCTCTGGGGCTCCAGTGAGGCTCAGTGGTAGAGTGCTTGCCTAGCACCTTGAGGCCCTGGGTTCTATTCCCAGCACTGCAAAAATAAAAGGGCGGGGGAGAGACAGAGAGAAAGAGAATGAGAAAGAGAGGGAAGGAAGAAAGGAAGGAAGGGATAGAGGGACAGAGGGAGGGAGGGAGGAAGGAAGGAAGGAAGGAAGGAAGGAAGGACATCAGCCCTATCATTCCAAACAAGTTGCAAGAAGTAATGTGACATAAAAAGAAGGGCTTTGAGCTAGCTGGGCATGGGGGTGCACACTTATAATCCCAGCACTTGAAAGGCTAAGACAGGAGGATTGCAGGTTTGAGGGCACCCTGGGTTGCATAGTGAGATCCTGTCTCAAAAAAGCAAACAAACAATACAAAAAAGAAGAGTTTTGCAGGTGGCAGATGGGCTTGAACCCGGATGTTTGATGTTTTCAGTGTGACCCTTTGGGAAGCCTCAGTTTCCTTGTGGGCAAAATGGTGGCAAATAATCCAGGACTAAATGCTATACAGTGGGTGCAAATAACCTAGGCTAGTGCCCGACACCCAGAACATACTTCATAAATGAGAAATACACATGTACATAAACTTCATAATGCCTGGATCAAGATTAGCAAGTTCTTCACAACTTTATTTTTCTTTCTCGTACCTGTCACAGTAAGGGTAACTCAGTAGCTAAAAGATGTTCATTGACCTGACTAGAGGAGGCTTACAGTATAATAAAGATTCAAAAGCAGAGAAGAAGCTGAGCATGGTGGTACACACCTATAATCCCTGTACTCAGGAGTCAAAGGCAGGAGGATGGTAAATTCGAAGGCCAGCCTGGGCTAGATAGCAAAACACTATCTCAAAAAACAAAACAAATGAAAACAAACAAAAAATAACAGCAACAATAACAAATGAGAGACATCCTATTACCCTGCAGACTTCTGCCCTGGAGTCTGCTATCCCCAAACACAATGATTGATTACATAGTAATGACTCAAAATGTGCAGCTGACTGACCAACAGCTACCAGCTCCCCAGTACTGCTCCTCAGGGCAGATCTGGGTGGAGGGCAGATATCCTAGGCAGATATCAAGTTCTCTGGCAGCTTTGATGATTTTTAAGAGTTGAATGGAGAGGAATGTATCACTGATAATCCCTGTCATTTGTGTTGCTACAGGCAGGTAAACTAATTAAGAAGCTCCTGCAGCTGAGCGTGATGATGCATGCCTATAATCCCAGCACTCAGGAAGCAGGAGGAATATGAGTTTGAGGCCAGCCTCGGTGACATAACAAGACTGTCTCAACACCCCTCCCCCCTGACCCCGAAAAGAAGCTCCTGAAGTTATCCAGTCAGGAAGTGATCAGGTCCAGGTTGAAGGTTTAAGGGAGAAAGGGGACTATGGACAAAACAAGGTGTCCAAGGAGAAGGGAGGAACTTGGATCCATAGCACAGAATGAAGAAATCATGGATGCCAGAAGGGAGACGGTAACACTGAGGCACAGGACAGGGGGCTGAGTGGGAAGGAGGCTGAGGGATTCTGACTTGATGCTTTTGTCATTCCCAGCAAGTCTGGAGACAAGGTCATATCCAAAGCATGAGAAGCTTTATTAGAGACACTCAGAGTGTTTCTTAGAAGGCAGATGGATTTAGAGACCATAGGGCTGTGGGATTTTTCTTTCTGAAGAGAAGTCGTAGGATGGGGTGATTAGGTATCACTCCCCTTCTGCTGAGGAATATGAACAGAAGCACATTGCTGGGTTTAAGGGGCAAAAAAGAAGGTGGGAGAAACGTTAGGCAGCAAGCACAGACCACACTTTCAAGAAGTTTGACAGAAACCGGGCATGGTGGTGCATGCTATAATCCCAGCACTCAGGAGGCCTCAAATTCAAAGCCAGCCTGGGCTACATAGCAAGACCTTGTCTCAAAAATAAATGACACACACACACACACAAATCCCCACTTCACTATTGTGAGCAATTATGGGAATGAAAAGGAATCAAAAGATCCAATGCCTGCTCTACATAGAAAGATACTGCCCCCCCAAAATTTTTAAAAGCCAGGTGCCAGTAGCTCACACCTGAAATCCTAGCTACTTGGAAGGCTGAGATCAGGAGGATCGCAGTTTGAGGCCAGCCCAGGCAAATAATTTGTGAGAACCCCATCTCCCAAATAACCAGAGCAAAACTGACTGGAGCTATGACTCAATTGCTTTGCAACTGTGAAGCCCTGAGTTCAAATCTCAGTCCCACTAAAAAGAAAACAATATTTTAAAAAACTCACTAATGTCCGTCTGTGTGTGTGTGTGTGTGTGTTTGTTTGTTTGTTTGTTTGTTTTAGAAATGGGGTCTCTCTGTGTTGCCCAGGCTGGCCCTGAACTCCTCGGCTCAATTGATCCTCCCACCTACTGCAGACCAGTGCCACTGCGCCTGACTAGATCCACTAATGTCGCATCACGGAATGCCTGGCATTTGTAACACTGTTTACTACTAACTCACCAAGAGACCATCAGACCACACATATAGCTCAAAGACAGTGTAGCATACACAACATATCTTACTGTAGTTTAGTCTCACAATCACCTATAAGGAAGCTTGTTATTGGAAGGATTAAATGAGTCAAACCCAGATTTGATTTGTTTTTCAGTTTTTTGAGATAGGCTCTTGATATGTAGTTTAGGATGTCCTCAAACTCACAACCCTCCTGCCTCCCCCTCCTGAGTGCTGGGATTACAGGTGTGCACCACCACAACTGGCCTGAATTTGGGTTTTTTTGACCTGGGATTTTCCTATGTTGCCCGGACTGGTCTCAAACTCCTTACCCCAGCCTCCCAAGTAGCTGTGACACCACAGCACACCACAGCTAGCAGTTATCAACACTTTACCAGATATTTCATACCTTCTACACATTAACTCTTGGACTCCAAGAGAGGCATCTTGTGCACCAATGACAGCATCAAATTCCAAGAATATCAGCTCCGTGGACGGCCAAGCCCCAGAACCCCGCTGGAGGGCAACTTATCCCACCCCAAGTAGGCAGCCAGCTGGCCTCAGTTATGGTTTAGGCGGCTGAGCAATCCCCGCTGGGATTTTCTCTCTTTCTTTCTATTTTGTTCCAGGTTGAGGTCAGTAGGTTAATCACCCTCTTTCAGAAATCTTCAAGACGCTTGAAGAGACAAGGCTTTTTATATCTGTAGAAGAGGAGACCCCTGTCACATTAAGAGAAACCTTAAGTGCTGGCCCCACCCTGGAAGCATCTGGGCCATGCTTGCCTCTCCCAGCTCTCAGCATTCCCCCCCCCCCCCCGCCCCCGCCAACTCCCAACCATCCCCTAATCCACACTTGGTTCAGGAAAGAGTCACAGTTTTACAAACAGCTTCATGGTCAGTGCTTTGAATCGCATAACCCCTTGGGTAAACTATGGGATTACAAAACTTAGCCTTAAAAGCAGTTGTTTTATGGGCAGCCAAGTCATGATACTGTCATCTATCTCACACCAGGGTGACCTCATCCCCCACTGTGGGGCTTTTGCACTCCCTTCCTGGAGTGACAGGGAGGGAAGAGGACAGGGAGACTGAGGAAGTGTGCACCTCTGGGCTCTGCTGCAGAAACGTGCAGTAGTCATGTGGCTATGGGAGCTGGTTTGGGTGGCGCTGTGATGACCTGTCCAGCTCCATACCCTCATTTACCCCCCCGATAGGTTTATTCCCATCTCTACCAAACCCAGATTCTGGATGTGTCCATCAGTTTTCCATCACTACGACAAAACTCCTGAAATAATTAACTTACAAAAAGTAAAAGATTAGTTTGGATCACCGTTTTGGAGGCTCCATTCTGGGATCAGGTGGACCCATTGTGTTTTGGCCTCTGGTGGGGATGCCAAATGACAATGACAAGGAGCACATGGTGGAGTAAAACTGGTCATCTCATGAAGAGCTCGGAAGCACAAGACAAAAAGAGGAAGAGGCTGAAGTCCCACTGCCCCCTTGAAGGTCACGTCCTTAATGATCTGAAGACCTCCCACTAGGCCTAACCTCTGAAAGGCCCTACCACCCCCCAAGAGTGCCAACCTGGGAAGACCAAGTTGTTAACACGTGGGCCTTTGGGGGACACTGAAGATCCAAACTAAGCACTAGGGTTGATCCTAGGTAGAATCAGAGGGAAAATAAGATATCTCCATCCATACCTCACCAGCCGAAATTCAAATAAGTGGCATCAGCTCGACTTTTACACTTTTTTTAATTAATTTTTTTATTTTTTATGCTGCTGAGGATCAAACAACCCTGAGCCTTGCCAGCCCTCTACCAGTGGCTCTCCTTTGATTCCCAAGAATTTCAGTTGTAGAATTAGGCTCTTGTGGTTTCCCTTACTTACAGGTACCTGCCTTACACTCTGTTCCTGCAACTGAACTGTTATCTCATTCCCTCAGTATCTGAGGCCCTGTATTTCTTTAAGTATCCAAATTCTTCCCAGTGCTATAAGGTAGAGGATGGCTTCCTTGCCAGTACCCCTAATTCCTACCCAACCTTTCTAGCCATTGGTGTCCTTTGGAATTTTTGACATTTACACATTTCAATTTTAGGCATATCCGTTGGCTCCCTGTAGGAAAAGTTTATCAGCACTCATCCATTTCTGCCTTTTTCCCCTCCTGTCACTTTGTTTGTTTGTTTATTTGGTTGGTTTTGGCAATATGGGGTTTGAACTCGGGGCCTCATGCTTGCCAGGCAGGAGCTCTACCACTTGAACCACTCTGCCAACTATTTGTTTATTTTTCTTTCTTTTTTTTTTGTTTTTTTTTTGGATTGGGGATTGAATCCAGGGCCTCATGCATGCTAACACCTCCTTATTTATGTTACTCATATTAATACTTTTACTTTATCCAGACTTCTAATGTTGGTAATATGTGCTCACCACCTGCAGCTGCTCTTATCTAAGACCAGTTCCTTTCCTGCCAGACTCCCAGATGCGGGATGCCAGCTCTGCTCTCCTTCCAAGGACAGCCTGACTGTTGCCTGTTGCCCTGCCTCCCTGGGCCTGCCTGCTAGCTAAAGCTCCTTGTCCCTGGGCTTGTGGCTCAAATCTCATCCTAGGGGTACCTCTCTCCTTAGATTCTGTGCTAAGGCAGTTCTGGCACCACCATCCCCAGCTGTCAAGGGGCACACTGATATCCTTAGCCAACCTTGCTCCTGACACTTTTAAAAGACATTGGAAAAATTCCTTTTCTTTTCAATTTTAACAAAGACAAAATTAGAGTTTTTGGAAATAGACTTTTACTAATAAGTTAAAGAAAACCATGCACACGAAAGACCAGAAACCTAACAGCTTGCATAATAAATCTGCATCTAATCATAGATTAGATTGGATGACAGTATATGAGGCCATTTACATATTTTCTTTCCTCCACTGTTTCCCCCAAATCCCTTTTTGAGGGCTGTTTTGTTTTGTCCCAGAGATTTCCTACTTCCCGAAGCTCTCCTCACAACCACCTATTTTAAAAAAGACATTGAGAGCTGGGGCATAACTCAGTGGCAGAGCATTTGCTTAGCATGTGAGGAAGGTCCTGGTTCTACCCCTAGTACCAAAAAAAAAAAAAAAAGACTGTGGGAGCCAGTACACTTGCATGTGCCTATAGTCCCTGCTACTTGGGAGGCTGAGGTGGGAAAATCATTTGAGCCCACCAGGTCAAGATCAACTTGGACAACATACAGAGACAAAAAGGAGGGAAGGAGGAGGAAGAAAGGAAGGAAGGAAAGAAGGAAGGAAGGACTAATAAGTTGTGATCAGTGGTTAAAAGACCCCATTTCGACTTTCCCTGCCTCCTGCCACTTAGCAAGACTCTGGCCTAGGCCCAAGCCAACCACAATTCTCATAGCCTTCAGACTTATCCTCATGCCCTACTCCCAGCTGAAATTTCCAACCCAAATGTTATTTCCCCTACTCCATACACCTTCCTCAAAACTCCACTTTGGCGGGCGGGGCGGGGGGGGGGGGGAGGCAACATGTGTACCATTGGCCAGGCCTTCTTCCTTCTTACCAAATGCCACCGACATAGTTGTTCAGAGGTTGGCTGGGTGGCCTGTGTCTCCACTGGGCTTCATGCCGGAAAGCTGGTAGCAATTGTAGATGTTATTAATCAGAACAGGGCTTTGCACTTGGGTAAGGAGACAGGCTGTGCCTTTCAAATACTTGCAGCTCACTAACTTCATCCTCAAGTTCCCACACAGTGCCTGCCAGAAGTATGTTTGCCAACCCTAGCAGAAGGCAGGTATCAATACAAAAATGGACGGCCATGAGATGGGCCAAGAAGACTGAAGTCAGAGAAAGGTAAGCCAAGATGACAGATTTTGATCATTTCAAAGTCATGAAGACAAAGAAAATGAGAATAATCGGAATGAAGTTAAACTTCAAAGAGCAGCTCTCCTGAAAGCTTCTCCCCTTCAAAACACACCTGTTGCTAAGGCTGCGGCTGCAGCTGTGACTGCTGCTGCTAACGCTAAAATTCCAGCAAAAAAGGTTACCACTGTAGGCATGAAGGCTCATGCCCAGAAAGCCACAGGCCAGAAAGCAGCGCCTTTTCCAAAAGCTCAGCTGGGTCAGAAAACTTAGCTGAGAAAGCACTGGCTCCAAAGGCCTCTGGCAAGAAAGTATGAGACTGTTTTAAAAGGAATAAAAAAACCTCCACTCTAAGCCATGGCTGGTGGTGCAGACCCATAATCCCAGTACTTGGAAGGCTGAGGCAGAAGGATCACGAGTTCTAGGCCAGCCTGGGCTTCATAGAGAGACTTTGTCTCAAAAACAAACAGCAAGAACAACAACAAAAACCTCAACTCTGCTCCAGGCTCCTGTATCTCAGCATCCTGCAGCACTCACAATTTAGCGCTTAACTCAGTGAACTCTTAACCTCCAATCCTCTGCTATATGCTAGTTTAGGCTGCACAATCCAACCCACTTCTTATGGCCCTCTGAGGGTAGGGACAGTTAGAGAATGTCTGAGCCCTCTATGTGAGGTTTATCAAAGACACACTGAACACACTTGTTCTAGAGACAAAATCAGGGGTTTCCGCTCTTTTTACACAGTTGATTAGAAAATGGAGTGCACATGCACACATCCAAATAAGTCCCCCAGCATCCTAGGAGCAGCTACCAAAGACACCACAGATATTCCCAGGTCATTGAGCCACAGAGTATCAGAACAGAAAGGAATCTTAACCATTTGCTCCCAAGCTTTTTTGTTGTTGTTGTTGTTTCCTTTGCAGCACTAGGGTTTGAACTCAGGGCCTCACACTTGCTAGGCAGGTGCTCTACAACTTGAACCAGGCCTTCAGTGTACACGAAACTTTTACATTGGGGTGTGAGAACTTCTGGGGAGTTCATGGCAGTGTGCCTGGGGAGGGGCGGTCAATGAAGCCACAGGATAAACATAGCATGCTTTCCTGAAGAGTCAATTTTACTAGATTATGAGAAATGTAAAATAGTTCTACATTAAAACCTGTTGAAATTGTTCTAAGAAGGGGAGGTGGAGGGAAGAGGGAGAATGATGGCGGGGTAAATCTAACTAAGATATATTGTAAGCACATATGTAAATATCACAATGTATTTCCCTATACAACTATTATATGCTAATAAAATACATTTTTAAAAATATTTCTATATTAAAAAAATACAGCTATATCATGGAGGAGAATGCAAACTTTGGAGTCACTTTTAGTATAGAACAGACCTCAACGACACTGGGAACTTGTGGTAGGCCATTATGGGCTACCCCTCTCTCATACCACCTATGCTGGAGATTTCTTTTTTGCTCTTTTCTGTCATTAGTGTTACTTCAGCTAAAAAATGAAAATAAAAACAATAAAAGTTTGAAACAGATTGATTTAGTCCAACTCTGTCTTTTCACAGGTAGGAAAACTGAGGCCCAGAGATGAGAAATAACTTAGCCAAAGCCACACACAGTGCTTTCTTATGGAGAGCTGGGCCCACAGCCTAGCTCTGTCAGAATGTACCTTTCTTCCCAGCTGCTTGCGTGGTGACTACTGACTTAACTGTACGTCCTTACTAACTCTGTTCCACACCTTGTACCTTTCAGCATTGTTTTTTTTTCTTTTGTGCCAACCTCTTAGGGGATCTTGTGGCACCAGAGGCTCCGAGAGCAAGCCAGACCTTGTAGACCCTTTCTTTGATAGTTTCAATGTAGTGAATAACCATGCATTTTCCAGAAGTCAACATATAAATGATGAGATTCACCCTCCCCACCCCTCAAAAAAAAAAAAAACCCAACAGGGCAAAGTCTCAGGAACTTCAGTGAGAGAGAGGCAAAGCAGGGCGGAGGCCCTGCTAATCAGAGGCCATAGCAGGAAGCGAAGAGCTGATTTCAAGCTCCTGCATTTCCCCCTCATTTATGTAAGGAGATGCAATAAGGTCATCTTATCAAGGCTCCGATGAAACTGGGGTGTCAGAGAAGCCCTCCAGCCTGGCTTCCCTGTCTCCTTCAGGCTGTAACACTAAAATAAACACTTCAGGTTCAAAAAAAAAAAAGGAAATGACTTTTAAACTAAAAAAAAAAAAACAGCATTACAACTATCATGCATATTTTTTTCGCAAAATAGCAGGAGCTGCCTGTAGATTCATAGACTCACAGGCACTTATGCACCCCTTAAACCACCCTCTTGCTGTTACATAGACATAGGCAAGTGCTCTGTACACTATCACAAACACAAACATAAACACACATTTGTGTTGGGAAAGCCAACACAGTTATCGTGTCTGCCTACATTTCTCCTCCTTCAATGCCCAGGTGTGCACAGCCACCACTGATCCTCACATTCATAGTCACACACACACCAGCTTGAGAAGTGACCCAGGTTGCCAGGGTTAGAGCTACATTCCATGGTGTACCATTCCTCTCAGAGAACTAACAGATCATTGCACAAGATGTCATCACCTGCCGACTAATGTCAAATTACAGCCAGAATAAATGGTCCATTACCTATCCCCATTACAGGTAGCCCCACAGGAGAATGACAGCAGAGACAAAGGAGATTTGTGGCTCAGTGTCACTGCAGGAGACTGGCCAGACAGGTAAGATTGGGATTCATCCCAGTCAAAGGGATTTTCTTTCCACTCTGAACCCTAGGATTGGGAGTGGGGAGATTGAAGGTAATCTGGTTTTTTTGCAAGCATCTCAAACACTAGATACAGATACCTAAGGCTAAAAAGAAAAAGAGAGAGGGAGAGAGAAAGAGAGATAGAGACAGAGAGAGAAGAGAAGACCTTTTTATAAACAGTGCTGGAGATGGAACCCAGGCCTTGTGCATGCCAGCTACAGACCACTGCTCTTTTAACCCGGGTTTGTCCTTGTCCAGAAGATGACTGGGTCACATTAGAATACTTTGTCTTTTAAACAAGGCTCAACTTCCAACTTTTTTCAGAGCAGTGCTATAGTCTCTGGGGCCAGACTCCAGAATTTCAGCCCCATCATGTACTAACTGTATGACTTAACACCTCTAACCCTCAGTTTGGACATTTGTTTAAAATCAAGATAATAATGGCACCTGCCTCGTGGTGGCAGGATGTGATTTAAATGTATGGCACTTAGAAACATGTCTGGCACTAAAGTTGCTCAATAAGTGAACTACACAAATAAGCAACTTCCTGTTTTCCCAGGCCTCCACTCCCTTCCTACTTGCTTGTCCACCCAGGGCTGACCCTGTTTCTGAGACAGGCCTTCCAAAGCCCAGCGAGAACAAGAGTGACCCAGTATCATACAAAAAGATGCATAAGTTTGGGATTGGTTGCTTTGGGGGGGTGACTCAGCCAATAGCCAGTGTTCTTAGCTACTCCATCTCTTCCTCAGGTACAATAAAAGCATGGTGTGAGGAAACCTGAGGAGAAAATACGACTGAAGCCAGGCAAATGGTAAATAATATTAAAAACAATGACTGTGTGGGCACAGTTTAAGTACATCCTGTATAGTATTTATTTCTATTAAACTTCACAGCAGAACTGGTGGAGTGGCTCAAGTGGTAGAGTGCCTGTCTAGAAAGCATGAGGCCTTTGAGTTCAAACCCCAGTATTTAAAAAAAAAAAGATAAACTTCACAGCAAACCTCATCATTTGCATTGTACAGGATAGGAAACTGAGGATCCAACACATAAAATGGCTTGAAGCTGGGGTGGTGAGTCTAGGTGGTCCAACACTAGAGATGGAGTGTTCAACTTCTATGCTATGCTGCTGTCCACATCAAGCAAGGAAAACAGGAGAGGGGAGGGAAGAACAAAGAACAAAGTTCTTTTTGAAGTAAATTGAAGCAGTCCAGCATTTTGGTTAAGTCCCAACTTCAGATCAAGAGTTAAGAACTATCTTGCTGGCTGAGGATGTAACTCAGTGGTAGAGTGCTTGCCTAGTAGGTGCAAGACCTGGGTTCAATCCCCAGTACCTCTGGAAGGAAAACCTCCAAGATTTAAGTCCTACCTCTGCTACTAGTTGTTCTTTTTTTTTTTAATCTCTTTGGGCCTCTGCTTCCTCATATGTAAAATGGGAATAAAACTACTTCTTATAGCTGCCATAAGACTTACAGGACATAATTCATGTAAAGTGCCCAGGACATGTTTTACCTGGGGGCGGTAAACAGGGGCCACTAATGTGATTGACTCCATTCCCTGCAGGATTTGCCTTGCAATACAGTTCCTCCTGTCTCTTCTCAGGGAAACTCGATCAGGATGGAGAAAACATTTTTAAATTGTCCAGAAAATGAAAAACTGGGCAGAACAACAGTTCTGGACATGCCTTTCCAGTTCCTGGGTGAACTGGGGGGTTGGAGGTGGGCACCAGCCTTATCAGTATCACCTTTTCCTTCCTCCAGGAACAAAGCCAGCAAGTTTTCCCCACCCCCACTCCACTTCTGGTCACTTACAGCCAAAGTCGGAACCATCTTTCTTTGGGCTGAGGGTGTACCTCAGTGGTAGAGTGGTTCCTACCATGCACTAGGTCTGGGCTGGTCTTCAAGGCCCTCCATTACAAAGGCACTTTAGTCTGAAACTGGGCCCTAATCCTCAGATTAGTCCTCTCTCTGCTTTATGAATCTCCCCAGCACAGTGTGCCTTAGACTGGTTTGTATTCTGGTCATTTATACACTTGTCTTGACTTCAGCCCCCTCCTTCCCCACCTTTTCACTAAACTCAGAAGGAAGGAAGGAAGATTTCTTTGTCGTTTTGTCAGTCCTTTTTTTTTTTTCCAGTGCTTGGGGATTGAACTCAGGGCGTTGTGTATAAAGGCAAGCACTGAGCTACAGCCTCAGCCCTTATAAGGCTTGTTTTTGGTTTTGGTTTCTTATTGTTATTTTGGTTTTTATTTTGTTTTGTTTTGTTCAAGAGAGGGTCTCACTATGTAGCTCAGGCTGTCCTTGAACTCTTGATCTTCCTTGCCTCACCCTCCCAAGTGCTGAGACTACAGGTGCGCCATCACCACACCTAGTTTATAAAGTCTATTATGGAAATGTTCACATATATTTCATATATGTTGCATATAATTTAATATCATAAGCATCCATGTTCCTGTCACCCAGCTTCACAATTAGCAACATGTGGGATGATATGACAGCTATACTTTCACTTCTTCTGCCTTCTTACTTTGGATAACTTCTTGTTTGTTTTGTTCTTTGAGATAGGCTCTCACTATGTAGCCCAGGCAACTCCCTGCTTCAGTGCTGGGATTACAGGTGTGCACCACCATGCCAAGATCTTACTTTAGATAACTTTAAAGCAAATCCCAGACAGCCTATCATTTCGTCCATAAATACTCCAATATAGATGTTTCCTTCATTTCTGTGTCCACTACAATTGGAAGATGACTTGCATCTGTGTTCTCTACTATTGGGAACACAACAGATTATTTCTGAGCATCTACAATGTGCCAGACCTTATGCTTGACCTTGGAGGCTCCCTGCTGAGCTTGGGAGGCACAACATAACCAAACTGCAATATTCCACACCGAGAATTTCTATGGTTCCAGGGAGTGCGTGAGGGGTGGGAGGTTGGAAGGCATGAGCAGGACCTTTGGCTGCACTATGTGAATTGGGCAGAATCTGCTTTCTCAGTTGATGGTGACCCTGAGTTCGAACTTGCCGCGCGACACGGAGTTTCCAGCAGGAGGCGCTGCGAAAGCGCAGCGGGATGGGGGCGGCGCGCAGATCGCTGTGTTCAGCTGCTGCGGGAACCTGGGCAGGCGGCCAGCGCCGGCTGCGGGTTAAAACCGCAAGCAACCACGCCATTTAATAGGCTAGCGGGACGCCGAGTGTAAGGACTCTAGAAGGACCCCGAGGATTCAGGTGCCGTGCAGGAGTGCGGGGGCTCCGGGCGTGTCCGGCACCTGCTCCCCGGTCCTCTCCACGCTGCCAGTTGTCCCGAGTGCCGCCGGTTCCCGCCCCAACTGCCGCTCTTCCTGACAGAATATCTTGGAACAGGGCACAGGACAGAGCGAGGAAACACCTGTTTCCAACAAGAAAAGCGGTGGGGGAAGCCCCCACCAGCCTTCCAATGGACTCTCATCGAGACCGCTCTCCAGAGCCTTGTAAATGTGCGCCCAGAAAGCCAGCGGAGATCATTTCTCAAAAAGATCGCTTTCTGTTTCCTACTCTCCTCCTCCTCCTCCTAACCTGCGACGTCCCTTTAAAAATGTCTTCTTCACCCCTCCACCCCCGCGGAGGGAAGGGATTGGGGGGGGTTCCAGCTCCTCGCGGACCCTCTGACCGTCTTGGTTTCTGCAGGGACCGCCACCACCTCTAATCCTAAATTTGCAACTGCATTAGCGTCCATATTTTTCACTTCCTCAGCCCCCTGCAGACCTGCAGGTGGGAGGTGGAACTGGGGGGACAGCGGAACAAAGGACCCAGAGAGCCCTTGTCCCGGGTCAGACGCCCTTTCTGCCTCTTCTGCAACCTCCCAGCAGCCAGCCAGGGGGAACAGAGGGGCTCAGGAGCGCGTGAAAGCCCACCAGCCCCGGTCCCACCGCACTTTCCAAGGGGGAGCAACCCGACGATGCGTGGGAGCTGGGGACGGCCGCAGCGCTGCAGACCGACGGACAGACCCCCACGGAACAGGCCTGAGTGGCCGTGGGCGCCAACAGTCTCCACGCACTGGGCTCCGTTATTTCATCAGCAGTTTCAGAAAAACCTGCCAAAAGCAGTTATGCCTCACTGCAATGTGTAGCTTTTTCCTGCCATTTTTTTTCATAATAAAAGAGAGAGTGAAGCTTGCTCGCTCTCTCCCCCTCAACCCCCCCCCTCTCCTAAAAAGAGCCAAATGGATACGAGAAAGAAAAAAAAAAAAAAGAACCCACACACCAATCTCTGAGGGGATGCCAGTGAGGTGTGGCTTGTATTTAAATATCCAATATGTCAATGTAAGGGGAGTGGGTATGTATATAAAGTGCCGTTTGCATTTGATAGCTCCACGAAGCCAGTTATGAGAGGCTGGGAGCGATGGATGCCGAGGGGAAGCGGCACTTTGACTGAGAGCAAGGTCAGGAGCGCGCTGCCCCACGCTCCCCGCCGCTGAGAAGTTCCTTGGACGCCACCACACGTCTAGTGCAGCTGGGCAGAGCGCGGAGCGACCCAGCGAGCGAGCGCCGCCGACTCGCCAGCGCCCGCGCCCGCGCCCGCCGCGGGGAGAGGCAGTTCGCGCCCCGCGGCCCCGGCTCGGCCCGCGCGCGCCCCGCACAGCCCGCGCCGCCGTCGACCCCGCCATGGCGGAGGTTGGGGGGGTCTTCGCCTCCTTGGACTGGGATCTGCATGGCTTCTCCTCGTCTCTAGGGAACGTGCCCTTAGCTGACTCCCCGGGTTTCCTGAACGAGCGCCTGGGCCAGATTGAGGGAAAGCTGCAGCGCGGCTCGCCCACAGACTTCGCCCACCTCAAGGGGATCCTGCGGCGCCGCCAGCTCTACTGTCGCACCGGCTTCCACCTGGAGATCTTCCCCAACGGCACGGTGCATGGCACCCGCCTCGACCACAGCCGCTTCGGTGAGGACGCGGCGGGGAGGAACGGGGCGGCGGGCGGGCGGGCGGCGAGCGGGGGCGCGGAGGACTCTGGGCTCCCGGCGTGGGGCCCTCGACTGTCCCCCCCCACCCCCGGCCCCCGGCTGGGCGCAGTCGGGGCCCGTCGAAGCGGGACGTGACGGCGAGGACCGGAGCCGCGCGGCGTCCAGGGGCCCCGCACCCTCGGACGCTCTCGGGAGGGGGCGGAGGCGTCTTGCGGGGCGGCCTCTTCTTGCCCCCCCCTCCACCCTCCCTTCTCCGGGAGCGAGGGGCTCATTCTGGGACTTGGACCTGAGCCTTCGACGGGAGCAGGTGGAGCTGGGAAAGGAGTGGGGGCTTTCGCTTAGGAGGCCTGGGGCCGCGGCGGCAGCGCGGGCCGAGCCTCGAGGGTGGCAGGCCTGCGGAGGCTGATCGCCTGGAGCAGGAGCCTGCCTGGGCCAGGGGCGTGGTGGGCGCGCGGCCCGCGATCGAATCACTTTTGACTGGCGGAGATGCGGCATCCGTGGCACGGGTCGGCCTCAGGGTTGCTGGCCCAAGGTAGGAGCCAATCCAGGCAGCAAGGCATGAGCTGGATTTCAGGGAATCTAGGAAAACCTCGCGGTGTGCATGGTGTAAGGGCACAAGTTCTGCGGCTGCTTTTTCTGGGTCCTTGCCTTGGTAAGGAAACAGTCCTGAGCCCACTCCCAGCCCCAGAAACAGGTGTCCCCTGGGCCCAGGATGGAATTATGGCTAACCTCTATCCAGGATTGTCTCTGCCTGCCTGCCACTCTACAGATTGTTCAGACGACACTGCTTCCTGTCTCACCTCCAGATATAACTATACAGTCAATATAAGTCTTGATCTGGGACAAAGGTCATTAGGTTTCTAAGCAAATGGGTCCCATCCTCAGTTATTTGCCGCTTTTATTTTCAATTCCCTATTCTCTGCTAAGCCATCAAGCAGGTGCTGTGACAGCTACCCTTCCTCCTCCCCCATCCCCAATGCCCTCCGCTTCCTCCCAAGGTCCCTATAATCCAAGAGCACCTTCTACTCTTAAACCTCAGGAATGACAAGGTTACTTTTTCCCACACCCACAAACCTCCGGGCCCTCCTAGTCTCCGTGCCTTGCTAGAGCTGCATCTGGTGGGCACAGTAAAAGTGGGGTGTAGGGGCCAGTTTCTCGGTAAGACCAAGCCTAGCAAACAACTTACGGCCAGGGTTGGTCTTCCTTGCTGGGAGCAGGCAGGAACCCTAATGAGGTCTATGTCATCTTGGAAAAATGCACTCAAACAGAGCTAGAGTACAGTAGGTTGGGAGGGGTAATGGAGGGGTGCAGGTGTCTGTATAAACTTGCAGCAGGTCCTCAAAAGGGTGATAAGGTGGGGTGGGAGGAGAGGGAGTGTTAACTTGGCTCCTTTCCCTTCCATCATTTGTGATTTTGCAGTCCCCTTTTGTTCCTCTTCATGAAGGAATGGGACTCCCACCCTGGCCTCAGAGAAGTGGACTAAAGACACTGGAATAGTTCGTATATAAAAGAAGTGTGTGTGTGTGTGTGTGTGTGTGTGTGTGTGCAAAAGAAAAGCCATGACACGATGGAGAAATGTGATGTGGGTGGGGGCGATGCAAGTGGAGAACTCTGAGCATAACTCCCAGCCGCTACAAGTGTTTGTCTGACTCTGTGCCTGAGTTGAGCCCAATAATCTACAAGGTCAACATAAATCAGTAATAGGCTCTTGGCATAAGTGGCCTTTAATTACCTCCCTAAAGACACATCTTGATTTCTTTTCATCTCCCAGGCCTGCTAAGGGTGTTAAGTTTAAGGAGAAACCAAAGGAAATAAAACTGGCAGAGGAAGGGATGTTTTTGCTGCTGCTTAACTGATTGCTTCATTTTTGGTTTTGCCCTTAGAAAAAAACAAACTGCCTGAGACCACCTCTGCCTCACCTTTTCCCTTTCCTCCTTCCCTGACTTCCTGGCAGTTGCATGTATTTCCTGTAAAGGAAATGATAACTGGTTGAAACTGTCTCTTTGTAACCTCCCCTGCCAGCTTTCAAACACACACTTACTCTTTCTCAGTTTAGCTCTTGGCACAGAAAGAGGTGGCGTTTGAGTTTGCTAACGCTCTTCTCCCTCCACATTCAAGTTAATCAGCCAGGGTATTCAATAAATCGAAACTTTAACATTCCATAAGTGCTTTAGCAGTCAACATTCCAGCAGGGTAAAGTAGGCCAGACTTAAGATATAAAATATTATAGATTTCTGCTTGGGGGGAGGAGGTAGTCTCCAAAGGCCATGTAAAGTAAATAGCTATTTGTTGTAATTGGAGAGCAGGGCCCCCAAGGATTACCCTGGAATCCATGTGTTCAAAAACGAGTCAGGCTGAGCCCAAGTGCAGCCCCGACTCCAAATAATAACCTGTTGGCACAGCCTAGCTCCCTGTTCTCTATGTGCAATCAGTAGCCAGGAGTATTTCAATCCCTGCCTGGCTGGTGGCGTTTACATGAGGTTCACAGGGATCCTGACATTCCTGAGGGCACCTGTGGACTGGCAGAGCAGGGCTTGGAAGCCAGACTGGAGGAGAGGCCTCCTGCCAGGTGGGATGGCGCAGGCTCCCACAGCTGCTTTGGGTTTTGAGCGATCTGGTTCTTATTTGGCTACATGCCAAGGCAGCACTGTCTTGGCCCTGAAGGTCTAAAAGGATGGCTGAGGGAGCTCAGGCAAGTCGTGGAACCAGATTAAATGACACATTAGCCAGTCATCTAGCTAGGTTCTGAAGCAGTGGGGCCCAGGACAGATCAGTTTTGATTGAGGCCCTGGGGAGAGAGATGTAAGAAGAGAAGAGTCTGGAAATTGTCAAGAAAAGGCCAGAGCCCTAGGTGGACAGGTCAAGATGAAGCAGAGTAGAGGAAGGTCCTGAGCCTGGAAGGGGTGAGAGAACTGAGGACAAACTTTGTCTACTTAATACTTTGCCTAAACACTTTGCTGTTAACACCCCTGTCCAGCTGTAGCTGGGAAAATATGAAAATGGCTTGTTTTCTCTTCTCTTTCATGCTGGCTGGAATTCAGGAGAAGGTTTAGAAATATCTGTTCCATCATCATGTGCCACTGGGTTCCCACAGTCTGAATCCAGCTAATAGGAAAGTTGGCAAAGGGAAAATGATGCCCAAAGACAGCTGGGCAGGGATGATTCCAGCTGTTGGAGACCCCTGTTACTGGATGCAACCCAAGTAACTTCCTGTATGATCTGTCCTTTGGCATCAGGGTTAACAAGAGTTGGAGAAAAACTGTGGTGACTCAAATGGCCACACCTCGTGGGTTTCATGATTTGTTCTCACACCAGGTCTTGGGCGGTGAGATCACAAGTAGTCCTCTGCTACTTCATGAGCTCAGGATAGTCAGAGACATGAGATACTTACAGAAAGAAGGGCTGTGTCTGTTAGAGATTAGCACCCAGAACTGAATCGTGACCTGGTTTCTAATTTCCTTGCCATACTGGCTACTCTACTTTGAGCATGCTCCTGCTTTTCCGTATTCTTCTCTAAACACAATAGCTCTGAGCACATCGCTCCTAGCGTCTAGCCAATGGAGAGCTGAGTACAGGGGCAATCTCCTCTCTTATACTAGTCTCTAAACCTCTCTTAGTGCAGCCTTAGGTCACACTAGCTTTTCCCCCATTTTTTCTTTTTTGCCTTAGCTTTTACATGATTAGTAATTCCAAAAAAATTTTAGTACATTTTGAGATAGGATCTCACTATGTAACCCAGGCTGGCCTTGAATTTAGGATCTCCCTGCCTCAGCCTTCTAAGAACTGGGATTATAAGTGCTTGCCACCATGCCTGGCATTTTTTTTTTTTTTTGGTGGTACTGGGGTTTGAACTGAGGGCTTCACAGTTGCAAAGCAGGTGCTCTACTGCTTGAACCATGCCTCCAGCCCATTTTGCTCTGGTTATTTTTTTGGAGATGGGATCTCCTAAGCTACTTGTCTGGGCTGGCCTCAAACTCTGATCCTCCCAATCTCAGTCTCCCAAGTAGTTAGGATTATAGGAATGAGTCACCAGCACCCAGCACTCCTGGCAATTTTAAATTTTTATGTAACCAGTTTTGCATTAGCTTTTAAATAACCTTGCTAATCACCCATCATTATACCAAACTTATTTTGTTAAATCAAATCCTTGAAATCATTATTCGTATATGTTGTTCTGGGCCACATTTCCCCATTACAGATACAATATTAAAATACACATAGCATGCTCAAAGCACAGGGTTCAGAACCCTGCATCAAAAGAAATTGCACAGAAATGCAAAATAACAGCATACATTTTCAAGAAAATATACATGGGCTGTGGTACAACACTTGCCTAACTGTGCAAGGCCCCAGGTTCAATCCCCAGCATCACAAAAAAGAAAGAAACAGAGTTGCCTGAAATGGAGGAGGTGAATTTGGGTATGGAGATTTAAAAAAGATAACTGAAAAGCCCCTGCACAGACCAGTTATGACACTGGGCCATGAGCTGAGGAGTAAGGTTAACTCAACTGCCTGTACTTGAGGTTCACCCTCACCCAAAAAACCCCGAACAGAAACATCTGGGCAAATTGGTTTGGAGGATCATAGTGCAGGACTTTATGTTGGTTCTAATTCAGCTGTGTTGGAGCTTGCCCACTTTTCCATTCTCTTGAACTCTCTTTGGACCAGCTGTATGTCTTCTGGAACTAAGATAAGCAGTCCTCCTATGTCCTTTTACGACTTATTTATCAAAATGCTAATAAACAGGGCAGAATTATGTACAGTGCAACTGAAGATTTGGGTCCATTAAATCAGTGTTTGATTAACTCCTGCTTAGCAATAGCTGTTTTCACTTCCCTTCTACCATCGTGTGTCAATCTAAGACTCCTTTCTTTATACTGTAAGAATAACAACCAGACTGAGAATAACACTCAGAGGGTTTCAGTGTGAGAAGCGAAAGGCCAGACTCTATCTGTCCTATAGACTGGCAATAGAAGAACCTTATGTCCTCTGAATAGATCTGGGTGAACCATGGAAACACGTACCCCCAAAGCCACCATGCCTGAATACCCACCTACCCCAGCCAAGTCACTAGAGCTCCATAGAAGACTTTCCACTGGAGTTCTGAACCTGATTTCAAAATTAATCACTTATAAATTTTGATCTTAGCATTTGGAAGCTGGAGGGAGGAGGTTTCGTAGGTTAAAGGCCAGCCTAGGCAGCATAGCCAGACCCTGTCTCAGAAAAAAAAAAACTTTTAGCTTTATGGAATCAGCTAAACCTTCTATATAGATTATTTAGACTATTATTATCCTTAATAATTGTGATTTTTGAATGAAAGTCAGCTGAGTATGAGCTCATTTCATATCTTTGGATGCCTCACACAATTGTATCAGTTTTTTTGTCTATATGTTAAAAAACAGGAATATGGAAGAGGAATCCAGAGGACTATTACATCTGAATCTAGATAATAGATTTACCATCATAAGGACAAAATTATGAAGCCCTCACTATCACCAGGATTTCGCTTCTGGGTCTTTTGACCCTCATTTTGGTTATTTTTTTTTCTTCTCATGAGGTAAATGAAAACATTTAAAAATCTTCACCTCTAACCTTGTCAGCTAAAAGGACATTTCTGAATTTCTTCCCTTTCCCCTTAAAGTTGCAACATCTCAAATCAGTATGGAGTCCAGTACTACCTGCCAGCTCTTTGCCATGGGTAAACTTAAAATTCTCAAGAGAGAAGGGAAGAATGACAGGCTTGTCAGCTTGGGGCTGTACTAGCCGAGAATACTTTTTAGGAGAAAGCTCTCCTGAAGCCAAGTTTCACCTCTTGTCATGAGCAGAGTGAACAAACTTAGTGAGTGGCTTGTGTGGCATTTGTTAGAGTCAACTATGGGCAGTTGACAGCCTCATGTGGCTTTAAGGGCATGGCAGCTGAGAGGATACAAAATAAGTTCAGCCTAGAGACAGCAAGGTAATGCTATGTACGCTGGGGAGGAGCCTGGTGACTTTGGGAAAGATCCAGAAAACTGGCCTAATTCTTGCACGGAGAAAGCTGCCTTCCCACTTCTTCAAATGGGTGGTATTTGACAACAATAACAACTTATGATTATGAAGTTTTAATAACCAAAGCCTTCTCATGGTCTTTTCGTCATAACGTGCCTCAGAGGGCTGGGCATGTAGCTCAGCTGTAGAGTGCTTGCCTACCATGCTCAAGGCCACAGTTCTGATCCCTAGCAATTAAATAAATAAAGAAAATGGCAGTGTTACACAAAGGCAGAGATTATTTCCCCATTTATGCAGGGAAAAACTGAGGCCCAGAGAGGCTGAGCACTTTCTCTGAGGTCTCATTCTTGCTGCAAATGATGGTTTCAGCTGGGTGCCAGTGACTCACACCTGTAATCCTAGCTACTCAGGAGGCAGAGATCAGGAGGATTGTGGTTCAAGGCCAGCCAAAGCAAAGAGTTTGTGAAAACAACCAATACAAAAAAGGGCTGCTGTAGTGACTCAAAAGCTAGAGTGCTGCTTGCCTAGCAAGTGTGAGGCCCTGAGTACAAACCCCAGTACCACCAAAAAAAAAAAAAAAAAGCCTTTCATCAGGTAATTCACCAATGATTGGTAGCCCATGTCACCTGACCAGCTTTCTCCTCACTTGGTGTTAGTAACAGAATGGCACTCACTTTTTTGCTGTAGGAATTCTGGAATTTATCAGCCTGGCTGTGGGGCTGATCAGCATCCGGGGAGTGGACTCTGGCCTGTACCTAGGAATGAATGAGCGAGGAGAACTATATGGATCGGTGAGTTTCAGGTTTTCTATTTCTCAGAGGCTGTTTGCCACCAGTTTTTGAACAATGTAAGGCAAAAGGATAAAAATGTTTACCTAGCACTTGAAAGCACTTTTGTCAACTGTAAAGGATTAGTGTCTTCTTGTTACTTCTTGGCTGCTCAGGGCCTCACACCGTAATATCTTCCCTCATTCAGCTGCCCCCCCCATCAAAACATAAGATTTTCTGTGACACATTTGCCTTCACCTTTTCTATTAGAGGGCCAGCTAGTCCGATGATAACAGGAAGCTGTGCTGGTTTGTCAGTAGATGGTCAGGGTTTGAGGCATTAACACTCCCAAGGAGCACTGACAGTTTTAGTGGTTGTCTAGAGGAATGGCTGACTAGCAAGAGCAAAAAAAAAACGGGCAGTGAAAGAGCTAGTCTTCAAATCGAGGATTCTGAGGTTAGCAACACAGTCCCTGATTTCCACATTGCCTCAGCTGAATCCCAAAGGCCAAATGAAATAAACAAATAAAGAATGAGGACTCCAGGGTCTGATGACAGCGCTAAGCCCCTAGCTAGGACTGGGCTGACTGAGATACATTTTCTCTATTCTGGAAGCTAGCCCAGCTCTGGGGAGTGGTGAGTGACTTTGCTGACCTTAACCCTTTCAGGGGATCCCAACTCCTGGCTCGGACTTTTGAGTCACATAGCATGCTTTCTGGCTGCCTACACCCCATGGAATCAGAACACATTTTTCCCTGACAACTAAGAGATAGGCCTGTCCCCAGCACTCAGTATCGGCAACCCCAGCAAGTAGTATGGCGGCTCGATCAAGTGTGAGAAGGGACAGAGGCAAGAGACGCAGGAGCTGCCAGCTTGAAGTAGCCAGATTGGAGGAGCATTTCAAGGAGATCTTTTCTGAGCTTCCAACTGACAGGCCTGAGACCCTTCATTAGGAGAGATCACAGCTCACCTCCCCTGGAGCTTTATATAGACCCAAGACCTTTGCCTGTCCGTTGATGAGGTTGACTGTAATCTCAATGGATTTGAACATTATGAGCCCTAAGTAGGGAGAAAGCTCAGCGGGTGCCAGCAGAGCACTAGAAGGCCATAACAGAAATTCTTAAGCTCAAAAATCCAGCCTTCAAAAACGGTCTCACGGCTGGTGGAGTGGCTCAAGTGGTAGGAGCACCTGCCTAGCAAGTGTTAGGCCCTGAGTTCAAGCCCCAGAACCGCAAAATAAATAAAAATAAATAAACTTGCTTTAAAAACGATCTCACCCAAAACCTCTTTGTGTGACTCATGAAAGAGGATGAAGGAGATAGAGTCAGGTGTGTTTTGTGCTATTTGGAAGAAGGATACCTTGGTAACATGGGGAGATAGGGCTGAAATTTTCTAATTTCAATGTGCTATTGCTGTTTCAGGGTCTCTCCACCAGCAAGCTGGGTTGGGAGAAATAGTCATATAATGGGCTCTCCTTTATTTTCTCACCCTCACAGAAGAAACTCACACGTGAATGTGTTTTCCGGGAACAGTTTGAAGAAAACTGGTACAACACCTATGCCTCCACCTTGTACAAACACTCGGACTCGGAGAGACAGTATTATGTGGCCCTGAATAAGGACGGCTCACCCCGGGAGGGATACAGGACTAAACGACACCAGAAATTCACTCACTTTTTACCCAGGCCAGTAGATCCTTCTAAGTTACCCTCCATGTCCAGAGACCTTTTCCGCTATAGGTAATGGACCTCTGGCGTGACCTCTGTGACCCATGTACTCTGGGGCCACAGTTGTCTCTGCAAGCACTATACTCATAGCTTTTCAGTCCTTCCTTCCTATCAATTTAGATAACAGAGAAGCACTTACTGTTCAACTTGACCCAGCTGTTCCCTTGTTGTTCAAAGTGTATATCAAGGTTGGGTTATTTTGGGGAGGGATAGGGGAGGAGGGGATGGGCCTGAGGGAATCTTGTATATACTTTTTTCTTTATTCACATTCTTCCCCCTGAGGTGGCATGACAAAGAATTGGGGGGCCCTGCCAAGGGCCAGGAGTGTCTTGCCCCACAATCTACCCAAATACCTTGAGAATGGGTATAAAGGAAAGACCAAGGAATCTGCCATAGATGCTACCTACAGAGCTTTGGAAAAGTCTCATTAAGAGAATCCTCGGGGCTCCAGTCCCGCTGCAAGCCATCCCTCCTCTGGCTCTGCAGATTTCTCATTCGTCCTGACATGCGGTTTTCCTGCCATTGAAAGTGGGAGATGGGGTAGGTTGTAAGAAACTGATATTAAAATGTAAGCATGGATACTGTGCATAAGGACAAACTATTTATGAAATGTATATGCTATTTATTTTATATATTTATTTATTTCAAAATAATTTTATTTTTAATGAGAGATGCTATGACTGGATTTTCATCAGAAAGAATAAGGTCCTACTGAAACAGGATAAAATGAGTTATTAAGGCTTTTATCGGCAATAAAATTGTCTTTATATTGTAAACCACTGTCTAATTCTATTGATTTGTCCATTTAGTAGGGTGAAAAGGTTGGCCAACTTCTTTCCCTCCAACTCATCAGAATTTCCTAATGTTGGTGTCACACAGCCTATGCTGGATGACTCAAACATCCAGTGTGTCACCCTATTGAGGGCCTTGTAGTCCTTTCAGGTCCCATGGCGTTAAACTTAGTGGAGAATGGAAACTTCAGCAGGGCCTGGACCAATGGCAGCTCTTACTGAAGCTCTCACTTGTGTTTAGGATTGGGCATTGAGAAGCCTGCCTTTGGGAAATGGTTAGCCCAGAGCCCTAAGGTCAGGAAACACTAATTAGTGGCTTCTTACTTCAGAAAAGAAGGTAAAATGATTCAAAATTAAAAACAATCAATGGGGCTGACAGAGTGGCTCAAGCCGTAAGATCGCCTGCCTAGCCTAGTGTGAGGCCCTGAGCTCAAACCCCAGTGCCGCTAAAAAAATTAATTAAGTTTACCAAAATAAGTTAAAAAACAATCTAAAGGGAAACTGATTCTTTGAGCAGTCAGTTTCCCTTCTGGAGGATGTTCTATACCCCTCTATCAGTTCCCCATCATCCCTTGCCAGTGCTTCTCCTAGGGAATTCTGGGAAGTCAACACATTTCCTTAACACAGCAGTGCTCAGACTGTATTGTCTCTTGACCAGCAGCATTACCTGGAAGCTGGTTAGAGATGAAAATTACCAGGGGCTCTGGGGACAGGGACATGGGTCTATGTGTTAATAAGCCTTCTAGGGAATTCCTGAGCACAAGAAAGTTTGAGAACTAATGCCTTAAAATTTTTTTGTACTTACTTTTTAGTAACCAAATGGTTTATAAATAAAATCTCAGTGTAACTTTGTCCACAGAGCCAATGGAGAGCAGCGCTAGTTAGTAGAAGGGGAAATGGCGTATCTTGGATCTCTCCCTTTCCCATCATAGTCTCTAAGGTGTCTTGGTTTGGCCTGTTTTCCAGAGGTAAGAGTATAGAATTATTTGCATTTTCATAGTGGACATTATCAGGAAATAAGAATCAAAGGGATAACAGTCTCATTGAGACTAAGACACTGTAAAGACCTGGTGGGAAAAGGTTTTAGATCTGGGACAGTTTTTCCTAGTACTCTTCAATCCCATCATGTAGGCATTCACTGTTTTTTCAACTAATTGTATAAGTAAATAAAATAGCTTATGTGGGCTGAGCACGGTGGTTCATGCCTATAATCGTAGCTACTTGTGAGACAGAGATCAGGAGGATCATGGTTCAAAGTCAGCCAGGCAAAAGGTTCATGAGACCTCATCTCATCCAATAAAAGCTAGATGTGGTGATCCACACCTGTCATCCCAGCTATATGGGAAGCTTACATAGGAGGATTGAGGTCCAGGCCAGCTCGGGCATAAAGTAACACCCTATCTCAAAAATAAACAAAGCAAAAAAAGGACTGGCAGAGTGGCTCAAGTGCTGGAGTGCCTGTCTAGTAAGCACAAGGCCCTGAGTTAACCTCCCAGTGCCACCAAAAGTAAAAATCAAGTAAAATATTATATACCAGCTCACTCAGAAAGTAAAACCAGGTGACTAGCAAGCAGGAGGCCCTGAGTCCAATCCCTAGTACTGGAAAAAAAAAACAAAAGCAAAACCAGGGGCAGGGGAGGTAGCTAAGGGGTAGGGTACTTGCCTAGCATGCACAAGACCCTGGGTTCAATCCACAGCCCCGCCACCACAACTACAAAAGCAAAAACAGAATGTTTATAAAAGCTCACCCAACTCTTTAAGTACCCAACAGGGAAGCCACACATAGGAAAATACATACCTGAAATAGCAAATAAGACTGTATAATGATAAAAAGTGCTGAAATGTATGGCTTGTGCGATCATTGAATAGAATGACTATCAGTGGAATCCCTAAGGGGGTGACCTCAGTGGGCTAGGGTGACTAGGGTGAGTCTCCTGACAGGGTTAGTAATTTAGCCTGCTTTGAAGAACCAACAGGATTTGGAAAAGTACATAGGCTAATGTTCCTGTTGGGCTATGGGGAAGAGATACTAGATCTAGAATTCTCTGGGAGATGTCTAAAAACCAGCTAAATTCATGATCCTCCTGCCTCAACCTCCTGAGTGCTGGGATTACAGGTGTATACCACCACACCTGGCTGATCACATTGCTAATGAAAATTAAACCTTGATCTTTTTATTAGCATATATTAACTGTTAAAAGTAAGGGGTTTCATTATTACGTTTCCATAAGTGCATATAATATACTTTGATCATATTGACTCCCTTTATTCCTCTTTCTTATCTCCTCATCCTCCCCTAGATATATTTTTTTGTGGTCCTTAAGATAAACCCAGGGCCTTATGCATACTAGCACTATGTTTCCCAGGCTAGCCTCAAACTCCTGGGCTCAAGCATGTCTCCTACCTCTGCCTCCTGAGTGCTGGGACTACAGGTGCGTGTCACCATACCCAGCTTCTCATCTTGATTTGAAAAACCAAACTTTTACCTATTTTATCAGTGTTCAGCTACCTAGAACTACCAACTACAACTTCTGGGAACTTGTGAGATCTGCTGTAGAGAATAGGAAACTGGCACTTACCTGTGAGCGGGACCAGTGTACTCAAGCAGGGTAATTGACATAGTTGCTATGGGCTTGGCAAGACCACAGTTACTTTACTTCAGAGCAAGATTTGTAAGAAAAATGCCACTGTAATGAGAAAGGGAAAGACCCCAAACCCTAGGTCAGTCCTTTTTCCATCTGGGTGGAAGTTGAGGGGAAAAGACTAGAAGAAAGGTGTGAGGTTCCAGGGTGCAGGAGGAGCTCACTCTCGGTGTTGAACTTTGAGGGATAGCATGAATGGGACATGTGGCCAGAAAATGGCAATGGCAACAGTTCTCATTTTCAAAGAAGAAAAGATAAATTCTGGAAATGTAAAATGGATGAGCTGGTACCACTAGATCAATTGATAGCTGATTGATACCATATCCCCAACTGCTAAAAGTAATGGATTTTGTGCCATCCTAAATGGAATTATATAGTGGTAGGCTCTGAAGCTCTAGTTTTGGATGAAAACATGAACAGAGACCATTCCTTCATGCTTAGGACATTTCTAGAACAGAACAAGCACTTGGGAAATGTTTGTTGAATAAACGAATGGATGGTTGAAAGAATGAATAAATGAAGGAATGGTCAAAAACATAGATGCCTTTGGCACATGTATAGCTTTATATAGCACATATTTATATATAGCATATATGTTACAAATGCTCGGTTATAAAGAGCAATGTATTATATAAGAGTCATCTAAACTACTGGGTGAAGTTCTACATATACTTAAATAGGCAAAACGACAAACCCAAGCATGTCCCAGGAAAGATAACAAGTTCCCTTTCAATGGAAGTGTTTAGCAGAGGCTAGCAAGTACATGACAAGGATATTACGTCATTTAGAGCAGACAAGGTGGAATAGTAGAGAAAGATGGTAGGACGTAGTATGAGTTTACTAACTATATATTCTTTGGGATTCCCCAGAATTCTCCTGAGTATATGGTTTGTTCTTTCATTGGTCCTCAATGGGTCTCTCAAAGCTAGACACAGTCACCAGAAGAGTTTACAGCCAGGCATCTGGCATAAGAAGGAATGGCTACTATGATCCTATGTGAAAACCTTGCCAATCTTTAGATGTGGTTGTTTTGTTTTGTTTTGTTTCAAAAAATGTAGGTAAGTGTAGACTTTTGACTCCTATTCTATGAAAGATAGCTTCGAGTTTGGTAACAAGGACTGAATGGGGAGAAGAAGGAGCTGGGGTGGCTGTACTGCTCAGTGGTCCTGAACAAAGCCCAACCCCAGGCCAGCCCTGACAGAAGTCCTAACATGAGACTCTCCTTCCCCACCCCCACCTCCCTTTTCATCCCTATTGCCACTGCCAAATATTGCTGTCTTGGTCTGCTTTCTGTTGCTATAATTGAATACCACAGCCTAGTTTATAGTTTAAAAAAAATAAAGGTTTATTGAGCTCACAGTTCTGAAGGCTGGGAAGTTCAAGCCCAGGCAGCTGCATCCTGAGGTCCTTTTTGCTGATGGGTACTCTGCAGAGTCCCAAACTGGTGCAGAGCATTGCATGGCAAGACAGGACATCCTAGCTCTCCTCCTATAAAGCCACAGTCCCATTGGACTAGGGCTCACCTCTATGGGTCTCATTAACTATAACCACCTCCCAAACATCTACCCCCAGCACCACGGTTTCCACCATATTGTTTGTTTTGAGACAGAATTCTACATGTAGCTCAAACGACAAGAGCACCTGTCTAGGAATTGTGAGGCACTGAGGTCAAACCTCAGTGCTGGCAGAAAAAAAAAAGGAAAAGAAAAAAGTGACAATATCATTTAGTTTGTCGTTCCTAGAGTGTCCTGGTGGCAGGCGCAGACATACTCAACTGTCACCTTGACCCTCAATAGTCTCTCTGCACTCTTCCATCCCAGAATAAGCTGCTTTTCCCACTCTTCACCTTTTTCAATCAATCAACTCTGTTCTATATCATTTTCAATCAAGCCAAAGACATGTAAATAATAGGCTCTTTGGGCCCTGGAGTCAGACCAAATTCGTTTTTTGTTTTGTTTTGTTTTCGTTTTTTGCAGTGTTGGGGGTGGAACCCAGGGCCTCACACATGCTAGGCAATCTGTAGCTCTACTGCTGAGCTCCATCCTCAGCCCCAACCCCATCTTAAATCAAACTCCCTTACTTCCTAAGTCCTTGACCCTGAACTAACTCATTAGTTCGATGAGCATTTATTCAGCACTTGTTACATATTTAGAGGTATAAAGGTGAATAAGACAAAGCTACTGTTCTCATGACATGGTCTAGTCAGGAAGACAGAAACAAGTAAATCTACAGATAGCACTACAGTAGTGTACATGGGGGAGCCAGGCATGGTGGAAAACACCTGTATTCCCACCTACTCAGGAGGCTGAGGCAGGAGGATCCCTTGAGCCCATGAGTTCGAGACCAGCCTAGGCAACATAGAGAGATCCCAGCTCAAAAAAAAAAAGTGAGGGTATGGTGGCTCACTCCTGTAATCCTAGCTATTCGGAGGCAGAGATTGAGAGGGCTACAGTTCAAGGCCAGAGGCAAAAAGACCCCATTTCAAGCAATACCGGGGTGTGGTGGGCTTGTGCCTGTCATCCTGGCTACATGGAAGCATAAAATAGGAGGATCGAGGTCCAGGCAGGCAAGGGCTTAAATGTGAGACCCTATCACAAAAATAACTAAAGCTCAAGCAGTAGAGAACCTGCCTAGCAAGTGCAAAGCCCTGACTTCAATCCCCCCAAAAGTGCATATGAGGGAGAAATAACCTATTAGGGTTTAGGGAAGGCTTCCTGCAAAAGTGATGCTTTGACTGAGCACCTGCCACCAGGCGGTCTCTAGCACTCCAGTGCACATTAAAGGGGATGGGGCTCAGACAAGAAAGCAGTGCAGCTGATACGTAGTAAGCCATGGTGTCCCCACCTATAAGACAGAGAGATTATGATACCGTCGAGAAGATTAAGTAAGAAAGCACAGAGAAAGTGGGAAGTGCTTCTTAGCCCAGGACCTGGTTTAGCATGTGCTAAGCCTGCTTTCCCTGTAACTTTGCAATTTGCCTGGGTCCCATCAGTTCCAAAGGCCATGGCACCATCCCAGTCTCACCTGACTGTATCCTATAGGTTTTCTCAGACTCCTCCTTAGGCTATTATGCCCTCTCTCAACAGTTTCCAAAACTCTCCTCCAGAATAAACCCAGGCCAGAGCTTCCAGGTGCAATCTGAATGTCAAGCATACAATCTAGGAGCAGGTAACTTAAAGAGCCTCCACCAAGGCCCCACCCAACTCCAGCTTCAAATGCCCTGGTTTCTGCTCCTGGGCTGCCGACGATACTAGACGAAGCTACGAAAATGAAGGCATCAGAGGACTGCACTACAGATACGACCTCGTCAGCCTCAGGCGGGCCTGCCCTTTTCTGCCCGACAATCCGATTCATCGAGTTTTGGCTCTGTTAGCATTCTTCATAGCTCATCCTAAAAATTGGTAACGTGAACACCTTTACACTGGCCTGGTGTTTGTCACACTTCCCCAGTCAGCACGTGGTGTTATCATCTACAAATTCAGATTCCTAAGGCGAGGGGTTCAACTCAGTGATAGAGCACTGGCCTAGTGGGTGCAAGGTGCTGGGTTGCATCCCCAGCACTGCAAAATAAGTAAATGAACAAAATTAAAATATAGACTCCTGGGCCCTAATTGAGATTTCCTAAATCAGATTTTCCAAGTGAGACGCTTGATCATATCAATGTTCTCAAGCTTTTTGATCCCAGGAACACTTAGACACTTAAAAATCATGGAGGACTTCCAAGAAGTTTTTAAAAATGTGGGTTATAGCTATTGGTGTTCACTTTATTAGAACTTAATACTCAGGCCAGGCACCAGTGGCTCACGCCTGTAATCCTAGCTACTCAGGAGGCAGAGATCAGGAGGATCACAGTTCAAAGACAGCCCCAGGCAAATATGGAGAGACCCTATCTCAAAAAAAAACCTATTACAAAAAAGGGCTGGTGGAGTGGTCAAGGTGAAGGCCCTGAGTTCAAACCCTAGTACCACAAAAAAAAGAAAGAAATTAATACTCATTTTCTTTATCAAATAATTCATTTAAAGCAACAATAAACCTCATTGCAAATTGATATAAATAAGGTAATAACTATATTCTCAAAATTCAATTAAGAGAGTGATATTTTCCATCTTTCTCCCTTTCATGTCTGTCTTGATATAAGACAGCTGGATTCTCATTTTGGTTTCTGCATTCAATCTGTTGCTCGATGTTCTTTTTTGGCTCAAGTATAGGGAGAAAGATGCCGCCTCGCTCATACAGATGTGATCAGAAAGAGAGGGCCTCGAGAGTGCCCAGAACGCCTTGGACCATGCTTGGAGAATCACTGGTCTGTGTACTTAACAAGCCCCGAGTGCCTCTCTGAGAACGGGCGTAAACATTTGGTCTCTGCATGAACTTCCGTCACGTTTCACTAAGAAGCTGCAAGTCATCCAGTCGTGGCTTCCTATCGATTGCTGAGTACGTGTGTGTGCATGTGTTCTTTGGTTCTTTTAAAGAAAAAATCTTAATTTTTATTGTGATAAAATACATACAGCAAAATTTGTCACTTTAATCATTTTTAAATATAAAATTCAGGGACATTAATTACATTTGCAGCATTGTACAACCACCAGCACTATGTTTTCAAAACTTTTTCATCACCCCTAACAAAAACTCTGAAGCCATTAAGCAGTATCTCCTCATCACCCTGCCTCCCATCCCCTGGTAACCCCTAATCTACCTTCTGTCTCTGGATTTCCTTATTCTGTACATTTCATATAAATTGAATCATACAATATGCACTCTTTTGAGATTGACTTCTTTCACATAACAATGTTTTGAAGATTCATCCATATTGTAGCATGTTTCAATACACGTGTTCCTTTTAATGGCTGAATAGTATTCCACTGCAAAAATATGCCATATTTTTTTTCTTCATTTGCCAGTTGCTAAACATTTGGGTTTTTCCCACTTTTCAGATATGATGAATAATGGTGGTATAAATATTTGTCGGTCTACACCCAGCAGCAGAATTGCTGGGTTTCATGGTACATCTATGGTAAATTAGATGAGGACCTGACAATTTTTCAAAGAAGCTGCACCAGTTTGGATTCTTGCCAATAATATACAAAGGTTCCAATTTCTTTTTCTCTACATATTTGTTGTTGTTGTTGTGTTGTTAGAGACAGGGTCTCAGTACATAGCCAAGGCTGGCTCTGAACTTGAGATCCTCCTGCCTCAGCCTCCAGAATGCTGGAATTACAGGCATGCACCATCGTGCCTGATTGTAGTTCTACTTATTTTATTTATTTATTTATTTATTTATTTATTTGCAGTACTGGGCTTGAACTCAGGGTCTACACCTTGAGCCACTCCACCTGCCCTTTTTTGTAAAGGGTTTTTCAAGATAGGATCTCGTGAACTATTTGCCTGGGCTGGTTACAAACTGCAGTCCTCCTGATCTCTGCCTCCTGAGTAGCTAGGATTATAGGTATGCATCATCATGCCTGGCTGTAGTTCTATTTAAAAAATTTTAAAGAGCCTCCATATTGCTCTCCCTAATGGCTGTACTAAATTACATTGCCACCAGCGATGTGCATCTGCTTCCCTCTCTCCACATCCTTGCTAGCGCTTTTTACCTTTAGTCATTTTGATAGCTGCCATTCTTGCTGAAGTGAGGGATGCCCCATTGTGGTTTTGATGATTACTTATGACGAGCATTTTTCTCATATACCTCTTAGCCATTCGTATGTCTTCTTTTGAGAAATTTCTGTCAGGTCCTTTGCCCTTTGTTTTGTTTTGCAATGCTAGGAATTGAACCCAGGGCCTAGGCAAATGCCAGGCCACTTTGCTCATTTTTAAAAATCAAGTTATTTTCTTGCGATTGAGTTGGGTTCCTTACATATTTGGGATATTAACCCCTTATTAGATGTATGATTTGCAAATATTTTCTCCCACTCTGTGTGTTGTTCTTTACTCTGCAGAAGTGTTTAAGGTTTGTATTATCTCATTCATCCATTTTTTTCTTTTGTTTCCTATGCTTTCAGAGTTATGTCCAATGAATCACTACCCAGATCAATGTGGCACATTTCCTGTGTAATTTCTTCTAGTAATTTTACAGTTTCAAGTCTTACATCTCATTCCTCAATCCCTTTTCAGTTGATTTTGGCAGTGTGAGGTAATGATCAAAGTTTATACTTTTGCATATGGCTATCCAGTTTTCCCAACACCACTTATTGAAGGGACTGTCCTTTCTCTGTTGTGTGTTCTTGGCACCTGTACCCAAAATCAGTTGACTAGAAGCCCATGGGTTTATTTCTGGCCTTTCTATCCTGTTCCATTGGTTGATGTCTCTCTTTTGATGCCAGCATGGTGCTGTTTCAATAACAATTTTCTTATATTTTGAAGTCAGGAAGTGTGATTCCTCCAACTTTTGTTCTTTTTGCTCAAAATTGTGTTGGTTTGGGGGGCCAGGGATGTAGCTCAGTGGTAGAGCACTGGCCTATCAGGGGCAAGGCCCTGGATTTGAGCTTCAGCACTGCCAAAAAAAAATGTGTTTGTTTGGACTATGTGAGGTCTTTTGTGATTCCACACAAATTTAGGAATTATTTTTCCTATTTCTGTGAAAAATGACACTGGAATTTTAGTAGGGATTGCACTGAATCTAGAGCCCACTTTGGGTAATAGGCTATTTTAAGAAAATGAGTTCTTCCAATCTGTGGACATAGGATAGCTTTACGCTTCTTTGTGTTTTCCTATTTCTTTCATCAGTACTTTATATTTTTCAGTACATAGGTCTTTCATGCCTTGCTTAAATTTGCTCAATAAGTGCTTTGACTTTTTGTTGCTGTTATAAATGGGATTGTTTATTAACCTTTTTCCTGGATAGTTTATTAGTGTATACAAATGCGACTGACTTGTATTTTTTTGGCAGTATGGTATTTGAACTGAGGGCCTCCCTCTTCCTAGGTAGGTAGGTGCTCTATCACTTGAGCTGTGGCCCCATCCGCCCCCCCCCCCCCCCCCCGCTCTTTTTGCTGTAGTTATTTTACAGGTAGTATCTTGAGGTTTTTTTTGGCCAGGGCCATCTTCAGACCTCAGTCCTCCTACTTCTTGTCTGTTGAGTAGCTAGGATTACAACACACCACACCCAGCTTACTGATTGAGATGGGGTCTTGTTAGCTTTCTGCCAGGGCTGGTGTTGAACTTCAATCCCTTCCAGCTCTACCTCCCCAGTATTGGAATTACAGGTGTGTGCCACCTCCCCTGGCTGGATGGGTTGGTTTTTGTTGTTGTTGTTGTTGTTTTTAAGGCACTGTTCCTCTTTGTAGCCCAGGTTAGCCTTGAATTTATGACCCTCCGCCTCTGCCTCTTGAGTGCATGCCATCATGCCCAGCCTTTTGTGCATTTTGAAATTGGCTTATTTGTCTTTTTGTATTTGCTTACATATTCTTTTTTGTTTGTTGAGACAAGAGTCTCACTATGTAGCCCAGGCTGGCCTGGAACTCTTGATCCTCCTGCCTTTGCCTTCTGAGTGCTGGGATTACATGTACTGCCACACCTGGCTCCTATTTAAATATAAGTCCCTCATTAGATATATGATTTGAAAATATTTTCTTCCATTCTTTGGGTTGTCTTCACTTTTTTCCCTTTCATTTTCTTTTTTTTTTGGGGGGGTGGGATGTTTGTTTTTGATGCGGAGGATCAAACCTATGGTCTCACGCTTGCTAAGCAAGCACCCCTCTACAACTGAGCTAAATCCCCAATCCCATCACTTTGGTTTTAATTTCGATGAAATCTAATTTATTTTTTCCTTTTGTTGCTTGTATTTTGTTTCATATATAAGAAACTATTACCTAACCCAAGGTCACAAACATTTACCCCTCTGTTTTCTTTAAGGGTACTGGGCCACCAGGTGGGCACTCTATACTTGAGCCATGCCACCCAGCCCTACCGCCTGTGTTTTCTTATAACAGCTTTATAGTTTTATATCTCACACTTAGGTCATTGATCCATTTTATTTTTGTTTATGGCATAAGGTAGAGATCCAGCTTCATTCGTGTGCATGTGTAAAGCCAGATGTCCCTGTAGCATTTGTTGAAAAGACTGTTCTTTCCCTGTTAATTAGCCTCCGCATCCTTATCAATAATTAAGGGGCTGGGGATGCAGCTCAGTGGAAGTACATTCACCTGGCATGTGTGAGACTCTGGATTTGATTCCCCAGCACCCACAGAAACTCAATTGAGCAAAGACAAATGGGTTTAGCTTTGTACTCTCGAATGTATCCACAGATCTACATCAATCCTGTGCTAGTACCACACAGTCTGATTATTGTAGATTTGTACCACGTTTTGAAACTAGGAAGTGGAGTCCTCCAACTCCCTTCTTTCTTTTCCAGACTTGGTCACTGATGCTGGATCCTTTGCATTTCCATATGAATTTTAGGCTCAGCTTGCCAATTTATACAAAGTTCTGTGGGATTTGAGTAGGCAGTTCATCGAATCTATAGATGATCAATCTGAGATTGTCATCTTAACGATATTGTCTTTCAATGCCTGCACATGAGATGTCTTTCCATTTATGTACGCTGTCTTTTTTTTTTTGTCTTTTCTTTTTTGGTGCTGGGATCGAACCCAGGGCCTCACGTATGCTAGGCAAGCGCTGTACCACCGAGCTACATCCCAGCCCATGTACGCTGTCTTTAATACTCATCTTTCCTTACCTTCCTTCAGAGCGAGCCTACCCCTATGAAACCAGAATCCTTTCCCTGCACCCTTGGTCCCAGCTTCTCACAGTCCTTGTGCTTTCAGCATGTCAAGTTCCTCTAGTTATTGAAGTGTGTCCTAAAAATACCATTGAGGGATAAAATCATTAAGGAAATCATCAAGAAATTTGAAATTCCTAAATATAAAAAGTAACAAAAGTAAAAAGTTAAAAACTCATGGTTAAATATTTGCCATAATGAAAGTGTCATCGTCCTTAATATACTGAATATAGGAGTCGTACAAGTCTGTAACAAAAGCACTAAGCCTCTAATACAATGTGGGCAAAGAACTTAACAACTCACAGAAGAATATATACAATTTGTAAGAAAAAAAACCAACATATTTCAACCCCCAAAGTAATCAAATGCAAAACAATGAAATATATTTTTCATATCAAATTAACAAAGCTTTTGTTGTTTGGTTTGGTTTTGGTTTTTCAAGACAGAGTCTTGCTATGGTATTCCAGGCTGTTCTCCAACTTGGAATCCTTCTGCCTCAGCCTCCTGAGTGCTGGGATTATAGTTGTGTACCACTGTACCTGGCTCAAACCTTTCCTTCCTAAATTGTTTATATCAGGTACTTTGTTATAGTAACAGCAAGCTGACCAGCACAATATTTGAAATCAGTGAGAACTAGGCCCAATCATATACTGCCATTGGGAGAATATTGATGATGTAATTTGATAATATAAACGAAGAACTTTAGGGCTGGGGATCTACCTCAGTGGTAGAGCACCTGCTTGCCATGCATAAGACCCTGGGTTCAATTCCCAGTACTAAAACCCCTCATACCTTGTAAATAGAAATCCACATCTAAGAATGAAAAGATACATAAAGATGCTTATTTAAGCATTATCTATAAAAGAGAAAACCCACTAATGTTTAACAGAAAAATAGCTATCAGTTATGGTACATCACTATGATCAGTTATTATACAATTTCTTTTTTAGAGTTAAATATCACTTTATTTTTATCATTACAATGAATTTTTATTTTAAAACATTTTGAAATGCAAATTAGGACCAAATGCAGTCAATTAAAATGAGGTTTACCAGGCCTGGTGGTACATGCCTGTTATCTCAGCACTCAGGAGGCTGAGGCAAGAGGATCAATAATTTGAGACCAATCAAGGTTATATAGCAAGTTCAGGGGCAGCCTTGGAAACATAGTAAGACCCTGTCTCAAAAAAAAAAAAAAAAGGAAGGAGATAAAGACAACTCTATCTTCATTTCCTACCATCTTTAACAATCTGGTGTATATCTTTCCAGACTTTTTTTTTTTTTTTTTGGTGGGACTGAGGATTGAACTCAGGGCTTCATGCTTGCAAAGCAGGTGTTCTACTGCTTGAGCCACTCCTCCAGTCCAAGACTTCTCTCTATTCTTTCAATAATGGTTTATCAAATCATGTTTTGGTGTCTGTGCAAGTGAGGCTGGACAAGTATTTCTGCGCTTTGAGCTTTGTATCTTGAGGCAGTTAGGGTCAAACATCCTAATTCACATGCTTTCCTGATTTCTCTTCATCCCACAGCCATGGGGAAAGTCAGATCCCACAGTCCTCTGGTCTAGCCCCTAATTCTGGGGGTCCCCAACCTGTGAGATCCCCCTCCCTGGAGAGCTCTAACGTCTTCCCCAGGCTGTTCTAAGGATCCCACTAGTCAGTTTTCTGCAGAATGCAGATTCCGTGTCCCTCTTGCTCCTTGCAGTGTGGGCCAGCGGCATCCATGTCACCTGGGAATTTGGTAGAAATCCAACCCCTCAGGCCAGATCTACTGTATCAGAATCTACAGGGGCTTTAATTTTGATTTGTTTTATTCGTCCTTAAAATAAGGACAAAACCCATGGGTTTATAGAACTCCAGAGGCAATCCTAACATACAAGAATGCTTGAGATCTTCAGGGTTCTTTTGCTTTGAAAAACTGAAGATTTCCCTAAATGTCCTTGAACACTTGAAGCAAAAGTTTATTTCACGTTGTGGAGCAGGCCAGGTCTGTAGGTGAACAAGGGGCCCTGTGGCTTCCTTGGGATCCCTGTGCATCCTATTCAAATGCTAAACACCCTGAAGACCAAATTTAGCAGCCAGAGGGTGGAGCCAGGGAAAAGACTGAGTAACTCTGATCCTAAGGGGGGGATCTGATTTCTTCTGAGTAGACAAAGTCAAACAATTTCCTTTCAGGAAATTATGTTGTCTGGGCAATGTGAGCTGTGCAATCAAGGAACAAGTTCCTACCAGCAGGCACAAAGGGACAGCATCTGCAGGATGTTTTTACCTCTGGGTTCTCTGCATCTTCCTAGATGAGAGAAGACAAATGTCAGCCACTGGAGCAAGTGAAACAGTCAATAAAGGGGCCCTTGAATATAAAGCAATTTTTCATTACAGTAAACTATATTATTTGATTTTAAAAACCATGAACAGAAAATACAAGACCTATTCCATAAACATAATAAGGAATTATAAGGTGTACGCCAGTCCTTTGTCTTGGCCAATTAACAAATAGAGAAAGAGATGGGTGTGATAGTACACATCTATAATTCCAGCACTCGAGACTGAAGCAGAAAGATTGGGAATTGGAGGCCAGAAGGAAAAAAGAGAAAGGCCAATAGCCTCAAAGAAAAATACTAACATATGGATATATGTACAAGGACACAGGAATTGACTTTGATATTGCCATAGAGAACTCATTTGGATGATTGCTAAAGACATTCACTCATAAATTCATCAGACATTTGTAGCATACTTTTTCTGTGTCATGTACTGAGAGGACAATAAAGTGACCAAAATAGGTCACCTGCCCTTAAGGAGTTTACATATCTACCAGAAGAGCAAGACACTAAGTATCACACAAATAACTATTAGCATTAGTTTCTCCAGCTGCTGTAACTGCTACCTTAGTGACTTCATACAGTAGCCATTTATTACCATACAGTTCTGTGGAATGAGAACAGGACACAGGTCTCACAGAGAGCCAGCAGAGCCGAGCGTCTAGGTGAGGGTTTTGTTTTGTTTTGTTTTTTTGATAGTACTGGGGCTTGAACTCACCTTGAGCCACTCCACCAGCCCTATTTTTGTGAAGGGTGTTTTTGAGATAGAGTCTCAAACTATTTGCTCAAGCTGGCTTCGAACCACCATCCTCCTGATCTCTGCCTCCTGAGTAGCTAGGATTATAGGCGTGAGCCACTGGGGACCGGCTAGGTGAGGGTTCTTTTCCTTGCCCTTTCCAGCTGCTAGAGACCACTCGCCTTTGCTGCCTGTGGCCCTTCTTCCATCTTCAAAGCCAACAATACAGCATTTCACATCTCTGAGTCTTTCTTTTCTAATCACATTTTCCTGTGACTCTGCTTCCCCCCCACCCCGCCACTTTTCCATTTTGAAGACTTGTGATTACGTTGGGCCCTCTTAGATAATCTAAAAGAGCCTCCATTTCAAAGTCAGTTGATTTAATTCCATCTAGGACCTTAGTTCTCCTTTGCCATGGAAAGTAGCATATTCTCAGGTGCTGGGGATTAGCGCTTGGACATCTTTGGGAGGCCATTATCCTGCCTACCATGCCATTTAATTACAAATTAGGCCTTACAGGCACTATTGGCTTAAACAGGCTGTGGCGTTTTGTGCACAGTACAGAGCAGGACATTTCTTGGAACTATCCTGTTCTGACTTCTGTTCTTTACTGTCTACATGTACTGGTTTCTGATTACTCTGGGTACGGTGATACCCTTTTTTAAATCTAGGGATTGAATTCAGGGCTGGGTGTCTACTAGGCAAGCCCTATGCCACTGAGCTACATTCTCAGTCCTCTAGTTATCTTTGTTTTTTAAATTAGGATACATTAATAGTACAGCGTGCTTTGGGCAAGTTCATGCCTCTGTTACACTCCCTTAAGTTCTCCTATGCTTTCAAATTCCGGTTATCTTTTTGAGACAGAGTCTCTATGTAGCCCAGGCTGTTCCTGAACTTTCCACCCCCCTGCCTCAGCTCTCCAGTGTTGAGATAACAGACATGGTGCCACCACACCTGCCCCTCTCAAATGTTGCCTAAAAACTATCAAGCTGAACAGTGACAATTAGTTAGCTCAGAATACTTCAACCTTTAGGTTCTCGGTTGGTGACTAATGGCGCGTACGAGAAGCCACTGCATTAAAAGCCAGGAGGCTGAGGCAGGAGGATCACTTGAGTCCAGGAGTTCAAGGCCAGCCTGGGCAGCACAGCAAGACTCCCATATCCAAAAAGGGAGTGGTGATATGTTAAAAACATATTAAAGTATTCAGAGTGGGATTTTCAAACACCTGCTTGACTCACAAAGGAAATGAAAGCACCAAGGGGGAGTATTCTGTTGCTTAAGACCTTGCTTAAAGTAAAAACAGCCAAGTGAGAGCTGATAGGCAGAACAACATGATGAAGTACTCGAAATGATTTTCAAAAGGCTGGGATTAAATAGTAGTTTAAGGAAGTGTTGTGTGACACTGGGCAAGCAATTTAATTATTTTAAACTTATTTCTTCATGTGTAAATCAAGAATTTAAAAAAGCTACAGAACATAATGACTTAAATGTAATAAGATTCAACACATCTTGATTGCTGTCTGAAAGAAGATTCAGAGAGCCAAAGTTTACACAGAGAGAATCAGGCACCGAAACTGTAGCATGTAATCACCGTACTGTCTTTTAGTTCTTTGGAAATATGTCAGCTATTCATTGTTCTTGCAGTGCATCTCTGTAACTCAAGAATATTCACCTCTCCTCTGACAGAGATCATTATACTAAGGCAGTTTCTCTTTTGTTTTCTGGTGACTACAGCATTTCTCATTTGAAACAGAGGACTTTGAAGTATTTGGCACATATATCTGCCTGCTCTGCGGAAGGCTGGATGACTCCATCCTTGCCACTGGACACTGAGATACAAGAAGTACAACACAGCGCCCAGCTCCTATTGGTCTAAAGCATGCTAAGGGTGGTGAAAGAAAAGCCTTTTAAACAAATTAAATATCCCTCTGCAACAAAATCCCGAGGCCAATGCTCCAGATGCCAAATTAAAGGCTTTAGGGGTTATGTCAGGGATCTTCCCATTTTACAGATGTCACTCACATAGGAATTTGTTTCCCTTTAATTTTGCTTCACATAGTCCTCCACTTCCCACAAAAGTTCTCATTCTCATTTTAAACATTAGTTCAGTACCAGTTATTCTGAAAATTTGCTTAATGTGGACTGGCAGTTTGAAAACAATGAATTGGAATTTAAATAGGAAGCATCTGAATGGAGTGCAATGAGAACGGGAATAGAAAGTAGAAGACATGGGTGCACAATGCATTAAAACTAGAAATCAACAACAAAAACAGCAGTAAAAAACATACAAACAATTGGAAGCTGAACAACACATTGCTCAATGATCAATGGGTCATTGATGAAATAAAAGAGGAAATTAAAAAGTTCCTGGAAGTCAATGAAAATGAAAACACAACCTACTGGAACATATGGGACACAGCAAAGGCTGTCCTAAGAGGAAAGGTTATAGCCATGAGTGCATATATTAAAACAACAAAAAGATCTCAAATCAATGACCCAATACTACAGCTCAAACTCCTAGAAAAACAAGAACAAGCAAACCCCAAAACAAGCAGAAGGAAAGAAATAATTAAAATCAGGGCTGAAATCAATGAAATAGAAAAAAAAAACCATACAAAGGATCAATGAAACAAAAAGCTGGTTCTTTGAAACAATAAGTAAGATTGACAGACCCCTGGCAAACCTGACCAAAATGAGGAGAGAAAAACCCTAAATCAGTAAAATCAGAAATGCAAAAGGGGAGATAAGAACAAACACCACGGAAATCCAGGAAATCATCAGAGACTACTTTGAGAGACTATACACTAATAAATTTGAAAATTTTAAAGAAATGGACAGATTTCTAGGAACTTACAACCACCCAAAACTGAACCAAGAGGACATTAATCACCTGAATAGATCTATAACACAAAATGAAATTGAAGCAGCAATCAAGAGTCTCTCAAAAAAGAAAAGTCCAGGACCTGATAGATTCTCTGCTGAATTCTATCAGACCTTTAAATAAGAACTGATACCAACTCTCCTTAAGCTTTTCCATGAAATAGAAAGGGAAGGAACACTGCCTAACTCATTTTATGAAGCCAGTATTACACTAACCCAAAACCAGACAAAGACACCTCCAAAAAGGAGAACTATAGGCCAATCTCCTTAATGAACATTGATGCAAAAATCCTTAATAAAATAACGGCAAACTGAATCCAACAACAGATCATAAAGATCATCCACCATGACCAAGTCGGCTTCATCCCACGGATGCAGGGGTGGTTCAACATATGCAAATCTATAAATGTAATGCAGCACATTAATAGAAGCAATGACAAAAACCACTTGATCATCTCAATAGATGCAGAAAAAGCCTTTGATAAGATCCAACACCACTTCATGATAAAAGCTCTATGAAAACTAGGAATAGAAGGAATGTACCTCAACATTATAAAAGCTATATATGATAAACCTACAGCCAACATTATACTTAATGGTGAAAAACTGAAACCATTCCCCCTAAAATCAGGAACCAGACAAGGATGCCCACTATCCCCACTCCTATTCAACATAGCACTGGAATTCCTAGCCAGAGCAATTAGGCAAGAAGAAGAAATAAAAGGAATACAAATAGGTAAAGAAACTGTCAAAATATCCTTATTTGCAGACGATATGATCCTATACCTTAAAGACCCAAAAAACTCTACCCAAAAACTCTTAGACACCATAAACAGCTACAGCAAGGTGGCAGGATACAAAATCAACTTACAAAAATCATTAGCATTTCTAAACACCAATAACAAATAAACTGAGAAGGAATATATGGAAACAATTCCATTTACAATAGCCTCAAAAAAAAAATCAAATACCTAGGAGTAAATTTAACAAAAGGTGTGAATGACCTCTACAAGGAGAACTACAAACCCCTGATGAAAGAAACAGAGGAAGACTACAGAAGGTGGAAAGATCTCCCGTGCTCATGGATTGGCAGAATCAACATAGTAAAAATGGCTATACTACCAAAAGTAATCTACTTGTTTAATGCAATTCCCATCAAAATGCCAATGACATTCATCACAGAGATTGAAAAATTTACCCTAAAGTTCATTTGGAAACACAAGAGACCACAAATAGCCAAGGCAATACTCAGCAAAAAGGGCAATGCTAGAGGTATCACAATACCTGACTTCAAACTATATTACCAAGCAGTAGCAATAAAAACAGCATGGTACTGGCACAAAAACAGAGAAGACCAGTGAAACAGAATAGAGGATCCGGATATGAATCCACACAACTATACCCACCTCATTTCTGACAAAGTTGCCAAAAATATATGATGGAGAAAAGACAGCCTCTTCAACAAACGTTGCTGGGAAAAGTGGTTATCTGTCTGCAAGAAACTGCAACTAGATCCATGTTTATCACCCTGTACTAGTATCAACTCAAAAGGGATCAAGGACCTTAATATCAGACCCGAAACTCTGAAATTACTACAGGAAGGAGCAAGAAACACTCTGGAACAAATAGGTATAGGCAGAGACTTCCTCAACAGAACCCCAGCAGCTCAGAAACTAAGAGAAAGGATGGACAAATGGGACTTGATAAAATTAAAAAGCTTCTGCACAAAAGAAATGATCTCTAAACTGAAGAGACCACCCACAGAGTGGGAGAAAATATTTGCCAGCTACACATCAGACAAGGGACTGATAACCAGAATATACAGGGAACTTAAGAAACTAAACTCTCCTAAAATCAATGAACCAATTAAGAAATGGGCAACTGAACTAAACAGAACTTTCTCAAAAGAAGAAATTCAAATGGCCAAAAAACACATGAAAAAATGCTCACCATCTCTAGCAATAAAGGAAATGCAAATCAAAACCACATTAAGATTCCACCTCACCCCTGTTAGAATAGCCATCATCAAAAACACCACCACCAACAGGTGTTGGCAAGGATGTGGGGAAAAGGAACCCTCTTACACTGCTGGTGGGAATGCAAGCTGGTGCAACCACTCTGGAAAAAAATTTGGAGGCTTCTTAAAAATCCCCACTCCTGGGGATTTACCCAAAGGAATGCGACACAGGTTACTCCAGAGGCACCTGCACACCCATGTTTATTGCAGCACTATTCACAATAGCCAAGTTATGGAAACAACCAAGATGCCCCACTATTGAGGAATGGATCAAGAAAATGTGGTACTTTCACACAATGGAATTCTACTGAGCCATGAAAAAGAATGAAATCTCATCATTTGCAGGTAAACGGATGGAACTAGAGAACACCATTCTGAGTGAGGTTACCCAGGCTCAGAAGACCAAAAATTGTATGTTCTCCCTCATATGCAGACTTTAGATCTAGGGCAAATGCAGCAATGTGGTTGGACTTGGATCACATGACAAGGGGAGAGCACATAGGGGAGATATAGGAATAGGTAGAAAACTCAAAACGTGAAAGTGCTTGATGTCCCCATTCCAGAGGAACTAATACAGAAACCTTAAAGCGACAGAGGTTAACATGAGAAGGGGATCAGGAACTAGTGTAAAGATCAGTTAGAGATGAATCAACATGGTTTGTAGCATATTTGTACATGAAAGCAATGCTAGGAATATTTCTGTGTAGCTATCCTTAACTCAACTAGTAAAAACGCTTTGTCTTCCTTATTATGCTTATCTTCTCGTCAACAAAACTAGAGATAAGGGCAGAACACGGTGTGCCTGGAAGTGAGGGCAGAGGGGGGAGAGGGTGGGGCACAGGGGGGGAGAAATGACCCAAAGAATGTATACACATGTGAATAAATGATTTAATAAAAAAAAGACATGGGTGCCTTCTCAGATCCCGCCCTGTCCCCCCCCACCCCCGCCCACCTTTGTGATGGGAGGGGGCTGGGTTACCAGGTCTACAAGACTCCTGCCAGCTTTAGCATCCTGGGAGCTCCCTCCCCTTAAGTATCAGAATGTAAGTGGTTCGTGTGTGCGCGTAGGGGGGTGGATAGAGTTGGGGATACTTTGGGGAAGGGGAAAATTGCAGACAGACACTTGACTTGAGCTTAGCACATCCAGGAATAGTGTGTACAAGATGTGGGAATAAAGGGTGGAAAGCCTGGTAGTAGAATAAATTGTTTCCTTTGCTAAGGAGAAGATCCGAGCAATCCTGCAGCTAAAGCCTTTGAAGCCCAGCCTCTCTCCGTTGTATTGTTCAAAGCCAACCAAGAGTTGGGGGTGAACTAACAAGACCTTGGTTATAAACCACGGTTCCCTCCTCCTTTTCTTAAGTTTGGCTTTGTTTTTCATTAAAAATGTATTCACCAGGCTAGACACAGGCTTCTACCTGCTTTCCTACTGGCACGCAGGGACAAGCAGCTACAGAAAAAAGTGATTACTATTTCATTCTTCTATTAGTTTTCTTAGTTTTTGTCAGACGATTTGAGTATAAAACCTACACCTCCAAAGGTACGTGCTGTTACATGAGTCAACATAAATATTGCCTTCTACTCACTATAAACTTTATCCAGACCAGACCACTTAAAGATTGCTCTAATTTGGCTCTTCAGTTACGAACAATAGGATGAGGAATAACCAATTCTTTGCTTAAAAGCCAACTTCAAAAAAAGCTGATGGGTATTTACCTTGATGTTTTGTCATATTCATTCCAACAAGGTAACCAAGAATCAGATCATTAAACATGTTTTTTCATTTTCTGCAACGAGTTCCAGAGGCAGTAAGAAACAGCTCTGGGAGTGCCTCTGGGCAAAAGATAAAGGTGGCTACAGCTAGTGGAAGTGGTAATTAGAGCCAATTACAACTTGACTTATCTGCTTTGTCATTAAAATACCTGTCAGAACTCTCATTTTTCTAAACAAGAGGAAAAGAAAAGGGATAGCTTAGTGGGGGAGAGGGTTAGCCAAAGGGAAGGGATTTCTAATGCTGTTCACAAACTTGCCCAGTAACCTTAGACATCCTCATTGCCTTTTGGCTTCACCCTGCTTTGCTCACAGTTAAACTCTTAATTCTGGGAACTGAAAGGGACCTGGGAAATCACCTAGTCCAGTCACCTGCCTTCTAGAAGGTAAGGTATTATTATAGTTCCATTTTTTTCAAATGAGACATGAAAGACCCAGTGAATTTAACTCAAGTATGTCTCTGCCTCTTAAGTGCAATGATTTGGTCTCACTTTCAGTTTAATTGTTATGAGGAGTGTGTAATTATTCTCACAGATACTTTGTGTACAGGTTAACACAATAACCACAGAGCAATAACCCTAAGGGAAGCTTATAAATATAACATCCAAAAGAGATACTTAGAATGGATGGGTCTTCAGGAAAAGTAAACAGAAATGGACCTGGCTCTTCAAAGAACTGGCTGGAGGAAAGAAAATGGATCATCCTTACTTTCAGCAGTGCAACAAAAATTGAAAGGACAAGAATGCTACTAATGGACATATCAAATTTCAGAGAAAAAGCAAAAACAGCAGTGAAATTGTGTCCCAAATCAAAGCTCCTAAAGTTGGGCTTCTTATAATAACAGTTCCTTACAAATACCACTTTAAAAGTCTACCTTATACAATCCCTTGATCTTTTTTTTCTCCCTTTTGTCCTTCAAATTGTAGTCTGGCCACTGAATGCCTGGACTCATTATCTGTCTTTCTGTTTCCAATCTTTCTTCACCTAGCATTCTAAACCAAATTACCTCTGCCTAAATCACCATCTTTACCTGCTACTGTGAACACTTCATTTGCCTCACAAACCCTTGCTATCCTCTATATTGAATTACTCATTATTTCAAGGCCATCAATCCACTCCATCTAGTTTGTCTCTTTCTCCATCTTTCTCAGCTTTTGTTCCCTTTCAATACTACTTTCTCCTGATATACCTGAAACAAAGCCCATCCTTGCATTTGGTAAACCATCTCTCTTCACCTTTCCTGAAATCCAACACCTACTTAATGTGAAGGCTATAGGGACAGAGCAGGGCACATTTAACAGGTAGGAGTCTCTTAGGAGTCATCTAAAGCACTTAGCTAAAGATTACAGCCAGGCCTCTCCTTAACACACATTTACCAGGGAGGGAAAGGGCGAGCAAAATATCTAGGAGCAAAATGAGGAGTGTTACTAGGTAGATTGCTTGGGGTGTGCTGAGTACTAAAGACGACATGCCTATAGCATTTGAGAATTTGAGAATTACCCTTTAATTCCTTAAAGTTGTGCCTTTATTCTCTTTAATAAAGGTTTCAATTTATATGCTATCATTGCCATTATTAGACACAGTAAATATTCTGAATTTTCTTTACCCTCATGTAAGAATGTATATATGTATATGCTTAAACTGTCGCACAGATGAATTCTTGAAACATGGTCCCTCCTTGGGCTTGGCTCAGATTATAGGTTTTTGAAAAAAAGATTAATCAATGGTGGGAAATTTTTAATTCTCAAAGAGTAATTTTGACTTGAAGATAGCCAAAAGTCACTTGGGATTCAATCTGGTGACAGAAGATGGGTAATAATTTTAGTGAAATAAACAATAGGATTGACCTATTTTAAAACTGTAGATACTTATTTTATCTACAGCATTGCAACATGCCACCCTCCAAAGAAACAACAGACACTAGGATAGGTGAGGAACTGCTTTTAAAGTTTTGTCTGGAGCACACAAGGATCCGACTTTATATGAAAAGAGGCACAGAAAATGGGTGGAGCTAAGGGAAGTCCATAACACAATTCATTCAGCTTCTTTGGAGGCCAGGTAATATGGTTTCCATCTACCTACTATGCTATGAGTTCTGGATGAGATGGTAGCCCTGTTTGACTTAAATGAATGATACATACAGCTGTTAGGAAGCAGAAAATGGTGTTGAATTACACAGAGACAACCAAAACTAACACAAACACACACAGGCTTCCCAGTATGTAAATTCTTTTTGAGGTTAGAGATCTCCTTTTACAGAATTTAGTATATAACAGATTCAAAATTCAAACTTCTTGATCTCCTAATATTAAATAACTCAATGTGCAAAAAGAACCACCATTAAACAGGACATCAAAAGCTATACATTTTCTATGAAACAATATGTGCACAGATTTTCAAAGCTGTGAAAATGCAATAAAGAGCACAACACATTTTGGTCACTTTATTAAATGACATTAAATAGTTTAAGTTTCAACTACTAAACAGCACTTTGAATGGTGAAAACACAGATAGTATATTGTCATACTTGAATGCTTTTCTTTAAAAACACAATTCCAGTCCTTATATATATTACAAAACAGCCTTAAAGGAAGAAGTGACATCTTTTCTACAGTACTTAAGATACTCGATACAGAACTGAAAAGCAGTCTAACTGAAACAAAGGCAAGTCTTCACAGCTGTATGATTTCAGCAGCCAAAGCTGGATGATGGACTGAAACATTACTATACAGTGGGACAAAACATATACAGTATCACAATACTAAGCAAAAACGCTTTACACCCAAAGAAAGAAAACAGGTTACAAAATGTGGAGAATTTAGCAGGCAAAACTGTCTTACAAGCAACATTTTAAATCGTCATTTTTAAGCCATTGCAACTATTTAAAACATCTAAAACAAATATAAAAATGAGCTTTGTAGTACTTTATTGATGTGATTTTTTTGTCTTTAGATATTTGTTAAAACTTGATGTTATACTCAAAGTACATATTATGTAGCTAAAATGTCAAGTGAGAATAGTGTATGCAAAGTGGTCCAAGTTTTTATTTCAAACTCTGATTCCCAATTAATCCTTCTAAGCATTATTCTTTAAGTCATAGTTTCATCCACGGTGAAGAAGGTTTAGAAGGCTGTCTAAAATTTTTACATCTGTATACTTGAGTAATAAGACCATGCTGAAAATTCCCAGGTCTAGTAAATCAGGTTTAAAATATTCTGGACTTGTAGAAATATCAACTGATAAATAGTTGGCCAGAGCATACTGCCTTCAAATATTTCTCTCATAAATCTTGTCTTTTTTACTTCTTCTAAAGTAAACACAAATCTGCCCTCCTCCACCCCAATTAAATAAATTTGACTCTACGGCTGGCCTGCTATCCCATTATATGGAATTTGTTAGCGGTATTTTACCATAGGAAGGTGGGGGATGGACCTATCAAACCTCACAAATTCTATATCATAAACCTAGTGCTCTTGCATGTTTTACCACTAGTTCTTCCAAGATAAAAATGGAAATCTCTTTCTCTTTATTATCCAAACAACTCAAAACAAGTTTAGCTAATGTTAACTTCATCAAAATCCAGTGATACTTAGAGCAATCCTCCAATCAGCTTTCTTTATTCCATGATTCTTCAGCTGTTTTTACTACCTGTTACATCACCATCTCAAAAATGGTTTTGCCATGTTGACTCCTATAGTTAAAAACAATCTTTTTCTTTAAGAAACTCAAGCAACCAAATTGAACATGAATAAACTTAGAGGTCATTTTTACAAACCTGGATGTAGAAAAAGAAATGTAATGATTTTCTTCTAGCAAAACCTCATAAAAGGACGTTAGATGAATTAGTTTGGAGGAGAAAATCACCTCACAGATCTAAACTGAAAAAAATAATAAAGTTTAAAACCACTTAAGAAAAATGTAAGGAAATTGGAGAAAGGAACATGGTGATGAGAGAGAAAAAAAAAGCATAGAAGCCAGTGAACCTTATCTTTAAGAGGAATTATTTCGCAATACTGACAGTCCTGGGAATTGTTAAAGCACATTCCTCATGTGAACTTAAAAGTCAGAGATGATTCTGCCATTTTGATGTTGCTGAAAAAAAAAAAAAAAACAGGGCGTGAACCTAACAACCACATCTTCAGTGTTAACCTCCATTTTTAAAACGCTAGAACTTGATTTTCTATTCCACATCCCACTGCCAGCAACAGGATGAAGCACTAGCACTGGCACCATGCAGTTAAGAGATGTGCTTTATATTAGTGCCAGGAGAAAGAAATTCATGTGTGGAAGATAATCCATGACCCTGAAATTTTACCAGTAATTATTTCAGCACATAGAACTGAAAATAAAAAAAATGGCAGAAAGACTAAAGAAGAAAAAGGAGTTCTCTTCTTAGGCTGTACTTAAGGCTGTTTATACAATGCTAAGATAACTGCAAGACCCTCTGACTTTGAGTAGTAGTATTTAAGAATATTGCACACGATTCTGTGTCCAAGATAACCCTTAGCTTCTAACTTTCAATCACAGACATGATATAGCAGGATCCCAGTTTCAGACTTCAGTCAAAAGAACATTAAGACCATTTCAGTCACTCTAATCAAGAAATGGGTTGAGTATAAAAGTATTTCATAATTGAGGAATCAACTCTAAGAACTCAGCTGTGTGATTTTATATGGAAAGAATGAATATAGAAATCTTTATTCTTTTCTAAATTCACTAATTTTATGACAATTTTATGGTTGCTAAAAGCTGGCATAAAAATTTAGAGAGGAAATCTGTGGAGCTGTTACTGTATGGAAGGACTTGTTTTCACTGAAAACAATTTGAACTATCTTCTGTACTCAATGTGTGTAAGAAGATTCTAGGCAATATCACTGACAAATGTCAGGGAGAAATGGTACGCCCTATTTAAAAAAATTTAAAACTAATATGTAAGATTGGCATTTAAGGGGACCAAACTATTTATACAGTTGAGTTCTGTTAAGTTATTGATTCCTAAAAAAATAAAAGATCTTTCTATGATTTTAACAATCCTTTAATCTTTTAGTGCAAAATCACATCGGTTTCCCCTGGGAAGGTCCTGGATTTTTGCTTCTCATCGGGGGTGGTGCACGCTGTAATGGTGGCGGCTGCATACCACCAGCCACTGACTGATACATTCCTCTCATATCAATCTGCTGGTAGTTAGAAGGATTCATGATTAAATTTGGAGGCTTTGGCATCATGAGGTGACCCAGTGTTGCTTGTTGATAAGTCATTTGTTGTTGCTGCTGCTGATTGTACTGCTGTTGCAGCCTTCTGTTCATAAGTATTCGCTGAACACAGCTGATTAACTAGAGAGAGAAAAGAAAGCTGTTACAAGTGGATGACCTGTCTCAAAGAGGCAAGTATCAAGTTTTGAGTTAAAATCAATTTGTTAAGGGGGTACCATACCAAAAGGAAAACACATTGTTATCACCATTACTAATTTGATGGCATTCACAGGGCCATTACTGTAGAAACCAGTTAGTAACACCATTTAAGGCTAAATTCTCTTAATGACTTGACTATTGTATTACAAGCAGCATTTGGGTTAGTTGCCATGGTAACCTGTCCTACACTGTGATTAGTCTCAAGTATTAGTTACAGCATTTTTTGTCATCTCCTTTCTTTGTCATTCTTCTGAATATTTCACATGATGACACACAAATAAACATTTTGGTGACAAACAGCAAAGGGAAAAAGTACTTGCAGTAGGAATAATTCCTACCTGGAATGTCTCAAATTTCCTAAGATAATTTAAAACCAAATAGTTGTGCTGCTTTCTAAGTAAAATCCATGCCACAGAAATTGATTCCCTGGTGTCAAGAGTTGAAATTTCCCAGTGCAGTGCAAGACAGATGGCTGGCAAAGGACTGCTGGGAAAGATAATCGAGGATCCTGGAATATTCTAGCTTTTTGGAGAATTAGGTAATTTAGAAGGAACTTGTGAGATATATCATCCAGAGCTCCACTTCTTACTCTCAAATTAAATATACTGAAAAGTACACTTTTTAGAAGTTGTTTAAAAATGGCAAAGGTGATAAAGGCCTGGCAAAAGTTCCTGGATGTTCAGAATATATGAAAAATAAAATTATAATGAAAGAGAACCATTTGGGAAATGTTGCTTCCTTGTAACAAACCCAGTATCTTCACTTGACCTTACTAGGTTCTCAACAAAACTCTAAGAATAATCAGTGACCCCCCATTCCTCTATAGGAGGGATGGTACTTGAAATAGTCACACAAACGTAGAGATAGTCAGAATTCTTACCATCTGTTGTTTTGTCAACACGTCGTTGTAGATTGCTTCTCTTCGTTTAACATCAAGCTCCTGGCTGGCTTGTCTACTTAATGCTAGTGCCTGTACTTGGGCCTCTGAGAGATTCATGTTCTCCTTCCACTAAAAAAAAAATGATCTATTTACTCCTTACTACTGTGTAATTGAGGAAGAATAATTAAGGCACCAAAAGATATTGAGCATTTTACAAATTTCCCCCCCATTTCCTTTATTCTTTCCTAAAGGACACAGTGGTGGAAAAGCAGGATACTAAGATGTACATGGGTTGGCTATCTCTGGAATGAGAAAATGGTAATTAAAATGTGTTTATGAAAATGATACATACATTTTTATTTCCTGATTCTTAGATTTTACCCATTTTGCTTTTGTGCTGATATCTATATAATAAGCTGATAGATTACAGTTTGGGACTTTTTACCCAGTTTGCTAGTACTTAACTCCTGCAAGTCAAGTTATAGGAATCACATTTTTTCCCCACAGAAATAGTGCCACAAACAACTGAAAATTAAAACAGTTAGCTGGGCAGGGTGGTGTACCCCTGTAATCCTAGAACAGGATCGTTAGTATGAGGCCCATCTGGGCTATACAGTGAGTTTCAGAGTAGCCTGGTCTACAAAACAAGAACCTGTTTCCAAAACAAATAAAACGAATGGTGCAGTAGAGGGGGAGGGGTGTGCACAAACTGGAAGTTGAAATAACACAACTGTCAATTTGCTTACTACAGCTGAAATTATATCTTCAAGAGGCTGAATCCTCACTGCTGTTACACTGTTTGTTGCTTCCACAACTTTTTCTCTTCCTTGATTAATAAGGTCCTAGAAGAATGTAAGAAATGAGTTAAACAGGGCAGAAGGACAGCATAGTTTTAAAGTGAGGTGCCTTCCTCTTGCTGATTTATATCACTTAGTTTATTTATTTATTTATTTATTTATTTATTTATTTATTTATTTATTTATTTTAATTGTTTTATTATTCATATGTGCATACAAGGCTTGGGTCATTTCTCCCCCCTGCCCCCACCCCCCTCCTCCCCCCACCCCTCAATACCCAGCAGAAACTATTTTGACCTTATCTCTAATTTTGTTGAAGAGAGAGCATAAGCAATAATAGGAAGGAACAAGTGTTTTTGCTGGTTGAGATAAGGATAGCTATACAGGGAGTTGACTCACATTAATTTCCTGTGAGTGTGTGTTACCGTCTAGGTTAATTCATCTTGATCTAACCTTTTCTCTAGTTCCTGGTCTCCTATTCCTATTGGCCTCAGTTGTTTTTAAGGTGTCTTATAGCACTTAGTTTTAAAACTCTTTAACTAATTGAAGACAAGCAAACTTCAGCATCAATACAGTGTAGTAAAACTCACTGATGACAGAAGGGTCTTTCTAGGAAGATAAAATTTGGTTTTCATTGCACCAATAATTTAAATGAATCCATAAAACACATTTAAAAAAGGAAACCACAGATTCAATTAAATTATTAAACTACTGGTAAAATAAAACTCAGTCTTCTCTAATTCATATTTGATTCTAGTTTTAAATCATTTGCTTCATTATACTGGACATTATCATATACTTTATGATGTCTCTACCTTGCATTAAAATGTAAATTAATGTATTTATCTTACCTTTAAAAATTAAGCAAGTTATTTGTTTATTCCAAATATTTTATAACTGAAGAAAGTGCTGTTTTCCTAGCCATTCAGCTGCCCTATTGTTCCTTAATTAAAATAATTCAAACTACATAAGTTCAAGGACTGATTCCCTCATGCCCTGAACAAACTGCATCTTATTATATTATGTTGGTTCCAAAAGGTCAACAAATAAAAGAAAAATGTCTTGGTCTATTCAGAGGTAATCTTTTGGAGAATGTGATATTCCTACGTAGGGAACCCTCAACAAGGCACTTAAAATTGCCTCTAATTCATGTTAAAATACTTTTGTACTTCCCAATTTACCTCCAGCTGTTGATTACTCATTGCTGACAGGGCTCCCAAATTGAAAGGAATATAAGGAGTCTGAGAGTTGAAAGTGACAGGGGGTAAATTGGTCCCGGTTGGTATGTTGAAACGCATGGTCAGTCCCTAAAAACAAAAAAATTATGCACTTTTCACACTGTGATTTAAAACTTGAAATTCTACATCACCTACTGGTTTAGAAAAGAATCCACATTCTCATATCTAGGAAATTATTAACACTCTTCCACACACAAACAAAACACCCTTTTCACCCGAAACCAAGATCTTATTACACGGAAAGCTTTAACCCCTAAAGGTGTACTCCCCCCCTTCCCCCCACCGCCGATAATTCCTATAGAATGAGGCAACTCAGTGAATTCTGATGAGACTCTTAACATCACATTAATGTTAAAGAAGTTTGGTACAATGTGCTACGGGTTTAAAAAGGATTCAGGTATTAGGGTAAGGTTTCTTATGCTCAGGCACATTTTTGCTCAACTGGGTTGGTGTTTAAAACAGACATCATGAAAAAGTTGCTACTGGAGATTGACACTAATGTCCAATAATAACATATTTTGTGTTCTGATATTCAGCTAACATTTGGACTTCATGGTATACATGCTAAAGCAATTCCTACTTCCAGGCTCTAAGCTCCTGGATGTTTGTGACTACAGCTGATAAGTGCTAAGGAGGGTTAAATGATGCTAACTATACATTTTCCTGCTCAACTTTCAATACAGCAAGCGCTAAGCAGAAATAAAGTTACTACTTTTTTAACTGTAAAATATTATGATTTTTTTCTCCCTCCTCCAACTCTACCACCAAATGTAGGTAAAGCTCAAAAACTGATACTCATAATTGGGGACCCTGTAACTGAGGACCCGTCATATTATTTCCCTCTTCAAATATGATCCTTTTCTTCCTCACTGCTCTTTCAAATGACTAACATCAAAACCAAAACCAATTTTTTTTAAATGGGGGTCTCGCTGTGTTGCCCAGGTGGGTCTCAGGTAAGCCTGTCTTAGCTCTCAAGCAGCTAGGACGACAGGCAAGAACCACTGTACTTGGCCCAAAAAGAGTTTTTAAAAAATTGGTGGAAACTGAAGGCATGGCTCAAGTGGGAGAGTGCCTATCTAGCAAGCATGAGGCCCTGAGTTCAAACCCCAGTGCCACCAAAAATATTTTATTAGCATATATTAACTGTAGAAAGTAATGGGGTTCACTGTGACATTTTCATGTATGTATGCAACATACTTTGATCATATTTATCCCACATTACCCTCTCTTGTTCCCCCTCCCCCCAGGTTCCCCATTCTTCATCCCAAACACCCCTCGCCCACCTCTGCAAGCATTTCAAACTACCTACCTTCTTTTCGGCTTCATATTCAGCCCAAGCTGCTTTCCTTTCTTCTTCAGTCAATTCTTCTTCCTCTTTATGGTCCAGAAGAGAATCATGTTCATGATATCCTACAATGTGTTCTTTATGTATCTGAAGAAGTTCTGCAAGTATGGTATCCTATTTGGAGGGGTTGAAATCACATAGAATTATATTCTTCCTCTGGATCACAAACTACTTTTCACGTTTCTAATATATATTATAAATCACCTAGAAAACAGTCATGAAACATGCAACACCATATTCTTATATCCAAATTTTATGTTTAAACAGCATGTTTAGAGATCTGAAAATTTTTTGTTGAGACAGGGTCTCTCTATGTAACCCAGACTGGACTCAAACTCATGATCCAAGTGCCTAGTGCTGGAATTACAGACATACACCGCCAAGCCCAGTGAGATTCAATTTTTAAACTTTACTACTTTTCAACTTTCAAGGTCTTATCCCTCAACTTAGAAACATTTTATTTATATGCCTTTTGTTTTGTGCTTAATTCTGAATTGATAAATGCTAACATAAGTCTGTTTAAATTAGAGATTATATTGGATACCTGTGCTAAAAATCATGACTCTACCTGGTTACACATATTTAACAACTTTATTTTCATAATCAGTTTAGCTATCAACCACTATACTAACAAAAAAATGGATCTAAATTAATCTAAGAGGTACAGGATGGTTTAACTGGAATACATAAATATAATCTTTTATTTCAACTGTAGGAAGATCAACATAAATTACACTGAAAGGACCCACAAGTCAAATTTAAACTGATAGGCATTTTTCATAAACTTATTACCATAGTGTCTTTTGAAAAAATCATGGTGTCCTAAGTCTGTATTTTTAAGGTTAAAAAATTAAATGCTTGAAAATTGGGATCATTTATATACTCTATAAGAACACCAAACTCCTGTTCTGTGAATTATGACTGTGATTCAGACAAAAGAGAGAGGGGGTGGGGTTTAAGGTGATTTGCTAATCAAGATACTCATTAAGAAATCTCACATGAAAATGTGGATATATGAAAGAAATTTTAATTCACTTTAGGAAATGATTTTCCATGTTTTTTAAACAAGTTCTCCTAGAATACATTTTCTATTCAAACTGAACATGTATTTAGTGAAGGAAAATAATTACTGATTAAATGGCGGTACGGGGAGGTACACACACTAAATTCACATTTAATCTGCATCTAGTAATGCTTAATTCATGTGCAAGTTTTAGCATAGACAAAGTTCACACTCAAAAAGAACTGTGCCTTTACATATTTAACCATGGAATATAGGATCCAAAACTGGTAGGAAATCAAATATCTGCTAAATAACTCAAGATGAAAAATTCAAATCACAAGGCCTTAAGCTTTTTTCTATAAGCAAATGCTGACACCAATTCCATATATTCTTATATTTACTATCTTACATGATATTAAAATGATTTTTAATTTGCTACCCTAATAAACACTTGAAACAGTTATTTCCTTTTGAGAAGTAAAAAAAACTGATTTTCTTAATAGACACTGCTGTAACTGAGTTTATAATTCATTTGGACATGCAGCATGTGTTACTTCCTTTGTTGAAATTAGAAAGCACTAAAAGACCATACAAAGAGAGGGTGTCAGGGAAGTTTATTGGTAGAATACATAGATGCTGACAGATTTAGTTCCTTTTGAAAGTTAACTGAACAGTTCTCTCCTCATCCAGAGTAGAAATCTGCCATCCAAATCTGACTTCTCTGGCCTATGTCACATTGAACAGAGTTGTCATCATAGATCAATCTCCAAAGGACAGTTACTGAAAAGGCAGTCAGGAAGATATGCCAGTCTACACTAATTCACTGCAGTAAAAGATGATGCTTTCTTAAATGTCTGACTCCCATATCCACCCCTGAGCATGACTGAAGAGTTCTAACTTAATAAAAGAAAATATAAAACTAAATCAAACTAGGGAATACTATTATTTGTAACAAGTGGTCATGACAAATACAACTAGAAAAGTTAACTCTTCTATAATAAACTGAATAAATTACAAGGCTCAAATGTTCTAGACACAGTCCCCAATTTTACTTTTGCTTGGCAATAGGCATTAAGTGATGATCTTAAACCATGGTCAATATTAGCCCATTTTTCTAAGAAAGTCACCTAAGCACTATGTACTATGAGTCACCTAAGAACTATGTACTAGGAAATGAATTAATTTTCAGCTATGCCACTTCCTATATCCTTGGATAATAATTTGGTCTGGCTATGAATGTAAGTTAAACATGGAAGAAATACTTTGTTCACAGATGTAATAGGATGATATGAGAACAGCAGAATAAATATTGTATCAATTCAGTACAGTGTTTCTCAGTTACAAACACAATTCAAACAGTACTTTTTATGGTTGGAGGGGAAACCTTTCCAGAAATTCATGTATGCATGTGAATACACAAACACACACACACACATTAAAAATGTCTGACATATCAGGAAGTTTTATCTGATCAGTCCTTAGCATCCTGTAATTTCAAAGCCCAAACTTACTAAATTTCCAACTCCTATCCAGTGACTCCTACCCTATTACACTACAAAGAATGTGTTTTCTTCAGTTTTCTCCATTTCCCAGATCTATTTTTTTTAGATAAAAAAGAAAATCTTCTGAAGGATTCTGGGGAAGGAGAGACACAAGTAGATCTATTTTTTTTTTTTACTTTTAACATTTTTGTATTTTTAGACATTTTTAAACAAGCATATGTTAATTTAATGAAAGAAAACATAAAGACTGAATGAGAATTAGAGACAACTTGTGAAAGGCTAGTTCATGCCTATACTAAACCTAACATGTACTATTTTATCATTTTCATCTTCAAGAAATATTTATTTGGGGAACTCTCAATCTCAATCTATCTCGCTTTTCAAAGAATTTACAAAATTAATAAGAATACTAATACCTAACTACAGAACCTAGAGCTAATTTGCAGTAACATTTATTATATATTCCCCCATTTACACCCCAAGACACATGTGTGCCCTCACAGCTTTGAATAACAATGGGAATGCATTACACTTAGCTTCCCCTCCTCTGCTCCCCCTGCAGCACTGGGGTTTGAACTCAGGGCCTACACCTTGAGACACTTCACCAGCCCCCCCGCCCTTTTTTTGTGAAGGATTTTTTGAGATGGGGTCTCGCAGAACTATTTGCCCAGGCTGGATTCAAACTGCGATCCTCCTGATCTCTGCCTCCTGAGTAGCTAGGATTATAGGCGTGAGCCACCAGCGCCTGGCTTACACTTAGCTTTGAAACCTACTTTTGGACATCATTTTACATCAAATAAAAACCTTCATCATTTTTAATAGCTGCATAGGACTTACATTATATAGACATACTTTATCATCTATTTATTCATTTTCTTTACAGTTTTTAAGACATAAAGATTGCTTCCTGTTTTGATTATTACCAAATCTGCAGTGAAGTGAGTTAATGGATAATTTTAATGTATTTTAATCACTTGTTCATACAGTGATTATGCCAGTAATTTTCAAAGACTTAGACAACTATCTGTGCCATAATCTTACTTTTAATAAAGAAAAGACAGAACAAGTAAGATACTGATTTTTTTTTTAAAGAAAACAGAACATCAATTCTGCTGTTTAGAAGCAGGAAGGCAGAAATGTTTCTTTCCTCCAGAGGGCTATTCAAGACACAAGTAAGAGAAAGACACAAGTTTTCTGATACACACTGTTTCTGAATCTTCTACTTTTAAATTAATTGCAACATTCTTGTCAATACAAAAACCAAATGATGTGATTGAGAGGGCAAAAATATTTATAACAGGATGCTCAGATAATTTTTTTGGGGGGGGGGAATTTTGCAAAGTCTAGAACAAGCTATGAAAGTTAATAAAGAAAGGTTTTTGTTTTTCTCCTTTAAAGCAGCATTTATGTTAGTTGCTATAGTAACACTATTATTGAAAACAATACTGGAACAGAATCTATAATCACTAAGCCAACAGTCATCAAAATGAGGTTTAAATTACATCCAAATGTGTACCTTTACTTTTCTTTGTTTAAACTTTATCTTTGCTTAAATAAGTGAAAAGGCCTACAAACTGAAATAAGCCTGGTCTATATTTCAGCTAACAACTTAAATTAGTTTAAGCTTTAAAAATGACTAGTTCAATTAATAAAACAAAATTAATGATAAATTAGAAGTTTAAGTTAATTTATTTAGAAGTTTAAAGTATCTGGCAAGCTGACAAGAATTCTTATCTAATTAATTCTGAAATTCAACCTTGAAAATAAAATTGTTAAAAAATAATCAAGGCTTTGCCTGAGGGGAGGATAGGGGGTTTGCCACATTTCAAAAATATTTTGCTTGCCATCACTTTGAATTTGAGTTTTATAATATCTGGAAATAAAATGTCACTAGAATACTTAACTGCCACATGACCCACTCAAAAAGCTATGAAAAATTCCTTTTATTACTTAAATAAGTCTAGATTCTTAAAAGAAATCTAGTATTCTTGGTCAAAAAGCTTTCAAATTTGAAGCCTCTTTCTTTCCAAACTGCACTGGAAAAAATGTAGTGCATTTGATAAGGAACTAGAAAGTTTATTGAATGAAGTTCTCATAACACCTCATATCAGATTTTTTGGTTCAAGAGCACATAACCTTTGCCAAGGAGCATTTATAAATATATCCAGATTCCCAAACTGTTGGTAGGAATAAGATAGTGACAACTATGGAACTTGTCACTTTCAAGAAAGAAAAGACAAGCCTTCCAAACTGACTTTGTTGAAGGCCTCCACTAAACAGTGTTTTCTCCTTAATTTAACATTTAAAGAATTAGATGCTATATTCAGCATTTAACCTTTAAAAATGGGTTATCCATTACAATTATGCCACATGCCGTGGTTAGGTGCAACGCTGTCATTCTAGATTTTATATGACTGCAGTGATGTTCTAGAGATTGCTGCTCTCCAAGCACAGATTGAACTGGAAATCAGTTCTCTTCCTACACAATCTGGAGTTCATATTATCTGTATTTCACAAACATTATCATCTCCTCTAACTCAACCTAGGTATGTTGTAACAAGGAAACAGAAAGACATACAAAATAGGAATCAAAGCAGGTATTTACCAGTTCAAATTATCTCTTAAAGAAAGAAAACATTAGAAGGTAAGTAAATGATAAAAATAAAGTCACCTAGTAATTCTTATATTGATCAAGTCTCTACTGCAATTTATATTCTTTTAATGGTCCAAAATAATAAATCTGATGTATGCAATCTAGTAATCAAAGGATCAGAAGCGAGCTATTTTCCTATTTATTTCCCCTACAAGTATCACAGCTTCAATTCCCCACTGCTCTTCCTCTTCTAAGTGTTAAAGACCTTCATTTGATTTTTTTTTTTTTGAGACAGGGTCTCACTACGTAGCCCAGGCTAGCCTTGAACTGGTGATCCTACTACTTTAGCATTCCCGTTTCTGGGATTACTGGCAAGACTACCACTCCCAGCAGGAGTTACATTTAAATTAGCCAATTTAACCAATAGAATAATGACACATTAACTATTAATATACAGAAACTGTGGTACTCAAGTACCTCTATTAATTAAGGTTCACTGATCCTAAGAAACATGTTTGTTGTATCCTTCTAAACTCTCATAAATAAAAAATAAAAAGATGAAAGGACATGTAGGCTTGCTTCCTAGGTTTTTCTCTACAATAGACAGCTTTATGATTAGATTGCTTGAAATATTAATAGCAATATAATGTTGCTGGAATCAACTTATTTGATAAAAAGAAAATCTGTGTTAGCCTTTTGAATTTCAGGTAAGTTTAATGGCAGTATTTAAATGAAATATATACATACATACATACATACATATACACAAACATAAATAAAAAGGTGGCAACTTTGCAAATTGGGAGTATTTATGTATAGTAGTAAAGATCATGAGCTCTTCATTTTTGCGGTAGTACTTGTGATTGAACCTACAGCCTCAAGCATGCCCCTAGGCCACAAGCTCCTACAGCACTGCTAGCCAACAGTAATCTATACAATGATAGAGATGAGATGCTCTATCTGTACACTGTCCAATATGGTAGCTACTAAGTCACATGTGGTTATGAAGCACTTCAAATTTAACTAAAAACTTTATTTTTAAATTTTAGTTTTAATGCAAATAAAATAGCCACATGTAGCTAGTGCCTCTTGTAGTGAACAGTACAGATCTAGAGTCTTAAGTGGAGTCAAATCCTAGTTCTACTGTTTACTAGTTCTAGGTCCTTGAGCATAAGTTATGTCCCTGAGCCTCAGCTTTCTGGTCTGTAAAATGGGCCTAGTCAGAATCCATTTCACAAGATTATTACGGAGTCTAAATGTTACACTTGAAGTACTTGGCCTGATGCCTGATTTACCAATGACCTTTGTGTTGCTAAGTCTAATAGTCAATTCTCAGACTGGCCCCTATCTTACCCATCAGTAGTATCTGTAGAAATTCAACCACTTTCTTCACTAAAATACTTCTCTTGGTAAGCTACTGGGAGAACTCCACTGGTACTATTACTGCTTTCTCTTATTACTAACACCTTTTCTTAAGGTAGTGAAGCACACCTTTGAAAGAAAGCCACCAACAGTGTCCTTCTATACACCTTAACCAAGGTTTTCTAATGAAAAATTCAGGAGATGTTTGACAGAACAAATTATCTGGTATCAGAATTGTCCCATATGGCATCAGAGTTTTAAAAAAGATGTCTTGAGAATGTGTATACATATATGTGTGTGCATATACATACACAAATATACACATATATAGATTTAACTGATGCTTAAAGGATACCTCTCATATTCAAAATGAAAAGTATAATAAGCTTGAGCAATTTACATATCTGAGAATCAAAAATGCTGGAACTATAAGGAACTTTAGAAGTTAATTTGTTACTCTCATTTTATCAGAGAGAGACTGAGGCACAGAGAGCAGATGGCTTGTTAATAATGCTGTTTCATGTAAAGATAAAGGGCCTTGTTTTTTCCCTTCTCTTTTTGTATGCTAACTTTGCTCCTGAATAATTGAGTGAGCCCTCACCACAAAGGGATAATACTACCTACACCATCACAACAAGGGTTAAGTCAGGAGTAAATGAAATAATGTATTTTGAATTATTTACTTACTTTTGGTGCTGGATTAAAATTAAACCCAGGGTCTCATGCATGCTAAGTGTGCACTCAACCACTGAGTTACAATGCTAGCCCAAGATGATGGATTTAAAGGTACATAGTAGAATTACTCAATACATATTACCTCTTTATCCTCATACCCTCTTTTCTGTTTGGAAAAAAGTGTTAGTCTCTTTTCAAGCATTCAGAAACTATTATTATTACTTTCTTTTTTTGGTGGTACTGGGTTTTGATAGGTGCTTTACCACTTGAACCACACCTTCAGCTCTGAAAAGCTATTCTTGCCAAAAGTACTTGTCATAAACCTACTCAAACCTTTAGAATTAATTTACAATTTCCAGAAGATAGAAGAGACAGAAGACTAAGTTCAAACATACCATCAGGAAATAAATACAGAATGGAGGGAGAGGAGATGACTATCTGAAATTAAAAGAGACACAGCAAAAAGGCACAATAACTAAATACAGTACATGTACCTTAAGTGGACCTTGATGTGAACAAAGTAGCTGTGAAACATTTGGAGATAACTTGTATATAGAGATGTATTATTGGATGATGGTAAGGAATCAAGAAGTCATTCATTCTATTTATCTATCTACCTAGCTATTTATTTTTATGGTACTGGGGTTTCAACTCGGTCTACACCTTGAGTCACTCCACCAGTCCTTTTTTTTGTGTGTGTGATGGGTTTTTCAAGATAGGGTCTCAAACACTTTGCCCAGGCTGGCTTTAAACTGCAATCCTCCTGATCTCTGCCTCCTGAGTAACTGGGATTATAAACGTGAGCCACTGGCTCCTGGCAAGTCATTCATTTTATGATACTGTGATTATGTAAGAAATGTCTTAACATTTTAGAGATGCATACTACAGTATTTATAAATTAAATTCCACTATGCTTGCATTATAAAATATTTTAGAAAAATAGATGAGGTAAATGTAGCAAAATATTAGCAACTGCTGAATCTAAGTGATTGGTATATGAGCGTTATGTTTTTTCTGGTTTGAAATTTTTCACAATGGAAAAATTTTTTAATTAACCAATTTTTTTCATATTTTCTTTGCAATAACAGAGATAAAACATTAGACTATGTAGCATAATCCTGGTACAGCTCAAACTCTTAAAAGATAGATGGTCAGTACCCGTTGCTTTAGGTCTGTATTTTAGCATATCAAAACAGTATACTGCTATCCGCCCATTGTAACTTTTTGCAAGCTACATTGAATGCATGGCAGCACTATTCTAAGAACTTCACGTGGAATATCAAACTTAATTTTCCTGTCTCTATGAAGCATGTATTATTATTATCCTAATATTATACATCAAACTACCAAGACAGTGAACTAGATGGGCTGCTGGCTTCCTTTCCCAAAACTAACCCTACACAAACTATGTAATGGAAAAGGAAGTACGAATTCCAGAAACTTGCAGACACAAACATCACTACAGTGACAACTAGTACCATATGCCACGTGAAGCTGAGTTACTTGAAAATATTACCAATATGAAATTCAATGAAAATTATTTAAAGAGTCAAAATGAATATTATAGATAAAAACTAAATAGTTGAAATAAGTGACTGGACGATGCAAACAGCAGGAGGGGGTACAAATGAAGAATGAGTTAATGAATTAGGAGATCAGAATGAGGCACTCTTCCAGAAGACAGCAGACAAACATAAAGAATTAGGAATACAAAAGAAAACCTAAAAGATATGGAAGCTAAAAGAAAAAGAGGGCTGGGGGGTGGAGCTCAGTGGCAGACTGCATGCTTAGTAGGTGCAAGGTCCTATATTTGATACTGAGTACCACAAAAATAAATAGCTAAATAAATGAAAAAACATTCCATTCAGATAATTATCAGAAGGAGACAAAAATAAAAATGGAGAGGGTGAGATTTTGAAGAAAAAGTGGATATAAGTTTCTTAGATTTACAGATTTACACTACAGTCAAGATTTAAATCTGGGTGGTCTTGCCATAGGGCCCTGTTCTTAACCACTATGTTATACTGACCTAGGGCTGAAGAGCAGTAAGTTTAGCACGGAAGATGAGAGGATTATCATCAGCTTTGTCACCCTAGGATTTTGTAGTAACTGAAGGATGGAGCCCATATTTTCCAATATTACACACTTTGATAATATTGAACATATCTTTCCATAAACCCACAGTACTGATTAAGAAGCATAAAGTCCTATTAAAAGAGAATGTCTCATGCTGGGGTGTAGCCCAGTGGTAGAATGCTTGGCTAGTATGAGAAGAGGCCCATCCCCAGCATAGAGGGAAAAAAAGAGTGCCTCAATTTTCCTCCCTCCCTTTCTCCCTCCTTACTTTCTACTTCCTCCCTCCCTTTCCAACTCTCTCCCTCCCTCCCAGGGAAGACTGGTGCAGTACAGGACTGGTGGAGTGGCTTAAGTGTAAGGAGCACCTGTCTAGCAAGTGTGAGGCCCTGAGTTTAAACCCCAGTGCTGCCAAAAAAGAAAAAAAGAAAAGACAGAATATCACTATGTAGTTTAGGTTGGCCTTGAACTCAAGATCCTTCTGCCTCAGCCTACCACATGACAGAATTACAGGAACGTGCCAACATACCCAATTTCAATTTACTTTTTCCACAAGTTAAATCATACAAAATATTAATGTCAGTACAGTATATTGTAGTGGCTAGAGCTGCAGTCATGGTACAGAGATCAAATGCAGACACCATCATGTATTAGCTGTGTGACTTCTCTATGCCACGATTTTGACATCTATAAAATACAAATGAATCGTATCTGCTTAGTAAAGTGGCCACAAGGATTAAATGAGACAATGCTAGTAAAGCCCTTAACACAGTGGCTGGCATAATAAATATTAGGTTCTGTTTTATTATTATTTTTTACTTCAAAGATTTAGCTGACAGCAATTGCAAAGATAAATTAATACCTTATGCACACCACAGTGGTGGACCTTGTTAAAAATACAGATTCCCAGGGCATGCCTCCAAAAATTGATTCGGTGGGTCTTAGGTGAGGCCAGGAATCCATATTCTGTTGAGTCCCCTGGTGGTTCTGCTGCAGGTCATATATATATGAGGAAACCACTGCTTTAAAGGCATGTCAACCATGGCCTCAAAAAAGCCAGCTTGTAATTTTAGGACAAAAATTCGTTGCTCACACAGGCCTCTAATCCAAGTACTTAGGAGACTGAGGCAGAAGGATTTTGAGTTGAAGGTCACTGTTGTGCTACATAATGAGAACCTGTCTCAAAAAACCAGAAGTTCACTGAATACTGTTATATGCTACATTATGTATTATGCCAGGTTCTGGGAATATAGTGAGAAAGACACATTGCTCTCAGAGGGTAAGAGGAAACTTGTAGTCTAAGGAATATACCAATTTTCATTTGTCTAAGTAGTAAAAAGACTCCTAGTGCTTAATTAATTTGTTCAATGATCATTTACTAAACAAAAGTGAGTATTTAAATTCCAGGATCCACGATCTTGAGTAAGTAGCAAATATCTCTAGTGTCTCAAACTCTCCCTAAGGAAACAATTTCTGAAGTTGCCCTAACCCACTGCATGCAATGAGACCTTGTGTACCACTCACAACACTGCCAGCAAGGCTACATTATAGGTGTTGATGTTTCCACTGGTGACAGCTTGCTAGGCTTTGGAAGTCTGCTATCTAGAAGGCATCATTGGCACCATGATCTCTGTTACCCAAAGACTTGGTGATCCTGGCTCCTTACAAGCTTTTCTTGTGTTATAAGGTGATACCAAATAACACAAAAAGCAGCCCTAGAATTTTCTTTTTTCTTTTGCAGTTACTGGGGTTTGAACTTAAGTCCTCACACTTGCTAGGCAGGCAGGCACTCTACCACTTGAGTCACTCCACCAGCCCAGAAGCAGTACTATATATAAAGCGTAGCCAGTCTGTTCACAAGTATTTATTGTATAGTTTGTGGAGGGGCACTAGAAGCTTGCACTTAAATTACCACGGAGTCACCAGCTGCTGTAAGATAATTCTTCTAAAGTTGCCTGTATTACGTTAGGAGGGGGAAAACCCTTGCATATTGGAAAGGTTATTCATTCTTAAGCAATTGCATGCTAGCTTCATTGAAAGTGACTGATATTGAATAATTAAATATTATATTCCCAACTGGTATAATTTATCTCTAGGAGAGTTCAAGCCTCAAATACCAGCCTCTTCTATGGCCTAGCTAAGATTATTACTTCTGGCCCCTAAATGTTTTATTCTACTGATCTGTCATACAGCAAGCTTAATCTTGTAAGGATCAAGACCTCACATGACTCTTCTGAAATTCCACAAATTTTACTACAAACTGCTCTGAGGAAATGAACCTAGTATAATGGCAATATAAGTAACAATTATGGAAAACAAAAAATGGCAGCTACACTTGAGCACTTTCTGTGTGTGAGGCAGCATACTTTATATAGGTTACCTCCTCTGTGAAGCAGGTACCATTATCTTCCTGAGGAAAGTGAGGCCTAGGAAAAGGACAAGGCTTGAACCAAGTGTTCATTTTACCTGGCATCAACCATACCAGAAAACTAAATAAGAGACTTTAATAACCTACAAAGTATGGAAGAATTAAAAGCATTCCCTGGAGCTTGTTATATTTTCTAATGGTCTATTCTTATTCATATAGATCTAGAAAATATAAATATCTGAACAATACTAGAATTTTTATTAAATAAAAAATACACTAAATTTGAATGCAAGAGGCAGAGAATTAGAAAACAATGACATTAAACCTCAAATTTCAATTATGAGCACAGCTTCTTAGAGGTATATATGTCAACAAAAACTGGGTTCATGTGCCACTCTGTGGTTCATCCCTAATAGGTTACTAACACCTGCCCCACAAATAAATGCGTCCTTGCGAATCTTTATTTTCCAAAGTAAATGAATGCAAACTCAGAGAAAGTTCCTGAAACAGGTTGGTTAGCTATTTCATATTTCACATCAAATTATTTTGATGGAGTATATTCCTCTCTAGTGTTAGGAGGGAGTAAGGTAAAACCTTACATTACCATCTGCTGGCTAATAAATCTGCACAATAACATTTCTGTTCAGGAAACTATGTTTTGAGGTATTAAAGCTTGAATATAGGACTAAAGATGAGGGAAGAAAATTGGACACAAAATCAAGGAGGAGAAAGCAAACCTAAAGCCTCACTTTAGTTTAAATCCTTGTATTGTTCTCCCTGTAATTACCAACAAGCAGTCCACACTTAAAATGACATAAGTAGGGCTGGGGATGTAGCTCAGTGGTAGAGTGCTTGCCTAGCTCATACAAGGCTCTGGGTTTGATCTTCAGCACTGAAGACAAACCAAAGAAAATGAAAGAAAGAAAGAAAGCTTGAGAAGTTAACCCTTCCACGGGTTACATGATTAAGTGGTGAAACCAAGACTCAATGAACCTCAGGTCCACTATAATAAAAAGACATAAGCAGTACATTGCTGGAATAGATAAGTGCAAAAATGTTCTGACCCAATTTTATTGCCTTTTTTCTTAACAAAGGGTACAGGCTGAAGACTGAACTCAAGAGGAACAAAACACCTTGACCTTGACCAAGATTTCCATCTGTGGTATCTATGTAATTTATAAGTTAGCACTTCCTTAAATAAAATTTGCATAAATGTTAAGAGCACCTCTATGTAGATCCCCTGGAGCACTGCCCAACACAGTTTGGAAACCACTAGATTTATTCGAGCTCTAACACTTATTGGCCATGTACCCTTCTGTTATCACAAACTCTCTAAACGTCAGTGTCCTGAGATGATTAATATGTATGAAATAGGTCTTTCTAAACCTTAAGGCTTTCTATAAATGTGAGGAAGTTAAACCTCACCAGTCATAAGCTAAATGACTATATTATACTACCTTAGTTTTATCACACATAATTATTGACTGTAAAAATATTCTATATTTAAAAATAAATACTTATAGTTGAAAAATGGGGGGTAGGAGGTAAAGGGGTAAGGGAGAGTAATGGAAGGGATTAAAGGTACCAAAGTAAAGTTACTCACAACAGGGATACACTGAAAAACCCCTTTGAACATCAACTTAAATATTAATAATGGAAGACAGGACTGTAAAATAGGTAAGGTGTGTATGGGAGGGTGCTTGTGGGAGGGGGGAGGGTGAATGAAGGAGATGAAGTTGAGGGTATATGATTGACGGATTTCATATGTCTATAATGATACAAAACAAAGAAACCTCTTGCAATTGCTTTAAGTGGGGAGGGAGGGAGTTGAGGGGGAAAGAAGATAGTGGCAATATAACAAATGTACAATCTAAGTCTAATTGGAATTGTCACTACGAATAACCCCCCACCCTGTAAAATGAATATATCCTAATAAAAAATTGATACTTATTTAAAATAAAATAAGGCATCCTAAAGGTCACTGAATTCTCGGAATCCCAGATCCTCTGGCTTGTTTGTTATACTTGAACACAACTTTCTAACTTTCATTTGAGGAACAGTACAGCATAGTACTAACAGTGCATGCTTTCAGGCTGGAGGGGAAGAGCGCTTACCTTACTAAGGCCAAGAAGTACAACTCCCAGCACAGAAAAAAGAAAAAAAGCATGCTTGTGAGTGGAGCAGACCTGATCTGAAGGCTGGTTTCAACTAAATTAGGTGTGTGAACCTGGGTAAGTTATATAACCTCTCTAACCTCAACCTCCTCACCCTGGAAATGAAAACAGAACATGTGCTTTTCAGGTGCTGCTGGAGATCATCTTAACAACCATTTAGACCAACACACAAACCCCCCTCAGAAACCACTTAAGTTAGCTATTATTTTCCTTTTATGAAGAACTGTGGGAGTGTTAATATAGCAGTAAATATTCCTTTTCCTTTTTGCTCTTTGGCAAAAGGTTTGAGCTGATTTTTGTTTTCTTTTGGAGGTTGCTGGGGTTTGAACTCAGGACCTCACCACTTGAGCCACGGCCCCATTCAAAAGCAACAAATATAAGCTCACATTATTTGCAGATTATTACATGTGATTTTGACCAAGCACAGTTCAATAAATAATCAAAAGAAATTTAGAAACAAATTTAGAAACCCTGTGCACACATTATGCAGCTCAACTGATGGGGAGAAGCTCTCAGTGAGTCCTGCATTATGGTCAGTTGTGTTTAAATCATCGTGTGACCTGCTAAGTGCCTCCCTGCCCTTAATTTTGTGAAAATACACCTCTCCAAAAGCAAAGTAAAAGTTAATGTGCTTAAAGACAATCTGAGATTTGTTAAGAGGAGGCATGTCTTTAGAGGAAGTTGGGCAGCGTTATAGGACAAATGAATCAAGTATCCTCAGTACAGCATTGAACTCTTTGTATCTTGAGTATTTGTGGGATTTCCTTCATGGAGATCTCCCTGGAACCACACACACCAAGGGTCTACTGTAGTAAGAAAAGTCGAAGTGAAGACTCAGTGCTCCAATTATAAAACAGATGCTTGCTTTCCAGATACCCTACAACAATTGAAGAGCATTTCTTTCTTACTGAATTTTGAAATTTTTCTTTTAAAGCATACACAATGTCTTATTCTTAGTATATCTTCATACTACACCTCTCAAAGTCAATAAATAAGTGTTTATCCAATTAAACAGATTTCTTGTAACCAGAAATTCATCATATAATGAATGAATTCAAAGCAGTTTTATCTCTTTTTTTAAATTTGAGACAGGGTCATGCTGTGTTGCCCAAACTAACCTCAAACTCATCATCCTCCTGCCTCACCCTCATAAGTAGATGAGATTACAGGTCACCATATTTACCCATTTTCCCATTTTCTAATTGGAATATTTGTTTTCCATAAGAAATATTGTTAATCATGGCTATTTATCATAAAAGTTAAAGTATAAAATTATACTTAATTTTAGGAAAGATGCTAACTAGGTAAAATCGGATATAAAACCATTTTCAAATTGAAGAGGGAAACTTCACTAATTTAAAAATTATAAACATGTACAAATACTTAAAAGAATACTTTTCATCATATAAACTTATGTAACTGACACAAAGGTGTTGGGTATACAAACGCCAACAAACAAGCAAGTAAAAATACGCAGTGTTTATATAGAGGTATAGTAGCAACCTAGAAACATATTCAAGATACATTCATGTGAAAAAAAAGCAAGCTGTATGGTATGGTTACATTTACATTTGTGTGCTTTTAAAGCACAAGCAAATATGCTTCTGCACAGGAAAAATGTCAGACAACTCCAGAATCTTAAACTGGGCATGGTGACATATGACTATAATTCCAGTACTGAGGAGGTAGGGGTGGCTGGAGAGTTCTAGGCCAATCTAGGCTACACAGTAAGTTGAAGGCCACCTGAGCTACATAGTGAAACCCTGTCAATGAGCTTAGTGATAGCTCAGTGTTAAGAGTGCTTGTCTAGCATGCGCAATGCTCTGGGCTCCATCCTCAGCACTGAAAAAAAAATCTTATTCTGTGATATAATTATTCATTATCAATTTAATACCTCATAACATGAAAATTGAAATATTTTTGCCAAGTATATTAAAAGTAATAGAAAAATGATTGGATTAAACTCCCAAGTGGCCAAGAGACTTGATAGTTTGTCATAAACGATCCTAAATAAACTTTCCTAAATACTGTATCAGTGACCCTTAAGTTCACTGATTTAAAAAAAACAAAACATATTTGCTTATGTACACAAACATTAAAAAGTACTTTCAATGCCTATAATCCTAGCACATGGAAGACTGAAGCAGGAGGATTTCAAGTTCAAGGCCAACCTGGGCAAGATCCTGTCTCAAAAAAAAACAAAACAAACGAAAAACCCCATCTATTTACCATTATTATTTTTTATGACAAGAACACTCAACATCAGATTTACCTTCTTGAACAATTTTTAAGTCTATAATCAGTATTATTAAGTATAGGCACTATGATGCACAGTCCATCTCTAGAACTGTATCTTGACAACCGTATCTTAGCAAACTGTATCCTTTGACCAATACCTCCCCATTTCCTGCTTTCCCCAGTCCCTAGAGACCACCACTTTACTGTGATTCCTCATATAAATGGGATTGTGTAGTATATGTCTTGTGTTGGGCTCATTTCACCTGGCATACTGCCCTTCAGGTTCATGCACGCTATTGCAAATGGCAATTTTTTTCTGTTTTTTTAAAGGCTGAATAATATTCCATTGTATGTAAAGATCACATTTTCTTTTTGGCAGTACTGGGGTTTAAACTCAGGCCTTGTGCTTGCTAGGCAGGCACTCTACCACTTGAGCCACACACCTCAGCCCTTTTATACTTTAGTTATTTTTCAGATAGGGTCCTGTGTTTTTGCGCAGGGGTGGTTCAAACTGTGATCCTCCTACCTATGCCTCCTGCATAGCTGGGATTACAGTTGGACACTACTACTGACTGTTTTATTTGTTGAGATGAGGGGGTGTCTAACTTTTTTATTTTGCCTAGGCTGGTCTCAAACTGAGATCCTCCAGAATAGCTGGGATTATAGGCACAAACAAACATGCCTGGCCTTTAGACCATTTTTTTTTTACCCATCACCTGTTGATGGACATTTAACATGGCTCCCATGTTTTAGCTATTGTGAGTAATGCTGCAATAAACACAGGGGTTCAGATACCTCTTTGAGATCCCAACTTCAATTCCTTTGGATATATACCTAAAAGTGAAACTGCTGGATCATGTGGTAGTTTATTTTGAGTTTTTTGAAGATGCTCCATACTGTTTTCAACAATGTACAACGGTTCCCTTTTCTTCACATCCTTACCAACCCTTAGCTATCTTTTCTTTTTTATAATAGTCATCCAAACAAGTACAAGGTGGTATCTCATTATGGTTTTGGTTTATATTTCCCTGATAATTAGTGAAGAGGAGCACCTTTTCAAACATCTGGTGGGTATTTACAGATTCTTAATTGCTCTATGGCAGAAAAAAACTGCTAAAGAAGAGATAGTTGACTAACTTTTAGAATAGTAGTAAAATTTCCTAGGTCCATGTTGGCTTTTTAAAAAGCTAATAATCTAAATACACTTACCTTCGGGAGCATGGGAGTATCCCTTTTTTTCTTCTTTTCAGAATTAGGGTCATCTAGTAAGTCTGGCTCAAAAGTATAAAGTTCAGTAAGCTCATTCATGGTAAAGTGACGTTCAACCTGCTGCTGATCGACAACTCGAAAAGATAGTGACTGCTTAGTTACTTGTCGATCATAAATCTTATCTTCCATGGTTCCCTTGTACAAAGAAGGAATATACAAATAAATTCATTTTTGTAAACATGAAACTTAATTAAGTAGAAATATACTTACTGGTTACTATGGAATAGCAAAACTTCAAGGTAATGTATTGCCATAAAGAAAAAGTCATTAGCAATGTTGTTTAATTCATGAAAGATTTCATTGGTTCAGCATAGTTTACCATGACAAATTAACAAAATTACATTACTGATAATCATTCTAAATGATCTGACCCAAATGCATTCTCATGTTGCTTTATGTATTTCTAAATTTGGTAAAAAGGAGGAGAGCAGGAGAATTTTAAGTGGGTACTAGAGTTAGAATGCAAGGGAGCAGTGCAATTCCTTTTGTTTTTTGTTTCTTTTTGTATTATATTATTGTTGTACTGGGGGTACACTGTGACATTTACAAAAGTCCTTACAATATATCATACTTGAACTCATCCCCTCCATTGTTCTCTTTTATCCCCCTTCCCCCATTCCTGGAATAGTTTCAACAGGTATCAAGTTTCCATTTCAATTCCTTTTCAAACATAAACTGGTTTTATATCAAGTGTTAGTGTCTATAATTTTAGGATACAAAAGTCACATAAAATGCCATATCCATTACTTAAAAGCTGTAACATACAGAAGTTGTATATTTAAATAATAGGAGTTTACAATGAGGTTATCAATCTTATTACATGTAAAGAACATCAAATACCAGTAAAGCTCATGCTCTAGTTGAGAATCCCAGATTTGGAGACAGGTGGAGAGTGGTAGCACTGTACATAAAGCAGATGTACCAGCTAAAAGAGCAACTTGGTTCTATCAACCTAGATTACCTTGAAATGCATCAATTTCTTTGATTTTACTTATTTTTCTTAAATTTGAATTTCTGGATTTTGTTTTGAGACAGGGTCTCACTATGTAGACCAGGCTGACTTTGAACTCACAATCCTCCTCCCTCAGCCTCCCATGAGCTGGGATCACAAGCATGCACCACCACAACTGGCTTTTGTTTTTTAATAACTGGTTTTATATTTAAAGGAAATTACTTTAATAGTTTTGGCTATAATGTATTAAATAGACTTTCTGTAATAAGTCTCTATAGTGTAATAAACTAATTTTTTCTTATTTACTCACATTTTCAAATTAAAAGATTACTGGTCGCCACTGGAAAACAATGACCTCTTCTATAAGCAAATTAGTTTTAGTTATTCATCTTACTGTGCACGCTAACAAAAGTATGTACAAATGCTTAACTTTCCTGAATTATAAGAAAAAGCTAAATCTGTTTACTCATGCAAAATAATTTCAACATTATAGAAATGGATGAACTACAAAATAGGAAATCATAGAAAGGCCAAACTTTAATTCTCCTGCTTTATATATAGGAATGGTATTTTTCAACTTTGTTTGCTTCTCTGTAATACAAATGTTCTGTACCTCTAAAATATCAGTCCATCCATATATGCTCTTACCTCTAAAACACTACTAGTTCTGTTCAACTTTTCAATATGTAAAAGAAAATATAAATTATAAACCTACCTGAGCTAAGAACCTATATACATAAACAGGCTTAGTTTGTCCAAAGCGATAAACTCTGAATATACTCTGGATGTCATAAGATGGATTCCAAGAAGCATCAAATATAATTACTCGATTAGCAGCTACCAGATTAATTCCAAGAGATCCTGCTTTGGTGGAAATAATAAATAATCGCCCTCTGAAAATGAAAATATAAAATAATTATGGTATGACTTTTTGATCCTAAGTTAGATTTGTGAACAACCAGGAGTAAGTAGAGGTTTTTTTTCTTATGGTGGGGCTGGGGTTTGAACTCAGGGCTTCATGTTTGCAAGGTAGACACTCTAACACTTGAGTCACACCTCCAGTGAGAATTTATTTCTTACTTATGAAACAAAATTAAATACATCCAAGGAGTCAAGTTGATAATTTATATGACCAGGAAGAATCCTACTGCTGGAAAATGAAACAATGTGATTTAAAAATAAAAATGAGAATCAAATGTTTACCATGTATTCCAAATTTTACTTATAGACACCTCACTAAGAAAATTTATGTATAACTTAAAGTCCATATTTATATATAAGAATGATATTTTCAATTTTGATGGCCTCTCTGTAATACAAATATGGTTTATACCTCTACAATATTATCAGTTCCATCTATGTTCTTTGTCTCTAAAATATTATCTGTTCTAAAACATTATCAGTGTTGAGTACTGTAATGAGCACTGAGCACATCAAAATGAAGGTCAGTGTTCAAGGAGCCAAGTCCAGAAGGGTTGACTCATGTGCAAACAATTATAAGAAGGCATTCTGAATGTGAGGAGAGAAGTTAGGTAGAAACAAGGCACTGAAGGAGGAGCCAAAACAGTAGAAAGACATAAGGCTCCAGGAAGGGTGTGCCTAAGGAAAAAAGATAAACTAACAAATTACCTGATGTGTTAGAACACAATGATTTATAGTATTTATGTAGGAGAATTTGGAAATGAATCGAGATGCATAGAAAACTAAGCAAATGGTAAGAACAAATCAGTACATTAGCAAAAATAAACAGGTGAACAAGAAAGGAAAAGTAATCATAGTATTTTAAACACCTTCAGAATATTTACATAGTCATGGAGAAAACATTTCAAATTGATTTAGGTAAATAGTATGAAAATTTGTATTGGAAAAATGAATGGCAAATAGTGTGTTTGTACACATGGATTAATTCCCATCTTAAGAGTGTACAAAGGATGTAAGTAACCCTCAGAAGAATTGCCAAGAGTTAAAACTGGTCACCTCCAGAAGTAGAAATCATGGAGAGGAGGTGATTGGTCATAGGAATGTTTTCTAAGCCTTGTAAAACTCTGTGTGTGTTTTAAAAATATATAAACATATTACTTTGATAGAAAAAGACTATAATTAACATTTTTTGAACATACAAGTAAGTTTAAGGAAAAATTACTCTGTTCTATTCCCAGAACAACAGGCATTCAAATTGTGGTACATTTTCTATAGGTTTCTTTTTTGTAAGCATATACATTTTTTGGTTTTATACAGTCAGGATAGTATGTATATATAGAGTTTAAGCATTTCGTCAAAATTTTTTGTTAAGTATCATGCTTGATGACTGTATAAGCTTTCATTGCATGGCTATACAACTACTCAATGATTTGTTGGCAACTTATTGAACTATGCAGTTATTTAATAATTTGATTCCAGAGAAAATCCTTGGAATACAATAAACTCGCAACAATCACCATAAACCATCTTTAGAGCAAGCCTTATTTTCCATAATTTCATGACCAAAAATTAGTAACTAAAATGTCATACTCATTACATTTACAGTACTATGCATTAGACTGCAAAGAAACTCTAAATTTAAATAGTAAGAAAGTTTATAATTTGGCTTCCCATCCATATTATGTACTAAGAAAAAAACATGGTTCAAATGAATAGACACACTAAATTCACACTTTATATCATCTTGGAGGTACCATGCATCTAGGACTACAATCTATAGAAATCATCACAAAGGCTGACCAAATTTTAAAAAATGTCATTTAAATGGCACAAAGTTGAAAATAAAAGATATGTACAACACAGGAAACTAACCTACACTCTAGCTATTCAATTAAAAACCAAAACATTACATTCCCATTAATAAGCCAAAACATTGTTATGTGAACAAAGCAGGATATATAATCTTGCTAAATATAACAGTAACTGCATTAGAAAATAAAACGTACATACATGTGATGTTAACAGTGGTTATCTCTGGTCATTAGGATTATTTTATTCTTTATTATGTGTATATAATATATATTTATTGCAGAGAACAAAATGTAGCTTCTTTAATTAGTGGACACATTTAAGGGTTTATAAGCAAATACTGCTTCAAAACTACTCAAATTATTTGTATCTATTCTACATAAACAAAAGATGGCACAGAGCCAGGCTTTGGTGGCTCATACAATCCTAGCTACTAGAGAGGCTGAGATTGGAAGGATCGCAGTTCAAGGCCAGATCAGGCAATTAGTTGCAAGACCCCATCTCAACCAATATCTGGGCATAGTGGCACTTGTCTATCACTCCAAGCTACACAGGAGGCTGAGATGAGGAAGATCACGGTTCCAGGCAAACTCAGGCAAAACAAAAAGTTTGTGAGACTCCATCTCAACGAAAAAAAAGCTGAGGGTAGTGGCACACACCTATCATTTCAGCAACGGCGGGAAGTTTAAAATATTAGGATGGTCCTCCAAGCTGGCCTGGGCAAAAAGTGAGACTCTTATCTCCAAAATAACCAGAGTCAAAAGGGCTAGAGGCATGGTTCAAGTGGTAGAGTGCCTGCCTTGCAAACACAAAGCTCAAATGGCACCCCCAAAAAGAAAGAAAAAGGCTGGCATAGAGAAATATAAAAGGATCAAGCACGTAAAATGTCATAAACGATGTAGGTTACACACACACACACACACACACACACACACACACACACACACACACACACACACACACACCCTCTTGTAGAGAATGACAAAACTCTTTAGTATCTACCCACTAATGAAGCGATCAGAAGCATTGGGGTTACATGCTTGTAATCCCAACTACACGGGAGGTGTAGGTACAAGGATCACAATCCAAGGCTGATCCTGGGCAAAAATGTGAGACCTTATATGAAAAATAGTTAAAGCAAAAAAGGACTGGAGGTCATGGGCACTGCCTGCCTAGCAAGTACAAAGCCCTGAATTCAGACCCTAGTACCAAAATAAACAAACAAATGGGGGTAGGGGGGAACATGACAATGTGAACAACAGTTAGGCTTCTCATTAATAAATCACTGAGGCCAGAAGGAAGTGGCACATTATTACTGAAGTACTGAAAGAGAAGAACAGGCAACCGAGAATTCTACATTCAGCTAATATATTAATCTACCCTTCAAGAATGAAGGACCAATGAGGAACACTCAGATGAAAGAACTCAGAGAACTTGTTGCCCTAGAAGAGAAGAAGCAACAATGAAAAAAGTAAAAACGTAGGACAAAACAATAGACTTTTCTTCCTGTATTCACCCCCTTTAATGTATTTTTTGAGACAGGATCTTGCTATGTAGCCCAGGCTGGTCCTGAGTGCTTGGATCCTCCTACCTTAGCCTCCCAAGTTCTGGGATTACAGGCGTGTGCCACCATAGTTGATTTATATAACAGTCTTAATATGACAGAATTATAGAGATGAAGAACAAATAGGTGGAGTGGCTCAACTGCAAGCATGAGGCCCTGAGTTCAAACCCCAGTACACCCCGCAAACACACAAGAATAGGGGTCAGGGATAGTGGGCAAGGCTGGTGCTAACGATGGGCGTGACTATAAAAACAATAGTAACAGAATATTTCTGTATCTTTATTTGAGTGGCTTTATATCAACCCTATATGGGTGTGTGTGTGTGTGTGTGTGTGTGTGTATGATAAAAACAGATACACATACACACTGAAAGGGCTGGGGATGTAGGTGAGTGGTGGAATGTTTCCCTAGCATGTACAAAGTCCCATCAATTTCTTGGCTCTGTGTGTGCGTGTGCGGTGCTGGAGATTCAATCCAGGGCCTCTTGCATGCCAGGCGCTACCACTGAGTCACATCCCCAGCCAATTTGGTTTTGATAATAGAATAGGTATGTAAGATATAACTGTTGGGGAAAATTAGGTGAAGCATGCACAAGACCTGTCCAAATTACCTTTGCCAACTCCTGAAACTCTGCAGTTATTCCTAAATAAAAAGGAAAGCAAGCAGAAGGCAGGGGATGTTGATGCAAGCCTATAAACCCAGCACTCAGGTAGCTAAGGCAAGACCAGAGTTTGAGGCCAGCCTGCAGGACACAGCAAGACCCAGTCTTTAAATAAATAAACAAGTAAACAAATCAAGCAAATAAAAATAAACAGTAACAACAAAACAGTATCAAGCTACCAGAGACTGTGAAACTGTTAAAAATTACTTCCAGGCCACAAAAGATGGCAATATTAGATACAGTAATTATCTTAAAGTTCATCTCAAGGTATCTTTCAGACTGTTTTAACATAAATGGATATTTATGTTCCATTCTGTGAAAATTACTGAGTCAACAGAAATTACAGTATACACAGACATAATCTCTAACATCTGTGAATTTAATCTGGACAGATTCAGCTCTAACATTCATTCTCTCTCTCTCTCTCTCTCTCTCTCTCTCTCTCTCACACACACACACACACACACACACACACATACACACACCCCTGCACAGCTCAGCATGCACATTTCAATGTTGTTCCCTGCAGTCATCAGGTATGAATGCCATGGTCCAAATTATATGCTTTTGTGACATTTACAAATTTGGGAATGTGAACAAGTCAAAGGTTTCAACTGCCAAATTAGGGTTACTCAATTAAAATTATTTTGCACTCATGCACAGATAATTTTTAAAAACATGGAAACAAAAACTATTCTGTAAGCAGTTGGGAAATTAATTGTCTACTCTTATAACTTAACTGTACTCAAAACAAACCTTGGTAAAGTCTCTCAGATTCTATAGCCTTTCAGTAACTAATACTCTTCCTTGAAATTTCTCTAGCCATAAGCCTTGTTCTATTTTACAACTTGGCTAAAATTAAAACATATTTTACACATACAGGATAATATCCTTTATAATTTGAAATATTTATCAAGTCATAATTTGGCCATCTTTCCATTAAAGTAACCCCATCTCCTTTTTTGGGGGCGAGGGGAGCAATACTGGAGATTGAGTTTGGGGCCTTGCACTTGCTAGGCAAATGCTCTTCCAGCTGAGCCATACCTTCAGTCCTTTTTGCTTTAGTTTATTTTTTAGATAGGGTCTCATGCTTTTGCTCAGGCTGGCTCAGACCGTGATTCATTTAAGGCTGTCTCCTGAGTATCTGGGATGATAGCCGTGCACCAATATACCTGGTTTGTTTTTGAGATGGTGTTTCAGAAAGTTTTCTTTGCCTGAGCTGACCTCTATCTCCCAAGCAGCTAGAATTACAGATTTAGGCCATCACATCCCACCCAAATCCAATCTTTCTCCTTGTCTTTTCCTCAAAGGCCATGCTTTCGTGCCTTTGTGCATATGTTTACAGGTATGTATATGTGAATTTTTCTTCACCAACTGCAGTCTACTATTGGAAATTACTAGCAGTTAAAAGCAGCGTCACCAAAGATGACATTAAAATGGCCAAAAAGCAGATGAACAGATGTTCAACATCATTTATCATTAGGAAAAAGCAAATTAAAATTTATATGAGGTACTATTATACTACTACAACCCTGAATTTTCATTACACTTAGGGAAATACCATTTTTCACACAAAAACTTATACAAGAATGTTTAGAATAGCTTCAGTTTTAATTTCAAAACCTGGAAAGAACTTAATTATCCCTCAAAAGGAAAGGACTCCACAAATTGTGATATAGGCCTACAGTAAACTACTACTCAACAATACAAAGAAATAAATTAACGACATCTACAAAAACATGGATGAATCTCAAATGCACTTCGTGAAGTGAACGAAGTGAAACTCAAAAGGCTACAGAAAGTGATTCCATGAGTGAATCTGGGATAGAGGGTAGGATGAGACTGTTTTCTGTATTGACTACATCTTCCACGTATCACAAATTGTAGAAGCATACACTGAAGACTGAATTTTACTGTACATAAAATCAAAAGTGTATTTGGAAGATCTCTCTGTGCATGCACAAAATGGTTCATACCTCACATTGGTTTCATCATTAAATTCTTCAGCCCACTTCTTCCTCGACTGTGCAGTAGTAGAGCCGTCTAAACGGTAGTAGTCAATGTTTCGGAGCCACTTTCCTTCACCTGAAAATTTAGTCAGAAAACACAATAGAGAGTTGACAGACTGTTCTAGTAGTAATGGATTTTCCTCCTTGTTCACCACTTAAAAGTGGGTGACAGGTAGGGTGTAGTGGCATATGCTAGCAATCCCAGCGCTCAGGAGGCTGAGTCAGGGAAAGCGAGTCCCAGGCTAGCCTGGGACTACATAGGAAGACTCCCATCTCAAAAATAAACAGGTAAAACAAAAAAATAGGGGTGGGAATGTAGCTCCGTAGTAGAGTACTTGTGTTCCATCCCCAGCAAAGCAAAAGGAAAAAAAAGTGAGTTTTATATATTCTATTTGTATAATAAAACATACACTTTTTATTACAAATAAATTCATGACACATTTCATTCAAACAGATGTTGATGAGCACGGGGCTGAGGTACTTCTGGGGGTACTACTGGGGTGTGAACTTGTTAGGCAGGCATCCTGCCACTTAAGCACAGGTATTTTTTTTCCTTAAAAAGAAGTCACTTAAAAGGATTTAGAACAAAGCAAAAACAAACCCTTCATGGGCTTTATAGCATCGTGGGCTGGAGAGCAATATTCCCTTCCTCCTTGCCCTTCCCAAAGTATGGGGCATCTCACTGGGGGTCTGTGAAGGATAGGATCCTAGCTTTATTTTTAAAACATAATTTAGGGCTGGGCATGTTGATGCACACCTATAATCCCAGCTACTCAGGAGGTGGTGATCAGGAGAAACATGGTTTGAGGTGAGCCTAGGGAAAAAACTTAACAAGACCCCATCTCAGCCAACAATCCCAGCTACTGGGAGACACAGGTAGGAGAATCACAGTCCAAGGCCAGCCCCTGGCAAAAACATGAGACCCTATCTGAAAAATAACTAAAGCAAAAAAGGCCTGGGGTAGTTGGTGTAAGTGGTAGAGCACCTACCTAGAAAGTGCAAGGCCCCAAGTTCAAACTGCAAGCCACCAAAAAAGAAAAAAAAAAACCCCAAAACTCTTATATCTCAACAAAAAACAATCCAATTGAAAAATGGGTAAAGAACCTAAATGACATTTTCCAAAGAAGATAAGTACACGGCCAAGAAGCATATGTTCAACATTATCAGCCATTAGAGAAGTGCAAATCAAAAGCATACCACTGTGATGTCTGTAATAAAAACAAAAACGGAAACATAACAAGTGCTGACCAGGACATAGAGAAACTGAGATGCTGGCATATCGCAATGAAGTGTGAGGTAACAGCCAGTGTAGAGGACGGTTTGGTGGCTCCTCGGTTAAGTTTTTGTGATTTTTCTTTTATTTTCTGTTATTGTGGTGCCCCAGTTTGAATCCAGGGCTTTGTGTATGCTAGGCAAGTGCTCTACCACTGAGCTACATCCCCAGCCTCCTCAGTAAATTTAATAAAGAATTACCCTAGGGGCACCCTCTCTTGGAATACCCCCACACACACATTCTGGGGGCTCTACTCTCCTGCTTTACACTTTTCTATGTCAATAAACTCCCGCTTTACTCACAAACAATAAAGAATTACCCTATAACTCAGTAATTCCATTCTTAGGTATATACAAACGCAGGTATATAAATAAATGAAAACATATATGCATATTCATAGCATCATTATTATATAGCATATAATATATATTATATATCCAAAAAGTAACAACAGCCCAAATACCTATGAATGAATAATCAAATGTAGTATTATTCGTATAGTGGAATATTAGTTCATAAAAAGGAATGGAATAATAATACATGCTATAAATGGATTAACATTGAAAATATTGTGCCAAGGGAAAGAAGCTAGTCACAAAGACCACATATTATGTTCCCATACTGGTCCTGTATGTAGGGACATAAAGCAGATCTGTTATTTCATAGTTGTAAGGGAGTTGAGAGGGAAGGCAGGGAAGAGGTAGCTAAAAGGGTAAAGGGCTTTATTTGGTGGTAATTAAAATGTTCAAAAATTGTACATGTCTGTGGATATACTAAAACCATTGAATTTTACACTTTTAAGGGATGAATTGTACAGGATGTAAATTATGTATAAGGCAATTTATAAAGTGCTAATTTATCTTATAATTGATACTACCATATTAGGGATTTTTGTTAAATAGATTTATATGTAAATATGCTTCACTACAGTGTCCACTTTACTATTTACATTCTATAATATCATATTGCAAGCCATATACATACATACATATGTACATATTTGGTGGACTGAGGTTTGAACTCAAATATATATTTAAAAAATATATTTAAAACAAAGAGCAAGCTGGGTGCAGTGGCACACACCTGTAATCCCAGCACTGAGGAGGCTGAGGCCAGAAGATTGTGAATTCAAGGTCAGCACAACCTACATTTCAAGACCTTATATCCAAAAAGAAAAAGGAAACAAAGACCAGATGTGTATAGATAAGGACAAGGAGGAAACGCAGAAAAAAAACCATGATATATTAGCGTTGAGAGACACTGGGTAGTTTTGTTTCCTTTACTGTTAAAATATGTGTACGGATACATGAATATTGTAAAAATTTGATCTAGAAATGTTTATAACTCACCTTTATAAATAAGAGGTTTATCTTTATCTTCTGTTTTCTCCCTACTAGCCAATTCAAGAAAATCTTCAATCAGGTCCAAAGATATGAGAGATTGGCTAAAAACAAGACTAAAAACACAGAGTGTTCATGGATTAAAAGATTCATCTAGTAAAGCTATTACTTCTTTTCCTAAATTAATACGCAAACTTAACACCAAATTATTGTAAAAAAATCCCCCAAAATGTAGTTTTTTAAAACAGGAAATGAGCAAATTGGTTGTAAAATTCATACGAGAATGCTAAGCACAGAGTAGTCAAAACAATTTTGAAAAAGAAAAACAAGTTTGAGGTCTAACTGTACAAGATTTTGGTATTTAAAAAGGTACAGTCACTAAGATTGTGCATTATGGTGAAGGGACAGGAACAGATCAATGCAACAAGAGGCCAGACATAGAATCATACAAAATGGTTCATTAATTTTTGATAACAGGGCAAAGGCAATTCAACAAAAAAGTTGATAACCTGGACTTCATCAAAGAATACAAACATCTGCTCTGCAAAAGACAGTTTAGAGAATGTAAAAACTGAAAAATATTTATCATACTTACCAGTACCACAGTAACTCAAAATTAGATGTAGTCTATAATACCTTGTTATTACACTTCAAACTCTTCTGGAAACTCCTGATTCTCTATTCTAATAGTTTTACAACCCCTATTTAGCCACAAAAACTATGTTTACATAAAGTTTTATGGAGAGTTAAATAATAAAAGCAAGCTTCTTTAGGTATTGTGAGAAAAAGAAGTGCCACTGGTTCTTCACTGTCTATTCTAGGTCACCCACTTGTTGGGATCAAAAGGAGTTTGAAAACCAGTGTTCTGATCTAATTTATTAGTGAGAAGTAAATGGACATAACTGTACACTGGAAATGAAAAAAAATGTAGCAAGAGAATCAGGGTTTCCTCTTTCCTACTCATGCGAACAAAGTGAGCAAATGTATAAGAAACTATGTACCTGTTGCAAGCATGCTGTTTTGTATGGACTCTAAAAGCTTTTGAGTCCAAAAGACTCTACAATACTCACTGCTAGAAGGCTTTAGATTTAGTAGAGCTAAAAAGAACAAAGCTATGAAAGAGCCGCTGGAGTTAAATTAACCACACATGCATTTTCTATTGTACAGTGTCCTGAGCTCTGTATGATTTGAAAATTTCCATAATAAAATAAATACTAAGGAAAACTCTAGTGTATAGTTTTATAGCGTGAACATTGATGTCTCTATCAACTTGGTCTATAAATAAAATGACTACCATAAGAATTCACAAAAGGAATCATGTTCTACTTTAGGCTAGTAGTGAACGAGTTAGAGGGCCACAATAGAAGCTAAAGATAAGGATATGCATTCTAACAATGTGAAGTACTCAACCATTATCCTTCTGAGGTGGCATATATCTATCACAGGAGGGGCTAGGAAGACGTCCATAATAAATATGGTACAAGAAATTCCTGCACTGGAAATTAAAACACCATTAAAATCCTTCCACACTCTTAAAATTCTTGCATGGCACCCAAATAAAGAACAATTTTTTGTGGTGCTAGAGATCAAACACAGGGTCTCTCGCATGCTAAGAAGCACTAAACTGGGTCCACTCTCAGCCCCTAAATTAATTTTAAACCACAGAATTGACAGCAGAAAAAAGCATGACCTTTCAGGAATTCTGAACTCAAATATCTATTTCCTATTTGACAGGTGTCATGGATAACTGACAGGCTTTTTAAGCAAAACATAGCCAAGACAGAACTTCATTTCTTCTAATAAACTTAGTTCTTCCCTAATCTTCTCCATTTTAGTAAATAACACCATTTTGGGGGATTAGGAGTTCATTAGTGACTTCAATGAGGGAATCTCAGTAAAGTGACAGGGTAGAAGCTACATTACATGAACTAAAAAGTGATTTTGAATATAGTGAAACAAACATCAACTAAGAGCCTGAGCCAAGGAAGTAAGTTCAAGGTGCAATAGCTGCAAGTGGAAAATAGCACTAAAGAGACAAGAATAACATTCAGAACTAGTTGCTTATAAGAAAAGTAGTTATTTGTATTGATCTACTGTTATAATAAATTACAGATTTAGGTAGAAAGAAAGCATAATAGATCTGTTCAAATAAATTGTTTAAACAGTAGTATGATTATTAAAAGGTTAATTTGTATAGTAAGTAAACAACTTACACTTTATCCCCAATCTCCTCTGCCATTCGAAGAATTTCAAATAGAAGTACCATTTTTCCAGAATGTTCTAGAATCTCAGCATCAGCATCTGTAACGAAATCTTTGTACCAATCTGGAGCCGGGCTGCTTGGATTAGAAGTAGAAGTAGCTTTACCTAAATAAAAGAAATGGAACGTAAGTAAGTTAATCAGGAAAAAAATCTGAATGAGACCAAGAGAAACAGAAATAGACCAACCCAAGAAGAAAGTAAAGAGACTGATGAAGATTTAGGAGAGGGGAAGGAAAAAGGGACAGAGGGAGAGAGAGAAGAGAGAAGAGAGAAGAGAGAGAAAGAGAGAAAGAACCCCAGGAGAAAGAGCTCTACACAGAGAGAAAGGCATGAAGTAAAGGGGAAATGGAGGGTTGGCATAGATGCCAAATGACAGTAAGCAAAGGATGGATTTTAAGAGAATTCAAGTACGAGAAACAGACCCTGGAAATAGGATTGAGGATATCAAAAAGGGACCATAAGAGATGCAAATTCCTCTGGCCATAAGAGAGTAAAAGTCCCAAAATATACTCCAAAAAATAGGAACATACAGAGACAGAGAGGAAAGAGAGATGAGAGAGGGAGAAAAGACCTTTGGGGCATGAAATACTTCACTGTGCTTGTTATTACAATTCTGGAAAACTCAAACAAGGATTGACCTGAGAATCACTCAATCATATGAAATCATTTTGTCCTTATCTTCCTCACATAATTTGATTATAAATGATATAATAATCTATTAAATAACTTAAAGAGTTTGATTCAAAATAAGGAACATGCATGTAATTAAACATACAGGTTTAATTACATACTTTTTCTCAACTGCTTTGTAATGCAAAGTATTTTAAACTTATATGTATGTTATAAAATATTTAAGTACACAGAAAAGTATATAGAATATAATAAACTCAGGCCCAATGTCATGCCTCTCAGCACTGCCATCCTCAAGCCCAAACTCTGGGCTTTCCCTTAAAATACCAACCTCTTCATCTTGAGTGGGGGATGACAGCTTTGACACTGAGGTCTTGCCCCTCCTCAATTTGCCTGGCAAAATAAATAAGGCTTCACTTCCTTTTCTCAAAAAATAATTTCTAGCCTAAAGTTATGAGTTCTAAAATAGCACCTTTGACATCCTTATTTTATAGTATTTATCCAGTAGTTCTATTATCTAATTTTCTTTGGACTCTGATCACAGTATTTACTTATGTGCTAACTTTCCTCAGGTTGATTTAAACATGTTTTTGTTGCTAGTTTTTCCTAATATTAATTATTTTCTTGGGTGTTTTATAATTTTTTCACTGCCATTTCACATTCAGCATAGCTATAAGCCTGTGAGAATGCTGGGTAGCCTGGGTTGAAGTCATACATTTCCAGTGATTCCGCATTTGCTTCTGCCAGGTACCCTAAGCAATCACCAACCCAGAACTATTTTTGAAATTAGTATTTCACTTTTGGAGTTGTAAACTGTATGAATGATGTAAATTCAAACCAAAAACTATGTGAGGTCAAGTCCATGATTGCCAAGTCAATGAAACTATCTTTATCAACCAAAAGCCCAGGCTAAAGCATAGAAACTTCCTTATCTCCCTGGGTTGACAGGTAACTTTTTGCATCCTATTCTTTCAAGAAGTATGTACCCTTTGAAGGGATTTGGCTTTGAGAAAGAAATCTAAGAACTCTCCACCTTATAGAGGGCTCAGGCCTTCTATCCTGTCCCTGAGTAGGTAAAAACCAAAGCTGTTGAGTCTCAAGACTAGAACACATCTCCAGGAATTCTACACCTGACCTTTTAGGTTTATCGGTTCCTTCTTTGTGTCTGGGTTCTGATGACTTCCATGATTTCTATAGAATTCACACTGCATTTATATCTAAACAACAATGAACTACTGCTTAAGTAGGCCATACTTGGTAGGATCCCATACCTTTCCTGAATGTCTTCTATTTTTGAGGAGTCTATGTAGGCCAGCTCACCTCAAACTCATTATGTACTAGTACAACAAAGAGTGAGTCTCTTAAAAGTCTCTTACAAGGAAGTAACTTGGACAAATATTTTTCCAAATCTGACATTTTTACTGTTCATATAATAATATTCTTTGAATCTAATTGGAAAATGAACATTGATAATAAACTGCCTTTATGTAGTAGCAACAAAGAAAAACAAGGCAGGAAATTTTGTAGTTCAATTTTCAGGACTACCCTGCTATCTTGGAGAAGCCAAGGGTTTATGATGAGGCTGCCACCTGCCTATTCCATAGAGGTACTGAGGAGAGAAATGTTTATCAAGGAATCACTAAATTGGTTCCACTGCAGATCTCAGATCAATCAACCTTGTTTGATCATTCAGTTGGCACCAACATCTTCTTTTTTTGCCTTACGGATGGTTAACTGCTTTGCTCTACAACTCCCAAATGCAAAATATTCACAGTCATCACACTGTTCTCTCTTCAGATGATTGACAGTTCAAAATATTCTGGTATTCGGTCCCAGCTTTAAAGCTCCTAGACACACAGTCAGGCTGCAACACAAGCCTAAAGACGCTCAGCACTAATTCTTCCACATATACTGGGGTGAAGACAACTTAAGCCACTGGAAAGTTAAATCTAAGAGTTCAGTTTTCATATACAAGAAAAAAAGGTGACACAAATTGTACATGATAGGGGGAAACTGAAAGTAAACAAAGAGTGTAAATAATTACAAAGAAAAAAGCCTTAATGATTAAAATCAGTGGAGTTTTTTTTTTTTTTGGTAGTACTAGGGTTTGAATTCAGAGCTTCATGGTTGCTAGGCAGGCATTTGAGCCATGTTTCCAGTCCAAAATTAGTTTTAATGTATAAAATTAACTACACTCATTCTTCATTACCTGAAACACTTCCAGTTATTCCCACATAATTAAGTGAAAATATTATGTTGGCATTGAGATTAAGCATATCTTCATCTGAATCCCAGTTCTATCACTCATTTATAAAGTTAAAGGTATCAACTACAATGCAAGACCACTCAAGAACCGCTAGGCAACGTAATAGAATAATTGAATTTAGGTATGTACATGTAAATAAACATTAGCTTTCCTTTTTTCATTTCTTCCCAAATACCAGAGAGTACAAAATGGCTCACCTATAATAAACACTTATCAGGTATTTGTTGTAACAAAGTGCCTCTTCTTACCCTAGACTCAAGGCCTGACATTTTCTAAATCAATGTTCACAATTAAGGCAACATTCAGTAGACTCACTTTCTTCCAGTTTTAAAGAAACTGAAGGGTTGTTTCCCGTTTCATCCACGTTTCCTTCACCACCTCCTCGAGATCTTGAATTCCAGACTTTGATCACTTCAACGTCATTATCGCTACCACTCCCACTTGAACTACTATCTTTTTTCCCCCTTTTCCCCTTTGTTTTCTTCTTTCTAAAAACAAAAAAATTTGGAAATGTTAGGAAAACATAGTAAAGATACAAAACAAATTATCAGAGAATAAGCAAGTAGGGGTTTTAAATGCACCAATATAGGGCACAAAAAATTACTCAATTTACTTTGTAGAGGGCTAATGGATGGCTCAAGTGGTAGCATGCCTGCCTAGCAAGAACAAGGCCCTGAGTTCAAACCCCACTACTGGCAAAAAATAAAAATAAGTTACTTTGTATAATCATCAGAGCTTAAACTCATGGAGGTTTCATCAGAATCTGAAGCTATGAATTCATCCATGCTATCTTCATCAAAATATCCCTGGAGAAAAAAAAAGACAAATGTTTTAGTAGCTTATTTCAACATACAGTGGAAATTATGTTTTATTTCACTTACGGATAAGTTAACCAACATGACATAATGGAGAAAGGACTAAGGAACTACTAGATTTTGGAGGAAACAATGGAGATGTGACAGATAGGATTATGCAACAGGAGGTCCTGGATGGAATCACAGAAAGGACAAGGATGAAAGCAGAAACATAGATGAAACCCAAATAAAGTCCACTGTTTAGTTAGTAGTATCATACTAAAATTAACTTCTTGATTTTGATAATTTTACTAGGGTTACACAAGATGTTAACATTAGGAGAAATTGAGTCAAAGGGACAGAAGAACTCTAAACTAGTTTTTCAATTTTCCTGTAAATATAAAATTACTTTGAAATAAAAAAGTTGCAAAAATGGGCTTAATAAAAGAACATTTAACACTCCCAGAATCACAATACATTCAAGAAATAAATAAATGAACTAAATATAAAACAGGTTGGAAAACTACTCTGACTATAGAGTATGTCAAATATCAATATTTTCCTAAGGTTATTCAGCTTCCAACAGATAACATTTAAACAATTTTTGGTAGTCAACTTACCTTATTTTCTTTGCTAATGTAGTCTAGCTGCAAGCACCAAGGATGGGTCCAGATTCTACTTAACATCTGAAAATCTTGAAAAAGTTTTGCACCTGCTTTTCCTCTTCCACTTTCACTGCTATTACCTACCCCTAATCAAAAGAAAAAAAAAGTTAAAGAGATAAGAATTCTCTCTTTCAACCATGGTGTTCTCGAATCAGAGGTTTTACCCTTTATCTATGACACAGAACCTTTTGGAAGTATGAAAAAACTTATAAATCTTTTTTCTTAAAATAACATTTTATTTATTTTCTTGGCAGCACTGAGGTTTGAACTCAGGGCCTCACGCTTGCTAAACAGGTGCTCCTGCTTAAGCCACTCCTCTAGCCCTTAAAATTAACATTTTAAACCACGTAAAGTGAGACTGTAAAAGAAAACCATTACACACAAATTATCAAAATATTAAAGAATATGTGGTGCAGAATTATGTTATTTAAAAAAAAATGCATTAAGTAATAAAATACAGCAGGTCAAATAAGTACCTGAAGTTTTAAAGTAGTGATGTACGTAAACAATTTGGAGCTACCAGTAACAACACTGTATGAAAATATTCTCTGGAATCTATTCATAACAAAGCCATAATTATAATTGATACTATTATAATTTCATTAGCTATATATATAATTCTGTTTTAGTTAGAGGCTACTGAAAACATACGATTTTTTTTTAATTCAGGATCTTAAAATCTCCTGAGCTGTATTCACGATCCTTAGGTGACAAACTTCTCTTTGCAACAAAGCCTTGCTCCTATAGCACTCTCTCCAACTATGCTAACTCGAAATGAGGTACTTCTAAACATTACGTTTTTGATGTACAAAATGCAAATATTAGCTTTGTTCTATTTAGAAAAATGTCAGCAAAATGTTTTTTCTATAAAACCAAAATTAAAAGGAAATGCGTATTTCATTACAATGACAAAATTACCAAGGGGTAAAATGTAAATGAATGATTAAAGGCAAAAATAGCATAATGTATGATAATTTACTAAGGAAATAATTAAGTAATAACATATTTTCACATCCACAGTGTTGTCTCTGTATATACATGCACGCGCGTGTGTGTGCTCACAAGCACATGACCAATAGATTGAACCCAGGGCCTCACTCATGCTAGTCATGTGCTCTACATTGAGCTGTACCTTAGCACCACTACATAGTTTTAAACAATTTAAGTTCACCAACAATAACCAAATCTTGACAAAACACTAGTAAAAATGCATAAAAATCTATACTCATTGTATTTCCTAGCAGAGGTATTTATACTTTATATAACAAAAATTATGGCTCTGAAAACAAGGTGTCTAATTTCTTGGAACACAATTGCTCATAGTATTCTCTTACAGTTCTTTTTGTTTCTGGAAGGTCAACAGTGATACTCTTTTATTTCAGTTATTGGTGCCTACTTTATTGTAAGTATAGCTAAAGTCTTACCAATTACTTTAATCTTTTCAAAAACATCTATTTTTGGTTTCAATAATTTTCTAGCCTACATATTTCTTTATTTTCTTCCTTCAGCTTGCTTTGGATTCATTTTCTCATATTTTACTTTTTTTTTTTTTTTTGGTGAGACTGGGGTTTGAACTCAGGGCATCAGGCTTGGAAAGCAAGCACTCCACCACTTGAGCCACTCCTCCAGTCCATTTTGCTCTGGTTACTTTGGAGATGGGGTTTTGTGAACTATTTGCCCAGGCTGGCCTTGAACCATGATCCTCCTGATCTCAGTCTCCCAAGTAACTAGGACTACAGCCATGAGCCACCGGCGCCTAGCTAACAGTAATCATTTTACTATATTACACTACACCCTTAAATACACACAATTTAAAAAGCATTAAAAACTAAAGTTTTAACATTAAAAAAAGAAAATGCTCTGTGTGACTTTATCCTTTTTAACATACTGAGGTTTGCTTCTAGCCTAGCATACATTCCATCTTGGAGAATGTTCCACATGCACCTGAGAGGATTGTGTATTCTGCTGCTGTTGGAAGGAGTGTTCAAGAAGGGTTCTTAAGTGTTCTTTAGCTTTCAGTTCTGTTGCATCATGATCTGTTTAGCTGTTCCATTCATTACTGAAAGCCTTTATGTTTTTTTAAATTAATGTGAAGGAAACTGGGATTTCAAAAAAGGTAAGAAATAACCATTTTATTCTCCAAGAAAGACTGATAAAAAAGTAAATTGTCTTTTTCTTGGGGGGGGGGGCGGATACTACTCATATACATATCAAATACCAGACTTTGGGCATACCTGGCTAAAGAAGTAAAAAGAAGGGCATTAAAAAAGGAAAAACTTTCCAGGCTCTCAGGAAAAGGGTGCAGAGGGATTGTAAATTCAAAGCCAGCCCAAGCTACAGAAGAAGATCCTGAGTTTCACATTCACTTTACCTCAAAATCTTATTAATGAAATAATTCCTTTTTCACATGGAAATCTGATCCTGTACTTTTCAGTGCTTCTTAAGAGTTAACAGGTAGAATGTTTAATGCAATTCCCATCAAAATTCCAATGACATTCATTAAAGAGATTGAAAAATCTACCATTAAATTTATATGGAAACACAAGAGGCCACAAATAGCCAAGGCAATACTCAGTCAAAAGAACAATGCAGGAGGTATCACGATACCCGAATTCAAACTATATTACAAAGTAATAACAATAAAAACAGCATGGTACTGGCACAAAAACAGACATGAAGACCAGTGGAACAGAATAGAGGACCCAGATATGAAGCCACACAACTATATCCAACTTGTCTTTGACAAAGGTGCTAAAAATATATGATGGAGAAAAGACAGCCTCTTCAACAAAAACTGCTGGGAAAACTGGTTAGCAGTCTGCAAAAAACTGAAACTAGATCTATGTATATCACCCTATATCAAGATTAACTCAAAATGGATCAAGGATCTTAATATCAGACCACAAACTCTAAAGTTGGTACAGGAAAGACTAGGAAATACTCTGGAGTTAGTAGGTATAGGTAAGAACTTTCTAAATGGAACCCCAGCAGCACAGCAACTAAGAGATAGCATAGATAAATGGGACCTCATAAAACTAAAAAGCTTCTGTTCATCAAAAGAAATGGTCTTTAAACTGAAGAGAACAACCACAGAGTGGAAGAAAATATTTGCCAGCTACACATCAGAGAAAGGACTGATAACCAGAATATATAGGGAACTTAAAAAGCTAAATTCTCCCAAAACTAATGAAACAATAAAGAAATGGGCAAGTGAACTAAACAGAAATTTCTCAAAAGAAGAAATTCAAATAGCCAAAAAACACATGAAAAAATGCTCACCATCTCTAGCCATAAAGGAAATGCAAATTAAAACCACACTAAGATTCCACCTCACCCGTTAGAATAGCCATCATCAGCAACACCACCACCAACAGGTGTTGGCGAGGATGTGGGGAAAAAGGAACCCTCTTACACTGCTGGTGGGAATGTAAACTACTACAACTACTCTGGAAAAAAAATTTGGAGGCTACTTAAAAAGCTAAACATTGATCTACCATTTGATCCAGCAATACCACACTTGGGGATATACCCAAAAGAATGTGACACAGGTTACTCCAGAGGTACCTGCCCACCCATGTTTATTGCGGCACTATTCACAATAGCCAAGTTATGGAAACAGCCAAGATGCCCCACCACTGATGAATGGATTAAGAAAATGTGGTATTTATACACAATGGAATTTTATGCAGCCATGAAGAAGAACGAAATGTTATCATTTGCAGGTAAATGGATGGAATTGGAGAACATCATTCTGAGTGAGGTTAGCCTGGCCCAAAAGACCAAAAATCGTATGTTCTCCCTCATATGCGGACATTAGATCAAGGGCAAACACAACAAGGGGATTGGACTTTGAGCACATGATAAAAGCGAGAGCACACAAGGGAGGGGTGAGGATAGGTAAGACACCTAAAAAATTAGCTAGTATTTGTTGCCCTCAATGCAGAGAAACTAAAGCAGATACCTTAAAAGCAACTGAGGCCAATAGCAGAAGGGGACGAGGAACTAGAGAAAAGGTTAGATCAAAAAGAATTAACCTAGAAGGTAGCACTCATGCACAGGAAATTAATGTGAGTCAACTCCCTGTATAGCTATCCTTATCTCAACTAGCAAAAACCCTTGTTCCTTCCTATTATTGCTTATACTCTCTCTTCAACAAAACTAGAGATAAGGGCAAAATCGTTTCTGGCGGGTATCGAGGGGGTGGGAGGGAGAGGGAGGGGGTGGAGTGGATGGCAAGGGAGGGGGTGGGGGCAGGGGGGATAAATGACCCAAGCATTGTATGCACATATGAAGAAAAAAAAAGAGTTAACTGGTAGAATCAAGTACTCTTTTGAGTCTAACGAAGACTTAGTTTTTTGTTTTTTGGGCGGTACTGGGACTTGAACTTAGGGCCTCATGCTTGCCAGGTAGGCACTTTACCACTTGAGCCACTCTGCTAGCTAACAAAGACTTAGGAAAGCCTAAAAACCCAAGTAATCACACTCCTGCCTAAGGCGCCCAGGGGAATTCTACAAATAATAAACACTAAGTGGAAAAAGAATAGTTCATTGATAATTGGCTAGCTCATCAATGCAAGGCCCCATAAAGCTGACTTGAAGAACATGGCTTCATTCTGATGTCTAGATGTCTTTACATCTGTTGAAATCAAAACACTGTACTTATATCATCTTCTTATTGGCCACCCCACAGAGGAATCTCACATAACAGCTATCATCCCTGAACTGTCCTGCAAAGACTGCTAAACACTGGCAATTCTCTGGGGCATGCTTACTTTTTATGGGCTGAAAACTGAACAAACAAAGGATTATAGATACTATAGAAAACCTGGTTCATATCCCCAAATAGTCCATCATCAGCTTAAACTCTTACTAATTATTAAGAGTTTAAAAAGCCTCATGTACAAATTGTAGTATAGCAGGACCCCAGATGTAAAACTCCCAGGCCCCTAGCATAAGCAGCCATGAATTCTTTCCACAGTAACTAAACTTCAAAGACAAACATAACGCTCCAAGGACTATCAGGAAACTATGGTCAAAAGTACTTAAACCCACAGAGAAACAAGGTAGCATTCTGGAAAAGCAACAGAAATGTGAAGATAAAAGAGAACTACAAAGATTTCAGAAAGTGGAATGATCAAACAAACTACAACAACTGGATTTAAAGAAATCCAACAGAAAAATTTGAAATTACATGCAGGGCGCAGGAAATCATAAAGAGTGAACAGTCAGAAAAGAACTTTTTGAAGAACTTTTGAAGCCATTGAAATTTTCTTTTAAGAACTTAATGAGGCAGGGCACTGTGGCACACACCTGTTATCCTAACATTGAGAAGGCCGAGGCAAGAGAATTTCAGGTTCAAGTCCAGCCTGAACTATATAGCAAGACCCTGGTCTCCCAAAAAAGCTTTATTGATACACAGTTCACACTGGGGGGTGGGAACAAGATGGAGGGTGAAAGGGAGTAAATTATGATTGAACTACTTCATACACATGTACAAAAATAGAATGTAGCCCATTGAAAATTATCTAAAAGGGGGGGAGGATAAGAAAGAATGATGGAGGGGCTAAATTTGATCAAAATACATTATATGCATGTATGAAAAATCACAACAAAACCCCTTTATACAATTAATACATGCTAAGCGATGCAGCTCACATATCACACAATTTACCATTTAAGTATACAATTCAATGGTGTTTACTATGTTCGTAAGTTGTGCAACCAACACAAGTGATGTTTTTTATTGTTAGTCTGGCTTTTGTTTTGTTTTGCTGTCCTGGATATCAAACACAGGCAAGTGCACTAGAACTGAGCTACATTCCAACAATTCAGTTTCAAAACATTTTTATCACCTCAATAAAAATCCCTGCACTCCTTAGCCATCATCCCCAGATTCCCTCATTCCTTCTACAGCCTTTAGTCACAACTAATCTGTGGTATCTATAGATTTGCCTACTCTGGCCATTTCATAAATGAAATCATACAACAGTGAAATTTATAACTGACTCCTTAGTATGTTTTGAAGGTTGATACATGCAGAAGCATGTACTTGCAACTCTTTCCTTCATATTGCTAAATAATATTCCACAACATGGATATTCCATGTTTGTTTATTCAATCACCAATTGATGGATACAGTACTTGTTTCCACCTTTGGATATTATGAAGAATGTTGCTATGAACACTAGTATATGAGGGGAGGGGAGTGGGGGGAGGGAGGGGAGGAGAGAGAGAGCCAAATTTGAAGAGAGACTTCAGCACACATGAGACACCAAACTACTAATTTGAAAGTACTGACTACAGTCTACAGTAGAGTATTTTGTGCAATTACCTTTTCCATCACTTTTTAAGCATATTGATCCTTATTACACAGAACTGAGTACTGTTTAACAATCTTTACTACATGTTACTTTCTACATATTCCTATATATGAAGGCATGACATTCCATATACTATGACATTTAATATATCTTACTTAATGGCACTAGAGTACATTGATAAAGCATAATATAAACCATCCTCAAAGTTGAGAATTCAGATTAATTTTCAAATTTTCATTATTACATATTAAGAACAGTTTTTAAGTAAAAAGTTTTTAAATAAAAAGATGGATAATACAATTCCACTCATTAAAAAATATTTTCCCAGTGGTATACACACACACACACACACACACACACACACACACACACACACACACACACACACACACACACATATATATACCTACACACATACAACATATATACATAGAAAAAACTGGGAAACAAGACACCAAATAAAAGAAGCTCCAATTTCTGGTTTATGACCTTATGAGTAGTTTTATTTCCATATTTGTGCTTTTAAATATTTCATGGACATTCCACAATGCACAGTTATTATTTCTGTAACACAGGAAAAGCAGCTTTAAAACACAAAACCCTGAGGTTAACTTTTATTTTTTGACAGCTCTTGGATTTGAACTCAAGAGCCTTGTACTTGCTAGGAGGTAGGTAAGTGCTTTATCTTGAGCCATGTCCCCAAATCAAGATTAACATTCTTGAATATACAAAAGAAATGGTCTCTAAACTGAAGAGAACACCCACAGAGTGGGAGAAAATATTTGCCAACTATACATCAGACAAAGGACTGATAACCAGAATATACAGGGAACTTAAAAAACTAAATTCTCCCAAAACTAATGAACCAATAAAGAAATGGGCAAGTGAACTAAATAGAACTTTCTCAAAAGAAGAAATTCAAATGGCCAGAAAACACATGAAAAAATGCTCACCATCTCTAGCAATAAAGGAAATGCAAATTAAAACCACACTAAGATTCCACCTCACCCCTGTTAGAATAGCCATCATCAGCAACACCACCACCAACAGGTGTTGGCGAGGATGTGGGGAAAAAGGAACCCTCTTACACTGTTAGTGGGAATGTAGACTAGTACAACCACTCTGGAAAAAAATTTGGAGGCTACTTAAAAAGCTAGACATCGATCTACCATTTGATCCAGTAATACCACTCTTGGGGATATACCCAAAAGACTGTTACTCCAGAGGCACCTGCACACCCATGTTTATTGCGGCACTATTCACAATAGCCAAGTTATGGAAACAGCCAAGATGCCCCACCACTGACGAATGGATTAAGAAAATGTGGTATCTATACACAATGGAATTCTATGCAGCCATGAAGAAGAACGAAATGTTATCATTTGCTGGTAAATGGATGGAATTGGAGAATACCATTCTGAGTGAGGTTAGCCTGGCCCAAAAGACCAAAAATCGTATGGTCTCCCTCATATGTGGACATTAGATCAAGGTAAACACAACAAGGGGATTGGACTATGAGCACATGATAAAAGTGAGAGCACACAAGGGAGGAGTGAGGATAGGTAAGACACCTAAAAAACTAGCTAGCATTTGTTGCCCTTAACACAGAGAAACTAAAGCAGATACCTTAAAAGCAACTGAGGCCAACAGGAAAAGGGGAACAGGTACTAGAGAAAAGGTTAGATCAAAAAGAATTAACCTAGAAGGTAACACCCACGCACAGGAAATCAATGTGAGTCAATGCCCTGTATAGCTATCCTTATCTCAACCAGCAAAACCCTTGTTCCTTCCTATTATTGCTTATACTCTCTCTACAACAAAATTAGAAATAAGGGCAAAATAGTTTCTGCTGGGTATTGTGAGGGGGGTGGGAGGGGGCGGAGTGGGTGGTAAGGGAGGGGGTGGGGGCAGGGGGGAGAAATGAACCAAGCCTTGTATGCACATATGAATAATAAAAGAAAAAGGAAAAAAAAACATTCTTGAATATAAATTTCTGCAAACATTTCTGATCATTTCCTTATAAAAGCCTATGAATAGTGGAAAAGTACAAAATATAAAAGAATGTAGGAGCTAAAATTTGATATTTTAATTGTTAAAATGTAGTATCCTGAAAAATAAATGAGGTTAAACATGAAGGAAGAAAAAAGCTTATGAGTGAAATTAATCAATATGTACCTTTAAAGATTATTGTTCAATTCATATTACTCCAAGACAGTCCATTTCTATCATTTTAACGTTGTGAGTTTAGTAGTATATCATGTTTAATAATGTGAATCTGATGGCAGCACTGCCTTTCAAAATTACTATTATACATTCTTTCTCCAGCTTGAATGCTGTTATCCCAATGTTAGTCTAAACAAATCAAAGATCTAAATGGAAGTTCCAAAACTCTACACAACTAAAGGAAATCACAGGGAAGATCGTTGAAGATATAGGCATAGTCATCACCTTTCTGAAAAAGGACTCTAATATCTCAGGAAATAAAAGCATGAATTTACAAATACGATTAAAACAAATTAAAAAGCTTCTGCATGGCAAAGGAAATAACTACAAGAATCAAGAGACAACCTACAGAATGGGAGAAAATTTTTGCCAGCTATTCTAAGAACTAATATCCACAACATATAAAGAGTTCTAAAAATTAAACACCAAAAGAACAAACAATCCAATTAATAAGTGGGCAACTGACTTGAAAAGACCATTCTCAAAACAAGCACAAATGGTCAGTAAATATATGAAGAAATGTTCAACATACTGAGTCGTAAAGGACATGAAATAAAAAATGACACTGAGAATCCATCTTATCCTAGTCTGAACAGTAATGATCAAGAAAAGAAACAACAAATGCTGGTGAAGATGTGGGGAAAATGAAACCTTATATGCAGAAAGTATACGTTAGTGCAGTTACTAGGGAAATCAGTAAGGAGGTTTCTTAAAACATTAAAAATACAACTACCATATGAATCTTCTACACCACTCCAGGACAATTATCCTACGCAATGTATGTAAGCGTAAAATACAGATATTTGCACACTCATGTTTATAGCAGCACTATTCACAATAGGAAAACTATTGAATAATTCTAGGTGTCAACAAAGTGGTGACTGGATATTGAAAATGTGGGATATATACATAATTGTCTTATTCAGTGATAAAGAAGAATAAAATTAAGTCGTTTGCAGGAAAATAGAGGGAACTGGACATCACCATGTTAACTAAAATATGAGAAAGAAAACTACTGCATGTTCTCTCTCGTATGCACAATCTATACTTTAAAAGAACAACGCAAGTATTAAATGGAGACTGCAGGATGGGGATGGGCAAAATGAAATGGTTGAACAGTACGGGGTGGTGAGATATGATTGAAGTATTTCATTTGTATGTATGAAAACAGAATAATATAATGTTGAATAGAATAATTTTAATGTTGTTTAAAAAGGAGTGGAGGTAGAATAAGAAAAAGTACCAGAAGGAGTAGATTTGATCAAAATACATTATATGCATCTATGGAAATAACACAATGAAACCTCTTTGCATAATTAATATACATTAATTTAAAAAAGGAAATTAAGTTACAGTTGATTATAACTTTCACTATGAAAATAATATAAGTACACTTTGAATTATCACTAATAAAACAAACATCCAGACTGGCAGAGTGACTCAAGTGCTAAAGTACCTGCCTACCAAGTGTTAGACCATAAGTTCAAACCTCAGTACTACCAAAAAAAAAAAAAATCCAACTGCTGCTAGTAATAAAAAGCAAAATTTAGAAGAATGAGACCAACCAGAGCAGGGGATTCCAAGTTGACGACAAGAGGGAGAAAGCAGAAAGCGTGCTTCCTAAAGCAAAATCTTGGAGAGACGCTGCAGATAGACATTACAGGAAAAACCACCAAGAAGAGTCAGAACTTTGACTCTTCCACACCTTCAGCCCACACATAGCATCCTTACTTCACGTTAAATGGAGAAACCAGGAGGGCTCCCCCACTGCCAGATGCCAGGGCCCATACCACTTGGAAAGACGCAGACCACAAGGTGAGCTAAGCAGTACAACCCTGGGCCAGATCAGCATAGCCCCCTGGACAGACCGACCCCCACCCAGGGAAAAAAGAAAAAAAAACTGAAGAGTAAGCAATAGCAACAAAAAAGACACGTAGCAAATGGGCAGGGAGCCCAGAGCACTGAAGAGGAGAGGAGGGGCAATCCCTCACAGAACTGTAAATAAACAAGCCAGCCGGAGAAGGAAGGAGCGGTGGCACACCAGCAACCAGGAACAGGATAGCTAGAAAAAGTGGTGTTGTGATGAAAACTCCACAGGAGAGGGGGGAAGGCCCACTTCGCCCATGAACTGCAAATAAAAAAGCTGGAGGGAGAAGGGAGGTGCAGTGTCACCTCCCCCAGTGTGCTTGTAAACAGAAAAGCTTGTAGCAGTTGGGGGCGGTCTCACCCAGGAGAACTCTAAGTAAATAAAGCCTGAGGGGCTGGGTGAGTATTAAGCTCACTCCTGAGATCTGCATAAATAAGGCCTCCAGCAACAGCTGGCTGACAGCAGTGAGGCAGGTGAGCCACAGATTCAGATAGCCATTCACAGAACTGTCTCCAGATTCTTTTTTTTTTCTACCTTCCTTTGATGAGACAACAACCGAACTACACCTGCATGCTGAAAAACTTACTGAAACTGTATTGCATTTGAACTTGGGACACTTTGTGATGTCTGTTTTTGTTTTATTTGGTTTTTTTCCCCTTTGATGAGAAAACGACAGAACTACTTCTGACACACCATCTCCAGGATTGGAGGCTGAGGGACTAACACTAAAATTATTAAGACTGAAAATTTATTGCATTTGAACTTGCAGATTTAAAAAATTTTTTTATTTATTTTTTCTCAATCCTCTCTCTGTCTCTCTAATGCCTGTTCATCTTAGTGTTGAATAGTACACTATCTGTCCCTGTTTATATCTTTGAAACTTTTGTTTGTTTGTTTTCACTTGTTTGTTTCTCCCTCTTTAATTAACTTCTTGCTTTCCCTCTCCTCTCACCCTTCCATTCTAAATATCACCATTGTTATTATTACAAGCTAGAAAATACTTAATTGCACACAGTACAGGGACAATAACAACACCAAGGGAAATGATGGGAAGACAGAAAAAACAGGGAAATCAGTTTCCCCACAGCAAAAAATTAGTACAGGAACCAGACGGAAATTAAGAAAAAGATACTCAGATCCATACTCCAACGAAATGAAGATAAACTATGCCAAAGAACCCAATGAACCCCAAAAGAATAATCTAAAAGAAGAAATACTACAGGTAATCAATGAGAATTTTATAGAGATGATACTGGATAGGGTCAACCAAAATGTACAGGAGACACTCAAGAAATTCCAAGACAACAAAAATAGAGAATTTGAAAAAGCACAAGAAGAAATAAAGGAAACCATAGAAGAACTGTATAAACACCAAAGTGAAACAAAGAACACGATTAATAAAGAGATAAATGAACTCAGGCTGAAAAAAGACAACATTAAAGAGGAAACAACTCAGGATATGGAAAACCTCAGAAAAAATAACGAAACAGAATTGCAAAACAAAATGGAAGGCCAATCCAGCAGAATAGAGCAAACAGAAGGCAGAATCTCAGAACTCGAAGATGAAATGGTAATTAAAGGAACAACCTGAGAACTATTAGTTAAACAACTCAAGACCTGTGAAAAGAAAATGCAAGAACTCACTGATTTCATCAAAAGACCAAACCAGAGAATTATGGGTACTGAAGAAGGAGAAGAGGTGCAAGCAAAGGGAATGGGTAATATATTCAACAAAATAATAACAGAAAAATTCCCAAATCTAGAAAAATCTATTCCGATACAGATGCAAGAGGCCTCCAGAACACCAAACAGACCAGACCAAAATAGATCTACCCCATGGCATATTATCATTAAAACAACAAATACAGATACCCAAGAAAGAATATTGAAGGCTGTAAGAGAGAAAAAACAAGTAACATACAAAGGTAAACCCATCAAAATCACAGCAGACTTCTCAACAGAAACATTAAAAGCAAGAAGAGCGTGGGGTGAGATCTTCCGGGCACAAATGAAAATAACTTCAACCCTAGGATACTCTACCCAGCAAAACTATCATTCAAAATAGATGGAGCAATAAAAGTCTTCCATGATACACAAAAACTAAAACAATATGTGACCACAAAGCCACCATTACAAAAGATTCTTCAAGGGATTCTGCACACAGAAAGTGAAACCCAACATAACCATGAAAGGGCAGGCAGCACCAAACTAAAGGAAAAGCAGAAGCAAGAAAGTAGAGAGTAACCTCAACTTAGGTGCACACAATCAAACCTTCAAACAACTAAGACAACTAAATGACAGGATTCACCACATACCTATCAGTACTAAACACTTAATGTTAATGGACTTAATTCCCCCATCAAAAGGCACCATTTGACGAACTGGATTAAAAAGGAAGATCCAACAATTTGTTGCTTATAGGAGACCCATCTCACCGACATAAATAAGCACAGGCTTAGGATGAAAGGTGGGAAGAAGATTTACCAAGCCAATGGCCCCCGAAAACAGGCAGTAGGAGCAATACTTATATCTGGCAAACCTGACTAAAATTAGGAGAGAAAAAACCCAAATTAGTAGAATCAGGAATGCAAAAGGGGAGATAACAACAAACACCATCGAAGTCCAGGAAATCATCAGAGACTACTTGGAGAACCTATATTCAAACCTACATTGATCAAATGAGACAAGAAGGACAGTCCATATTAATAAAAGGGGAAATAGACCAAAAAAAAATAACAATTATCAATCTATATGCACCCAATGTCAACTCACCCAATTTCATCATACATACCTGGAAGGACCTAAAAGCATATATTAACTCCAACACAGTGGTCGTGGGAGACTTTAACACCCGATTATCAGCAATAGATAGGTCATCCAAACAAAAAATCAATAAAGATATCCAAGATCTAAAATATACAATAGATCAAATGGACCTACTTGATCTCTATAGAACATTTCATCCAACTTCTACACAATATACATTCTTCTCAGCAGCCCATGGAACCTTCTGCAAAATAGATCATACCCTAGGGCACAAAGCAAGCCTCAGCAAATATAAGAAAATAGAAATTATACCATGCATTCTATCTCATCACAATGCAATAAAACTAGAAATCAACAACAAAACAAAACACAAAAAATATGCAAACAGCTGGAAATTGAATAATTCATTGCTTAATGAACAATGGGTCACTGACGAAATAAAGGAGGAAATTAAAAAGTTTGTGGAGATCAATGAAAATGAAAACACAACCTACCGAAACCTACGGGACACAGCAAAGGCAGTCCTGAGAGGAAAGTTTATAGCCATGAGTGCATATATTAAAAAGACTCAAAGATCCCAAATCAATGACCTAATGATACATCACAAACTCCTAGAAAAACAAGAACAAACAAATCCCAAAACAAATAGAAGGAGAGAAATAATAAAAATAAGAGCTGAAATCAACGAAATAGAACCCAAGAAAAACCATACAAGAATTAATGAAACAAAAAGTTGGTTCTTTCAAAAAATAAACAAGACCAACAGACCCCTGGCAAACCTGACTAAAATGAGGAGAGAAAAAACCCAAATTAGTAGAATCAGAAATGCAAAAGGGGAGGTAACAACAAACACCATCGAAGTCCAGGAAATCATCAGAGACTACTTCGAGAACCTATATTCAAATAAATTTGAAAATCTTAAAAAATTGGACAGATTTCTAGATACATATGATCATCCAAAACTGAACCAAGAGGACATTAATCACCTGAATAGATCTATAACACAAAGTGAAATTGAAGAAGCAATCAAGAGTCTCCCCAAAAAGAAAAGTCCAGGACCTGATGGATTCCCTGCTGAATTCTATCAGACCTTTAAAGAAGAACTGATACCAACCCTCCTTAAATTGTTCCACAAAATAGAAAGGGAAGGAAAACTGCCAAACATATTTTATGAAGCCAGTATTACACTTATCCCAAAACCAGGCAAAGACACCTCCAAAAAGGAGAACTATAGGCCAATCTCCTTAATGAACACTGATGCAAAAATTCTCAACAGAATAATGGCAAACCGAATTCAACAACACATCAAAAAGATTATTCACCACGACCAAGTAGGCTTCATCCCAGGGATGCAGGGGTGGTTCAACATATGAAAATCAATAAACCTAATAAACCACATTAACAGAAACAAGGACAAAAACCACTTCATCATCTCAATAGATGCAGAAAAAGCCTTTATAAGATCCAACACCATTTGATGATAAAAGCTCTAAGAAAACTAGGAATGGAAGGAAAGCATCTCAACAGTATAAAAGCTATATATGACAAACCTACAGCCAGCATTATACTTAATGGAGAAAAACTGAAACCATTCCCTCTAAAATCAGGAACCAGACAAGGATGCCCACTATCTCCACTCCTATTCAACATAGTACTGGAATTCCTAGCCAGAGCAATTAGGCAAGAAGAAGGAATAAAAGGACCACAAATAGGTAATGAAACTGTCAAAATATCCCTATTTGCAGACGACATGATCCTATACCTTAAAGACCCAAAAAACTCTACTCAGAAGCTTCTAGACATCATCAATAGCTATAGCAAGGTAGCAGGATATAAAATCAACATAGAAAAATCATTAGCATTTCTATACACTAATAATGAACAAACTGAGAAAGAATATATGAAAACAATTCCATTTACAATAGCCTCAAACAAAATCAAATACCTAGGCGTAAACCTAACTAAAGATGTGAATGACCTCTACAAGGAAAACTATAAACTTCTGAAGAAAGAGATTGAGGAAGACTATAGAAAGTGGAGAGATCTCCCATGCTCATGGATTGGTAGAATCAACATAGCAAAAATGTCTATACTCCCAAAAGTAATCTACATGTTTAATGCAATTCCCATCAAAATTCCAATGACATTCATTAAAGAGATTGAAAAATCTACCATTAAATTGATATGCAAACACAAGAGGCCACGAATAGCCAAGGCAATACTCAGTCAAAAGAACAATGCTGGTATCACGATACCCAAATTCAAACTATATTACAAAGCAATAACAATAAAAACAGCATGGTACTGGCACAAAAACAGACATGAAGACCAGTGGAACAGAATACAGGACCCAGATATGAAGCCACACAACTATATCCAACTTGTCTTTGACAAAGGTGCTAAAAATATATGATGGAGAAAAGACAGCCTCTTCAACAAAAACTGCTGGGAAAACTGGTTAGCAGTCTGCAAAAAACTGAAACTAGATCCATGTATATCACCCTATACCAAGATTAACTCAAAATGGATCAAGGATATTAATATCAGACCACAAACTCTAAAGATGATACAGGAAAGAGTAGGAAATACTCTGGATTTAGTAGGTATAGGTAAGAACTTTCTAAATGGAACCCCAGAAGCACAGCTACTAAGAGATAACATAGATAAATGGGATTTCATAAAACTAAAAAGCTTCATCAAAAGAAATGGTCTCTAAACTGAAGAGAACAACCACAGAGTGGGAGAAAACATTTGCCAACTATACATCAGACAAAGGACTGATAACCAGAATATATAGGGAACTTAAAAAGCTAAATTCTCCCAAAACTAATGAACCAATAAAGAAATGGGCAAGTGAACTAAACAGAAATTTCTCAAAAGAAGAAATTCAAATAGCCAAAAAACACATGAAAAAATGCTCACCATCTCTAGCCATAAAGGAAATGCAAATTAAAACCACACTAAGATTCCACCTCACCCCTGTTAGAATAACCATCATCAGCAACACCACCACCAACAGGTGTTGGCGAGGATGTGGGGAAAAAGGAACCCTCTTACACTGCTGGTGGGAATGTAAACTACTACAACTACTCTGGAAAAAAATTTGGAGGCTACTTAAAAAGCTAAACATTGATCTACCATTTGATCCAGCAATACCACACTTGGGGATATACCCAAAAGACTGTGACACAGGTTACTCCACAGGCACCTGCACACCCATGTTTATTGCGGCACTATTCACAATAGCCAAGTTATGGAAACAGCCAAGATGCCCCACTACTGACGCATGGATTAAGAAAATGTGGTATTTATACACAATGGAATTTTATGCAGCCATGAAGAAGAATGAAATATCATTCGCTGGTAAATGGATGGAATTGGAGAACATCATTCTGAGTGAGGTTAACCTGGCCCAAATGACCAAAAAATCGTATGTTCTCCCTCATATGCGGACATTAGATCAAGGGCAAACACAACAAGGGGATTGGACTTTGATCACATGATAAAGTGAGAGCACACAAGGGAGATATGAGGATAGGTAAGACACTTCAAAAACTAGATAGCATTTGTTGCCCTCAACGCAGAGAAACTAATGCAGATACTTTAAAGCAACTGAGGCCAATAGGAGAATGGGACCAGGAACTAGAGAAAAAGTTAGATCAAGAAGAATTAACCTAGAAGATAACACACATGCACAGGAAATGAATGTGAGTCAACTCCTTGTACAGATATCCTTATCTCAACTAGCAAAAACCCTTGGTCCTTCCTATTATTGCTTATACTCTCTCGCCAGGTGGCGAGGGGGTTGGGAAGACAGGGATGGGGCGCAGGAAAGGGAGAGGGTAGGGGAAGGGGGAGAAATGACCTATACATTGTATGCACACATGAATTAAAAAAAAAGAAAAGAAAAAGGAAAAAAAATTTAAAAAAGCAAAATTTATCTTCTTCAGACCAAGCACAATTTAAAAACAGTCTAAAATAAGGAACAAAAGGTTTTCTCACATGTTTAACATATAAAGTACCAAATGTTTTTAATGCAATTGATATAGGCACATGACGCTTCAAAAGGAATACTGTGACAGTTTGCAATGAGAAACAAAATAGAGTAGGCATTAATTATAATCTATTTGGCCTTTTGTGGGTATTTTTAGAAATGAACTAGTTAAGTCAGATCATGCTAACTGAGGAAGATATTACCATGTAGTTCAGGTAAGACTTAAACCATACAAATGAAAGATTCATGAACGAGTTAACCATTTAACAATCATACTTTTCAGAATTTAGAAACTTGAGCAATTCGTGTTTTAGATACATACTCCTATTAATTATAGTCATAAAGAATAACACCCCTAATTTCTTAAATATTGTATTGCTCTCAAATGTGTACATTTTAACACCTGTACTTGAGCTGTAAACATTTTCCAACTGGTTGTTATTAAACACGATTGCTTCTCTAATATTTAAAAACACTGTAGATTTACTGCCTTAAGATAAAGCAAAGTTTTCAAAGGGAAAAATATTAAATCAAATGACCAAATTTAGTATCTTTTATTATTAAAAGAACAGACCTGAACATATCTCACTTTCCTAAACTACCCTTTTACTCTCTCACTGAAATAATTGTATTACCAAATTATTACTTAATATTACTTAATTGTCTACAATGTGTATTACTCAAACAAGATAGCATAATGTACCTAAATCTTCCGAATACATGTATCAAAATGTGCACCTTATTAGAAATGATTTTCTTCCTGAGGTCAAAAAGGAAACTGTTTTATAAGACAGCCAAAAAAAAAAACCCAAAAAAACAATTCTGTAAAATACTAAGATTCAAATACTATTTCCGCCATGACAGAAAGTTTCTTGAAAAACATTATTTTACTCTAAAATACACTGCTTTTATGGAGTATCACTTCAACTATTATGACATAACATTTTAATAACTTTGAGCACACTTCCATCTTCCTTTTTAAGAATCCATTACTGTTACCCACCATGGGTTGAAGAACAGCTTCTAACCCATATGTACTAATAAAACCTGGCATATCACTTGGGGAAAGGTACTAGAATAAGTGATCAACAAGTAAGATATCTAACTCCAAACCAGAGATTACGTTTTGTTACATGAAGAGAGACAACCTCAAGAACACAGGGAGGGACACAAACACAAGCATTTATTGATGATAAAATGATACTTATGCATTGCATTTTTTCAAAGCACACAAAGAAGAATCATGAACCAAAAGATCTTCATAATGAAACCACCCAGAAAAATAACCTGTTAACATTTTGGTGTTATTTTTAGCATGTGTTTTTATCATAATATGCAGAACAGATTACATGCCCTGCCTTGTATTTTACATTCAATCTTTATTAATTTATAACTAAGAAACGATTTCGTAAATTTAATTGATATACCTTTTAATAATAATGCAACTGAATGTTTTTTAAAATTCTCTGAAATTTTATATATCTTTTATTGTGGATTTCACATTCATAGTTCTTCTGAAGTAGTTTTTTACAAATTAAAGGTATTATTCACATATGATAGCCATGGTTTGCAGGGGAGGGCGTTCTTATGGATTTTTTTTTGTGGTGCTGGAGATCACATCCAGGGGCCCATGCACATTAAGTCAGGGCTCTTTCTACTGTGTGTTCATGTTGTTTTGCCTGTTTGTTCCTTGAGTTTAACTTTATTTTGACAATCAGTGCTTTTGAAATTAACATACTCATTTTATTCAGATGTGAAAGTAAAAAAGAACTGACATAGCAAAATTACCAAGAAGCATTCTTCACACACACACAAAAAAAACCTCATAGAGAAAATGAAAGTGGTTAAGTATATTAGTTACCTGTTAAGTGATCTAAGTAGTATTGATAGAGCTTGCACTGAATAGCAGTCATTCGCACAGCCAAAACATACTCATGTTTCGGAGGCAAGAACTTTGTTAATGCTGTATAATCTTTCCTCTGTGATTAACAAGAAAAAACAATGAAAATTAGTTAATCTACCTATATATAACAGTAATAAATTGCTTTGAGAATTCTCATTACTTCAAAAAATACAGTCACCATTTTCTTAAATATAATTACTCTCTCAAACCACACAATCAACCACGTACGATAATACTTAATGAATTTTAGTTTGTTGTTAGTGTTGTTGTTTTTGAAGCATGGTCTCGAGTTATAGCCCAGGCTGCTCTCAAACTTGAAATCCTTTTGCCTCTGCCTCCTGATAGCTAAGATTACAGACATACATCATCAGCTCAGCTTAATATATTTCATATGATTGCATAATACTGTGCACTGGTAAAAAGATACACCAACATAGCAGCCAGACTTTAAATTAAAGGGGTTATATGACCACTTGCAGTGATTCAAGTTTTCAAGACGGTATTCTCCATTTAGAAAAAAGAAAGCAAGAAAAGATGGGGAGGGGATATAATAGGTAACACTAGCAAAACTGACTTGTTTAAATCATATAGTAAGAGCTATGAATGAAAACTCTAATACAGTTTGGTGTGGTGGTACAGCTTGGTGTGCTTGTAACCTTTGCACTTTGAAGGCTAAAGCAGGAGGATTAAGAGTTCTGGGACAACCTGGGCTATATAGAGACCCTGTCTCAAAAAAACAAAAATAACAAAAAAAAAGTCTAATGCAGTCCCAGTAGTCCTCTGGATAAGATGTGGCAATGCCAAACACTATAATAACTTCCGAAGAAATGTTTTCCAACCTGAGAAAACAAGCTACATACAAGCACTTTTAAAACTGTTTTATTATAAGGACAGAAAGACAGAGAAGAACACAATGCTCTAACAAAAAAAAATACTTAAAAGTAGAAAAATGCTGCCTGGGTAATAGCAGTTAAATACAGAAACAGTACTTACTAGTTCATGTAGTAACTAGGATGACTTTGCCACATATATGATAGTGGAGCCATCCAAAAGGACAGCTTGTCTCATTCTGAAACATCTTTGTAGCTAGTGTCTAGTGTCTGAACAGAAAGTGTGTATCTTGAGATTTATTGATTAATGGCTCAGTCTATATATTTACCTATTCATTAATGTAGAGTCATCAAAAGTCTGTATGTAAACAACAGTATTAGCCTGTTTTTGTTATTGTATATTATTATTTTGTTTTTGTTTTGAGATGGGTCTTGACATGTAGCCCAAGCTGGCCTGGAACTCTCGAATTTCCCCCCTCAACCTCCCAAGTACTAGGATTATACATATAGACTACCATGCTCAGATTATGTATATACTTCAAAATATTAAAATTGCTTCTTAAGGATTACTTTTAAGACAGTTATCTTAATTTATACTGGCCTCTCCTACAACTGTAATAGCGAGTTTTAGAATACTATATATAGAACCAGGGTGATTGCAGGATTTTTTTCTTTTTTCTTTTTTTTTGCAATACTAGGGATTGAAACCAGGGCCCCAAACATGCTAGGAAAGTGCTCTGCCACTTGAGAATGTCCCCCAGCACAGAAATTTCTTAATCATAATAGATGTACTGCTCTTTAGAACTCCTTGTTTTAAGAACAAAGAATCCTAACATTAACAGTAAAATATAAGGCTTCACACTTAGCAAATAAAGACTGTTCTCTAAACTTCTCACTGAAACTTTAAAAAAAAATAAATGCAGCATGTATTTTTGAAGACAATGCAAAGAGATGTAACACATAAAATTTAAACTCAGAAAATATTCTGGTAATGTAATACAAATAACAGTACTTTATTATGACGGAATATATCTGTACCTGCACACATCCAGCTAACATCTCATAGAGAATATGAGCACGTTTTTTCATCACTCTGACATCTACCATGGTAGAATCTGCACACTGACCATTTTGGATTGGATTTATAAATCTATTCCTGAACTCCTTAATAGATCCAAGCAAATTTTCCTTGATAAAGTTAACCATGCAATGATCTAAGAAAGAAGACATTAATTCATTAGCAACATTAATGATAGTTTAAGACTCAGAAAAATTCCCCCAGTGAATTGTTCACATCAAAAGTACCTTCCATGGAAGCTTTAGAACTGAGCTATATACAAAGAAAAAAATCCAGAATATCAAATTAAGTGTAGAATAAACATTGGTTGTAAGTCTGATCTAGAACTGGATTACTTAAGCCAGATGAGAAACTGAAATAAAATCATCCTTAAACCTGAATATAAAAAAATGACTTCAGGACATTTTATTTTAAATCGAATCACTATTTAAGACATATGATTTATAAAGCAAGCTGTCTATAACGCTAACCATGATTTTTATGGTCAGTGAAGGCATTTTTATGAAGAAAACGTAGATACTAAGTGAAAATAAGTGTAGTAGATAATAAGCTACTATACCAACATTTATATTAGCTGATTCATTTCTAGAACCCCTTAAGAGTGCTATCAACTGTCCTATACTAATTGGTGTCACAATGTGGATCAGTATTTCTATAAATGGATAGAAAAGAGGGAAATGAATATTAACTGATTCATTTCTAGAACCCCTTAAGAGTGCTATCAACTGTCCTATACTAATTGGTGTCACAATGTGAATCAGTATTTCTATAAATGGATAGAAAGAGGGAAATTTCAATGGGAAAAAGAAAAAAGTAGGAGGCTATGATAAGAAATCTTTAATTTGTTGTGCTGAATAATCTCATCTTTCTTCTTTAGGATCACCACACACATATGAAAATGGGGAAATTCACAAGTTACTTCTCAGGGTTTATTTCATCTGTCATTGACCATTCTGTCATAGATGCAGCACAGTTGTCCTTCTCCCACCCCCACTTTCCTGAAATGTTCATGTTCATCACTTAAAAAAATTTCTCAATTAGTATCTGCCCCTAAATTGGATACATGCCCTTATAATATCTCCTAACTAACTCTATAGGCATTTGTACAATTAAAGAAATCAAAAGACTTCTGATACTTTTAAAATGTATTTCCTTATTTATATCTGAACATTCACAATGGCGTATCTCTTAACTATGGTTTATCACTTACATTTATAAAGTATTTCACTTGAAAGTGTGGCATTCTTTCACAGTAGATTAAGATGGGACTATATAGATCATGGTCAGGGACTATACCAAAGAGATGAAAGGCAAATGGCAAAAGTTGCAAAAATGTATCCAAGACCATACCAATATTCTACAGCATAATTGTATATATTAACTCACACTCAATTAGGTTATTTTGAAGTGGTGTTCCTGTTAAAATAATTCTCCTCCTTGATCGTATAGAATTCATAGCTTTTGAAACAGCAGACGCTTCATTTTTAAGAATATGGCCTTCATCACACACAACAAAGTCAGGGCCTATAAAAATGTATACAAAACAACACTTAATTAAAATAAAATTGGAAATGTGATCATTTTAAATGAATAAAGTTAATCCTTTTATAGCGCTGGTGTTATAAAAAGATAAAACATCATTATAAATATAACCATGTTATCTGCCACCGTATATGGTTAATGTGGCACCAATTAGTATCAATTATATCCCAATAGTAGAGTATTAAATAACTTCCACAAATTTTACTTGAAGTCCTCTGAGTATACAAAACTAGGCAAGAAAAAAATGTTGAGGATTTCAAAGAGTAATACACAAGGCAAATTTGATCAAAGTACATTACATGCATGTATGTGAATAGCACAATGAAACCCCTTTGTACAATTAATTTATGCTGATAAAAAATATCTAGCATCTGAGAAAATAAAAAGAAACAGAACAAAGATATTGAGGAGAAAAAGATTTCCCCAACAAATCGGGAGTAAATGATAAATCAAACATCTTTTAGAATTAAAATATTTTAGAATACTTATTTTGTATTATTTATTGTGACTTTTAGACTTATTGTAACATAATAGTTTCGCATTAGCAGATCTAGTTCACATTATTGGCAAAGACTAACAGCAATTTACATACATGTGAAAAGATAAATTTCAAAACCTACGGTGTAAGAAATAATATAATCTATCATAAGAGACCATGCAATTATTTCCCACTTAACTTATTCCAAATAACCAGCACTCATTACTAGGGGAAAAAAATTAACTAACAAACTAAAACTAAACTTGTGCCTCACAGCTCAGAGTGACACTCAAGAAATCCTACAGGCTTATTTTTTTAAATAAGATACATTGTCTGGTAAAGTATCCTGCATATGCAATTTACTTGCTGGTTAATATACACATATTACTTACATACAACAGCAGCAGGTGTCAAACTACCCTCCATTTGTTACACATTAAATTCACTTTCTACATGGCTTTCAAAAATAACTTCTTCAAATAATATAACTTTTATTCGGTATGCAGATGGGGCCACCCAAACAGAAAAAAAAAGTTAAATTACAAATATATTTTATAAAACTAAATACTGGCTTTGTATTAAAAGACTAGTTATTGTTAGGATAAAAGTTTTCTACAAGGAAAACTTACCTTTTACGCAGTGATTTAAATGATTTCTGCTAGGGAATATTCAGTCTTTGAGGGTGTGATGAAATGGGTACTTTTTTGTTTTGGTTTTTTGCAGTACTTTTCTAGGAATTTATTCCTTTCAAAAGCACCCAAAGATACATAAAAAGAAATGTTTTCTGCATCATTGTTTGTTATGGGGGTAAACAAGAAACAACCTAAAAGCTTGTGAAAGTGGATCTACCAAAGGAAGTTTAACCATAGTATAATGGAAGGAGTTTTAGAGTTGAAACAAATGGTGTATATTTATGGGTACAAACCTTGAATGATATGCCAAATATATTATTAAATAGATCACCAGCCCAGAAAAAATATCACAATTCTAAAATTTTAAGTGCAGTTTCTACTGAATGCATATCACATTCACACAACGATAAAAAAAAAACTTAAGGTAAACCCACACAAACTCTCCCATCCCCATCATAAGTCTCAAGTGATCTATAGTATAGGCCTTATTTTATCTGTGTATACATACATGTCTGAGTAGTCCTGCCCAAGGAAAGGTCTGCTTTCAATGTCCTCCTCATAAGGTATTTTATTTACCTGGAGGCTTTGAAACATCCAGATAGTCTGGGCTAATAACATGATTTATGGTAGGGGGGCTTTTAGACCTCTGCAGGAACTGGAGATTAAGATCAATCACATGGGTGGTCATCCATGTCTATATAACCAAGCCCAAACTGAGCTACTCTGGTTAGCAATACTTCATGCATATCATCATACATCACTGCTCTCTCTGAATGACTACTGCAATATCACACCAGAAACTCTCCTGGGCCCTGCCCTATGTGCCTTTTCCTGTTGCTGATTTTAATTTGCATTCTTACACTATAATAAAACATACCATGAGTATAAAGGCTTTTTCTGAGTTGAGGCTTTCTAGTGAATTACTGAAGGGGAGGGGGCAGTTTTGAGGACCCCAAAATATTGCAATATGAAATGCACCCTGTAAAAGCACAAAAAAAATTCTGTAAGAATATACATGAACCAATAGGGATCAGATAAGGAGGAACAAAGGAAGTATTTACTTTTCCTTTTTCTTCTGTTTCTTTTTTAAGAATATGTATCACTTTTTAAATTTTCCTTAACTTAAAAGAACTGTTTGTTAGCAGAGGGAGATAAAGCCTTATCCTTAGTAAGGCTACCTGAGAGACCAAACAACAAAGCTAAATTTTGTAATTCACATTTTATTTATGAATTTTCTAACATTAAAATTTTTAAATAAAGAATTATAATGCTTAAGCCAGTGTGGAAGATACGCCCTTAGACAGAAGGATTACTTGGGGCTAGGAGTTTGAGGCCAGCCTGAGGAAAAGAGTGAAACTTTGTTTCAAACTTAAAATGCTTAAAAAAAATTTTACAGTAAGTACAGGGAGAATGGCAGCCAAGAGGTTCTGGAGAAAAGAACAGAAAAGGATTTAGAAGAAGCTTTAAGAAAACTTTGTCAGGGCTGGGTATAAAAGCACATAGCTTCCCTAGCAAGTACAAGGCCCTGGAAAGAAAAGCAGGAGTCAAGGGGAGAAGAGAAGAGGAGGGAAGAAAATAAAATTTATTCTGTTCAAAATTCAAGTTTGAATGAAAGAACCTATTAACTTAAGATGGTTCATTGCACTATGGAAACCTATCATTATTTTACAAAATTATATAAGCAGTTCTTATTACTTAAATCTGACAGTGCTTTGAATATTATGTACACATGGGCATGCACACATTATGTTCTCTGAAGTTAGAAAACTTAGACCATCCTTCCAAAAACACCAATGTGAATCAGAAGAGTCTACTGTATCAACTGAAGAACATTAAGTAGGAAAATACGTATTCACAATAACTGGTATGTCAAGGGATAGGCCAAATAAAGATACAGTTACACAGTATTATAGTTAAATATAAGATTTTAACACGTTACATTGCCACCTGTTGGTGAATTTAAAAAAGTAACAAACTCTTCATGCCTTTGAGAAGCAGCAGCTCCCCAGACACACACTTCATCTGCCACGATGCTCTGCTGCACCACAGGCCCAGAAGCATGGAGCCAAGTGACCATGGACTAAACCCTCTGAAACTGAGATCCAAAATAAATCCTTCCTTCTTTAAGTTGTTTCTGTAAGGTACTTGGTCACAGCAATGAGAAAAGTAACTTAAGACATAAGGTACAATGCACATTTATAAATACTACACTAAAATGGTAATTCTATCAAGTTTCCATTTAAGCCGCTATGTAGAAACTTAATAGCAAGAAAATAAAAAGACAAATTAAAATTTGAAAAAAATAACAAAAAATCAAAAAGATTAGGGAGAAAGTAATTAAATTGTTTGGAACTGTCCCAAATCTCAGAGCCACTGAAACCAGGAAAGATAACAAAATGATTGCTGTCACTTTGCATCACTAGGGTTTGGAATGTTATGCAGCAACAGATAACCAAAGAAGCTGAGCTCAGAATGTATACTACTATGTAACAATACTGGTCAACTCCAGTTTCCATCAATGTGTTTAATTTTCCAGGTTCTAACTAGATAGCCTAATGCTATCTCTTTCCAGGTTTATGACCTGACTCCATCCTGAAGAGCCTGACATCGCAAACTGCTTGTTTGGTTCTAAAGTTTTGCTTCAATTCTGAACTTCAATTCAAACTTTTCATCTACATTAGACCCAAACCAGGGTCTTCAGATACTTAGCTGTTATTTATGATTCTTCCCCATCACCAATTTTGTATCAAATCAGAGTAAAGGAATTGGGGAGGAGGAGGAGAAAGAGGGAGGGAGGAAGGAAGGGTTTAGAAAAGGACTGTGAGGCATGGTTCAAGTGAGAGGCATGAGTTCAATCCCCAGTATTGTTTCCCTCCGCCAAAAAAGAAATGCCATTTAGATTATATGGAGGAAAATGTACATTAATACTCAGGTTACCACAATGAGTGAAAAGTGCTTAGAAGGACTCAGTAAGCAATTTCAACTAGTTGTTTTATGTGAACAACAAAAAACTACAGTTAATAAAATTACAAATAGCTATCTCTAATAATTTGTCAATACCCACTGAACTCTACATTACAAAAAATAAACTCTAATACATGCAAACAACAGAGGTACTAACCTAGATAATGTAGGAAATAATTTTTGATTGTTTCTTTCATTTTACTATTTTTTAAAACAAGGATGAACTGTTATCCACACACGCAAAATAAAACAAGTGTCAATTATGAGAGTCCCTGCCTCCACCTCCCTCAGAACATCCTGAACATGGTGATTGAATAGAATAGAAAAATCAAGACAAGTCTGATTTCAAAATTTCAATAAAGCAAAAGCAGGCAATGCAAAACATCAAACATGTTTAAGTTTCTCCAGCCCACATTCCAATATAATCAACTAGCAATTAATAATGGGAATTGAACCTTAGAAAAGTTAAATTGCTCTCCTGCCCTCCACCCCACCCGCACTTACAGTTGGGGTGTACAGGTATTAGGGAATACAAAAATCAGAGGAAAAAGAATTAAAAAAAAATTCACAAAGCTGCTGTTCTTCAGAGTAGAAAGGAAACCAGAATTTTACAACTGTACAAAAAAAAATCCCAAGGCAGTTAACATAATTCATTCACAATCACTCCTACTTGAGAGAATAAAGAGATCAGTGTCTTACATGGCTCTAGGCCAGCCCCAGCAAAAAGTTAGCAAGACCTGATGTTAACAAATGAGCCCTGCATAGTGGTGCACACCTGTGGTCTAAGCTATGTGGCAGGCATACAGAGAAGGATTGTGGTCTGAAGCTGGTACCAGGTAAAAGCAGGAGAACCTATCTGAAAAGTATCTAAAGTAAAATATGGGCTGGAGGCGTGGCTCAAGTGTCAGAGTGCCTGACAAACTTGAGGCCCTGAGCCGAAAACCCAATAACCGCAAGACAACAATAACAACAAACCTATGGTTTCAGAACTAGGTCCTACAGATTCACCAGAAACTATGGATAGTGTGCTTCATCAAAGAAAACAGTTTCAGTTCAGATCAAGTTAAGACATTATAGATCTAGCCTGGCTGATGTGTGTCTGTAAGTGCTGTCACCCTGAACAGCTGTAAACAACAGCATGTAATTCCATAGAAAGCTTAAGGATTGAAAACAGGTACTCAGCTAATTAGATCTCCCATGCGTCACACTTTTCAGAGCTCTTCCTGTCTTCTGATCTTCAATTAGCACTCTCATTAAGACTTTGTACACTTTTTTTTAAATCTCGGTCTCTTGAACTCCTGTCTCTGTCAGGTGATGCTAAATCTTGGTCTCTGAATCTTTCTTTGGAGGATTCCCCCCTTGGATCGCCCCCTCCTCCTATCTCTGGAACTGCTGACTCTGGTGGCTGTGGCTACAACTATGGCCGCCAAAGGCAGACCGATAGCAATACCATTTCTCCTGAGACTTGACTAGAGGTCTCCTGACATGGAGTGACACTGGTGTCTGCAATGCTCTCTGGCCTGGATCTTTTGGGATTCTTGTTATGTAACTGAGACCCCCCTCAATTTTTCCCATTCTTTTCTCTCCCTTTCTCCTCTTCATTTCAGACATCTCTGGTTTCTTTTCTCCTGCTTCTAAGCTCAACTCTCTTTAATTCTTCAAGCCTCTCTCTTATTTCAATAAACCCTACATACAGTTTGCTCCCAAAATGATCAGCCAGGAGCCTGTCGTTACCATGAAGGCCTAAATAGGCAGAGGAAACTACCCAGACTCAAGGTTTCTGCTGCCATAAGCTGGAAGGGAGCTGCCTGAGGATTCTAACAAACTTCCTGTTTCTCTTTTCTTTGCCTGTGCTTTCTCTATTTCATCAATTACTTTCTGAGATTCTTCACATTCCTTTGGCCACTAGTCCTTGACTAACAATTTTCTACCTTCATTTAACTCATGAACATGTTCTGCCTTTGCTATCACTTCAGCACTAATCTCTTCTTGAGTTTCTGCTAATCTTTTCTTTGCCACTTCTTCCCTTCAAATCACAGTATGCAGTAACTGCAGATGACCCATGGTAACAAGTTCAAAGAAAAAATTCTCCTCTTTGAATGCAATTTCATAATCTGCTTAAAGCTAGGTCATGGACTTTCTGACATTCTACAAGATCCCTTCTAGTTACAGAAAGGACAAAATGGGGACAACAGTTAAGTCGAGTCTTGTCTACTCTCATCACTGAATTTGAGTGGCTGGTGTGTAGTATCCCAGATTCAGGAAGTGCCCATCAACTGGTCCAGCACTGCAGGCATCTGAGCCTGCCCTGACATGGCATAGCAGGCAGACTGACAAGCAGGGGTGACGTGTAGATCGCGCCCTTTGGGGGAGAGTTACAGGGAATGAGTCAGAGGACGTAAAATGCTGTGTTGGTGGCTGCCGCTGCCAAAAAGTTATGAAATAAGGGAGCCAAAAGGGTCACAAGAGAGTCTGGGCTGTGCTCCTCAGAATGACATGTACGGGAAAGATAGCAGCCCTATAAAGCAACTTTTGTGTCCTCCCTCTCCATCCAGTTACTGGGACAGAAATGACATGGGTTAAGCAATCTCTTGCCTCCAACACCATCTCCTGCTAGAAGCCACAAATCTCCCCCACCCGCCATTGCTGGCTCACTTCCACCATCAGCACTCCTCATGGAAAACGATATTTTAAATGCAAATTATAGAGGTATAGACAAAAGAAATAAAAACATTATACACTTGCTGGTAAATTTGTTTATCAGAGGGATATAGATAAACAATTATGAAAATACTTCACAAGTATGAGGCTGAACAAATAAGTAAATGAACAGTGAATGGCAGGAATCAAAATTCTCACTGTTGGAAAGGCAAGTTAAAGATAAACAAAAAGAAAGGTAAAATGAACCTTGTAGTACTGAGTTAGAGCTGAAGACACCATTATGAAACATGTTTCAACATACACGCACACACACACACACACACACACACAGACACACTCATTAGTACACATGAATGTATCATCTGTTCTGCCCTCTGAGAGGTCCTAGAAGTAATGACATACTCAGCACCCAGATATTTGTAAATGTCATTTTTCAGTAAAAGGAATCATGGTGTCTTGGAGAAATGGCTGATTCTAGGCACAAGACAATATAAAATGAGCCTGGAGTTTCCTGTAGTAACAGAAAGTAATGAAGCGCTCCCAAACAAAAAGGACGGGGGTACATCAAGGGGACAGGCACAGAAACTGAGCAAGGAAAGCTCCCAACAGTCAAAGTAAAACAGTTGGACTAACAAAATAAATACGTAATTAGTTTACAGCCCATTACATAAAAAGAAATAGATGAGTTCATACTGACCTAAATCAATGGGTTAAGAAGAAATAAATGTTTCTTAAAGAGAAAATACCCCAAAACTTGATGTGTAGATACTACCCATTATTGGAGACAGAGTTTAATTTCTGCCTTCCTCCCATTCCAGAGGGTTAGATTTAATAACTGGCTTCCTGGAACATACCTATAATCCCACCACTCAGGAGGCTGAGGCAGGAGGATTGTGAGTTCTAGCCCGGCCTGGACAACATAATGAGACTCCATCTCCAAATAAGCAAGCAAACAAATAGGAACAAATAAAAACAGGAACTCTATAGGAGAAAAGTGGCAGACACTACTTTAAGTTCCATCACTATTAATGTCATGCAGATGTCACATACAACTTCATAAGATGTGACAAAAAGGGTACTTCACCTCTGGTGTATTTTTTTAAAAACCTATGAACCTCAGTTTAATCACAAGAAAAAAGTGAAACCCAGATTAGTGAACATTTTACAGGATACCTGGACAAGGACTCCTCAAACCTGACAAGATTAAAAAAAACTAAAGACTGAAAAACTGTCAAAGACAAGAAGGTGCGGAGACACGATAGCTAAATGCAATGTGGTACCGTGGTTGGAAAAACTGGTTTAGAGTTTAGTTAATAATTGACATGCCAAAACAGATCAATTTCTTAGTACTGGAAAATCTATCACGGCAATGTAAGATGGAAACAATGGGGAAACTGGGTGCAGGGAATATGGGAACTTTCTGTGCTGTCTTTTCAACTTTGCTATAGATAGAAAATTATTATAAAATAATTTTTAAATGTTACTAAGTGATGAACATGTGAAGAAATATGGCCTTTCATATTAGGAGCTTTAATTTCTTTTTCCACATTTCCTCATGAACAAATAAGAACATTAAGAACCTAAAACTACTGTTTTAAATTGTTCCAGAGAAACCTTATAAAAAATGAACCAACCACAGGATTTTTTGACATCCACTTTGATCATCTGAAAAAGATAAACTTATTAGGTCTTAGATTTACAATGGCAAAGTTACTTTGGTTTATATTAATTATATCATTCTTCCTCTCTTAAAAAAAAAGAGGCAAAGCCACGGACTTTAAAAACTAGTGTTAATTTTGACTGTGACAATTATCGAGACTTTCTCAACAAATATAAAACTTACAGTATCTTGAAGTAATGATATGACAAAATAACATTTAAAGAAGAAAAAATTATACACATAAATTTATAATCTTAAATAAAACTTAATTTTTGTTTTGGACATAGAACGTGTAGCTTTTCCACAAGGCCAATAAGATGAACTATTTGGCCATCATATCAAATTACTATTAAATAAGGATAGACAATATTGCAAATATCAGCCTCCCATAGTGATGGCACTTTAAAAGACAGATAAGCAAGCAGCAAAGAGAAGAGAGGCTTAAGAACTGTTTTCCGAGTATGGGGAGAGTTTTTTTGTTTTTGTGTGTCTGTTTTTGAGACAGGGTCTTGTTTATATAGCCCAGATTGGCCTTGAACTCTTGATCCTCATGCTTCAGCCACCAAAGTGCTGGGATTGTAGGCTTGTATGCCCTCACCTGACTCTGGAGAAACTTCTTGTTATCAGACAAGAATGTTGAGACTGTTGAAAAAAAGCTACAATTGTGACATAGGCACTTTTGTTTTATGAGGTGTTCTATGAAAATCCTAAACACTTCCACACTCGGAAATTAAAGTTTGAACATCTAGCAACATTGAGGGTGATTTTACCTTACTGAAATGAACCTTGATACTAAGAATCAAAAAGAAGGCAAAAATCTGAAGATAAATGAAGGAAATACCAGTTTCTTAGCAGTTGCTCAATTAGTATTTGTTAACTTGTCTTTTTTCAACTTGCTTCTTCATGTCAGTGCTTGTTAATACCTTACCTGGATCAACCAAAGCTTTATTGAATATTTCTTTAAGTTTCCGACTCTTCACATTCCTTCCTTGAGCAAGATTTCTGTACATCTCATACCCTATGATCATAACACCACCATCCTCTTGCCACCTCTGAAGCATGTAACTTCTCTCCTGAGGACGTTTCACAGTGGCTAATTCGGAGACCTTTTGTGGAAAAATAATTTTTTAAATGTGATTATTAAAATGCATGAATACTAAACATTACCATTAAAATATGAGTAATTATAACTCTTACTATATGAATTTCGTGTAATCACTTTAAAGGAAATTATTTAAAATACGATACCTCAAGCTTCTCATCATCTTTTAATCCCTCTTGCCACTTCTCAAATTCATTCATCCAGTTCAAAGCAGTATTAAGAGGACAAACCACTAAAGCTGTACTAAAGTCCAATTTGTCACACAAAAGAACTGTGTGAAGAAAACTTACCACCTACAAGAAAACAAAATAAGTTACCATTTTCATTTAAATAACCACAAAAAAGTTAGAAATCAAGGAATCACACCTTAATAGATTTATTTGCTTTAAACAACAAAGCCAACCAACCAATCAACAGATCATAATTTCCAACCCACATAAAGTACAGGGAAAGAAATACAATTTTAAAATTCAACTAGGTAATGCATAAGGCCCTCCCACTTTAAAGCCCATGATTCTATGATCAATATAAATAATATGAGGATGTCACACCAAAACAAAATCCCTGGTTTCCACAGAACGCCCACCCCCCAACTTCCCCCATGTAGAAGTGAATTATGCTACACGGCACTTTTCTATTTCATTATGTTCTGATTTACTGAATCTGTAATGATTACCTTATGCTCTAAAATTACAAACATAACCAACAATTTCACATCTCTGGTACAACTCCTGCCACTTAAGAAATGCAGTAATTTTGGGGCAGTACTATGGTTTAAAACCAGGGACTTGTGTATGTTAGGCAAGGGTTAAGCCACTGAACTACACCCAAGCCCTAAAAATGAAGCGGTTTTAATACTGAAAAATTCTTATTCCTGTACTAAAACATACTGCTAAAAGATGTCAAAGAAGTTAATTTTCACCTTACAGTCTTTGCAATTGTTGTTAGCCATACCCTCAAGCCCACTGCCTCACTTCACTAGGATCTCTGCTCAAACATCACCTCTTTAAAGATGCCTTCCCCAACTCTCCATCCTCCTTTAGCACTTATTATCTGAAAGTACCTATTTCTGAATTTACTCGCCATCAGAATATAAGATTCTTGAGGAGAATCTTTTTCACTGCTTTATCACCAGCCCCAACAACAGTGCCTGGAACACAACAGAATCCAATGTATGTTAATATAAGCACAAAACAGGATGCTTACATATATTCCTGAGTTCTTACCTGTAAAGTCTTACCAAGGCCCATACAGTGGGCAAGAATACATCCCGAACCTGGAGATTTCTTTGTTTTTTTTACAGATTCACAGCAACAATCCCACATAAACTGAACGCCTAAAAAAATGACAGTTTCATTAGGTTGAAAGGTCAAATTTAAAACTCTTTTCACATATTAGAAACAACCAAAATTTCTAAGAAATAGTATTAAAAACAACACTAAGCAAAAGAAATTCTTAAATGTAAATGGAATTTTTTTCTTCACTAAGGTAAATCAGACACAAGACACAAGCATACAACAGGGTAATTTCTTTTGTTCATATTATCTGAGCTATCACAGACGTTTTTTACTCCTTGGGATCGTCGGTGACCTAAGAATACTCCAAAATAAAACTTTATCCAAAGAGGGAACAGCTTCCTATCAAATACACTTTTAAGTTTATTGAGCCAATGAGGAAAAAAAATCCTAGGAGATAATTATTTCTTCTTTTATTCAATAGTAGAAACTAATAAAAAAAAGAAGCTAGCAACCTAAGAAGTAGGACTTGTATAATTTCCGTTATGAATTAATTGACATACATACTCAAAATTGACTAATTCCACTCTAAAAAAGCAGAGGGCAGGGATAGTTGAGGAGCTTTCTAGTATCAATGTAGGAATGTTATCTTAAAACATACCTGAATATGTTGAAATAGCATTCCAAAATAAGGCTTTTAGTTAACTGTATCTCTTCCCTCCCCCAACCCCTTAGCCAACCACTGAAGACTAAGTGAAATGCACTTGCTGTACATACTCATCTGTAAGCAGTACTTCTTTCCCACTTAATAGCATCCACTATGTTTGCCTTCACCCAATTTTGTTCTTCCTCACTTGCTTATTAGCTATATAAGAGCAGAGATTATGTTTCTGCTCACCAATATAACCCCAATGCTTAGCAGAATGTGAAGCACAAAGAAGAAAACAAACATCAGTAAAATTTAAGTAGAAGTAAGTGAATCACATAATAGTTTCTTACCATCTACTTGATGGGGTTTCAGTTTTATAACCATGTTTCTATGAACCTGCACTAAAGGTTCTTTGGTTTCTTCATCTTCATCTAAAACCAACTTGGTTGTTATGGGACACTTGGTGGGTGAGGCATCTTCAATTTCTATCACCTACAAAAAAGGAAACTGTTGATAGCTAAAGTCATGGAAATCATTTTTGGAGCATCCATCTTAGTCAGGGAAGTTTTCAAAAATACAGACACATCTATTGCCACACAACACTTTCAATATCTTGGTTCAATAAGGCCAGACTAAAATCCAGGTTTATATTTTCCAAAATCAAAAACCTCCAGAAGACTTGAAATCACGATGATAATGTCAATAATTTAGCTTAAAAAGGATATCTCAAAACACCTATTAGGTAGGATTGTGAGAAAACAAATGCCCCAATTGTTCTATCACACCACTACTAAAATCCGAATGGACACATGGCTCCCGACAAGGGATAGCTCACTTCTTCCACAGGAAATCTGAAAATGTGTGAGGGCATTTATAGTTATCATCACAATGACTGGTCACGAGTGGTATTGACTAGAGGAAAAGCAGAAGGGAAATACAAACATAGAAGTTCTCCAATGTGAATGATAGTCTCATACAAGAACTGTCCACCTAAGATGTCAACATGACTCCCAATATAAGACAATAAATATATGTCATGAAAGTGAAAATCACTTAGAAACATTGGTTTCAGAATCACAGGCTCAAAAAGCATGACAAGAACATATAATACCACCTAGTTACAAAAGGGAAACAATGATCTCAAATTTGATATTTAAAAGAAAACTTGGGGACTTGGGGTCAGTGGTAGAGTGCTTGCCTACCATGCACAAGGTCCTAAATTGGATCCTCAGCACCACAAAAACATCAGTAAAAGAAAACTTAATTAGATACACATGCACACACAAGTCTGTATATACATATATATTTTTGCTGTCGTTTCCTAATCTCTATTCCTTACATAATATACCCAATAACTGTATAGTGCAGGCCCAAGTATTGCCATTTTGTACATGAAAAAATTGAGGGGCAGAGAAGTTAAATAACTTGCAAAAGTTCATGCAATTAATAACTATCACAATGATGAAATTTATACCCAGATAATTGGCCTTCAGTATCCGTGTTCTTAACTACTACAAAATACTACTTTAGCAAAAGAATGCTTATACAAATAGTTTTATGGTTCCATGAAAAGAAATAAAAATAATTTAAAAATTATAAACATTACAATGTTTAACGAATACAATTCAAGTTTAATTTATCTGTTATTCTTTACATTTGCAACCAGTAACACATTTATTTTGTTATGTTTGACAGAAAAATTGCCAAACGTATACAAAAGTGGAAAGAATAAAAGACTGAGCCTGATTACCAGCCACTTGGCTTCAACAATTATCAAAATTATGTCCAGGTTTTACTGATAGCCTCCCACCCACTCTCCACCTTATTATTATCATTACTACTACTACTACTACAATTATTATTTTAAGACACAGTCTCACTTTGTACCCCAGGCTATCCCCAAACTCACTATGTAGCCCAGAAAAGCCTCTTCCTGCCTCAACCTCTTGAGTGCTTGGATTACAGTTTTTGCAACTCAATGTGGCCTGTTAATTATTTTGAATCAAACATAAAAAAGTATATAGGGCTAGCAGAGTGGCTCAAGCAGTAGAGCACCTGCCTAGCAAGCACAAGGTCTTGAGTTCAAACCCCAGTACAATTTAAAAAAAAGTCCATAAAAATATATGAGTTCTGGGGCAAGATGGAGGAAAAGAAAACTTCTTTCTTGTGACTCCATGAATGAGAAGAATCAGGGTAACAAAGGACAGACTACATTCTGAAGAAAGAGAGAAAGAACATCTAGAAATATGAAAGAGGTGACAGGACAGCTGAAAAGCACTGAGAAAGAGAAAGACTATGCAGAGAAAAGTAGCAAACAGCCCACAGCTCCAACCCCAGCTCCTCCAGAGTAAGGGGAAGCTGAAGCCACAATGACAAGGTAAGCCAGGAAGCCCTAGTGACAACAGACTGGCAATCCTAACCACAGGCTGCAAAAGTTCATTGGGGCCAGTAGTGGCTCCAGGTACACAAGAAGGGAGACTTCTAATGTGAATGCAGGCTAGACTTAATGGCTCAATCCTATAATCCCAGCTCCTTGGGAGACAGAGATAGGGAGGGTCATGGTTAGAGGTCAGCCTGGGCAAAAAAGTTAGTGAGACCCCATCTCAATCGATAAGCTAGGCATGGTGGTATACACATGTGATCCCAGCTATGGGAAGGCCATTCCAGCCCTAGACAAAAAACGTGAGACTCCACCTGAAAAATAACTAAAGCAAAAAAGGGCTGGGGGCATTGCTCAAGTGGTTCAGCACCTACCTAGCAAGCGAAAAACCCTGAGTTCAAAACCCAGGACTGCCAAAAAAACCAAGTATATACAGTGAACACAGCTCTGAAGCTGACAAATGACCTTGACTGGCCTGGCCTTCAGCCTGCATACAACAGCAGTCTGAACAGTGCTGTTACTATTACAGTGGTTTGTTTTCTCCTCTGAGTGGTACTAAGTATTGAACCCTCGAGAGAAAGCTGCTTACTACAAAGATTCCTGAATAAAACCAGAAGAGATATTCATCCAAAAAGTTGTACAGATCACAACTTAGAAACACAAGAAATATGAAAAAGCAAGGTAATATGACTTCTCCTAAAGCCTGTAACTCAATAACTGAATCCAAAGATACTGAAATGCCTGAAATGCCAGAAAAAGAACTCAAAAGTCTAGTATTAAAAATTATCAATGACCTCAAACAGGATTCAAACAAACTGATGAAGTAAGGAAGTCAGCTCAAGACCTGGATGAGAAAGTTAGTAACATAGTTCATGAGACCCCCTCTCCAAAACAACCAGAGCAAAATGGATTGGAGGCATGGCCCAAACAGTAGCATGCCTTTAAAAAATAACCCAGGAAGTGATAATTTGGGGTTTTAATGGCTTCTTAAATAAGTCTACTCCCTATTAAAATAATAAATAAAATTAACACAGTGAATAAAGACCACCAGATTTAAAGAACCTCTTAGTGAGATGCAAGAGGAAGACTGAGTATTTCTGGCAAAAAAAGAACTGACCTCTAGATCTCTAGATCAAACTACCAGTTAATAGAAAAAATAGGAGCCAATGAAACTATACCACAGGGATGCAACCTGCAAAACTTAGAATATAGGAAATTTTACCCAATTTGGTTTCTATAACAAGTTAAATGTAAGAATGGGGAGAAAAAAACAAAAGAACAAAAGAATGGATTTAAATAGATGAGAGATACAGTATCCAAATGCCACCGAATATGTGGCTGCACATTGCTAGGACACTAATTCACACCAACTATTTAAAAAAAAAAAACTACGTTTGCAAGCAAATTAAGAAACGAAGCATAATAATGTTATGGTAGTAATGTTTAAAAGATCCTGGGCACAGTGGTTCCCACCTGCAATCCTACCTGCTTGGGAGGATTATGGTTCAAAGCCATCCCAAGCAAAAATGTTTGGGAGACCCCATCTCAACCATGGCTGGGCCTGGTGGCATGCACCTGTCATTCCAGCTACATGGGAAGCAGAAATATTAATACAGAAAGGACTGGGGGGGGCAGGGATGGCTCATGCAAGGACCTAAGTTCAAAGTCCACAACCACCAAAAAAAAGACCCTTATCTTTGAACACTGCATTCTTAACTATTTATAGACAAATTGATAAGATTTCTGGAATTTGGTTCCAGAGAGATTATTATTCTCCAAAATAATGTGAAAGTAAGTAAACAGATATAACAAGTCTGGTCCTGGATGAAGCCAGATCAATGGATATATGGAGGTTTACTACGCTATTCTTTCTAAATGAGTACAAGGGGGGATGGATTAAAGGAGATTGATGAAGGGAGTGAATTCAACTGAAGATATCTTATAAGAACTTTTGTAAATGTCACAATGTAACCCCAGTACAATACTAAGAATAAAGAGAGAAAGAACAGAAATTTTTGGGCTGGGGACATAGCTCAGTGGTACAGTACTTGCCTACTACACCCAAGGCCCTGGGTTCCATCCCCAGCACCACAAAAAAAAAATCCTTTATGGGTGTGAGAAATAATTTTTAAACATTTCAGACTAGGTGGGCTCAAGTATATAGAGCACTTGCCTAGCAAGTGCAAAGCCCTGAGTTCAAACCCCATACCACCACCACGAAAAAAAAATTCTACCCAAACACACCACAAATCATTTTGGTGATCACACAAGACATGTCAACTCGTCCCATGTATCTAATTATACTAATAAAGCCTAATAAGGATTTTAAAGATGCATAAAAACAGGACATAAAAACAATTTTAACTTGGACTCTGTAATTGATTACAATACTCTACTCTTGAAATACTGAAATATCTGCATGACATATATCTATGAAAATCATATATCAAGTAGAAATAAGTTGGCTACCTCTCTCAATTTCTCTCGCTCACGCTCCCTCTCAGCAATACGTTTTCGCCTCTCTTCTTCTTCTTTAAGAGCATTTTGTGTTTCTGTTCTTAGTTTATCATCTTTAAGAATCTTCCGAATTTTCTTTCTGCCTTTTCCAGGAGACTTAGAATCATCATTTTCATCTTCCTCCTCCTCCTCTTCATCCTCTTCGTCTTCCTTTTTTTCTTCTTCAGAATTACTCTATAGAATTTAAATGATAAAGGTAAACAGTAAAATTTATCCATTTCACATTCCACCATTTAATATACCAAGAAATGATAAAAGAAAACATGGTGAAAAGCTTTAGAATTATATTTAGTGGTGATGATCCCTAAATACACCCAGGAGACCAATGCAGGAGGAATACAAGTTTGAGCCTAGCTTGAGACACATAGTGAGACCCTATCTCAAAAAAGAAAAAAAAATGTTGACTAAAACTCCAATTAAAATGGGCTGAGGAACAGAAAAAATAGATACTTCTTAAAAGAAGATACACAAATGGCTAATAAGAACATGAAAAGATGCTCAACATCGCTGGCTATAAGGGAAACGCAAATCAAAACCACAACGATACACCATTTCACACTCATTAAGATGTTCGTTGTTGAATAAAAAAGAAAAATAAGAAAATGAATGTTGACAAGGATGTGGAGAATTTGGAGTTCTGGTATGTGCTCGTACGGGATGTTAAATAACATAGCCAGTAGAGAAAAGGAGTGTGGAAGTTCCTCAAAAAGTTAAACACAGAAATAAAAAGAAGGAAAAGAGTTAAACACAGACTTATGTAAGATCCAATTATACTACTTGATGCATACCAAAAGGAATTAAACGCCAGTTTCAGATATTTGTACAGCCACATTTGTAACAGCATTACTCATATGTCTCTGAACAGAAGAACAGACAAACAAAATGTGGCATACATACACAAGGGTATATTCAGTCTTAAAAAGAATGAAATTCTGACGTGTGCTACAATATAACTGAACCTTGAAAACATTGTATCAATGAAGTTACATCCTACACAAAAGCACAAATGTTGTATAATACTACATATAGGAGGTGCTTACTTAAAATAGTCAAATTCACAGAGACAGAAATTAGAATAGACTTAATCAGGGACTGCAGAAGAGATAGGAAATAAGGAGTTACTGTTTAATGGGTCTGGAGTTTCTTTGTGCTTGTGAATGTAATTGAGGCCACTGAATTATATACTCTGAAATGTTTAAAAAGGTAATTTTTAGAAAAATGAACCCATCTGGGCTACAGATGTGACTTAGTGGTAGGATGTGCCAGGCCCTGAGGACACTTCTAAACACCACCATCACAACAACAAAAAAGATGAACCCTCCCCTAATAAAGAATAGTGTTAACAGAATCAAACATATTACAGCAATTTTTGCTTAAATAATCAATCCATATAAAAGAAACTCAAATTGGCTAATTTTATTGGTAGAAGAAACATATATGTAACTAATCATTCAGGTTAAAGCATTTTCTGTTGTCATGAAATATAACACTATGTACAACTTCCATAACCCTATGAATGTAAACTAATGAATTAGAATGGTTTAAATATCCATTAGAAATTGTATAGAAAAATTGGTTATAAAGATAATATTTTACCTCTTTATATACTCAATAAACAAGTCCTTCCACAAGTGTAAAATATATATAAGCCAATAAAATACAACTAATGAATGGAACACAGAGAGATAATGGTATATTTATTATAGTATACTAGATAGTATACCAATTATAATTCAAGCACATAACAAATGTCATCATTACTTTATTTTCACTGGATGAATCCTCTTGAACCTTAATACGTCGTCTTTTCTTTTTTTGTTTATAACTCCGCTGGTTTTCTTCCAATTCTGCTTTCTTTGCAGACCTGAAGAAAATTTTGAATGCAAAATAAAATACTTCATGAATTTCCTTCAATGAATTATGTACTACTTTGGAAATACTATAGCTCTGTGCATAGAAACAAATTATAAAAATTAAATTCTCTCTCTTCATAATAGGCCTTGGAGATTTAAAAAAACAAATCTTGCTGAGAAAAGTATTTCTGGGCTTAGAAAATGGTTTGCAAAGCCACATTTATTCAGACAAAATAACAAGTGCTAGGTTAGGATGATGCAAAGTAGAACCCTTGAATCTGAAGTGGTACAGCTGCTATGGAAAACCTAATTAAACAATAAATTAAAATAGAATTATCATATGATCCAATTTCACTTTTGGTTATATATCCAAAAGAGCTGAAAATAGGGACCTGAAGAGACATTTGTATATCCATGCTCATATTAGCATCATCCATAATAGCCGAAAGGTAGAAGCAAACCAAGTGTCCATAAATGGATAACTGGATAAAAAATATCTAATATTATTCAGACTTAAGTAAAGGGAAAAAATTCTGACACATACTACAATATGGATGTATCCTGAGGACATGATGCTAAATCAAATATGCCAGGAACAAAATAACAAATATTGCATGACTACACTTATATGAGGTACCTAGAGTAGTAAAATTCATAGACAGTAGGATAGTGGGTGGAGGGGTTAGAGGAAAGGGATGAAGGGGAAATACTGTGTACTGTGTACAGTTTCTGTTTTATAAAATAAAAATGTTCTAGAGAATGGTTGCTAAAATCAGTACATGTAATTAACACTACCAAACTATACACGTAAAAACGGTTAAGTTCACCTTACAGGCTCAAGCCTGTAGTCCTAGCTACTGGGGAGGTAGAGATAGGGAGGTTCGTTGTTCAAGGTCAACCCAGGACCCCAACCCAAAAAAAGTCCGTGAAACCCCATATAAGCCAATGGCTGGGTGAGGTGGTGCGCACCTGTCATCCCAGCTATATGGGGAAGCACAAATAGCAGGCCAGATGGAGCACAAATGGAACACAAAAGAGAGTCTCTGTCCGAAAAACGACCAAAGCAAAAAGGGGTGGCAGTGTGGCTCAAGTGTAGGGTGCCTGCCTAGCAAACGTGATGCCCCAAATTCAAACCCTGGTAACATTTAAAAAATAAAGGTTAATACGGTCAATTTTAGCTATGTTTATTTTGTCACCATTAATAATAATCATGGAAAAAGTAATGAAGTAGGCTAGGGTGTAGCTCCATGGTGTAGCTCAGTGATAGAGCACATGCCATCATTAACAAGAAACTTGGTTTTATTCCCCAGCACCACAAAAACAAAAGTAATGAAACACTGTTATAGACTAAAACATGGTTGAACCTTGAAAACTTTAAGCTAAGTTAAAGAATCCATTCATAAAAGCACACATATTTAGAGTTTCAGGGGTGAAGGAAATGTTCTGAAATCAGATAGTTGGCAGTGGTTGCATAACTGTGCACATTCTGAAAGCTAACACGAATACTGAATTTCATGTTATGTGTATTATATTTCAGTTTTTTTAAAAGTTCATATTATTATTTTATATTGTCCTGAAGTATAATATACTGCTATATACTAAGCATAGCCCTGATAAGTATTAACCTAAAAAAATCTCAAAACATAAAAAGTACAGATAGACATTTATGTAGACATGCACACGTACACAAACAGAAATAAACTATTTGCTAAATTATAGAAGGATCATGTTATTCTGGAAGAAACCTTTTAATTCTCAGAATGGTTACTATTATCTAAAAAAAACTATGCTGAAAAAGCAGCAACATTTTTATGTAACTAGTAATCTGGACATAGAGAAAAAACACATCTTTATTATTCTAATACTAAGAACAATAATTAGCATTCATTAAACAATTACTAATTGCCATGTACATATTGTTATAATCCTTTTACATACATTGTCTTATTTAATGCCCACAATAATCAATAAGGTAAGCATATTGTAATCCCCTATTTTACAGATGAGAAAACTGAGGTGTAGGATATTCATACAAATAGAAAGTAGCAAAGCCCAAAGTCAGATTGAAGATGTTTGTCTACAGAGTCTCTTATCTAATACACAACAAATTCCTTTCATAATAACCAAAAGCTTCAGTAAGGAGTGGTTATGCACAATGAAATATATAAAATATGTTCATACTTTTTAAATTAAGAATTTTAAGTTAGATTCAAATCAAAATATTCTGTATATTACTTAACTTCATTGGCAATAGCAACCATTTTTCAAGTAATCTGAAGCACAATTATTCAGATTAATTCCTAAAATTTGACAAAAACGTGTAATACCTTGTTCTAGGACGCTGTTCATCTTCAGATTCACTAACTCCTTCACTAACTCCCGATTCCTGAAAATCAGAATCTTCTGAATCTTCACTGCTCACTTGAATTAAAAAAAAATCAAATTGGTAAATATTTTACAAAAGAAACAAAATTCACTTAATTTGCCAATAACTTCCCATTAAAATTTATCGAGCATTATATGAAGAACATTAGTAGTATACACATGAATGCACATTACATCATATAGAATATACCACTTAATGATTTAAATAGCAGAAGTTGAGCATCCCTAGTAAGAAAATCTGAAACTTCCTGAGTGCTAACATGATTCCACAAGTGGAAAATCTCACTTCTGACCTCATGTGATGAAATGCTATCAAAATGCAGGTACACAAAAAAGATTGTACAAAATTACCCTCAGGCTCTGTGTGTAAGGTATATCCTTACCCAAGATACCTCATTATTCACACGGAAATATTCCAATCCAAACAAAAACCCCAAAATATGAGATGCTTCTGATCCCAAACATTTTGAATAAAGTACAAATATAATTCATATGCATTCCAAACGTAATTATTAAACTACAGTTCTACATTAAAGCATAAGTAGTTATATATAGATTAACAAAATGAGAACTACCAGTCAGTAAAGTTAATGAAAAAGAGGTCTGGCCATTTAAAGTGAAGTAGGCTCATCAAGATGGAGAAAGATGATTACAGACTCCGCCCCCCCCCCATTGATGACAACTAAAAACCATGAACAGGACACATAAAGAAACCACGTAAGGACTCAAAGAGAAACAGTAACAAGCAGATTGTTGCCTGAGTAATGACTCCTCTGCAATGGTGGAATGAGAGGGATGCACAAGACAGGACAGCTGTGAGTGTCATGGGTTATTTTCTTCCTAGGTTTCCTGGTTTTGATTGGAAGGCAAGCCAAATTCCAAAACTACACAGAGGGTACTGACAGCAAAACTGTTACAGTTTTCTAGCCAAAGCACTGGGGGAAAGGAACCCTGCATGTTGTGACTAGAGTTTGAAGGAAATCTCCAATGTTACTTCTCTTATTTCTGTATCGCAATTGTCACAGTGACAGAGGCATATGAAATTCCAGAAGATCCATATGTCACACAAAACGGGGTGAGGAAAATCCAAGATAAGCCTCAAACACTTTACAATGGCATAAAGCAGTGTTCAAACAATGATAGGCACATGTAGAAAGGACATAAAATCCAACTTGAGGGAGCTCCTAATAGTCAAAGCTGGAACAATTAGAGCAACACAATAAACATTATACTAGTGCATTTTGGAAATAAAATCTCAAGGAAGTAGAGAGTAGAATAGTGGTTACCAGAGGTAGGGGAGGTTAGGAGAAAGGAAGGGAGGAGATTGGCTAATGGATACAAAGAAACAGCTACATAGGAGGAATAAGTTTAGTGGCTAGTACAGAAAAGGGCAATTACAGTTAATAATATTGTATATCATGTATTTCAAAATAGCTACAAGACTTTGAAAGTTCTCACCACAAAGAAACGATAAATGTTTGAGATTGACAAATGAGCTAAAAATCCTGATTTGATCACTACACAATGTATATATGTATGAAAACTTCACACTGACCACCATAAATATGTATAATTATATCAATTAAACATTTAAAAAGTAAACATCTGTAAGTCCATATTAATATAAATAAATATAAATAAGTATATGGGAGGAAAGAGTTTTTGCTTACAATTACTAAATGTGGAAGTAAGACATAGAAAATCAGTTATTAGGCAAACACCCCAGTAATAACTGCTTCAGGCAAGATGGATGCTAAAATTGGTGGGCTTAAAATACAATAATAGGATATGTGCATAACCTCAAAGTAGCTCCGCACAAAATACTCATTATACATAAAGAGAAAAATCATGTATTTTCCTTACAATGTTAAAAACCTGCAGACAACAACTTAAGTTATGTAGCTAGTGTTAGTATTACCAGTTAAAAGAAATACTGATGTAATACACCCTTGAAATGATGTACTGAGAATGATACATCAACTTCTGTGGTATTCTTGTCAAAATGTATAGTAACTTCAATTTATTTTTATTATATTATTGTTGTACTGGGGCTGCACTGTGGCATTTACAAAAGTGCTTACAATATATTAAGCTCAATTTAATCATGAGAAAACATTAGACAAAAATATATTGAAGGACAGCTGAGAAAATAATGAATCAATACTCTTCAAAAGTCTCAAAATCATGAATGAAAAGAATGAGAGACTGTCACAGATTGGAGCAGATTAAGGAGACATTATATGTGAACGCAATGTGGGATATTTAAACTGGATTACCTGAGCAGAAAAAGAACATTAATGGGAAAGTTAATGATGTTTGAGTAAGATACATAGCTAACTTCAGATGGCAAAAAATGCTTTGTGACTTTATGGACCATACAGTCTCTGTTGCAAATACTCATCTCTACTCAACTGTTTCGTTGTACGTATGTGAAAACAGTAAATGAATGAATATGGCTTTGTTTCAGTAAAACTTTATTTTAGAAAAACAGGCAGTTACATGTGACCCAAAGGTGTAATTTGTCAACACCTGGCTTAGTTAATAGTATTGTACTGATGTTATTTTCTTATTTTGATAATCATACTATGTTATGTGTAAGATAATAAATCATGGCAACCAGAGGAAAGGTACACAGTAACTCGGTATTATTTTTGCAAGGCTTCTGTAGATCTAAAATTATTTCAAAATAAAAAACATTTAAAAACCTATCTTGACCTAAGATCAGAATTAAAGTTCCCTTCTAGCTAAACAACACAGAACATAAATATAACAAATTGCTGAGGGAGAGAGAAAGGAAGAGGGGAACAAGGAATTACTGTTCAATGGGCACAGAGATTCTATCTGGAATGACGGAAAACTTCTGAAAATTGATAGTGGTAATGGTTGTGCAGAAATGTGATGCCAGTGAATAAGGCACTGAAAACAATAAACTTGCATTATACATGTTATACTCTGATAGAAACAATTGCTAAGCAATTAAGAAGCTGAGAGAAGTACAAAAACACACGTTAAAATGTGTGCCCACATGCATGTACTAACAAACCCTGTGATTAAGTAGAATTTTAAGCCTAGTATTAATTTTTTCATCCAATATTTAATTATAAAAAATTTCAAACCTAGCAAAAAATGTAAAAGAATTGTTGCATGAACATGTATATTCCTTTTCCTAAATTCTCTTACTATCAGTTTACCAGGTTTCCTTTATCTCAATACATGCACACACATTCACCCAGTTTTTTACACTAAACCATTTGAAATTAAGTGTAGATATCATGACACTTTACCCCATGCATAAATATCACATCTGAAAAATTAGCATTAATATCATCTACTATAAAGGCAATACCTACAGTTTCAAATTTGTCACTAAAATAATTTTATATTCATTTTCAAATTTAGGAGAAAATTAAAGTTCACATCCTGAACTGTTTCCTTACCTCTTTAATTCAGATTAATTTTAATCTTATCAAATCATTAGATTTTATAAGTAAGCTATTCTCTATTGATTCCTCCCCACCTCCAAATTCAAGTTCCCAGGCAAGAAAGGGACAGCCGAGTTTACAAAATGAAGAAAATCATGCAATTCAAATATAACTGTCAATCACTGTGACGATAAGATATTAATAGGATTTTAGGAGTTTACTCTCTCCTATATAAACAAACAAAAAAATCACTTGGCAATAAATTATATACATACAACTGGGCAGTGAAAATATATGTCATAGACAACTTGTATTTCAAAACAGCAATTTCTTTTTTTTCTTTTGCAGCACTGGGGTTTAACTCAGGGCCTCATACTTGCTAGGCAGGTGCTCTTACCACTTGATCCACTCCGCCAGCCCTGCAAATCTTTTCTTGAAATGGAGTCTCCCTACGTGCACAGATGAAACACCAGGTAGTCCATATTTAGCTGTTATACTTGTTTCCTCCCAGATCTAGCAACTAAGTCAAGACCTCAGACCTACCTCTTCTTCTTAAATGAAATAGGACTGCAGTGGAGAAAGGGTAAAAGGAGTTTTTTAGGAAAACTTCATTCTCACAAGTTAACAATCAACTGATTTGTTCCTATTACATCTTGATTAAAACCTTTCAAAGGGGAAAAATGTTTGAGCCGAGTGAACCCTGAATGCTTGCAATGAACATCCTATCCCTCCTTCAGGGTGCCTTATTTGCTCTTGGTTGTCTGTCCACTATGCACAATTTTTAATATATAGAATATACTTTAAATAAAAAGTTTTTTGAAAAAGTGGTGGTACTCCTCTGTGAATATACTAAAATCTATTAAATTGAACACTATAAAAATGAGTTAATTGTGTATTTGTAAGTGATAACTCAATATAGCTATTATACAAAAATATAAAAAATAAAAACAATTTTAAAACAACCTTCAACGGCTCTCCATTCTACAAAGTCTTATACTTCTCACACCATTCCAAAAATGCTTTCTGGTTTCTCATGGCAAAGGAGCTAATCTGCCCTCCAGAGTCTGACCCTAACTACCTGTCCAAATGCTCCAACAAGTATCACATTTAATTGACTAGTACACAAGATTATTTAAAATAAAAATGCTCTCCCCAGTATCTGAAGTAAGATGGACACATCAGATGTACCCCTTGGTATACCACCAATGACTTAAGTTTAAGAAACACAGGCTTCCAAGGGTTGCCAGTATCTGGTCTCTCAGCCTCATTTTCTGTTGTTCCTTTCCCTACTCCCATTGTAGTACAGCGATACCATGTTAACTACAACCCCTCCACTATGTACCAAACATTTTATACAGGCTTTAAAATTTTTCCCTGCTTATATAATAAATCCTCACAACAAAGAACTGCGGATGTAGCTAGGAGGTAATACACTTGCCTAGCATGCACAAGGCCCTGAATCCAATCCTCAGCATGCAAAAACAATTCTTCACAACACATCTACCTGACCCCCATTTTCAATTTGATCTATTGGGTAAAACTGTTCCTCTTTGTAAAGCCTTCTCTGGGGATCACCCTACTCCCAAAGAAGCTAAAAAATAAAACCTACTTTGTGCCACACGATATAATACCTCTGTTACATAAAATATTCCTCATGTGCTGTACTCTTTTTATAATCTTAATGTCTATTAATTCTTACTAAACTGTCAAGCTTTGCTACATATCAAAATCACTGAGATACTTCTAAAATATTGAGATATCTAGGTCTCAGCACCGAAGACTATGATGTCAACTCTAGTCCTATTTTTTAATTGATACAATTGTACATATTTATGGGATACAGTGTGATAATTCAATACTTGCATAAAGTATGTAATATTGCCCAACCTGGGCAAAAGTTAGTAAGACTCTATCTTAAAAATAAGCTGGATGTGGTGGAGCACAACTTTAATCCCAGCTACTTTGAAGACAGAGGTAGGAGGACGACCCAGGCAAAAGCTCTAGATCCTAAAAAATAAACTAAAAAGCAAAAGGATTGGGGTGTTGTTCAAGTGGTAAAGAGCTTACCTATCAAGCACAAAGCCCTGAGTTCAATCCCCAATACCACAAAAAAAAAAAAGAGAGACATTTAACATTTCTTTGTATTGTGAACCTTCAAACACCTCTCTTCTAGTTCTTCATAAAATATATAATAAAGGACTGTGTGCAGTGGCTTATGCCTGTAATCCCAACTACTCAGACAGTAGAGATCAGGAGGATCACAGTTTGAAGCCAACCCAGGGAGAAAAAAAGTTAATGAGACCCCCCCTCCCCCATCTCAGTCAATAAGCAGGGCATGGTGGTACACAGCTGTGGTCCCAGCTACAGAGAGGCCATGGGTAGGAGGATCATAATCTGAGGCTGGCTCCAGGTAAAAACACAAGACCCTACATAAATAAATAACTCATGGAAAAAAATGGGCTAGAAATGTGGCTCAAGTGGTAGAGCACTTGCCTAGCAAGCATGAGGTCCTGAGTTCAAACCCTAGCACTACCAAAAACTATAGAGAGATAGAGATATATAATTATTATAAATTATACTCACTTGATCCTAGAAGTATTCCTCCGATCAAACTGTACTTTAGTACCTGCTATCCCACCTCCCTCTATGCCCACGCTTAACCTCACGTGACCACTATTTATTCTCAACTACATGAAATGAACTTTTTTAGCCTATCCACACAAGAACATGTGGTATCTGTTTTTCTGTGCCTGGTTTACTTTACTTAACTGATGTCCTCCAGTTTCCTGTATTTTAAAACTCCCCCAAATGATTCACATGTGCAGCAAGATTGAAAACTGTTACACCAATGCTCTCCTAATTGATTTTTGTATCTTAAATGCTTAATGTGGTCCTAGAGGTATGTAAGGCCCTCAAGACAAAAGAACTCATCCTGGACATGGTGGTATATGCCTTTACCTAGCAGGCAGGAACCTGAGGCAGGAGGATCATGAGTTCAAGGCCAGCCTGGTGTACATAGTAAGACCCTATGTCAATAAAAAACAACAACAACAAAACCCAAACATTAAGTCTCAGACTTTTAATATGATGAAAATTCAATCTGACTACATGCAAATCAAGTTCTGCATATAACATTGCAGAAATCTACCCAAACTAATTGTATCCTTTATCTTTCCATAGGAAAGCACTTTTTCTTCTTGCAGTTGTATGCAACTCTTATCTTTTCTGTATAGCCTTCAAGTGTATTTTAAGTTACATTCATTTTTCTTTATACCCTAAATATTTATGATGACTAAAGATTTAAAATACTCTTCGTAGGTCAGTTCGAGAAGAATCAACTTAGAATATAACACATATGTACGTGGAAGCAATGCTAGGAATCTCCCTGTATAGTTATCCTTATCTCAACCAGCAAAAACACTTTGTCCTTATTATTGTTTATACTCTCTCTTCAATAAAATTAGAGATAAGGGCAGAACAGTTTCTACCTGGAAGCGAGGGAGGGGGAGACAGGAGGGGAGAAATGACCCAAACATTGTATGCACATATGAATAAACGAAAAATAAAAAACTCTTTGTGTTGCCAAGTACTGATGCTCTCTTAATATCGGTAATCGACTGTTTGATCATATATACTTAAATTTTATTACCATAGATAGTATATAAACCAGTACATTCCTTATATTCTGAATTAAAATGTCTTACCTTTTCTTCTATTTCTACCCTTAGCTTCTTTATGCTCTTTAAGCTTTGTCTTTTTTTCTTCTCCAGATTCTCCATCACTCACAGCCAGTTTGTGCCGCAAAAGCCTATGTCTGTATCTTGGCTTCTTAGATTCTTCAGAATCTGAATCAGATTCGGAATTGTCTTGATTTTTTGCTTCTAAATGAAGGAAATATATCAATAAATCCTTCTTCAGCCTATTTTTCTTTAAAATATTATTTCTTCAATGCCTATTGATAATTACTATAATTTACAGAAAAGATAGGAGCTGTACAATGATACCTTGGTATAGTAGGTAATCTCACAATCAGACTTGATATATTACCATTATTAAATATTGACTAAATGTCACGTGTTTATTACTTTAAAACATAAAATATTTTTCCTTCAAGAACATGTTTATTGGCAGTAACTGACAAAACTAGAATATATTCTACATTTACTACAAGATACTCAAAAGAGTAATGACAATAAAACCTTAATATTAAATGCATGTATTAAGAGAGCTTTTGGTCAGATATTCTTCAAGGACTGAACTGCTCAAGGAACCACATCATGACACCCTACACTTCTCTTTAGGGAGCTCACCCTCATATCCTGGGTTTTCTTCATTTGGTTTTCCATTTCTCTTTTTCTCTTCTTCTGGTTCATCATCTGAAGATCCTTCATCATCAGAGGAAAGATTGGCTTTAATTTCTTCTAAAAGCATCTTCTTGGCAATTCTTGAGAGTAAAAAAAAATTTAAAAAAAAACTATATATTTGGGGGTAAATTGTACCAAATTAAAAGCAAAACACATAATTCTCTGTATCAAAATAGAAATAAACATGTCAATAGATTTTATATTATAAACAAAAGACTAGTAAAACCATGTTTTAACCTCAGGTCCCAACAAACACTTTAGAAAATGGTCTTTGTACTGATTATTTCTCAATGTTATACAATTTTGCAAGCCAATGAAAAATCTCATGGATATATTCTATTGACTATATTTGCTTTGTTGCCATCATCCAACAACTACAATGTAAGACAGGCCAACTACAGTTGATCCACTTATCCAGAAACTCCATAGGAGAGGTTTAATTCAACAGTAAAACATATTCTTGAAAAATTAGTATATAATAAACCAACACACTATTCAACATTGCCTCAAACAGGAGGATATTCTTGGACCTTTGTTTACCTTACTTCATAAATCTGTTAACCAGATGAAAGTAGCACCAAATATTTAGTATGAAAGCAACCATAAATCTCAATATCCAAGCTAGGGCAGAGAAGGGACATGAATGCTATTAATTACACACAGTAAAAGAACACAAATTACCATAAATGAGTTTTAACTTTCAAAAAAAAAAAGTAACGCAGTAGCTTCACTCTCAATTTCTCAAGATGATCCTCTCAAAGAAAAATTTGTTAATAGAAAAATCGATTGTTAAAAGCATGAGAAAACACTTCTTTTACAAATAGCATATGCTAAAATATATGTTTTCACTAAAGAAAATTATTTGAAAATGTAAAATAAAAGCAATCATGAAGCTTCTGTGTTGACCAGTATGGGAATCCTTTTGCCATAAATTCATAAATCACAGGAACAAAAGAATACATTATAGAAAGGTTCAAAAAGAAGATGGCAAGATCCTAACCGTTTGCCATGAGTTACCTTCTATGGAATAAACAAACATCAATTCAGCAATCAAGACTGACTATCTCAGCCAAATTTAATAGTAAGATTATGGAACCTTTGTTATTTCTGGATTTGAAACACATCTTTTATATTTCTTAGCACGGACTCACATTTCAATCAAGAATTCATTCAATGGTAGGAGAGGCTAATGCACTTTAAGACTTTCAGCTTTGACAGGTAAAATGTTCACTGCTATTTATATTCAAAAAATGCCTAGCAAAGGCATCTAGACTTAAGCAAACTAGGCAATAGCTTCCAGAAATGTTTGTTATATGCCTTTTTGTGCTTTCTCCTTCAAACAGATGGATCAGAAATATTTAGACAAAACAGAAAATCACCAATTGGAAAAGAAAGCCACAGATGAGTTTGTTTTTCTAAGGGTTTCTGCCCTAATTTTTACTTCAATAAAATGTAGATTACATCACCCCAATTTAAATATTACTCAATTTGAGTTCTAAAGCTTTGGTCTTATACTTCTAGATCAGTGCTTTGCTGTCTTGGATTGCATATACTAAACACCTTAAAATGGAGACTAATAAAGGGTTGCAACCTTTTATTTTGTCAAGAAAAAAATTTTTAATCCAAATGCTATTTACTTTCATCATTTTATAAAATAAAAAGTATGTCCAACACATCCTCCTCCCCCAATCAAACAACAGTTTCAAAATAAAGGGAAGTACTTCAAATTGAATGGAGAAAATTCTCTAAAATCTTTAAACACACAATATTCTCATTTCTCATGAACAAGGAAAGACTTTCTCAAGTTAATTTGGGTAGTGAATTTTGGAATGAATACATGTGCATGTGTATAAAAGATATGAAATGTTGGGTACTGGATTAGAAATGGAAAACATAAATTAAAAGGAGAGCTTATATCGTCATTTGAATAGAATAGCCAATAAGACTAAATTCTGAATCTAGTTACTCTAAATGTTAGTTCAACAATCTGATTTCAGTTTGTGTTTATACATTCAAGCCTTAAAACTCCGTACTAGCTGTAAAAACCTGGTTGATGACTGTGAGCAACCACGTAAGTTTTCTTCTTTCAAACTCAACTCCTAAGAATATGTGTACTAAATGGGAAATCAAAATATGTAAACCCACCTAATTCATTCTCAAACTTTGGACTATCAAGAACAAGGAAATATGATGCATGTAAGATAGTAAATTATAACTGGATATCAACTAGTAAATTATATAATAAATTATAGAAAACGAAATCAGATCCACATACTGAAGAATTACAACTTATCACCAACCTTCAGTAAGACCATAATATACAGAACAATTATCATCACTTTAGAAGCAGAAAACTGCAAACTTTGGAGAATGGTCACTTTTCTCCCAATTACTAATTAAATACAGAGTGATAGAGGTGATGGAGACTCCCAAAAGTTTTACCTGATGAAAATGTTTTTAGTTACCCTTTATAATTTTTTGTGGTGGTACTGGGGTTTGAACTAAGGGTCTCATGCTTGCCAGGCAGGTGCTCTATCACTTGAGCCATGCCCCCAGTCCCTCCTCTATCATTTTTTCACCAAAGAAAAAACATTTTTATAGTCAGGTAAACTAAGAATTTTAATAAAGTTGAATGATTTTGCATAAATTATGACTGATGGCTCAAGTCTAATGTCAAAAAAACTACTATACTATAAACCTAGCCAATAACATAACCTCATTTTAGAACCTAAAAGACCTCAGGGCTGTGGCTGACCTTCAACCTGAGTAGTCAGCAAGCATGCTAAGGTGAGATGTGTCCCATCTACAAAGCCTGCTGTGAGATGCTTTAAAGGGAAACTCCACTACCTTAACTCTGGAGTCACGGGCCACAGAGACTTCAAGGACATCATCACTTGAGAACCAGCTGAAGCTGGCAAAGCATCATTTTGGAGGCCTCGGCTGGAGCCGTGCTGGCATGCATGTGATGGATGTATAGTCATGATCCCTAGTTGATTCTGTTTGCTCTGAAGTTTCCTTTCTTGAGGCTTTCCAAGACGTTTCTGGGAAAATCATCCAGGCAACAAGGTACTGCCCCTGAAATCTCAATGCTCAATATTACATCTTGGGGCAGGTGTAGCATCCAAAGCAGTCACAACTCTATCAGAAGAATTAGAGGCACAGGTGGTGCCACTCTTGTGGCAGAAAACCTGAGCAGAGCCGGAGGTAATGGAGCCACTCCTCCACTTTCCTGAAAGGGAGGGAAGGGAGAGGGGAGAAAGCAAAACAATATGGGAGGGAAGGGAAAAACCCACAAACAAACAATGATCTTGGAATTGGTGCATGAAAGAATAAATAGGACCCTAAAGTCCACACAAACTAAGTCTTCTAAATTACATAATGAACACTAAGATAAGGCCTTCTCACACCTTCATCTACTAAAAGAAAGCAAAAATAAAATAATGAGCCCAACAACACAAACAAGCAATTAGGAAAACAAACTTGGAAAGTCAAAAACGCCTTTAGAAATTATGATCCTATCTAGAAAGAAAATGAGTAATGTCTCCTTTTAGCACTCAAATAGGACAGTAAACCCTCCTGTTGCTAGTATGTAAATAAATGATATAAAATGTTGAATTTCTTAAAAAGGGAGCATCAAGAGATGGATCTCTTACACCAGGGTGATTTAGAAAAGTGGCCAAAATAAAAGCAATACAAAACGTTAGAGCTAGAAGAAAGAACCTTACATTCCAACTATGGCATTTTAAAGATCAAGAAACAGGCTTAGAGAGGGGAAATGATTTCACTAAAGAAACAAAGCTAGTTAGTGACAAACCCAGTAGAAGAACCTAAGAATCCCAATCTGCTAATTACTTTTAGTATGCCAGTGTACACATTAATCACTTCTGTGCTGAGCACATGGATAAAAACATTATAGTCACATTCTTAGAGCCATATATTCCACTGGTTTCAAATTTATGTATTTAGAAATGAAAAATCCAAGCTTTGACTTTATTTTTTTTTAATATGGACTGCTTCATGAACTTCCATGTCATCTTGCATAGGGGCCACACTAATCTTCTCTGTATCGTTCCAATTTTAGAATCTGTGCTGCTGAAGCAAGCACAGAGCTTTGATTTTTTTTCCATTTATTCATATGTGCATACAATGTTTGGGCCAAGCTTTGACTTTTAAAGATTAAAAACCACAGTTTTATAAACCTTTAGTCCACTGTACTTCAGCTCTAAAGTGCACTGACAGGCTGTCAGAGATCCATCCTACAGCTAATGTTTTATCTTTTAAGAGGCTCAGAAAACAAGTTTGAGGAAGATCGCTCAATAAAAATTACATTTGTAGAAGGCCAAAATACTGTGCATCCATAGACAAGGGTAACAAAACTTGTTGAAAAACTGTTTTTCTACTTTCTATGCAAAATATCACAATATATAGTTAACAGAATTTCTGAATGACATCGTGCTACTTAGACAAAATAATTGTCTGTGTATCACTAAAACATCATACCATATTTTCAAGATGGTTTGTAAAACATTTCAAAGGAATACAGCCAAGGAATGTTAAATATTTTGTGGTTAAACACATTTTCTTCCAGTAGTGTCAGGCTTTGTTCTAAGTAAATGTCAAGTACGTTAGGGGCTAAATTTTTTAAATAAAGCATTTTATAGAATTACTATGGAGGTCTTCAAACTTTATATGAGTATATATTTTGATATGAATATTAAAAATGAGTAAGGCATAAAAATCTGTACCCAAAAATGATGGAACTCATGACATAATGATGAACTCACCAAATAATCAAAAGTCAAACAGTGTGAAATATTTTTTAAGTCACATGTCCTATAATGTCTATAATTAATGAAAAGCAGACTTATTTTCTTTTTGGTGAGGTAACAGGAAAAAGTAGTAACAAATGACTTTAAAAATCTCAGTAGAAGAAAAAAATAAGAGCTATACTAAATTAAGAAACCATAGTTACTAATAATTTAGACATAGGCTATCATACGTAAATTGGCCTGCAATACAAAATGTATATTCACTGATTTTATTTTTAAAAATCATAAGTTTTAGAGAAAGTTTAATAAGAAAAGATGTTAACACTGATATGAATTTAGGACATTTAGTCATATTAAAGTATTAGCTCAATGTATTTTACACTTGAAAAGTGAAAATGGAATTCAAAGTCAATTTTATTTTGATATTTCAAAGGTAAATACAAAAGACATCAAGTCAGAAAGGTGAGTTACATTTGCTAACACTAAAATTCAAACTTTTTTTTTGAGAACCTATTTTTCATTTTCTTAAAGTCCCAATCTCACCAAAGAACAGAGAATTAAAAAGGCTGGATATAATGTTTATGTCTTAAGGTCACCTTTACTGACCATATTTCTTTCCTTTCTAGGAATTCTAGCACAAAACCAAGAGAGCCGGTGACAACTACGATCAGTTTAGTCATCTACAAATAGATTCTGCCTACTGTCTGGATACCTATGTTACCCTTAAATGATTTATAATACTTACCTGTACTATATCAACAAAGCAAATTGCAAATAAGATTACCTTCAAACCACTAGATATTCAAAGTCCCTACTTAAGCAGAAAAATAAACAAAATACCTAACTTAAAATACTACCTTTGTTTTCTAAGTACAACGAAGAATCAAACAGGATCACCATTAAAAAGAAATAAATTCACAGGAAAAATTATAGCAGATTTAACAAATATGTATATAGAATATATAAAACCATATGAAGGAGATGGGTGTTTAGAAATGCATTTAAAATAGAAGCCAAAGAAAAGTCGGTTAAGGGACTTGTGACATGCCCACACTGAAATCAGGTAAACGATCGTTAAATATCTTCATTAGCATGAATAACATGCAAGAATCATTAGTCTCCTCCAAATTATGTTGGATTTACAAAATAAAGCCTTCAAGAGAATACCCACACCATGCCAACAGGAAAAAAACAGTAATTTGTATATTTTCTAGTTTGAAAGGCAAAAAACTATTACCAAATGATATAATAATCAGAAATTTAAATGACTACAATCTAGCCCCACTATAATAAAGTAGAATTTCTATCAACAATAGGTAATTTCTTTATGAAGACTCCATATTAGATTTTGCTTCTATGAAAAAATACAGCTCCAACCACAAAGAAATTATGAGGTAAAATGTGGAATGTTAATAGAACAAAGTAAGCATTCTTCAACAATAAACTGTAAGTGTGTGTGTGTGAAAAAAGGGTATTCATATAAAAATCTCAGCTTTTGCACTAGAGGCATGGCTCAAACACTAGAGTGCCTGCTTTGCAAGTATGAATCCCTGAGTTCAAACCCTATTTCCACAAAAATTAAAAAAAAAAACCTCACCTTTTAGTCAAAATTGTGTGTGGGGGGGGAATACTTACTTATAAAAATCTAGAAAAGTATGTCTTTACTCTCAAAACCTAAATTTAAAATTTTTTATGTTCTGTGGAATACGCAAAAAAAAAAAAATCCAGAAATAATGATCCTCAACACTAATGCTGTTAAAACTCACTACCATGCCAGGCACGTGTCTGTAATCCTAGCTACTTGGGAGACAGAGATCAGGAAGATTGCAGTTCGAAGCCAGGCCTAGGCAAATAGTTGGTGAGACCCTATCTCAAAAATACCTAACACACCAAAAAAAAAACCAGGGCTGTCTGAGTGACTCCAGCAATAAGAACACCTACATAGTAAACACAAGGCCCTAAGTTCAAACCCCAGTACCACCAAAAAACAAAAACAAAAACAAACCTCACCACCATCCTATTACTGAGATGCATTCACAGTGTAAGTATTAAATTAAAATATGATATTAAAGCCAGACATGATAGCTCATTCCTGTAATCCCAGTTACTCTGGAAGCAGAGAACAGAAGATCAAGGCTTGAGGCCAGCTCCAGCAAAAAAATTAGGTAGACTCTATTTCAAAAAACAAGCCAAGTGTTGTGGTAATCTCAGTTACTCACAAGGCAGAGATAGGAGGCATGCTGTCAAAGCCAGCCCCAAGCAAAAGCAAGAGACCCTATATGAAAAATAACTAAAGCAAAAAGGGCTAGAGGTGTGGCTCAAGTGATAATGTGCTAAGGCCCTGAATTTGAATCCCAGTACTGCCAAAAGAAAAAAGAAAAATAAATAAAATAAAATAAATGATACTATGTGTCAGGTATGGCAAGGCATGCCTATGATCCCAGCACTCAGGAGGCTAACACAGGAGGATTGCAAGTTCAAGGTCAGCCTGGGCTACAAGTAAGTTGGAGTACAGCCTGGGCTATATAGTGAGACCCTGACTCAAAAAAAATATGAGAAAAAAGTTTGGTCAAAATATTCCCAGTTAAGGCTGGCAGAGTGGCTCTAGAGCGCCTTCTAGCAAGCGTGAGGCCCTGAGTTCAAACCTTAGTACTGGAAAAAGATATATTCCCAGTTATACCGAAAACATAAAGGAACCATGATGGAGATTGCTAAGCATTCCTAATTTGAAAATTTGAAATCTGGAATGCTCTGAAATCCTTCAGATTTGCAGATTAGGGATGCCCAATTGGTAAAGTCAAAGAAAACATACCACGATCTGAAAGACTCAGAAATCTGAAACACTTCTGAACCCAAGCATTCTGGATAATAGATATTCAACCTGTATTTTCAATGGCAGCCTAATTATTGAATTGTAACCACAATAAAAACAATTATATAATGGGTGTCTTTTCAAAAAAAGAACCAATTTTAAACCCAAGTAACAGGTATTCAAAAGGCAAATGGAACATTACCCTAACTGTACACTCACATACCTAACTTAAAATTATGTGTGTAACTTTAGGAAATCTTAAAAAAAAATCTGACAAGCTATTCGGTATTATTATTCTGCCTTTCAAAAAGTACACAAAGCCTAAGGTAAAAAATGTTAAGTAAATTCTCAGTTAAATTACAAAATATGAGGCTACTATTTATATTGTTTTCTAAAACTCTCAAACAGAAAAATTACAAAAATCAGTGTTTATCAAGGTATATTGTCATTCTTCATTAAATAAATGCAATTAAATAGAAATTATTTCACAGATTAAACCATCCTATCTCACAACAGTATACATTTACTTTCCAATATAAATGATGCTACATACTAGCATGTTAAAACAACAATTTATTTCTACTAAAGTATTCAAGATATGACTAAGATTCCTAATGACCTCAAAAGCTATCACAGCTTTATTTTTAATATCACAGCTATAAAATAGAATAGTAAATCTTTTGTTAAACTTTTATACAATTTTTTAAAAAGTATATTGACTCTTGGTAATTAAAAGTATTTATTTCCTGAATTTCAAGAATGTCAAAATTTCTTTGGTTACAACTACTCTATGAATCTCAATTCTGACACATTCTTATGAACACTTAAGAAAAGATTCATTTTAATTCAAATTAAATGCTTGAACAAGAAAAAAGTTTTACACAAATTTATTGCATCCAAATAGTTAAGCATTTAAAACAATACACTATTTTCCTCTCCATAAACACCAACACTGGAAATGTATCACAATACTACTAAAAAGATAAAGCATATGAATTTTATATACAATTTATACACAATTGCACAATTGTGTACAAATTTACAATTACAATATGCTCACTACTGAAATATATCCCACTTAAAAATATGAAGTTGGAAAAATAATGCCAAAAGTTAATTATGATCTGCAAACAAATTTTGAAAAGTTGCTCAGTGCATATTCAAATATGTTCAAATACATCATCTATAATAAAATAGTGCAAGAAGGTTCTTATATCCCCATCATGACTGATAACCCATTCGTATTAGATACCTCTTTGGTATAGTGGATGTTAAACAAGTGTATATTTTATAAAAGCACATTAAACTGAGTGTAAAGAAAGACATGCTCAAGATAAAATTCAATTCCTCTCAAAAGTACTCAACAAGGTTGTATTTTTGTCACAAGTACAAGGTGGAATTAAAGATACTTTCCAATAAAATACTTGCCAGTTACAGAGAGATATGATCAGGCAACTTTTTTAAAAGATGAAAATGTTACTTATATTTTGACAAGCTGTAACACAAAAAATTGTCATACCTTAACAACATTCTTATTTGGCAGCTAAATATGAAAGTTCACTTCTCACAGTGAAATTAGGATAGAATGTTTTGAACATTAATAGACTATCAGTAACATTTGAGGACTCATGATTTATAGGAAAACATAGCATATGTAAATGAAGAATTAAAGCACATTAAAAGAGAATCAAATTTAAATGCTTTCATAATCTGGCTGTATGGTCTACTACAAAACCCATGATGAATAAATTGTATCCCTTTTCTACTCCATTCTGGACTCCACCCATATCTCACAAAATAACTGGATATACATTAAAAAAAAACAAGGGAAAGCAGAAGCCAAGTCTTCATGTCCATGATTGAGCTCTGTTTAAGTGTAAAATGAATCTGATGTTTCACCTTTATGAACATGTTCTGTTTCTAAACAGAATGCTGAGCTTTGAAATAGAGAAACCTATCAGCATCAGCAAGGCAGGAAGCACAGCTAGAGTAACAGCTTACCCAGGGCATGTGTTCCTCACTTCATTTCTTATAGAATTATGACACAAAAATTACATGTATATTTTCATGATTTCCTAATACTAGAGCTTACTATGAGGAATAGATGGTTACTATAGTGTTCTTTAATAAAAATCACCTCAAGTCTAACATAGATTTTTGGTGCTACAATTAATCAGAGAAAACTACTTTCAACCTTTTCATTTTTAGAGATTTAAAAAAAAAGAAACTATGGCAAAAGACGATCACACAGTTGTTAGAACATTATTAAATCAGATCTCTGTCCCCATTACTTCAACTCCACCACTAAATTTTTTTGTTGAAGCTTATGAGTACTAGTCTATAGAACAGGAGATGTTCAAAATATATGTAGAAATATCTTGGCTATAGACTTTAATATCTTTGTTTTGTTTATTTTTTCACTGCTATGATGGGGTGTGTCTTCTTTTCCTTCTCTGTCATCTGCACAGCCTATACTGTTCTTATTTCAACCTAGTGTTCAAGTCTTATCAAAGTCAATGCTATCATACTACTTCCATTTTATTTGAAAAATAGTCAAAGTCTAAATCAATCTAGATCCTTGTAAACTGAATTTATTTTGAAAGCAATTTTTTAATTGTAAATATCTAAGTAATTGTTCTTCACTTTCAACAGGTCTTAATAAATAGGACCACCATAGTGAATGACAAAAACAATAATCAAATATAGAGATGTCTGTTATCACCAATTTATTGATATGATTCACTTTCATCAAAAAAAATAATCTGTCAAAATAATCTCAAAAATTATCACAGTTTACACGGAAACACAAAATTGACAGTTTTGTATTTATAACACACCCTATGCTAGGTGTGTTAATACTGATATTTACTTTCTCTTAAGGTTTCTTAGCCCATTTTCTGGCCTTTCTTTCACACTTGCAGGAAGACTGTGAGTGAGTCTTTCTAAGGCAGGCACTCCTGGTTTTTACAACCTGCTTGCTGTTCCGTTGCTGCTGTTTGCGTGCACGCCTAGGGTGTGTTATAATCTTTTTAAAGTCCTTACAGATGGAATCATACCTATTCTCAGGATCATTGTCGTCGTCGTCGTCATCCATTGTGACAGGCACTGATTTACATAAGGCTTCATCTCCTTGGGGGGAAAAAGTGTACTTAAAATTAGCTTTAAATTATCTATACCAATAAAACCATGTAAAACAAAACAGAAAGCCAAAGACTTTAGAGCAAACTAGTGGGTTCTAAATACTACTCTAAAATCTAAAACATGAGTAAATGGAATGTTCATAGAGAGTATAATAGGAAACTTGTAAAATGCCAGTAGTAAAAAGTTAGACTTTATATATTTGAAGGTTCCTTCCCAGAGCACGAGGGTTTTAAAGCCCGCCATTCTCAGAAACAATACTATCAACTTGCCAGCCTTACTGCTGCCATGACGTCAGGGCATCTTCCTCCCTGGCCTCTTCTCTTCCTGTGCTTTGGGTTACCAGCTCAGCAAAGGCCGACAAGGCACTGGAGAGAAAGCCTTCACTGGATCCTTTGCTTGTAAAACACCGCAGGAGCAAAAAAAGAAAACATCTCCCAGCTGTTCACAAAGTGACTTGAGCAGCCTACTTACATAACCAGAAGGGGCAGGGAACAAAGGTGTCTGCCAATCAGAACAGTCCCTTCATGTTTGTACCAATCATGGCTCAGTTCATTATGCAAATGAAAGACTGTGTTTGAACCAATCACAAGGTCTTTAGTAGAGCTGAAGTGCAGCCTCCCCCCTTTCCCTTCCCTCTGGCCTTAGTGGAAGTGGTAGTTACTTGGTCATCCATTAAGACAAAGCATCTTGCAAAAGGGAACTTAGCATTTTAAGAAGGGAAATGGGGGAGGACAGAGAATAATGGAGAGGATGAACTAAACTGTTGTGACATTTCCATGTGTGTGTATATAGGGAAAATGTCACAACAAAACCCCTGTGGAACTGTAATATACTAGTAACATTTTTTAAAGAGGTGTGCTTATGGGCTTCTGGCGTGACTCAAGTACTAGGGTACTTGCCTAGTAAGCTCAAAGCCCTGAGTTCAAAACCCAGTACTGCCCAAAGGGAGTTTGGTTTCTCAGTAATAGTACTTTCACAATACTTTAAAAAAAACTTTCAAAAGGGTGCTTAAAAAAAGAAATGCATTGAAGAAGTCAAAGGCATTAATTACACTGAGGGAGAGAAAAAAAAGCCAATCTCAAAATGTTAAGTCCTTTATTGATTCCATCTCAAGTTAACGAAATTATAAAGACAGATTACTAGCTGCCAGGAATTAGTAATGGAGATAAGGACAGCCTCTAAAGGAGAGAAAGTGTTATGATAATACAACAGTTTAGTAGTGTCTTGGGTGTAGTGCATGGTAAACTATTGAAATCTAGCTAGCCCTGCTACTGCACACCTATAATCTTGCATTGTGAGCTCAAGGCCAGCTTGCACTACACAGAAAATTCAAGGCCAGCCTAGCTGTGCAGCAAGACCCTGTCTCAAATAAATGAATGGTTAATATCTTTTTTAAAAACTATTAAAGTCTGAATAAATCTTCAGTTTCGCTGTTTTGACACTATACTGCATTTATACAAGATATCACCACTGGTACAAACTGAGTGAAGGGGTATCTGAGACTCTTCTCTGCCTTTTTTTCCTGTTTTTCTTGCAAATTCCTATGAATCTATAATTATTTCAAAATAAAAAGTTTAGGTCTTTCTCATTCTCTCTTTCTAGAGATGATCAGCTTTCAGTCTATTGAAAGTGTAGTCCTTTCTTAATAAACTTTACCACTTTCACCACAAAAAAATAAAATGTTTAAAAGGGCAAAAAAGTTAGATATACTCAAGGATAGATAGAAGGACAGATATGTATGTGGTCAAACACAGTACAATGTTAATGGCTAAAAAATCCGTAGATTTAATTTGTTCATAATAAAATGTTGGGAGGAAATGGAGGAAACACAGACACTGGAGATATAGCTCAGTGGTAGAGTTCTTGCCCAGCATGAGCACAGCCCTGGGTTTGAGTCCCAGAACTGGAAAAAGAAAAACAGACACCTACAGATTCAGGACAGAAATATACTAAAACAGAAAAGCAAAAATAAATCTCAGAGTATCCCAGCAAAATACACAATTTAAACAGACTTTTAGTAGTACTATTACTGTCATTCTTTCTTTACTCCACTTTTCAAAATTGGACATAAACTTCAAAGTCAAGTTCAATTACTACCTGTTCTTTTAAGTTTTCCCTGAGATATTTAAACAGCTTACTTGCCATTTATCACAGAGCTTCACTACGGTTTTATATCTCCTTTAGTATTTTTTTTTCTCTGAGATGGAGTCTCTCACAATGTTGCCCAGCTGACTTCTAATTCCTGGTCTCAAATGCATCCTACCTCATCCCCCCAAGTACTTGAGACTATAAGGGTGTGTCACTGCATCTGGCTCTTTAGTACTTTAAAAAATAATTATGTATTATCTATATCTGTCTTGCATTAAACTGTAATCTTATACAAACATGTTCTTCATTTTGGTTGCTAATGTCATTCCCAAGTCCCAATTTCTAGAAAAATGGTGCACTTATAATAGGATACCCAAATATTGCTAAATAAATCAGAATCCTGAACTCATTAGGAAAAGGGGCTTTATAGTATCTCCTAAAATTGTCACCTAAAATTAAATTGGGCGTATCAGAATATATGAATTCAGCATAGTTACATAATCATACAGGTACATTTTTATTTATTTTTGGGGGGGGCACTAATGGGGTTTGGACTCAGGGCCTGACATAGGCACTCTTATGGCTTGAGCCACTCCGCCAGCTGTACAAGTACATCTTTAAAGAATGTCATTTATCACTGGTTCACACCCAAGATTATCTTTTAAAAAACAGTACTTTCTATATAGTACTTATTTTCAAAGCCCTTCATGCTCTGTTCTGATTAAGTATTTATATAGGCAAAAGCCCAGTTTTTGATTGGTACAATTCCCCAGCAAATTTGTATTCTTTTTTTCATACAAAATAATCCATGTAGTCCCAAGAAGTATCCAGGATAAAGAAAAATCCCAAACAACAAGGTTTGCTCCACCAAACACTTGAAGGATTCACATCTGATGAAGTGATGGATAGTTAGGCTTCTCTGGGTATATAGATGAGAAAAACTTTACCACCTAATCAGCCCACTAGTCCTTCAGATTAAGGTTATAAATCAAACTGGAATACAATCATCTAGACTACTGTTGGGTGAAGGGATAAATGAAAGACACATCCTTTGAGTATTTGCTGTATGTTACCATCTCTTCTTAAGGTCTACTAAAGGAATATCACTCAAGTATTAATAGTTCCAAACATAAGAAGTATATCACAAAAACTTTTATGTATGTAAAATCAAGTAAGATTTTCAGAAATGAAAAGTAGCAAAATATTTGAAATCAAATATGAAGATTTCACCAGGGAAGCTGTCTAATCACAGAAATCAATTTTCCAAAGTTTAAGATTAGTTCAATAGCCTACAGTTTGCTAATGGGAATATACCTACAGCAAATAACAATTTATTGAGCTGGTGGAGTGGTTCAAGTGGTAGAGTGCCTGCCTAGCAAGAATGAGACCCTGAGTTCAAACCCCAGTACCACCAAAAAAATTTTTATTATCTTTCTACTCTAATCCTTAATAGTTTATCCCAACTAACCTGATAACTAGAACACTAATTTGCTATCAAATTATCACATACTGTATTTTTAATACAATTCACAATCCTTTATATACAATCCTGAAATTTAAAAACCTCTCAAATTGCAAGTTTTTGTAAGGTGGTACAAAAAGCTCACTTGGTTTTTCCAAACGCCCTCATCTGAAGTATTTATCCCTCTAAGTATGAATGTTCAAATCTTTTACTGCATAAATATTAAGAGTTTGATTAGGCTCACTGAGACTTTTATAATACATGCATATATTAACTACTCTACATTACCCTTCTAAAAACCATAAAACTGTAAATGTTGAAGCACATCTGGATCCAAGAATTTTAGTGAAGGGGCAAGGGACCTATCGGTACAATAGCCACACAGGCAGGGTTCCTTCCAAGTGCACCAACATAAAAAGCATTAAACTGAAGCACACACCATGCATGCATATCACACTTGGTTTTCAAATCAAGTGGTAAGTGCTCCAAAAAGAAATTTAAAGTTCAATTTAAAAATAAGATTGAAGTTAATTCCATTAAAATCCAATTGGAATAAATAGGAAAACACTAACATAAGGAATGAAGGGAAAAAAATTAAATTCTGCCTATGTTGGGAACAGTTTCATGTGAAATTTCCTTTATAAAATTTTTTAAATAAATTCTAAGTGACCCAAATTAACTGACAGGTCTTACTGACTAAAAAAATATGCAACACAAGTGCCAGTGCGCTTTATTGTACACATTTTTTTAAAACTCTAGTAATGATATAATTAGTTTTTTAAAAATATTTTTCCTGGTATCATTGACCAGATGACCCCAACCCTAATGTTCCTAGTGCTCTATCTCATCAGGGTAGAGCAATCCATCTACTTTTTGGATTTCCTTTTTTCTTTTTTATCTTTTCTTCCTTTATTTTGGTAGTGTTTTTAGAGGAGAAACAACTGTTCATATCATTAGAAACTACTTGATATTATTGACAAAGGGTTTCAATAAAGTAAACTTAGTTTCGGGAGAGGACTGGGGATACAGTTCAGTGGTAGATCGTGTGACTAGTGTGCATGAGGCCCTGGGTTCGATCCCCAACACCACCAAAAAAAATCTCAGGGGATTCCCTGGGGCACAAAGTTGCTTATTCCAACTTAAAAAGCAATCAAGTCAAAACTTTCACACACTATGTTATACCAGTATCAAACACTCATCTCAATTACATGAATACCTACTAAACTACTGGTGCCAGTTTGATTTTCCTTCATAAAACTACTGCCCATATTCCAGAGAAAGTATTCAACATTGACAGGAACTTTTCTTATTTATCCAAGAAATCTGGTATGCCTGTCATAGAATACTAACAATGTTTGAAATACCTTCCAAGGATGACATAAAAATAAATGAAGGGGAAAAAATATATATGACATGAAAATAAAAGGGGGACTGTTTGGTGGAGGGAACCAGTAGGAGAGGGAAGCAAAGGGTGATGGGAGGGGTGAATATGATCGAAGTACATTACATGCATGTATGAAAATACCACCATGAAACCCATTAAAAATTATTTTACAAGGATGAAGGTAGGAGGGAGGAAAAGAGTGATAGAAGAGGGTGAGTATGATCATAGTATACTATATACATGTACAGAAATATCACAAAGAAACACTTTTGTACAATTAATATATGCTAATAAAAAAATAAATGGAGAAAGGCTTATAGTATATGGACTTTATCTAAACAGTAATCCTGAATTTGATTGGCTTCAGGGAAAATGAAATAATAGTTACTCAAGGAGGAAATTACAAATTCTAAAGTTTTAATTTATTTTTGCATACCTGAAGATTGGCAAAATCCAGTGTGGGAAGAGAGCACTAAACTTTCAGTCACAGGCTTAATTTTCTGTTCATCACTGCTCCCCTCGCCTATAGAATTCTGATCATCATCCTCTATATCTGAAGATGAGGAAGTAATGTCCGCTTGCTTCCTTTTAATGCTCGTTCTTAGGGAGTTTCTCTTTTTCTCCTTGATATTGCCAGCCTTCTTTTTAGCTGAAGTTCTTGGTTTCTTCTGCTTTTTATTGTCTTCAGAACTTTCCTCGGCATCAGAAGATGATGAGCAAATTTGTATTTCCTTAGTATTTCTCTTTGAATTCAAATTTCGTCTTTCCCTCAATTCTATTCTTTTCAGTCTCTTTTCAGAAGAGTCACAACCATCTTCTTTCACGGAACATTTCTCAGTATCGGATGATGAACACTCTTGTCTCTTCCTTGGACCTTTTTGAGGCAAAATGCATTTTTTCTTTTCTCTAGCAGATGCTCTAGTCTTACTCCTTTTATCTTCTGAAGAGTCACAACTATCCCCTTTCCCTGGTAATTTCTCAACATTATCAGATAATTCGTCCTTCTTTTTAGACACTTTATCTTTTAGTTTTTTGCCTTTTTTTTCACCATCAGTTATATCATTCTTACTTTGTGTTATGATTTTAGTATACTGACAATCTTCTCCCTCAGGTAATTTCTCAATACCATCAGATGACGATGATTCATACTGTGATTCTATCTTAATTACTTTTTTCTTCAAGTCTGTAGTTTTCTTTTCTTTTTCTTCACTTTCCTTTTTGATCTGCTTTTTATCATCTTCAGAGGATTCATCACTCTGCTCTTTCTTTGGGAATTTGTCAACAGCATCAGATAGGCCACCCTGTACTTTTTTACATGTTTTGGTTTTCAGGTGCTTATTCTTTTCTTTAGTTTTAGAAATAATTTTGTCTTCTGGGGAATTTAAACTCTCCTCTTTGCCAGAAGGCAGCTTATCAGCACCATCAGAGGAAACACGTGGCATCTGCTTCTTCAAAGGTCGATCTTTTAATCCTGTGAAGGCCTTGTCTCTCTCAACTGCACCTTCTGCTGAAGACAGAGACTTTTTCTCTTGCTTTCTCTCAGCATCATCAGACGATCCCTCTTGTGCAGTCTTCATACTTTTTGGTCCTTGACTATCAGTTCCTTTTTTGCTATGCTTTTCATCTTCGGAAGAATCATAATCTTTTTTATTTGGAACTCTTTTTTTGGTTGTTCTGGCAACCCCTATTTTACTCATGCTTTTTATCTCTTTTTCTAACTCTGAGTCATAATTAGAAGAGTCAGACTGGTTTTGGCGTTTCTTTTTAGAGATTATAGAGCTTTTAGCCGATTTGCCTTTTTTAATATCAAATTCTGACCCAGAAGTAGAACTTTTCCGTTTTCTTTTTCCTTTATCATCTTTCCCTGTTTGGGTTTTTAAACTATACAAAGTCTTAAGATTGGTATGAGGTTCATTAATGTCAGTGTCTGAAGAACTATGACTCACTCTGCTTACCTCTTTGAGGATTGCCAGCATTTCATCAGAATCTGAATTCTGATCCACAATCTCTGATTGCTTAGATTTAGGCAATTTGTTAGGTTTAGGATTATCTATAGCACTGTCAGAAGAATTTCGCTTATCCTTTTTTTTAATTGGAACTAACAATTTTTGTTTGTCCTTAACTGTTTCATTACTTTCCTCATCTGAATTAGATGTTACAAGGCTTATTTCTGTCTGTCGCCTTAAAGGGGTAGTCTTTACTCGTGGAGATCTTCGAAGATCAGATTCTTCTAAAAGTAATGGAACTTCATTTTGAACTAAATGCTCACTATCACTGTTTTCCTGCCCAGGTCCACATTTTTCTAACTTGGGGTTCAGACCAGAACTTTTACAACCATCTTTATCTTGTGGAACTTCCTGGCAATCACCACCTTTAATTGGAGAATTAGAAAGTGAAACAGGAGTGAGTTTAACATATAATTCTTTTGTTACTTTAGCTGTGGTTTTGGACTTAATACCTCCTCTGTTGTCTTTTGAAGGAGCATTTAGTTTTACCGATGAGCTCTCCAGTTCTTGCTCGGTTCTACTCTTGCCATCAACTTGATAATCAGCTGAACTCTGAACTTCCATAGCAGTCTCAAGATTCTCAAAAATGTCTTCTGGCACTGAAGAAGGAACAGACACAATATCCATGTCTAAGTCTTCAGAAGTATTAGCAGGCTCATATTGAGGTTCTTCTTTTCTGTCAGACTTCTTGTGTTCACCACTGGTACTTTTATTTGCTCGTTGTTCCTCTGCTGGTGCACCACTCTGATCTATGTGCTCACTATCTACCTGTTTTCTTGATGGTTTAACTTCTGACTTTGAAAGATCCTTCTTTTCCAAAGAACAGGGTTTTTCTCCTTTTCGTACTTTTGTTTCAGACTTAGCATCCATGACTTTATACTCTTTGGTATTTTTTTCTTTGTGTAATACATCCAAAGCTCGAATCTCAGTATTCAAATCTTCTTCTAATGCAAAATGAGCCTTCTTGATGTCAGCCAACACAGATTTAAAAGCCTTCAGCTGACGTAATTTCATAGCAGAACTGATTTCCGAGTTATCTGTTGCCTGCTTCAAAAACTTAATATAACTAGAATTCATGTTGGCTGTAGTCTCAATCAGTTTTTTAGCCTTCTTAATCATCTCTTTGGGCACAATTAGTGCAGAATAAGAGTAGGTTACAGAACCAGAACATGAATCATCTAATTTCTTATCTTCTCCATTACAATTTGTACTATTCTTCTTTGGAGAAAATTTGGGTGCATGATCACATACTTTACTACTCTTTTCATTGTCAACTTTTATCTTCTTCTTATTTTGTTGCAACAACTGTTCTAAATTCTCAAATACACTGTTACATGCAGTGACCAAGTCCAATAAAGGTTCTGGGTGACAAATGTAGCAATACCATTGGTTATTTTCATCCATTATTGTAGATAACTCCTTTCGACCAAGATTGCGCAGAATGCACTTCTTGCAGAAGGCATTATGGCAAAAGTCACAACAAATCAAGTTTCCACCTTCTGCACACCATCTGAAATGTTTTAAGGATTAAAATATTATTTCCAAGGAAGCTTAATTTTAACTTTGTTACTATTAAAGGAATTTAAATTTTCCTACCAGCAATTTTTAATACTAATTTAGGTCATCTGCTATTCTTTATCAGAAACTCAAAACTAGACATATACAAGGCTTTACAGAAAAGAACGGCCATCAACTAAAGATTACCAATGATGATACTACAGAAGATGGCTCTATTACAATAAGAATTCCCCCAAAAAAGTAGACCATGCTGAATATTAGGTCATCTTGATTTATTACCTACCTACATTGCTCATCCATTCCATCTGAGTCACGGCTAATGTCATCACTCATGTAATACTTAAAACAATTCTATTGAAAGAAAAGAAGGGGAAATTTTACTCAAAATTAGCAACATTCAAAAAGAACAAAAACTTTATTTTTAAGTCACTAAAAAACTAAAAGGAACATATATGTTTTAGACAGTCAAAGAAAAAACACTGCACTACCCGATATTAATATTTTCCACACACAGGAATAGCTCAAAAAAAAAAACCTGATTCCTTGAAATAGATTTTCCTATCACCAAGCACCAGTATTCCTTATGTAAAAGTGAGGCGCAGTGGCTCACGCTTGTAATTCAAGCTAAGTGGAAGGCAAAGATTGGGAGGATGGTGGTTCAAGGCTGGCCTGGGCAAAAAAAAGTTGCGAGACCCCATTTCAACCAATAAAAGTTGGGCATGGTGGCATGAGCCTGTCATCTCAGATATACAGGAAGCATAAACAGGAAGATCACAGTCCAGGTGTTCAGGGGCATAAATTCAAGACTCCATTTGAAAAATACCTAAAGCAGAAAGGGCTGGAGGCATGACTCAAGCGGTAAAGTATCTGCCTAGCAAGCTCAAGGCCCTGAGTTCAAACTCCAGTACCACCCAAAAAAAAGAGGATATGAAAGATTTTATTTAGTAAGCAAATTTCTGGTCTCATACAACTAGCTACCAAAGTCCTACATAAAAATGTAGACTTAAAGAAAATCATGGATATATAAACATAAATGGGAGACATGGGGTGGAGGACTGGTGGGAAGGGGGAAAGAGGATGAGAAGAAAAAGGGTATAATCAAAGCACACTTGTATGCATGTATGAAAAGGTCATAATGAAACCCAATTTTTGGCAGTACTGGGGTTTGAACACAGGGCTTCCAACTTGCTAAGCAGGTGCTTTACCACATCTTCAGCTTTGAAACCCATTTTTTAAAAATTGTAAGAAAGATTTTAAAAAGAATGGGTGAGGAGAGGAAGGATAAAGTAATAGTGGATGTGAATATGTTCAAAGTATATTATATTCATGTATGAGAATATCACAACAAAACCTCCATGTTGTACAATTAATACACACTAATAAAAATGTATTAGATATTGTTGCTCCTTAATTTTAATAGTCACCCTATGTAAATAGCTACTATGTGTTCAGCTAAACAACGAGTCTAAATTATCTTTAAATCTCAAAATATCTACCATACAAGGTATGAGCTATTATAAGGGAAAAGGCTACGGTTCATTAATACATATAAGTAATAACTAATACAGCTAGGGAGACAAAGCAGTATTTAAATGTAAGTCTGACTGACTTCAAATTCCTAATGAAAAAGGGAAGGAACCATGCCTACTGATATAAACTGTTGGTTACTGAAATGATCTAGGCTCAATAGATTGGCCCATGAAAAAAAATCACTTACATATGTGTGTGTGTACATATGTATGTATATATGTATGTACTATATACACACATATGCATAAAAAGATAGCAAATTATGAATCCAGCAATACAAGATTCAACTGTCAAAATTAAAAACCAGACATTACAACATGTATCCTAGATAGGCCTCTAGCTAAGGTGAATTCAAGGAAAAAAAAGAAACAAGTTGCTAAAGGACAAAATTTAGTACAGGAAAGCAGGTCAGAATCTATCAAAGCTTCATGCAAGAAAAAAATCTAGTGCTCAAACAGAAGGAAAATATGGCCTGCCCCTGCATTCCAAAGGTGGGTTTTTATTGCCAAACACAGAATTAATCTTAACAATAACATGAGTAAGGGAACTTATAACCTTGGTATGATAGATATTTTAAATTAATTCCAGGGTATTGCTAATTAAAAAAAAGTATGCACACTGCAAGCTGTTGAAGAACAGGGAAGCAGAGCAATAGAGAAAGAGTAAGTAACAGAGGGGGTTCAACTGATTAAAGCACAATATATACACGTGTGGAAATACCAAGGCAAAACACCCTTGCGCAGTCAATACACACTTATAAAAATGAAGAACCGTTCAAATGGCCAGAAAACACATGAAAAAATGCTCACCATCTCTAGCAATAAAGGAAATGCAAATTAAAACCACGCTAAGATTCCACCTCACCCCTGTTAGAATAGCCATCATCAACACCACCACCAACAACAGGTGTTGGCGAGGATGCGGGGAAAAAGGAACCCTCTTACACTGTTGCTGGGAATGTAGACTAGTACAACCACTCTGGAAAAAAATTTGGAGGCTACTTAAAAAGCTGGACATCGATCTACCATTTGATCCAGCAATACCACTCTTGGGAATATACCCAAAAGACTGTTACTCCAGAGGCACCTGCACATCCATGTTTATTGTGGCACTATTCACAATAGCCAAGTTATGGAAACAGCCAAGATGCCCCACCACTGACGAATGGATTAAGAAAATGTGGTATCTATACACAATGGAATTTTATGCAGCCATGAAGAAGAACGAAATGTTATCATTCGCTAGTAAATGGATGGAATTGGAGAACATCATTCTGAGTGAGGTTAGCCTGGCTCAAAAAACCAAAAATCGTATGTTCTCCCTCATATGTGGACATTAGATCAAGGGCAAACACAACAAGGGGATTGGACTATGAGCACATGATAAAAGCGAGAGCACACAAGGGAGGGGTGAGGATAGGTAAGACACCTAAAAAACTAGCTAGCATTTGTTGCCCTTAACGCAGAGAAACTAAAGCAGATACCTTAAAGCAACTGAGGCCAATAGGAAAAGGGGAACAGGTACTAGAGAAAAGGTTAGATCAAAAAGAATTAACCTAGAAGGTAACACCCACGCACAGGAAATCAATGTGAGTCAATGCCCTGTATAGCTATCCTTATCTCAACCAGCAAAAACCCTTGTTCCTTCCTATTATTGCTTATATTCTCTCTACAACAAAATTAGAAATAAGGGCAAAATAGTTTCTGCTGGGTATTGGGGGGGGGGAGAGGGAGGGGGCGGAGTGGGTGGTAAGGGAGGGGGTGGGGGCAGGGGGGAGAAATGAACCAAGCCTTGTATGCACATATGAATAATGAAAGAAAAATGAAAAAAAAAAAAACAGAAGAGCATTGTTTATCCCAAGTATGTTCTGACAACAACTAACCTGTCAAATAAAGCTTCTCCAGTGAACTTAAAAAAAAAAAGAAGAAGAACAGTAAGGTAACACAGGTCCTATCTGGGGACAGGAGGGAGAAGGGCAAATGAAGAGGGTGAAGGAGGGCCAATATGGTGGATGTACTTTTGTATGCTTGTATGAAAATAGAACAATGAAACTGTTCTAAGAAGGGGGGCGGTGGGAGAATGATACAGAGGGTGAATTTAGTTAAGATACCTTGTAAGCACATATGGAAATGTCACAATGAAACCCTCTGTATGACTAATATATACTAATAAAATGTCAAAAAAATTCTAAAGAAAAAAATGTACCGACTGTTAAAACTATAATGAATGTATATGAAACCTTTTAAAAATTATCTTCAAGTTATATAAAGCTCTGTTACGCGTAGAGATTTAGAGAAGCGGGGTATGTAAGAGGGAAGGTTAGAAAGCCCACTCATGCATGCACATACAACTTCAAGTTTTGAAACATATCAGGCTCTCCCTTCACCTTCTAACCTAGAAATGCCGTGTCACCTCTGCCTAGAACAGGTTGAACCAATCTCACTTCACCAAGCTAATTCTTACTCATATTTCAAGTATCAGTTTACATTTCTTCCACTGGAAAGCCACCCAACCCAAGTGCTAATTACACAGGCTTCCTATGTGGTCCATAATCACAGCATTTCCCATACAGTGGCATTTATTCAGGATTTTATAGCTCTGTCATCCCAACTACAATGTAAATAAGGCCCTCTAATGGCAAAAACCTTATCAACAGATCACTACATACCTTACAAATAAGGACTTGCAATGAAGGGTGTCTATAAATGGAATCTTTTTGAAAATGATTAACCTGTTGTCCACAAGCTGTACAGCTCACAATTCCATGAAGCCCATCTTCTAGAAGAAAGGAGTGATCATTATTCACACATTTACACACACAGAGAAAAAGATATTTACCTTAGCATTTTGTAAATTCTATATTAGAAATTAAATACCCCATAATCCTTGGGAAAATGACATTTCTGGACTCAAGTTTAAAACTTAATTTTATTGACATTTTTAAAAAACAGCGTTGGCAAATTCCAAGCTACAAATCCTAACTTTTCTTTTAGTGACATAAAGTAGAGATCCCACAAAGAAGTTCTAAAAATAAATCTCAAGAGCTCTTTTTTTCCTGCTGCTACTGCCTTGCAAATAAATTGAGTATCAGTTCTTAGGGGATGGGGAAGTGAATATATGGAACAGATTCTTTAACAATCCTATACTTAAGTTAGGCATGCCATAAAGGTTTTATTTTCAAAGTGGAATTGTTTGCACAGATCCTATCAATATGGTTTATGATGTCACCAATTTCCTTCCTAAGATTTACTTCAATGCTATCATTAATCCCCATTTCTCTACCTTCTTTCCATGTTTCCTCCATATTGATAATGTCTATTATTTGCAAATAAAGTATTATAAGCATTATCTGTCTTAGCAGCAAAACATCAGAATAGCTGAGGAGAAAAGACAGAGCCTTAGTCTGTACTATTTGCAGGAAAAACAGACTGAAGATAAACTACTTAAGAAAGAGTAAAAGGAAACTTCTCTTGTCTTGCTTTTGTCCCTAGTTATGCTAAGACAGAGCTTCCCAACCTGAGCTGAACATCAGAATCATCTGAAGAATCTTCTTAAAAATACAGACACATGCCTGTAGTCCCATCTACTCAGGAGGCTGAAGCAGGAGGATCCCTTGAGCCTAGGAGTTCAAGTCCAACCTGGACAGCATAGCAATGCCCTGACTCAAACCTCCCGCTCCCCGCCAAAAAAAAAAAATCCTATAGAAAGCCATTCCCACCAATTCAACACTGAACTGAAATCTCTGAAACATTTTTTTGCAGATGATCCTGATGTGCAACCAAGATCTTGATCCAAATAAGATGGTAGATTATGCTTTGAGAGACCAGTGAGAATGTCTCCATTTACAAATAAAAGACAACTGGGAAAAAAAAGAAACAACTGTCTCTACACTAAAAAAAAGATAAGATACCATATATATTTCTCACCACTGAATTTTCTGTTTTATGTCTTTGTTAGTTTTAAGGTCCAAAGCACCATGGACGCAAACATTATTGTAGGTATATTTATTTGTAGAGGTTGAAAGGGTTTAAAGTATAAGGATACAATCATATTTTTTCAGAAGACTAAATCAAAAAAGAATTTGAAGGCTTACTATATATAGTTCTAATATCTTATTTTAGATCATATTCTTATGCTGGTATTTTGATCTTGGGTATCATATAGTGTATTATTTAACAAAAACAAATATGCAATGTACTTTTTAATTTCAAATAATGATTTCATTCAGGTAGATGGACAAGATAAATGACAGCCACAGTTTGAATATTCATCCAATGTGCTTTTGAAGAATTTTTAAAAACAACGTAATCCTTTGAGAACTTCCCCAACATGTACAAAAGGAATCATACATGAGGATATAAACTACTTCCCTAATTAGAAAATTAGAAAGTGAAAAATTGGAACTAACTTCATATTTGGGAAATAAACAGCAACTTAATTATACTATGTCAGCATTCTATAGAGCAATGAAAAATAAAACTAGATTTACATTTATTGACATAAATTTCAAAACAATGTTGAATGAGAAATGTTCCCAAAGGATATAAACAGCATACTATTTTTTGTATTTTTAAATGAAAAATAGATGTTTTTAAGTAAATACATATAAAGAAAGCACAGAAAAACATGCATATGCATGCACATGCATAAAACTTTAAGACAATCATTACCTGTGGGGTGGGAAGAAGGGAAAATAGATGAGAGTAGGACTGAACCAATATTTTATTTAAGTGAGATCTGAAGCAAATATGGTAAAATGTTGAAATGTTACTTTACTTTACGTAAGTACTTGTTTCTGTACACGTATGTTTTAAGTTTTTATTTTTTAGTTATGAAATATCTTAGGGATTCTAACTGTAATTGGAAAAGAGGCATTTTCATTTCTAAGCTTGACACATTTTACTAGTTTTTAGGCAAAGAACGAAATTATTTTGCCATGTAGAAAAGTTGTGTGACATTTTTTAACAACTGGGGAAACTATGTCAAAATAGGTTAGATGTTTTTTAAAAAAAGAAAAGTGGTTCCTGAAATGATCACTTTAACTACGTCATTGTGCCATAATTTTGTTCCAAATCAATTTTTGTTGGTTTTTGTTTGTTTTTTGGTGGGACTGGGATTTGAACTCAGGGCTCCAGGCTTGCAAAGCAGACACTCTATCACTTGAGCCACACTTCCAGTCCATTTTGCTCTGATTATTTTGGAAATGGGATCTTGCAAACTATTTGTGCAGGCTGGCCTCAAACTGTAATTCTCCCAATCTCAGCCTCCCAGGTAGCTGGGATTACAGGCGTGAGCCACCAACGCCTGATAAATTGTTATGTATATAAAGTTTACATTTTGACAAGTTACTAAATTAGGCTTCCATTTTGTAACTTATTTTACTAAAAAAATTTTGAATAATAACTACAGCCATTCAGTATCTCAGATCACTAGCTCATTCATACATGTGTCTATTTGCAAACCTAGAATTAAATTTCCTGTGTGATTTTTGACAGCTTAAAGATGTAGCAAATCATTAAGGTAAAAAGAAACATGAAAGATTTAAGTGCTACCATATGGCTAAACGTACATATTCCCTTAAGCTTTCTTACACACAATACTTGGCAAAATGTTCCAGAAACCTACCAGCCAAAACAAAATACTAGAAGCATATCAAAGTGGCACTAGAAATACCCTCTGCAACAACAGTGGTTCTTCTCTTATTCTGCTTTCAGGCCCTGTCTACGTTGCAGACATTGCCTGCTAAAAAGATACCATTTAAACATTAATTCTGATACAATGCAGTACACAGAGTTGTCTGTCTCCCCTAGAGAGATGCATGATTAGAGGAAACAAATTCTTGTTATTGATTCTTACCATCTCCTTCTACTTCTAGAAGAAGGTGCTGATTCTCTTAAGTTTTTAAGAGCTTTAAAAGCTTTTTTTTAGCTTTGGTGACCTGTGTTGCTGAAAGGACAGCTTCCCTACCATGAACTATAATCTCAGAAAACCTTCCTTGTGCTTGAAAGGGGTTGAACACCCTCTTGTGGACAAAAGGCTAAACAACATTTCCTTGGTTTTCACCTGCAACTTAAAACTATTTCATCTGAAAACTGGTATTTTGTAAGCACAGATTATTTTACTAGTTCCATCAAGATAGTATTATCATTGAAATAAAAATCTACTCAAAATTTCACTAAGAACTTCAGCATAATTTTACAATTCTCTAACACAACTGATATTAAATGGACACACCCTCATTAACATGTCATGTTCTACCTTTGGGAGATTCATTCCTTTCAGTTACAGATTTTGGCTCTGTTAATCTGTCCCCAAAGTTTATATAGGCACTATTTAAAAATCACACACAAACAAGTAGGACACATATTCCACTCCCATAAATTTCTAAATGACTTCTCTTGCTGCTACCTTTCCACAGATGGTTAGCAAATCTGGCTCTAAGTGAGAGTAGACACAGATAGGTGGCTCAGACAGACAGAGGGAGGTTTATTAGCTTTGCTCCTTTCTCTTACTCATCTCCGCATTGCATCAATGGATCCAAAACTTGCACATACCTGAAGAACAAACTGGGGCACATTCATGTAAAGGGATTTGTGTTTTTAATAAGTACCCCAGGTAATACCTAATACAGATGTCTATCACTCTATTTAACAAAGTTCTGAATATGTATCAAGTTACGTGGAGGCCAACAGGCAAAACTTTGTACAAATCTGAAATTCTTTCCAGATCATGGGAAACATGTGATGTTCTGGCATTACAGGTATTCTGGAACTGATAGGTGAAAGAAGGAAATGCTGTTTCTTGAGATAACTGAATAGCCAGTGAAGGCAAAGGTGTTTGGGAAAATGGTGTTAAACCTTTTCTGCTTCAGAGCTCAAAGAGCAACAGAAGTTATTTTCAAAGTAGTGCTTTTAATCAACAATGGGCAGAATAGTGGAGGTATTTTTAGTAAGCATATCAGATTTTCTAAAGTGGTCAGAGACAGCAATTTAAACTCATGTTTCAGTTTCACTTGTATTTACCTCCGCGTTTTTTGAGATTTTCAGTTTTCATTTTACTTCTGCTTCTAAATTCAGGCCCTTTAAAATCATCTTTGTCTTCATTCAGCACAGGTTCTGGCTGTACAATCACTGTACCTAGAATGATTTCATTTAAAAGACCATTACACATATTAAATGTGCAAGTGAAGTACAAGACTTCAGTTCAGATAAAGCCAACATTGCTGGTACAAAGTTTGTTTCCTTCAAGCTTTAAATACTTGTATAAGGATCTCAAGAGTAAATAAAACAGGGAAGTAGTAAAAGGGCCGGGTGTCAACAACCAGATTACTTGCTGGAGTATAGTTCATAAAAACAGTAGGGGGAGGTATTATGAACTGATTATAACAGAAACGTGTAAATCAAATAGAAAGTCTCAGCCCAGTTTTGAATTTTTATAGTGTATCACAAAATCTGTTAGGAATATGAACACACTACACTTCATAGTTTATAAAAATAAGTGGTTGACAGGAGAGGGAGAAAGACATCCTATTCTTAAAATCCAAACGGAAAACAATTTTTAAGAGTTTATATCGCTTTGGGGAAGAGTAGTAGGGGAGGAAAACAATGAAGTTCATTCTCTTACTGCTATACCAGCATTTCCCAAATAGAATGTCAAAGCTTCACTAACCTTCAGAGTTCTTAAAAAGTTTTAAACTGATACTTTAAGATACTTAAGCTGAAGTACTCTAACAAACTGTGGCATTTGTTGATGCCTTTTGAAATATTTTAGAATGTCTTTTCTTAACTACAAAACCTATGGATTTAGGAGAAGGCAAATAAAATGGGCATAATAAAAAGGATCCAACGTCTCAACATTTACTGACATTGCTGGGCTTAGTAATCCGCCATTACTGACAACGATTAAGACAGTAAAACAGGTAGTTGTCAGGGCTCCCTTTGGAACCTGGGCCTATGTTACAGGACAAGCAGATTTTGACAAGTTATAGCACCTCATTCTTAAATGAGTTTCTAAGTGTGAAAAGGGGGGAAGGGCAAAGAAGATTGAGCTTTTACAAAATACAGTTAATTTAAATAATCCCTATACCCCCAAAATCGTTATTTATAAATATTATTTCATGTAGATACTAACAGAAGTGCCATTGTTAGAAAAGAGCTCAAGATCTAAAATTAACCAAAAAATAATTGAGCTCTTCCTTCCTGAAGAGTCTTTTCTACATGGAAACAAAGTAGCATAGTAGAAAAAGTCCACCAGTAGCACTGGATTAAGGGAAATCTAACCTGAAATTCTACCTTCTCAATTTAAAGCAGAAAAAAATTCCTTGAGCTCAGATTGTGATCCTTCATCTGTTAACAATACCAAAAACTACCTTGCCATGTTGTTTAGAGGATTAAAGGAATGAATTCTCTAACAGTCTGATACCTATACGTTCTCAATATAGAATTATAAAAATAACCACCCAGAGTTAACCTTATGAAACGGGTCTATTTTTGTTTTAGTGCGAAAGAATTAAGCTTAGCTCGGGTTAGTAACATCATATACTGACTTTGTTGCACAGTACTCTTACAGCTTAAGCACTCCTGGTGACACCCACTGAGAACATAAAAATCCAAAGTGAGTCACAATACCTTTGTGACTCAGACTCCTATGCTAGTTGTTTCTGCCCTCAACTATGGAAATGATTACATAGAGATGATTTGCAAAACCAAGTAAATGGCAGGTCCTTCAATTCTCTTTCTCTCTCTCTTCTTCCCATCATTACTTTTCTATATTTCTTTTCCTCAATATATTTCATTAACTCCTAACTGTCCTAGTTAAGCAAAATCCAATCCCTCCTGCCCACCAATATTTACTAAACTTCTATAATTTAAAAAATGTGTCCTAAAAACATACAGACAGGGAATAAGGTTTAATAATACTGCAAAAGATCTGTGAGAATAAATTTAAAAATCTCCTAGGAAGCTAGAATATATTATTTAACAAAGAAACAAGCCCAAAATTTTAACTCTTTGAAACACCATGAAATTACCAAGTCCCTTGTCATTCTCTTATCATCCAATCACAATGCTCTCAGACTTAAGCAATCTAATGAACGAAGTTTGTAGAACTTCACAGTAAGAACTGTAACAGATAAGAGGTATGTGACAAGGTTTTGAAACATATAACTTCAAGAAACGCACCTAAATCTACCTTTAATAGGTAACTTTGGCTCTTAGCCTTAGAGAATTTAAGAATTCAGTAAAATTAGGTATAGGAATATAGCTCAGTGGGAAAGTACTTGACTAGCATACGGGGGTGGGGAGAATCTGGGATTGATCTTCAGCAGTGGGGGAAAAAGAAAGAATTCAGCAAGTCTAAACTGGACTATGAATGGTTTTTAAATTTTCAGGACTACTCATTACGTTAACACTCACTGAATCAAAACCTAATATAGGGCTGGTAGCATGGCTCAAGAGGTGGAGCGCCTGCCTTTCTAAGCGCAAAGCCCTGAGTTCAAACCCCAGTATTGCCAAAAGAAAAAAAACCCTAATATATTAAACTTTTAAAACTACTTCCATATTCATGTATAATTTGGACACTTTAAGCTCCTTTTGAAAATCCCAACATAAAAAATTTTATTTTATTATTTTTAAAATTAATTGAATATTCTAGATTTTTAACCTTAATAACACATTACCATACTAATGAATTTCTAGACTATTATCATTAAAATGCCAACTTTGGTGCTTTACACACAGCTAATGGTAACCAAGTTCCAAATTTATAATAACAATATTTAAAAATACATTTCCAGTTTATATGAAAAATTAATAGATTACCTTTTGGCAAGGTTTGCATAGTAATATCATTTTCTGAATTTTCATTAGAAGCATCTTCATTCACATTTTCATCCAAAAGTTTTTCATCATCAGATTCTACATATTTTGTTACAACTGAAGGTTTTCTATGAAAAAAATCAAGTCCATAGAATTACGGTCATTTCTGACAACTGGAACAACACTCCAAGAACATAAATAACGCATAGATTTAGCAGTAGCTCTCAAGCAGGGATGTGTATGTATCAGAATCACTGAAGGAAGTGTGTATCTCTAGCATATCACTGAAGATTATGATTCACTAAGGATGGGAAGGACCAGACCATGTGTATTCCAAAATAGCTAGCAAGGGGATCTTTAAGAGACCAAATTAGTAATCAGAAAGCTGTGTTTACAAAGAGCCATCCCCACTGCTTAGAAATAACAAAAATTCAATAGACTAAGCTATGAACGTCTAGGAAGAACTGTACTCCACAGTATATTGGGCATTAAGTTTAGCTGGAAATAGTTTCAGTCCTTATGTATGAGTTACTTCAAAATTTAAAAGAAATTTTAATCACTCTTTGATGCCCTTATAACTTACAACTATGATGATGACTACTCCCCATCCTAAATAATTTCACCTAACACTTAAAAACCTGTATTATCTCATAAGATAGTCAACATTTCCCCTTTTCTTTTTTTATTATCTAATGAAATGATAAACACATTGCAAGGGCTAATAATACATACTAAATCCATCTTTGAAAATTCCTTTAAAATTCAAAGTTGGAATGATTTAATCATTGCTAAATAAGGTGACACATACAAGGGAATTTATTATATTAGCCTCTTCATTTTAAAATATTTGTGTTTGGAGTATAAAATAGTTTATTTAGAACAACAGTGCTTGAAGTAAGTTCAGAAAATACAATTTTAGAAACAGAAAATAAATCAGAAAAGGAAAGTAACTTTTTTCCCTTTCAACATCAACCAACCTCTTTGATCGTGAGGATCCTACAGATCTGGATTTTTCTGAAGAGCTAGTTCCCTAAACATGACAAAAAAATACAAAGGTGAATAAAACTGTCTCAGCGACAATCCTACAATTAGCCATGTCTGTATGGTAAGATATTTGATATAGTAATATAAGGAGATGTTATTAATATGCCTAAAATATTTCTCTAAAAGGAACTTCAAAAACAAATTCTTAGAGGATATACCAGAGTGGTAAAGCACATACATGCACAAAGCCCTGGGTTCAATTCCCAACACCTCTCCCCAAAAAGACCCTAATGTTCATTTATTGACTAAAGATTAAATTTATTTTTGTTGTTGTTGGTAGAGATTGAACCCAGGGCCTCTAGCATAGGCTCTACCACTGAGCTACACCCACAGCCCCAAATATCTGTCTTTTGTTTTGTTTTGTTTTTGTGGTACTAACAATCAAACCCAGGGCTTCACACATGCTAGGCAACACTCTAGCACTGAGCTAAATCCCCAGCTTTTTTTTTTGGCAGGTTTTAACTCAGGGCCTCATGCTTACTAGGCAGGCACTCTACCACTTGAGCCACTCCACCAGCCCCCTCTTTCTTTCTTCACTGTTGCTGATGCATGCTAGTGAGCTAGGCAGTTTCCCTGCTTACCATGATTCCTGTCCCATTTAACAAAGACAAAATAAAGGTACAGAAGTAGTAATCAGGTACCAACAGAGGAAGGGAGATTTAAGGATGTAAAAATGTGCTGTTCTCTGTATCATACATATAGCACAGAATTACTTCTATAACTTCCTTTGAGATACTAAATTTATCCTCATTTTTCCAGTATCATCAATATGTTATAATGGCATCAATTTTTTACCCTAGTTAGAAAGAATCGTGAAACCATACTGTAGGCCTCCTCACCAGGTGAAAAACCTCAGCATGGGTTGCTGTAACAATGCTAGGAAACTCTGAACACCAAATTTTAAGAAGTCTCAGACCAGTGAAGCCATGTCTACAATGTCCATGTCAAACACCACTGATAAAATATAATGGTAGTTAAATCCCCATCTGTTACCAAGTCTTCAATTTTCTGACTTACGGTAAGCTGCTGAAATGAAGCTTAACAAAAACAATGAATATTTTCTCAAACTGGACAACCACCAAAATGAAGTTTCACAATAAGAACTGGGTAAAACAGTAGCCTTAAACACAACTACATATTAACAAGAAGCAATATGATGACATACATTGTAGTTGGTTATGAATAATTAATGAATTCCTTTAAATGCTTCAAATTATACTTACCTCTTCCTTGCTATTTTCCATCAGATCAGAATTATTTCCAGAACCACTGATTTTATCTAAAAAAAAGAAGCAATAAAGAATAGTATTTATCTCTTCAATGTATTATAAAATCCAACACCAAGTCAGGCATCATAGCACACATCTATAATCCCAGCTCAGATGGCTGAAGCAGGATGATTATGAGTTTGAAGCCAGCCTGGGCTATGCAGAGTGTTCCTGGCCAGTCTGAGATACAAAGCAAGACCCTGACTCAAAAAAGCAAAAACCAGAACACCAATACATACAGCTCTATGAACCCATTTTCAAGCTATGAAGTATAGAACAAATTGGTAATACTTACTTGTATTAAAATATTCCTGGAAGCAGCCAGGTGCCAGTGGCTCATGCCTGTAATCCTAGCTACTTGAGAAGCTGAGATTGGGAGGATCGAGGTTTAAGGCCAATCCAAGAAAATAGTTCTCGAAACCACCAGCTCCAAAATAAACAGAGCAAAATGAACTGGAGGTGTGACTCAAGTGGTAAAGCACCTGCTTTGCAAGTATGAAGGCCTGAGTTTAAATCCCAGTCCTATCAAAAACAATGTCCTAGAACATTCTGACTAGCTAGAATCACTGTCATTTGACATACTAATCACTTCTTATAAAGTGCTGAATTATTTTATTCTATAAAATAAAATAAATTGGTATCAAAACATTTTCTGTCAATGAAATCCCTTTGTACAATTAATATGCACTAATGTGAGAGAACAAATATATTCTATTGTAATTTTCTAATCTATTTCCCATTAAAAGAAAATTTAAGCTCCATCTTATGGTAAAAATGAAAAGGCCTAATAATAATTTATTTTACCTCACCATAATACCGTAAATATAAGAGCAAACTAACTCTAAAGCAAACAAAAGAATTAAGAACAGAGTAGAAATTAATGAAACTAATAAAATAAGGAATAGAAAATAAGGGGAAAAAACAGTGAAACCAAAACATAGTTGTTTGAAAGAACGGAATAAACCTTAGGCTCTTACACTGACCAAGAAAAAAGGGGGAAAAGATGTAAATTACTATAATCAGAAATAAAAGAGGGGATATTACAACTACCCTTACCAAAATAAAAGGATTATAAAGGAAAACTATAAAGAACCATACACCAAAAATAACTTACAAATGTGAACACATAAATTAATGAACCTGACTCAAGAAAAAAATACATAACATGAATAGATCCATAACAACTTAAAAGATTAAATTAGTCATCAAAAACCTAGCCATACAGAAAAGTAATTATATCACATATTTAAAGAGAACTGATTATCCACAGTTCTCTTTAAATATCCACAGGGCAGGGCAGGATGGACTAGAAGCTTCTTCCCTGTGACTTCAAGAATGAACAGAGGCAGGGTAGCAAAGGACTATATTCCAAAGAGAGTAAGAGCATTGGGAACAACTTACTGAAGAGGTGATTGAACAGCTATAACAAAACAAAACAAAAAACTGAACAGACCGGGTGCCAGTGGCTCCCACCTGTAATCCCTAGCTACTCAGGAGGCAGAGATCAGGAGGACTGTAGTTCAAAGTAGCCCAGACAAATAATTCACAAGACCCTATCTCAAAAAAAAAAATCACAAAAAAGGGCTAGTAAAGTGACTTAAGATGTAGGCCCAGAGTTCAAACCCCTGTACTGAAAAAAAAAAAACTGAACAGAATAAAGTAGGAGAAAGTCACACAGGCAGACCTAGTCATACGATAAGCCTACAAGCTTTAAATCCAACGGGGAAATTTAGTATGACAGTGGCTTATGCATGGAAGGCTAAAATTGCAGGAAAAAAGCCATTTTGTCACTTTCCATATCTCAGCCATCTTGAGAGGGGTCTTATTGTTTGAGAATGAGCTGAAAACAAGAAACAAATGCGGCTCAGAGAGCCTGAAGACACCCTGTCACCTTGTCTGGATGGGAGACAGGCATGGGAGGTGGTGGAGAGAGGTTGTGAGCCTGCTGTGGACCCACTGAGTAGTTTCGGTAGCCCCAGCCTCTGTGGTAAGCAACAAACCCTATCACTTGAGGATCCCTTACAAAAACAGAGTTCCAAGCCCATAGCTGGAAGATTGCTCAGCCTATGAAGCTGCCCCCTCACTGCATGTGGTTTGCTACCAGTAGGACTAAGAGCTCTAAGCCCAGATCCCATGGATCACTCAATTTCTCTAGCCTTCTCCCTCCCACAGGGTGGTTAAATGCTAGATGGAGTCTAAAAGTGCTGAGACCAGTCTGTCAGGTTCTCCCTCTACAGTACAGAATTCAATGCTCTATCTGCGTACTTTCTCTCTCTCTCTCTCTCTCTCTCTCTCTCTCTCTCTCTCTCTCTCTCTCTCATTCGGAAGATACCTCAAGGCTTGAATAATTGCTGCCCCTGGGGGCACAAACTGGGGGGGGGGCTGTAAAACAAGAGGGAATCTGCCTGGAACAAAGGAATCAAGTTTGTTGCAATGACCAGAGAATCCAGATATACAAAGAAGGGAAGCTTCTATAGTGAGCGCAGCCCTGAAGCCAACAACTGACCCTGATCAGTCGCCCTCAGGCCACATACAGAGCCAGCCTGAACAGCAGGAATTACAAGAGACTATAGCTACTTTTCATCTCTCTGACTGGTGCAAGGGATCTGGCTGCACCCTAACAGTGCCCTGAACACGTAGGCTAAAATTTGGCAACTGAACTACATCCCTACTCCAGTAGTCACTACCTGGTCCTTCCTGAATACTGAGATAACCTGACCTGAAAAGGTAGGTGGATGGGGAAAAGTGGGTAGGAGGAAGTAGGAGAAGGAAAGAGTGATAGAGGTAGTGAATATGATCAAGGTACATTATGTGCACATATGGAATATACAATTTAATCCACACCAATAAAAAAGAAAATTTGGATTCTTCAGAATTCTAAAAAGACAGAAAAGAGGAAACATTTACCGACTCATTTTATGCTAACAATATTACCCTGATGCCAGGATTCACAAGAAGAGATAATTAGAGATCAATATCTTCCTATGAGGGCTGGGGTGTGGCTCAAGTGGTAGAACACTTGCCAAGTAAGTGAGAATGCCCGAGTTCAAACCCCACTACCACCACAAAAAAAAAAATCCCCATGAATATAGATGCAAAGGCCTCAAGAAAATACTACAAAACTTCAAATGAGAAGAAAAGCCACAGACTCGAGAAAATCTGTGAGTCACATCTTGGATAAAGGACAATTAACCAAGATATACAAAGACCCAGAGATCTGGGTCCTTAGGTGACCACTATGTTCCAGCGGGGTGATACCTAACTACCTAACATCCTCCCAACAACAAAGATAAGACGTTAACAGGCGACACCTAACATTCTCCCCATACCGAATGTTAAGGGTGCGCTAACGGTGCTCTAACGTAAGTTGAGCCCCAAAGGACTGACCATCTTCTTGCCATCACAGCATAAGGGTATGCTGATAGGACACATGGGCCAATAGGAAAAGCCCAACGAATATTTACATCCTTAGCCAATAGGAAACACCCACAAGGAAACGCCCACTGAACATTGGGCCTCTGTAGTAATCTTATATACATAATACGAACCCGCCCTTTTCGGGCTGGAGGAATGGCTCAAGTGGTAGAATGTTTACCTTCTGTAGTGCAATGCTGCGAGTTCAAAACCCAGTCCCGCCAAAAAAAAAAGCTGCTGCTGTCCGCTTTCCCCCAACCCTTTTTTTTTTTTTTTTTTTTTTTGCGGTACTACAGTTTGAACTCAGGGCCTCACACTTGCGAGGTAGGTGCTCTACCACTTAAGCCACTCCACCAAACTTTTTTTTTTGTGATGGGTATTTTTTTAAATAGAATCTTGTGAACTATTTGCTTGGGCTGAATTTCAACCATGATCCTCCTGATTTCTGCCTCCTGAGTAGCTAGGATTATAGGTGTGAGCCACAGGTGCCCACACCTTCAACCTTTTAAAATAAAACTTTTGTTTCACCTTGACATTCAAGAGATTGCTAACATATGATAAAGTAGAGTAGAAAATTACAAGTGTCATAAATGCCCAAGTGTGTTTTTAAAAAGCAAGGAAATGTTTTCTGGAAGTTGTTAGAATGGAGTTGTTAGACCGCTTCTAGAAGTGACAGCAAGAATGACATTTGTCCATATTTACTCAGTGGGTGAGAAGACATGGAGCAAAAGACCATGAGAGGGAAAAGATCCACTACCAGACTGGTTGAATGGAAATGACTTTTTTTTAATTACAACCATTGTTTTGTGTGTGCATTTTATTCTTCATTACTGTATATATAGCTAACTATGCTGACTCCTTTTTTGAAATATCTAGCCCTTGCAGATGTTCTGAAGCACCTGATGTATTTTTAAGGTAGGAGTAGTCAAGTAACACAAAGTAAATATGGTTTTGTTAAAATTCATATGAATGTTATTTGGGGAGAAGTGTCAAAACCCTTGCAGTTGAACACATTGTCTTTGTGCTGTGGTTACCAGGAAAAGGAAATGCAAACAGTGAAGTCAGTGTGCTTATAGCGAGGAAGAATAAACACTGTCCCATTTTATTTTACTCAACAGTAATAATTTTTGGGTGGAACTGGGGTTTGAACTCGGGGCTTTCCACTTGCTAGGCAGGTGATCTACCCCCAGCCCCTCAACAGTAACTTTTTACAAACTGATTTAAAACTAGGAAAATATCATCTGAATGAAGATGTACAGATGACAATCATGTGAAAAGGTATGGCTCAATTTATGTCATTAGGGAACTGCTAATTAAAACAGCAAAGAGATACCTCTAAACACCTATCAGAATGGTCAAAATCCAAAACACTGACAATACCAAAAGCTGTGAGGATGTAAAGCAACAGGAACTCTTGTTTATTGCTGGTGAAAATATAAAATGGTACAGCTACGTTGGAAAGACAGTTAAGCAGTTTCTGAGAAACTGAACATATTCTTACCATATGATCCAGCAAACACACTCCTTGGTATTTACCCAAAGAAGTTGAAAACATATGTTCACAAAAAAAATACACTCAAGGGTTTATATACATGTTTACTTTTCATTTATATGAAACACACTTAAAGCAGCTTTATTCATAATTGCCAAATCTGGAAGCAGCTAAGACATTCTTTGGAGGGCGAATGGACAATCAACCTGTGGAATTTTTCAAGCTAAAAAGAAAATGAGCAATGGTGCTGTGGAAAGACCTGGAAGAAATTGCAATGCATATTATTATTAAGTGAAAGAAGCCGATCTGAAAAGGATGCAAGTGTATCATTCCAACATAGGACATTCTGGAAAGGGCAAATCTACTAAGACAGTAAAAAGGTCAATGGTTACCAAAAGCTAGCCAGGAGGAAGGAAGGAATAGATGTATGACAGAGGGGTTTTCTTGTTTTGTTTTGTTTTTAGATTCCTGAGGTTTAAATGCATGGCTTCACCTATGCTAAGCAAGTGCTCTGCCACTGAGTTATATCCTCCTCCTAAAACAGAGGATCGTTAGAGAAGTGAAACCAGTCTCTATGATACTACAATGAGTAAAACAGGTCATAATATATTTGTGAAAATTCCTAGAATATGTAATACCAAGAATGACTCTTAATATGAATTACGGACTTGGAGTGACAATATGTGGCTAAGAAAGTTCATCAATTTTAACAACTGTACCACTCTGGAAAGGACTGTTGACAATGGGGAAGCGCACTGGGGGAGGCCCATATCAAAACTCACTGTGTGCTTTTCATTTAGTTTTGCTATAAATCTAAAAGTAGCCCTAAAAATACTGTCTCCCACTTAACAAATTAAGGGGAAAAGAGCTTCATCAAAAATCTACACAAAAAAGCTGGCAGAGTGGTAGAGGGCCTGCCAAGCAAGCGCTAGGCCCTGAATTCAAACTCCAATGAGCCAAAAAGAAAAAGAAATCTACAAAAAGCCCACAGGTAACATCACCTTTAGTGATGAAAGAATGAACACTTTGCCCTTAAGATTAGAAACAAAACAAGAAAATCTGTTGCAACTTCTGCTCAACTTTGTAGTAGATATTTCTAATCAGAGCAAGTAGGCAAGAAAAAAGAAATGAATAGCATCATGATTTGAAAGGAAGGTGTAAAATCTTATATGGCGTTCCAGCAGAATACAGCATGTTCCTCTGGGACCTTCCACGTCCACCCTTCTCCAGGCCAGGGGGTGCACTGAGGGACCCAGGCTCTGCAGACACCTTGTTAAGGCCACCCACAGGCCAAGTGCAGGCCTCGAGGAAGCAGCTAACCCCCTCAATTCCCACACAACCCTGCGGGTGCTTGGTCTCCCGGCCCAACCTTATCAGGTCTAAAAGTGGAGCCCCCATCAGGCCATCGAGGAGAATAGCAAGAAGAATGGCGGCTGCTCTAGCACTAGAGAGTCCTTACAGGCTTGGAGGGCCAGAGAAGGCAGGCTCTGCACACTAAACCTCACCAACACTTTAGGCTAAGGAGTCCCAGAGATCTGGGTCCTTAGGTGACCACTATGTTCCAGCGGGGTGATACCTAACTACCTAACATCCTCCCAACAACAAAGATAAGACGTTAACAGGCGACACCTAACATTCTCCCCATACCGAATGTTAAGGGTGCGCTAACGGTGCTCTAACGTAAGTTGAGCCCCAAAGGACTGACCATCTTCTTGCCATCACAGCGTAAGGGTATGCTGATAGGACACATGGGCCAATAGGAAAAGCCCAACGAATATTTACATCCTTAGCCAATAGGAAACACCCACAAGGAAACGCCCACTGAACATTGGGCCTCTGTAGTAATCTTATATACATAATACGAACCCGCCCTTTTCGGGCTGGAGGAATGGCTCAAGTGGTAGAATGTTTACCTTCTGTAGTGCAATGCTGCGAGTTCAAAACCCAGTCCCGCCAAAAAAAAAAGCTGCTGCTGTCCGCTTTCCCCCAACCCTTTTTTTTTTTTTTTTTTTTTTTTGCGGTACTACAGTTTGAACTCAGGGCCTCACACTTGCGAGGTAGGTGCTCTACCACTTAAGCCACTCCACCAAACTTTTTTTTTTTGTGATGGGTATTTTTTTAAATAGAATCTTGTGAACTATTTGCTTGGGCTGAATTTCAACCATGATCCTCCTGATTTCTGCCTCCTGAGTAGCTAGGATTATAGGTGTGAGCCACAGGTGCCCACACCTTCAACCTTTTAAAATAAAACTTTTGTTTCACCTTGACATTCAAGAGATTGCTAACATATGATAAAGTAGAGTAGAAAATTACAAGTGTCATAAATGCCCAAGTGTGTTTTTAAAAAGCAAGGAAATGTTTTCTGGAAGTTGTTAGAATGGAGTTGTTAGACCGCTTCTAGAAGTGACAGCAAGAATGACATTTGTCCATATTTACTCAGTGGGTGAGAAGACATGGAGCAAAAGACCATGAGAGGGAAAAGATCCACTACCAGACTGGTTGAATGGAAATGACTTTTTTTTAATTACAACCATTGTTTTGTGTGTGCATTTTATTCTTCATTACTGTATATATAGCTAACTATGCTGACTCCTTTTTTGAAATATCTAGCCCTTGCAGATGTTCTGAAGCACCTGATGTATTTTTAAGGTAGGAGTAGTCAAGTAACACAAAGTAAATATGGTTTTGTTAAAATTCATATGAATGTTATTTGGGGAGAAGTGTCAAAACCCTTGCAGTTGAACACATTGTCTTTGTGCTGTGGTTACCAGGAAAAGGAAATGCAAACAGTGAAGTCAGTGTGCTTATAGCGAGGAAGAATAAACACTGTCCCATTTTATTTTAGTTTCCTGTGCACACAGTGTACATAAAGAACAAAGGAGTCCTAATTTATATCTAGCCTTTACACGTATTAAAGAGGCTGCTAATGTTTGACAAAAGTAGAGTTAATAAACTAACTAATACTGTACATGTTGTGTTAAAATTCCTAAGGTTGTCTTACGAAAAATTTGAGCAACATAATCCACTGGATCAGTGGAAAAAGGATATTCAAGATGCTTGTATTTTGAAGACACTTTCAAATTATAACTTGTTACATGTGTGCAGTTTATTGCAGACTGTTGAGTATATATTGGACAAATTGAGTCCTTACTTGAAATATCTACTCCATCCAGATGTTTACAAGTGCCCTGTGTATTAAGTTAAATATGGAGAAGTAAAATATTTTGTAAATATCTCTTTGCTAAACTTCATATGAAATACTGTCCCTTAGGAACAGAATTGTGAAAACACCTCTGTGAGCAGTATGGTACTGCCTGTACTTGTTCAGTGGTTTTGAGGGTGGGATGAAAGCAGATGCAAAAGGTACTATACTAGTGTCTCCATATTTGGGACATTTTCAGACACCATTTTTCAGTATATTTTGTGCATTTTGTCTTGTAACTATTTATAATGAGCAAATAAGTCCAAATTTTGCAATATCTAGTCTCTATGTGTTAGAGATATTGCCGGTGTATGACAAGGAGGTAAAAGGTACATTTTGTACACTGCTGAAATTCATAGAAAAGCTTGTACTCTGTAAACAACATTTGAATGGGAAATAAACAGCAAGAGAAACTATAGAAAATAGTCAAACACATGGAGACTGAACAATTCACTCTGGTTTTTTTTTGTGGGAATGGGATTTGAACTCAGGGCTCAAGTGTGACTTGCAAAGCAGGTACTCTACCACTTGGGCCACTCCTCCAGTCCAACAACTCACTCTTGAATGATCACTGAGTCATCGAAGAAATAAGGGGAAAAAAAATCCCTAAACTACTGAAAATTAAAACACAACTTATCAGCACCTGTGGGATACAGCAAAGGAAGTGCTAAGAGCAAAGTTTATAGCTGAGTGCCAACATTAAAAAATCAAGATATGCTGGTCACTGGCAGCTCACACCTGTAATCCTAGCTACTCAGGAGGCAGAAATCAGGAACATCACAGTTCACAGTGAGCCTGGGCAAATAGTTCTTAAGACCCTATCTCAAAAAAAAAAACATTCACAAAAAAGGACTGGTGAAGCAAGGTATAAGCCCCAGTATTTAAAAAAAAAATCCCAAATAAATGAGCTAATGATGTACCTCAAGGTCTTAAAAAGAACAAACCAAACTCAAAAGCAGTAGATGAAAAGAATGGGATCAGAGAAGAAGTTAACTAAATGGAGACTAACATAACAAGCCAGAGAACCAATGAAACAATGAGCTAGATCGTTGAAAAGATAAACAAGATGGACAAACCCTTAGCCAAACTAACCAAAACAAAGAGGGAGAAAGCCCAAATTAACAAAATTAGAGATGAGCAAAGTCCTCAATTCAAACTCCAGTACCACGAAGAAAAAAAAAAAAAAAAACACCCACAGAGATGAGAAACGGGATATCATAACAAATACAAAAGAAATTCAAAGTCTCATTAGGGAATACTGTGAAAACCTAGAAATTATCAAGCAATGAAATTGAAGCAGTAATAATCTCTGAACAAAGAAAACCCCAGGAAGGGACAGATTCACTGATAAATTCTAGGAGACCAAAAAAGAAATCAACACCAGTATGCCTCAAACTATTCTGTAAAATAGAAAAGGAAGAAATGCTACCAAACTCATTCTATGAAACCCATATTATACTGACACGAATCCAGGCAAGGACACAACAAAGAAATTATAGAACAATTTCCTTAATGAACATAGAGCACAAAATTCTGAATAAAATTCTTGCAAACTGAATTCAACAACACATTAAATGGGGCTGGCAGAGTGGCCCAAATGGTAGAGCACCTGCCTAGCAAGCATGAGGCTCTTAGTTCAAACCCCAGTACCACCAAACAAACAAACAAATAAATAAATGACTGTTCCTAAGACAGAAGTCAGCAAAACATTAAAAAGATCATACATGTGCAGGAACGTGGCCCAAGTAGTAGAGCATAGCAAGCAAGAGGCCCTGATCAAATCCCAGTACCATCAAAACAAAATCACATACCATGAACAAGTTGGTTTCACTGTAAAGATGGAAGGATGCTTCAAAATATGCAAATCAAAATGTACGAGCACATAAACAGAATAAAGGCCAAAAATCATATGACTATTTCAATAGACACAAAAAAAGATCCAACATCCCTTCATGATAAAAATCCCTGAAAAAACTAGGAACAGAAAGAACATACCTCAACATAATAAAAATTATATTTGATAAGCCTATAGCCAACATATTAAACAGGAAAAACTGAAACCATTTTTTCTGTTGTCAGGAAGGAGACAAGGGTGTTCACGTTTTCCACTCTTGATTTCTTAGCCAGAGCAGTAAAGCAAGAGAAATAAATAAAACACAAATAGGAAAGGAAGAAGTCAAATTATCCGAATTTGTAGGTGATATGATCCTATACCTAAAAGACCCTGAATAGAATACTTCACCAAAAAGCTCAGATATTATAAACACTTTTGGCAAAATAAAAGTATATAAAATCAACATACAAATATCAGTAGCTGTTCTATATACCAGTAATAAGCAGGCTAAGAAAGAAATCAGGAATACAATCCTGTTCACATAGCCTCACAAAATACCTACGAATAAGCCTAAGGAAATCAAAGACTTGTACAATCAAAACTAAAAGACTGCAAAGAAAGAAATTAAAGAAGACACTAGAAGACGGAAAGAGCTCTTACGTTCATGGATTAGCAGAATATTGTGAGAATGGCTATACTGCTGAAAGCAATGTACAAATGCAATGCAATTCCCATCAAAATTCCATTTCTATTTCACAGAAATAGAAAAATCAATCCAAAAATTCATATGGAAGCACAAAAGAACCTGAATAGTTGAAGGTATGCTGAGCAAAAAGAGCAATGCTGCAGGTATCACAATAACCAACTTTGAATTATACTGCACAGCCACAGTAACAAAAACAGCATGGTACTGGCACAAAAACAGACATGTAGACCTGTGGAATAATGATCCAGAAATAAACCCACACAGATATAGCCATCTGATTCTGGCCAAAGTGCTAGAAATATACATTGGAAAAAAATTATAGCCTCTTCAACAAATGGTGTTAAGAACTAACTGGATGTTCATATGTAGAAGACTGAAACTAGATTCCTATCCCTCATCCTATACAAAAATCAATTCAAAATGGATCAAGGATGTTAATGTAAGACCTGAAACTTTGAAAGTACTATAGGAAAACACTTTAAGACACTGGGATAGGAAACAACTTTCTGAATAGGACTTCAATTGCTCAGGAAATAAGAGCAAGAATTGACAGCTCAGGTTGCATCAAATTAAAAAGCTTCTGGACATCAAAGGAAACTATCACCAGAGTGAGGAGATACCCTACAGAATGAGAAAAAATGTTTGCCAGCTATTAAATGGATAAAGGATTAGTATCCAGAATATACAATGAGTTCAAAAAATTAAACACTAAAAGAACATTCTAATTAATAAATAGGCAAATGAGCTGAATAGACAGTTCTCAAAAGAAGTACAAATGGTCAATAAATACAGGAAGAAATGTTCAATATCCTTAGTCGAAAAGAAAATGCAAATTAAAATAACAGTGAGATTCAATCTCACCACACTCAGAATGCAACCATCAAGAAAACAACAACAGAACAACCCACTTCAGGACCCCACCCTTCCTGAAGGAGCTTTCATTCTTTTCCTTAATTCTTTTCCTACCTCTAGGCTCACCCTTCCTTGTTGAGAGGTACATTCTTCAGCTTCGTGAAACAAGAACCCAGAATACCAACCCTCCTTCTGGCTAAACACCTAAGCCAGCAAGGTTGAGTAGAGCCTCTTGGTGCATTGGCCAGGACTTCATCAGAAGAGTTTAAATTTCATCCAGGTCTAACTAAAATACAGACTTTCAAGAATTATCCTCCAAACACAACAAGGGGATTGGACTATGAGCACATGATAAAAGCGAGAGCACACAAGGGAGGGGTGAGGATAGGTAAGACACCTAAAAAACTAGCTAGCATTTGTTGCCCTTAATGCAGAGAAACTAAAGCAGATACCTTAAAGCAACTGAGGCCAATAGGAAAAGGGGACCAGGAACTAGAGAAAAGGTTAGATCAAAAAGAATTAACCTAGAAGGTAACACCCACGCACAGGAAATCAATGTGAGTCAATGCCCTGTATAGCTATCCTTATCTCAACCAGCAAAACCCCTTGTTCCTTCCTATTATTGCTTATACTCTCTCTACAACAAAATTAGAGATAAGGGCAAAATAGTTTCTGCTGGGTATTGAGGGGGGGAGAGGGAGGGGGTGGAGTGGGTGGTAAGGGAGGGGGTGGGGGCAGGGGGGAGAAATGAACCAAGCCTTGTATGCACATATGAATAATAAAAGAAAAATGAAAAAAAAAAAAAAGAATTATCCTCCACCTTAGGACTAAAAAAGGGGCTCTGTGGACAGTAACCTTAATGTGTTTCATTCTGTCCTAAGGGTAATTTATATTCAACTCTTTTATAGTTGGATCTATTAATGTGCATTTGTAAATTACTTTTTTAGAGAGAAATAATTTTAAGGTTTTTTTTCATAAAAACATAAGGCTACTAAGAGTATTTTATTTTACTGGAAAAACAGTTTTGTTTAAATTTAAAGGTTTTTAAAGCTATTTTAAAATACAAGTTAAAAAAGAAACAAAAAAGTCAACAAATAGGAAGGATACAGAAAGGTATTGGATATATTTTGGGGAAAGAAAACAGGTTAAAGGGAAAAGAAAATGTTTTTGGATGAAAAAAAGATTTTGTAGGATAAAGTTTGTTCTAAAGGCCTGTTCCCAGATACGAGAAGGTGGTGTTATTGTTGATTACCATGGCTGTGATTTCTTCCCTGAACGCTGGTTTCATATAGTTTTTGTGTTGAGAACAGATAACAGTGTATTGTACAAAAGACTTGAAACAAGGGGTTACAGTGAGAAGAAACTACAAGACAATATTCAGTGTGAGATTTTTCAAGTTCTTTATGAAGAAGCCACAGCATCCTACAAAGAAGAAATTGTGCATCAGCTGCCCAGCAATAAACCCGAAGATCTAGAGGATAACATTGATAAGATCTTGAAATGGATTGAGCAATGGATCAAAGATCATAACTCTTGACCTATAAGACTGGCCATATTACAGTCACTCTTGTTGATAGTTTTCTGTCCATTTCATAGAAATTGCCCAAATATCAGTTTAAAAAAAAAGATTAAAACTATATTGTAGGCCTGGCAGGTAGATAATGTAAAGGTTTTGCCTGGGTTTCTTTTTCTCCATGAGAAAGCTAAACATAATGAATATAATATTAAGGTTTGAGAGTAAAAAAAAAATAAAATAAAATAAAGGCCTGTTCCAAAATAAAACCTCAATGTTCAAAAGGTAACAAATATATGAGTAGGTCTTAAGTACATAAAAGATGGAACTCATAAAAAGTTCATGTATATGATCAATATGACTATAATTCAAAAGGTTATCTAAATAACCAAAATTTGTTTAAATGATAACCAAATGATAGTCAAAACTGAATAAACTAATACAAATCTAGCATCTAGCTCTCCATCTTAAAAATATTCTGCTCTTTGTAATTGCTAAAAAATAGCTTATAGGTTTCCTTTTTTTTAATCAGGGTTTTGACTACTAAGGTAACTGAGTCATAACTAATTGAAAGCTTATTTGAGATTCCGTTTATGTCAAGGCTTCTAAAAGATCACTTCATAATTGTTGTTAAACAACTATTAAGTGATACTAATACAGTTAGTAATATGTCTGTGACTAAAGATGTGTGGGCTGAATGTATAAGCTTCATTTAAACATATACAGAAGTTTACAGAGTTAAAAATGTGTTAAGTTTAATACAAGTAATATGACCAGCTAAGGCTCTCTTTTATCCAAAATGTAAAGACCTTTGGATTTATGGTCAGTGCCATTCGGATGGGAGAGGCTGCCATGGGGACAGCCCTGCCATTTGAAACCTGAATTACATCATTTCTCCTGGCTGGAAGTACAATTTAAATAGCATTTTTAAAAAGTGCCACCTCATTACCTACAGAGCAGACAATATTAAGTTTACTTAAAAATGGATGCCAGTAAAAAAATAACTTGATGTCTCCTGGTCCTGGCAACCAGTCAACTAAATTTCCTGACAATTAGATTTCCCTTGTCACCTCTTAAATTTAAGATAAAAACGGGAGCCTCAAATAAAGGCCTCCATCTACCAGGGACCCTTAAATAGGCCTCTGTGAGAAGGCCCTCACTGCTATCCTCTACTGATGCCCTTTCTAGCTCAAAGCAGTCAAGGTTATATCTTCCAGAGGAAGAATGAGACAGAAGGGCCCTGGAAACCTCCATTATGACCGCCCTGTGACCTTAACAGGTGGAAAGAATGAAAAGCAGGACAGACCAGAATAAGTACAGTACACAGACTAGGACATAACCAATTAGAACATTTCGGGAACAGCCAACCAGAATGCTGCTTTCTGCACACCTAATTAGCATAGAGATTAAGCACCGCCCTGAAGAAAATGGATAAAAACCTCAGATCATATCACTTCTCTGAAGTCAGGTTCCCTCCCTTCCCACAGGAGCTTTCATTCTTTTCCTCAATAAACTTTCCTACCTCTATGCTCAAAAATAAGAAAACATAGCAGACACCTGTGGCTCACACCTGCAATCATAGCTACTCAGGAGGCAGAGATCAGGAGGATGGCGGTTAAAAGCCAGCCCAGACAAATAGTTCTTGGGACTCTATCTCAAAACACCCTGAGTTCAAGCCCCAGTGCCAAAAAAAAGAAAGAAAGAAAGAAAAAGAAAACAACAACAAATGCTGGTGGGCATGGAGGGGGAAAGGAACCCTTATATACTATTGGCAGGAATGGAAATTAGTACAGCTACTATGGAAATCAGTGTGGCAGTTCCTGAAGAAACTATATGATCTTGCTGTATTACTCCTGGGTGTATATGCAAAGGAATGTACGTAAGCATACAATAGAGATGCCTGCACACCTTGTTTATATCACCACTGTTCAAAATAGCCAAGTTATGGGATCAGCCTAAATATCCATTCAGTAATGAATGGGTAATACTCCATTTTGTATGTATATATGTACATATAGGTGGAGTATTATTTAACCACGAAGAATGGAATTACATCATTTGTAGAAAAATGGATGGAACAGACATCATCATGTGAAGCAAAATAAGCCAGACTAAGAAAGACAAACACTGCATGTTCTCCATTATATGCAGAATCTAGACCTACAAAAAATGAATATAAAACAGGGACCAGTTTTGGGGATCCAGAAGTTGGAGAACAGGCAAAAGGAGAAGGTGATGGGTTGGAGACTATGATTGGTGTACATTACGCATGTATGAAAATAGAATAATAAGCCCAGGCACTTAGGGCTCACACCTATAATCCTAGCTACCCGGATGGCTGAGTTTAGGAGGACTGTGGTTCAAGACCAGCCCAGGCAAATAGTTCTCGAGACCCTATCTCCAAAATAACCAGAGCAAAATGGACTGGAGGTGTGGCTCAAGAGGTAGAGCACCTTCTCTGCAGTGCAAAGTCCTGAGTTCAAACCCCAGTCCCACCAAAAGAAGAAAATAGAATAATGAAACTTGTTAAAAATTGCTTTAAAGGGGGAGATAAGAAAATATCACAGAGGGACTGAATTTGATCAAAGTACAGTGTATGCATGTATGGAAATATTATAATGAAACTCCTTTTTACAATTAATATACATTAATTTATAAAAAGCAGAAACATTTCAACAGCTGTTAGCAAAAATCAACAGGAGCTGCAAACAAAAAGGTAAGTGGGAGAGATTCAAAGCACGACAAACACTCCGTGTGTGAAGAAATGAACACAGCTAAAAGGAGATGAAAGACAGGACCCTAGCCAGTAGCAAGTGAAACCTGGGCATCACATATAATCACAAGGAATTGCATTCTGCCAACAACCTGAGATGGGTGTTTTTTGTTTTGTTTTTGTAGTACTGGGGCTTTAACTCAGGGCCTTTACCTTGAGCCACTCCACCAGCTCTTTTTTTGTGAAGGGTTTTTCGAGATAGAGTCTCATGGACCTATTTGCCCTGTCTGGCTTCAAACCACTATCCTCCTGATCTCTGCCTCCTGAGTAGCTAGGATTACAGGCATGAGCCACTGGCGCCCAGCCTGACTGAGTTTTGGAGTAGGGTTACCACAGAGCTGCCATAAAGGAACACTGTCTTACCCACACCTTGACTTTGGTCTTGTGATACCCTAAGCAGAACTCAGTAAAACCATCCAGACTCCTGACCTACAGAACTATGAGATAATAAATTTGGGTTCTTTTAAGTTGCTCATTTTGTGATCAGATGCCATAGAAAACACATTAACTCTTATTAATAAAAAGAATACCTAGGGCTGTGGAGTGGTACAAGCAGTAAGAGAGCCTGCCTAGCAAGCATGAGGCCCTGAGTTGAGACTCCAATATTGCTTAAAAAAGGAAAAAAAAGTATACCTAAGTAATCTCAAAGTGTTCTCCATCCAATTACTTACTAGCTATTAACAAAATCATAACTTTACAGATTAATCTAATGGATACAACCATAACCAAATAACCTAAGTTAACATCACCAATGAAGGGACAAATCATGCCCTGTTGATAAGCTGCACAGAGAAAAATATAACATCACTTTATGTAATATTCTGCCAAAATATACAACCTAAATCTAATCACAACTAAACAAATAATCCACATTAAGGGCCATTCAAGGAAGTAATAACTTAGTCCTTTTCAAAAATGGCACAGCTCTGATAAAGAAACGGTTTTAGATTTTAAAAAGACTAAAGATGCATGTGAACTGTATGCAATGTGTAATCTTGAACTAGATCCTGGACTTTGGGGAATAAAAAAACTTACCTATGACCATTACTGAAGTAATTGATAAAAACAGCAACTCTGGATTTACTTTACCATCATTTACCCTCCTTCCCTTTGTTATTCTTTACTTCCTATATTTGCTGGTCGTTATTGCAATTACTGTCCTCTTGATTTCAGAAAACCCTTCATTTCTTCCAGTACAGAGGTATTTTCTCTAGCGTAAGGCTTGTGACCTCCAGATCTCACCTTTTATTTATTGGGAGACATCATTACTCCACTCTTCATTTTTAAGGATTTTTTTTGTTCCCACTAAATGTGGAGTTCTAAATTGAGAATCATTTGACACTTAAAGAAACTGCTTAATTATCATTTGCTTCCTATCATTTCTGGTGTTAAATAAGTCATCAGTATTACTGTTTGTTCCTTTAAAAGTCATACCTTGCCGAGTGCTGGTGGCTCACACCTGTAATCCTAGCTACTCAGGAGGCAAAGATCAGGAGGACTGAGTTCGAAAGTTCAAAGCCAGCCCTGGGCAAATAGTTCATGAGACCCTATCTTGAAAAAAAAACCATCTCAAGAAAAAAAAAGGCTGGTGGAGTGGCTCAAAGTGTAGGCCCTGAACAATACCTTTTTTCTTCTGCCTACTTAGATGATTTTCCCTTGGCTTTGGCTCTTCAGGAGTCTGATTGTGATATGATTGATTAATTGTAGTTATCCTGCTTGGTATTCACAGCATTTCTTCAATCTGTGGCTTGATGTCTTTCAGTCACCACTTTTGCTTTGCCAGTATCTTTTCAAATTTGACTTCTGACACTTCTCCCTTCCCTCCCTTACATGTGTGGTACTGCTTCTTACTATAGAATTTTTTTTTTGCAGTACTGGGGTTTGAACTCAAGACCTGGCTTGCTAGCCAAGTGCTTTACCACTTGAGCCACGCCCCTAGCCCTTCACCGTGGTATTTTTTCTTATGATATGTGTGTGTGTGTGTGTGTTCATCCATCTCTCTATACCTACTGACCTGACACAGGATTTAAAAAAAAAAAAAAAAAGAGAGCCAGGGGTGGTGGCACATATCTGTAATCCCAGCACTCAGGAGTCTGAGGTAGGAGGATGGTGTGTTCAAAGCTAGCCTGGGCTATATAGTGAGTTCAAGGCCAGCCTGGCTACACAGTGAGACCATGTCTCAAAAACAAAAAAAGATATTCGCCAAATAAACTCAGAAATATTATTAAACAACATAAAAATGTAACTCCCAGTACATGAAATATTCATATGCAGGGGGAGAAGAGCACTTGTCTATGAAGCTCAAGCCTCTGAAATCAATCCTCAGTACCATAAAAAAATTCTATACTGCTCCCACCTCTTCTAATACTATTTTTCATTATGGTCAACACTCAACACCCTATCAGACTTTTCCATTGGTACATAAAACCAAACTAAATGCTTCCTTCTCTAAGTTTCTATAAACCATACAAAGCTTACATTTTTACTTGCCAAAATGAAAATTGCCCATAGCAGATACTAGCAAAGACACACAATAGGGATTCTATAAAGCTTGCTCATCTCATTATAAACTGAAAGCCTGTAATAGCTGCTCCTTTCCTTCCAAAAAAACAAATGAAGAAAAGACTAGAAGATACAGCTTTACTTTTACAATTTACCTATGCTTTGATTCATTGCAAGTCGTGGAGGAGAACTTGTTTCTTCAGATTCTTCTGATGAGTGTGCCAGGAAGTCATGAAGCTTCTGCACCAATGTATTCAACTTGCTTTCACTATCAAAACAAAAATTTAAAGAACTGCTTAGTCAGCCATGTAATTAACTAAATATAAACATCTAAAAAATTGACAACCTATCTATTCCACAAAGACTTCTGAGAATATGCATATTCAAATAAGTGTTATGAGCATTGAAATTTATTTCACCAGGACAGAAAAATACAAGTACTTGTATACTAACCAAGAGTTAAAATATCACTTAAAAGAAAATGCTGACTGATATTATTCACAAAATACTCCCAAGAAATTGAGATCTTTCAAGGTACTGTATAGTTTTTAAGAAACAAAATAAACCCACCTGTCCCAAAAGAGAAATTTAAGGGAGTAAAGGCAAAAAGATATTCATATCTGAATTTTATTCATCTTTATTTCAGTCAATAGCTGGCTCGTGGACGTAGCTTGTCATACTATCAGTAAGTACTTTAGTAGTTATTTTCTCTTATTTGTACACAGGCTGTATTTTGAAAATCTTAGAAACCAAAACATAAGTAGAACACCTTTCTGAGAAAGATATAAATGTGTCAACACCTGAAGTAAGGAAAGCCCAGATTTTTTTCCTTTACATAAAAAAATCAGTAATTTACTGAATACATTTATTGAGCACTTACTCTCTTTGAAGCCCTCAGCAATGTTTTTTAAATTATTTTATCTTCTGCTTGGCACAAAATAATTGTATAACTGGCTTATACAAAGATCACTAAAACATAGGAAAGGACTTGGAAGAGATCAGACTTTCAACTTTACGGAAACATTTATGTAACTAAATTTTATAGTATAAACTGAAACTGTTAAGTTATATAACAGGGTTATAAGGAGCTCAAAGTTTAAGTTCAGAAAATAAACATTTACCCCATTTTTAATAAAAGATTTTCTAAATATGAACTCAAAAGGGAAAAGACAAATCTGACTTCATTAAAATTCAAAATTTTTGTGTATCAAAAAATACCATTAAGAAAGTAAAAAGAAACAATGTATACACATATGAATAAATGAATAAGCAATAAAAAAAGAAAGTGAAAATAAACCACACCAATAGAACACCTTTTTATTTCAGCACTGAGGTTTGAACTCAGGGTGCTGCACATACAAGGCAAGTGCCTGAGCCACATTCCCAGCCCTTTTGCTTTGGGCACTTTGGAGACAGAATACAGCTTCTGTTAGGCCAGCCTGGACCACGATCCTCCTATTTTAGGCTTTCAGCCATCATTGGGACAACAGACACATAACACTGAGCCTAACTATTAGTTGAGATGGAGGTCTCATGAACTATTTGCCCAGACTAGCCTTGAGCTGTGAGCCTCCCGATCTCAGCCTCCCAAGTAGCTAGGATTACAGGCATGAGCCACTAGAGCCTAGCTGAGAAAACCATTTTTAAATCATGTATCTTATATGGGTCTAGTATCCAGAATATATATAGAATTTTTACAATTAAACAAACAAAAGAGACAATTTAAAATGGGCAAAGAACTTAGATATATATACAGATCTCCAAAGAAAATACACAAATGGCCAATAAGCACATGAAAAAAATGCTCAAGATAATTTGTAATTTAGGAAACACCAATCAAAACCACAACCATTTTATACTATAACCTTTTAAAAAAGACAAAACATAAGTCCTGGGAGGATATAGTGAAATTAGAACCCATGCATGTTTCTGGTAGCCATGTAAAATGGTATATATATAGGCACTGTGAAAAAGGTGGTAATCACTTTAAAAGTTAAAAGTGCTGCCTGGCACAGGTGAGGCCCTAGGTTTATTCCCCACACTGCAAAAAAAAAAAAAAGTTAAAAGAGTAACTTTTAGAGATCTATCCCAGAGAAATAAAAACATGCCCCTCCACAAAAAGTTCCATGAGAATGTTAACAGAAGCATTACTCATCATAGCAAAAAAGCAGAAAACACCCAAATTCCCATCAACCAGTAAATGGTAAACAAACGTGGCACTATCCTTACCAAGAAAAACCAATGGACTATTAATGCGTACTAAAACTGGAAGACCCTTGAAAACAATATGCTAGACAGGCAGATGTAATGTATCACATATTTTATGATTCCATTTATAAATATGTACCTTATTTTAAAAAAAGAAACCAAATACCCATTATCTCTAGTTAGATTATGTCTGCTATATCGCATTTCTTTGTTTCCCCTATATATCTTGTGGGTATTATTTTTCTTTTTACCATAATCCTTCTTTGGAAAAGAGTCAGATACACAAAAAAATTTATGGCCAGGTCATTTGGTGTTCTTAATGAGTATTATTAGAAAATGAATGGGACCTGAGGAAAAGATGCTACATGTCCACAGCACACAAAATTCCTTGCAACCAAAATTCAAAGACAGATATGAATGATGTCATCTTATACCATCAATGGAGCCAGAACATATAAAGAACTCCTACAATTCAAGAACAAAAAAATTAACAACCATTTCAAAAACAGACATATCTCAAAAGACAGAAACAGCCAATAAGTATGTGAGAAGCTGCTCTGCATCACTAGTTGCTAAGGAAATGCAAATCAAAACCATAATGACGTGCCACTTCATCCCCATTAAGAAGCTTATTATCCCAAAAAAAAAAAAAAAAAGTAAAGTAACAAGCACTGACAGTGACCTAAACAGTAGACAAACTGAAACCCTGGTGCATTGCTGGATTGCTGGTAGGAATGGCACGGCCACTGTGGAAAAAATAGTATCTTCAAAAAGATTAAGAATTACCGTATGATGGGGCTGGCAGAGTGGCTCAAGTGGTAGAGTGCCTCCCTTAGAGTTCAAACCCCAGTACCACCAAAAACAAAATTACCATATGATTCAGCAATTCACTCTAGGTAAAGCTCAAAAGAAATGAAAGCAAGGACTCAAACAGATCCTTGCACAACACTGGCATTCTTCAAGGCATTTTTTTTTTGAGATGGAGTCTCCCTATTTTACACACACTGGTCTTCAAATCCAGAGCTCAAATAATCCTCCCACCTCAGCCTCCCAAAATAGTTGGGACTAAGGGTGTATGCCAGTGTACCTAGCTCATAGTGGTCTGTCCCCAAATCTACCATTGACACAACTGATGCAAAACCAGGAAGGGATGGGAAGGAAAATACAATGAGAAAAGTGAACGATGGAAAACATGGTGAAATGATTTATGAACTCTGGCAACTGTCCCATCTATAAGAAGGCATAAAAAATTCCACTGCCACTTTGCATAGGAACTAGCTATGAAAATAATAAACAAGTTCAGTTTGATGAGCAAATCTCCATAGCGCCTTTTTTGTTAATACATTCAATTACCTGTCACAAGCATTTTACATGTTGACTATTCCCACGTGTCGGCATAATTAGGATCATCCCTTTGGTTAGTATTTAAATGTTTTGTAACTTACTTTATAAGATATACAGTATAAATCAATGCTAGCAATATCAATCAATTAATCACCATAAAATGCATTGTTTATTGAGACATGATAGCACACCACTGTAATTCCAACAGTGGGGAGGAAGGCAGGAGGAAGACAGAGATCCAGGAAAGTCTGGGCTACATAGGGAGACCTTCAAAAAACAAATACACTGGTTCACTATGATTCCCTAAAAGAAACTGCAAAAAAGCTATGCACATTTTCTTTTAAATTCTATGAGGTGTGAAATGGGATCCCATTTGGGAAAGAATGGAGGCAGGAACAGTCTCCTGAGAAGTCAGAACTACCAGTAGGGATGATGGAGATGGTGCTGGGGGCAGAGCCAGAGCCGGAGCCGGAGCTGGAGCCAAAGCCAGAGCCGGGCCACCCAGTGGCTTCCTGGGCGCCCCTGGCAAGCTTCGCACTGGTGTCATCCTGCTACCTGCGGGCGCCCCCCCCCCCCCAAAGTCTCTGTCAGGAGCGAACAATACCAGGTATGAAGACTTATGCTGCTTTTCTGGACATTATTCTTCAGCTGATGTACATGTTCCACCTGACTTCTATACTTGACCTCCTAAGAGGGTTTACTTACATTCAGTTTAAGATTGTGTGAGTGGTAAGGGAGGGGGTGGGGGCAGGGGGGAGAAATGAACAGAGCCTTGTATGCACATATGAATAATAGAAGAAAAATGAAAAAAAAAATAAGATTGTCTGTAATACCAAAGATACCTTACATAGTTAGGAAAAAATGTAAATTTGTGAACATCAAATCAAAATATAGTTTCACCAGGGGGATAGGAAGAGACCAAACCAATTTAAAGCCAAGGCCAGGAAGAATGTGTACAGTTCTTTGTGCTATGGTGACACAAACATTCTAGAATCCTAAATTATGAGATCAAAAAGTTGGTTTGGGGATTACAAGTACGGAAGCTTGTATAGTCCTAAAAACATTAGATCAACTAGAAGGCCATGCCCTAGAAGAAGCCATTTAGACAAATCTTTTTCAAGATCATAGTGTAAGTTAGGTGCTGGTGGCTTGGGCCTGTAATCCTAGCTACTTAGGAGACAGAGATCAGGAGGATTGCAGTTTGAAACCAGGCCAGGCAAACAGTTCACGAGACCCTATCTCAACAAAACCCATCACAAAAAAAAAGGCTGATGGAGTGGCTCAAGGTATAGGCCCTGTGTTCAAACCCCAGTACCACAAAACAAAACAAGAAAAAATAGTCTCATTTTCTATGTGTCTGTTATCTGGTGAAAAGATGTTGGTGGACCATAACTTGCAATACTGTCATATTAAAACATAAATTTTCAGTGACTATGACAGAATGCAGGTATGTATCCTTAAGTGATCATTTTGTTTAATTAATAAAGCTCCCCTTAGGTTCTGTTTCATGCTAACTTAAAGCCAGTATCCCCATAGACTGGCTGTTAAAAAAAGTTACATTTATGTATAGTTTAAGAAAATAAGGATGGGTATGGTGGAGGCTGTCTACTCGGGAAGCAGAGATTGGGAGGATCACTTTTTGAGGACAGCCTGGGCAAAAACTTAATGAGACCCCTATCTCAAAAAACAAGCTCAGATGGTGGTACATGCCTGTAATCTCATCTACACGGGAGGGATACAGAGTACAAGGCCAGCCCCGAACAATAAACATGAGACCTAGGCTGGCAGAGTAGCTCAAGTGGTAGTGCACCTGCCTAGTAAGTGTGAGGCCCTGAGTTCAAAGCACAGTACCATCAAAAAAAACCCCATGAGACTCTCTATCTGAAAAATAACTAAAATCAAAAACAGCTTGGGTATGGCTCAAGTGGTAGACCACCTGCCTAGCAAGCACTAAGTTCAAACCTCGGTACCACAAAAAAAAAAAAGGAAGAAAAAGCATTGCCAGTGGCAAATATTTTCATTATGTATATTTGATACAACTGTCCACTTTAGAACTGTAGCTTGCTAAGATGACAGAGTGATACAAATGTGAAGTTGTAGCCATATGAGAATACTGATGGCTCAGACACATTGACTTCAGCATGGGCCTTTACATCTTGCCAAGATGACTAGACCTGTGATGAGTTTATGATGTAGTATGGGATAGTTCTTTTGGTAGCCCCACTATCTGGGGAAATGATGCCAACTGGATTAAGGCAGTATTCAGGGAGAACAAGTTTTGGCCTGAAACACTGCCCTTTTTTTTGTGGTTTCTAAGATTTGAAACAAAAAACTTCCTTAAAATATTACCATGTCAACGATGGCAGAAATGATTTTAAGGGAAAAGAATGTTATGTAGTTATTTTAAACTTTGAGGAGCATTTTTATTTTATTTATTATTATTATTATTGTTGTTGTACTGGGGTACACTGTGACATTTACAATATATCCGAATTGAATTCACCCCCTCCATCATTCTCCTTTATCCCTTCTCCCCCCTTAAGAAGCATTATTGACCATTGTTACTTTTCATGCTATTGGAAGCAAGTAAATTGTTTTAAAGTAGGTTTTGCTTGTGTGTGCCTAGGGCAAAAAGAACTGAATCCTGCATATGTATCAAAAGTTGACTATCACCTTGTGAGCAAAACTTGCTCTTCACACCTCAGCTTATTTCCTGTGAGCCAAGTTGAAAGACAACAGTCCCATCCTAAATGATTCTGTGGTACCATAAAATTAAAACAATTTTGGAAAAAGGATTCATCACTATTAAGCCAAACCCACATGTCATTTTTAATTATCAATGTAGTGCCTCACTTAAAAATGAGGATGTGATACCCTTAACTATTGGTAATTTCTAGAATTTCTCTGAAAGATCATTCTGTGGGTAATAAGAGACTTTCAATGTCCAATCTAATTTTAGAATAAAAAGCTAGTGTCTTTAAAAGTCTCAGATTGCTTGCTTGCAGATATGAGTAAGAAATACTGTAGGAAAACAATTCCTTTTAAAAGAATTACTCTTTCCCATTTTGGTTTTACAAATCTAGGCCTTGCCTGTAAAGAACAAAGATGATTTTTAAATGCTGTTTATGAATGTATTTAAAGGACTGATTCTAGAACCTTTGCCTATTTGGTAGAATTTCTAACATTCACTTCTTTACTGTTAGCAGTTTATGTTCATTTCTGCTATAGTCACTTATATGCATGTTTTCATAGATTTTCTTGGATGCATAGTTTGCAGTTTCAGCATTAAACTTTGTCTTTCTAAAAGGGTATTTTTGTATGCTTTTAATAAATATTGTGTACAACCTTTAAAACATCAAAGTTTGGATCAAAACAAGACCCAGATTACTTCCTGCTTGCTATAAATTAAGCAAAAATGCTATAATAAGAACAAAATGAAGGAAAAACATTTAGGCAAAAAAAAAATGACTACTTGTTATAAGGCAGGGTACCACAAAATACATTCTCATAGATGGCTGCTGGTAATATATGCTTCTACAAAACAACTCCGCAACATCAAAAACCACTGATCTAATACTGATCTAATAATTCTGCCTCTTTTTATCCACACAAAGAATACATTTGAGGGACTAGTGGAGTGGCTCAAGTGGTAGAGTGTCTGCCTGGCAAGCATGATGCCCTGAGTCCAAACCCCAATACCACCAAAAAAAAAAAACAAGGAACAAAGAAAACATTTGAAATAAATACCTTTACTCACAAATGGAACTGATCTATGCGTCATATATAACAGCTTTTAAAACTCTGTAAACAATAAAAATTTTTAACAATGGTTAGGTAAACAAATATACAAAAAAGTTATACAATATCCTGCCAGTCATTAAATTCAAACAAGTTCAAATACATTACTAACTCTATATCCCTTATTGGAAATGGTTGAGACAAGAAGTGGTTCAGATTTTGGCATTTTAGGTTTTGGAATCTTTGCAAGTACATAGTGACATATCTTGGGGACAAGGATAAAAATCTAAACATGGTATTAATTTGTTTGATATACATCTTATACACATAGCCTAAGATAATTTTATGCAGTATTTTTAGTGTGCCTCCATTTTAACTGCAACTGATCACATGAGGTCAGGTGTTGAATTTTCCACTTGTGGGTGTCATGTTGGTGCTCAAAGTTTCAGATTTTAGAACACTTCAGTTTTCAAATGAGGAATGCTCAGACTGTCTGAAAAAAATGGCTCATTGTACAATGCTACCCAAAATTACCAGGCTATAGTCTATTAAGTATGATACATTTTAAAATGCATAAAAATACTGTTATAAGATACATATGAAGTGTTAACAGTGGAGGTTATCAGAAGAGAAGATGAGCCAGGCACCAGTGGTCCTAGTTACTCAGGAGGCAGAGATCAGGAGGATCTCAGTTGAAGACAGCCCAGGGCAAATAGTTCGAGAGACCATATCTCAAAAAAACCCATCACAAAAAAGGGCTGCTGGAGTGGCTGAAGGTATAGGCCCCTAGTTCAAAAAATAAAACAAGATGATTGAGGACATTTTTTTCTTCTACCTTTTTAGGATAAGGCAGGAGGACTGCAAGTTCAAGGACAGCCTGGGCTACACAGCAATACCTTATCTCAAACCCTCCCCTCTTCAAGAAATTACTCATGTGGGCATGTACTTTCAAAATTGTGTTTCTAATATATTAGAAAACACACCGTTCATGTATTTGTTAGTGTCCAAAACCTCACTTATAAACAGTAAATGTACTTTACACAAATCCGACTCTGCACCTCCTTCATTTACAAGTTTACTGCTCCCTGAAGTTGTGGTGGCTAATCTTGATTAACAATTTGAATGGATTGACAACTACCTAGGATATTAGTAATGCACACCTCTATGTGTGTCTGTGGGGGCATTTCCAGAGGATTAACTAAGGGGGTTAGCCCCACCCTAGCTTGTGTAATCTAAGCTGCTCTGCATCTCTCACACCCTCAGAGCAGGATGAACTAAAACCTCAAAACCCATGAGGCAAAATAAATCTTTCCTTCCTTTAAATTGTTTTCTCAGGTATTTTTCGCAGTGTTAAAAAAAATCTCCCACCTTGTGTAATTATAATTACAAGAATCATTTGCAAAGCTGTCAGATATTAACTACTTAAATCTACCAATAAAGTCCAGCTATTTGAAAAAATTATGCCTTGATTTTACTCCCATTCAAGTGTCCTCTACACCAATGAACCCCAACCACTGGAAAAGTAGCTAATAGGAGTAAATGCTGGAAGTTTGCTTGGTAGGTCCACATCTTGATTTTCCTTATGTCAACTAGCCAAATTTCAATCTGCATTTTATATATACTGACCTGATTTAAACCCCATGAGAACCTTATTACAGGAAACTGAAATTCAGAAAGACACTTGCTGAATGCAATTAAGAGAACTGCTAAGTGGAAAATCAGGAAGTCTATCTCCATCAAAGCTTGACCTGTACCGCCTCCCCTAGAGGAACTCAAAGAATAGCTAACAGAATTTACTGAGTGGAAAAGAGTACTTTTCTGATTATCCTGATAATCCTCAAAACTCAGAATGCTTTAGATGCCTAAGGATAAGTTAAGAAACCCACAAAAGTACTCACAGCTCATACAGTACACTGTTCCCAAGGTTTTTACTTCTTGTTCTTTCCTGTCTTTATTATTTCCTTATTTACATCCTCACTAGCTTCTAAATTTGTTTAATAAATCATTTATGAACACATGATATTACATGTGGTATCTAGTCTTACTTCACATGCCTAAGGCACTGTGCTTAACCACATTATGCAAAAAAGCACAGTAGCAACAAAAGAGAAAGTGGTAACAATAAGAAAAATTGTCCTACAACCAATAGCTCAGTGGTACAGCATGGGTTCAATCCCTGGGTTAGGCCCTGGGTTCAATCACCAGCACCACAGAAAGAAAAACTTAGAACTTGCTCCTCACAGAGATGTGGCTCAAGTGGTAATGAGTGTCTGCTTAGCAAGCAGGTAAACCTTGAGTTCAAACCCCAGTACCACCGAAAAAAAAAAAAAAAGAAAGAAAGAAAACTAAGAATTGAGAGGTTGCATGACACAGTATTTCAAGCAAAAGAAAGCACCAAAAATAAAGCCACTGATAACTATGGCATTTCAAATGAGGCTATTTATTTAGGGGGAAAAAAACTAGGGGTTGGGAGTATAGCTCCAGTGGTATAGGACATGATTAACACACATGAGGTCTTGGGTTCAATCCCCAGCAGCCAAAAAAACATCAGTCAACTATCACATGTAAAGAGCTTCCAAGTCCTTTCTTCCTTACAAGAAAAAGGATGAACAAACTGGTAATCAGTGACTTATCTCAGCTCCATCAGAGAACCGGCATCCAGGGCAAATCACCACCAAAGAAAAATAGAGATAAAGAACAGCTTAAAAAATACATTAAAAAAAAAAAGTACAGCTTACCTGGAAGAGAAACATTTAAAAAACTGACAAACCACTAGGGGCCAAGGATGGATTAATTTAAGAGTTAAAAATCCTGGGAAACCAGTGTTAAAGGGATCCCTACTTGCTCTTAGGTTTTACTTCCTGGGTAAACAAGCAGGTTTTCAAGAGGCTTTCACCTAAAGATCTGAGGAATCACCTCATGCCTAAAGCAGAAGTGACCACACTGAAACACAGCATTATCTAGCTGGATGACAGGCACTAGATAATCCCACACCCTTCTAGCCTTCCTGTCTGATCTAAGTGGATGGAAGGGAAAGGAAGGGAAAGGAAGGAAAATACTTCCAAAGGTTACAAACCCATAGTCAGGAGCACTAAAAATTGAAATTCAATCGTAGGATTACAGAACACTTTCTCCAATTCCTTACCAAACTGCCATCAGATAAAACAGAAAGTCAATTAATTCTACTTTGCTCCATTGGTAACTTAATTCAGGGGAACCCTATATTCCTATATATTATAATAAAAAGAACACTTAAGCTGGGCATAAATAGCAGTGTATTTTTTCACTCATGATAAAGAGGAATGGGGAAAAGAACAAAATCTAGGTTTTCTGAGAAAATGAAATTACATATTCTCATAAATATCCTACTTAAATATTCAGTGTTTTGACTGCACTCATCTGTACAACAGTGTATAGACTGCATTTGAAAACCAATACTCAAATTTTGAGGAAACCAAAAAAAGCAAAGTTTTCCAGATCAAACAGTTTATTTTCCCAATCAATAAGATCCAAATTAGATAAAATCAACAATGTGAATTCTAGGTAGGTGAAGTTTTGACAAATGCTAATTAAGGCTGAGATAAGAGTAGTATTAATACCCCCCAACAGGCAACAAATAAAATCATCCTGCCAACAGTAAAAGATACATAAACAGACAAGATCTTTAAAAACAGAGTATTTTACCTTCAGAATGAAATTCATATCTAATCATTTTTGTCATCAGCTATTAAATGAAACCACTCTGAAAAATAGGAGACAACTCAGTTTTGTAAAGAGCTTATACTATGCTAAACAACCTATGAAATTTCCATTTAGGTATTTTCTTTGAGGTCTCCTTTATACAGATGAAGAAACTACTCAGATGTTGGGTAACTTTCCAAGATTACAAAGAAAGAGAAGTAGATTTAAACACAAGTCTGTCAGTATATTATGCGATTATAAATTAAATCATCTTGTCACCAGATCTCAAACTGTCTGAATGTTATTACAAAGAACTGGAGATTAATCTATTTCCCACTATTTCCTTTATCCAAAAGCAGAAAATATTAAATGTGGGGCTGGCGGCATACCTCAAGTCATAGAGCGACTGCCTAGTGGGTGTGAGCCAATTAGTATAAACCCCAAACCACCAAAAAAAAAAGGAAAATACTAAATGTGAATGGACCTCTTAACTGAAGTTAAATGGCAATCCCTAAATGATTATGACATTCTTTGAACACATCCTCTAATACTGGAAAAACTAGACAAACAATAACAATACTTGGTTTCATTTGTATCTTTTTTCCCAATACTGGGATTTGAACTCAGGGCCTATACCTTGAGCCACTCCACCAGCCTCTCCCCCCCTTTTTTGGTGAAGGATTTTTTCGAGATAGGGTCTCTCAAACTATTTGCCTGAACTAGCTTCGAACCTTGATCCTCCTGATCTCTGCCTCCTGAGTAGCTAGGATTATAGGCGAGAGCCACTGGAGATCAGCTGGTTTCATTTGCATCTTAAGAAAAGCCTTAAAGAAAGTAAAAAAGCTGGTTGTGGTCACCTGTAATCCAAGCTATTTGGGAGATGGGGAGGCCAGCCCTAGGAGAAAAATTTAAAGAGACTCCATGTCAACCAGTAAAAGTTGGGCATGGTAGCATGAACCTCATCCTAGCTACCTGGGAAGTGTAACTAGAAGGATCGCAGTCCAGGGAGGCTTGAGCAAAAACAGTGAGACCCTTTTAGAAAAATACTATAAAGCAAAAAGGAGTAGGTGTGTGGCTCAAGTGGCAGAGCGCCTGCCTATTAAGCATGAGGCGCTGTGTTCAAACCCCAGTGCTGCCCCAAAAAAAGAGAAAAAAGCCTGACATTTAATAGAAGAAAACTATTCACTTGTCTTTTACTCATTTATCATTTGCAATAGTGGAGGTCGAGGTCAAGTGTAAGGCAAATGTTCTACCACTCCGCAGCCCCTGTCTTTTATTGTCAAAATACTCCAACATGGAAGTTCTAGCTTATTGTTGCTAAGGACTCTAACCCTGCCATGCCTTTACCTGGTAAGTCCACTATAGAAAATCAAATATAAAGAAAAGTGTCAGGTAGAAACTATAGTGTCACCTAAAATCTGACCATATAGAGATAATCAAAGGGGGAAATACTAACACACTTCTGATTTTAAGAAAACTGAATAGTTAAACTTTGCTACTTTGTAACTCCCTCCCCTTATTTTTAGATAGGGTCTCACTATGCACAGTGAGTCCCTGGCTGACTTTGAACTCACAACCTTCTTTCTTCAGTCTCTAAAGTGTTGGGATAACAGGTGTGCACTACCATGTCCATCTCTACTTTGCAACCTTTGCCCTCCACTAATATACAGCACCATAGTCCATCATGTAAAGATGCCATAATTTGTTTTTCAAGCTAACAGGACTTAAAGATAGATATTCTTTGGTTGCATAATTACAGCTGCCTACTCATAGGATACATACTATCACTGTTAAATTTTTAAGTCTATTTTTACTTATTTAGACCATAAGTACTGCAAAAAAAATGGGCTACTTCTATATATTACAAGATTCAGAAAGAAAAATAAGCTGACGTTTATATTCATTTAAAGAGATGCCAGTATTTGAAATGGACTGGAGGTGTGCCTCAAGTGGTAGAACACCAACTTTGCAAGCACCAAGTCCTGAGTTCAAACCTCAGTCCCACCAAAAAAAATTGTTAAATACATTTTGAAAAAGAGCTACCAGTGCTTGTTTATGCTGTTTACTTCAGTATCCAAGTATAGTTGTCTAGACAAAAACATAGGCCAAAACAAGAAAATTCTCAAACTGATGGTGGAAGTAAACATTAGTAACCATTATGGAGTGAAAGGTGTGGTGGCATATGCCAATAATCCCAGCTACTCAGAAGGAGGCAGGAGGATCACAAGTTTGAGGCCAGCCTGGGATCTCAAAATTTTTAAAAAGGAAGTTGGCAGCAGAACTCAAGTGGTAGAGTACTTGCCTAGCATGCTGTAGGCCCTGGGTTCAATTTAAATTCTTTAAATACATACATACAAGTAAACCATTATGGACAGCAACTTGGTAATTATAACATAAAAAAGAAAAGTCAGTTTCCAGTTCTAGGTATGCATCCTAAAGAAACTCCAATAAATGTGCAAAGAATACTGTTTAAGAATGTTCATGGACGCCACACTGAGGAGGCTAAGGAGGACAATCACAAGTTTGAGGCCAGCCTGGGCTATAAAATGAGACTCTGTGTAGAAACAACAAAGAAAGAATGAATGTTCATGGTAACTGTGGGAGGAGGTGCTGGGGATCAAACCCAGGTCCCTATGTATACTAAGCGTATACTAAGCACAGACCACCACTGAGCTACACTTCTAGCCCAAGACTTTTAATAGCACCAAATCAGAAATAAATCCAATATCCATCAATAGCAGATAAATTACAGACCATCCATACAACTTAATATTAAACAGGACTGAAATGTGGATGTGGACAACCTAGATCTGTGCTGCCAAATAATGCAACTCAAAGATGAACCACAAAGATTTTCTTTAACATTTCCTATGGTATATTAACATGTTATTTCATAACACTTGATTCCCAAACTTCTCTTTTTTAGTTTACTGGTATATACTTATTGTACACAGTAAGGAGTTTCATTATAACAAAAAGAAGAAGAAAGATTAGTAGAAATTCCTCAAATTTTATAAAAGACCAAAACTGGTTTACCTCGGCCACTTTTTTTCTCCCTTATAGACTTTCTCCCACTATAGTCTACTCTGATCTAGAGTACACTGTAAAACTAGTTATTGTGTTTGAAATGGTCTAAACTATGGACTAAATGAATCCAAAGTAGAAACCACACATTGCAACTAAGAGCACACACAAATTACTTTGAGATTAGGAAAAGAAACTTTTCTAATCAGAAACAGCTATGTCATTGGTATAACTGCATACTCTTAAGAAAACTCTCAGCCTCTGGAACTGTAGTGCAGTGATTTCAGTAACTAATTACCTCATCTTCATTTAAATAACAATGTAGCCAGTAAGGTCCTAAACCATGTAATTACTTACTTGAAATTGGCTGTGATAGAAAAATATAGAAGTCACTTTAAGATGTAAGTGAGGTCCTTTGTTTTCTTAAGCAGGAGTCCTAATGTACCTTACGGGAAAATTTCTTACTTTCTTACTGAATCATTATAAAATACATAGAAACCAATGTAAAGGACTGATTAAAAACCCAGTACTGCACCAAAAGTCCCAAATTGAGAATCAGAATCTTCATTCTAGTTCTAATTATTAATTAGATTTCTGACCATAAGCAAATAACAGCAGAACTTAATTTTCTCACTTGCAAAATAAGACCTTTACTAGGTGACTGTTAAGATACCTTCCAGCTATAAAATTTGCTTCTGAAAGAGACCAGCATCCAGTATCATATTAAATTTCAGAGTAAATCAGCTGCAATGTCAACTCCTGGAAATAATCAATCACCAATGTTCTATGCCTCTGTTTTAATTCACCCTGCCCTTGGACCAAAGGAGAAGTCTAGGTCCCGTAAGGACTACCAACTCCAAACTGTGTTTCGGAAATGCTCCCACCTTACTCTTTTTATCCCAGTGTCTCATAGGACAGTTATATAACCCAACAGGTCACTAAGATAGAATCTGAAAGCTAAAAATACTTTGAAATGAAAGTCAGGGTACTGCTACAGGTAAAGAGGAAAAAACTAAAGCTCAGGGCCACAGCGTTGCCAGAAGACCAAGAACTATAAGTTAAAGAAAGCATGGTTCTTAGTCTGTTTTATCAATACTCCATTTTATTAATAATACTATGCCCATGTACTGAAAATATCTTCACTTACTTTCTATTACCCAAAGCTTCAAAGATATTTCATTACCTCATAACAATAGTTAAGTATAAGTGAAAATCAACTTAATATTGCTTAATGGGAGATGTCATATAAGTCTATACTGCCCATTGGTAATCATTTATCTTTATTAATTTATCATCCTGTTGAACGCAGGAAACAATTCTTATAGAGATCTGGTCCCAAAGCAGGGAAAGACATTTTCTCTCCATGTCATCCTGATTTTTGGAAAAACGCACACAACAAAGATTTATCATTACACAAAATTTGGTTTTAACAATCACTTTTATAAAACAAACTTATGAAAGGAAAGATTTGAATTGCTCAATTGAATTTTTTTAAATAGGAAGTGTCTTTTCATTTTAAATTCACTCAACTTATTTTTAAAAATTAAATCACAGCTAGGTTACACTAAGAAAATGTCAACTTCATCCATGTTTCCTTAGAAGGATATCATTAAACAGGAATAGTATATACACATTTAGGAAAAATTCTGTTCTTATGAGTTTTTCTTGCAAAACAGATACGGTAATTAAGTGATATGATTTAAACCAAATCTATAGACAGGCTCATAGTCACTTCTTAGAAGGCAAAATACAATTGATACTATTATCAGAATAACACTCAAAACAACACAAATCTCACTTTCAAAATCATTATTACATAAAAATTTTCAGATATGTTTTAGAGAAAGAATAGTTAAATCAAATCAAACAAGTTAGAAAAAGCTACTCAAATTAGGTCTGGGAATTTAGCTCAGTGGTAGCACACTTACCCAGCATGTTCAAGGCCCTGGCTTTCATCCCCAACACCAAAAAAAAAAAGGAGGAGGAAAGGAAAGGGAGGGAGGATAAGGAGAGGAAGGAGAGGGAGGAGAAGGAATGGAGGGGGGAGGGAGGGGAAAAGAAGGAGGGAGGAAGAGGAAGGGAGGAAGAGGAAGAGGATGGGAGGAGGAAGGAAGGAAGGAGGGAGGAAGGAAGGGAAGAGGAGGGAAGAGGGGAGGAGGGAGGAAGGGAGGAGGAAGAAGAAGGGAGGAGGAGGAAGAGGAGAAGGAGAAGAAAAAAAGAATCCATTCAATGTGATGGTGCATGCCTGTAATCTCAGCTACTTGGGATGCTGAGAAAAGAGGATCTCAAGTTCGAAACCAACCTTGGCTACATTAAAACCTTGTCTCAAAAAGAAAGAAACTAACTATTAAAGATAAAACTTAAAGAATATATGAAAACAAGTCCATTTACAATAGCCTCAAAAAAAAAAAATCAAATACCTAGGTGTAAACTTAACAAAGGATGTGAATGACCTCTACAAGGAAAACTATAAACTTCTGAAGAAAGAAATTGAGGAAGACTATAGAAAGTGGAGAGATCTCCCATGCTCATGGATTGGTAGAATCAACATAGTAAAAATGTCGATACTCCCAAAAGTAATCTACATGTTTAATGCAATTCCCATCAAAATTCCAATGACATTCATCAAAGAGATTGAAAAATCTGCTGTTAAATTTATATGGAAACACAAGAGGCCATGCATACCAAGGCAACACTCAAAAGAACAATGCTGGAGGTATCACCCTACCTGACTTCAAACTATATTACAAAGCAGTAACAATAAAAACAGCATGGTACTGGCACAAAAACAGACATGAAGACCAGTGGAACAGAATAGAGGACCCAGATATGAAGCCACACAACTATAACCAACTTGTCTTTGACAAAGGAGCTAAAAATATACGATGGAGAAATAGCAGCCTCTTCAACAAAAACTGCTGGGAAAACTGGTTAGCAGTCTGTAAAATACTGAAACTAGATCCATGTTTATCACCCTATACCAATATTAACTCAAAATGGATCAAGGATCTTAATATCAGACCCCAAATTCTAAAGTTGGTACAGGAAAGAGTAGGAAATACTGTGGAACTAATAGGTATAGGCAAGAACTCTCTCAATGGAACCCCAGCAGCTCAGCAACTAAGAGATAGCATAGATAAATGGGACTTCATAAAACTAAAAAGGTTCTGCTCAACAAAAGAAATGGTCTCCAAACTGAAGAGAACTCCCACAGAGTGGGAGAAAATATTTGCCAGCTACACATCAGAAAAAGGACTGATAACCAGAATATATAGGGAACTCAAAAAACTAAATTCTCCCAAAATTAATGAACCAATAAAGAAATGGGCACATGAACTAAACAGAACTTTCTCAAAAGAAGAAATTCAAGTGGCCAAAAAACACATGAAAAAATGCTCACCATCCCTAGCAATAAGGGAAATGCAAATTAAAACCACACTAAGATTCCACCTCACCCCTGTTAGAATAGCCATCATTAGCAACACCACGAACAACAGGTGTTGGTGAGGATGGGGAGGGGGGATGGAAGGGACACACCCCCCTCTAACACAGCTGGTGGGAATGTAAACTAGTACAACCACTCTGGAAAAAAATTTGGAGGCTTCTTAAAAAGCTAAACATTGATCTACCATTTGATCCAGCAATACCACTCTTGGGGATATACCCAAAAGACTGTGACTCAGGTTACTCCAGAGGCACCTGCACACCCATGTTTATTGCAACACTATTCACAATAGCCAAGTTATGGAAACAGCCAAGATGCCCCACTAACAACGAACGGATTAAGAAAATGTGGTATTAATACACAATGGAATTTTATGCAGCCATGAAGAAGAATGAAATGTTATCATTCGCAGGTAAATGGATAAGAATTGGAGAACATCATTCTGAGTGAGGTTAACCTGGTCCAAAAGGCCAAAAATCATACATTCTCCCTCATATGTGGACATTAGATCAAGGGCAAACACAACAAGGGGATTGGACTTTGATCACATGATAAAGCGAGAGCACACAAGGGAGATATGAGGATAGGTAAGATAGCATTTGTTGCCCTTGACGCAAAGAAACTAATACAGATACTTTAAAGTGACTGAGGCCAATAGGAGGAGAGGACCAGGAACTAAAGAAAAGGTTAGATCAAGAAGAATTAACTTAGAAGGTAACACACATGTACAGGAAAGCAATGCAAGTCAACTCCCTGTATAGCTATCCTTATCTCAACTAGCAAAAACCCTTGGTCCTTCCTATTACTGCTTATACTGTCTCTTCAACAAAATTAGAGATAAGGGCAAAATAGTTTCTGCCTGATAGCGAGGGGGTAGGGGTGGAGAGGGAGGGGGCCGGGGGGAAGTGGGGGAGAAATGACCCAAACATTGTATGCACATATGAATAAAATAAAATAAAAAAATTTTAAAAAAGATAAAGCTTAACAGAACAAATTATTCTTAGCCATGACTATGAACTAAGAAATTTACAGTCACATCAAAATTACTAATGATTTTGAATTACTGAGTGCCATCCCCATCTCTGGCCACTATAGTCTTTCCTTTTACATTAAAAAACGTAAGACACAAAAGTTACATTTAAAACTTCTAGCACCATAACAACTTAAATAAAAGGAAAATGCCTCCTGAAAATATTGATAAAAATTGATGTCTATATTCTACTGAAGTACTAAACATATTCTTCAAAGTTTTGTCATCATAGCCAGGCATAACCTAATCCCAGAACTCAGGAGGCCAAGACAGGAGGACTGTTCATTGAAGGCCAGCCTGGGATGCATAGTCAGACCTTGTCTCAAACAAAACAAAACAAACAAAAAGAATGTAACTTAACAATGTTTTTAAAAGCACTATAAGCATAAAATTGGAATTGTACTATTAGAAAACTAAATTAGAACTGTAGTCAAGTCTAGAAAATAAAAAAAATAAACAGAATCATCATTAAAACTGCATTCTAAGTCATAACAGTAAACAGTTACTTTTATTTTTCATTAAGCTTGTTAAATTTTAATAAATTCAGAATGAATTTTTTAAAAACAAAACTATAGTCAATAAGAGAACAACTGAGAGAATAAAATGTATTAAAAACAACTACAAAAGAAGATGGCATCCATCTATGCAGGTTAAAAAAAAAAAAGATGGCAGTGAAACTGGCCACCTACCTCAAGAATGCCTGGACCAAGGAGCCACTGAAAGTCCTGTCCTTCACTACTGGGACCCCACTGTGATCCTGCCCCACTGAGCCCCTATACCAAGTAAGGCATCACAAATAACCAGGCCACACCCTACACTACATAGCGTCACTTAGAGATGATGGAAACATGGTGATGTGCCCAGCCATCCTGTGGAACACTAGGAAAATATGAATAACCCCCCAAAATCCCTGAAAGAAACAGAAAGGAGAAGAGAGGCTTCTAGGGTCTTGAGGGAGGGTGAAATAGGGAATTACAGTTTAATGAGTACAGTTTCTGTTTGAAATATTGAAGAAGTTCTGCAAATAGATACTGGTAATGATTAAATACTGGGAATATATTTAATGCCACTGAATAAATCTATTAAATGCCACTTACGATGGATATAATTGTAAAAAGTTATCTTTTGTATATTGGTGGAAAAGATATGAAACATTCATAGTAAACATTTCCGAATGAAAAACTGATCCTCAATTTTAATGAAAATGATGTGAATATGCATATGTCCAAGGAATTAAAAGGATCACTGGCCTAGGGGAGATAAAAGCACTGCTTGGAGGCCCCAGTTCTCAATGGGAGCAAGTCTGACCCCAAAATACACATGAAAATGTGGAGACTGACTTGTGTTGTCACGGTGTGGTTGCAGTTGTCGATGGCATCTAGTGGGTAAATGCAAAGGGTACCACCAAACACCCTACAATGCCCATGAATCACACCCACAATGCCTCTGTAAGAAGTTCTGCCTTAAATTAAAAAGATTTGGAGAAGATGCATGCCTGTGGCTCAGGCCTGTAATCCTAGGTACTTGGGAGGCTGAGATCAGGAGAATTGAAATTGAGATTCAAGACCAGTTCGGGTAAATAGTTTTGAAGACCTCTTCTCTAAAATAACTAGAGCAAAAAATGTGGCTTAAGCGGTAGAGCACCTGCTTTGCAAATTTAAAGCCCTGACTTCACATCCCAGTCCCACCACCCCCCCAAAAAAAGATTTTGAGAATTACTTTTTACTCTATTTGGGGATAAGGGAATGCTAAACAGATTCACTGTGTAACCCAGGTTAGCCTGGAACTCCTGCCTCAGCCTCCAAAGTGTGGAGATTACAGGCATGAAAAAGCATACTCAGTGTCTAATGCTGTTTTTAATGTCTGCATGGTAAACAAAAACATTAAAAGCTCAAAGTTTGGAGTGTACCAACTTTTTCTTTCCCTTGTAAAATTCCTCCACAATTCACAATTTTTACTCCCAAGAAAGAAAGAAGTGAGGGACAGAGGGGCAAAAATGGGAAAAGCAGCAAAATGTCACATGAGGATTATTTTTGCAAAAACTATTCTTAAATGGGTTACAACAAGCAGAAATAAACTGGGAATGATAGGCTCTAATACAATTTCCACGGACCTGTCCATATGTTGATGTTTTGTTTTCTATCATGTTATCTGTCATCACTCATTTGTCTGAATATGTTTTCAAATTGGAGACCCATTACTGTTTGATACCATCATTTCTCCATAATTTAACTTAGGAAAACATTTTTCGGGGTGGGGGACGAAAGAGAGCACTAGAGGGGGTGAATTCAAGTATGATATATTTGATACACTGTAAGACCCTTTGTAAATGCTCTAATGTACCCCCACCCAGCACAGCAATGAAGAAATAAACATTTTCCTCAGTGCTCACTTGGCAGCACACATACTAAAAGTGCAATGATACAGGGATCAGCAAGGCCTCTGAGCAAGGATGACTCACAAATTCGTGAAGTAGTTCATATTATTTTAAAAAGAAAAAAAAATTCCAGTAACACATACTGAAGAACTGATAATCACTATGTAAATAAAAAAGCACAGTAACAACTGAATGCTAACACCAGTTTGTTTATTGAGGAATAGGTTATTTTCACAGCCTCAAAATATTTCCCCTAAAGTATTTATTGGTTAAAACTGGGGAAAAAATAACTTCATATAGTTAACCCACCTTAACCAAACTTTATCACCTGTAATGGGATCAATAGACATCATACACCACCTGTCTACAGTTAAAAAAAAAAAGTCGTTCCAGTAGTACTTTTACCAAAAACATATACCCTTCATCTAATCATAAGGAAGCAACATACAAACCCAAATGGAGAAATACTAAGTTTGTTTCTTGCTGTTTTAGCTTTGGACACAGGGTCTCAGTATGTGGCTCAAGAAATATTCTAAAAATTAAATGGTGTGGAACATACATAGCATTCACAAGACCTTGCATTCAATCCCAAGTACACCCAAAAATTTTTGTGAATTGGCCTATGCTGTTCAAAAATGTCAAGATCAGGAAAGACAATGAGAGGCAAAGGAACTTCTCTAAATTAGGACAGCTGGACAATCTCACTATAGATTTTTGTATTAGAAAAGATCCCCACTGCCCAAATTTATGGATTGCCAGAATATTGTGAAAATGGCTATACTGCTGGAAGCAGTCTAAGAGTCAGTGCAATTCACATCAAAATCCTAATAATATTTTCCACAGGGATAGAAAAAAATCCAAAACTATATGTGGAAGCCCAAAAGATTCAGAACAACCAAAGCAATCCTGACTGAAAAAAAAAACAAAAACCCAATGCTGGAGGTATCACAATACCTGACTTCAAATTATACTACAGAGCCATAGTAACAAAAACGGCATGGTACGGGCATATGGACATGTAGATCAATGGAATAGAATAGAGGACCCAGAAATAAGCCCATTAAGCTACAGTTATCTGACTCAACAAAGGTGCCAAAAACATCTGAGAGAAAAGATTTCCCAACAAATGCTGAAATCCACATATGGAAGACTGAAACTAGATCCCTATCTCTCACCCTGAAAAAAAATCAGTTCAACAGTTGAACATAGTGGTACATGTCTATAAGCCCAGCTATGTGGGAGGCATAAATGAGAGGATTATGGTTTAAAGTCAGCCTGAGAAGAAGAAGTTAGCAAGACCCTATCTCAAAAAACAAGCCATGGGTGAGGCCAAATGAACAACAAAAAGCCAGGCATGATGGTGCACACCTACAATCCCAAGTACATGGGAGGCCAAGGTAGGAGGCTCACTGTCCAAGGCCAGCCCCCAGAAAAAGCAAGACTCTATCTGAAAAATAAACTAAAGCAAAAAGGGCTTGGTGGAGTGGCTCAAGTAAAAAAAACATCTTTTTTTACAAGAAAGTTTATAACGGAAGGGATCGGGGGAATAAGAAAAGATCAAAGTATATTATGTGCATGCATTACAATGGAATCCCATTATTTTGTAAAATTAATATACACTAATAAAAATAATGAAAAAAGAGTCCACTAGTTAACTTTCTTTACGTTTGATAGTTACAGTGTAATTATGTAAGAGAATACTAACATAGGAAGTACTGAAGTATTTAGGGAAAGGAGGATGGAGTGTCTACAGAGACACTCTCACACGGATGTGAAAAAATGCATGAGTGCACAAATGATAAGAACAGCTGGGACAAAATGTGACTCTATTATAAATGTGACTCTAAAACTAAAGTAGATACCTTAAAAGCAACGGAGGCCAATAGGAGAAGGGGACCAGGAACTAGAGAAAAGGTTAGATCAAAAAGAATTAACCTAGAAGGTAACACACATACACAGGAAATTAATGTGAGTCAATGCCCTGTATAGCTATCCTTATCTCAACTAGCAAAAACCCTTGGTCCTTCCTATTATTGCTTATACTCTCTCTTCAACAAAATTAGAGACAAAGGCAAAATAGTTTCTGCTGGGTATCAAGGGGGTGGGGGGGAGAGGGAGGGGACGGAGTGGGTGGTAAGGGAAGGGGTGGGGACAGGGGGGAGAAATGACCCAAGCATTGTATGCACATATGAATAATAAAAAAATAAAAATTTTTAAAAATAATAATAAATAAATAAATAAAAATAAATGTGACTCTATATAAAAAGTATATAGGACTTTCTTGTACTGGTCTAGCAATGTTTCTGTAAACAAAATTATAAGGAAAAGGAAGTTACAAAAATTTTGTAGCATTTGAACTGTTCTGGGCTACAGATACCATTGCATGGTAGAGCACTTGCCCCATTTGCCCATGGCCGTGGGTTTGATCCACAGTGACACAGAAAAAATATTAAATGGCATTTTAACTCTTTTTCAAGTACCTTCCTTTTCTCACTAACTATATTAGCATCGCAGTTTCAGTTCATCTGATTCTGTGTCCAATTCAGGAAAGCAGATAACAGTTTAAAATGCATCATTCTGAGGGCTGAGATGTAGCTCAGTGGTAGATTGCTTAGCATGTTCAAGGCCCTGGGTTTGATTTCCAACACTGCAAATAAATAAATAAAATATATATATATATATATATATATGTAAAAATACATATTTATACACATATATATACTTGCAATAATATGCTTGAAAAATACACATAATTTTGTACATTTGCTCACCTCACTCCTGCTTTGAACACAAAGACTCTTCATCAGCATTGGTAATACCTAAGATTTTGACAAAATGAAAAACTCCACACAGAGTTACAATTTGAGCAAAATTTGACATCTAGTTTTACTGCTATATAAATCTCCATCCCTTACTACATTCCTATTTTATAAACTAATCCTTTTGAGTTTAATATTTACCATACACCTTGGTAATGTAGGAGATTGAAATTAGTCAACAAACATTCTACCACTGAGTTATATCCCCAGTCTTTTGTTGTTGATGTTTATTTTGAGACAGTCTTACTAAGTTGCCCAAACTGGCCTTGAATTTGAAATCCTCTTGCTAAGACCCCCAAGCAGCTGAGATTACAGGTATACACCACCAGGCCCAAGTTCACCATATACTTTTTATCATTGCACCATATCAATTGTTCATTTTTAAAAAGCTAATCATATTATCCTACATACCTTACTTTTTTGAGGTTTTCTATAATGATAAAGAAAAAATGAAACATTTTAGCACAGTATAAAAACCTTTCTCAAATTTGACTCTAACTACTTTCTGTTTTTTCCCTTCTAACTACTCCCACATCCTTTCCAATCACACTTCAATGTGAATTTTCTCAAGGCACCCAAAGGCTCTTCTATCTTGTACCTGGACATACTTTTTCCGTCGCCTAGAACAACTCTCTCCCTCCTAATTACCTCCACTACCTGACTACTACACCCAACTCAAAATTGCCATCTCCCTTAGATTAAATATTTGATATCACAGCCAGGCGCTGATGGCTCATGCCTATAATCCTAGCTACTCAGGAGGCAGAGATCAGGAGGCTCGTGGTTCAAAGCCAGTCCCAGTAAATAGTTGGCAAAACCCTACCTCAAAAAAAAAAAAAAAAAACCTTCACAAAAAAGCAGGGCTGTTGGAGTGGCTTAAGGTGAAGGCCCTTAGTTCAAGCTCCAATACCAAAAAAAAAAAAAAAAATTTGGTACCAGCTCTTCAAAGTATTTTCTTATTTGTTTTTTTGAAACAGTGTCTCACTACGTAGCCAGACTGATCTGGAACTCCTCTAAGTAGCCCAGGCTGGCATCGAACCCACAATCCTCATGCCTCAGCCTCCCAAATGCTGGGATTTCAGGCTTGCATTATTATGCCCTGCTCTCCTAGGTAATACGTTTCTGTTCTTTTACATCTCTTGGTTCATCTCTCTATAACTATGCTTTACCACATAATAACGTATTGCAACCATTTACTTCTTTACTTACCTTAGAATTCATTATCTTTGAACCCCTTTTATTTAGAATGTTTCCCAAACCCACACCGCCTACAGGGACCATCTGGCAATTTACGGAAACATTTTTGGTTGAGACACTTAGGGGAAGGGGAAGGGGAAGGGTGCTGCTGGGAGGTAGTGGGAAAAGCCAGAGATAGAATGCATTTGCAGGGCAGCCTCCCACGACGGTTTTCTGAACCAAAATGTGTATAGTGGCAAGGCTGAGAAAATCTCATCTAAAATAAGGCCTTTCAAGTGTTTATCAAAATATTAGATTTAAAATATTTATTCAAACAACTTAAGAGGGCTGGGGGCACAGTTCCTGTGATAGAATGCTTGCCTAGCCAGTTCAAGACCTTATGTTCAAACCCCAGTACCATCAAAAAAAAAAAAAAAAGAACACAGAAACATAAAAACAGATATATAATATGAAACAGTATAGGGTTAATAATAGCCAAGACAGTCCAAGAAACAACAATGTAGCCTTCATGGTTATTAGTTGCATGCTTTTTTCAAGCAGGTTATCAGAATGATATATAGCAGTGCTGGGAATCCACACCCAGGTCTTCTCCCATGCTAGAAAGTTGTACTTACTAAGAATATGTGACTCTACCAGGCTCAGTTGTTCACATCTGTAATCCTAGCTACTTGGGAAACAGAGATCAGGGAGACAGCAGTTTGCCGCCACCCCAGGGAAAAAAGACCCCATCTCAACCACTAGCTGGACAGGGTTATACTTCCAGCTATGCAGGAAGTATAAATAGGAGGATTACAATCCAGGTAGGAGAGAAGATAAACACCAGGCCCTACTCAAAAAATAATGAAAGCCTAAAGGACTGAGGGCATGACTCAAGTAGCAGAGCACCTGCTTAACAAGCACAAGGCCCTGAGTTCAAGCCCTAGTACTGCCTGCCCACCAAAAAAATATGTTGGACTAGGGGTATAGCTCAGTAGTAGATTGATTCATGCGGCCCTGGGCTTTATCTCCAGCACTGGCTGGGGGGGGGTGTAGGGGAAACCATGGCACTGGCATAGGAATCAAAACAGACACACCAGGAGCTAGAATGTACATTGGTGGTAAAGCATGTACTTATTAGCATGCCCAAAGCCATGGGTACAAAAAAAAAATCATACCTGGAATGATGTCATCCAAAATAGTGGAGCAGGGAACTCCAAAACTCCTTGCCTTCTCTAAGGCAACAATTATGCTGATAAAACTGTCAGAATCAATTTTTTATCATTTTAGAATCTAATCAAAAACTGAGTCAATAGCCAGGAGAGTATTTGATAAAAACAGCAACTAAATTCCAATGAAACCACTGTGGCATGTTCATTACACATCAACCCTGCCTCTGTCCCCAGCTCGGTAGTGTGCAGATAGTGGCCCAACTGATGGATGCTAAAGGGAATAATCCGATTTATTCTCAAAGAATTGTGATTGTGGGTTGTTTGGTTTTTTTTTTCTTTTTCTTTTTTAGTGGGACTGGGGTTTGAACTCAGGGCTTCTTATGTGTAAAACAGGCTCTCTACCACCTGAGCCACACCTCCAATCCATTTTGCTCTGGTTATTTTGAAGATGGGGTCGCACCAACTATTTGCCCAGGCTGGCCTTGAACTGCAACCCTCCCAATCTCAGTCTCCCAAGTAGCTAGGATTATAGACATGAGCTACCCCAGTGCCTGGCAGGTTGTTTGTTTTTTGAGACAAGGTCTTACTATGTACCACAGGCTGGCCTGGAACTTTCTGCTTCCCAGGCTGCCTCAAACTCATGATCTTCCTGACTCAGCCTCTCAAATGCTGAGACTGAAGGCATGCACCACCGTGTTTTGATTGTGGGTTCTGACCTGTCTAGCTGCTAACTGGAGGACTACCCATACGTCCAAGGCTGATCACATGTTCAGAAAAGACATACTAAGGCCATAACCTTTGTCTTCTGACTGACCTTTAGCTTTTATACAATCAAAAAGTGAAGACTAAGGGGTTGGGCACAGTGGCTCACACCTATAATCCCAGCTACTTTGGAGGTGGTCATAGGAGGATCAAGGTTCAAGGCCAGCTTGAGGAAAAAAAAGAGCAAAGAGCTGAAAGAAATCAAGAGGTCTCGTCAATGAGGCCAGGAGTGGTATAGTACGCCTGTAACCACATAACTTGGGAGGACCTGAGGCTCCAGGCCAGCCTGGGCTATACAGAAATATATATGCCTCACCAAGGTAAGAATACCAAGGAAAAGACAGTAATTATGAAAAGAACCATGCCAGGTACAGTGTCTCACGCCTGTAATCCTAGCTACTCAGGAGGCAGAGATTAGGAGGATTGCAGTTTGAAGCCAGCACTGGCAACTAGTTCGTAAGACCCTATCTTAAAAAAAAAAATCACAAAAAAGGGCTGGCAGAATAGCTCAAGTCCTGCCTAGCAAGCATGAGGCCCTGAGTTCAAACCCCTGTGCAGGGGGTGGGGGAGAATGGCATGAGGTATGAAATGGAGTTAGGAAATTAGGAATTTCTGGTGAAATCTCCCAGTGCAGATACAATTGGCAACAAAGTCAGGCTTCACCACTATCAGTCAACTTGGCCCTACATGCCCCTTCATCCAACTCAGTCAGAACCTGTAATTGTACAAGTGACCATCAGATTACATACTTAATTCCACCCTCGAAGGTGGGGGTATACCCTCACCTGTGTATGCCAGTACAATAAAACTACCTGACACTAAAAAAATGATCACATAAAAAATTCAGTTCTAGTCCTATATACTAGCAATCAACAATCCAAGAAGAAAATTGGGAAAACACTTCCTTTTGCAATAGCATCAAAAAGAATTAATGCATGATGTGGTGATCCATGCCTGTAATCCAGGAAGCTGAGGCTGGACGGTAGAGGCTTCAAGGCCAGCCTGGGCTACATAATGAGACCCTGCATCAAAAAAAAATTAAGAAAGAAAGAAATAGCAAGCACTCATGTGGCCCACATGCTTTCTGGGCCTCCAGGCATTGGCCTTCTGGCGTTCTAGCTCAGGATGCAGAGGGCAGAGCAGGAGTAGTGTTATAGAGCATGGGCTAGTGCCATAGGTGGAGGCCCTGAGAGGGGTGCATCATGAGCCCAAACCCCCAGCATGGAGGGGCAGTCCTCCTGAAGTAACCTGCTGTGACCCTTCCTCTGCAGCTGGCCCCACTTCACAGAGAAGGCCAAAGCTCATTGTCAAGCCCAACCTCTGACTCCAGGTCCCATGCCCTTCCACTGCCAGGGCCACAGTAGTTCTGCAGTCGACTCCACTTGCAGCATGACCCAGTGCCCAGTCTGCAGGTGAGGGACTGCAGAAGGAGGAAAGGGCTGGCCAGACAACACCAGGTGTCCCAACACGCATTCTTCCTCATCACTGTGAGCACTTCCCATGCTCTTACCACTAGGCATTGTGTTAAACTACTTTTTACATATTACTTCAACTTTGTATTGTGCTCATTTTACAGCTAGTAAGAGAACTGAGGTGCAGACAGCTGGGTAACTTGTGCACAGTCACACAACTGACTGACAGACAGGATTTTAAAGCATCTAAACGTGTGCCTTTTTAATATTATATTCTATTTGTAGTGCTAGATATTGAACCTAGGACCTCACACACAAGTGCTCTACAACTGAGCCACTTCCCCGGCTCCTGTGCCTTTTTAAAATTGTCAAAGTACTGATTTAGTTTCTGTGACAATTTCAAGTAACAGTCCTATTTTTAGGAGGTGTCCTTCCAGGTTTGTTTCCTTCAGCAAGTGGCTGTTTGGCCCGAACCAAAGCCCTCCCTGAACTCACCCTGTTCCCTTCCGAAGGCTGTGTCCCTGGGAAGACTATGGTCCTCAAATTCTGGATTACAGGGTAGTGGATGGGAGCCTCAAGAATTGGAAGTGGCAAATGCCTTTTCCGTCTCTTCTGTTTTACCACACAGCTAACAGCAGGGTGGAAAAGTGCATTATGGGTTATTTTTAGACACTGCTCTTGAGAGTGGGATTTTTTTCTTTACTAAAACATAAGTAGTTAACTTTTGCATCCAACCAACTTGCTGAACTCAACAATAATCTGCTGCTTCCACTGCAATTTTTAAGCAGACTATTATGATGTGTACAAATAATGACTATATCTTCCTTTAGCATTTTTGCACGTTTTATTTCTTTATTTCTTATTGTATAGTAAGGCCATGAGACTAGTATTTTGAAAGCAGTGTTCTGGCCATCTTTGTCTGGCTCTCAGTGCTAGTGGGACTATTAAGTACAATGTGCTGGAGCCTCTCAGTGTACAAGCATCCTTCCACCACTACTGTTTAAAAGAAAAGTTTCACCTCAAATGGGTACTCAAAAGTGCCTGCCAGTCCTACTGCCCCCATCTGGTAACCTTGTTTTCCTATTCTCTGGTGACTGTTTTTCACCTTCCTACAGCTCCAGTCCCTCCACTCACTCTTAGTTGGTGATGGCCTTGCCTCAGTGTCTATCCCCCTTCTTATTAAAAGGAACTCCTCCTTCTGGTGGGCTTTTGGTCATATCCTTCTTTCACATTCAAAGGGGCTTTCAGTTGTCCTCTCTACCTGCACATAGAATTAAATCCAAACTCCTGACATTGGCATTGGCAAATGTGCTCCAATATTTACTATCTTAAGAATAAGGGCAGGGGTGTGTCCTTGACCCCACATTCCCAGCACCCTGTATTCTCCATTTCTCTCTACTTACCTTCATAGCTACCCTTGAAGTAGACTTTGTTTTGAAATAGAGTCTAGATATGTAGCCCAGGCTGGTACTCACAATCCTCCTGTCTCAGTCTCCAGAGCAGCTGGGATTATAGCTGTGTACCAACACACCAGGCCAGACAAGTTAACTCTACACACATTGTGTCTATTTCCTCACTTCCCAGTTGCTCTTCAACCCATTCCAATCCCCCCGCCAGTCACTATCCCATTTCTAAAAACAAAAAAGAAATACACAGAAATAAAACTAATCAAAGAGGTTCAGACTTTGCACAACAAAAACTATAAAACACTGCTGAAATTAGATCTAAATAAGCAGAAAGACATGCCCTGTTCATAGACTGAAATATTTAATATTAAAACCAATACTCCCCAAAGTAATTTACAGATCCAATGCAATCCCTATCAAAACTGTTAAAAAGTCCTTACTGAAAAAATGGAGTAAAATAAGGAGGGGAGGGAACAAGAGGGGAGGAAAGGAGAGGAGTGAGAAGAAGAGAGATCACATTTTATAACAGGGTACTGCATGATTGAAATTTCCAAGATACACATATCTACTGAGTTAGAAAGCAGATGGTGTTTTCCAAAGGATGAGGGATATGGGATTTCTTTTCAGGGTAAAGGAAACATTCTGGAACCTAATTGTGATGATGGTTGCACAGCACTGTAAATGTACTTAATGCCACTAAATTGTACACTTTAAAATAGTCAAAATGCTAAATTTTATTTATGTATATTATACCAAAATTTCAAAAAGAATAAAAAGATGTAAAAATAACCAGGTTAGTAATGCTAATAATCTTCCTCCATTCCTTAACTTCTTTCCAGTATGAGTAACATTTCCCGAGGCTGAGGCAGATGGATCACAAGTTCAAGGCTAACATGGGCTATGTAGCAAGACCCTGTTTCAAAAATCACTGAAGGGAAAGAAACAATGAAGGACTGAATAAACGCCAGTCCATTTTAGAGGAAACCATGTATGTTCACAGTGGTATGTCCACAGATCCAATCCATTTTAAACATGAAGTTACAAATGCTATAAGGGAGGTAAGAAATTACAAATTTGAGTAATAAAGCAGCAATAAATCAGATCTGTATTTAATCTTATTACTTCTTAGTTGTCTCTACATAATATCCCAAAAATAGTTTTCAGAAGAAAATCACTTTAATCTAATTCACTCACAAATAATAGTATCACAACAACTGGTTTAAGGAGACCACACAAACATTGGGCAGCCCCAAACTCTACACCATCTCAGTGAACTAGTATACAATTAAAACATATTTGTCCATGGCCACTCTGAAGCAATGAAGCTATTAATGACAACAAATCTGACTTACAGCTTTACACTTTCTACTTTCACTATCCATTACATCATGGTTACATTAAATTAACTTGGTCATCAGGGGCAGATTTTCCATTTCTTCAACTTGAACTTCCAGATTAGACTCATCCATTTCTAATTCTACACTTTCTCAGCACATGGTTGAAACCTCTAGCAGAGCTTTAACTCACCCAGGTTCTAAGCATACTCCAAAAACTGTTTTATCTCATAAAAGTAAGGGTCACCAACCTGCTGCTGCACTGGCGGAGTTCCCTGGGGCTCCTGGTAACTAATGTCAGGGTTGGAGGGCTAGCATTACCACCTCCACTGAGTGATAGTGTGAACCAGTGAGCCAGCTCTCATGTGAGAGGCCCAGCTGACCTAAAGAACCACAAAAGAAGTGTGGCTTGGCTTTCATGAAGGTTCATTCATGTGGGCCAAATTACCTGGAACTTTAAGAAATATTTCATTTCATTTAACACACATATTTTGGCTTTATAAAACACAGTTCATTTCATGTGTGTGTATATAAGAGAGAGAGAAAGAGAGAGAGAGAGAGAGAGAGAGAGAGAGAGAGAGAGAGAGAGAGAGAGTGTGTGTGTGTGTGTGTGTGTGTGTGTGTATCACTCCATCACTCCCTATTCTCACCCAAAAGGAGAGTCTTAAATGGAAGTTAGTGAAAGTAGAGAAAGTTTTATTCCTGCTGTAAGGGGTGATGAGAAAAGGGTCTTGGGTTGGGGGTGCAGGTCAGAGTTAGTTTTTGCCTAGTATGTGTGAAGCCCTGGTTTCAATCCCCAGCACTGCAAAAAGGGGGAGTCTTCAGTGGAGAATTAGGGTTCTCTTTCTCTGCCAGAAAAAAAAAAACTGTAATTTTAATGGGTTAAGAGTGAAAACAGATGGGGGTGGGAGGGGTAGCATTTACTTCTACAATTCAAACAGGTAATACTATCTCCCATTTAGAAAAAAAAAATCAAGAAACTGTTAGAGTTCAAATGCTAGATGTAAATCAAGGAAAATAATAAATGGCTAGCCACATTTAGGAATACAAGTTATTTAATCTTTATTGCCATGTTTGCAATGGAGAAGGTAAGAGGAAGAAATACGCACCAAAGCTACCTTACAGGCCTTGAAATACCACTTCACTCCTGATTCAAGTACTCAACTAGTATAAATTCTTGTAGCATAGCTTTCACTCAGTTGGTATTTAGCATATGCTACTATGGAGAAGGGATGGGGAATTAAGAGGTATATGCCCATATTCTCCTGAGTATATTCCTTATCTAAAGGACTGTTCTGGGCTGCAGGCATACAGTGCTTGCCTAGCATGTGTGAGGTCCTGGGTTTGATACCCAGCATCACAAAAACAGAGGACTATTCTATCTTTTCAGTATCTCCAACTAGCATAGTGCCCCCACACATGACTCACATGCCACACTCATGCTCCAAACATTCAAAGGCATCCCGTGTTTGGAAATTAAGGACAAAGTCCAACCTCCTGAGCATAGCACTGGAAACTCTGCAGGCCAACTTGCATCTTCCACACTCAACTCACTGTACCTCTTAGCGCAAACAAGATTCTCCTCCCTTCTCCCATGAATTTTCTTTTACTTCTCTTATAAGCAACATATTGTTACCATTATTTATTTTAAACTCAAAGTACTGTCTAGTGGAATATAAGTATCTTGAAGGAGAAAACTGGTCTAGATTCATCTTTTTTTCCCACATGGCAAACTTGACTTGTCTATTAAGATAAGGACAGGAGGGGCTGAGGGCACAGCTCAGTACAGTCAGGCTCTGGGTTTCATCCCCAGCACGAAAATAAATAAATAAATAAATAAATAAGGATAGGACCCAGGTATGGTGGTACACACCTACAATCCCAGCACTCAGGAGTCTGAGGCAAGAGGATCACCAACTTGATGCCAACTTGGGCTATATTCAAGGACCTCTCTTAGGAAAAAAATATTATATCAATGCTAATTTTTAAACTAATTTAGTTTAATGTAGTTAGCTAATTTGTTAACTACAACAGGGTTATATAAGAGAGTATTCCTACTTTGAGGAAATAAAATACTGAAGTAGCATCAATGTAGTAGTATGTAGGGATAAAGGGGCATCATGTCTACATTTTAGTCTGAAATGATTCAGAAAGATAACACTAATAAAGAAAATGATAAAGTAAATGTGGGAAAATATTACCATTTACAGATAGTGAATAAAGGGCATATAAGAATCTCTGTACTATTTTTGAAAATTATCTTTAAGTCTGAAACTGTATTTTAGCAGAACTGGGATTTGAATTCAGGGTCTTGTGCTTGCTTAGACAGGAATTCTACCACTTGAGCCACATCCCCAGCCTTGAAATTATATTTTTCAACTTTTCATATGCTAATGATTGCCTTGATGATTTTTGTTGTTGTTGTTTGAGAAAGTCTCTTGCTACGTAGCCCGGGCTGGCCTGCAACTCTCCATTCCCCTACCTCAGTCTCCCAAATGCTGGGGTAACATGCATGCACCATAATGCCCAGCTTTAAGATTTTTTTTTAAAATCTACTTGAAGACAGATCAGACTTTCTGCCTAAAATCACAGTTATAGAAAAGTAATTTGGGACTGAGGGTGTAGTTCAGTGGCAGAATCCAAGCACAGATGAAGCCTGAGTTTAATCCCTAGCACCAAAACAAAAAATCATTTAACAAAATATTGCATGGCAGAGAATCTCCACTTCACGTTAAACGGAGAAACGAGGAGGCCCCCGGGGCCGCCAGTGGCCGGCGCCCATACGGCTTGGGAAGACGAGGACCAGGTGAGCTTCGCGGTACCACGGTAGCCCCACAGACAGGCCTGGGCCAGAGCAGCATAGCCCCCTGGACAGACTGACCTCCACCCGGGAAAAAAAAAAGAGAAACTGAGTACTAAGCAATAAGAACAGTTAAGACACGCTGGAAAGAGGGTGGGGCACCCTGAGCACTGAAGATCAGGGGAAGGGAATCCTTCCCGGGAGTGTAAATAAACGAGCCGGGCGGGCCGGAGAGCCTCTGGCGGGAGCGGGGCGCGCCCAGCAACCAGGAGCAGGGACGCTTGTGAGAGGAGGGAAGACCCACTTCCCACGTGAACTGTAAATAAACACGCAGGCCTGACAACTCAGGGGCAGTGTCACCTTTCCCATTGCTTGGAAAGGGGAAAGCCTGTAGCAGAAGCTCCGCCCGCACAGGAGAACTCTGAGCAAACAAAGCCTGTGGGACCAGGTGAGTGCTAGCTCACCCCAGAGATCTGCATAAATAACGCCGCCAGCTACAGGCTGAGAACAGCAGGCAGGCAAGCCACAGTTGCAGATACCACTCTCAGAACTGCATCCAGACGCTTTTTTTTCTTTTTCTCCCTACCTTTGATGAGAGAACAACCGAATTACACCTGCAAGCCGAAAAACTTACTGAAACTGTACTGCATTTGAACTGGGGACACTTGGTGGGGCTTTTGTGTGTGTGTGTGTTTGTGTGTGTGTGTGTGTGTGTGAGTGTGTAGTTTTGTTCTACTTTATGCATACCCTTTGATGAGACAACAACAGAACAACATCTGAGGCACCAACTCCAGGACTGGAGATTGAGACGGACACCCAAATTATTAAGACTGAAACTGCATTGCATATAAACTTGTAAGTTTGTTTTTTTTTTTTTAATTTTCTATTTTCCATTTTATTTTAATTCATTTTTATATATAGATATTACTTTCATTTACTTATTTTTTATTTTTTTATCTTTGATTTTCAATCCTCTCTCTGTCTCCCTAATGTCTGTTCAGCTTACTGTCGATTGGTACACTAACACTCCCTGTTTATACCTTTGAAACTCTCTTGTCTGATACCTTGTTCCGCTTTCTCCCTCTTGTCTGTATATTTGTTTTCCCCTTTTCTTTAACTTCTTTCTTTCCATCTCAGCTCACTCTTCCATTCTAAATATTACCATTATTATTATTACAAGCTAGAAAATACTTAATTACACACAGTACAGGGAAAGTAACAACACCAAGGACAATGATGGGAAGACAGAAAAAACAGGGAAACCAGTTTCCCCACAGCAAAAAATTAGTACAGGAACCAGAGGGGAATGAAGAGAACAGAAACTCAGATCCAGACTCCAACAAAATGAAGATAAACTATGCCAAAGGACCCAATGAAGCCCATAAGAATAATTTAAAAGAAGACATACTACAGGTACTCAATGAGAATTTTATAGAGATGATACTGGATAGGGTCAACCAAAATGTACAGGAGACACTCAAGAAATTCCAAGACAATAAAAATAGAGAATTTGAAAAAGCAAAAGAAGAAATAAAGGAAACCACAGAAGCACTGTATAAACACCAAAGTGAAAGAGAGAACACAATGAAAAAATGGATAAATGAACTCAGGACAAAAATAGACAACAATAAAGAAGAAAACCGCCAGGATATGGAAAACCTCAGAAAAAAGAACGAAACAGAACTGCAAAACAAAACGGAAGGCCAATCCAGCAGAATAGAACAAACAGAAGACAGAATCTCAGAACTTGAAGATGAAATGGTAATTAAAGGAAAAACCGAAAAACTATTAATTAAACAACTCAAGACCTGTGAAAAGAAAATGCAAGAACTCACTGACTCCATCAAAAGACCAAACTTGAGAATCATGGGCATCGAAGAAGGAGAAGAGGTGCAAGCGAAGGGAATGCGTAATCTATTCAACAAAATAATAACGGAAAATTTCCCAAATCTAGAGAAAGATATTCCCATACAGATGCAAGAGGCCTCCAGGACACCAAACAGACCAGATCAAAATAGAACTACTCCACGACATATCATCATTAAAACAACAAGTTCAGAAACTAAGGAAAGAATATTGAAGGCTGTAAGAGAGAAAAAACAAGTAACATGCAAAGGTAAACCCATCAAAATCACAGCAGACTTCTCAACAGAAACATTAAAAGCAAGAAGAGCGTTGGGTGAGATCTTCCGGGCACTGAATGAAAAAAACTTCAACCCCAGGATACTCTACCCAGCAAAGCTATCATTCAAAATAGATGGAGCAATAAAAGTCTTCCATGATAAGCAGAAACTAAAACAATATGTGACCACAAAGCCACCATTACCAAAGATTCTGCAAGGGATCCTGCACACAGAAAGTGACACCCAACTTAACCATGAAAAGGCAGGCAGCACCAAACCACAGGATAAGAAAAAGCAAGACAGTAGAGAGTAACATCAAGTTAGGTACACACAATCAAACCTTCAAACAACTAAGACAACTAAATGGCAGGAATCACCACATACCTATCTGTACTAACGCTTAATGTTAATGGACTTAATTCACCCATCAAAAGACACTGTTTGACAAAATGGATTAAAAAAGAAGATCCAACAATTTGTTGCTTACAGGAGACTCATCTCACCGACAGAAATAAGCATATGCTTAGGATGAAAGGCTGGAAGAAGATTTACCAAGCCAATGGCCTCCGAAAACAAGCAGGAGTAGCAATACTTATCTCTGACAAAGTAGACTTCAAACCTACATAGATCAAATGAGATAAAGAAGGACATTCCATATTATTAAAAGGAAATAATAATCATCAATCTGTACGCACCCAATGTCAACGCACCCAATTTCATCAAACATACCCTGAAAGACCTAAAAGCATATATAAACGCCAACACAGTGGTTGTGGGAGACTTTAACACTCCATTATCATCAATAGATAGGTCATCCAAACAAAAACTCAATAAAAAATCCAAGATCTAAAATATGCAATAGATCAAGTGGACCTAGTTGATGTCTACAGAACATTTCATCCAACCTCTACACAATATACATTCTTCTCAGCAGCCCACGGAACCTTCTCCAAAATAGATCATATCCTAGGGCACAAAGCAAGCCTCAGCAAATATAAGAAAATAGAAATAATACCGTGCATACTATCTGATCACAATGCAGTAAAAGTAGAACTCAACAACAAAAGTAAAGACAAAAAACATGCAAACAGCTGGAAACTAAATAACTCATTACTTAATGAAGAGTGGATCATCGATGCAATAAAAGAGGAAATTAAAAAGTTCCTGGAAGTCAATGAAAATGAAAACACAACCTACTGGAACCTATGGGACACAGCTAAGGCAGTCGTGAGAGGAAAGTTTATAGCCATGAGTGCATATATTAAAAAGATTGAAAGATCCCAAATCAATGACCTAATGATACATCTCAAACTCCTAGAAAAACAAGAACAAGCAAATCCCAAAACAAATAGAAGGAGAGAAATAATAAAAATAAGAGCTGAAATCAATGAAATAGAAACCAAAAAAAAACATACAAAGAATTAATGAAACAAAAAGTTGTTTCTTTGAAAAAATAAACAAGATCGATAGACCCCTGGCAAACCTGACTAAAATGAGGAGAGAAAAAACCCAAATTAGTAGAATTAGGAATGCAAAAGGGGAGATAACAACAAACACCATGGAAGTCCAGGAAATCATCAGAGACTACGTTGAGAACCTATATTCAAATAAATTTGAAAATCTAAAATAAATGGACAGATTTCTAGATACATATGATCATCCAAAACTGAACCAAGAGGACATTAATCACCTGAATAGACCTATAACACAAAATGAAATTGAAGCAGCAATCAAGAGTTTCCCCAAATAGAAAAGTCCAGGACCTGATGGATTCTCTGCTGAATTCTATCAGACCTTTAAAGAAGAACTGATACCAACCCTCCTTAAACTGTTCCACAAAATAGAAAGGGAAGGAAAACTGCCAAACACATTTTATGAAGCCAGTATTACACTTATCCCAAAACCAGACAAAGACACCTCCAAAAAGGAGAACTATAGGCCAATCTCCTTAATGAACATTGATGCAAAAATCCTCAACAAAATAATGGCAAACCGAATTCAGCAACACATCAAAAAGATTATTCACCATGACCAAGTAGGCTTCATCCCAGGGATGCAGGGGTGGTTCAACATACGAAAATCAATAAACGTAATAAACCACATTAACAGAAGCAAAGACAAAAACCACTTGATCATCTCAATAGATGCAGAAAAAGCCTTTGATAAGATCCAACATCATTTCATGATAAAAGCTCTAAGAAAACTAGGAATAGAAGGAAAGTTCCTCAACATTATAAAAGCTATATATGACAAACCTACAGCCAGCATTATACTTAACGGAGAAAAATTAAAACCATTCCCTCTAAAATCAGGAACCAGACAAGGATGCCCACTATCTCCACTCCTATTCAACATAGTACTGGAATTCCTAGCCAGAGCAATTAGGCAAGAAGAAGGAATAAAAGGAATACAAATAGGTAAAGAAACTGTCAAAATATCCCTATTTGCAGATGACATGATCCTATACCTTAAAGACCCAAAAAACTCTACTCAGAAGCTTCTAGACATCATCAATGGCTATAGCAAGGTAGCAGGATATAAAATCAACATAGAAAAATCGTTAGCATTTCTATACACTAACAATGAGCAAACGGAAAAAGAATGTATGAAAACAATTTTATTTACAATAGCCTCAAAAAAAATCAAATACCTAGGTGTAAACCTAACAAAAGATGTGAAAGACCTCTACAAGGAAAACTATACACTTCTGAAGAAACAAATTGAGGAAGACTATAGAAAGTGGAGAGATCTCCCATGCTCATGGATTGGTAGAATCAACATAGTAAAAATGTCGATACTCCCCAAAGTAATCTACATGTTTAATGCAATTCCCATCAAAATTCCAATGACATTCATTAAAGAGATTGAAAAATCTACTGTTAAATTTATATGGAAACACAAGAGGCCACGAATAGCCAAGGCAATACTCACTCAAAAGAACAATGCAGGAGGTATCACAATACCTGACTTCAAACTATATTACAAAGCAATAACAATAAAAACAGCATGGTACTGGCACAAAAACAGACATGAAGACCAGTGGAACAGAATAGAGGATCCAGATATGAAGCCACACAACTATAAGCAACTTATCTTTGACAAAGGAGCTAAAAATATACAATGGAGAAACAGCAGCCTCTTCAACAAAAACTGCTGGGAAAACTGGTTAGCAGTCTGCAAAAAACTGAAACTAGATCCATGTATATCACCCTATACCAAGATTAACTCAAAATGGATCAAGGATCTTAATATCAGACCCCAAACTCTTAAGTTGATACAAGAAAGAGTAGGAAATACTCTGGAGTTAGTAGGTGTAGGTAAGAACTTTCTCAATGAAACCCCAGCAGCACAGCAACTAAGAAATAGCATAGATAAATGGAACCTCATAAAACTAAAAAGCTTCTGTTCATCAAAAGAAATGGTCTCTAAACTGAAGAGAACACCCACAGAGTGGGAGAAAATATTTGCCAACTATACATCAGACAAAGGACTGATAACCAGAATATACAAGGAACTTAAAAAACTAAATTCTCCCAAAACTAATGAACCAATAAAGAAATGGGCACGTGAACTAAACAGAACTTTCTCAAAAGAAGAAATTCAAATGGCCAGAAAACACATGAAAAAATGCTCACCATCTCTAGCAATAAAGGAAATGCAAATTAAAACCACACTAAGATTCCACCTCACCCCTGTTAGAATATCCATCATCAGCAACACCACCAACAACAGGTGTTGGCGAGGATGCGGGGAAAAAGGAACCCTCTTACACTGTTGCTGGGAATGTAGACTAGTACAACCACTCTGGAAAAAAATTTGGAGGCTACTTAAAAAGCTGGACATCGATCTACCATTTGATCCAGCAATACCACTCTTGGGGATATACCCAAAAGACTGTTACTCCAGAGGTACCTGCACATCGATGTTTATTGCGGCACTATTCACAATAGCCAAGTTATGGAAACAGCCAAGATGCCCCAGCACTGACGAATGGATTAAGAAAATGTGGTATCTATACACAATGGAATTTTATGCAGCCATGAAGAAGAACGAAATGTTACCATTCGCTGGTAAATGGATGGAATTGGAGAACATCATTCTGAGTGAGGTTAGCCTGGCTCAAAAGACCAAAAATCGTATGTTCTCCCTCATATGTGGACATTAGATCAAGGGCAAACACAACAAGGGGATTGGACTATGAGCACATGATAAAAGCGAGAGCACACAAGGGAGGGGTGAGGATAGGTAAGACACCTAAAAAACTAGCTAGCATTTGTTGCCCTTAACACAGAGAAACTAAAGCAGATACCTTAAAGCAACTGAGGCCAATAGGAAAAGGGGACCAGGAACTAGAGAAAAGGTTAGATCAAAAAGAATTAACCTAGAAGGTAACACCCACACACAGGAAATCAATGTGAGTCAATGCCCTGTATAGCTATCCTTATCTCAACCAGCAAAACCCCTTGTTCCTTCCTATTATTGCTTATACTCTCTCTACAACAAAATTAGAGATAAGGGCAAAATAGTTTCTGCTGGGTATTGAGGGGGAGAGCGGGAGGGGGCGGAGTGGGTGGTAAGGGAGGGGGTGGGGGCAGGGGGGAGAAATGAACCAAGCCTTGTATGCACATATGAATAATAAAAGAAAAACGAAAAAAAAAATATTGCATGAAGTCAGAGACACTGACTAGAAAGTTGTTTTAAGTAAAGATCTTTGATCTAGAGGGGTATTAAAATATCCTTTATGATGACATCAAAATAATTTTCCAGGGAGAGGGTTGAATTACTAGCCAAAATGTATACGAATATAGACTTTTTTTTTTTTGGTGGTAGTACTAAGGTTTGAACTCAGGGCCTCAGGCTTGCCAGGCAGGCATTCTACCACTTGAGTCACTCGGTCACCCCCTTTTTTATAAATAGGTTTTTGAGATAGAGTCTCTGGAACTATACTGCCATTCTCCTCATCTCTGCCTCCTGAGTAGCTAGGATTACAAGTATAAGCCACCAGCTTCTGGCTTGAATACAGATTTTTTTAAGTACAATGTAAGCTCCATGGGGTCTGTGCCCTTATCATTTTGTTCATCGATGTAGTATTTAGAACACTTTCTGACTCATGGTAATAATCAGTAATAATTAATATTTGAGTCATTATTACATCCCAGACACTAATTTACTTTATGCCTGTTAACTCAATATTCACAACACCCCAAAAATATCTGGTGAATGAATTAGTACTTTTTGGAAGCTGACAATTACATCCAGTTCCTCAACAATGTCATATATGGGTTCCTTAAAAAAAATTCACTAGACTATGCAAAAGTATGCATTCAACACTACAAAACTCATGTTATGGACAAACGTGGTGAGAAGCATAACACTCAAAAAACATCATCAGTGACACATTTTTAAAAACCAAGATAGAAACTCAAGAAAAAACCAGTATAAATGGTAGCTATGGTTCTACACAGTCTATAATGTTAAGTGATTCGACCCTGCATAAATACAGTAAATATGGCACTTTACCTTGGAAAAAAAAAAAGGCCCCAAGTTTGCTTGCAGAAGTGGGCACTTTGCGGGTTGCAGCTGGTGAATTACCATGCAGTGAAAAGGGAGGTTATGTGAAATCATGGAAAATTGTAAGGACAGATGTGGATGGTGTGGCTCATAACATAAGTGGTGAACTGAGGTAAGTGGTTGATGTCTGAAGAGTATGCATGTTTATGTGTGTATTTTACGCAGCTCTGTTCCCCTGGGTGTGGTTTCCAGCATTTACCTACCACAGGAATCAACAGAAGGGGCCAGTTAGCAAATACTTTAACTTCCTGTGCCTTAAGTTCTCCAAAGAAACTATTTAGCTTTCCAATTGTGGTACAGAAGCAGGCAAGGATGTAAACAAGCAGGCTCTGGTATATCCCAATACTTGATTTACAAATAACAGGCCACTCACTAGTTGGTAGGTCACAGCTTGACCTCTGACCCTGCAGAGGAAATCCACATCAGCAAATGTAAATTTTGCCTTATGCTCAAATTGTTCCCTGATACATCAATCTTGTTGGAACAAATCCACATTTTCAAAACAAGCATTATAACAGAACTAAATTTGGAATACTCTCAAATAAACCAAGGAATGACTAATATAAATTAAATAAGCAAAAGAACAAATCCAGTATTCCTTGAAAACAAGTTATTTATTTTGGATTTTTTCCAGTGCTGGGGATTGAACCCAGAGCCTCACGCATGCTAAGTAATCACAATACGATTTTGGATTTTATATGGCAAAATGTTAACCCAAAAGTCAATGGACCACTTCAGATGCCCAAAATAAGGACAACTAAGGATAGATTTTGATCACAATCATTCAAAACCCGTGACACAATATTTAAGAAAACTAGGCAATAGTTTTTAACAGCTATGAACTGAAATTTATCTAGTTCATCACAAGGGCACAGGTGCTTTTACAAGATCATCAAGCCACAAAGTCTAACAAACTGCACAATAGTTATACAATATTTGTCCATGAGTTCAGTTAAAAATTCTAAGTTGACCTTTTTCCAAAAAGAAAAGGTCTTTTGTTCAAACTGCTATTCCTCACATCTGGAATTTTCCCACAATCTTCTTTGTCAAAATTGAATGCATCTTTCTAAGGCCAATTCAAATACTGTATCTCTAGATTTCTTGGTCCCCATCAGAAATATCTTCCCTGAAGCCAGAGGTGGTGATACACACCTGTAATCCTAGCACTTAGGAGGCTGGGGCAGGAGAATAGAGAGTTGGAGGCCAGCCTGGACTACATAATGAGACCCTGTCTCAAAAAAAAAGAGAGAGAAAGAAAGAAAAGAAGTGTCTTCCCAGGATGGAAGTTGCTCAGTGGTAAAGTGGATGTATAGACTGCTGGAGGCCCTGTATTCTCTCTACAGCACCACCACACCACGCCCTGCCCCGCAAAAAGAAATGTCTTCCTCCTAAACTCCCACATCATCTTAGATTTTTACTTCATGCACCACTTATCACTTTATAGCTTGCTCCAAACTACTTGTGTACATGTCTTATTTCCTATGCTATGTATAAAGTAAATTTACTAATTTTTAGCCAAACTAATCTTCTACCTAGACTGCCCCTCCCAGCCAACCTTTACGTGCTAATTCATTCAAATCTCAATACAGATCGCTTTTCCTCTCACAACTTTCCTAGACATCCCCAAAGTCAGGATTTCCGTCACTTCTGATCCCTAGCACAAGCAATGTACTTTGACTATTTTAGCACTGCTCTGTTACTGCTTATTTACTTACCTATACGAATACCTTAGGAGGGTAGGAATTTTAATTACCCTTTGTGCAGTGCCTGCGAGGCCCCTCACTGACACACAGCACTGAATCAACTACCAAAGCATTCTCCCAAAGTATGTAGTGAAGGATATTGGCCAGCAACACTACTGCTATACCACAAATTCCATTAACAAATATTATATGGAAGACCTAACAGGTGGGCCAAACTGCAGATACCAGGAATGGCTATTTAAAGCCAAAACTGAGAGACAAACTCTCAGTGACAGGATCTGAAAATAGTGGCTACAGGGAAAAATGCACAGAACCTTTTCCCAGGGCAAAAAGAACAATTGGCTAAAACTAACATAGATCTTTTCAGAAGTGTCTTCAGTCATAAAAGGACAGAGCCAGGCTGTGCCAGAGGCTCATGCCTGTATCCTAGCTATTCAGAAGGCAGAGATCAGGAAGATCACAGTTCAAAGACAGCTCTGGGGAAATAGTTAGCAAGACCCTATTTAGAGCGCCTGCCTACTAAGTATAGGCCCTGAGTTCAAACCCCAGTGCCGCCAAAAAAATAAAAATGAATACTCTAAATTCAAACAGAACATATTCTTGAGGTGTAATTAACAAACTTTCCAACAAAATGTTCTTCCTTTCCAATGAATGTTTGCATAAGTGTGAACATGTGATACCATACACATATTAGCAACAAAACACCTGTAATCCTAACCATGCAAGTTTTAAGGCAAAACAAAGATGTGTACACATTGAATAATGAAACCTTCCCTCATCACTACCCCCAAAGGCAGATAAAATAAAAACTGACCAATACTCACATATAAGCAGTGTTACTTTTAAAAAGGAATTTTATGGAATATCTAGTACAAATTCATTCTGCAAATGACAAAACAGGGGACTGAATAGAACAAATGATTTGTCAAGACCATACAGTCAGTTATGCCACAGCTATAACTAGAAAACCCAGGTCTGTCTCACAGTTTGGTGTACATTCCTCTATACTAGCAGTTCTCAGACTAACTAGTCTCAGGATCGCTTTTACACTCTTAAAAAATAACAAGGACACCCAAAGGCCTTATTTTACTGTCTTTTAAGAACAGTGACTCACACCTGTAATCCTAGCTGATCAGGAGAATCACAGTCCAAAGCCAGCCCTGGGAAAACAGTTTGTGAGATCCTATCTTGAAAAAACCCATCACAAAAAAGGGCTGGTGGAGTGGCTCAAGGAATGGGCTGAGGCAGGAAGATCTCGTTTGAAAACAGCCTAGATTACATAGCAAGACCCTGTCTCAATAAATAAATAAATAAATAGCTATTATAACCATATTGCCTCCTTCAAAACTCCTGCAAGCTGTATCAACATCTGTTACAACTTACTTTTGCACATGGAGAAACACAGTGCATATTAGAACAATGAAACCTGCTGAAATTGTTCTAAGAAGGTGAGGAAAGGGGAATAAGAGAGAATGATGGTAGGGGTGAATCCAAGATCTATTGTAAGCATATATGTAAATGTCACAATGCTCTCCCCCCCAACAATTATTATATGCTAATTAAAATGCATTTTAATTAAATTATAATTAAAATGCATTTGCATCATAAGGCTGGGTAATATAAGAAGAGCAAACAAAAAAAAAAGACATACTGCATGTCAGTATCAAGCAGACCACAAGACAAACATCAAGATATATGAATAGAGAAATTACAGAAATACTACTTAGATACTCCTTTTACTAGAGGAAGAGCTATGCATTTTTTTTTTTTTTGGCGGTACTGGGGTTTGAACTCAGGGCCTTCATCTTGAGCCACTCCACCAGCCCTTTTTTGTGAAGAGTCTTTTCAAGATAGGGTTTCTGAAACTATTTGCCTGGGCTAGCTTCGAAGGGTGATCCTCCTGATCTCTGCCTCCTGAATAGCTAGTATTACAGGTGAGAGCCAGGGCGTGGCTAATGCATTATTTCTCACTGGCTTAAACCACTGAATCTTATTTGCCAACGTTCAAGAGAACATGCATGGTCTGGGGAAAGAATGACAGGCAAATTCCAGAGCAGCCTGTGTCCTGACCTAATCCATAAATGCATTCAGACTCCAAAAGGTAAATAAGCACGTAAATACACACAATTTCTTATAAAAAATTATTTCACACCCATAGTCCCACCACTAAGGAAGCTGAGACACGAGGATTGTGAGTTCAAGGCCAGCTTGGGCTACAGGGCTAAACTTTGTCTCAAAAAAAGGTAGGGAGGGAAGGGAGAAGAAGGGTGTGGCCACACATGCCTGTGGTCCAGCTACTTCAGGAGACAGTAGGTAGAAGGACTGAGGTCAGACCCCAGATGGGTGTGCCTGTAATCCCAGCTATGTGGAGTCAGCCTGGAAGGGGAGGGAATTCTCAAAAACCCAGATCAACCAATTAAAACCTGGGTGTGGTAGCATATGTCTGTCATCCCAGCTACATGGTGTGTAAATAGGAGGATGGAGGTCCATGCCCACTAGGCATAAAAGCAGAACCCTATTCAAAAGAAAAACAACAAAAAAGAAAAAAAGGCTAGGGGCATGACTCAAGTTGTAGAGCAGCTGCCCAGCAAGCATGAGGCCCTGAGTTCAAACCCTAATAGCACCCCCTCCCTGAAAAAAAATCACATGCTTTTATCTGTATAGAAATATTCTTTTGGTTTTGTTTTTTGAGATACAGTCTTACTGTTATTCAGGCTGGCCTCAAACTCACAATCCTGCCTCAGCCTCCCAAGTAGCTGGGATTACAGGAGTATACCACCACATCCAGCTAGAAATATTATTTTTATCTTATCTAAAGAACAATAATATATAACAGCTCATGGCCAACATCAAAGGTTGCCCATAGTAAGAAATTAGCCCGATCAAAATTAAGGTCACAAATGTCTTTGTTTTCACCCCAACCCACAACATAACCAAGTAATTGGTATTTAAGTGCTTGCAAAACCCTTTATACAGTTTGCATTTCCTCCCCCTTCCACATGACTGGGCTTAACACTTTCTACATAGTAGAAATAAAATATTTCATAGGTAACATTTTTCAAAAGTTAGGTGACTACAATTGCTTGTTAACTTACCAGACACTTTCTAAGACATTTACCATCTCAATTTAGACAACTTCTGCCTTAAGACCAATGACAAAGGTTGAGGATGTAGCTCAGTGGCACAGCACAAGGCCCTGGGCTTCATGCTCAGCACTAAAAATAAAAGTTATACAGCTGTCAGTTTTTCAAGAAGTTAACTGTCATAAGGAATAAAATGACAAGTTCCATCAAATCTCCCATGACCTTATATGCAAGTAAAGTTTAGTTCATTGATCAAATGCTAACCTTCATAATGCCAAAAACTTGATAAAACAGCCAATGTTATTTAAAACAAAACAAGCAACAACAGCAAAAAAAAAACAAAACAAAAACCTATTAAAGACTTAAAGCCAGGCTGGGTGTGGTGGCTTACACCTATAATCCCAGCTACTTGGGAGGTAGAGATCAGAAGGATCACAGTTTGAAGTCAGCACAGGAAGAAGTTATTGACAGTTCATTCCAATCAATAAGCAAGTAGTGCACCCCTGTCATACCAGCTACTCGGCTGTAGATAGTCTGTAGGTACAAGGATCATACAGATTATACCCAAGGAAAAACTCAAGACTACCTGAAAAATAATTAAAGCAAAAAAAGGCTGGAAATGTGGCTCAAGTGGGATAGTCTGCCTAGCAAGTTTAAGGTCCTGAGTTCAAACCCCAGTAACCCCACTCCCCCCCACAAAAAAAAGAGAAAGAAAAAAAGACTGAAAGCCAGGGTGATGTCTGTAATCCCTGGGAGACTGAGGAAGGAGATGGAGAGTTCAAGTCCAGTCTAAGCAACATACTGAGACCCTCCCCATCTCAAAAAAAAAAAAAGGCTTTTAAAGGCTGATTATTCAATGTATGATTTAGCCAGGCCAGGCCATTGGTTTATTATTTTCCTTCCTCTTGCCTTTGGGGCATTTCTCTCCCTAGAGCAATTCATTTTTTCATAAACACAAGTAAAAATTACAACCAATCTTTATTTCTAGTTTTAGGTGCTCAACAGAAGATGTGATGTAAAAAATATGGAACTACTGTATAAAATTAAATTAATGATAAGGTATGGAATTGCTCACATTATTTCTGCCTCACAATGAAAGAGAATCAAGCATGGTGGTGCACACTTATAATGCAGCACGCAGGACATGGAGGCAGGAGAACTGCGAGTTCAAGGGCAGCCTTAACTATTCCAGACCAGCCTGAGTTACTTAGTAAGACCCTGTCTCAAAAACGGGGAAAGCAGGGTGCCAGTGGCTCATTCCTATAATCCTAGCTATTCAGGAGACAGAGATTAGGAGGATGGTGGTTTGAAGCCAGCCTGGGCAAATAGTTCTAGAGACCCTATCTCAAAAAAAATCCATCACAAAAAGGGCCGGTGAAGTGGCTCAAGGTGTAGACCCTGAGTTCAAATCCCAGTAAAGCCAAAAACAAAGAAACAAACAAACAAAAAAAAAACGGAGACAAGAATCCAAGGAGAGGAGAGGGGAGGGGCGGGGAGGAAGAGTGATCTGGTAGTGCATAATAACCAAATGTGATGTACCTGTATGAAGAGGGCATGATGAAAGGAAACATCACTGAAACCTGTTGAGGCGTGGGGGGGTAGGGGGATTGGGAAAGAGTAATAGGAAGGTTAATCTGCTTAGAGTACAATATACACAAGTGTGAAATACCACAGCAAAACCCTTTTGAACAATTAATATACATTCAATGGCTGGTGGAGTACCTCAAGCGGTAGAGCACCTGCCTAGCAAGCATGAGGCCTTGAGTTCAAATCCCAGTACTGCCAAACAAAAAAGAATACACTTTAAAAAATGGAGGACAGGAATGGAAAACAAATCCTGCTTGGGGGTGAGTACCAGCGGGAGGAGGCATGATTATCCCAGAGGGCAAATGTAGGCAATACACTGTGTACTCCACACACTGTACAGTTGCATGAAATTAGAACTATGAAACCTGCTGAAACTGTTTTGGAGGGGGAGGTGAGTCTAAGGAACACACATTGTAAGCATGCATGGAATTGTCCCAATGAAACCCCTCCCATACAACTAGTATATGCTAATAAAATGTCTTTTTTTGAAGTGGTCTGGTTTTATAGGTTCAAGTCTCAAGCATTACCTGTCAGATTCTCCTTTAACCAAGACAAGTATGGCTTGGGAGATGACTGATACTTCAGTCTGAGACAGTTCTGAACGCACTCTTGGACCGCTTTCATAGTAAACAACCAGGGAATGTCACACTTTTTAATTAATTCCCCACATTTATACTTGTGGTTCTTTACAAGGGGCTTTTCACATGGATTAAGACACTTCTGGAATGAAATATTTCATTCTCATAAATAGTACATATGAACATAAAAATATAACATTATATACAGCTAGAAAATCATAGACTTATAACAAATGACTGAAACCAACCTAACATGAACTTCTCCCATCATAATACTTGGACTAAATCAAAATGGTCATAATCCAGTTAAGACCTGGCAGCTCAAGAGGCATTAATGCTTTGTGGTTAAGAACAAACTCTGGAATCAAAAGCAGGTTCAATTCCAGCTTCATCAATTACAAACTGTATAATTTCAGTTATGTTCTCTCTGTGTCTCATTTCCTTTTTACCTATAAAATGAAGAAAACCAAGTAGTACCTATGAGGATTAATCAAAATAGGTAAAAGACAATGGTATGCACTTGAATTTCGTTATGATTATTAGTCTTATCACCACCATCTAAAAAAAAAGGACCACTAAGGAAAATTGACTTGGCATACAATGTCAGGTCCCCCCCAAAAGAAAGGGAGAGGAGGTGGGTGTGGTGGTGATGACACACACCTGTAGTCCCAGCTATTCTCCAGAGGCTGAAGCAGGAGATCTATGGAACCCCAGGTGTTCAAGCTAGCATTTCTCAAAAAAGAAGGAAAAGAAAAATGAAAGAAAGACCCAGGCACAGGTGGCTCATGCCTGTAATCCTAGCTACTCAGGAGGCAGAGATCAGGAGGATCATGGTTCCAAGTCAGCCCAGGCAAATAGTTCATGAGACTCTATCTCAAAAAAACCCTTCACAAGAAAGGGTGGTGATGTAGGTCCTGAATTCCTGAATTCAAACCCCAGTACTGAAAAAAAAAAAAAAAAAGAAAGAAAGAAAAGAAAAAAAAAAGAATATCCAACTATTACAAGTTTTGGGGTTTTTTTTAATTGAGACAGGGGGAGAGGGAGTCTCATTTTGTTGCCCCCAGGCTGGTCTTGAAGTTTTGAGCTCAAGTGATCCTCCTGCCTCAGCCTCCCCAGCATCAGAGGCTACAGGTACACCACCTTGCACGGCTCACAGACCATAGTTTTTTTTTTCTTTGTTTCTGAGACAAAGTCTCACTTACACTATTTGTTTGGTCTGGAAATCATGCTCCTCAGTCTCCTGAGTTCTGGGGTTACAGGTGTGTACCACCATGCACAGCCAATCTATGGTCTTAAATGAGGACTTTGTGAGACATGGTAAAATCCAGAAGCCATAATTACTGTAAGGGACACCATTCATACTTATGAACATGAATGCCTGATAAGAACCAGCCAAGGAGTTGTACAGGATGTGTCTTAGTACCCAATAACCAATACACTTGAGCCAAAGAACACAAATTCACAAACCGAGGGAACAATCTTTTACACAACTAAGGATCTAAATTCTAAGAACTAAAGTATACTTTCCTCTAGGTAAGGAAGCCATCATCTATCTACTGCTTGTTAATGCACAAAAACAGGTACAGTAAGTATCACGGGCTCCTGCTCAAATTCTCCATTCTAGCTGAAGCACACTGGAAGCATATGCAATCCTAATAGTAATAACTCAAACGCACCTTTTGCCAACCAACCACGAATGCAATTATGATCCATGCTCCCTGTAATTTTATTTTGCCACTAGGCACCAAGGATGCATCTAAGAGTAGAAAAATTAATTCACTTTGTGGGATGAAACGTCAACTAGCAAACTGCCTATAAAGCAAACCAGCCACCTGCACGAAAGCGGTATACATTTCATATTCACTACCCAAACTGTCAAGTAGCAAATCAGAAACACCAGTGAAAAACTGCCTCGACCTAATAAATGTACTCGATTGATAAGAGGCTGCTTGCCAGGCACAGATAGCCTTGCCATAAATCTCGTGAACCCACGTTGACCCGCTCCCCATCGCGTATGGAACAAATAATAACAGCATCTAATTACTTGTACTCGAAATTTGCCCAGAAAGCGGGGCAATATCTGATGTCCCATTAAAAGCCGGACTTTACAAAAAAAAAGTATACTGAGGTTCTCAGGAAGCAAAGCCCTGTATCAGTATCTCTCCTCCCACCCCCCGCCTCCCCAGGATAAATCCGAGGATACCCTTCAGGATTTGGGATAGAGAAGGGAATCCAAATACCTGGCAAGCCACCCCCGCCCTCCCCCCAAAATCTCGTTTCCAGGGGCTGCAGGGGGGAAAAAATCCCGCAGAACCCGGGTACTTCGCCTCTCCAGCAGTCTAAACGCCACTAAGTCTTCCCAGGATCTCACATCCTCCCGCCCGCCCCTCCCCCTCTTCCCACCCTCCCCCCCCCCCGACACACACACACACACACACACACACACGCAGTTTCTAGGCCCAAAGATTAAGAATGACAAAGATGCCAAAGACCGCCTCCGACTTCGGGGTCTCAATCCCACAGGCCCCCACGAATAAACAGAGGAAGCCAACCAAGCTTCACCGGTTAGGGGAGGCTGAAGAAGCGCCCAACGCCAAGGCCGCGCCCCCCCACACATACACCCCTACCCCGGCGGGAGCCTTCCGACGAAATCCCCACAGCGTTCTCCTCGAAAGAGAAAATGATGCAGCTGTCCGCTAAGCCACACGCAGGCCTCACCCACCAGACCAAAGGCTTCCGAGCACCCCACTGGGAAGGTGCCCAGCAGCAGATCGCTGGGGCCCATAAAAGGGGTTGCGTTTTACCTCGTGGGCTCAGCGGTCATGTTTTTGCTTGAACGCCTGGTCGGCTTCTGCGACCCTTGGGTGCCGCTCTGCGCTCCCCGGCGCCCGATTATGATAGAAATGCACTGAAGTCCTGGTCGTCACCGTCGCTGGTGCCGGATCTTCCTCGCAGCTCAGAGGCCGCTACCACTGCCACCGCCGCAGGAGCCGCGGAAACAAAGCGACGCCGCCGCCGCCGCCATTTTGTTGGGCCGAGGCTCGGGCAGGAGAATTGGCGCGTCCTCCCTCTTCCTCTTTCCGCCATCCATTGGCTACCTCTGCCGCGGCGCACAGTCTTATTGGCTACAGATATTCACCTTCTTTGGGGGCCTGTTGCTAAGGCGGTCGACGTCACTTGATCCCCTCCACCTTTTCATAGAGGGTCCAATTCAGTCCTAGTTGACCTGAAAGTGCTAGTGACGTATCTTCATTTTATTCTCAGAAGGCTCTTGTGCTCCATCATGTCTCTTCTTTGACATAATTGATGCGTCAATAACAGCCCTGTACGTTTATTGAGAATTTACTATATGCCTGGCACTACACTGATCCTCCATCTGGATTATCTCATGTAATCCTTCCACCCTCTCAAGTACGCAGACCTACATTTTCCAGGTGAGGAAACCAGGGGAGTCGAAATTCAGTCCAGATATACCGCACTCTTTTGTTTTCTTTTTATTTGCAGATTGAACCCAGGACCTTGCACGCGCTATGCAAGCGTTCTACCACTGGACTACACCAGCAGCCCCACACTCTTAATTGCTATGCAGCAATTAAGATCCAGTATTGCTATCCAGCGTAAATATTTTGTTTCCATTACTCCAAAGATTTCATCTATTTCTCTCCTAAATACCTTATATGTAATATTCAGCATGCTAAAATGCTTACATACATGTATATATTTACATATATTTTATGAATGTGACACGAAACCAACTTGAGATTCTTTCACTATTGAATAAATTCTGAATTGCTGGTTGTGGGAAATGCCACATCGGCCATTTCCCCAGTCCGACATATGCCTAGCCCCCAACCAGCCAATCTAGATGTTTCCTCCTTATTACAGAGGACATTTGGCTGGCACATGTCTAAAATCCTTTCCAGGTTTCGCGTTCTTATAATTTGATTCTTCATTGGTAATCTGCAAATCACAAATCTGTTCTCCAAAATTGAATCCTTCCCAATTTTACTTCCAAATTTATTCTGCAATGCATGCATATTCGTTGTAATTTTTTCTTCCTGGAATGTGCAACTGCTGCCATCATGGCTAGGTAACAAGGCTGCTGGTTCCTACTGGGGAATGGCAAATCGAGCGTTCTGATACTCTATAGACTCGGGCAACTTTTTAGTCAACAGGTGCTTGGTCACATTTCAAATCATTTTTCAATTGTTCGCATTCCATTGCCAGCTATAGAAACCAACCAACCTTCTGTAACTCTTACACTCATCTTCTGTCTTCGTCCACCAATAAGTATCACTTATGCACACAATTTACAGGACTCATAGTTGTCCTCCCTGGTACATGCTGTGATTTTGGAAGATCTGCTTCGACACAAATATGCTCGTTGTCACACAGACGTCACTATAGAAAAGAACAGTCAAAAGTTCACATGAATTGAAACTCGTATTGTAGTACAGATAGTCTGTGTGGACCTCCTCCTACTTTCTATGCATCAACTTTTTTTTTTGCAGTGCTGGGGATTGAACTCAGGGATTCCCACATTTTCAGCATACCCGCTGAGCTACACCCCTGCCTCTCATTGTTTGTTTTCTTTGTTTCTTTTTTGTTTTTGTTTTTTGTTTGTTTGTTTGTTTGTTGGCAGTAGTGGGGGTTGACCTCAGAGCTTTGGACTTTCAGGCTGACTCTCTACCGCTTGAGCGAGGCCTCCAGCCCAGCTCAGTTATTTTTAAACTAGCCCTTTGTACAAGACTTCTTGACCCTAAACAGCTCTGAACGACAAAATCCATACTCAGTAAAACATCTTGGCCGCCGCTGATGTCTCACTCCTTCTACTCAGGAGGCAGAGATCTGGAGGATCGTGGTTTGAAGCCACCCTGGGCAAATAGTTCACAAGACACTGTCTGGAAACAAACGGTCATAAAAAAGTTCCGGTTGAGTGGCTCAAGGTGTAGGCCCTGAGTTCAAACCCCAGTACCGCAAAAAAAAAAAAATCTTAACAATATTGCAATCGGAATTTATAAAATGTAAAATAGATTATGATATGAATCATAAGAATTTCTTTGCTATTAAAGTATACTTAGCATAACAATATTTTACTGATAAACCTATAAGTGTATCACATTCAGTGTCGATTCTTTGTGGATTCCTATCCACGGAATTTTAGAAAAAATTTACTACTATACAACTCCTTGACATTTTTCTTCAAATTGCCACAGAAAATCAGTATAGGACTGGGGGCATGGCTCAAGTGGTAGGGTGCCTGCCTAGCAAATATGAGGTTCTGAGTTCAAACCCCAGTAACACCAAAAAAAAGGAAGGAAGGAAGGAAGTCAGCACAGAACCCTTTCTTGAACTCTTGATTTGGAACTTGTAAATTTGCTTGTTTTGGGAAAAAGACAAGGTAAATTACCCATAAGAAAGCAAACCAGATGAGCAAATAGATACTCTCAGACTTTTTAATAAACACCCTCATAAACCCCTATTTTGTGTCAAAATTATAAATAAAGCTTTGACAGTATCTACTAGAGATTGAAATGCATATATCCTTTTTTTTTTTTTTTTGCTGTACTAGGGCTTGAACTCAGGGTCTACACCTCGAGCCACTCCACCAGCCCTTTTTTGTGAAGAGTTTTTTGGAGATAGGGTCTCTCGAACTATTTGCCTGTGCAGGCTTCAAACCATGATCCTCGTGATCTCTGCCTCCTGAGCCATCAGCGCGTGTATTCTTTTTAACCCAGCAATTTAACTTCTTTGTACCCTCCAAATCCTGAGTTAATCCTCACAATCTCAAAAGCAGCAAGAACAACAACATAAAATACTAATTCATTCTTTTAGGTATGTCCATTTTGTTTCATCTTATTTGTGTGTTGTTTTGAGAACTTGGGGTCGAACTCAGGGCTTTACACATTCTATGAAGTGCTCCCTAGCTCCCAATTTTTTTAAGCTTGAAAAAATAAAAGCCACCTTCCATTCATGCAATGAAAGTGATGGAGGAAAACAGAATCTTTAATAATAAATCAAACAAACTTAATCTGCTAGTTTCAAATCAGATGTTTTCTGTTCATAAACTAGTGGGAGTTCAATTAATAATGTGATTTTTTACATATTCTAAACTTAAGGCAATTTTAGAATTAAAGTGTTTAACTTTGCTTTCTAAATTTTCTAATCATTCAAAAAGCATTACTAAAAGGAAACTTTAAAAATCAGACATATTTGAAAATGAACCAAAAAGAAATCCTAATTATAAATAGAGTAAAATAAAAATCTCAAGGGACTTTCTGAAGAAAAAAAAAAGTAAAAGTGAAATTCAAGAAGACAACTATGACAAAATAACCCTGGTTGGGATTGGGGAAAATCAAGAAAACTGTGTTTAAAATGATAAATGTTATTAACATATATTAAGCTATTATAGTGCTGCTTTATTTTTGAGATTAACAAAATCAAGCCAAGCATAGTGGTACATGTTTGTAATCCATCAGGAACATCATGGTTTGAAGCCAACCTGGGAAAATAGTTCACAAGACCCTACCTGGAAAAAACCCATCACAAAAAAAGGACTACTGGAGTGACTCAAGGTGTAGACCCTGAGTTCAAACCCCAGTACCTCCCCCAAAAAATTACATATGAAAGATTTAAGAGAAAAGGGGTTGAAAGGCACATATGAAAAATGGAAAGACTGAAAAATTAGGACTGTGAGTATACCTCCTGCTTAGTATGCTGGAGGCCCTGGATTTCAACCCAAGCACCACAAAGTAAAAATAAAAATATATACAAAAGATCTGGGCTGGTGGCTCACACCTGTCATCCTAGCTACTCAAGAGACCCTATCTCAAAAAACCCATCACACATAAAAAAAGGGCTGGTGGAGTGGTTCATGTTATAGACCCTGACTTCAAGCCTTAGTACCCCTGTGTACTGTATGTATGTATGTGGATATATATGTACATATATATATATATATATATATGTATATATATCCACAAAAGATGTACTGACTGAGTGGCTCATGTGGTAAAGCACCTGCCTAGCAAGTGTGAGACCCTAAGTGCAAATCCCAATACCAACCAAAACAAAAAAAAGCAAAGAAGGAAAGATTAGATATCTTTAGATGATATGTCTCAGTGATTTTTTTATCCATTTTCTGCCAACAAATATGAACCCAACAGCCATTATGCCAAAGTAAACCTCAGCTCAGCTCAATATTATTTTAATTATTTTTTAGGTGGTACTAGGGTTTGAACTCTGCCACTTGAGCTATGCCTCTAGCCACAAAATTCTTTAATTCTTTGTACTTTTCTTTCTTTCTTTTTTTTTTTTTTTGCAATACTGGGGCTTGAATGCAGGGCCTACACCTTGAGCCACTCCCAGCCCTTTTTGTGTGTGTGTGTAGCCCTGTTTTATGGTGGGTTTTTTTGAGATAGGGTCTCTTGAACTGCTTGCTCAGGCTGGCTTCAAACCATAATCCTCCTGATCTCTGCCTCCTGAGTAGCCAGGACTATAAGCCTGAGCCACCAGTGCCTGGCATACAAAATTCTAATATAATAACTAAGCTATTTAGCTGTCTTCCTTAAAACTGTAATTGTGGAATTTTTCAAGTTGAAGGAAGTTCCTTTCTATTCTTTTTTTTTTTTTTTGGCAGCACTGGGGTTTGAACTCAGGGCCTCATGCTTGCTAGGCAGGCGCTCTACCACTTAAGCCACTCTACCAGCCCTGACTCAGTATTTTTTACCATGGAAGGATGTTAGATTTTGTCAATATTTTTTTCTGTATCAGTTGAGATAATCATGGGATTCCCTCTCTTGAGTCTATTAGTTTGGTGTATTACACTGATTTCCTTTCATAACGTCCTTGCATTCCTGGGATAAATCCCACTTCCTCACAGTGTACTATCCTTTTAACGGTGTTGAATTTTGTATGTTAGTATTTTATTTAGGATTTTTCTATCAATATTCATCAGGGATGTTGGTGTGTAATTTTCTTTACTTGGGATGCCATGGTCTGATTGTGGTATCAGAGTAATGCTGGCTGTACTGAATGAGATTCAAAATGTTCCCATGTTATTTTTTGAAAGACTTTGAAAATGACTGGTGGTATTTTTTTCCATTTGGTGTGACTGGGGTTTCACACTTGTAAAGCAGGCACTCTACCACTTAAGCCACACACCTCCAGTCCATTTTGCTCCTGTTATTTTGGAGATAGAGTCTTGTGAACTGTTTGCCTCAGGCTGGCCTCAAACCTCCATCCTCCCCATTTCAGCCTCCCAAGTAGCTAGGATTACATGCATGAGCCACCACCACCTGGCAGTTTAGAGATAATTCTTTATTAACTGTTTGGTAGAATTCACCCTTAAAGCCATCTGGTCTGGAGATTTTCTTAGTTGGAAGATTTTTGATTAGTGACTCAATATTTCTGCTTTTTATAAGTCTGTCCAGTTTTTAAATTTTTTTGAGCCAGCTTTGGTGGTGTGTATTTTTAGGAATTTTTCATTTCATTTAGGTTACTAAATGATTTGGTGTACAATTATTCATAGCATTCCATTATAATATTTTTTAAATTTCTGTGAGGTTAGTAGTAATGTCTCAACTTTCATTTCTGATTTTAATAATGAGTCATTTTTCTCTTAGTCCAGCTAAATGCTTTTCAACTTTATTCACCTTTAGAAAAGAACTAACTTTTGGTTTTATTGATTTTCTCTATTGTTTTTCTATTTTTTTCTGTCTACTCTAATCCTATTTTGTTGTTGCTTATACACTAATTTTTAGTATACCCTTCCTTCCACTAGCTTTGAATATAGTTTACTCTTATTTTCTAGTTCCTTCTGTTGTAAAGATCTTTTTTTTAATTGTCTGGAACTTGCTATGTCTGTGTAGCCCAGGCTGGCCTGAAACTCACCATATAGTAAAATAAAGAGGAGTTACGAAGGGAAAATGCCATAATAGTGGGTTTTATTTTACCTACATAGTTCCATTTACTAATGTCACTTACTTCTTCATACATTTTTTGTGGTGCTCGTGACTGAACTATGACCTCATGCATCTTTATACACTTTTGAGTTGCTGTGGAAAGTACTTTCATTTCAGCCTGAAGGCCACATAGCAAAGCTATTAGAAACAAACTCAACTGTTGTTTGTCTGAGAATACCTTAAATTTCCCCTCATTTTGGAATAACTATTATGCCAGACATAGAATTCTTAGATGACATTTATTTTTCTTTCAGTACTTTATTTAAATGTTTTGTCTTTTCTGTGGTACTGACAATTCAAGCTAAGGGCCTTGTGTGTGCTGGGCAAGCAGTCTGCCACTGAACTGCAACCCCACACCTTTTTCATCCCAGCACCAGACCTCGTAATACAAGCCTATAATCCCAGCACTCAAAAGACTGAGATAAGGAAGGTCAGAAGTTCAAGGCTGCCATATCCCCCCTCCCCAAAAAAAGATGTCACCTCACAGCTTTCTCACTGCCATAGTTACTAGTGAGAAATTGGCTGTTAATCTTTTTGGGGGGGGGTTGAGGTCATATGATTATATCATTTCAACCCAGAAAGTATGTCTTTTATTTATTTATTTGCAGTGCTAGGGCCTTGTGAATTTTAGGCAAGTGCTCTACCATTGAGTAATACTCTGAAGCTGAGAGGCCCCTTTTTCCTTTTTATTATCTTTATTTATTATTTTTTTAGGTGGTACTGGGGTTTGAACTCCCTTTATCCTTTTAAAAAAAAACTTGTCATGAGTCACATTACACAGACCTCTCCAAGGAGAGAAGGGAGCAAGTATTGCAGACTAATCTTATCATCTTATCGAGTGACCTTTGCAAAATCACTCTAGTATTCTCAAGATTCTCTCTCTCTCTCTCTCTCTCTCTCTCTCACTCTCTCTCTCTCTCTCTCTCTGTCTTCCTCCTTCCGTCCCTCCCTCTGGCTTCTGACAGTTTCATTATACTATGGTTTGGTGTGGATGTCTTTGTGCTGATTTTACTTGAGTTCATAGAGCGTCCTGTGTAAATTCAAATCTCATCACGTTTGGGAAGATCTTGGTTACCATTTCTTCATATATTCACTCTGCCTCTTTTCGCTCCTTCTGACATTCTCATTATGTGTACCGTGTATGTTTGTTGGATCTCTTAGGCTCTGTTTTGTTTGCTTCATTCCTGTTTTTTCTGCTTCTTAGACTGGATAATTTTTTTTTGTGGTACTAGGGTTCAAATGCAGGGCCTCACACATTCTAGGCAACAGTGGTACATTCTAGGACATATCACTGAGCTACATCCGTGGTCTGGACTGGATAATTTCAGTGGACTTATATTCACTTTTGCCATTTCATTCTTCTTTCCAGGTATGCTTTTTGTTTGTCTTTTGAGATATGGTCTCACTATGTAACTCAAGCTGTCCTCAAAATTATCATTATTGTATTTTCAAGCTCCAGAATTTTTAAGTTTTTCTTTTTTATGATTTCTTTCTGCTGATATAACCTATTTAATGCAACTTTGTTCACTTGTTTGGTTTTGGTTTTGGTTTTGGTTTTTTCAGACAGGGTCTTACTCTATAGTCCAGGCTGGCCTCAAACTCAGGATTCTCACACCTCATCCTCCCTACTGGGATTACAGGCATGTACCACTATACCCAGCCATTCACCTGTTCTGTTTAATTTTTTGAACATGGTATACTTTAGCTATCTGAAGATATTTTAAATGCTTAATTTAAAGTCTTTTTCTAGTAAACATAATCTCTGGGCTTCCTGAGGAATACTTTCTGTTCATTTCCTTTTTTTTCTTTTGTTGGTACTGGCCTTGAACTCAAGGCCTCATGCTTTCTTGGCAGGCACTCTACCACTTGAACCACACTCCAACTCTGTTAGTTTCCTTTTTTATGTATTTTTTTATGTTTTATGTTTTATTTGTTTGCTTGTGTGCTTGTTTGTTTTAGGCAGGGCCTCACTATGTAACCCAGACTGGCCTCAAACTTGTGGTCCTCCTGCCTCAGCCTTCGGAGTCTGGGATTACAGATATGTGCCACCACATATCTTCTTGCTTTGTTTTTAACTGATATTCAAAAACACAAAGATTGTGCATATTAATGGGTACCACACTATGTTTTGATATGTGTACACATTGCACAATGGCCAAATCTAGTCAAATGTATTACTTCTTTATGGTGAAAATCCTCAAAATTCCTTCTTGCAGCTTTTTTTAAAAGTTTTTTTAACTTCCTTTTTTTAATTTATAGTTTTTTACATTTACTTACATGTGTATACATTGTTTGTACCACCTCTCCCCTCCCCCCTCTTGTAGCTTTTTTTAAATGTATAGAACATTTGTGATTTATAGTCACCCTACTGTTCAATAGCAAAACAGAACTGCTTGCTCCTCCTATCTACCTATAACTTAGTGTCCGCTGATCAACACTTCCCTATCCCTCCCAGCACTGATAACCACCATTCTACTTTCAACTTCTAGGCACACACTCTTTTTTTTGGGGGGGCGTACTGGGGTTTGAACTCAGGGCCTCATGCGTGCTAGGCAGGTGCTCTGCCATTTGAGCCACTCCTCCAGCCCTACTCTCAGCTTCTGTGAGATCAACCTTTTTAGATTCCACTTGAGTGAGATCATGTAGTACTTGTCTTTCACTTGTTTATTTCACTTAACATAATGCTGTCCAGTTCTACCCAGAGTGTTGGAAATGACAGGATTTCATTCATTCTGTGGTTGAATAATATACAGTTGTGTGAACATACCACATATTCTTCATCTGCTCATCAGATGATGAACACTTTGGCTGTTTCTCTTTCTTGCCTATTGTGAACAGTGCTGCAATGAGCATGAGGGTAAAGATCTCTCTTCGACATATCGATTTCACTTCCTTTGGATACATACCTTGCAATGGGATTGTTGGATCATACTGTAATTCTACTTTTTATTTCTTTCTTTTTTTTTATGGTATTGGGGTTTGAACTCAGGGCCTACACCTTCAGCCACTCCACCAGCCCTTTTTAGTAGTGATTTTTTTGGAGATAGGGTCTCATGAACTGTTTGCCTTGACTGGCTTTGAACCATGATCCTCCTGATCTCGGCCTACTGAGTAGCTTTTTTTTCCCGGCTTTCTATTTTTTATTTCTGAGGAAACTCCATACTATTTTCCGAATGGCTAGACTAATTTACACTCCCACTAAAGTGTGCAAAGCTTCCCTTTTTTTCCATATTTTCACCAACACTTGTTATCTGTAGTCTTTTTAATAACAACCCCTTTTACTGAGGTGAGGTGACACCTCAATGTGCTTTTGATTTGCAGTTCTTTGATTATTGGTGATGTTGAGCATTTTTCAAGCATTTGTTGTTCATTTATGTGTCTTTTTTTGAAAAGTGTGGATTTAGATTTATTGCCTCTTTCTTTTTATCCTTGAGACATAATCTTACTATGCACCCCAGGCTGGCCTCAAACTCACAATCCTCCTGCCTCTGCCTCCCAAGTGCTGAGATGACAGGCACGTACCACCACACCAAGCTTACTATCCATTTCTTAATGAGGTTATCTTTTCTTACTGAGATTTTGGAGTTCTGAATATATTCTGGATACCAACTCCTTGTCAGATGTATGCAATGCAAATATTTTCTCTCGATCTGTAGGTTGGTCTCTTCTCCCTGTTTAATGTCTCTCTTGCTGTGAAGAAACTATTTATTTATTTTGGTGGTATTGGGGTTTGAACTCAGGGCCTCACACTTGCCAGGCAGGTACTCTACCACTTGAGCCATTCCACCAGCCCCCAAAGATTTTTAGATTAATGTAATCCCATTTATCTATATTTGCTTGGTTTTCTGTGCTTTTGGGGTCTTTTCCAAAACATTCTTACTCATACCAATATTCCACTATTTTTCCTTTGACTAGCTTCATTTTTTCAGGTATTACCATTTAAGGGTCTTGCACATGTTAGGCAATCTCTGCCCTTTCTTTCTTTAATCTAGTTTGAGTTGGTTTTTACAAATGGTGAGAGATAAGAGTCTAGTTTCATTCTTCTGTATATTGACATAAAAATTCCAAAGCACCATTTATTGAAATGACTATCATTCTCTAACGTGTATTCTTAGCATCTTTAAAAAAAAATCACTTGGCTGCCCTTAGGAGGCAAAGGCAGGAGGAACATGAGTTCACAGCCAGCCTGGGCTACATCGTGAGATCCTGCCTTAAAAAAAAATCAGTTGGCCAGGCACTGGTGGCTCACGCCTGTGATCCTAGCTACTCAGGAGACAGAGATCAGGAGGATCGCGGTTCAAAGCCAGCACGGGCACATAGTTGTGAGACCCTGTCTCAAAACAACCCATCACAAAAAAGGGCTGGTAGAGTGGCTCAAGGTGTAGGCCTTGAGTTCAAACCCCAGTACCACAAAAAACAAAAACAAAAACAAAAAAATCAGTTGGTAGCTGGGTGCCAGTGGCTCATGACTGTAATCCTAGCTACTCAGGAGGCAGAGATCAGGATGCAAATAGTTCATGAGACCCTATCTCTAAAATACCCAACACACACACAACAAAAAGCTGGTAAAGTGCCTAGCAAGTGTGAGGCCAGGAGTTCAAACCCCAGTACTGCCAAAAAAACAAGTCAGTTGACCTTAGGTGCATGGGTTCACTTCAAGGTTCTCTATTCTGTTCCATTAGTCTGTATGTCTGTTTTCATGGCAATATCATGCTGTTTTGATTACTACAAATTTGTGGTATATTTTAAAGTCAGGTTAATATAATGCCTCATGTTTGAATCTTTTTCTCAAAATTTCCATTGCTATTTAGATTTTATTTCTGATTCCATATACATTTTAGGATTATTTTTTTCTGGTTCTGTGAAGGAAGTCATTGGTATGTTGAAGGATTGCATTGAATCTGTGAATCACTTCGGGTAGTATGGGCATTTTAACAGTACTTATTCTTCCAAACCATGAACACGGGATGTCTTTCCACATTTTTGTGTTTCTCTTTAATTTCTTTCATCAATTTTTTGGGGTTGTCTAGGGTTTGAATTCAGGGTTTCACATTTGCAAAGCAGGTGCTCTTTCATCAATGTTTTATAAGTTTCATTGTAGAGATCTGTCATGTCTTTGGTTGAATTTATTCCTAGGTATTATGTAGCTATTATAAATGGAATTGCTTTCTTTTCTTTTTGCAGTACTGGGACTTGAACTCAGGGCCTTCACCTTGAGCCACTGGGTCCTGGCTGGGATTGCTTTATTTCTATTTCAGCTAATTTGCTATTGGCACACAGCAACACTACTTATCTGTGCATGTTGATTTAGTATCCTGAAACTGCTTACTTCACATATAAGTTCTAATTGTTTTTGGTGGCATTTTGGAGTGTACTTTTCCTTTTTATTTACTTATTTATTTATTTATTTTTTGGTGGTTTGAACTGAGGTTTGAACTCTGGGCCTCACGCTTGCTAAGCAGATGGTCTACCACTTGAACCATTCTTTCAGCCCTGGAGTTTTCTATATATAAGATTATGTTGTCTATGAACAGTGACAGTTCGACTTCTTTTCCAATTTGGATGCCTCCTTTTTTGGGGTGGGGAGGCTGGGGATTGAAACAGGGCTTTGCACATGCTAGGCACTCTACCACTGAGCTACATTCCAAGCCACCAATGCCCTTTATTGCTTTCTCTTATCTGATTGCTCTGGTTAGGCCTTCTGGCCATATATTGAATAAAAGTGGTGGACATAAGGTTCAGCCCAGTGGTTCACACCTGTAATTTTACCTACTTGGGAAGGCAGAGATCAGGACAATCACAGTTTTAGGCCAGCCAGGGCAAACAGTTAGCAAGACCCAATCTCAACCAGTAAAAAGAGCTGGGCATGGTGGTGTGTGCCTGTCATCCCAGCTACACAGGAAGGGTAAATAGGAGGATCATGATTCAGGCCAGCCTGAGCATGAAAGTGAGACCCTATTTGATGAATACCTAAAGCCAAAAGGGCTGTGGGTGTGGCTCAAGAGATAAAGCACTTGTTTGACAAGCGCAAGACTCTGAGTTCAAACCCCAGTACTACAAAAAAAAAAAAAGGGGTGGAAATGAGTGTCATTATCTTAGTCCAGATCTTAGAATACTTATAACTTCTCCCTATTCAATATAATATTAACTGTGGGCTTATTATGAATGGCCCATATTATCTTGAGGTTTATTTGTCCAACATTTTTATCAGGAAGGAATGTTGAATTTTATGAAATTCCTCTCTGCATCTACTTAGCTGACTGTCTGGTTTTTTTCCTTCATTCTTTACATTTATTGATTTGCATCCTTGTATTCCTGGGATGAATTCCACTTGATCATGAATAATCTCTTTAATGTGCTTTTGGATTCGGTTTGGTAGGATTTTGTTGAGGAGTTTTGCATCTCTAGGTATCAAGGTTATGGTCCTGTTTTCTTTGTGTGTGTGTGTATGTTCTTATTTGAATTTTTGTCTGTTTGCTTTTTTTTTTGCAGTACTGGGGCTTGAACTCAGGGCCCACACCTTGAGCCACTCCACCAGCCCTTTTTTTTTCCAATGGGTTTTTTTCGAGATAGGCTCTCACAAACTATTTGCCCAGGCTGGCTTCAAACTGTGATCCTCCTGATCTCTGCCCCCTGAGTAGCTAAGATTACAGGCGAGAGACAACAGCGCCGGCTTCTTTGCTTCTTTTGAGACAGCATTTTGCTATATAACTCAGACTGGCCTCAAACTAGTGATCTTCCTGCCTCAGCCTCTGGAGTGCTGGGATTATAGCTATGTACCACCATCCCTGTTTTCCTTGTCTGACTTTATTTAGTGTCAGGATAAATATGGTCTCCAAGATTGTGTTTGGAAGAATTTCTTCCTTTATGCTGGGCATAGGATACATAGCAAGCCTGTGTCAAAAAAGAAAAAAAATGGGGGGTGGGGTTCCTTCCTCCTTTAATTTTTGGAATAGCTTAAGGAGAATTGGTATTATTTCTTCTTTAAATGTTTGGTAGGATTCACCAGTGAAGCCATATGGTCCTGGGCTTTATTTATTTATTTATTTATTTACTGGCAGTATTGGGGTTTGAACTCAGGGTTTCATGCTTGCTATGCAGGTACTCTACTGTTTAAGCTTTATTTTGATGCAAGGCATTTCATTACCGATTCTATCTTGTTACTTGTTTAGTGGCCTATTTCGGTTTTCTATTTCTTCATGATTCAGTCTTGGTTAGATACATGTGTCCAGGGATTTGTCCTAGATACTAGGTACAGTATTCTCAGTTGAATTTTTTCTCTTTAGTGCTGTGAAGATCTCTTGCCACACTCCCCTGGTCTGTAAGGTTCCTGCTATTAAGTCTGCTGTCGGGTGAAGTGGGATACCCCTATATACACTAATTTTTTTCTTGCAGCCTTGAGAATCTTCTCTATCTTTCATGTTTCAGAGCTTCACTCTAAGATGTCTTGGGGGTAAACTTGGTGACCTTTAACCTTCCCATACCTCCATATTTACATCCTTCTCTGAGTTTGGGAAATTTTCTATTATTTCTGCAAATAACCTTTCTACCTTTTTGGGATTCTCAAGTCCTTGAAGCTCAATAACCTGAATGATCATTCTTTTAATACTGTCCCCACAAAAAAATACTGCACCAAAGTTCATCTAAGCTTTCTTCATTCTTTTTTTTCCTTTTCTCTCCTCCAAATGGGTATCTCTAAATAGCCTGTCTGTGAGCTCACTAATTCTTTCTTCTGTTTGATCTATCTTGCTATTGATGCTTTCTATTATGGTTTCAACTTCACCAACTGTATTTTTTACCTCAAGAATTTTTTTTTACTTCTTTTTGTTTTTTTGTTTGTTTTTCTTTTTGACAGGGTTTTACTATTAACACAGGCTGGCCTTGAACTCTCAATTCTCCTGCCTCAGCCTCTTGAGTCCTGGGATTATAGGTGTGCATCACCACACCCAGTGCTCAGCTCAAAAATTTGTTTGACTTTTTAAAGTTGCTTTCATGTGCTCGATAAGCTTATCTGTTAAGAGTATTGAAACTTTCTCTGTGTTTTATTCAAGCTCATGGGATTTCCTTAAGTCAGCTCTTGCAAATTCTGTGAGTTCTCCCCTACTGATTACTACCTCATCAGTTTCTTGCCCCTTACTTTGAGTATTAGGTGAGGTGAGGTAATGGTTTCCTGACATCTTTTGATGCTTGTTGGTGTGTGACATTGGTGGGAATTGAACAATTAGGTATTTATTCCAGTCTTTCTCATTTGGCTTTGCTTGTGCCTGCCTTTACAGAAATTCTGAGCAGGCTTTTATTTTCTCTGAGCTGTATCCAGTTCCACTATTTCAGCACTGGATGGCACTCAGTTCCAAATTTGACAGGAGTCTGCTGTTGGTATGTTTTCGGTCCTTCAGGCAACCAAAGTCCAGGTTTGTACCAAATACACTCTTTTTTTTTTTTTTTTGCAGCACTGTGGTTTGAACTTAGGACCTCATGCTTACCAGGGTGGTGCTCTTACCATTTGAGCCACTCCACCAGCCCAGTCCCAAACACACTCTTGATTCATTGTTCAGAAAGAAACAAGAACCAGGCGCCAGTGGTTCACGTCTATAATCCTAGCTACTCAGGAGGCAGAGATCAGGAGGCTCACAGTTCGAAGCCAGCCTAGGCAAACATTTCCACGAGACCCTATCTTGAAAAACCCTTCACAAAAATAGAGCTTGTGGAGTGGCTCGAGGTGAAGGCCCTGAGTTTAAGCCCCAGTACCGAAAAAAAACCCAAAAAAACAGAAAGAAATAGGAGCCTACCTACAAAGAGTAGTGTGTCCCCACAAGCCTCCCCTTGGGGTCAGAGTATATCCAGACACTTTGTCCATAGACACCAACTGTGGTCACGCACTGCAGGATTCTGCCCAGATCTGGGTAGTCATCTGAGGCTTCTAAGAAGTCACCTGAGGTGTCACATGTGTAGCCCACAATGCCATCAAGCTGTTTCACATCCTGACCTCACACCCCACCAAGACCAGCACAACACTTGGACAAGACTAAGGCCTATGCTTGTATGGGCTGCCTATTGCTGAGGTGGATTCTTGGCCCAAGACTACCACAACAGCCACAGGAGATGCTAGCTGGAACAGAAGTTATAGACTGGAGCCACGTGTCTTTCCCTGGCATTGGAGATATTCTAGAGGCTCTATCCACAGGCAGATGGAGATGGGGGCCATTAGGATCTTAGGTTTCACTAGCCCAGCACTAAGTTCTAGGGCAAAGTCTTGTGCTTATTATCCTGTAACTACACCTAGAAAATGGAGCCTTGAACCATTCTATGCTGCCTGATAGGGTAGTGTTTGTGAAGGCAGTCCCTTAGCCACCTACACTGACACCTGAATCTCAGCGCCTCAAGGACCTACACAGTCTGAAGGATAGATTGGGACCCACACTATAGCTGGCAGCAATGCAGGCCAAAACACGGGTTCATCTTGTGTGGACACAGGTTTCTGCCTAGTGCCAGGGCAGTTCTAGAGACCTACTTTCAAGCACTAACCTGGTAATAGCTGCACTGCCCACGGTTGGGGGAATGGGTGGTGGAGACAGTCCCTTGACCACCAAGGCTGATGCTGAACTAGGTTGCACTTGAGTTTCACAGCCACAGGTACCTACACAGCCTTAGGGAGGTGTGTGTATATGTGTGGATGGGGTGTGCCCCACTCCAAGGCTGGAAATGGTGCAGCCCAAAATTTAAGTCTGTCCCATTGGCACACAGTCTGGAGGCACCATCTGTGATCTCTGGCCTGTGTAGTGGGCCTTCTGTTTCTTCTGGGTAATGGGTCCCACCATGGCAGGCCTAGCACTGAGCCCAAAGACAAACCCTTGTGCTCTATCAGTTGAGGATGGAGGAGGGATGTTGGTTGCATTCAGCCATCTGGACCAACCATTCCAGCAGCTCAGACTATAGATACTGGCCTTGCAGTAGTGGTGATGGGGCTGTGCCCAGCACTGGGTTTTACCGCAGTACACCTGATTCCGGGTTTCAAGTCTAAGGCCTTGGCTTGATTCTCTTTCCTTCCCCCAAGTAGCAGGCATCCCCATCCATGGATGGCTCCTTGGAGTTGATGGAGTTGATGAAGAGGTGACACATGCAGCTCTATCCTTCTGCCTTTTTTTCTTTCTTTCTTCTTTTTTTTTTTTTTTTGGTGGTATTGGGGCTTGAACTCAGGGCCTCACACTTGCTAGGCAGGCACTCTACCACTTGAGCCACTTCACCAGCCCATTTTTGTGTTGGGTATTTTCAAGATAGACTCTCGCAAATTATTTGCCCGTGCTGGCTTTGAACTATGATCCTCCTGATCTCTGCCTCCTGAATAGCTAGGATTACAGGTGTGAGCCACTGGTGTCCAGCTTCCTTCTGTTTTCTTCTAAGTGTCTTTTTATTTTCGAAGCAGAAACTGTGCTCTGTCACCTGATTTCCTTGACTTTTGAGGAGGTGGTTTGGGGTGTGAATCGCTGTTCAGTTGGTGAGTCTATGGGAAGGTTCTTACTCTTGCTGCCATCTTGCTCCACCTCATTTATTTCATTTCCTGTGAGTAGACCATACATTCTTGTTTCTTTACATGCCTCATAAGTTTTGTTGAGAACTGGAAAATTTGAACATCATAATGTGGTTACTTTGGAAATCAGATTTTCCTCAATTACTCCCCAAGGTCTATGCTGCTTCCTTAGGGTTCTAGTTTTTGCTTCTTGACTTTTCTCTATTTGAAATGGCTGTATTCTTTGTCCTGTGTATACTGGAATCTCTGCTCTACTAGTTTAGTTGTCAGCTAGTGATTTCACAGCTATTTCCCTAATCACCTGGACCCCCCCAAAAACCTGAAGGGGTGCTTTGGGACCCAGATGTAGCTGGCAGTGATGCAGACCAAAACACAAGTTCATCTTGCTTGGGCACAGATTTCTTCCTGGTGCCAGGGCAGTTCTACAGCCCCATTTGCAAGCACTAGTTTGGTGATAGCGGTGCTGCCCAAGGTTGAGGAATGGGTGATGGAGACAGTCCCTTGTCCACCAAGGCAGATGCTGAACTGGGTTGCACTTGGCTGTGCTGGAATACTTAGCCAGTCAGTCCGTTTACAACTTCTTTCTTGGCCTTTGGTTCCTGCAGGCACTGAGCAAAAAACTAGGCCGGAAGTGAAAGCTCAGGGACCTCACTAGTCTTTTTTGGAGCCTGCATCCTTTCCTGGGTGTATTAAGCCCTTATTTCCCATAGTAAGCCTTTCTCTCCTTTTTTTTGGCGGGGGGGAGGATGGTAATTGGAACTTGAACTGAGGGCCTAGACCTTGAGCCAGTCCACCAACCCTTTTTGGTGATGGAGTTTTTTGAGATAGGGTCTCACAAACTTTTTGCCGGAGCTGGCTTAGAACCGCCATCCTCCTGATGTCTGTCTCCTGAGTAGCTAGGATTACAGGTGTGAGCCACTGGCGCCCGGCCCTTCCAATGTTTTTAAGGCATACCCTTTTCTGCCTTCAGAGTTCTGAGTTCTCAAAAAACGAATGCAATTTCCTTGTGTCATTCATTCAGAGAATCCCCAGGTAAGTCTAAATAGATAAACACAATTTGTTGAAAACAAAGTCTGCTCTGCTGTTTTCAGGACCAGGGATCACAGACAGTCTTCAAGATCATTGCACACAAAGCAAGTTGTTAAAACACCACCAAACTCTCTTACTGTGCCTATGAGCATTTTTTGGAGGTACTAGAGTTTGAACTCAGAGCCTTGTGCTTGCTGGGCAGGCACTCTATCACTCCACTCTACTATTACTTGAGCCACACCTCCAGCTGTACTTCAGTCACCTTTTCCCTTTCTTTTCCTTTCCTTTCTTCCTTCCTTCTGGTGGTACTGGGGATTTCACTCAGGGCCTTGAGCTTGCTAGGCAGGTGCTTCAGCACAGCTCCACCTCCAGCCTTGTCACCTTTTTTTTAGACTCAGCATTCATTTGCTTGCATCTTTGACTGCTCTCCAGAGTTTTATTCTGACAGTGTGCTCATTTTTTTTCAGTGTTTCAATCCAGGGGCAGCCCCTGGGTGTTTCTTACTCTTGACATTTTTCCTCAGCTATTTTTAGATCTTTACATTTCCATATAAATTTGAAAATCAGCACTTTAATGTTCACACATATGTAAAAATTTCCTGGGATTTTGACTGGAATTGTTATGAGAATTGACAGCCTTACAATATTGGAATTAAAATCTATAGAAAAGGTATATCCCTCAATTTATATGTTCTTTATCGCAACAATGTTCTATACTTTTCAATATGTCTCTTGCACAACTTTTAATACATTCAGTCCTAAAAATATCTTAATCTGGGCTGGGGGAGTGGCTCAAAAGGTAGAGAGCCTGCCTAGCAAGAGTGAAGCCCTGAGTTCAAACCCTAGTACTTCCAATAATAATAATAATAATAATAATAATAATAATAACTTAATCTTAATGAACATTTGACAGATCTAGCTACCTAGTCATTCTCAGGGAATTCTATTTTCCTTTCCTTGCTAAGTTGTTTGGTCTTTATTTTTTGGCATTATGGGGTTTGAACTCAGAGCCTCATACTTGTTAAGCAGGCACTCTATCACCTGAGTCACTCTACCAGTCCTTGTTTGATCTTTAGTATGTATGATACAAAAACAAAATGGTAATACTGGTATTTAAATATTTGTTTTCTGTTTTTTTTTTTTTGGTGGTACTGGGGCCTCACACTTGTAGGTAGGCACTCTACCACTTGAGCCACTCCACCAGCCCTATTTTGTGTTGGGTATTTTTGAGATAGGGTCTTCCAAACTATTGCCTGGGCTGGCTTCAAATTGCATTCCTCCTGATCTCTGCCTCCTGAGTAGCTGGATTACAGGCATGAGCCACCTATGCCTGGCTAGTAGTTGCTTTGCATACAGCTGGTATTTTGTAAAAGTCTGAGATCCAGTTTTCATAGTCATTCACTTGTCTTCAGATGCTGTTTGTTACACTTGAACAATGGCCAGGAACCAGGATTAAGGATTATTTGTTCAAAATCCACTCCTAGGGATATAAAAAAAAGGATTATTTATGCTTAAAAGCTTTAGTCTTTCCAAGTAGAATGATAAAGGAAATCCTGATTAAAAGAGGTGAGGTGTGCTGGGAGCCAGTGCCTTATGCTTGTAATCCTAGCAACTGGGAGGCTGAGATCAGAAGGATCGTGGTTCGAGGCCAATCTAGACACATAATTCACAAAACCCCATCTTCAAAATAACTAGAGCAAAATGGACTGGAAGTGTGGCTCAAGTGGTAGAGCGCCTGCTTTGCAAACATGAAGCCCTGATTTCAAATCTCAGTTCCCCTTCCCCCCCCAAAAAAAGGTGAGGTGAGGTGTGGTCAGGATTTCTAAGAATAAGTTTGGTCTTAGAGGTACAAAAAGGAAGGGAAGAGGAAGAAATCTAACCCTGGGAGAAGAAAAATAGAGGTTTTTTTGGGGGTGGGTAAAGTTTTCAGGGGTCCTAGAATTGGTCTAAGAAATCCAATAGCCTCTTTCTTCTTCTCTCCAAATCCCATTGTCCCCTCTTTCTATTTCCCTAAGGCTTTGGCACCATGATTCTAACAAGACTCACAGGACACCTTTGGAACTCAATGTGGACTCAAATTCATTCTAAAGGAAATACAATGACTAATACATAGAAGAAAAGATGTAGGGCTGGTGGAGTGGCTCAAGTGGTAGAGTGCCAGGCTAGCAAGCATGAGGCCTCGAGTTCAAGTCCCGATGCCACCAAAAAAAAAAGAAGAAGAAGAAAAGATGTTCAGAGTCATAGATAACTTGGGAATTGATAATTAAACAAGATACTTTAGGGAATGGGGGCAGAGCTTAGTTGTTGAGCATGTACTTAGCTGGTGTGAGGGCCTGGGTTCAATACCCAGCACCACCAAAAACAAATAAAAAGATACCTTGGAAGAATTTTGAAACAAGAAGGATGAGTGGTAAAAATGCTTTTAAAGTAATGCATCTTTGTTAATTTAGAAATTTTCAAGTACCATGTAACTATTTGGGTATGACTCAAGATGTAGATGATTCAGACTTCAGATTTTTAAGTATTGAAATTTTATTATACCAACAAAACATTTATTTTGACATTTCAGCACATCTCACATTGTCACAGTAAGCCTTCTCCTTTGCCCTCCTACCCTAAGAAAATGAAAGTAATCACACCCTCCTCTGAACCCACACACAATATAACATATACTTTCCACTGGTGCACAATATTGCATTTGTTTTTAGTTTTATTTTTTATTTTTGGTTGTGCTGAAATGGAACCCAGGGCACCGTATATGCTAGGCAAGCACTCAACCACTGAGCTACACCCCCAGTCCAGGACTGCATTTGATTACATGTCTGCCTTTACCACAAGACAGCAAGCAAATGAAGAGTAAAGCCCTCTTTCTTCTTCTTTACTCAATTGGTGAAAATTTACTAAGCATGTACCATGTATTCATGTCAGAAAATGAGAATACAAAGAGCAAGACAATGCCTGTTTTTTCAAAGAGCTAGGAGTTCCATGGGGGGGTAGGGCAATTACAAGAGTAACAGAGTTTAGCACGTACTGAAGAAAAGAGGAAGCATATAAAACCCAAACAGGGAAGTCAGGGAAGCTTCCCAGAAATTATGTTTGAGCTGTGTTTGGGGGATAGGAGGAGAAAGCATTTCATTAATTTTATTTTAAGAACTTATAAAAACAACTTCAGACCCTGAGTTCCATAGCTGTATTTTCTGACCATAGAGCTATGAGCAGGCACTATAAGCTGGAAGGTTCAAACCAAGTGGATGCTTTCTGAGCCTGGATATTGGGTGGAGCCAATACGTAGTTATCTTAATGAGGTTTTTCCCCAACCGGAAGCCAATTATTTTCAAGAGCACTCATAGGAATATTCTAACCATCACTCATTCTTTGGGCAGGACTTAGCTGAATGTCCTGAAACTATCACCGTCTCTCAATAGTTCTACCATGAGTCATACTCTATCCAGGGATCTATACTCTTTTTTTTTGTGTGTGATGGTACTGGGGTTTGAACTCCAAGTCTCACGCTTGCTATGCAGGTGCTCTATCACTTGAGCCATCTCATTAGCCCTGTTTTGTGTTGGGTGTTTTTGAGATGGGGTCTCTTGAACTGTTTGCCTGGGCTGGCTTCAAACCTCAGTCCTCCTGATCTCTGCCTTCTGAATAGCTAGGATTATAGGGGTAAGCCACCGGTGCCTGGCAGGGGTCTGTATTCTTAATTTCGGGAATTCACGTAAAAGATGAAACACAAAATGGTGTCATTGGTGAGGTACCAATCTAGGTTTGTGGCTCAGGCATTGGTTATTTAATTTTAAAAAATTGTGGTAAAAGCTGGGAGTTGGTGGCCACAAATAAATGGAATCACAGTGTTTTGTCCTTTTGTGATTGGCTTATTTCATTTGGTATCATGTCCTCAAGATTCAATCATGTTGCATATATTAGAACTTCCTTCCTCCTTTTTTCTTTTCTTTTTTTTTTAAAAAACAGGGTCTCACTATGTAGACCAGGCTGGTCCCAAACTGGATATCCTCTTACTCCAGTCTCCTGAGCTGGGATTATACCTGTGTACAACCATGCCTGCCCCACCTTGTTTTAAGAGTTGGAGTCTGCTTATATATATTGCCCAGGCTGGTCTCAAGTTATCTCCTGCCTCAGCCTCCCAAGAACCTGGGACTATAAATCCACCACTGCAACCAGCTTGTAATATCCTTTCCTTCCTTTTTAAGGCTGTAGTGCTGCACTGTGTGTGTGTGTGTGTGTGTGTGTGTGTGTTGTTAATCCATTCATTTGTTGATGGAAACTTAGGTAGCTTCTAGCTTTGGCTACTGTGAATAGTGCCACTATGAACACAGATGTAGATATCTAAGTTACCTGTGGAATTGCTGGGTTACTTAGTAATTTTATTGTTAATTTTGGGGTTTTTGGGGGGATCAGGGTCTACCTGTTTAGTCCAGTCTGGCCAGGAACTTGTGATCCTTCTCCCTTAGCCTCCCAAGTACTGGGATTATAGGTGTGCCCCACCATACCTGACTTCATTGTGGTTTTGATTTATTTTGGTATTTTTTTCAACTCCCTAATTCCCTACAGAAAGATTTGAGAACACAAAGTTTAAGGGAAACACAGACATAAAGCTCTGAAGCATAATCTCTAGGCTATTGTTCTGGCTTCCCTTCTGAAGTTTATCTGTTTCCTCACCTAAATTCTACTTTCATAGCTTCAAAAGAGTCCGTCAGAATTCCCTTCTACAAGGCTTGGTGGCATATATCTGTAATCCCAGCCCTAAGGCTGGAGGATCATAAGTTCAAGGCTGGCCTGAGTTACATAGCAAGTTCCAGGCCAGATGGGTCAATGTCTCAAAAAAAATGTTCCCAGCTACATGCTGGTGGCTCACACCTATAATACTAGCTACTTGGGAGGCTGAGATCAGGAAACTTGTGGTTCAAGGCCAGCCTGGGCCTTCTAGAGACTCTATCTCCTCAATAATAAGAAATGGTTATTTCTGAGAACCCCACCCCCACCAAAAAAAATCTTCCTCCTTAGGAAGTCTGCATCATTCCACCTCTCTAGGGAATGCCTCTTTCATTAGGACTTCTCCCAGCAATCTAGATGTCAGGAAGCAATCAGGTATACTATGGTTTCCAACTCTACAGGGAGTAATTTGCAACTACAAGTGAAAAGTAACCCATAGGGAGTTTACAGCAGGGAAATCTACAGGCATGTCCTTGGAATAACATTTGGTAAATTACTTCACTTATTTAGGGTAGGGCTTCTTCAGCAGCCAAAATGAAGGCATGAAGTTAAATGGTAACTAAGGTCCTTTGGGTTTTGATTTCAATAATATCAGCATACTACTTCAGTGTTCATCTCACCCTTGCTCAGAAATAGACAGAATTCATTTAAATCAAGATCTAGTATGAGATGCAATGGTTCAAAGTATATCCTTTCTAAAAACTATTTCAATGTATATTACTAAACCATTAGTAGCTATCATGGCCTCCACCAGCATTTCACAGCTTCTTCAGAAATCTGACTAAAGAACATCCTCCATTTTAATTGATTTACCTCAACACTGAACCTGGATATCACAAATGATATCTATTCAAAATTTAAGTACATCTTAATTGTTTGCATACCAGAGGAATGGTGTAGGAGAGAGCACGTTCTTCTTAGGATAAAGAGGCAGGTTCAGAGAGGGTCAGCATCTCTTGGACACTGCATGTGGACACAAAGCAAGACAGAAACAAGGCAAGGACTAAAAGCCAGATCCGTTTACTTCCTCTGCAGTGTCTCTACTCTACCTTTGCAAATGCACTATTGTCCAATCCTGTATAAATTGACAATCTGCCAACATAATGGTTTCGTGTCAGCTTTTTACTACCAAAAGAGAATTACCTAATTGAGGAGAATTCAATGACTGGAACAAAAGGTAGCTGATCATTGAAAACAGCCATCAACTCACCTTGGCTGTTTGACTAATCTAATGAGTGACAACATTATGAAGGCCCGTGTATGAATTCCCAGAAGAATGTATCTTGTTTTTAGAGACAGGGGCTCATTACCTAGTCCAGGCTGGTCTTGAACTCATGATCCTACTGCCTCAGCCTCTAAGTGCTGGGATTACAGGTATAGAACACCATGCTTGGGTCCTAGAAGAATGTGGCTTAATCTAGAAATACCTAAGGAAAATGTCTTATCAAATGCACTGTCCTTAGGACAATAAGAAATTTAAGTTAATTATAATTTCAAAATGGAATATTCTCATTTTTTTAATTCTCCTTTAGTATTTTAAATTGACCCCTCTTTAGACAGGTAATCAAAAACTCAAAATTCAAGCTGGATGTGGTGGAGCATAGCTGTTAATTCCAGTACTCAGGAGGCTGAAGCAGGAAGATTGTGAGTTCAAGGTCAGCCTGGACTGAAGAGTGAGACCCTATCTTTAAAAATTAAATCCAAAACCAAAACAAACAAAGAAATTGATAAAGAAATTCAGGGGAAAGATCTGAAGGCAAATAGAAGCTCCCTCCCCCAGCCGGGCCCCAGTTTCACAGATGTGCTAGTGAGATAAGTTGTAACCTTGTGCTAGTATGATATGTGGCTAACTGCCACGTCTGCTTTTGTCCTTCCCACTTGCTTGCTTCCGCATTCTGAGGCATAAAAACCCCGCAGCCCTGAGCTACGGGGCCGGTGCCATTTTTGGAGAGATCCAGGGTGCTGGCCCACTAGTGTAATAAATCTTCCTTTCCTCCAACCACCTCGGTTTGAGTCTTGTTCTCACTGGTCTGACATTCTTCTCGCAACATTTCTGGAGGCCCCAGCGAGATCAGACCACTGATCCCTGTTGGGTTACAGGTCCCCACTCCCTGTCTCTGCAGCCTGCGGGGGTCCCTGGAACCGATGTGTGCACCCCCCCCAGCAAAGCTCTGAACCTTTTGTAGGTTGAATGGGCTATCTTCAACGTAGGATGGCCCACAGAGGGCACACTGGACCTAGCCACTATCGCCCATGTGAGACACATAGTCATTGGGGATCCAGGTCATCCAGACCAGTTTCTTTACATTGACTCCTGGTACATTCTGGCCACCTGCCCACCTGACTGGCTATGTTTTCATGCACCCCAGAGACACACAGCCGTTCTGGTTAACAGAAAAGTAAAAGAAAAGAAATTTGGGGTCCACCACACCTTGGAACCTGAGCCGCCAGACCTGCCACCATATGTTCCTCTGGTGCGCCCTGCCATGCCAGCTTCCCCAAGACCTGAGTCAGACTCAGAGGACCCCAACAGAAAGGAGGAGGCATCACAGCTGAGCCCCCACCCATGTCATCCAACAGCTCCCTCGTTATACCCCCCCTTTGCCTTCGATGGCCTCAGAGAAAGATATGAGCCATTGGGGAAGGTCGCCGAACTCTGGGAGGCTAACAAGCGAGGAGGCAGGAATCCCAGCTGTGGGGCTATGCCCCCTGTGCCAGGCTCTGGGGCCACCATTACCCCAGGTAGATGGGTCATATGCGGCTGGATCCAGTGCAATACATGTACCAGCCCTTCACTACCACAGACCTCCTGACCTGGCAGCAGCACACCCCAGCACACTCAAGAGAAACCACAGGCTGTAATAGAGCTCTTGACCAACATCATGCACAGCCACCAACCCAACTGGGATGATTGCCATCAGCTCATGTCTACCCTCTTCACTTCTGATGAGCACCAGCGAGTATACCAAGCAGCCAGAGAGTGGCTAGTTACCCAAGATCCACCACAGACTGCAAATCAGGAGCAATGGGCAGATGAGAGGATCCTGGACACCAGACTGGACTGGGATCCAAACACTCCCACTGGGCTCCAATCCATCCAGTGTATGAGACAAGCCATCCTGGAGGGAGCCCGCCAGGGGGCATGAGGAACAACCAACCTCACCAGGGTCAGTGAAGTCACACAGAAGCCTGATGAGCTGCCTAGCCAATTCTATGACTGGTTATGTGATGCTTATCATTGGTATACTGCATTTGATCAACACCACCTTTGTTCAACAGTCTGCCTCTGATGTTCACCAAAAGCTACAAAAGATGGAGGACTTCACAGGTGCCAATATTGACCAACTCATTAGTATAGAGGCCAAGGTAATAGCAAACCGAGAGGAAATGGCCAAAAGAGAGAAGGAAAAATATCTGGAAAAGAAGGCAAAGATCCTGGCTATGGCCCTCAAGGAGGGAGACAGGAAGACCGGAGGCCGAAAGGGAGGCCCCAACAGGAGAGAATGGAGAAAGTCTCTGGAAAAAACCAGTGTGCCTACTGTAAGGAGGAGGAACCTTGGAAAAATGAGTGCCCTAACAAGAAAAAAGGAAAAACAAAGTGACAGTGACTGCTGCCATATCCAAGGAAGCCTGCAACCAAGAGACAAACACAGCCTGAGGAGATGAGTCTGACTGAGGGCGACTGGGCTCTCTTTTGATCGGCCCTCAGGAGCCCATGGTCAAAATTGACATTGAGGGCTGCCAAATAGACTTCATTATGGATACTGGGGCAGCCATTTTGACCATGACCACAACAACCAGTTGGCTCACCAAGGACACAATCACCATTATAGGGGCCACTGGAAACACTAACTACTGGTTCTATGAACCCCAAGAATGCATGGTTGGTGGACACCAGGTCAGGCACCAGTTTCTGTATGTGGCAGAAGCTCCAGGCCACCTTCTGGGAAGGGACTTACTTTCTAAACTAGGCACCACAGTATCTATGGATCTGAGATCGCCTCGTGTGAGCACCTTACCGGTGCTAACCATGGAGGTCAGTCTTGAAGAAGAGTGACCATATATACCCCCAGGGACAATAAACCTGTCAGTCCTCAACCACTCCTAGATCACCTCATGAAGTGGTTCCTGGGTGTTTGGGACCAGGATGGGTGAATTTGGCTGGCAACAGGACATCCCCCAATATTGGTCACCGTCAAATCAGGAGCTAACCCGGTGCATCAAAGACAATATCCAATACCTCTAGAGGCCTGGAAGGGAATCGTGCCACACATTCAACACCTACAGGACCAGGGAATCCTGAGGGCTTGGAACACCCCTTTACTCCCTGTCAAAAAGCCAGGGTCCAGTGATTATCGACCAGTTCAAGACCTGTGCTGGGTGAATGAGGCAACAGAGACTACTCATCCTGTTGTCCCCAACCCATACACTCTGCTGAGTTTGATTCCTCTCACCACTAGGGCATTCACATGTCTGAACCTTAAGGATGCCTTCTGCCTGTGACTGGTGGAAGCTGCCCAGCCCGTTTGCATTTGAATGGGAGGACCCTGACACTGGAGTAAAAGGACAATTTACCTGACTTTGCTTCCACAGGGCTTCAAAAATTCCACCATTATCTTTGGGGAGGCCTTGGCCAGAGACCTTGAAAACTGCTGACTGAAAGACTGTACTATCCTCCAGTATGTAGATGACATACTCTTAGCGGCCCCCACCCTGGAGACCTGCAAAAATGGAACAGAAGAACTACTCCAATTCTTTCTTTTTTTAATTTTATTTTATTCATATGTGCATACAATGTTTGGGTCATTTCTCCCCCTTTCCCCCCACCCCCTCCCTTAACCACTCTACCCCCTCCCTCTCCCCCTCACCCCCTCGCTACCCAGCAGAAACTATTTTGCCCTTATCTCTAATTTTGTTGAAGAGAGAGTAGAAGCAATAATAGGAAGGAACAAGGGTTTTTGCTAGTTGCGATAAGGATAGCTGTACAGGAGTTGACTCGCATTGATTTCCTGTACATGTGTGTTACCTTCTAGGTTAATTCTTCTCGAACTAACCTTTTCTCTAGTTCCTGGTCCCCTTCTCCTATCGGCCTCTGTTGCTTTAAAGTATCTGCTTTAGTTTCTCTGCGTTGAGGGCAACAAATGCTAGCTAGTTTTTTAGGTGTCTTACGTATCCTAATACCTCCCTTGTGTGCTCTTGCTTTATCATGTGATCAAACTCCAATCCCCTTGTTGTGTTTTCCCTTAATCTAATGTCTGCATATGAGGGATAACATGTGATTTTTGGTCTTTTGGGCCAGGCTAACCTCACTCAGAATGATGTTCTCCAATTCCATCCATTTATCAGCGAATGATAACATTTCATTCTTCTTCAAGGCTGCATAAAATTCCATTGTGCATAAATACCACATTTTCTTAATCCATTTGTCAGTAGTGGGGCATCTTGGCTGTTTCCATAACTTGGGTATTGTGAATAGAGCTGCAATAAACGTGGGTGTGCAGGTGCCTCTGGAGTAACCTGTGTCACAGTCTTTTGGGTATATCCCCAAGAGTGGTATTGCTGGATCATATCAATGTTTAGATTTTTAAGAAGCCTGCAAATTTTTTTTCCAGAGTGGTTGTACTAGTTTACATTCCCACCAGCAGTGTAAGAGGGTACTACTCCAATTCTTACAGGAAGCAGTATACAAAGTCTCACAAAAGAAAGCATAAATCCTTCTAGAGGAGGTCATATACTTGGGATATCACCTGAGCCATGGGAAAAGAAGGCTGGGAACTGGGAGAAAAGAAGTTATCCTCCAGTACTTGCGCCCAGAGTCCTGGAGAGAGCTCCGGGAGTTTCTGGACACTGTGGGCTTCTGCCACCTATGGATCCCTGGATTCTTGGTCACTGCTGGGCCACTCTATGCAACACTAAAGGGGAACCCCATAGGACCATTGCCCTGGGGCCCTGACCAAGAAGACACATTCCAAAAACTTAACTGACACCTGGATGAGGCACCAGCCCTGGTTCTTCTGGATGTCACTCTCCCTTTCCACCTCGATGTTCATGAGAAGGGTGGTACAGGATTAGGCATCCTGACCCAGCCACTGGGGCCATGGAACTGGCCAGTAGCCTACCTGTCCAAGAAATTAGACCCTGTGGCCTCAGGTTCGCCCTGATGCCTCCAGGCATTGGCAGCAACAGTCCTCTTAATACAAGAAGCAGATAAACTGACTCTGGGACAACGCATCACGCCCGGGTAACTTCTCTGCTCAATGGCACTGCCAGTCAATGGATGACCAGGGAACGAATGGCCAGATATCAATCAGGTTTTATTGGGTGAGAACCCCTGGGTATGAGTTGAAGCAGTGAGGACTCTCAATCCAGCCACATAGTTGCCAGAAGAGGGGGGAGAACCTCTCCACTCCTGCAAGGAGATTCTAGATGAAGTCTTTTCTTCCTGGCCTGACCTTATAGACACTGTCATTCCCAACGCCGACATGGAGCACTTCACTGATGGAAGCCAGAGCCTACAGGAGGGAGGATACTGGACTGGGTATACAGTGACTGCCGTCACACAAGTAGTGGAACATGGACGGCTGCCAGACCATTGGTCAGCCCAATGGGCAGAGCTATACGCCCTCACCAGGACCCTCACCCTTGCAGATGGAAAGAGAGCCAACATTTACACTGACTCGCATTATGCCTTTGCCACCTTACATATCCATGGCGCCATTTACAAAGAGGGAGGCCTATTGACATCCCAAGGTAAAGAGATCAAAAACACTCAACAAATCTTACAATTGTTAGAGGCAGTCTGGAAGCCCCAAGCCAATGCCGTCATCCACTATCTGGCCCATACCAACCAACCAAACAAGATCAGCCAAGGAAACAGATTTGCGGACAGGACAGCAAAAGAAGCAGCCCACTCAGAAAAGTAGAAAAGGAAGATGCTACTCCAGCCAAAGTATGCTTCGCCCTCCCTGTCCTCCCAGACCGACCAGAGTACAGCCCACAAGAAAGAGAACAGGCCCATGAAACAGGGGCTAAAGAGAACTCAGAAGGCTGGTTCATAACTCCGGAGGGAAGGATCCTAGTATCAGAAAAGACAGCTCTGGGCCTGGTAAGGCTGGCACACAACTTCACCCATTTGGGCAAAACCTCCCTACAAAGATTATTACACCAATACCTGGTCATTCCCCGATTGGTAACTTTAACTCAGTCAGCCAGCAAGGCTTGCCTGCCCTGCGCCCAACATAACCCAGGGCAGGGACCCAAGCCCCCGCTGCTCTCTCAGAAGAAGGGAGTCTACCCATTCCAACACTTAGAGATGGGCTTCACTGAGATCCAACCGAGTAAAACTTATTGGTACCTCCTGGTGGTGGTCTGCACTTTCACAGGCTGGGTAGAGGCGTATCCCACCCGCACGGAAAAGGCCACAGAAGTGTCAAGAGTGCTAGCCAAGGAAATTATTCCTTGGTTTGGGGTACCTAGCAGCATTGGGTCAGACAACGGGCCTGCCTTCGTCAGCCAGGTGGTCAAAGGCATATCTCGTGCAGATGGGCTGACCTGGGATTTGCACACTCAGTATCATCCACAATCATCAGGCTGAGTGGAAAGGTTGAACAGGACTATCAAGACAGCACTAGCAAAACAGTGTCAAGAGACAGGTACCCTGGCCAGATGTATTACCCTTGGCACTGTTCAAAATTAGGTGTACACCTAGAAAATGCGGTCTCTCTCACTTTGAAGTCCTGTATGGACGGCCGCCACCACTAATACCTGGACAGGCTGGAGACCTTCGGGGTACAGACAGATTGGCCTCCACAAGTTCCTAAAAGGCTTGGTGCATGCTTCCAGCACCAAGGGCTTCCGGCACCTAGGGCACCCGGAGCCGGCCCCTGTGACCCTTGGGCATTTGCACCCATGGAGCCCAGGGGACTGAGTTTGGGTCAAAACCCCAATTAGAGGGAGTCTTGACCCCCTATGGGAGGGACCTTACCAAGTTATTCTAACCATTCCTTCAGCCCTTAAGGTTGCAGGACTGAAACTGTGGATTCACCACACGCACACCAAGCCAGTGGAGGATCCAGGCCAGGAGTGGAAATCCCGAGCCAACCGGGACCAGCCATTGAAAATGACCTTGACCCGAGGGAGTGCCAATGAGGCCCCAGACAGACCTACTGATTCTACTAACAGCTGTAATAATAAATGACTCACAAACTCTCCACACCCAGCTGGGGTCTCTCATAAACTGATATGGGAGGTCAAACCCACGGAAGGACAAGAGGGAACTATATTAATTAACTGCACCATCTGTGCTTTGTCAGGCCCTTGTCTTGTCTCCTTTAGGTATTGCCCAGGCCCAGAGGCCAGCAGATGGGCCCAACTGGGGCCCTCTACCCTCGCTCTGGCCCATCCAGAGATCGCTTATCCAATGTGTATGGCTGAGTTCCGTGGAACTGGGATGACTGTGAGGGGCCTTCATGGTACTTTCTATTACACTGGTCATGTGTTGATTTTGCCTCTCTGGGGGCTTGGAAAGGGTCCCCGCCCCAAAGGCCAGGGTGTCAGTATTCAGAGGCTATCTTCAAGCCTCTTCAACATGAATGAGCAGTCTAAGGCAGGGAGCAGGAAAGGGAGACCTCTTCCAATTAACAATAGATGAACCACAATGATGGGGAACTAGGGTCTTTGGGCTGGGAGGATTCATCGAAAATCACTGGGGAGATCCTGCAGTCTTAGAGATCCTTAGGCTTGGGATTAAAGCAGCAAACGTCTCTCTCCTGGTTAGTAAAGTTAACTCCTTGGATCCCTGGGTACAGGGGCAAATCCTCCCTCCCTCCTCACATTGGCTCCCATTACACCCCGACAGCCCTCTCATTAAAATGATAGGTTTGGCGAACAGCAGCCACCAGCTAGTACAACGAGCACACCCTGAAGTAGGCAGAGACTATTGGATTTGCCTAAGGGCCGCCCAAGTGTCATATGCCAGGGTGGGCCTGACTAACATATCTGAGATACATGAGCTGGGCCTGGACAACTCAACCCAAAACGACAATACCTGTCTCACAGGCCCAGCAATCCAAATAATTGGAGAGACTAAATGCTTTGGTAACAAAAAGAATTGTACCAACCTGGTAAAAGGAGCCAAAGCACCTAATGGGACTTACTTTGCTTGTCAGGGCGGGATTCACACCTGTTACCCGGCGGGGGTGGGGGGCACTTGTGCCTGGTTTTCTTAGTCCTGGACCTGGACATACTTCCTGGGACTGAAGTTGCTCGATACTTAAACCAACAAGCTGACAGCCAGACCCATTTCTGATGAGACCCCATCCTCCCGGTACTTGTGGGAGTCGCCCTGGCAGGGGCAACAGCTGCAGGAGCTACCGCTATTGGCCTGCAACAAGTCCAACCAACACAGCCAGCTGTCTAAACAAATCCGTGAGGATTTAGGATTAGTACAACAGAGCATCGTCACCCAACAGAATCAGTTGGACTCACTGGGGGCTGTAGTCTTACAGAACCGCAGAGGCTTAGACCTCATTACTGCAGAAAAAGGAGGAATTTGTGTGTTTTTAGGGGAAGAATGTTGCTTCTATGCAAACCTGTCAGGAATAGTGAGAGAAAATGCACACCAATTACTAGAGAGAATCAAGGCAAGGGAAAGAAACAAGGAAACATTTTCGAATACAGGATGGAAGAGCTGCACCCCATGGGTAGCCCCCCTGGCGGGCCCACTTACTGTGCTCCTTATGCTATTACTCTTAGGGCCTTGTGTAATAAACCTCCTCACCAGGTCCATTCACAACCAGATGAATGCCATTAGATTGCAATTAGTGAGGCAATATCAAAGACTGCCCCTAGATGACTCCCCCAAACTGGTCATAAGGGATTATGAAGAGTAAGAGGAGGAATGATAAAGAAAGTCAGGGAAAGATCTGCAGGCAAGCTCCCTCCCCTGGCCGAGCCCAGTTTCACAGGCGTGCTCCCTCCCATGGCCAGCCCATTTCACTGATGTGCTAGTGTGATATGCTGTAACTCTGTGCTAGTGTGGTAAGTTTTAACCTTGTGCTACTATGATATGTTGTAACCTCCCAGCGAGAGGCTAACTGCCACGTCTGCTTCTGTGCTTCCCACTTGCTTGCTTCCTCATTCTGAGGCATAAAAACCCCGCAGCCCTGAGCTACAGGGCCGGTGCCATTTTTGGAGAGATCCAGGGTGCTGGCCCACTAGTGTAATAAATCTTCCTTTCCTCCAACCACCTGGGTTTGAGTCTTGTCCTCACTGGTCCAACATTCTTCCCATAACAAAATAAACAAAACCCCCTCAGAATTTAGGTTGTAAAAGTTTATTGATATAGTCAAAAAGAAAACAGCCAGACATTTGGTTATCTTTGCCACTATATTGTATCATTTTAAGTATTATCTAAAACTGCGTAACAGATGATATTTTAAACCATTACTAGAAAAGTAAATTAAGAGTCTACTTAAGGCACTTCAGATAAAAGCTAATTTTAAAATGTCCACAAAAGTAACACTATTTTAAGTGTAGTAAATCTGCTTTCTACAGATTTATCCAGAATGCTGCCTTTCTTCTTACAGAAGAATGTGCTGTTAGAGACAAATACAAAAGAAACCTGTCATTCTTTCAATGACCATGGCAAGTGATCTGGAGCTATACAAATTACATGGCAGTAGGATTCCCTGGGCCAGTCTTACAGATCAGCCTGTCTTCATACAAGTCTCCTAAGAATCACAGCATGAACTAAATTGGCCTGAGACAAGTACAAGAACAGCAGGGACAGATTCAGAATCACCTAATTTACAGAAGAGTTATTAACAAAAAGTGGCTCCATTACAGAGCAACTGTATCCCCCATCCACCAGATCTCCTGAAAAAAGTCCACATATAGCATTTCTTCTGAGGCAATCATATCCACGTCCTTCCACAAACCTCTATTCTATAAGGTTTCCATACCACATGGGAGGATCATTAAATGGTAACTAGCAGGAAGCCGTCACAGTAGCTTTTCAATGTAATACTTCAGAGATGTCTTTAACTTTTTTCACAATTACAGTTCTCATATGTTTTTTTGCAGTGCTGGGGATTGAACTCGGCCTCATGCATGCTAGGCAAGTGTTTTACTACTGAGCTATATCCCCAAGCCCTCACATTTTTCTAATGATGGCATTTCAAGTCACTCTTCATAACTATGGAGGTTATAGTTAGATATAATGATAACCATGAAATATTCCACACAGAAATTTGATCAGAATATATGGTTATTTTCACTGTCAGAAAAAAGACAAAGTTCACACAAAATTCCTTCAAATTTTTACTTTGTTTTGCTACATTTCTTTTTTGAGATGGGGTCTTACTATGTTGCCAGGCTGGTCTCAAATTCCTGAACTGAGTGAGTCCCCCTACCTCAGCCACCCCAGTAGCTGGGACAAACAGGCTTTGTGTCCCTAATTTAAGGTGGCGAATAAAGGCTAAAATTATAGCAAAAAACAGAAAAGCTTTCAAGAAACACTCTGTTTCTATATATAGGCAACAACTCAATATTTTTCTTTTCCCATTTTAAGGGAGTCCTTTTCCTAAACACAACTGAGCTTATTTTTCTGCTAGATAAAAACAAAATAAATGACAATCTAACTTTCAGAAAAAACATTTGAGACCATTTGTAAGTTATACTACTTTTAGCAATAAGCTACGTTATTATTAGATTGGTAAATTTAAATCAAAGAAAACTAAGGAGATAGAATGAATCTGAAATGTTTCCAAATACAAGATGTGTAACATCACTTAGTCATGCAGGAGTTATAATCCTGTATTTAAAGATATTTCTTAATGTCTACAGCTATCAAGAAGCAAAGATAGCACTGTATTTCAGTAGGAAAGATGTGATAGGATGACTGATCAGTCTTTCTAGAGGCTAGACCTGTGCTCTGAAGAATGAATGTTCCATTTTCAGAAGACCACATAGCACACTTAATTTCTTAGCCCAAAAGGAAAGATTTGTAAAGTACACACGTGAATGTGAAGATGGAAGAATTAGCAATGGATTCCTCATGCAGGTATCTGGAATAGGAAAACTGGTCAGAACTTCCATTCCCCACCTTCTGATAAGATAACATCAATGACTAAAAGTTAACTAAAGTAGTTTTGAGCTCTGTCCTTATTAAAATAAAGTAGTAGTTTTAATTTTTTTATAATGTACTTAACTCTACAAAATAAAATATTTCATAAGTTCATTGAGAAGGGAAGGTTAAGAGGAAGAACAATTTCCAAATACTTCATGATTTTGACAAGAAGTTGCTTGTTAAGGCACTACACATCTTCTTTGGTTAAATGAGTAACTATTTAAATCACTTGAAAAAAAGAGGTATTACAAAATACACAAGTTGCATTCTTCTTTTCAAACACACGTTTTTCAATTTCCATTATAGTGTCTACATATCTCTGCAATCGTTTTTAACTCATCAGAAAGCTGAAACAAAAATATAATCAAGCTATTAGTCTCTGAAGGAAAAGTAGGTTTATTTCTAATAAACAAGTAGTATGTTGATTTAACAGATCAAAGAGCATTTTGTTACAAGTATGATAATCTGAGTATTAATAACAAAATATGAGAAAAATTGTGATACCAGGCAGTCTTATGACAAAAAAAAACTGACATAATCTCAAGTTAAAATAGCTTTTGAATAGAAACACTAATTAATAATTGAAACAACCCTGGTGATCAAATGACTTTTTTGTTTGTTTTGTTTTTTTGCAGTACTGGGGTTTGAACTCAGGGCCTGCACCTTGAGCCACTCCACAGCCCTTTTTTGTGATGGGTTTTTTCCAGATAGGGTCTTATGAACTATTTGCCTGGGCTGGCTTTGAACCGTGATCCTCCTGATCTCTGCCTCTTGAGTAGCTAGGATTACAGGCATGAGCTACTAGTGCTGGCTCAAATGATTATTAATTCTGTTTGAAGTCTTGGAAAAATTACCCTTGCATCCCAATTACTATTCCATAGAGGAGAAATCATTTAAAACATATATGTTTTTAAATGCAGGATGGCACATGCCTGTAATCATGAGTGTGAGGCCAGTCCAGACAAAGTTAGCAAGACCCTAGCTCAAAAAACAAAATACAATCCTAACTACTCAGGAGGCAGAGATTAGGAGGATCGTGGCTCCAAGCCAGCCCGGGCAAACAGTTCGTAAGACCCTATCTTGCAAAAACCCATTTCAAAAAGTTCTGGTGGAGTGGCTCAAGGTGGAGCCCCTGAGTTCAAACCCCAATACCGCAAAAACAAAAACAAAATCAATTTCCTTCCTGAGCCGTAGGGGTCCCTGTGAACATTTCAAGCTGATTAGACCTTTTGTTTTTAAGAAATGGGATCTCACCAGGTGTAGTGGCAAATGCCCATAATCCTAGTATTCAGGAGGAAGATTGCCAGCCCCAGCTACACTGCAAGTTCCAGGTTAGATTGGGCTACATACAGAGAGGGAAGGAGGAAGGGAGGGAGGATAATACAACAAGCCCAGTGCCAGCCCCACACATTACTGTGGGAAAACAAAAAGAGAGTAAAGTGAGTACCTCTGCATAATAAATAATGAGAGAGAGAGATATGCTATGTTGCCCAGGCTGGCCCCAAATTCTTGGGCTTGAAGGATCTTTCTGCCTCAGTCTCCTAAGTACTGATTAGCTGGGACTACAGATGCCTGGTTTGAATAGGTCTTCTATTTTCTTTTCTTTTTTTGGTGGCACTGGGGATTGAACTCAGGGCCTTGCACTTCCTATGTAAGTACTCTACCACTTGAGCCATGCCCCCAGCCCTTTTTTGTTTTTATTTTTAAACACAGGGTTTTACTTTTTGTCCTGGGCAGGCCTGGAACCATGATCCTTTTACCTATGCCTGACACAAAGCTGGAATTACATATACACACCACCATTCCTGACTTCTTTGCTGGGATGGTATCTTACTTTTTGCCCAGGCTGAACTAGAACCACAATCCTCCTGATCTCTGCCTCCCATGTAGCTGGTATTACAGACATGAGCTACTGTACCCGGCCTGAATATACTTTCTTTTTTTTTTTTTTTTTGGCAGTATCTGGGTTTGAACTCAGGGACACACACCTGCTAGGCACATGCTCTATCACTTGAGCCACTCCTCCAGTGCCTCTAAATAGACCTTCTTAAACACTCATGATCTCTACAAACTGGCTTTTAATCAAATGTTCTATTTATGCCATCTAAACCAGCCTTGAAAATAAGGAAGACGTTGTTTTAAAAAAAAAAACTGAAAAAATAATTTCTTCCTTAAGAGCAAGTATAGTAGTAAGTCAAGGAACTGTGTGAATAAATATGGTATAAAATGTTTGAATCATTATAGATTTGTAGATTAAATTAGGTCACATCAAAATAATCCTACAAGATGTTCTTAAGACATCATATGCTAACATTGCCCATCACGACATAATTATTTTAAATTAATTCTTTTATTCAACGTATCTAAATTAAACCTTCTCTCTTTCTTTTAGAAGGAAGAGTAGTTTGAAAGCAAAGTAATAAAAGAAAATATTATAAAGCAATATCAATAGTAATCACTGTAAATCTAGGTAATCACTACACAAATCAAAGTAAGAATCATACCTGTATGGATAGCCATGATATTTTGATCTGAAAATAGAAAGCATCCAACTGAAGAATAATACAACAAGCCCAATGCCAGCCACACACATTACTGTGGGAAAACAAAAGGAGAGTAAAATGAGCACCTTGTGCATAACAAATAACCAGAGCATAAACATCAGTCTACACTTCCCAAGAGTGAAGTGGAAGGGCTGCAATCTCCTGATAAATAACTTTCCAAGTTTCCTTTTTCTTTCTTTTCTTTTTTTTTGGGAGGGGGGAGGTATCACAGTTGGAACTCAGAGCCTCATGCTTGCTAGGCAGGTACTCTACCACTAGAGCCATGCCCCAGCCCTTTCTAACAGTTTTCATCTGTTTTTAATATTTCAGTTTGCTTTCCCCTTAAATTTGATCCATTACAATAGTGACTTCACTTATATGCTTGTACAATTTAATTGTATGAAACAGTGAATTCCTTTAAAAATACCATACTCAAGAATTTACTGTTAACAACACTGTCTTACTATTAACAAAATCACTACTTTCTAAACTTCTTTTAAGCTCTAAAACTGGTTTTAGCTGGGTGCCAGTGGCTCAATGCTTGTAATCCCAGCTACCTGGGGGGCTTAGATCATGAGGACTGAGGTTAGAGGACAGCTCTAGCAAATGGTTCCTGAGACCCAATCTCCAAAAATAACCAGAGCAAAATAGCCTAGAGGTGTGGCTTACAAGATAGGGCACCAGCTTTGCCTTGAATTTAAACATCAGTCTCATCAAAACTAACAAACTAACTAACTAATTGTGATTTTGCTGGATGTCATGGCTCAAGCCTGTAATCCTAGCTACTTAGAAGGTGGAGATTGGGAGGATTGAGGTTTGAGGCCAGTCTACACAAAAAGTTCACGAGACCCCGCCCTCCCATCTCAACCAATAAAAAAGTTACGTGTGTTAGCATACTCTTGTCATCCCTGCTATATGAGGAATCATAGACAGGAGGATTGTGGTCCAGGCTAGCCTGGGCATAAAGCGAGAACCTATCTCGTGGTAGAGTGCCTGTCTAGCAAGCACAAGGCCCTAAGTTCAAACCTCAGGACCACAGCAGCGGGGGAAGTCATCTTGAGGCTCAGGGTATAGCTCAGGGGTAGAGTACTTGCTTAGCATGCAACAAGGCCCTGAGTTCAATCCCCAGGACTGTGCATAAAAACTGTGTGTGGGGGGAGGGGGGGCAGCTTATTGTATTATTGGTATTTACTTAAGGACATCTCATAACATCATTATAAGAGGCTCACTTGAAAGTACTTTGTTCATATATACAGCCTTGTATGAAGAACTCATTAACACGGATACCTTTTTTGAAGGAAACATCTGATTCCTACTCCTGAGTTCATAGTTCTCTCCACTAGTCTCATATTCTCTGGTGTAGCATAGTAGTTTTTGATCAGAACTCCAGATAATGACCCTATAATGCTCAAGTATGGATTTCCATACTTCTTCTAGTCCCTAGACTAAGACTGGCCTTAGCAAGATTCTTTTTTCTTTTTTTTTAATTTTTATTTTATTCATTAGCAGGATTCTTAAAACAGAGCTAAGGATGTGAGAAAGCCTATGAACAACAGCAATGGAAGCTCTAGAAATAATACTCAGTGACCAATATTAAAAGCAACCTTTAGGGTTCATTCATTTATTTGCTTTTATTGGCAGCATTGGGGTCCGAACTCAGGGCCTCATGCTTGCTAGGCAGGCACACTACCACTTGAGCCACTCCACCAGCCCTTTTGTGATGGGTATTTTCAAGACAGGGTCTTGAGAACTATTTGCCCAGGGCTGGCTTTGAACCCTGATCCCCCTGATTAGCTAGAATTACAGGTGTGAGCCACTGGAACTTGGTTTGTTTTTTGATCTTCTGAGGTAGGGTCTTGCTTAGCCCAGGCTAGCCTCAAACTCATGATCCTTGTCAGTCTCTTGAGTGTTGGGATTATAGATGGGTACCACCATGCCTGGCTTAACCTTTAGTTTTGTCATCCTTAAGGAACAATTCTTTTTCCTTTTCTAATTTCCAGATGATATGAAATATTTTGGGGGCTCAAATGTAAATGTTAACTAATTTTTTTTAGTATTAACACATGGTCAGTGCAGAAAAGTCTTTTTGTACTAAGAAAATGTACCCATACATGTAGATATGCAGCATTGCTCTTTGTATGTTTGTATCCTTTTTTCACATATCTAGAAGTGCTTATAGCAGTCCCTGACACATGCCAAAGAATTGTTTATTGTTGGACATGGTGGCTCATGCCTATAATCCAACTACAAGATGAAAAGGATCACAGTTTTAGGCCAACCTGGGGCAAGACCCCATCTCAACCAATATTTGGTCATGGTGGCTTGCACCTGTCATCACAACTATGGGAGAAGTACAAAAAGGAGGACCATGGTCCAGGCTGGCCTGGGCATAAATGTGAGACCCTAGCTCAAAAACAACCAAAGCACTGGATGGTGGTGGCTCACACCTATAATTATGGCTACTTGGAGGCAGAGATCAGGAGGATCGCAGTTCCAGCCCTAGGCAAATAGTTCATAAGACCCTACCTTGAAAAAAAACTCAACACAAAACAGGGCTGGCGGAGTGGTTCAAATGGTAGGGTGCCTGTCCAGCAAGCACAAGGCTTTGAGTTCAAACCTCAGTACCACCAAAAATAAGTGTTTGTTATTTGTGATTATTTCATTAAGTTAGGATTTTAGAATTAGACAATACTGTGACTATTTTAACATATGTTACCACAATGTTTAACAACTGAAATTCATGTCAGCATTGTATTTACATGGCATTTTCCCAATAAGGAATACTGCAATAGGTATTTTTTGTGGTTCTGGGGTTTGAACTCAAGGTCTCACACTTGATAGACAGATGCTTTACCACATGAGCCAAGTATCTAGTCATTTTGGCTTTAGTTATTTTTTGAATAGGGTCTTACATTTTTGCCTGGATCACAATCCTCCCATGTAGCTTGTTGAGTGAGATGGAGTCTTAGTAACTTTTTGCCCTGGCTGGCCTCAAACCTTGATCTGCTCAATCTCTACCTCTCTAGTATCTGGGATTACAGGTTTGAGCCACCATGCCAGTCTGTAACATGCAATTTTTTTAAAGTCAAGGATTTATACTGATTCATAAAAAAAGATACATTTACATTAGTTCATTTTTATAATACATATTCATTTTAATTCTGCAAAATAAGTATTTCCAAAATTTGAAATCCAATATAGTCACCTTCTTATTGAAAATAAAGATTAGACTTTATTAAGGTAGGTAGGTAAAAAAGTTAACATTTAACTTTTTAATCATGAAAGAAAATCCATGAATTATACTTGTTTCACTACAAATTACACTGTTGGCATCTTTCTGCAACAAGTGACAATGAATATTTTTTTTGGTGGGACTGGGGTTTGAACTCAGGACTCTGCACTTGCAAAGCAGGTACTCTACTGCTTAAGCCGCAACTGTAGTCCATTAGGCTCCAGTATTTTGGAGATGGGGGTCTCTCAAACTATTTGCCTGGGCTGGCCTTGAACTGTGATCCTCTTTATTTCAGCCTCCCAAGTAGGTAGGATTACAGGCGTAAACCACTAGTGTCTGGTATAATGTGTGAATATTCTAATGCATAAAAAGTCCATGCAAACCAACAGAAAAAAGGACTAACATGCTAATTGATAAGTGGTAAAAAAAGAAACCCAGAAAATTTATAGAAAGGGAAACACAAATAAGCACAAAAGATAAATAAACATTTAAGAAAATATTTAACCTCATAATAACTAAAGTATAAGCCTGGTATGGGAGCCACACGCTGTAATCCTAGCACTCTAGAGGCTGAGACAGGATTGTGAGTTTGAGACTAGCCTTGGCTACATAGCAAGTTTGAGGCCAGCCTTGATTACATAGTAAGACCCTGTCACAAAAAATCAAAGCATAAAATAATACAACATTTCCTTATCTATTAGCAAATGTGTGTGTTTATGTGTGTGTGTGTGTGTGTGTGTGTGTATTTTAATGAGATTATCTAGTGTTGATAAGGCTACTATCACTTAAATAGACTAGTAAGAATCTAAATTATTATAACTTTTGCAGAAAGAACTTGACATCATCAATTTAAAACATCAAGAGAATTCGAAATACTCAGATATACAACCACAGTTATTCTACTTCTAGAGATGGACCTCAAGAAAATAATATGAGTGGCCAGGTGCTGATGGCTCATGCCTACAATCCTAGCTACTCGGGAGGCAGAGATTAGGAGGATCATGGTTCAAGGTCAGCCCGGGGCAAACAGTTTCTAAGATCCTGTCTCGAAGAAAATACAACACAAAAAAGGGTTGTTGGAGTGGCTCAAGTGGGAGAGCAACTGCCTAGCAAGTGTGAAGCCCTAAGTTCAAGCCCTAGTACTACAAAAAAAAAAGAAAATATGAAAGATGAAGCTTAATGTATCATGATTGTCACTAAAAATATTTATTATAATGAAAGTTAGAAAAAGCCCTAAGTGTTTAACAAAATCAGAAATAGTTAAGTTATAGTATAAGTTTAAAATTATGTATCGGGGTCTGGTAGAATGGCTTAAGTGGAAGGATGCCTGCCCAGCAAGCATGAGTCCCTGAGTTCAAACCCCAGTATCACAAAAAAAGAGAAGAAATTATGCATAGGAAACTATTTATTAGTTAATTATTTAATTCCAGTTTCAAAAGTGTGGGTAAGATTGAAAATTTTAAATTGCTTCTTGGTCTTTTGGCTAAGATCAAATGCAGACTTAGAATGACATTTATTAAAGATTAAGGAGAACAGTTACAAAATGCCATTGTGGGAGCTGGAACAGATTCAAAATTTTGTACATGTAGTTTTTAAAATGTTTTTGAAAGTGAAAGAAATGTATTATGATGTTAAAATAGTTAAGTATTGGTTTTTGGTGTTACTGGGGAGACAGTGGTACAGGATGCTCTACCATTTGAGCCACATCCCCTAAAACTGATAGTTTTTCAGTGATGAAATAATGGGTGAATACCTTCCCAAATGTTGCATAGTGCTTTCCCCCACATTTTCTATAATAAGCATATGTTACTTGTATAATAGTAAAAGAGGAAGATAACATGCTTATCCTGTAACTATGTGGGAAAGTGATGGGAGATCATGGTTTTTTTCTGTATTAGAGGCAGATTGTTACACTGTGGATCTGACAACTTACTCTTTCGCTTCCCGATATCCATGTCCGAGGTAGCAGCTTCACATAAAAGCACCATCCCTAAGGTAACCCCACCATCTTAGAAAACTGTTTAAGGAGCAATTCACATTGCTTTCATGAAGAAAATTAAAATGAATAAGTACATAAACGTTAACTCTTAATTACAACAAGTTAACCAAAATAATCTGTACCTCTACAGTGTGACAATTGTTTACTATGAACATATAATAATAATTAAGGTTGGAAGATTATTTCATTCATACAAAGGAAAATTGATATTTTAAACTAGCATCTTATCTATAATTTATACATGAAGTGAGTTTTTCTGAAGTCATACTTTGAAACAGTCTGCCTGAACATCCAGCTGTTGCCCCAGCCTCATATACATTTTAAAACACTGAATAATCATTTTCAGTATTTCAATCACCCCCCAAAGAAGAACATACTTGAAATGTGCATCATTTAGAGAGAATAATCACTCATTTTTATTTGGAAAATAATTTCTCAAAAACTTCAACAATGAACCTTTAAAGCACAAATTACTACCTAGCTACCTTGTTTTGCCCTATTGTAATAAAAAAGGAAAACCCAAGATGAGCCATGACCTCACTTTTATTCAGATTAATAATGGGAGTGACAGGAAGACAGAATGGATTGCCTCTTGCAAATTGGTAGCACAAAACACGGTTGAATGTTAAAATAAGCAATATCAAGTTTGAAAGCAAATGCATTTTTTTCTCATAGAAAAGAAATTCAACTTGCACTTTAGTGAATACCAGCAGCAGTAAAAACATCCCCAAATTAATTATGCATACACACATGCACACTGTATGCTACTGCATGTGGGTATAATTAAGGAGAAAGAGAAAAATAGGTGTTGGGATGAAGCCTTGAATTTCTAATTGGCTCTATAATTTGACTATTCATCCCCTCATTGCCATCTTGTACTCTTTCTTCAATAGCCTCTTGTTAGGGATGATGCCCATTCGTCATTTTTTAGTTGCTCAGCCAAATCTGTTCTCCAGCAATTTTCTTTCTCTTACTGAGGTTCTTTATAGCCATGTTAGAGCAAGGATTGATCATTTCTACAGGCTTTGGTTACCAGAAACTCTAATTAATGATCAAGACTTCTGTTTGGGGGAATGCTTGTCTTTGCATTATGATCTATATGCATTTCTTTTTTTCCTTTTCTGTGGTGCTGGGGTTCAAATCCAGGAGTGCCTGCATGCTAAGTAAGAGCTTACTATGGGAGAACTGAAGAGAAACATGGGGAGATGGACTGGGGGCCTGGCTCTTCTTAGCAAGCTCAAGGGCCTGAGTTTAATCCCCAGTACTACCAAAAAAAAAAAAAGGAAAAGAAAGAAAGAAAAAGAAAATTTGAGACAGTGTAGCATAATATATAAGGACTGGGTTATTAAAAGAACCACTAGAATTAAAATACAGTATGACAAAGGCAAAGATATTTGCATAAATTGAAGCAAAACTACAAAACTTTTGAAAAATTTAAATTATTCTGGTTAGTATTGTCCAAGGTAAATCTAAACAATGACATATAATTCCTTTGCCTGTTGAATTAGCAGTTTAAAAAAATGAGAATGCATAATGATGGTTAGGACTTGCCAGAGATGCCAGTGCACAAGTACATTTCTGGCAGCAAAATAGTTTTTGAAAACAATTTAGACATCACATTAAGAGGAAGAGATGCTAGGTTTGGTGATACATGTCTATAATCCCAGCACTTGGGAGGCTGAGGTGAGAGAACTGAAAGCTCAAGGCCAGCCTCTAGGGTACACAGAGAGAACCTGTGTTTAAAAAAAAAAAAGGCAAGCTGGGTGCCGGTGGTTCATGCTACTTTGGAGATTGACACTGGGAGGATCACAGGTCCAGGATGGCCCAGACAAATAGTTTGCAAGATCCCATCTCCAAAATAACCAGAGCAAAATGGACTGGAGGTGTGGCTCAAGTGGTAGAGTGCCTGCTTTGTAAGGGCTAAGATCCTGAGTTCAAACCTCGGTACTGCCAAAAAAAGGTTAAAAAAAAGTTTTCTTGTGGGGTGCGGGTGTAGCTCAATGCTAACATGAGTAGCACATGCAACAACCTAGGTTTGATCTTCAGGACTACAAATTTAAAAAATGAAACCTTTTTACAACCTCTATTCTGAACTGTATTACTTGCTCCTTGTACATTCAGTGTAACTACTGGTATATCTGGATTTATATCATTTTCCTCTGTTTTCTATTGGCCCTTTTTTCCCTTTCTTGCCTTCTTTCGGATTAATCAATTTTTCCCTTTACTCCCTTTTATTCATGTAACAGTTTGCTAACAATACTTGTTTCAACATACATTCTTTTGCCCTGCACCAGTGGTTCATACCTGTAATCATAGCTACTTGTGACACAGATTGTAAGGATCATGATTTAAGGGCAGCCTGGCAAGCCTGAAGTCCTGAGTTAAGTCCTAGTCCTGGTCTGGTGGAATGGCTCAAGTGGTAGAGCACCTGCCTAGCAAGCATTAGGCCCTGAGTTCAAACCCCAGTGCCACCAAAAAAAAAATCATTTGTGCAAACCCCAGTCCCACAAAAAATGACTATTTTTCTTTTTCTTTATCTGTATTTTCAGATTTCTCTGTAATCTTCATTTATTTTTAAAATATAAAGGACATACAATATAGAAAATGCTTATATCAAGATACCAAACTTCACACAAAGTATGCTTTTAACTACAAAAAAAGGAATACCCCTCCATGAAGCATACATATAGGGAAAGAATGTAAGAGAGGACAGGGGATGTGTTCAGTGGCAGAGTTACGTAGCATGGGCAAGGCCCTGAGTTTGATCTGTAGCACTCAAAAAAAAAAAACATCAAAAATGCTTAGTATTTTTTTCACAATGTTCCCTTAAAATATTTCTAATCAACATAGTAAAATAAAACTGGGAAAGACATACACAAACATTTTTTTAAAGAGCTGGCAGAGTGGCACAACTGGTAGAGCACTTGCCTAGCAAGCATGAGATCCTGAGTTCAAACCAAAAAAAAAAAAAAAAACCACATTTACTAAAGATGGCATTTCCAGTAGTTTTATTTTTTTTTTGAAACATGCATGGTCTCATTATGTTACCCAGGCTGGCCCTGAACTTTCTGGGCTCAAGCACCCTCCCTACTTAGCATCCTGAGTACCTGGGACTGCAATTGTGAGCCATTGTGCCAAGGATTGAATTTTGTTATTCTTATTTGTATTTTCTAAAATTTCTTTAACAAGTATTACTTTTATAATCACAAAAAAGAATTTAGCTTCTTTTTCTATGGTCATAATGACCATAATAACCTTCAAAATTCTTGGCTTAGTCTTTCCCAGTACAACTCCTTTTCCATAGAATAATAACTCAGGTAGATGACCTCTACGTAATGTAAGCGTTGAGATGAAAAGACAGGGCAAGTGACTTTACCACCAAGTCACCGGACAACCTGGGCTATAACTGATTCTAATATATCAATGTCAGAACATCCTGGGCAGGAAGTTAGAAAAAAAAAAAAAAAGAATCCCCTGGCTGAGAAAGTCAATTCCAGGATCATTAGATTTGTTTACATTGTTTGTTCCAGAGACTTGCTGCTGTATTCAGATGGGTAAACTGTGTTCAGTAACACAGGCTGAGTATTCCTCACCTGAAATGCTTCGAAACAGAAAGGTTTTGGAATTTGGAGGTTTTTTTCTTGTATTACAGGTTGAGCATCCCTAATCCTGACATTCTGAACAAAGTTTTGGAGCTCACAGCATTTGGGATTTTGGATTTTCAGATAGGGATCCTCAATATGTGTTAGGAAATTTAGACTCATCTCTCTGATGTCACTCTTACCTATCCTTGCAATTTACAAATGTCAGAAAGTAAAAACTAGCTTGGGCTAGTAAAAGTCTGCCCTTCCATTCAAGAGGACAGAACAGCACACATATAAGGCAGCAACAGCTGCCAAGTTCACAGGAAATAATATTTCTCCCTGGGACATGGCTCAACTGAAAAATGTCAAAACACCTCCATCTTTGATTAATTACTGCTTTTTTACACACTAGAGAACACTGTTCTTTAAATTCATAAACTGTAATTATATCAGTAAGCATGAAACATTCATTTGCTGGAGGATCTAAGTCACTCAATTTATAAGTACAATTTCTAAGTATCCTCAATATACAACCAAGGTAGAAAACTCCACACTTATCTTTACTTTGTAGATTCTAAGGAAATAACACTGGAACTTTGTAGATTCTAAGGAAATAACATTGGTTCCACTTAACAGTCTACACTTGATGTTGACCCCTTTAGACTCAGCTTTGTCTTATTTTATAGGGGAAGGTGCTGGGGATTCGAGGGCCTTGTGCACAATAGGCAAGTGCTACCATTGAGCTACTGAATTGCCTTCATAGGCAAAGCAAAGCTAGGAGCTGAGGATGTAGCTCAATGGTAGAGTACTTGCATAGTATGCCCAAGGCCCTAGGTTTAATCCTCAGCACTGTAAAAACCAGGCAGAAAATAAGCCAGGTGTGGTGGTTCATGTCTATAATTCTAGCAGGTAAGGCTGAAGCAGGTAGATTGTGAGTTCCAACCCAGTTTGTACTATACAATAAGACTCTGTTTTAAAACAAACAAGAACAATAAAACACCCCAAAAGATGATGCTTCAATTAAATCTCACCTAAACTCCATCCTTTCCCCAAATTCTTATAAAATTCTTATTTTTCCTTTTGTAAGACATCCCAGGCTGGGGGCATGGCTTAAGCAGTAGAGCATCTGCTTTGCAAGCACAAAGTCCTGAGTACCACCGAAAAAGAAGAAAACACCCCGTGCTTCCTCTGATGTACAGTCTTCCTTATATCTAGAAGCCAACAGCCAGGTTCATGCCTATAGTCCTACCTACTCAGGAGGCAGAGATCAGGAGGATCACAGTTCAAAGCCAGCCCAGGCAAATAGTTTGTGAGACCCTATTTGGAAAAAAACCCATCACAAAAAAGGGGCTGGTGAAGTGGCTCAAGGTGTAAGCCCTAAGTTCAAACCCTAGTCCTGCAGGGGGCAAAAAAAAAAGAAGAAGCCAATAAACCTGGCTTTATAAATCAGACTTCAGGTTTGGCCCTGGTGGTCCTTAGTTTATTGAATTAAGATGGAAGACACTGGAAAGAACACACAAAGGATATTATGGGCTGCATTAGGAGAGCAGCCCCCAATCAAATGCTGTACAGAGAATACTACACTGTGAGAAAAATAAGCAAATTAAAATGCAGCACCAAAGACTTATAGTAAAAGGATACTGAACAGAAGAACAATGTGTGTTTCAGCTACAAACTGGGCTTGGCTGCTTCCATGGATATAATTCTGAGGAGGAGGGAGGGACAAAATGAAATATTTAAATATACATTAAATTCAGGCATCCTAATCCTAAAATGGGTTATGCTAAACCCTATGAAATTATTAATTCATCTGATGTATTTAAGCATGCAACATGCTTTGGATCTGTGACATTCATCAGTAAATAAGCTTTACTACTATAAAAGGTATTTCTGCATTATTGATTATCTATTTGTCTTTTCATTTAACAACAAAATATATAAGAAAATTAGTATTTAAGTATACAAGACCATGAGCTAAAATAATGTAAATTCCATGAACACTATGTTTTTCTTCTCTGTCACTGTATCTGATAACACCTAGCATGGTGCCTAAAAACAGGAGGTACCCCAGTATGTGATGAATTACTCTATTTAGTTGAAGGCTGACTTTCATTGTTAGCCATCTTAGTCCCAAGGACTCACCAAATGGAATAAGAAACTTCCCACTTTTAAGAGCACGGCATGATCTTATCAGTATCTGCAGCTTATTAACACAGAAAGATGAAAAAGTCAAAACTGTATCTAATTCCGTCAACTGCTGGTGCTTGTCTCACAGGATAATAACATTAAGTTAACTTGGGTCTATAATAGAAAGAAATCCCAGACTTCTCTTACCACATGTCCTGTGTGGGGATTCTTATGAGCATATGGTGGTCCTCTTATATGGTTCCACATTTGACCAGATGTCATAGCAAGCACAAAACACTAAGAAACAAAAGAATCAAATACTCATGGTCCACTTGGCCCACCTTGGTTAGATTAGTAGGTATTTGAAAAAGTATAACCGTTTAGGTAATAAATGCAATTTTCCAGACAAATTATTTAAGGCTTATATTTCACAAGGATCATAATTCAGTAATACTTTGAAAAGGGAAACACTCCATGTTTTGAGGCCAGCCTGTGCAAATAGTTTGAGAGACCCCATCTCCAAAACAACCAGAGCAAAATGGATTGGAGGTGTGGCTCAAGTGGTAGAGTGCCTGCTTTGCAAGCATGAACCCTTGAATTCAAACACCAGTCCCCTCAAAAAAAAAAAGGGAATACTATTTTAAAATTATAACTAAGCTTATACATTTCAAAATTTAATACCGAAAGCCTTTGGTTTTGAGATGGGGTCTTTTTATGTAGGCCAAGCTGGTCTTGAATTAACTAGGTAGGCTAGGCTGACCTCAAACTTAAGGTCTTCCTGCCTCTGTCTCCCAAGTGCTGAGATTAAAGGCATGCACCACCACGCCCAGCATGAAAAGACATTTTAGAATATTTTCAAAAGAACTACAATTATAATGTTACTTAGGTTGAATAAAAACCAAATACAGTGCTGGAGGCATGGCTCAAGTGGTAGAATACCTGCCTGAAAAGCACAAAGCCCTGAGTTCAAACCCTAGTACCACAAAAAAGTGGATACAATCAGTTTCTTAAAGCTTTGCCCATCCTAATGAGATAATGGAGGAAACAAAGTGATTTTAAGGGAGAAAAAAAATATAAAAACCTTTCCTTTGGGTAAGAAATAAACAAAATGATTCTAAATTCACTCACCAAAGCTGCAAAAGCCCATCCAGTTTTATTAAAGAGAAATTCCATATTGCTTCTTCGAAGATACACAAGTCCACCAATAACAGCCAAAAGTAATCCCAGCATAAGGGGTCCAGCATAATTTGGGGGTCTAATTACTCTAATCTAATGGAAAAGAGGGAAAACATTTTAAAGTATAATTTTTTACTAATTAAATGATAATGAAATTAAATCAAAGTTTGGTTATATTCAGGAAAAATGCTTTTTTCATTTTATTCCAATCAAAACAGTCTATATCCTAAATGGGATGGAATAGATACATTAATCAAACCATAACATTTTTTAGATTAAAAAAATTTGACAAGTATAGCTAGATAACTCACAGACTTAAGGTTAAGGGTGGTTTCTAGGCTGAACTTAATAGGGTAATACAGGGTGTTTTGTAATTTTACTCTTTCATCAGGATGATTCTGTTAATTGCCAAACTATGATCACTTCAGTGATAAGTGCACAAGACCAATTATGGTCTCCCAGTAAGATGCAGAGGGGACAATGGCAAATAACTTTCTACAAAGGAGGGAAACTCACGTTGACGTCCGTTCTGTCTGCGATCCATCGGGCAATCTGCTCTGCCGAAAAACCTCTCACCTGCAATTCGTATGTATCACCTCGCTTGGGTTTTCCTTTTGCAGGAAAGTTGATGAAAGTTGGAGCTGAATTCATGTTTAGCTGAATAAAGAGTAACCCATGGAAATAAAAATTATCAAGAAAATAATCTCTTTTTTTTGGGTGTGACTGAGGTTTGAACTCAGGGCTTTGAGTTTGCAAAGCAGGCACTCTACCACCTGAGCCACACCTCGAGTCCAAGAAAATAATCTTAATGGTGAATAATATCCTGAAATTTAGCCTTCATACGAGGAAAGCCCAAGTTTAGGTAGGTTAAGTAATTTGCCTAAGGAAAGTGATGAAGCAAGGGTTCAAACACAAGGCAACCTGTGACTGTAACTATTACACTTTACCAACCAGATATAAATTGCTAGTGAAGTAACCTACATTTTACTCTAGTACTAGCGGAAATTTCCCATGCCACAGATCTTTTAATCTGTTCCAAGACTGTGCAAAAAAGAATGCATTCATGAGCACTAAAGTTGTCTTATGTAGCTGAAGCAAGTTGCAAATAGAGTTCATTCTCAATTTGGAGGAAACGGGACTAGGATAATACTTGCAAAGTGCAGTGAAAAGTAATACAAAATGGCAGCCATGCGCAGAAACACTTGTAGAAAACAGAAAATCTGGTTAAGTCCTGCAAAAAGATTCTGAACAGGCGATGAAAGCATTCAGGTCCCCTCAACAGGAATTCCTATGATAGATTGGCTTAAACAAAACAATCATTTAAAAACATCAGCCATTCAATCCCAGCACCAAAAAAAAAAAAAGAAAAAGAAAAAGATAAAAACATCGGCCAATGAAATAATCCAATCCTTTGGTTCTAAACAAGTGATACCCTTCTAACATTTTTTAGACTTTCCCATAATTCAAGAGACTATACTGACTAGTGGATATGATTATGTGGTTCTCTTTGTATAATATGGTGAATTAAAGAATTAACAGACTAGACTTTGGTTAGCAATGTCCATGGATGTTATGGTTTCGTCAGTGGGCACAAAATGTCAGAAGTAGATAAATTCTTGCTATACTGTTAAAATTCAATTTCTGTATCTACAAAGCTTAAGAACCAGACCCTCAACTAATGTTTATCCTACCACATGGTACCCAAATTTTAAGTGTAACTCTTTTCTGTTGGTTTTTTTTGAGATAGTTTGTCCCTATGTATCACAGGCTGGCCTGGAACTCATGATTCTCTTGCCTGTGCCTTCCAACTGCTGGGATTTTACGTATACACCATTATGCCCAGCCCAAGTCAAACTCTCTTTTTAATATTTGTTTCACAATACCACCTTTGGACTTTTGAAAACATGTCTTTAAAAAAAGCCAATAACATATGAATACATTTCCCATATTAAAAATTTCAAAAAACATTGCAAGGTTATGAGGACCAGTTCCAGCGTATTATAGCAGCCAGTAAACATTTCCAGATCTTTCTGAATTTATTCAGATACATAAATACATACCAACAGAAAACATGCATTGCTTTGTGTTTCCTCTTTTCCTTTCTTTTTTTGTGGGAGGGTTGAGACAGGGTCTCATTATGTAGTTTAGGCTGGTCTGAACTTTTCATGTATACCAGGCTGGGCTTGAACTCCCAATCCTCCTGCCTCTGCCTCCCGAGTGCTGGAATCATTGGCATGTGCCACAACACCTGGCTTTATCCATTTTCTTTTAACATAAATGGCACTGCAAGATTCTATAACTTTGCTTTTAAAATTTAAACCATGTTTAAGAGGTCTATCTAGGATAGCGTACATGGACAGAATCTCACACAAACATGTAATTAAGTAATTATGCCATTGCTGGACTTTTAAGGTTTTTCTTTCTCTTCCAATTAGAAATAATGCTGCAATGAATGTCCTTGCATGTATTTCCCCATATGCAAGTGAAAGTATATCTCCAGAAATGCTTTGGTTATAGGGTAGAAACATTTTTAAACTAAGATGGATATAGACAAATTGCCCACCAATGTGGTTGCACAAATTTATACCTCTATCCTTTGGGTAGGAAAGTATCCATTTTCCTGTACCTTTGGCAAGAGTTGATCTGATAGGTAAAAAATGTATATTGTCATTATTGTAATTTTTATTTCCCTATTAGTAAACACTAAACAACCTATGGACACAATCAATAGAGTGAAAAGGCAGCCTGTAAAATTGAAGAAATTATTTGGATTTATTTATTGACAAGGGGTTAATATTAAGAATACATAGGGCAGCCGGGTGCCAGTGGCTCACACTATAATCCCAGCTACTCAGGAGGCAGAGATCAGGAGTAAAGGAGAGATGCCTATGACAGATGATGTACAAGAAGGTGAAGGTGACAAGTGTTTCTAATGATATGGAACATAGGAAGACCAGGCTTGGACAGAGGTAGGAGAGACAGGATTTTAATTTGGGACATAATTTTTAGATTTAGAAGTCATTCATGTTAAGAGTTACACACAAGCCAGGTGCTGGTGGCTCACTGCTATAATCCTAGCTACTCAGGAGACAGAGAACAGGAGGCTCTCGGTTTGAAACAAGCCCAGGCAAATAGTTTGAGAGACCCTATCTGGAAAAAACCCATTAAAAAAAAGGGCTGGTAAGTGGCTTAAGGGATAGGCCCTGAGTTCAAGTCCTAGAATCACACACACACAAAAAAAGGGTTACACACATATCTTTATTTTTTTGATATTTTATACAATGACTTTTGAATACAAGAAATTCAATGATGAGTTAGACAAACTTGCAAAGACAAAATTGGATCTATGATGTCGAGTGTTTATGTGCAAGGGAAAGAACTATAGTCACTGAGGTTAAAAATATAGGTGTGAGAGGTTATGACTGATAAAACAGGTGGATATAGGATCCAATACAAAGGAAAGGGGTTTAGCTTTGAAGAAAGATATTTTCCAAGAAGCAAAGGGGTAAAGGCGGGAACTTGTTCTACTAAGAACTTCATAATGGTGACATAATGGTGAGATTCATGTCATGATTTAAAAAATGACTATGGTAGAGTGTCTACCTAGTGAGTGTGAGGCCCTGAGTTCAAACCCCAGTACCACAAAAAAAAGACTTTATACATTGTACAGTTAATATGATTACAATGGATTAAATGATCAATTTTTATATATTTTACTACAATAAAAATATGTATAAGTTGCCAGGCACAGTGGCATATACCGTGTAATCCTAGAATGCAGGAAGTGGAGACAGGAATTGGGAGTTCTAGGTCAGTCTGCTGTAAATATGAAGACCCTATCTCAAACTTCACTCTCTCCCAAAAAAGTATAAGTTAAATATATGTATGTTACTTCCATATTCTAATAGGTTAGCATTGATCACTACTTTTTATGGTTAGTCATGTTTAGCTTTTAGTTTATTAACTATTCTAGATCTTCCTTAAGAGCAGTCCTATTTAACTTCTTGTAGCCATTGAAAAAAATGTATTCCTACATAAGAGAATAAACTAAAGATCTTACCATTTGAAATACATCAGAACCTTCATCAAAATCCACCATGGCAAAAAATATCCTGTTGGTAAATGCACTGGAGTATCGCCAAGAGTTTGCCAGGATCTGGAATTCCTCATCAGCTTGCCTAAATGCAATCAGATTTGTGAAGAAAACATAACACTTTAAAAACTCAATCTAGTTTACCAGTAGTGAAACAAAGGCTGGCTAAGAAATAGTAATTTTTTCAACAGAAGAAGGACTAAAGAGCATTGACAAGTTAGGCTATGCTTTTGACATGAAAGTCTTATCCTAAGTGCTAGAGATTTCACCAGAACTTAGTAATTATATGACTCTATTTCATATTCTGCCTACTTTTTAACCCAAAGTTCTTTCAGTGGTCACAAAAAAAGTCTAACTAATTGTCTCTACAAGTTCTTTTTGAAACAAGGTCTCACTATGTAGACCAGGCTGGCCTCAAACTCTTCTCCTGCCTCAACCTCCTGAGTAGCTGAGACCACAGGCACTCTCACACCCAACTTCCATTCTTGCAAGTATTCCCTCACTGAGCTATATCTCTAGTCCACAGAACAATTCTTAATACCCTAAATTATTCTAAGAGTCCAAAGACAAGGTAAAATTATTCTCCTCAGAGAAAACTGAACAATAGAATTAGTCCATTTAAAAAATCTAAAGCATGGGCTGGGTCTGGGGCTCAAATGGTGAAGTGCCTGCCTCATATGCACAAAGCCTGAATTCAAACCCCAGTACCACCAAAAAAAAAAAAAATCTAAAGCACAAATGCTACTTGGTAAATAAAAACACAAACAGATGAACTATTAGGATAAAAGATAAGCCTAGGGAATTGAGATTAATTGAAACCTCAAGTCACTTCTGACTTTTTGTATATCTTCCCTCATGCTTTCAGTATCCTAGATTGGTTAATCCTTCATTTATGATTAACTTTTAACTCCAACTTCTCCTGCATGTTTATTTATTATCTAGGACCTGGGGATTGAACCTAGGGCCTCCCACATGCTAAGCACTGCCTTTACCACTGAGATAAACCCTCAGCCCCCTCCTGTGTATTTTTATTTATTGCTAGCATCTAAGGTCAGGTCCTTAATATCTAATAGAACATTAAAATACTGACTCTACTTTCTCCTCCCCCAACGATTCTTACACTGTAATATGCAGTAGTCTTCCTAAATGACTACTTTACCGAAAATCTTCTCAGAAACCATCATTACTTTTCTGTCACCTTCAGAATATAGTCTCCAAGCTCTCCCGCTGGTTATTCAAGGTTCTTTATTACCTAGCTCCAAATATCTAGCATTTACCTAGCTATACTATTAATCATTCTCAAGCAGGATCCCTTAATTTCAGCATCTATCTGTGCACCTTTGTGCTATTATTACTTCTAACCAGAATAGCCCTATTTAAATCTGATCCATCTCTCTAGCCCCAGATCAAACCCTACCTCCTGCATCAGGCCAATCCTAACCACTCCTGTTGTATGTGCTTCCTGAAATTTACAGTATTTATTATGTATGTGGTTCACCTGGTACTTAGTCATAAGCTGCCTTATACTTCTAGCTGAATTTTTATGCTCATTACCCTAAGCAGATGATAAGGTAGGGTGTTGTTCTTACACTTGTCATCCCAACAACATCTAAAATACAGTATTGTTCACATTGCTGCTGCTTAGGTTCTTTTTTTTTTTTTTTGCAATACTGGGGTTTGAATTCAGGGCCTTGAGCCACTGAATTCACACCTTGAGCCACTCTACCAGCCTTTTGTTGTAATGGGTTTTTCAAGATAGGGTCATGCAAACTATTTGGCTGGTCTGGCTTCGAACCTTGATCCTCCTGATCTCTGCTTCCTGAGTAGCTAGGATTATAGGTGTGAGCCAGCAGCGCCTGCTTAGTTTCTATTTGTTGAATGAGTGCAGGAAAATGTGAGTTAACTTAAATTTGATTTTATAGAAAGTAAGGTATCAGTAAAGCTTAAGTCAGTGATAATTCCATTAATTTGCATTTAATACAGAATTATGAAGGTTTGTGCTTCCTCTCTGCCATTCTTGTGTGCTCTTGATTGCTACTGAGTAAGCTGATTGAGCTACAATTCTGTACTTTAAGTTCACAGTTTATAGTTAATATCTATCATTTTTTATTCCTTCTTTGTCATTTTTTGGTTTTTTGAGACAGGGTTTGGTATGTAGCCCAGGCAAGCCTCAAACTCACCATCCTCCTGCCTCAGCATCCCAAGTGCTAGGATTAGAGGCATGTACCACCACACTTGGCTTTTTTTTTTTTTTGCACTGTTGGGAATTAACCCAAGGCCTTATACATGTTAGGAAAGTATGCTGTCCCTGAGCTATACTCCCCAACCCCTTACTTTTTTTAAAAACATCACAGGAATTTAGTTTATGGTAGCAAATACTTTCAAGGCATTTGACAGAACTCAGAACTATTTGTTTGAAACAGGCTCACATCTATACTTGTATTTTCTATTCAGCACACATCCTAAAAAGTAAGTACTAATGAAGCCAAATACTTAGACTAACCCCCACCTCCAATTCGAACATCCTTAAGAAAGTTAACAAGGCTTAGAGTAGCATAACATACTAATTTGAAACAAGGCTGGCTGTTCTTCACATGACCAAGCTGTCAGAGTCTGTAGAGCCTCCATGTTTTTATTAAACTATATCTTCATAGAAAAGCTTTGTCATTTTACTTAAAAGTGAATTCCCATGTGAGACATACTGATCTAAAATTGAGTAAAAGCCAGGTCGGTGCATGCCTGTTGTCTCAGCTACCTGGGAAGCTAAAGCTAGAGGATGGCTTGAGTCCAGGAGGTCAAGGCCAGCCTGAGCAACATAACAAGACCCTGTCTCATATTTAAAAAACAAAAAACAAGTGAGTAGCTGGCGGAGTGGTCAAGTGGTAGAGTGCCTGCTTAGCAAGGGTGAGGCCCTGAGTTCAAACTCCAGTACTGCCAAAAAAAAAAAAAAAAGAGGCTTTTATAAAAAAGCCAGGTGCTGATGGCTCACACCTATAATCCCAGCTATTTAGGAGATAGAGATCAGGAAGATGTGGTTCCAAGCCAGCCCTGGCAAATAGTCCACGAGATCCTATCTCGAAAAAAACCTATCACAAAAAATGGCTGGTGGAATGGCTCAAGGTGTAGGCCCTGAGTTTAAGACCCAGTACTGCAAAAAAAAAAAAAAGTGAGTAAAAAGTCACTAAAAATAAAAAGCTAGCCAGGCACCTGGCTCATACCCGTAATCCTAGCTACTCGGGAGGCAGAGATCAGGAGGATTAAGGTTTGAAGTCAGCCCAGGGCAAATAGTTCTGAGACCCTATCTCAAAAAAAATCGATCACAAAAAAAGGCTGATGGAGTGGCTCAAGTGGTAAAACCACCTGCCTACCAAGTGTGAGGCCCTGAGTTCATACCCCAGAACTGGAAAAAAAAATAATAAGTTAGTTTATTTTTCAGTATCCATTTTAAATTGTCAATGGTGTTTTGTTTTTAAAGATAATGGCAATCTTTATTCCTAAGATCACTCAGAAAGAGTAAAATACAATCAATAAGTCATTGTTAGATGATAATTTAAGTGAGATCAGTCTCCATCTCCAAGATTTACAATCATTACAAAATAAACAGAACAAAGAAACATCTCTAAGTCATACAACTTTAGCTTTAAAAATAATTTACTATTTTATGGTTTTGGTTTTTCTTTTGTGGTGGTGGGCATCAAACCTACGGCCTTGTGCATGCCAGGTAAGTGTTCTACTAATGAGTTACATCCTCAGGAAAAAACTAATTTTATTCAATTAGCAAATAATAATTGCATACATTTATGGGACAGTGTGATATTTTGGTGTGTGCATGTAATTTAGATTAAATCAAGTTAATGCATTACCTCACCTACTTAATTGTTTTGTGGTGGGAACGTTTAAAATATACTTTGAGTAATTTCAAAATATACATTATTATGAACTAAGCCAGCATGGTATACAGTAGAGCACTACAACTTACTGTTCCTATCTAAATGAAACGATATACCTTTTGGTCAACATTTCCCCTTCTCTATCTCTGCCTCCAGTCCTCTCGTAATGACTGTTCTATACTTTGCTTCTTTTAGTGTTGACTGCTCTAGATTCCCCATGACATCACATGCATTGCAGTTTGGGTTTTTTGGGGGGGAGGCAGTACTGGGGTTGGAACTCAGGGCCTCACTCTTGCTAGGCAGGCACTCTACCACTTGAGCCACTCCACCAGCCTTGTTTTGTTTTTGAAGTGCTGGGGATAGAACCCAGGATCTTGAGGACGCTAGGGCAGAGCTCTTCTACTGAGCTACGACCCAGCACCCTATCTTTCTGGGGTTTTTTTGTTTTGTTTTGATTTGATTCTTTTGAGAAACGGTCTCCTTTTGTAGCTCAGGCTGGCTTTGAAGTCACAATCCTCCTGCCTCCACCCCCTAAGTGCTGGGATTACAGGTATATACCACAACACCTGGCTCACATCTTTGCTTTTTTTTTTTTTATTTTATTCATATGTACATACAATGTTTGGGTCATTTCTCCCCCCTTCCCCCCACCCCCTACATCTTTGCTTTTAAAAAAAACCACCCAGTTCTCTCATATCCCAAATTTGGATGAAGCCATCATTATTTCATTAATAAACATCTTAAGCTTTGGATATGCCACTTAAAATTTTGAGAGCCTGTGTCTTCCAAAAATGGAAGAAAATTTGAAGCCAGGTGTGGTGGTACACACCTGTAATTCTAGCACTTGGGAGGCTGAGGAAGGAAAATTCAAAGTTTGAGATCAGGGGCCTGGCATAGTGTCTCATGCCTATAATCCCAGTTACTTGGGAGGTGGAGATCAAGCGATCACAGTTTGAGGCCAGCCTGGGCAAAACGTTAGTGAGACCCTTATCTCAATCAATAAGCCAGGCATGGTAGTGCATGCTTGTGATTCCTGCTACTTAAGAGGCCACAGGTACATAAGTAGAAGGATCAAAGTCTGAGGCTGGCCTCAGGCAAAATGCTACATCCTGCCTAAAAAATAACTGAAGTTAAAAATGCATGGGTACCCCCAGGTTCAAGTGAGGTTTGAAGCCAGCCCAAAGTTGGTTCAAATGGTAGAATGGGAGTTCCTGAGTCCAAACCCAGTATCATAAAAAAAAAAAAGTTGGGTGCTTGTGGCTCACGATTGTAACCCTAGCTACTCAGGAGGCAAAGATCAGGAGGATCATGGTTTGAAGCCAGCCCAGGCAAATAGTTAGTGAGACCCTGTCTCGAAAAAAACTTTCACAAAAAAGAGCTGGCAGAGTGGCTCAAGGTGCAGGCCCTAAGTTCAAAGCCCCATTACCGCAAAAAAAAAGAGAGAGAGACAAAGTTCAAGGACAGCCTAGGCTACACATCAAGACCCTATCTCTCCCTCTCCTTTCTCTCTCTCTTTCGATCTCTCTCTCTTTCTCACACACACTTTTGTGTGTTTTTGCTTTACTGCCTTTCTGGAGTTGTGATAAAACAAGGGTGTGAAGTTGAAAGTACTCGTAAATAATAGAACACTACTTCAATGCTATTGGCATTTATAAGATGGTTCTTATATAAGTAATTCATATAATGGATACGATATCTTATTCATGCTTCCACCACCAACATGGACAACCAAGACTTGATTTTAAAATAGACATTCTAAGTAAGTAAGCTTTACACATTAATTAGATACCCACAGAACTAAATTGGTTATTCTGAGATTGAAAAATGGCTAAAAGCTTGTGAGTTATTGAATTTCAAGTGTAGTTGAAAGAGCATACTTGCAAACAACACACTGTCTGTGAAGTTGGAGAGCAGTGAACATGACAATAACAGAGTAATTTCTCGGTGGGGCTTTAACAAGACGACGGAACTTGTCTCCATTCATTCTTATTACAGGTCTTTTATTGGTCCACTCCATTAGCTGACTAACTTTCTCAGATAGCACCATCTAAAAAAGACAAAATGAGCACACTGTTAATATACTCAACTTGGCATTTGAAGTTACTTTAGCTAAAGCTGGCTGTGGTGGTGCATGCCTGTAATTCCAGCTACTCAGCAAACTGAAGTAGGAGGCTCTCTTGAGCACACAAGTATGAGACCAGCTTGGGCAACATAGTGAGATCCCATGCTAAAAAACAAGTGAGGTGCTGGACACTAGTAGCTCATGCCTATAATCCTAGTTACTTGGAAGGCTGAGATAGGAGGATCACAGTTCCAGGCTAGCCCAGGCAAATAGTTCGTGAGAACCTATCTCCAAAATAACCAGAGCAAAATGGACTAGAGGTGTGGCTGAAGTGGTAAAATACTTGGCTTGACAGTGCGAAGCCCTGAGTTCAAATCCCAGTCCTACCAAAAGAAAAAAAATACAAAAATAAAAACAGAACAAAAAAAACAAGGGGCTGGCAGAGTGGCTCAAGTGGTAAGAGTGCCTGCCTAGCAAGTATGAACCCTTGAGTTTAAACCCCAGTGCTGACAACCCCCACAGAACTAGAAAACAAAAAACAAGTCAGGTGTGGTGGTACAGACCTATAATCCCAGCATTCAAGAGGTGGAGGCAGGGGTTAGGGGTGTGGTTCAAGTGGTAGAGCACTTGCTTAACAAAAGAAAAGCCCTGAATTCAAACCCCAGTACCACAAAAACCCCCCATAAAAACCTAAAACAAAATAAAAAGTTACTTTAGCTAGAAAACTTACTTAAAAACCAAGCCCATCAAGCAGAGAATGCAGAACACTTAAGAGACCTACAAACAAAATTTGGCAGTAGGGGCTGATGATAATTAGTCTTCTTTCATTTTTTTTTTTGAGACAGAATCTGGCTAGACAGCCCAGGCTGGCATTGGACTTGTGACACTCCTGCCTCAGCTTCCCAAATGCTATGGTTTAGGTATGTCCCACCATGTCCAGCTCAATTATTCTTAAAATTTAGTATTGAATAATATGAGTCATTTATAACTTACTGATAAAAATATAAAATCATAAAACCTTTCATTTGCCAGTTTGCTAGGTTTTATATAAAATTTTACTTCTCTTGGAAAAAAGCTACAAAGAATGCAATGTTGCAAATGAAGAGTAAAGTGATAGGAATCACTGTACCTGATTTTAAGGTTTACAATAAAACTGTAATAATCAATAATCAATAATCAAGATTTACAATAAAACTACAACAATCAAGTGTGGTACTAAGGTAGAGATGGACACAAAGGTTAATGGAACAGAATGAAGAATTCCAGAAATAGACCTACACAAGTATAGTCAACTGATTTTGCAGAAAGTTACAAAAACCATTAAATGGAGGAAGAATAGCCTTTTCAACAAAGGAAAAATCCATGGCCAAAGATTAAAAAAAAAAAAAAATCTGCCAGGTGCCGGTGCCTCATGCCTATAATCCTAGCTACTCAGGAGGCAGAGATCAGGAGGATTGCGGTTTGAAGCCAGCCTGGGCAAAATTCTATGTCTCCAAATTCTATGTCAAAAACACCCAAAAAAGGGCTGGTGGAGTGGCTCAAGGTGAAGGCCCTGAGTTCAAACCCCAATACCACACACACACACACACACACACACACACACACACACAAAAAAGGTAAGAAACTCTAACCGAAACACACCTTTATAGACCAGGCCCCATGACTCAGAGGCAGAGATCAGGAGGATAACAGCTCAAGGCTATCCAGGGCAAGAAGTTAGCAAGATCCCATCTGGACCATTCCCACCGCCCCTATCCTCCCACCCTCCCACCCCCTCCCATCCCACAAAAAGGTATATATGTATGTATGTAATAACAACAGAAAATCCTATCCTGGAGAGAATGTGGAGAAACTGGGTCTCTTAGGTGGGGAATGTACTATGACACACCAAATCTGGAAAACAGTTTAGAAGTTTCTTAAAAATGTAAGTACACACAAAACACACAACCCAGCTGGTAAAGGGTAGGAGAGAGTGACCATGAGGTAGACAGGATAAGAGGGAAAGTGATCAAGATAGCTTCGGGAAGCTGCTGGTTCCTCTCAACTCACACAACTCTGTTTCACATATTTTTAAAATGTGCATTGTTTATTTTAAATCCATCATTAATTTTGCTGTATTTTTCAAATTAAATTTGATAGTTGTCAGCAAATTCAAACATGATTCAGCTATTTCATTCACCACGGTGACAAGTTCTATTTTGGGCTATTTGAGAAGAGTGTAAAGCTTTAATGAGTATTTATATAGCTTTATACAGTTTCTATTCAACCATATATGATCATGCCAATATAAGAAATAAATATGCTTTAATTAGTTATAAATATCTACAGTTTTTTACACAAAAATTCATTTCTTTTCCTTGCAGTGCTGGGGATTGAACTCAGGGTCTTGGGCATGCTAGGCTGTTGCTTTGCCACAGAGCTACAACCCCAGCCCATAAAAATTCTTGAATAGACATCTTTAACTAGGGCTCTTAAATTTTTTTAAACTGTCATTTCCAAGTATTAGGATGGAACAAAATGTCTTCATTATCAACTACTATATAAAATTTTATAATATTCCTCTTCCTGTTTATTATCAGCCTGAAAAAAACAGATTTCTGGTTATTTAAACCTCAAATGATTTATCAAAACCAAGAAAGTAGTTCAAAACTGCTATGAGGAAAAAAACGGTAGTTCAGAGGAATTATATTTTTTGAAAGTTCTTACAAAATGGGAAAATCTTCAAAAAACTGTTTAGTGCAAAAACAATAAGGTTACCTTCTGAAAATAAACTGAAGCTAGATCACAGCAAGTGAACTAGTTTCAAACTTTTAAAATAAAATTACATGAACATATCCTAGAATATAATAATTAGAAATTGTAAGAGCTGGGCATGGTAGTTCACGTGCCTGTAGTCCCAGCTATTTGGGAGGCTGAGGCAAGAGAATGACTTGACCCCAGAAGTTCAAGGTCAGCCGGGACAACTCAGTGAGACTCTTTCTCAAAAAAGAATAAGAAGAGCGGGCACCACTGGCTCACGCCTATAATCCTAGGAGGATCAAAGTTTGAAGCCAACCCTAGGCAGATAGTTCATGAGACCCTATCTCGAAAAACCTTTCACAAAAAAGTGCTGGTGGAGTGGCTCAAGGTGAAGGCCCTGAGTTCAAACCCCAGTAACTTGCAAAAAAAATAAAAAGTTATAATCCATATTTACAATGATCTAATATTTTAATGTATTTTAAAGTGAGGTATTTTTAATATTTGGGGTTATTATTATTATTATTATACCGGGGTTTGAATTAAAGGCCTCATACTTGCTAGGAAAGTGCTTTACCGCTTCAGCCACACCATCAGCCCTTTTTAGTTCTTTTTTTTTTTTTCCAGATAAGGTCTCATGCTTTTGCCTGGGGCCAGCCGTGGAATGCTGTCCTCCTATAGCTGGGATTATAGGTGCATGCTACCACTTATCTAGTCCCTCCCTCTGTCCCTCTCTTCCTCTCTCTTTCTTCCTTCCTTTTGTTTGAGACAGGGTCTTGCTGTGTAGCCTAGGCTCAGTTCAAACTCTTGATCTTCCTTGCCTCATCCTCCTGAGTGCTGGGATTACAGGCATGAGCCACCACACCCAGCTTGACATATTCTTTGAGACAGGGGCTTCGTAACTTTTCTGCCTAGGCTGGTTTCAAACTGTGATCCTCCTATCTCCACCTCCCAAACAGCTGGGATTACAAGTATAAGCCAATGCACCTATCTTGATTTGATTTTATAGGAAAATAGTTGTAACTATTTGGAATGACTAATGTGTCAGGCAGCTACTTCTATTAAAAATCAAGAGTCCTGCCAGCCCAGGCAAATAGTTCGCTAGTCCCTGTCTTGAAAAAACCCATCACAAAAAAGGGCTGGCTCAAGATGTAGGCCCTGAGTTCAAGTCCCAGTACCACAAAAAAAAATCAAGAGTTCTAGGTTTCACTCCTCCCCTCCCCAAATTTTTTTTGGTGGTACTAGGATTTGAACCCCAGGTCTCATGCTTGCTAGGCAGGAGCCAGCCATTCCACCAGCCCTTTTTTGTACTGGGTATTTTCAAAATAGGGTCTTGCAAACTATTTGCCTGGGCTGGTCTCAAACCACAATACTCCTAATCTCCTAATCTCTGCCTTCCATGTAGCTAGGATTACAGGCATGACCCACAGTGCCCAGCTCTGTGTAGGGTAGGTGTAGGGTAGGTTTCAAGAATATGGAATTTTGGGGCTGGTGGAGGCTCAAGTGGTAGAGCACCTGCCTAGCAAGAATGAGGCACTAAGTTCAAACCCTAGTAACCTCAAAAAAAGAATATGGAATTTTGCCGGGGTTTGAAGTCCACTCAGGCAAATAGTTCACGATATCCATATCCACAATAACCAAAGCAAAGATGGGCTGGAGGTGTGGCTCATGTGGTATATTACCTGCTTTGTAAGTGGGAAACCCTGAATTCTAACCCCAGTCCCATTAAAAAAAAAAAAAAGACTGCCAACCCTTTTTGTGAAGAGTTTTTTCGAGACAGGGTCTCACAAGCTATTTGCCTGGGCTGGCTTCGAACCATGATCCTCCTGATCTCTGCCTCCTGAGTGGCTAGGATTACAGATGTGAGCCACTGGCACCCAGCCATTGTGTTTGTTTTTGAGAGATAGTCTTGCTATGTAGCCCAGGCTGACCTTGAAATCCCTATGGAGACCAAACTGACCTTGAACTGGTGATCCTTTTGCCTCAATCTCTCAAATGCTGGGATTACAGACACGTCTTTTTTTTGGCAGTACTGGGGTTTAAACTCAGGGCCTTGTACTTGCTAAGCAGGCGCTCTACCACTTGAGCCACATTCCAAACCCCAGAAAGCATTCTTTTTTTATTATTATTGTCATGCTGTATGGGGGTACACTGGAGCATTTACAAAGGTTCTTACAATGTATCAAATATATCATAATTGAATTCACCCCCTCCACTGCTCTCCTTTATTCCCCCTCTCCCACAGAAAGCATTCTTGATCAAGGTAGACCTCTAGTTATGAAGAAACATCTTCTTTGGGGTGCCTCTTTGTCCTTTGGCAAGAGCTTATTATTTGAGTAATGAGGGCTGGTAAAGTGGCTTAACTGATAGAGTGATGCCTAGCAAGATGAGGCCCTGAGTTCAAACCCCAGTACCACCAAGAAAAAAAAGACTGAATAATGAAAGTCATGGTTCAGAAATAAAATTTTATGGGCTGGGAGAGAGGCTCAAGTGGTAGCGTGCCTGCCTAGCAATATGTTAGGCCCTGAGTTCAAACCCCATTACTACTGCCACAAAAAGACAAAACTTTAGGAACTGTGGGTGTAGTTCAGTGGGACAGCATGTATTTAATATGTGCAAGGCCCTGGATTTAACTCCCAACAGCACCACCTCTTCCCAAAAGAATAAAAAATTTGTTTCCTGTATCACCTCTACACAGTGTCTCACTATTCATCTCCTAGGTATTCTTTTATCTTTCAAAGTCACAGCATTCAAATGGAAGAGATTAAAACTTCATCTGTAGCCTTTAGGGTCCTCCCAGTTACTGTTTAATAGCTCATATTTTTGTTTTTGCAGTGCTGGGGATCGAACTCAGTACCTTAAGCATGCTAGGCAAACACCCCACCACTGAGCTACATCCCTAGACTGTTTAACACTGCAAATTATTAGTTAGAAACACATTTCTCAAGGACCAGAGTATGTCAAAGTAAGAGGTTTATCAAGTGAGCTACTCAGCAACCCAGAAAAGCAACTGATTTGGAAACCAATCCTGTTGCAAATACTTTTTCCACTGACAGTTTTAAACACTTGAGAAAACATTGACCCAAAGTTTTAATTTGCATTGGATATTAATTTAAAACAAATCATGGGCTTACTATGGAAAAACATTAGATTATAAGCAAAGGCATTCACAATCAATTCTTCTCTTTCCTACTGAGAGTACATTAGTCTATTACTATCAGTCTATACTTGAAAATAGCAATACAGGGTTGATGGAGTAGCTCAAGTGGTACAGCGCCTGCCTAGCAAGCCTAAGGCCCTGAATTCAAACCCCAGTTCTGCTGGAAAAAAAAGAAAATAGCATTACAACACAGCAATAAGCACAATTAAAATATGGTACTAACAAGCAAAGAGAGCTTAAAGTGTTTTCCTTCTCAGGAAACGTTTAAATTAGCATAGTTCACAAAATCCTCCACTAACAGGAAGTCAATTAATATTTCTAATCTTGTTAGGAATAATCAAACATTTAGAAAAATCTAAGAATACAAGGAGTTAAGAAGATTTTCTTGAACAGCAGTGAGAAATCAGTGGTAGCAGAATAGCTTAAACCTTAACAAATACAAATTCTCCTACTGTCAGTGAATATTACTCATCAAAAAGAAACTACAGGAACCTAATAGTTATCATTTAGAGCTAAAACTGATTCTGCCTTACAGATTTCTTTTGAATTTCATAACTAATAAAGCTATGCATTACCAGTCTGAATTTCTCTAAAACACATCTCCCTTTCTCCAAAACTTATTTGATTGTGTCACTAGGGTTTATTCATAAAATTTCTTCATATTTTGATCCAGCCATACCACTTCTGGGTATATACCCAAAAGAATCAAAGTCAGTTTACTATAGAGATAATATACGATGTTTGCTTTGGCACTATTCACAATAGCAAAACTATGCAATCAGCCTATGTGTCCATCAACTGATGAATGGATAAAGAAAATGTGGTATATACATACTATGGAGTTTTAATCAGCCATAAAGAAAAATGAAAGGATCCAGGCACCAATGATTCACACCTGTAATCCTAGCCACTTGGGAGGTTGAGATTGGGAGGATCCTGATTTGAGATCAGCCTGGGCAAATAGACCCCATCTCCGAAATAACCAAAGCAAAATGGACTAGAGGTATTGCTCAAGCTGTAGAGCACCTACTTTGTAAGCCCAAAGTCCCCAGTTCAAACTCTAGCCCCACCCCCGCAAAGCAATAACAAAATAGAAGAATGAAGGGCTGGGCATGGCTCAAGTGGTACAGCACCTGCCAACAAAGCATGAGGCTCTGCAATGAGATCATGTTGTTTTTGGAAAATGGATGAACTGGAGATCATTACATTAAGTGAAATAAGCCAGTCCAACAAAGACAAGTATCCTGTTTTCTCTCATTTGTGAAAGTTTTTTTTTTGGGGGGGGAACAAAAGAGAAAAATCAAGGTCATAAAAACAGAGAGGGGACTACTAAGGAGACAGAATGGAAGGGGAAAAGGGGGAGAGGAGGAGGATAAAATGAAGCAATGCAGGGGTGACTATGATCAAAGTACATTATATGCATGTGTGGAAATACCATAATGAAAGTCCTCATCATATACAATTAATATACACTTAAAATGTTCATCTTTTTAGCTTTCCTAATCATCTACCTAGTCTTCAGATGTTAGTAAAATAAAATTACTGGTTACACAATACATTTTCAACTCCATCCTTGAATTAACAGTGAAACTGAACAGATAGGGAAACATAATTGACCGATAATTACTGTAGGAGACAGACAGTGAGCAGAGAAGAGAGCATTTTTAATCCTTAAATGCCATCTGCTCCATTCTCAGTTTACCTACTTCCTGGATACGCTAAAATATAACATTGTCTCTTTACTTGTTTTTCTGGGGGAGGGGATGGTTGTCTGAATTTCTTTATTTTGCAACTGCTACTGAGCCCACTTGTCAGTAATATCTTTCAAAGCATGGCAGGTTTTATGCATCTGTGATACTTTTATGTGTCAGTTTTCAAAACAATGTTACAGGGAGACTCCATCTTCAAAATAACCAAAGCAAAAATGTCAGGAGGTGTGACTCAAATGGTAGAGTGCTTGCTTTGCAAGCCTGAAGCCCTGAGTTCAAACCCCAGTACCACCAAAGACCCAATGTGACAGAACATAAACATTTATCCTGTGATAACCTGCCTGATTAAAAACATAGGTGACTCTTCCTCATAAAACATCACAAAAAGATCAGTTAAAGACATCTTGCTACCTAGAGGAACACGACCTGATTTTCTAATATTCATCTAATGTCTTCCATATGCCAGGTACTGCATTAGGGACTTTATGGACTCAGCTCATCTTATTTAATTTTTACAACAGCCACAGAAAGGCATTTCTCTCATTCTGCTGGTGAGGAAAATGAGACTCAACAATTTTTTAAAGATCACTGGAGTTGGATTAAAGCATATTTTAAAAAATTAACAGCATTTTTTGAAAACTAAGAAGAGAGGGGGACACTGCCATCTCATCATTACTGTGACCACTTTTATTATGCTTCGGTATGCTTTGTGCATTCATCCTTTTCCATTTTTATATTACCTCATAATTATAGATTCATAGAAACAGGTCAAGAAACATAATTCTGCCAGACATGGTTAGTGTAAAGTTATAATCCCAGTACTCTGGAGGTTGAGGCTAGAAGGTTGAAAGTTCAAGGCCAGTCCAGGCTACATAGAGAGACCTTGTCTCAAAAACAAACAAAAAAACCTTTTTTTTTTTTTTTTTTGCAACACTGTAGATTGAATCACACATGCTAGGCAAACACACCTAACAACACTGAGCTACATCTTCAGCCTTTTTTCTAAAGTTTTGTATTGAGACAGGATCTAGCTAAATTGTCCAGGATGGCCTTGAACTTGTGATCCTCCTGCCTCCATCTCCCAAATGGCTACTTAGGTTTACTGGCATGTACTACCACACCTGGCCTGAAAATACGAATAATTTTACCAAAGACTATACTTCATTTTTATCATCCTGCCTCCCTAGGACAAGACCAGATTCAAAAACAAGCAACTTCCCTTCTACACAGGGGGAAAATAACTCACCATAAAAATAAAACCAGGCCTGGGAGTGTTGCTCAGTGGAAGGGAGCTTGCCTAGCATACATGAGGCCCTGGTTTCGAGCCCTAGGATCACAAAAAGTTAAATAAAACCAGTCACTGTAAAAGAAATCTTTTGTGGCCTAGCAGAGAGTGCAGGAGTCAGACAGACTACAGGTGGAATCCCAATTCAGCTTCTTAGAGCTATGCTTCTTTGGGAAAGCCTCCATCTCTCTCTTGCTTAACTTTAGTATTTTTATCTTTTAAAAGGGGTTAATACTTACTCTGCAATGTTAATGTGAGGATTACAGATAATGCCTGTAAACCCTGGTGCCTGGCATGTAGAAGGCATTCAATAAAGAACAAAGGGGATGGCAGTGCGGCTCAAGTGGTAGAGCACCTGCTTAGCAAGCAGGAGGCCTGAGTTCAAACTCTAGGACCACCAAAAAAAAAAAAAACAACTTAAAACAAAACAGACATACACAGAAAAGTAACCTACAACAGAATACTGTATTTTGAAACTGTGCCTAAGTAATACTAAAGTGAACTTTTCAAAAAGTCACCTAAAACATTCTCAGAGAAGTATTGGTAAAAACTAAAGTATCTTAAATAGCCTATATTAACTCTATGGTTCTGATGGGAAAAATCCAATTTTAGTTTGTGAAACATAAGAAAACCTGCAAGAGAAAGAACAGATTCCTAATTCCATACATCCACAACTAGTTCATTCAATGTTTTTTTCTTTTTTTTGTGGGTCTGGGGTTTGAATTCAGAGCCTCACACTTGCCAGGCAGGCGCTCCACCACTTGAGCCACTCCGCCTGCCAGCCCTTTCTCATGTTGGGTATTTTCCAGACAGGGTTTCCCGAACTATTTGCCTGGAGCTGGCTTCAAACTGCCATACTCCTGATCTCTGCCTCCTGAGTAGCTAGGATTACAAGGCATGAGCCACCAGCACCTGGCATGAAGGTATTCTTTAGGATTTGGAGAATAGGAACACTCAGGTGAATGGGTAGGTGAGGAAATAGAGAAAAAAGTTCTTCCAGCAGAAGTCCCACGTGTGCAAACACTTGTACGAAAGATCAAGGCAGACAGGCAATTCATTATAACTAGTACAGGAAGAAGCCTGGACTGAGATGAGGCTGGAAGAAGCAGAATACAAACAGGTTCAAGAAGCCCTTTTTTATACTCTGTAAAACAGGCTAAAGCCTTTTCAGATTTTTCATGTTAGCTCTTCTGGCAGCACCATAGAGAATGTGCTAGAGGGCAATCAGTTAAGCAGTTAATGCAATATATTTGCAAGAGCAATAAAAATCCAAACAGTGGGCATGATTGAAAGGGAGTTACAATCTGATTCTTTTTAATTTTTTGATTAAGATAAAATTCACTTAACATAAATCTGACATACTGTCAGGTTTAAAACACATAGGTCAGTGTTGCTTCCTTTCTAAAAATAATCTATATTTTGCTAGGCACTTCCGCTTCTAGTTCACTAAATGAATAAACATAATTTCACTTGTATAAACTCTTGCTTTAAAAAATCTTCACTTTTTAATTTAAGAAGAGTAAGCTATCATTGTAGAAATTCAGACAATAATGATATACAAAGTGAAAACTGAAAGCATTTCCTTCATCAACACTGCTAACTGCCCAAAGATGGCCACTGTGAGGTTTCTCTATACAGATACATACACTTACATATACTTAAGAAAAACACAAGATTTCTAGGGTACAAAATTATGTATTGCTCTGCATCTTGTTTCCCACATAAGAGTGGCTTGGGACTCCTCCAAAAAACACACATCAATTTCTAGTCTCAGTGAATAAGACTGATCATTTTCTTTGATAGTTGTATATTTTTATTTTACTTTTTGCCAATCTAAATAACTTATTGTTTTAATTTGGTAACTTAGATTTTATTTTTATGGAATAGTTCAAATGCCCAGAAACATAAAGAAAGCTTCTTTCTTGAGTCAGCTCAAGTTAATAACCAACTGAAATGTTCACCTGGTATTTCAAACGTGTGCATATAGGTTTTGTGTACTAGAGGAAGCACAGAATGTACAGGAAATAACATTAGGATGGCTGACTAGGATTTTAACCCTTGCTCTGCAATAGTTAGCCATGTAAACTTAGGGCTGTTTTTCCTCATGTATAAAATTAGAGGGTAGACACAAATGTTACTGATCTTTTAAAGCTCCAAGAGTATATGGCTCCAAGTCACAAATGTTTCAAAACACAGTGTTAAAATTCGTCTGCTTGGATTTCTTACAGGTGAGTAAAGAATACTGTATCTCCTCAATTTCCCAAAGTCTCTGAGTTCCACAAGGAGGGATCTAGTATTGCTCACTTATGTATATCAAGCACATAGCACAGTATATAGCGCGCTTGACATTCGTTCATTAAATATTTGGACGATGTAATAAACCAGGCATAATTTCACTTGGTCTAATCCTCACACTCCTAAATTGAAAATGCCACAAAACAGACGGCTGTCACAAATCTATGAGGGACTTAACGTTTTCCAAAAGCAGAAAGATTCTCTTATATTCTAACACCGGATCTAAAATCGACCTCCCCAGCCCCAGCACGCGATGGGGCCCAAACTCAGATAACTGTCAAAACTTGTAACAGAGCTATAGAAGCCGGGTTGTAACTTACTCCACTCTACTCTCAGACTCTACATCTCCAAAAGTTACATTTCCTTCCTTTGCGAAGCCAACAACTATGAAAAAAGGCGGAATTAAAGACACCAGAGGCACAGAAAGTGGCGGGGAGGAATGAACAGATCTTTTCAAACCCCACACATTGGAAAATGTCCCTGATGTTGGAAACCGCGTCCTCACCTCCTTCTTTCTTTGGGCAGAGGCCGAGGGAACCTTGTAAATGAGCAGTAGCGCCACCGCCATGGTCGCGGAGACACACCAAAACCACCTACGTGCTGCCATGTTCGCTGTTCTCCCTTGGGTAAGGGAAACTTTCCTCCAGCAAGATATGAGGGTGGAGCGTGAGAACGGGCAAACCGGCCCCTTGCCTTTCCTCATTGGTTCAGCTCAGCCCTGCTGGGCGACCCCTCACATTACGTCACAGCGCGCTACTGCTAGACGCCCGCTAAAAGATAGTTCGCTTCTGATTGGTTCCCGTTAGCCAATAGAAAAAGGATAATCTGGAGGTTTTTCATTGGTCCGCTAAAAAAAATGATGGCCTATCCTTTTCATTATGCGAAAAGATGTCGAGCGGCGCGGCTGCTCAACCACGCGTGCGCAGTTGTGAAACGTTGCGGCTGTTTAGTCCAGAATGGCTTTGTAATGCTAAAATGGAATCTTTCTGTCGAAGACTCATTTAGAATCCCGTGAAATCTACTTCTTTCATGTAATATTTTAGGACAATGGGACCTACCAACAACAGGGATGGGAGCTTAATCCCAGGTATTTGAAATAAAAAAAATTTTAAGTGAAAGTAGGAGAGCAAAAATATGCTTCAGATCACCGAGGAGGATTTTTTTAAAAAGAAAATATTCTTGGAGAGAAAAAAAAGAAAATATGAACAAGAATTTGGTGAAAAGCAGAGCGTGGTGGTTGCACATCTGTAATCTCAGCACTAAGGCAGAAGGATGGAAACTTCCAAGGACAGCCCAGGCTGCATGAGAGACCTTGTTTAAATGAATGAATGAATAAAATAAATAGAAAAGAAGTGCTCGCTTCGCAGCACATATGCTAAAATTGGAATGATACAGAGAAGATTAGCATGGCTCCTAATGGCTCGCCCATTCAAAAAGAAAAGAAAAAGTTAGGTGAATACCTTCTGTGTCCCTCTGACCCAGGAACTGTGTCAGGAGCATAAAAATAGAGAAAAAGAGGCCTCAGCCGGGCGCCAGTGGCTCACGCCTGTAATCCTAACTATTTGGGAGGTAGAGATCAGGAGAATTGAGATTTGAAGCCCGCCTGGGCAAATAATTTGGAGACCCTATCTCGGAAAAAAAAATCACAAAAAATGTCTGGCAGAGCGGGAGTGGCTCAAGTGGTAACAGTACCTGCCTTGCAATGTGAGGCCTTGAGTTCAAACCTCAGTACTGCCAAAAAAAAAAAAAAAAGAAAGAAAGAAAGAACAAGAGGATGCTGATATTTTTTTTTCATTTTTCTTTTATTATTCATATGTGCATACAAGGCTTGGTTCATTTCTCCCCCCTGCCCCCACCCCCTCCCATAAAGATGCTGATATTTTTAAAAGTCTTTGTTTACTCGTGGTATTTTTTTTCTACTTAAACTCCTTGATTTACAACTTAAAGCACAATCTAGGTTTTATAAAACAGAAAAATGTCATCTTTTTTCTTTATTTCTTTGTTTTGGGGGTGGGTGCAAAAATAAAGTTGTAAACAAGAACTTTACTTCTTTTCAAATCTCTTGTGGTCACTTCATTAACCATCCAATTCTCCATGTAAAAATAATGACAATCTTACCTAGCTGAAGAAGTTTCCATTTATTTGGCCCAGTGCTGTATTACTACACAATAACGGCTTGTAAAACTGGGATGCTTTTACTTGAAATTAGTAATATACTCGAGGAAAAAAAACCCTTCAAAATAGAGTCAATCTACCTGTAATTGGAATTTATTTATTTTTTAGTGCTGGGAATGGAACCCAGGGCCTTGCATATGCTAGGCAAACACTATACCACTGAGCTACATCCCCAGCCCAATTTGGATTCATTTTGATGGTGTATGACATATCAGCTGACTATTATTTTAGGCGCTGCTGAAAAACAAAACACATTAAAATAATTCTATTATTTGGACTTTAAGGAGGTAGGTATGGGAGAAAAATAAAAATAAATTTAGAGGTGAACATTATCAAAGTACATTATACTCATATATGTAAATATCACAATGAACCCCCCACATTGTACAGTTAATATGCACTAATTTAAATCTAATCCATAGCTGGCGCTGGTGGCTCACTCTTGTAATCCTAGCTACTCAGGAGGCTGAAATCAGGAGGGTCCTGGATCAAAGCCAGCCTGGGCAAATAGTTCATGAGACCCTATCTCGAAAATACCCATCACAAAAAGGACTATCGAAGTGGCTCAAGGCAAAGGCCTTGAGTTCAAGTTCCAGGAACCACAAAAAAATCAAATCCATGAGTATAGGAAATAATAAAATTGAATACACACAGAAAAAACGGGAGCCCAAGTCTATTTCAAATGAAAAACATAACACTAAAGAAAGAAAGAACTAATTGAAATAATTTATAAATGCACAACTTTGATTATATGGTGTTAGTGTAAAAAAGAAAATAACTGCAAACAAATCTTTTTTAGGGGGGCGGTATGAAATTTGAACTCAGGACCTCACAAGTGCTCTAACTTTTAGTCATCTCCCCAGCCCCTTTTTCCTTTAGTTATTTTTCCACATATTGTCTCAGACTTTTGCCTAAGACACTACCACTTGAGTCAAACCTCTGGCCCCCTGCAAGCAAAGTTTGAACTCTACTTTTAGGTTTATTTTTCATAGTAATATAGGCATAGCAATTATGAAAATATATTATGTGTAAGGTAATACATAAATATACTGACATTGTTGAGAGCCATGATTCTCATTGTGTAAGAAGTGAGATAAAAATATGAAATGAACACGGCACATGTGGCTCCACCTGTAATCCTAGCTACTCAGAAGGCAGAGGTCAGGAAGATCATGTTGGAATCAAGTCCGAGCAAATTAGTTCAGGAGACCCTATCTTGAAAATACTCAACACAGACAAAAATAAGGTGGGGAGCTGGCACAGTGGCTCAAGTAGTGAGTGCTTTCCTAGCAAGTGTGACGCCTTTAGTTAAAACTCCAGTACTGTATATATATATAATATATATATATATATGTTATATGTTATATACATAACATATAATTACAGATTTTATATATATATATTACAGGTGGAGTCAGAAGACCAATATACCACTCTACCGCTTAAGCCACACCTCCAGTCCATTTTGCTCTGGCTATTTTGCAGATCGGGGGTGGGTCTCAGGAACTATTTCTGCAGAGTGGCCTCCAACTGCAATCCTCCTGATCTCAGCTTCCCATGTAGCTATGATTATAGGCGTGAGCCACCAGCGCCCGGCTAGTCCCTGTTACTTTAACATTATCTTGGAGGTGGTGCCTTAGGCGATTCAGCCTAAGACCACTGTCTTATCTCTTCTCTATAGAGCCCTAACCTTGCTTTAAGGAGTTCTCTCTTTATTAAATACCATCGTACAGCGCTTATAAAGCTTGAAACTACATTTCCCAAAATACCTTTATCTTTCCTCCCGGGAAGAGGATTACAATTTCTATAGGGTTTTACAAATCTCGCGAGATACCACCAACTCTCATTGAGGTTCCCAGCTGAAAGCCATTTTGTTTTTCAGGGTTCTTTGGAAGGGTGTCTGGGGCGAGTTTGCACCAAACCAGCAGCTGCAGTTGTCACAGTTCTAGCTTCAGCTTCGCGATGTTTCCCTTGGCCAAAAACGCACTAAGTCGTCTCCAAGGTGAGTAACTCATTTACAACAGCTTTGTATCTGTTTGACCTCGTGGTTTCTCGTGCCCTTTTCCAACGCTAACATCCTGGCCTTGTAGTTCTAAATGCTCTGCTCTTACCGCATCCGTCATTGGGAAGATATCATTAGCATTGGCTTTATCAGTTTTTGTTTCGTTCCCAGCTTTCTTTCTGCTATCGGGATCATAGCTTAGCGCTGCCTTTAAATTCTTCAGTAACATGATCTTAAGGAAGTGCGCTTGGTGGATACCTCTAGTGAGGTGATTTACGTTTTATCTTCGGGGGAATATTTACGCCAGAGAAGAACCTCTGATTCCTATAGTCGTAACGGTAGGAAACTGGAAATCTACCTCTTCACCGGCTTCATTGGAGGAGACGACCCAAGTAATAGTCAAGTTATTTGTAAATTGTTAACTGATTATTAGTTGCCCTAAAAGCAGTCATAGTGATTTTTTTCCTTACGTAAAAAAAGGCACGTACAGACAAATTCGAGGCCAGCGTTATGTATTGAGAATGCACTACATAGGAGAAAACAAGATTTGTTTCCATACTTATTTCCACTGAAGGTGACCTTGATTAAAGTAAATGAAGGTGACCTTACGCAATTACCATTAACTTTCGTAGCCGTATTTTGGTTTTTACTCTTCAGAGACATTAGGGCTGTTACCAGAGTACGTTATAAACACTCCAGCAACTTTGGAAATAATTGAAAAAAGAGTAACTTGAGTGGTTTTTCATATGCTAAATGTCGCATTATTGCCTCTTTCATTTTGGGCAATTGGTTTAATCTCTCTAACATAAATAATACCTACTTTATAGAGTTACGGAAGATTGTATGATTATTACCAATGTTTTCTGGTCCTAGAGGAGAGTTCTAAAGAAATCCACTTGGGTAATCTTGAGTGTTGAAGTCAGAATTGTTTGATAATCCTAGTTTCTTTGCTCTTAAAACAAGTGACTTTGTGTACCACAGGAAAAGTTTTTTTATTGCTGTTTTATTTTTTTCAGTGTGGAATTAACACACCTACTTTTTAACTGTTCTGGAGCAGAATACATTGTGAAGTGTTTGTAAATTTGCTTATCCTGGGTATGGATATTTAAAGGTGAAAAATGAAAGCTGTGTAAGACAGGAGAAGAACCAATAATGATCAAATAGCTGTGATGGAATAACCCAACATGCCTCATAGAAACCGTTATATTATTAAGTGTTCGTGAATGGGCAACATTGCTGTTTCTTAAACATGTTTTCCATTATATTTGTAAGTACCATTGGTGGCTCTTTCAACTGGAAAGTACTCACCATGGAATTGGAGAGGAAGTAAAAGAAATCTACTGTAAATAGCTTTTCTTGTTCTTGCTCCTTTCCCAAACCCTCCTTAAGATCTCCTGGGGCAGTTTGAAAGCTTTTTTTTTTCTGAGACAGGCTATCAATATATAACCCATATATATGGCCTCGAACTCCTCATCTTCCTGCTTCAGCCTCCTGAGTGCTGGAATTACAGGTATATGCCATGCCACTCAGCTCCATCTTAAAAACTTAATTGTTTTACCTTTTGTTCTAGAATAATAGTAAGAGCTAAGTTTTAATGTTGTTATTATGTTCCAAAACCTTTACCATTTTCCCTTGCCTACTATAAAAGTAGCTTTTTATGATCTTTTCCAGTTTTATTCCCTGTTAACTTGGCCTTTAACCATACTTAACTGATTTTGTGGTATAGCCGACCTATCTCTGCCTTTTCTCAGATTCCCCTTTTCCACATCTGTGTGAAAAATAAAATCCTGTATGCCATTCTAAGGGCTTAGGCAATTCTACTTTCTTGTATTATAGCGATTTGTATCTTAAAGTATAATCTGTTTCCAGATTCGAAGGTACCTGATGACAAAGTCTGTGTCTTACACATTTTCATAAACTATTTTTATAGCATGGTACAGTAGTCATTAGTAATTTTTAAAAAATACAGATGACCCTAGTTTTTGGTGATTTTTGTTTTGGTAATTTTGAGGTCATAAACATTTAGTGTGAATTTGGAGTTTATGTGCCCTTGTATGTTTTATGTTATTGAGCAGTGTTGAGTACGGTTTAGTGAAAATTGGAGTCATAAATATTCAAATATTCAAATTGATGAATAGGAGCCAAGTTCCATCACTGAGTAGTGAATGTTACTGACATCCTCTGTTTTTTGCTTTTCCCCCAACATTTTATTATGAAAAATTTCAGAAATCCAGAAAATTTAGAATTGTATGAAGAACACTCACATTCCACCACATAGATTTTACACATTAATATTTTGCTACATTTATTTTATTACATTTATCCATCTGTCAATTTCTTACATTTGATGCATCTCAAAAGGTGCTACTGTGCTTTTCTATGCAGTGTGTTTTAACATTTTATTGAATTGCATAATACCATAAAGTTGCACTTCCTTGGCTTTCCTGATTTGTAGTATCAATCCTATGTTTCCCAATAATTAATAGATACATTTTTGTATTTTTTTTTCTTTTCTGTAAGTTCGAAGCATTCAGCAAAGAATGGCAAGGCAGAGCCACCAGAAAAGGACCCCTGATTTCCATGATAAATATGGTAATGCTGTATTAGCTGGTGGAGCCACTTTCTGTATTGCCGTGTGGACATACGTAAGTACTTGTGAATACTTGTGTTTTCATGTAGTGGTAGGGATTGTACCCAGGGCCTCAGGCATGCTAGGCAAGTACCACTGAGCTATTCTCCCAGCCCCAATAATTTTTATTTCAGATAATTTTTGTTCTCATTTAGTCCATTTGTTCAAAATGTTTTAACAGTCATAGACATTTCTCGTTAGGGATTTGGAAGATTGTCTAATCAAATCATCCATCCAGTGTAAGTATTTCTTCAACATTCAGCAATTCATCCATCTTCTGCTCTTTTTTTTATTGACGTTTTAGCAAGGATTTATTTATTTTTGTATAACAGAATAAAGTATAGACAAGGTTGGGAGGGGAGAAAAAGAAACATTTCTTGTTCCCTCCCCCTTCCCCCCACAGGAAATGGGAGCAGACTCTCCATCTTCTGCTTTTAACATGTACAACAACAAAATTGTTTACTGGATCACAAGGCAGCCCTTTCTATATTATATAGCCGTTAAAAGGATCTTAAGTTTAGTAGGAGGCTAAGGCAGAAGGATTACAAATTTGAGGCCTCCTGGGCTGCATAGTGAGACTATGTGTCTAAAACATTTTGGCAGCACTTGAGTTTGAACTTAGGGACTTATGCTTACTAAGCAAGTACTCTTAACAGTTGAGCCATGCTTCCAGCCCTTTTTTTGTTTTTGAGACAAGGTGTTGCTGTGTAGCCCAGGATCGCCTTGAACTCTTGATCCTCCTGCCTTAGTCTCCTGAGTGCTGGAATTACAGGTGTGTGCCAATACCATGCCTGTCAAAAAGGAACTTATGTTGAGTTAAAATGGGCTTTCCTTCATATTCTTCATTTCCTTCATCCATTATTCAAGTGCAGTACAAAAATTCTGATCCATCACATTCCCAGATAAATAACAGCCATCAGACATTTGAAAATTGCTGTCACAGGCTGGAAGTATAGCTTGGTGGTAAATGAGGCCCTGGATTCAATACACAGCACCAAAATAGATAAATAAAAAGGAAAATTGCTATCATGTATGTCTTCTGGTTCTTTCAAGATTAAATATATTTAGTTCACTGGTTCTGTAGTTTCCAGGTTTTTCAATACCTTGGCTCACTCTCCTAGATGTGTTTTTTTTTAAATTCTGCAACAGAACTGAACACAAGCCAGGTGTGATGGCACACACCTGTGATCCTAGCCTTTGGAAGGCTGAGGCAGGAGGATCTTGAGTTCGAGGCCAGCCTGGGCTACATAGTGAGTTCAAGGCTAGTCTGAGCACCATAGTGAGACCCTATTTCAAAAAAACAAACAAAAAACTAAGAGTCTTGACATTTTAATAATTATGTAAGTTGGTTTAAAAATACATGAATCAGTCAGGTGTAGGTGGCTCACGTCTATAATCCTAGCTACTCAGGAGGCAGAGATCAGGAGGATCGAGGTTTGAAGCCAGCCCAGGCAAATAGTTTATGAGACCCTATCTTGAAAAAAATCCTTCACAAAAAAAAGTCTGGTGGAGTGGCTCAAGACGTAGACCCTGAATTCAAGCCCTTGTACCACAAAAAGCAAAACAAAAAACCCATGAATCAACCCTTCCCTAATAAAGATACTTTTTTTTCTTTTTTTTTTTGGCAGCACTGGAGTTCCAACTCAGGGCCTCACACTTGCTAGGCAGGTGGTACTCTTAACTGCTTGAGTTACTCCACCATGGGTATTTTCCAGATAGGGTCTTGCCAATTATTTGCCTGGACTGGCTTGGAACTTCGATCCTCCTGATCTCTGCCTTCTAAGTAGCTAGGATTACAGACATCAGCCACTGGTAGGCGCCCAGCTAAAGATACTTTATTTAATAGACTTCTTTCATTCTTGGTTTTTTTTTTCCCCAAAGTTGTGATATACCATTGTTTTTGGTGCTGAGATTTTAACCCAAGGTCTTGTGCATGCTAAGCCTGTGTGCCCTTGTAGTGACTTACACCCTTGACCTTGAAATCAGATATTAAAATAAATGTGTCCTTAATTAAAAGGATGAACAGATATTTAACAAATGTGTAACTAAAGGAACTTTTGAAGGCAAAATCCTCCTTAGTGATGAAAGAATATTGCAGTGTATTTGGGCAGTTGTGATTGAGGGAAGCAATATTTTGAGGAGGTAATAAAGAAACAAAGTATAAATTTAAGTAGCATTTAAACATTCATTACTTCAATCATACTAGCCACATTCCAAGAACTTACATTTCAAGTGTGGCAAGTGACTACTACTGTATTCGACTTCCTTCTCAGAAAGTTCTATTGAACAGCATTGATCTGGAGAATCAGGACAGCAGTTAGGTTTGATCTACATGGAGGGCACTAAATTCCAGGTGATTTTCTATGTGTTTATAACCTATAGAGCAGAATACCTTTGTCACTTTCAATAGGCTCCAATGGAGAGTGGACTATGGTTTAAACATGTATAACTGACAGCATTTTAATTCTTACAGACAGCAACACAAATTGGAATAGAGTGGAACCTGTCCCCTGTTGGCAGAGTCACCCCAAAGGAATGGAGAGATCAGTAATCGTGCCTGTTGATGTAATGCTGAATTGTTTCAAAACCAAGTATAAGCACTGCATTCCCATGAAAAGATGACACATTTAAGAAATAAAGTACATTTGAAACCTTCATTGTAAGGTTTTGTTTGTTTTCTTTGTAAATGAAGCCATGCTTGACAATCTTTCATTCATTTAACGTTTGTGTTAATAATTAAGAGTCGAAATGCTATACAATCTTTTTTCTGGGGGTTGGTCTACTGGAGGGTTGAATTCAGGGCCTTGTTTGCTAGGCAGGTACTTTGCCAATTGAGCCACACCACCAGCCATTTTTGTGTTGGTTATTTTTGAGATAAATATGCTTTATGCTTGGGCTGTCCTGGACTAGATACTGCCACTAATCTACATCCCTAGCCAATGTTTTTATTAAGTCGAATACAACAGTATATAGCAGTATGTCCTAGAATCTCATAGAATGTATTAAAGTTAGTGATCTCAATAGAAATAATTGAATGTCATTGCAAAATTAGTTGAAAGATTAGTACTACTGTTTGATAAAAATTGAGTGAACACTTGAAAGCTTTTTTTTTTTTTTTTTTTTTTTTTTGGCGGCTCTGGGGTTTGAACTCAAGGTCTCATGCTTGCTAGGCACGTGCTCTGGCCACTGCCAGCCTGAAAGTATTATCTCTAGAAATGTACCTTATAATAGGACTGAACCATTCAAATGAATGTAAACAAACATTTTTTTGGTAGGCTTGGGGGTTTAAGCAAACATCTTTATGGAAGTCTCAATCTTCTATTAGATTATATAACTTTTTGCCTCTAAGCACTCATGATTTTGAATGACTGGCGATAATACTCAGTATGATTTGTATCATTTCTGTCAGGTAAGTGACAATTGTCAGTATGACGTTTCAGAATGTTTATTTGTATTTATCAGCAAAAGCCTATGCGGAAGCTGGGCATTGGTGGTCTACACCTGTAATCCTAGCCACTCAGGAGACAAATCAGGAGGATCATGATTGGAGGCCAGACGTTTGCCAGACTCCATCTCAACAAGTAGCTGGATGTAGTGGTGCACACCTATCATTCTAGTTTTGGCTGGAAGCTTAATAAACAGGAAGATCGAAGTCCAGGCTGGTCCAGACAAAAAGCAAGACTCCAAAAAAAAAAAAAAGGCTGGCAGAGTGGTAGCGCACCTGTCTAGCAGGCACAAGGCCCTGAGTTCAAGCCCCAGTACCAGAAAAAAATTTTGGAGATGGGGGTTTCACCAACCATTTGCCTGGGCTGGCCTCAAGCTACAATCTTCCTGATCTCAGCCTCCCAAGCAGCTAGGATTGCAGGTGTGAGCCACTGCTTTGGGCCACATTTTGTTTTTTTTTAGTTTTTGAGTGGTGCGAATTTAGCCTGTGGCCTCATGCTTGCTAGGCAAATCTACCACTGACCTACCTCCCCAGCGCCTATATATGTTGTGTGTGATAAAACCTGGTGGTAGTACTTAACATTTTTTGAGGGTGCTGGAGATTGAACTCAGGGTTTTGCAAATGCTAGCAAGTGCTCTATCACTCAGTGATACTCCTATGCCTGAACAAGCTTTTAAGATTTAATGTTTGGCTAGGGTTGTAGCTCTGCTAGAACACTTGCTTAGCATGTGTGAGGCCCTGGATTTGATCTCTGGTACCACACACACAACAAAAACAAAAAAGTTAGTTTTGTAGTCTTGTCCCGGTGAGTAATTTTAACACTATCATGACTAGTAGGAATGAAGCAGCAATCATTTTGTGTGCCACCATATTCTGTCCTTGCAGCTTTTCTGAGGCAATCAAGGCCTTTCAGGTTCTGTCCTTTCACACGCCCTCAGTTTATCCCATATCACATTTCTTTCCTAGAGTTGGAAGGGCATCCAATTAGTCTCTATCCTCAAGTATCTGTATGGCTGAAGAATTTAGATAAGTGACTTACCTCAGGAGCATTGCTGATCCTTTATTATTTATTGGGGGACTGTGAGGTATTTTAAAATAAGAATGTCACAGATCTAATTCTTACTTTAATCTGTATTATGTTATTTAACATTTCTAGAACAAGGTATTTTTAGAGGCTCAAATGTTTACTTTGTTTTGGTGGCACTAGAGTTTGAACTCAGGGCTGCAGGCTTGCTAGACAGGTGCTCTTAACTGCTTGAGCCACTCCACCAGTCCTTTTTTGTGATTTTTTTTTTTTTTTTGAGATAGAGTCTTGGGAACTACTTGCCCCAGCTGGCTTCGAACTGTGACTCTCCTGGTCTCTGCCTCCTGAGTAGCTAGGATTACAGGTGTGACCCATCGGCATTCAGCAAATGAGTTCTTATCCTGGTGACAACTTCATTGGAAATAGTAACATCAAGTTGTATGTATTTTGAAGGCACTTAATATTTGCTCAAGTCCCAGGAAAACTTATTGCTTATTGACGACATAACCCTCTATTTGAGAGAGGAATTCAATGTAGTAGTTGTGAATAAAAATTGTTAGTATGCTTGTGCATTGATGAGGATTAGTGATGATGCATTTTAAAACATTTTTTGGTGGGACTGGAATTCGAACTCAAAGCTTCAACACTTACAAAGGAGGTGCTTTACAGCTTGAGCCACACCTCTATTCTTTTTTGTTCTGGTTATTGGAGACAGGGTCTGGTGAACTATTTCCCTGGGCTAGCCTCAAACCAAGATCCTCGTGATTGCAGTCTCCCAAGTAGTTAGGATTACAGGACTAACCCACCAGCACGAAGCTTCATCTTAATTTCTTCTGATGTGATACTGTTTTTGTGGATCTGGGAATTGAACCCAGGGAAATTCTCAGCCACTGAGCTATACTCCTAGCCCATCATAGGATGTCATTTTTAAGACTGTAAACTTTGGTCTCAGTTTGTGTTTTAATAAAGTTGTGGGTATTGATTGGCAGTTACAACACTGGAAAAATAAGGAGTTAGTTTTTTATTTTAATGTTAATTATTTATGTGGATGGGTATAGAGAAGAGAATAATTCTTTCTGAAATACTTTATTGTAGGCCTATATTATCTGTGGATAATTTTAAGTGTTGCCTACCAAGGCTTACTAGGATTTTCGCAACTAGTTGGATGGAGATTATTTAACATTTAAGTATACTTAGTGAGTGCCAGGCACTGTTCTAAGTGTTCTACAAAAACTGAAAATTTGTATTTTTGTGTACCATTTTGAGTTTCTGCAGCATAAATTACATTTGATACTCTTCTATGGGAGCTAGATTTAAATGGTTCCACTTGAAAACACAAGTGCTCTTGTGATTAGTTTTACCTTCCATCTTATGACAGCTATTTCCTGAGTAAATAGGAAAAGGCTACATCTTGCTTTGAAAAAATTGAGATGGAGCCTCTGCGGCTGTTAATGTTCATAACTGTAAAAATCTTAGACTTTTGCTGCTTTAAAAAATGTAAACCTGGGAAACAAGAACAAAATAATATGCTTTCTCAGCTTTTTTCTGTACTACTTACTGTATTGTTGGGTTTTAGGCCATGTGAATTCACAGTGATGTCCTTTTTTTTTTTTTTTGCATCCCTGGAAACCTGTATTTAAAATGAGCCAATAAATGGGGAGGTGACATCCCTGCCCTTCCCCAAACACACGTAACGGTGATGAATTTATATACATATTTCACTTAATATCATTTTTTGGGGAGACGCCGTTTTGGGAATCGAACCACGTACTAGGCAAGTGCTTTACCAACTGGGCTGTGCCCCAACATGATGTCATCTCTCCATGCAAGGATGAAGGGGCAAGTTCATGGTTCTGACCTTTACATCTACAATTATGCCAAGGAGTAGCCAAGAAAGTTAACACAGTCTAACAGATCCACGCTAACTTCGTTCTTATGGCAGATTTTGGCCAAGACCAGGAAGCTCCAAAGGATCGAGGTAGGGTTTTGCTAGGTTTTGCCATAGGGGCTGGGAAGAAGGAGACCGCTTGGGGGCAGTAGGAGGCGGGAGAAGCTTGCCTGGGGTGCGCGCTCCCCAGCACGTGACTCGAGTGCGCTTTGGCTCCTGGGCCCAGCTTCCGGCCGGGGCATCACCCGGAAGTAGGAGCGGCGGACGAGGGAGGGGCGAGCGCTGCCAGCCGCTCTGGCTGAGGTTGGAAAAAGAAGCCGAGGGAGGAGCTGCGCCGCCGCCTGTGTCGCGCCACTGCCACCGCCGCCGCGGCTGCCGTGACTTCACACAGCCTGGGGGTTGCAGGCTCGAGTCGTCGACGCCACGGTTTGCGTAGCTCCGGAGGTTGAACCATAGCACAGAAAAAAGCCAGGTAAGTCCTATGTTGGCTTCCCGTTGTCTCTTACTGGAGAGGGGTGTTCTGAGCTGTCAGTCTGTACTACTGAGTGTAGTGGGAAGGTCACTTTAGTCGCGAGCAACCTCCAAATTCTCACTTCTTCACAACTCACATATTTAACCATGCTTATGTTTTACCTCCCCAAACGGGATAGAGAAGAGCAGATTAGTTCCTGATCCTTGTTGCTTTCTTGTACTGTTGTGGTGAGGGTATCCTGAGCACCCATGGCCTATGTTAATTGTGGGCACAAGAAGATCTGTGCCCAGTGTAGGAAATCGTACGGTCTGGGGTCTTTGTTTTGTGACATCTCTTTGTACTTTTGAAACTAAGATTATTAAGATCATCATTATTGATGAAATAATTTTTTAAAATAGGTATTTGGCTTCTTGTTTCACACCGGGAGCATAAACTAAACAGAGAGGGTATACTCGTTCCCACTTTGTTTTGTTCAGTGTGTCCCCTTTACAGTAAAGTTACTCTGCATCCTTGCCCTACCCTGTGACATCTGTCTCTAAAGCTCTGTTTCTGTTCTTTTTTTTTCTCCCTCCGGTGCTTGGGCTCCAACTCAGCACCTCGCACATGCTACGTTGCATCTTATTTTCGGCACTTTTTGTTGTAGACATTGGGGTTATTTTAAGCTTGGACAACACTCTTATCCTTTTACAAGCCAGTATTTTTCCAGGATATGTACTTTGTTTCTAGAATAGGCTGTTCATCTACAGTACTGTGGCTGTGTATTGAGACAATGTGTGCAAAACATTGATTTAGGTGTGGGAAGTGGGGTGAGGGTGCCCAAAATTAAAATAAGAGTTCCTGGCCTCAAAAGGGTTAGCAGTCAGTTGAGTCAGATTCAACTATGAGAACAATGGATTCTAGTAGCCCCACTAATTGAATAACTCGGTTGTTTATCTCATCCTTTTTTAAAGCTGATTTTGAACTGAGATTTTAGTTTTATAATTTCAGACTTTCTTGAGTCTACAGTAATGACATAAGAGGATTTTTTTTTAATACTGGAGGGTCTCACAATGTAGTAGTAAAGACAGATACATGATCACCTAATTACGTGTTATCTCAGTACCATTATATATTAGCAACAGGAAGTCCGAGAGTGCAGGGAAGGGAGCATTTGAGCTGGGCCTTGAAAACTGGATAGAATTTAGCTTAGCAGGAATGGAGGAAGGGGAAGCCAGTTTCTGTAGAAGAAATAATGTGAGCAAAGGTTTGGGGGATTGGAAAGATACAAACATCCAATAAAACATTGTATGTCAGCATTCCTGTTTCAAACACAGCCACAATTTCCAAGATGTCACTGGTTAAAAGAAAAAAAAAGTAGAATATAGGACTGCGGATGTAGCTCAGTGGTAGAGCATTTGCTTAGCATGTATAAGGCCCTGGGTTCTATCCTTACTTAGCACCCTGAAAAAATTAGAATGCAAAACTAGTCATGAAGGGTCGTCTTAACCCAGTACCCTTCTAGCAATAGAAAGCCTATGTAAGAAAAGATAATGGGAATGACGAATGCAGTGTTAATGTATGAGGTTTAATTGTGATGTAAACTTGAATCTAAGAGGCAAAAGTACCTGGGTTTGTGATAGTGTGTGCCTGTAGTCCCAGCAACTTGGAGGCTGAGGCAGGAAGACCACTTGACCCTAGGAGTTCAAGGCCAGCCAACCTGGAGAGAGGGGGAGAGGACGGGGAGGGAGGGAGAGAAATCAGTTAATACACTACAGTCTTCACTGCCATGAGAGCTCTAAAGGTAATACATTCCTTTTTATAAACTCCTTGTTATAACTACTATCTACATACTATGTTTAAAATTGCTTGGCAAATTATTAAGAGTGTTGACATTACAATGACTATAAAAATCTTCATTTTCCAGTTGAGGAAGTAAATTGTGTGAAGATACTTACCTGAACTGATACAGTCAGTGGCAAAGATGAGAATAATACTTGGGAGTATACTCTCAAAATTCTCTCTACTCATCTTTGTTAAAGAGCATTCCAGGTTTTACAGCGTTTGTTGTTTCATTTTTATTAGCATATATTCATCGTGCAGGGAGGATTCATTGTGCCAGTTCCCAAAAGCCTTACATTGGACATTGGTCAGTGTTTCGTTTTTAAGCAGTGATATTTCCTAGGATGTAAGTCAAAATATGCTTGAGGGAATATAGTTGATGATAGTGGTCAAAGTATTTCAGTTCAAACCACATTCCAGTGATCATAATTTTTACTTCAAAATCTCAGTCTTTAGGTTGATTTCATATGATATAATTTGCTTACTGCTGGGGAATACTAGTGCATGTCTGTAATCCTAGCACTTGGGAAGCTGTGACAGGAGGATCATGTGTTCAAGGCCAGCTTGGACTATATAGTTAAGACCGTGCCTCAAAAAAAACAAAACAAAACAAACAAAAAAACCCTTGCTTTCTTATGTTGTTGAGGTAGTATGACCACTTAGTAACTCATTAGAATGTGTTTCGTTAAGCAGAAAGGGTACCATGTTTCTGTGGTCATTAATATAGCCCTACTTTATACAACATAGTTAGTGAATGGAAGCGATTTCCTCATTTTGTGAGCTCAAATATGTACATTATTGTAGTTTGAAGTATCAGTTTTCACAGATAGTTCTTTCTTTGATGAAAATGAGGATAAGATATCCCCATTTTGATTCAATAATGTACACTTTGTACCATGTTTTCTGTCTTCATTTAGAATTGTACAGCTGCCTTGAGGATTTGAAAAATTTTTTACCTGTTTTTATTATAAATTTCTAGTGTAGAAGTCCAGTTTTTCCAGCCTATAGTCAGGAATGCATTTGATGATTTACTAATTGAAATAAGTGGATTGCTTCACATGTTAGGGATATTGTTTTAGCCTGGCCATTTACATCATTTGATATTGTTTATAAAAAAGTAATGTGTTTTTGTTTATGCCGTTGTGAGTGCTGCTGATCTTGCATGTGCAGTTGTTGTCCCAACCAAAGCAGACAGGGAGGGAAAAATACCTGATTTTCTTCTCTCCTCCACTCCCACCAGGGGATTTGCAGGGCATTGTATTCCTCTTGGAATTGAGAAGAAAATGGTTTCTGCTCTCTTGATGTTCACCTGAAGCAGGCTACCTGCCACTTAGGAGAGGAAAGCTGTAAGAGGGCTTCTGTTAGGACCCAAAAAGCCATCAACAGAGATAAAAGAGCAGAGAGAAAGGACTCTGAAGTGCAAATCCCCTCTAAAGAAAATTCTCAGGAATGTTTAGGATAACTTTGTAGTAGAACTCTAGTGTCATGAAGTTACTTATGAGGTTACTTAAAGAGCTGAGCCTTGGGGTCTGGGTTTAGTTCAATAGTAGAGCATTTGTTTAGCATGTGAGAGTCCTTGGGTATAATCCCCAGCACCAAAAAGTAAAAAAAAATGAATTGATTCTAGAGCTAAGAAAAGCTTATAAAGACCTTAGTTGTTAAAGAGTTTCATGTGTAATCTCCTTTGTTGTGGTAGGTATAAAGGAAGGACAATCACAATTTTTTTGTCAGTGCTATGGACAGAGTCCAGGGCCTTGGGCCACAGTAGACAAGCATTCTGCCGAATTATGCCCCCCAACAAATGTTATTTTTAAATCATTAAATCAACTTATTCATTCATACTTTCAAACTAAAATAAATGAATGTTTTCCCTTTTAGGACAAATGAGGAGCTTAATTCCAATAGACCTAACTTTGCTCTAATGTCTATGCACATTCAGAAACAAAGTTCCTTAGGTGGGCATATTTGGGTGTGCCTGTAGGCCCCCTGTTCTCCAATTTTGTAAATGAAAATGATGGTTTGTTTAAGATAGCTACACAGGGAGTTTTCTTGGAGCATTTCCATGTATGTCAATAATGTAACCCTAATTGGTTCATCTCTATTTTACTTCTTTCTACCTTAGTCCTCTTTTTATGGTGGCTTCAACAGGTTTAAAAATTCTATAATCATTCTTGTATAGATAGTACATCAACCATATTCACCTTCTTAACTTCCTTCTTTTATACTCCCCCTCTCATATGTGATCTCCTCTTAGTGTGACCTGTTTTTCATAATACTGCTGTATTTGTATTGGGTTTGTATTCCACATATGCAAGAAAACATGTGTATAGCCACAATGTCTTGATATTAAATTTTTTTTGGTGGTATTGGGGTTTGAACTCAGGGTCTCATGTTTGCTAGGCAGGCGTTCTGCCACTTGAGCTATTTCGCCAGCCCTTTTTGCATTGAGTATTTTTGAGATAGGGTCTCATGAACTATTTCTGGTGCTGGGTTTGAACTGTGATCCTCCTGATCTCTACCTCCTAAGTAGCTATGATTACAGGTGTGAGCAACTGGTGCCTGGCCTTGATATTTTTAATCACAATTATAAGTGCATTTTTATGTATTAGCTATCACATTGGTTTCATATATCTTCATATATTGTCCTTATAAAGCACATCCTACTTCTAATTGGGTGATACTAGTATTAATTTTGGTCATAAAAACCTTTGTAGATGTCATATAGTTTTATTTTTCTGGTACTGGGGATTGAACCAAGGACCTCTCATGTTCCTTGCACATTCTAGGCAGACTCTCACTCTCCCTAGAGCCATGTCTCTAGCCATCTCCAGATAGTTTTAAACCCTTGAATTCATTAAGTGATGGTGGATAAAAGAATAATATATTGCTTCTTTTTATTTTTTTGTTTTCTATTTTTTTCTTAAAAACAGTTTTTAATGCAGTATATTATTTGACCTTGAGTGCCATACCCTTGAGGGTATGATTAGAATTGCTTGAGAGTTTGTCTAATGTGGTTAGTACAAAAAGAACACATAAACTCCTGTTTCTTAACTTTAGGGCAAGTGATAAGTCAAGGGATATTGAATCTTTTCCTTTTTTTCTTTTGGTTTTTGTGAGATAGGATCTCACCATGTAGCCCAGGCTGGCCTCAAACTTGCAGTCCTCCTACCTCAGCCTCACTAGTGCTTGGATCATAGGCATGTGCCATCAGGCCCAGTAATACTACTTTTATACAGATAAGTGAAGGGTACTGTAACTACTTCTCTGATTTGAAAAATAACTGTCATACTTTGTCTTTTGTGCATACTTGGTAAGAGCAGATGTATTTCATACGGCCAGATTTTATTTCCAGACCTAGCATATGGATAAACTGGAATTTAAAGCCAATTAGCCTTGGCTTCAGAACCTATACTCTTACTTAACATAAAAAAGTATAATTTTTGTTGTTGTTTCGTGTTGTCATCTTGCTATATTGCCCAGGCTGGCCTGGAAGTCCTGGGCTCGTGATCCTGATGTTTAAAATGGTGTTAGTCTTACTTTATCAGTATTTTCTTTCCTAGAAAGAAAAAGGAAACAGTCCATATGCGTTTCCTCATCTGAACAGTACACGCATCTTTGAACTTGGTCATGCTTCAATAGTTAGAACATGTTTAGAATTTTAAACTGTTCTAAAAGAAAGTACAGTAAAAGTTGATGAGGAAGCACAAATTGGAATGTTGCCAGTAACGTTTTCTGGACTATTCTCCTGCTACCTCAAGGTATCTTCACCTCTCCATTGCATTGTAGGACTATGTTGTTTTGCAGAGACAGTATAACATAGGATGAAGGGTGGGAGCTATGGTATGAAATTGTCTATGTTGGAATCCTAGCTCCTTTACTTGCTACTTGTGTGACTCTGGGCAGATTTTATTTATTTATGTATTTATTTTTGTAGTGCTGGAGATGGAACCTAGGACCTCATACAAGCCCTTTATCAGTGAGCTACATCTACAGCCCTTATTCAAATTTGTAAATTAGAGACAACAGTACCTATCTTATAGGATTGTTAATGAGTTAATATATGTAAAGCCAGAAGAAGAATGTCCGGCAAGTTGTAAACGTACAGTAAAGTTTAGTTAGTAGCATTTTTTAATATATTATTTACTATAAAAGTAATTTTAGCAACCTATATAATAAAATTATAAATTATAGTTCTGTACTGTAAATTTAGTAGACCACACCAAGCTGTATGCCCATCAATACCTGCAAACGATACTTAGTTTGTAAATTACACAACAGAAAATGGAAAACTTAGATTGAGAGGGCCTAGGAGTCTACTTTACACCTACATTATTACTAACATGGCATCTACAAACTCATTATGACAACTAGCAAATCAAGTCACTGTGATGTAGTCATTCTGCTTCCCTACCAAGAAAACTTGTAACAATCTGCTTGGGTAATTAGCAAGCCACAAACTCTGGGCCGTCGAGTTTTTCCAGATTATTTCCTTAATTGCTAAATGCTGAATCATAGTTTTGCTGAATGAGTTCTGAAATAGAAAATTTCAGCAAGAGAAAGGGTCTTATGAATGTCTAACCTACTCTACAAAATAGCCACATTCTTACAAAGTTGTGTATAAATGGAATTTTTATGAAGTGTAGACACACTCTAGTAAATCTTTATGGTGAGTTTGTTATGTATACAATGTTTGCCTAGACCCTGTGAGATACACAAAAGGGCATAATTCTTATCTGCTCTGATGTCTAGCCAGGGAAAGAAGTCTAATACCTATCACACATGGAGAGGTTAGGTACTAAACTATGATGTTGATTCCAGGGCATTTGGAATTCAAAAAGAAAGTGACTAGGAGTATTTGATATGCTTTTTTCATGGAGAAGATAGGACTTCAGTTCATTTACTTACTCAACAGTGATTTTCTGGGTAGCTATTCTGCTCACTAGGGGTGTGATAGTGAACACAGTGGGTGTAGTCCTGCTTTGTGGAATTTATAGACTAGTAAGGTGATAGGATATAAATACGTAGAAGAGAGCAGTCTAGTAAGGGGACCAATCCAAATAATTGTGGAAAGGAATGATAAGAGCATGGGTTAGACTGCCTGATTGTAGTCAGAATTTCATATTGCTGAGGAGCATTGAAGGAGAGAGATGGGGACTGTTTTTTGAATGATTCATTGAGGAGCTCCCTAATTGTGATAAAGTCCTTTAGGTACACTGCTGGCAAGGGTTAGGAGCTCAGGCTTTGGAGGCATACTGTTTGGTCTCATCTCCACTCTTAATTTGTTTGCTAAGTTTAGAATTTTATAGGAAATTTTCTCAGTGACACAACTTCATAGGCAATAAAATGGTATTTGTGCCAAGTGGCTGGGGTTGGTAATCCTAGCATCACTAAGTGACATTAGAGAAGTTAAGCAATGTGCACATGAAATACCAGTGGGAAGTCCAAGGAGAGGTCAGGAAAAGTAGGAGATTAGGCAAGAAATGAGAAAAATACATTCTGTGATGGTTGGTAGGGTTTCATCAAAAATGTCTTCAAGCAAAACTGAGTACATCTGTCTAGCCTTTACTTCTTTCTCTCTTCTTGTTATTGAGACAGGGTCTCTCTATGTAGCCCAGGCTGGCCTCAAACTCACAAGGCTCCTGCCTCAGCCTCTTGTGCTAGAATTACAGGTGTGCACCAGCCCTAGCCTCTGTTTCTAATCGTAATTCCATAACAGTGATGAATTTTCCCTTTCCAAGTGTGAAGAGAATCTTAACTGCAGTTATTTGACATGGCCATTGGAGAACTCCAAGTGGTTGCTTGGTTTATTTATTTTTGTGGTGGTAGGGCTCAAACCTCAAGCTTTGCACAGCGAGGCAAGTAAGTGCTTGACTGTGCAGCCACATCCCAGCTCTTCACTGATTGTTTTAGATTATGTTCTTTATTTGAAGCATCTGGTCAATATCAGATTATTTTCCATAGTTGAAACAACTGGCCAGACCAGTTATGACCCAGTTTTGTTTTGCACCGAAACACAACTTGGTTAGAAACTTCTGAAGTAAATAACCTGTTAGTTATCTCTGAACTTGGCTTAAGGCATGAGTGGATTGCCACATGGATGCTGCTTTAAAACCTGCATTCTCTGTCTCTCCTTACCTTTGGATTTAATGTAAGTATAACTGTGTTCTAAGGAGGCTGGACAGTATTATCCTGGCATTTTTTTTGAATTTTTTTCTACCAAATAGGTAGAAATGATCACACAAGACAATCTTTGTCTCCTCCCAAATCTTTTGTTACAGTGATGATGATCTCCACTTTTATTATTTAATCTTTGGAGTCTTGAGATTAGGGTGATACTGACAGTGTAGTCACTGACAAGTAGTTGCTGGCCCTGCTGTCTTCCCTTCACACTGAGACTCTTAGCTGGGCTTTAGGACAGGGAGGGGATATGGCAGAGGGAAGATGTTTTTGGAAACCAGCTTGGAGCTCTAGGAGGTGAGGTCTCTAGGTCTACCAGTAGTTCCTGATTTGCAAGTTGGAGCCTCCTTACTTTATTTTATCCAGGGATGATGTGTTAAAAACTCTGGGGGGTAGCAGTCACAGTCTTAAAAATTATGTCATGGAGTTATGCAAGATGGCAGCTGGGAAAGCTACTTAAACCACTTCTTTTTCCTTTCTCCCTGCAGTCAATACCTACTACATGCAGCAGCGTGGTAGGCCCCACAGGTTCATCATTTGAATCTCCCCATTTCCCACCTTAGGACTCCACTTTAACCCAGCAGGTAAAATTTAGGTATTAGCTAAGTATTTCAGGGAGTTGTGTCCATTTCCTTACTGTATTTAAGTGTATGCTTGTCAGTAAAATGCCAACATCTGACCTATCTAACTTGAAGGTTGTTAATGAATATCACATGAAGTAATGTATGTAAAAGTACATAGAGTTGCTATGCAATTGTGAGATAATACTCCCTTTGGATGTGTTACACTTTTGTTGAAAGACTACCAAACTTTAATCGGGAGTCTGGTATTTCAGTTCCAATTCTGCTGTTAACAAACTGATACTTTGGACAAATTACTTTGTATTTCTGGTCCTGGTACTGAGGTTTGAACTTGGAGCCTCATGGTTGCTAGGCAGGTGCTATTTATCTATAAAAAGAAAGTAATGATGCCACTCCTATCTACTCATAAACTCAAGAGTTGTTTTTTTCCTCACCCTAGATTCAGTCAATCATCAAGTCTGTTGTCTGGTTCTTAATATTTCTCAAATTTACCCATTTAGTCCCTAATCATTTCTTTTCTGGTCAACAGCCTTTTTAGAAAAAATGTGGTAAGGTATACAAAATCTGAAATTTATCATTTAAGTCATTTAAAGTGTACAGTTCAGTGGCATTGAGTACATTAGCAATGGTGAACAACTAGTACTGCTATCCATTTCCAGAACAGTTTTCATCATCCCGAATTGAAACTCTGTATCCATCACACAATAGCCTCTTCCCTGGTGTTGGTAACCAGGGCCTCAGTGCTAAGCAAGCACTCTACCACTGAGCTACTCCCTGACCACAAACAATAGCTTTTCATTTCTCTCTCCCCACCCCCTAGTAGCCTGTACTTTCTGTCTCTGTGAATTTACCTATTTGAGGCATTTTTAAGCATTTATTTTATTTATTTTGGTGGTACTGGGATTTGAACTCAGGGCTTCACACTTGCTAGGCACCTGCTCTACCACTTGAGCCACTACGCCAACTTATGAGACATGTTTTAGAGATGTAGTAATTGTACATATTGATGGAACAGATACCCTTACAAAGATACCCTTACAGATACCCTTACAAAACATACAATATTTTCCCTTCCTTCTGGCTTTTTTTACTTAGCATGCCTTAAGTTTCATCCATGTTGCAGTATCTGGAAATTTCATTCCTTTTTATGGCTGAATAATATTCCATTGTTGGGCAGTAGCATTTTACTGACTCCAGACTTGGACCTTTCAAATTTATCTCTTCTGATCTGACTTTGCTTACCTTTCTAACCTCCTTTTTTCCCCTACTTACACCATGTGCCCCAGCCTTACCAAAAGTACTCTATCAAATATACTATGTGCTTTGACTACTTTGTAACTTTGTTCATGGCCCCTTTGGTCTGATATTTCCTTCCATTCTTTTGGAGAATTCCTACTCATCTTTTATTTTTAAGATATAGCCTCTTTCTTTTAGGACTTAAGCAACTCTCCTGCCTTAGTCTCCTGAGTAGCTGGGAGTATAGGCTGACACCAACATGCTCAGCCTACTCAATCTTTTTTTTATTGTTTTATTATTCATATGTGCATACAAGGCTTGGGTCATTTCTCCCCCCTGCCCCCACCGCCTCCCTTATCACCCACTCTGCCCCCTCCCTCTCCCCCCCACCCCTTCAATACCCAGCAGAAACTATTTTGCTCTTATCTCTAATTTTGTTGAAGAGAGAGTATAAGCAATAATAGGAAGGAACAAGTGTTTTTGCTGGTTGAGATAAGGATAGCTATACAGGGAGTTGACTCACATTAATTTCCTGTGCGTGTGTTACCTTCTAGGTTAATTCTTTTTGATCTAACCTTTTCTCTAGTTCCTGATCCGCTTTTCCTATTGGCCTCAGTTGCTTTTAAGGTAATCTGCTTTAGTTTCTCTGCGTTAAGGGCAACAAATGCTGGCTAATTTTTTAGGTGTCTTACCTATCCTCACCCCTCCCTTGTGTGCTCTCGCTTTTATCATGTGCTCAAAGTCCAATCCCCTTGTTGTGTTTGCCCTTGATCTAATGTCCACATATGAGGGAGAACATACGATTTTTGGTCTTTTGGGCCAGGCTAACCTCACTCAGAATGATGTTCTCCAGTTCCATCCATTTACCAGCGAATGATAACATTTCGTTCTTCTTCATGGCTGCATAAAATTCCATTGTGTATAGATACCACATTTTCTTAATCCATTCGTCAGTGGTGGGGCATCTTGGCTGTTTCCATAACTTGGCTATTGTGAATCAGCCTGCTCAATCTTTAAGACACAGTTTACCTAAGAATAGTAGATTGATTAAATTATGGTGCATTCATATAATGGACTTCTAGTCAGCCTTTTAAAATTATGGCATATAGGGCTGAAGATGTAGCTTACTGGTAGAGTACTTGCCTTACATGTGTAAGACCCTGGATTGGAGCACCAGTGTTGAAAAATGCTTACATATATATTAGTGTCAAAAGCACAGTCTTAGGCCGGAGGTGTGGCTCAAGTGGTAGAGCTCCTGCAGAGCAAGCATAAAGCCTTGAGTTCAAACCCCAGTACCACCAAAAAAGCAGAGTCAGGACCAGGCTCACTGTGTTCAGATTTCAGTTCTGTCACTTACTGGTTGTATGTCCTTTAAAAAGTTCCTTATCCTCTCTGTGTCTCAATGTTATCAAAGAGGGATATAATACTACCTATTCCATTGGGTTATTGTGGAGATTCAATTAGTTAAAAGTACTAGCTATTTTAATCCCCAGCACTACAAAAAAGTATTAGCTATTGTTATATATTACATTTTACTGTGTGTGAGTCCCTAGGACCAGAACAGATGGAATAACATAGAAAAAAATGTTCATTTTATAGTGTTAAATGAAAAGAAGCATGTTATAAAGCAGAATAGTATCCCATTTTTATTAAATACGTATTTATACATATGCATGTGTTATAATAGCCTTCTAGACTTATATACATATATGTGCATGTACCTACCCCCCACCACCTCAACATGTTAGCAACTAGTTACATCTCATGGTGAACAAATCTTTTCTTTATTTTTTATACTTGATGGTAACCAAAAGCAGAGAAGTGATGTTTATTTTTTATATTTGCTTATGTATATTTTTCGGTCTTCTCCACTTGGCATTTATTCCATAAATCTCTCTGTCTGTGTATATGTATGTATATATATTTTTGAGACAAGATCTCATTATGTAACCCAGTTTTGCCTTAAGCATGTGATCCTCCTGCCCCAGGCTCCCCAGTGCTAGGAGTACAGTGTGTGCCACCACACCTGGCTGATAGGATTATCTTTGAACACAGATAGTCTCTCCTTATGTACAATTTCACTTTCTGAGGTTTCAGTTACCTGCAGTCAACTATGGTCTGAAAATATTAGATGGAAAAATTCCAGAAATGAACAATTCCATAAGTTTAAAATTGCACTGATGACATCTTTCTCCATCCCACCCAGAATGTGAACCATTCCTTTGCCCAGTGTATCTGGCCTGTATAGGCTGCCTGCCTGTAAGTCACTAAGTCACCATCTCAGACTGTCAAACTCTTGCAGTGCTTGTGTTCAGGTAATCCTTATTTTAATAATGGACACAAAGTGAAAGAGTGGTGATGCTGGCCATTTGCATATGGCAAAGAGAAGCTGTCAGTGCTTTCTTAAGTGAAAAGATGAACATTCTCAACTTACTAAGGATAGGAAAAAATGTGTGCCGAGCTGTTAAGATCTACAGTAAGGAATTTTCTTATATGCTAATAAAAATGAAAAAAGTGAAGAAGGAAAAAATTTCGTGTTAGTTTTGACATTGCACCTTAAATTGCAAAAGTTACAGCCACAGTATATGATAATTGCATACTTAAGATGGAAAATTAAATTTGTGTATGCACATATAGGAAAAATGTAGCATTTATAGGGTCCAATATCGTCTGTGGTTTCAGGCATCAACCGAGGGTCTTGGAATGTATCCTCCTTGAAAGAAGGAGGAGTACCATACATTCCCTAATTTTTGATTTGTTTACTTTTCTCTGTGCTGATATATCCAAATTTAATGTTTTACATTCATATTCATAGCACTTTCAAAGGGAGGTGATGTCACTGATAAAACATTAGTCACAATTTTTAACTTGAAGCTGTTAATATGTTCAGTGTGTGTTTGTATGTCACAGACACACAGACACACACACACACACACACACACACACACACACATGCATGTGTAGTCTTCATCAAAACTAGAAAGGAAAGGCAGAGTCAAGAATTGCTTTTTCATCGATCTACCATTTGATCCAGCAATACCACTCTTGGGGATATACCCAAAAGACTGTTACTCCAGAGGCACCTGCACATCCATGTTTATTGCGGCACTATTCACAATAGCCAAGTTATGGAAACAGCCAAGATGTCCCAGCACTGACGAATGGATTAAGAAAATGTGGTATCTATACACAATGGAATTTTATGCAGCCATGAAGAAGAACGAAATGTTATCATTCGCTGGTAAATGGATGGAATTGGAGAACATCATTCTGAGTGAGGTTAGCCTGGCTCAAAAGACCAAAAATCGTATGTTCTCCCTCATATGTGGACATTAGATCAAGGGCAAACACAACAAGGGGATTGGACTATGAGCACATGATAAAAGCGAGAGCACACAAGGGAGGGGTGAGGATAGGTAAGACACCTAAAAAACTAGCTAGCATTTGTTGCCCTTAACACAGAGAAACTAAAGCAGATACCTTAAAGCAACTGAGGCCAATAGGAAAAGGGGACCAGGAACTAGAGAAAAGGTTAGATCAAAAAGAATTAACCTAGAAGGTAACACCCACACACAGGAAATCAATGTGAGTCAATGCCCTGTATAGCTATCCTTATCTCAACCAGCAAAACCCCTTGTTCCTTCCTATTATTGCTTATACTCTCTCTACAACAAAATTAGAGATAAGGGCAAAATAGTTTCTGCTGGGTATTGAGGGGGGGAGCGGGAGGGGGTGGAGTGGGTGGTAAGGGAGGGGGTGGGGGCAGGGGGGAGAAATGAACCAAGCCTTGTATGCACATATGAATAATAAAAGAAAAATGAAAAATAAAAAAAAAAAAAAAAAAAAAAAGAATTGCTTTTTAAGCCTGGCACTGGTGGTTCACGCCAGTAATCCTAGCTACTCAGGACGCAGAGATCAGGAGGATCTCAAACGGCCAGTCCAGGCGAATAGTTTGTAAGACCCTATCTCGAAAATACCCAACACAAAAAAGGGCTGGTGGAGTGGCTCAAGTGGTAGAGCGCCTGCCTAGCAAGTAGAAGGTCCTGAGTTAAAACCCTTGGACCACCCCTAAAAAAACATTTCACTTGTCTCCAGCCCCTTTTGCTTTGGTTATTTTTGAGATAGGTCCTCACTTTTGTGCCTGGTCTGGCCTGAACCCTGATCCTCCTGTTTATGTTTCCTGCACAGCTGCGATGACAAGCACATGCTGCTATGTCCAGCCATTGGTTGAAATGGAGTCTTGTGCACTTTTTGTCTGGCCTGGCCTCAAACCATGATCCTGTTGATCTCCATCTCCCATGTAGCTTGGATTATAGGTGTGAGCCACTGCTTCTCATTAAGAAGTACTTTAATAATTTATTTCAAAGATCCAACAGCATATATTAAGCCAAAATGTAGAATTTAGTTGTAGATTGACTCCCCACAATATTTTAGAATTAAAAAGGTGGATTCTGGGGGCTAGGGTGTAGCTCAGTGGCAGAGTGCCTATTTAGCTAGCATGTGTAGGCTCTGGATTCTATGCCCAGGACCACACAAAAAATAAATCCCCCTTTAAAACAGACTGACTAAAGGGTGGCTTCTGTGTTGTGAAATTTGTGTGCTTGAAATGGAGGTGTAAAGCACATATTTTGCCCTACCAGAAGTGCTTTTCTAAAGGTTTCAGCCCATTTTCATAACCTCAGTTTTGTGAGATGACAAAGTTCATTGTAGTGCTTTCAAACTAAGAAAGCATCAACTGTAGAACAGATTTTGGGCCAAAAAAAAACCTCCAACAAATTATGAATTTGCTGCTGGGGGTTGAACCCTGGGCTTCATGCATTATTAATGATAATCTAAATTTCTGTTCAACATACATACATTTGAATTTATTGCAGTTTTATTCTCAGCAGTTCAGTGGATTTGAGATAGCTGTATTTGAGCTTCTGCTTGTTTGTGATAACAAATCACTTGAAACTTGCCAGTTGAAAACGCTAAAAGGTTGATGTAATACAGGCCTTCTCTGAATTCATTCTTGTTCATCTGTGTAAAAACAACCTGGCTAAACAGTTATCCTTGGCAAGTTTGAATTGTTATTTCCTTTCTTTAAAACTCGTTTCCTGAAACTGATCTCTGACACACTTCCAAAAGCTGATTTTTCATCTTTATCTATTCTGACAATGGTTTAACTTTGAATAGGAGAGAATGTTACCAGCTTTATTAGCTCAAGTCTGTAAACCAGGACATTGAAGTAATTGAGGGGTTGGGTGTAGGTGAGGGTATAGATCTGGACTGTATTTGTAGAGTGCTTGCTTCATGATGAAAATTGTTCTTTGGATCTTGGCATAAAAAGAGACATATATGGAAAAAGAGAATGTTATGAAAAGTATTCTAAAAAATAGATAAGAATATAAGTTATCTTCTAATCATACCATATAAGTATTTCGAGTATAAGGTTATGACAAAGTAGGTTTTCTTTTTTCCGTGTGGTGCTGAGGATGCAGCCCAGGGACTTGCACTTGCCAGGTAAATTCTGTACCACTGAGCTATAGCCCCAGCTCCCCAAATAGTTTTTTTTGGCCAACATGTTAATTGCTTCTTAAAAATGCTAGCAAGGGTGATTATTTTCTCATCTGATAGGAGAGAGATCTTTGCATAATCAGCAAGATAAGTCATCAGGATATATCACATGTGCTGAGTGTTGTGATTTCTGCCAACATGAGTCAAGTGCTAGTGTGTATGCGATTTGTAGTATAAATCTATCTGGTACCTTCTTGGTTTGGCTGATCAGTGCTAATGAAGCTAAGCTTATAGAGTTCATCTCTGTGGGAGTGACTTGTCTTCTGGAATCATTACCTGTACATCTAACTCTGCACCAAAGTTTTCTGAATGAAATTTATTGGCTAAGGCAGGGGTAGGGGGAGGTAGGCCAGAGTAGCAATAGCTCAGCAGAAACTGTCATTCCTCCCCTACACCCTTGTCCTCCTATAGGAGTGTCCATAATGTCTGGGCTTTCAAACACATATCCTTATATCACTTAGAGAGGGAGCACTTAGAAATGTATTCCTTTGAACTTCCAGAATATTCTGCTCATAATGTCTCTGGTTTTACCTCTAGGTTCCTTTTGTCTTTATCTCCAGATTGTTTTGTCTTAAAACTTTATAGTCTAAGAGAACTGGCTTGGATCACTGAATGCAGTCGCAGAAAGTAATAAGACTTTTTCTCTTCTCCAGAAAATGACTTGAACAGTTGTCTCTAGAGTGAAAGATCTGTGCAGTTTTGGCATTGAAACTAAACAACTCTGTTGGGGTTTAATAGGCTGTTTTATATTGAATAGGGAAGTTTTAGGTCTCCAGCATGACTCATGGTGTTTTGTAATCTGTACAAATTTATAGTACCTTTTATTGAGCTCACTTAGGAATGAGGTACTTTGTGGAAGTGATTTTTCCAAGTAACTCAAGTATCCCCTTTAAATTTTAGTCATTCAGAGATCTTAAAACAGATCTGATGTGTGAGTCCTTCAAAAGCATTCTGAAATACATTTCCTTTTTTCCTAAATAGAACATTAGTAAATAGTCAATGTAGAAAACAAAATCTAAGCAATATTTAGTTATTTCTCCTTTTCAGGATTTAGTTTTTCTTTATAGTACTTAGTACTTGAATTTATATATTTCTTTCTTTTTTTTGTGGTACAGGGGCTTGAACTCAGGGCCTTTACCTTGAACCATCCCACCAGCCCTATTATTTTTTTTTCTGAAGGGGTTCTCAAGATAGGGTCTTGTGAACTATTTGCCTGGGCTAGCTTTGAACTGTGCTCCTCCTGATCTCTGCCTCCTGAGTAGCTAAGATTACAGGTATGAGCCACTGGTGCCCAGCCTATTTTTCTCTCTTTTTTTTTTTTTGGCAGCACCAGGCTTTGAACTCAGGGCCTCAAGCTTGCTAGGTAGGCACTCTACCTCTTGAGACACTCTGCCAGTCCTTTTTTGTGTTGGGCAATTTGCTTTTTGCCTGGGCTGGTCTCTATGATCCTCCTGATTTCTGCCTACTCAAGTAGTGTGTATGTAATGGTATGTAATATTTTTATAAAAATAGGACTATAGTGTACATTTTATGAATAGTTTGTTTTTTTCATCTAATTTATTACAGATACCTTTTGGTACTGTAAGTGTACCACTATTTTTTTTCCTTGTTTGATACTTGGGACTGATGGCTAGGTTTTCAGGTCAGTCTTTAGAAGTTTATTTAGACAGCAGTGCAGATGGACTGTATATTAATAGTAGTATTACACTGTCTTCTGGGAAAATGCATAGGAAATGCCAAGTAGGAAATTGAGGACCTTGCACATGCTAGGTAAGCACTCTAACATTGAGCTATATCCCTAGTTCTCTGTTTATTTTTTTAATTTTGAGACAGGCTCTCTCTAAGTTACTCAGGCTGGCCTTGAACTTGTGATCCTCCTGCCTTGGCCTCTCAAGTGGTTGGCATTATAGGCGTGTACCTCACACCCAGCCAACTATCTGTTTTTAATGTTGATATGATAATGTGTTTGATCAATTTCATATTGATATTTATATTGTAACCAACTTGGCTTGCAATAATACTAGCTCTAGTTTTTAATTCATATTAACAATATCATGACAAGCATTCTTAGCCATACAGCTCAGTATAGTTGTCTGTACGTTTTCCCTCTTTTGGACATATTCTTAGAAGTGGAATTTCTAGGTTAAAGGGTATGACTATTTTAAGGCTATTTCAGTCAGCTTTCCATTGCCATAACAAGATACCTGAGATAGTCAACCTACAAAGAAGAAAGGTTTATTTTGGCTCACCATTTTGGAGTTTTCAGTCCATAACTGATTGGTTCCATTGCTTTGGGCCTTTGGTGGCACAATACTTCATGGCAGGAGCACATGGTAGAAGAAGCCTGCTGTACTCATGGCTGGGTGCAATAGAGTGAAACAGAAAGGGCAGGCCCAACTATCCCTTTTGAGCCACACCTTCAGGGACCAGACCACCTTCACTAGGCTGTAGTTCTTTTTTATCCCTAAGTCAATAGAAGCCTTGTATTACATCTTTAAAATATCAAAAGTTGGGTAGAGTGCCTGCCTCACAATCATGAGGCCCTGAGTTCAAACTCTAGTACCACCAAAAGAAAAAAGTAAAAAGTAATATCACAACTTGGTCTTATAATCCAGTATCTTATTTCTGTATCTGGATAACTTAGATCTCATCAGCCTGCTGACCTGTTCCTTTTCCAGAAACATAGATGCCATTGAAGTTTTTTCTGATATCTTTATTTCAGCCAAATCAAACAGCTGAATTAGAAACAAGTTCAATGTCATTCCCTTCAAGAACTAACTCATCTTTCTGGGTTGAGATACTGAACAAGCATCTCTTATCCTCTTCTGAACTCTGCAGATGTATTTCTTCCTCAAGAAATTTTGGATTTGAACAAGAAACCCATTCTCCTGAAAATCGACATTGATGGGGAAGTGAGCACGCACAGACCTCATCTTGTAACAGAAGCCCAGTGTGACATACTTGATCACGTTCTGTACATGACTACAGACAGTGCCAGCAGTAGCCAGTTCTTTTCTATTTCCCCACCATTTGTCTCTTCTTTTTCTTTCCAAGGAGACTAAATTCTACACTGATATGATTAAGTCCGCCTAGAGGGTTCCTCTGGGACTCTTCACAATAACTGCATGTTCCTTCAAAGTGATGTCAACATTTTTGGAAGGTCAACAGTCTGCTTGCTGAGAAAGGTCTTCATTCTTGTAGTGATGTGGCAAGGCTATGCTCTGCTTCCTAAAGTTTCCACCACCTCTCAGTGTGCCAAGCTGAGGACTGAAACTTTTACACTTGGGTCCTTGGGGGACAGATCCAAACTATAGCACAGCCTGTTGATAAATTAGGTCAAATTATCTTTTTGGAAACCTAAGGATTTGTTTTAGTTTATGTTTCTATCAGCAGAGCACTAGAGTTCATTCATCCCAAACTATTGTGATAGTAATGATTTTTATATAAAAGACTTTCTAAAATATAATACTGTTTTTAGTGCTTTTTTGTTTTCATAAGCAGAATACTGATACTTGATTCAATATAACCCTTATATGAAAGACCTGAAATGTGCTCCACCTATTACTGTTGCCTGCCCTTGAGTTGAGAGTAGTGTTCTTACCCCTACCACTGCCTCTGTGGGACAGAGGAATCTTTTTACTTTGCTACTGGAGATTGAACCCAGGGCCTCCGCATACTAGAGAAGCAGTGCTCTACTCCTTGAGCTACTTCCTCAGCCCTGGGGCAGAGAATTCTTATCTGCCACTGAGAATGTCAGCAGGAAATATATGTTCTTTGTTACCTCAATTTCCTAATCAAGTTCACTATGCATTTCCCCATTAAGACACAGTGTTATAGTACTATTAACATATAGTCCAGCTGCATTGCTGTGTAAATAAACCTGCAAACCTAGCCATTATGTATAACATTCTTTCTGTGAGAAAATGCTTCATCTTCCAAATTTACTGAAAAGCAAGTATTCATAGAATCTATCTCGAATCAAATGTATTTATTCAACAAATATGTACTGAAGGCTTATTGTATATGTATAGAGAAATGTGCTTGGCACACAATGGATATTTCTTTTCTTAGCCCTTACATGTTGTTTTGGTCAGGGTAGGTTGCAGTTGTAACCCAGGGAGGAAACCTTGCTGGGTTGCTTTTGTTTATGCTAGCAAGGGACAGGGGGAAGGATATTCTGCAGAATTTTGGGGGCTAGGATTGAAGCTGTCCAGAAGAAACAGAAGAGAAAAACAGAGGAAAGGGAAGGAAATAGGAGGGTTGTAAAATGTAATGGGCCCTTTTAAGTTACAGGGGAAATAGGACACTGTATGTCTTCTAAGAATGAGTGGGGATGAATGCTGTCATCAATGTGTCATGTGTAGGAATATTAGTCTTTGCATATGCCTGCACAAATCTGACCTGTCAGTGTTTAGAACAATACCTACTGCTGTGGCCATATATCCAGACACACACACATACTCTCTCTTTCTCTCTGTACTGGGGTTTGAACTCTGGGCCTTGCTAGGCAGGTGCTCTACCATTTGAGCCAAGCTCCTAGCCAGAGACTCTTAAACCCATCCCATTGCTGATTCCAGATCTAATGGCCATTACTTTAGTTCAGGCCCTAATCATTCCTCTGAACTGTTCTTCCCCAGCAACATCAAAAGTAGGGGAAAAGGTGTACATTTTGGAGTCTCATAGGTCTGACTGAACTAGAGTCATATTGCACCATTTATTAGCTTCTTGGCAAAGCCCTCATTTCCTCTCTGAACTTGATGTCCTCTAAAAGAAGGAAAGTTTCATGTGCTTATTAGGATTAATGTGTTTTGAAATGCCTGGTGTGTGATAGGATCTCAATAAATCTTAATTCCTTTTATTCTTCCCTCTACCCATATTCCTTTTTTTTTTGGTGCTACTGGGGAGTTTTGGCAGAAGTTAGGGCTTTGTGCTTGCTGGGCATGTCATTTACCACTTGAGTCATACTCCCGGTCATTTCACTTTTTTAGTTTTTTTCTTTGAGGATCTTAGGCTTCTGCGTGGGCTGGCCTTGAACCTTGATCATCTGACCTCTGTTTTCCAAGTAGCTGGAATTGCAGGTCTGTGCCAATATGCCTGGCTTTTTTTTTTTTTTTTGATATAAGATCTTGCTAACTTTTGCTTGTGCTGGCTTTGAACTGAGATCCTCCTATCTCTGCCTCCTGAGTAGCTGGGATCACAGATGTGTACTGTTAGGTCCCCTTCCATCCATAGTTCTACCCACTACCAGAGTCATCTTCTATTTTTTTTATTGTGGTTCTGGGGATTGAACCCTGGGTATTGCATGATTTCTTGAGTTTGAGTTTAGATTTACCTATTTATTAGCTGGATGACCTTCAGAAAGTTATTTAACCTGTGTGCACCTCAGTTATCCCATCTATAAGACAGGGATAATTATACTGTTTAGCTCAAAGTTGTTGTAAGGGTTAACTGAGTTAATACATTCAGAGCACTTTTGAAAGTAGAGGAGGAGGTACCTGGGGATTTCCCTAGCTGCCAAAGGAATATAGATCATGTCGCACGGTGACCAGCAGCCTTTTCCATTTAGGGTGGTAGATGAAATGTGATTTTTTTGTTGTTTGTTTTATTTTGGTGGTACTGGGGTTTGAAGGTAGATAGAATATGAACGGAGGCTTTGACCCCACTGAAGGCACCTTTCCCCAGTTCCTCGCTCTTTCCCAACTCTATCTTTTAGGAATGCTCTTTTTTTTGCGGGGTGGTACTGGGGTTTGAACTCACAGCTTCACACTTGTTAGGCAGGTGCTCTACCACTTGAGCCACTCTACCAGCCCTTTAGGAATGTTCTTGATCTGTAAGACTGACTCACTTAAGCACTGAGATTTTGCTATTAATTTACTCAAAAATGTTTATTAGGTTCTTGCTCAGTGCAGAGTACTGTCCAAGCTGTTGGAATCACAGCAGTGATCCAAGTCACAAATAATAGCCAACATTTATTGAGTGCTTACTGTGTGCTGGGTTCTCTTTTGAGTACTTTATGTATATTAAGTTGTTTAATTTTCATAGCCCTTTGAAACAGTTATTTCCCCTATTTTACAGATAAGGAAACTGAGGCACAGATGTTAAGTAACTTGCCAAATGTTGCACAGCTAGCGAGCAGCAGTGATAGGAATGAAATCCAGGCAGTATGGATTTTGAGTCTATGTTTTTGACCATTATGCCTCCTTACTGGCATGGAGTTTACATTCTAGAAGGGGGGAGTCTGACAGTAAATGTAAACAAGGGAAGTGGACATCAAGTAACATAGGAGGTATGATAAAATAACAAACAAGGGATTGGGATAGAGGGACTGGCAGAGAGGACAACTTTAGGTAGGGGGTAAACGTTTAGGAAAAACAAATGGGATGTTACTGTTTTTTTAAGAATTAATTACTTAGAGCCTTGCTTGCTGTTCCAGACTTCCAAAAATGCCCTTTTGATGACTTGACTCCAGTGCTGCCAACACATTTTAATGTCTGTAATGAATGCAGCAACAGTTGATGTGCACTGATAGCTTACTGTGCATGAAGAAGCCATGCCAAGCAATTTGCACATTGTCTCCATTTATGATCACAGCAGTGCTATACCTGTTCTTTTTTTTTTCAAGTAAGAGAAAGTAGGAACTTAAAGAGACCAACTGACAAGTCCAGTCTTTACATTCAGCAAGTGACAGAGGTCTGATTTGAACCAAGGTAGCCTGATTTCAGAGCCATTGCTCTGAAGACCATTTTATAGATGAAGTGATTTGTCTAAGGTAACTTTTTTTGTGTGCTGCTGGAGATGAAGCCCAGGACCTGATGCATGCTAGGCATGTGCTTTACCACAGAACTACAACTCCAGTCTTTGTAACTCTTATTAGAAATAATAATAGCCAGAGCTGGGGGGTTAGCTCATTGGTAGAGTGCCTGGTTAGCATGCATGAGTGCCAAAATAAAGCTAGTTTTAGGGCCAGAAGTGGTGTACACTTCTGTAATCACCAGCTCCCTAGAGGTTGAGGCAGGAGGATTGCGAGTTTGAGCGACACCCTGCCTCAAAAAATAAATTCTAAACATTCGTGGTCTTCACAGTATCAGTGAAACTCACCTATATTTTGGAGGCTTTAAGATAGTACGTTTTAAGTCAACAAACTACCAGTGCTCTTTGATTTTGTCATCCAAAATTAGCAATTTTATTCACCAGAACTAAGATACATAAGATGATTCAGCACAAAGCTAGAGGCAGGATTTAAAACCAGGGCGTTTAACCTCAGAGGTAGAGTTGTTGCCCACACTCCTGCAAAGTAAATGATCATGTGCAGCTTATCTTTGCTCAGTGGACTGTGGGAAACCAATTTAGCGACATTACATGTGAACAATCCCTAAGTAATGCTTATGAAATAGTTTGAAGTTTTCTAAAACGTTTTGAATTCTCAAAAGCTGGATAAGGAGAGATTTTCTTCATAGATTTGGAGACAGAACAGAGGCATGGTCCAGAGAGAGAGCTCTGAGGTCAGATTGTCTAATTTTCACTCCTTGGTTTATTGATTCAAGTATGACTTTGAACAGGCATCTGTGCCCCCTCATTCCCGAGCCCAAGTTCCCTTAATTGTGAAACAAAGTATAGTATCTTCTTTATAAACTGAGTATGAGGACTAAATGGCACAACCTTACAGAGGGCTGGGCATGATGCCTTTTGGCCAGCCTCGGTCATCTTGGAAATGAACTGCTCATTCTTCATACATGGATCCAAAGGGACTCACCACTTCCAGAAATGCTCTTCTGATGAACAGTGTGCATGAAATTTAAAACATAGATTCCAGGCCAAGTGTGGTGGCACACACACCTTTATTTTTTTTATTATTATTCATATGTGCATACAAGGTTTGGGTTATTTCTTCCCGCTGCCCCCACCCCCTCCCTTACCACCCACTCTGCCCCCTCCCTCTCCCCCCCACCCCCTCAATACCCAGCAGAAACTATTTTGCCCTTATTTCTAATTCTGTTGTAGAGAGAGTATAAGCAATAATAGGAAGGAACAAGGGTTTTTGCTGGTTGAGATAAGGACAGCTATACAGGGAGTTGACTCACATTCATTTCCTGTGCGTGGGTGTTACCTTCTAGGTTAATTCTTTTTGATCTCACCTTTTCTCTAGTTCCTGATCCCCTTCTCCTATTGGCTTCAGTTGCTTTTAAGGTATCTGCTTTAGTTTCTCTGCGTTAAGGGCAACAATTGCTAGCTAATTTTTTAGGAGTCTTACCTATCCTCACCCCTCCCTTGTGTGCTCTTGCTTTTATCATGTGCTCAAAGTCCAATCCCCTCGTTGTGTTTGCCCTTGATCTAATGTCCACATATGAGGGAGAACATACGATTTTTGGTCTTTTGGGCTAGGCTAACCTCACTCAGAATGATGTTCTCCAATTCCATCCATTTACTAGCGAATGATAACATTTCGTTCTTCTTCATGGCTGCATAGAATTCCATTGTGTATAGATACCACATTTTCTTGATCCATTCTTCAGTAGTGGGGAATCTTGGCATTTTCTTTTCACAGGTCTTGAGTTGTTTAATTAATAGTTCTTTGGTTTTTCCTTTAATTACCATTTCATCTTCAAGTTTGAGATTCTGTCTTCTGTTTGTTCTATTCTGGATTGGCCTTCCGTTTTGTTTTGCAGTTCTGTTTCGTTCTTTTTTATGAGGTTTTCCATATCCTGGGTGGTTTCCTCTTTAATGTTGTCTATTTTTGTCCTGAGTTCATTTATCTGTTTATTCATCATGTTCTCTGTTTCACTTTGGTGTTTATACAGTGCTTCTGTGGTTTCCTTTATTTCTTCTTTTGCTTTTTCAAATTCTCTATTTTTGTTGTCTTGGAATTTCTTGAGTGTCTCCTGTACATTTTGGTTGACCCTATCCAGTATCATCTCTATAAAATTTTCATTGAGTACCTGTAGTATGTCTTCTTTTAAATTATTCTTGTGGGCTTCATTGGGTTCTTTAGCATAGTTTATCTTCATTTTGTTGGAGTCTGGATCTGAGTATCTGTTTTCTTCATTCCCCTCTGGTTCCTGTACTAATTTTTTGCTGTGGGGAAACTGGTTTCCCTGTTTTTTTTCTGTCTTCCCATCATTGTCCTTTGTGTTGTTACTGTCCCTGTACTGTGTGCAATTAAGTATTTTCTAGCTTGTAGTAACAACAAGGTAATATTTAGAATGGAAGGGTGAGAGGAGATGGAATGCAAGAAGTTAAAGAAAAGGGAAAAACAAATAGACAAGTAGGAAAAAGCAAAACAAGGAATCAAACAAGAAAGTTTCAAAGGTATAAACAGGGAGCGTTAGTGTACTAATCGACAGTAAGCTGAACAGGCCTTAGACAGAGAGAGGATTGAAAATAAAAAATAAAAAGACTAAAGATAAGAATAAAAATAAAAAATAAGTAAATGAAAGAAATATATATATATATATATATAAAAACAAAATAAAACAAAATGAAAAATAGAAAATAAAACAAAACAAAACAAAAAAAGCCTCCAAGTTCAAATGCAATGAAGTTTCAGTCTTAATAATTTGGGTGTCCGTCTCAGTCTCCAATCCTGGAGATGGTGCCTCAGACGTTGTTCAGTAGTTGTCTCATCAAAGGGGGCGCATAAAGTAGAACAAAACTTGTCCGCGTCTTCCCAAGCCGTCTGGGTGCAGGTGACTGGCGGCCCAGGGGCCTCCTGATTTCTCCGTTTAACGTGAAGTGGAGATGCTCTGCACCGGCTGGAGGAGTGGAGGGGTCAAAGTTTTGCCTCTTCTCGGTGGTTTTGCCTGCAAGGTGTGTCTCCAGCATCTCTCCAAGATTTCACTATAGGAGGCAGGCTTTTGCTTCCTCCCTCTAGCCGCCATCTTGGAATCTCCGCAGTTTTTATTTCTTTTCAGCTTTGTGACAAAGACTGTTAGGAGAAATGTTACTCTTTTGTACAAGGAAAATGTGATTAATAAGGTGTATTATCCCCAAAGCCTAATCCACACTTGACAAAATTGATACTTGACTTTATTAAAATTGAAAATTTTTCTCTGTAAAAGACAATGAAAGGACATGCCATAGACTAAAAGAAAATATTTGCAAATTACATTTTGACAAAGATATCAGAATAATTTTTTTTTGGTAGGACTGGGGTTTGAACTCATGGCTTTGCACTTGCTAAGCAGGCGCTGTACCTTTTTTAGTCACACCTCCAGTCCATTTTGTTCTGGTTATTTTATTATTTTTTTAAAAAATTTTTATTGTTGTGCTGGGTGGTACATTGTGGCATTTACAAAAGTTCTTACAATGTATCAAATAGATCATACTTGAATTCACCCCTCCACCATTCTCCTATTATTTTTTAAATTATCATATTATTGTTGTATTGGGGGTACATTGTGACATTTACAAAAGTTCTTAGAATATATCATAGTTGAATTCACCCCCTCCATCATTCTCCTTTATTCCCCCTACCCCATTCGTAGAATAGTTTCAGCAGGTTTCATTTTCCATTTTCCTACATGAGTACATAATATATCTACCATATTCACCCTTTTAAACCCTTCCCTTATGTCTTCCTTCCTCCAACTGGTACCAACCCCCTGCTCTGGTTATTTTGGAGATGAGGTCTCGTGAACTATTTGCCCAGGCTGGCCTCAAACTAATTCTCCCAATCTCAGCCTCTCAAGTAGTTAGGATTATAGGTGTGAGCCACCAACACCCAGCAAGAATAAAAATTTAAAGCCCTCAAAGTACCACAAATAACCAATTAGTAAAATGGGAGAGAGCTCTGAATAGACACTTCACCTAGAAAATATAAAAATAGCAATAAAAGAGATGCAAATTAGGCAAATGAAAATGAAAACCACAGTGACAATTGTAACAAATATTACCATACTGGTATAGAATGTTGGTAATGGGGAGCTCGTGCTTATCTAGGGGAAGGAAGTATATGGGAGATTTCTGTCCTTTCTGTTCAATTTTGCCGTGAATCTAAAAATTCTCTAAAAAATAAAGTTGAAAAGCGTAATGAGATATCACTACACATACATTATTAGGGTACGTAAAAATACAAAACAAAACTGGTAATACCAAGTGTTGGCAAGTGTGCAGAGCAGCTGAACGTCCATACATTACTGGTGGGAATGTAGAAGGGATACAGTCATCTTGGAAAACAGCTTGCCAGCAGTTTCTTAGGACATTCAAGCTGTATTTGCCATGTGACTTAGCAATCCTACTTCTAGGTGGCTAGCAAGATAAATGAAATCTTAGGTTCTCACAAAAAGCTTTCCCTCAGGACAGGAGGTATAGCTGTAGAGCATGTGCTTGTCTAACCTGGGCCCTGGGTTTGGTCCCCAGCACCAACCAATCAATCACCCAGTCAAGCAACAAATAAAAACAGCCCTGTACATGAATTTTTCTAGCAGCATTATTCAGCATTAGTCATCAAAAATTGGAAAAGGCCCAGTTCTTTCAGCTGGTGAAATAGATAAGCAGATTGTTGTGCTCTATATCACAACAATAAAAAAGGAACTGCTACTTCTTGATTCATGCAGTAACATAGATGAGCCTTAAAAATTCGTTTTGCTTAGTGAAAGAAGCCAGTTTTAAAAGGCTATATAGTCCATAATTCCATTTATGTGACAATCTGAAAAAAGCAAAACTTCAAGTAGGAAAAACAGTGGGTGCTAGAGTATAGGGTGTAGGGAGGTGTTGGTTATAAAGTAAAGGAATAGTTCGAGGGAATTTTAGAGGTTATGGGATGGTTTTCCTTGTCTGTCTTTTTCCGTCTCCCTCCTTCCTACCACCTCTCTCTTGGTAACTTTCACCAAATCAATGACCATGTGGTCAGTGTTAATATTTAGTATGGTGTGCCAGCTCTCACAGGTAGGAATAAATAAATATAATATAAATATATGATTTCTCACTTCACTGTAATATGCTGGCTATGCTAGATAAAGTTACCACTGCTTCAGCTTTCAGTAGACCATTTGTGTAAGTTAATGATAAATTTTGTGAATGTAATACCTACTTAAGTTCCTTGAACTCTGTTACAGAAAAGAATTCATCTTGCAGTCCAGGCAGCCCAGGATGGAAGGTAAATACTTTCCTTTTATTAGTATCTTGAAGTGTAAACTTTATAGAGAATAAGATTTTAGGCTCTTTTCTTTTCTTTTTTTTGAGTGCTGGGATTGAACCCAGAGTCTTGCAAATGCTAGGCAGGCCCTTTATCACTGAGCTACACCTCCAGCTCTAGTATCTTTTTTCTTAAAATTTAAGTCTCTTTGTAAACATTAGGTGTCATAAGACCCTTGTGAAATAGCCTGTTAGACCTAGACATATCCCAGAATTCTTAAAGGAATAGGGTAAGCAAAATGGGATTTGAACTTGTTTGTGGACCATACATGGATAGTGAGCTTTTCTGGGTTTAACCTCACAGGAGGTATTGCCCTATTTATTTTGATAAATAATGTATGCTTATTGTAGAAAACTTTGCAAAGTATAGCAAAAGATTATGATATTACTACCAGAATTACCACTTCTAAGGTAACTGTTTAGTTTCCCAAACTTTTTTTTTCTGTACTAGGGTTGGAACCCAGGGCTTCACACATGCTAGGCAGGCACTGAGCTATACCCCAGCCAAAGTCTTCCAAATGTTTAGTCTTTTATGCAAAATACATGTCTCTCTTTTAGTCTCTTTTAAAAAACAAAAACATAAACTCATAATTTAATATATCATTGACTGTTTTTGTGTCTTAGAAAATTTAAATTTAATAGCCACATACTATTCCATTGAACACATGGACTATTCTTTTTTTTTCCATTTTTATTGTATTATTGTTGTACTGGGGGTACTTTGTGACATTTACAAAAGTTCTTACAATATATCATAGTTGACTATGGACTGTTCATTATTTTACCAGTCCCCATTTTAATAGTCATTTTTACTTGTATCCATTCCTCCTTTTGTTCTGATGAATATTTCTATATTTACATCTTTGAGCTCTCCATCTATTTCCTTAGGTTATATTCCTGAAAGCAGTACAGCCAGAATAGAGTGGCACTTTTTTAAACTTATTTTTATTATAAAAGCAGCATGTATAGTCATAGTAATAAAAAGACACAAGGTACAAAAGGCAAGAGCTTAAAAAGTAAAATGCACCAACTGTTCAGCTTCCCCAAAAGAAATTGTAAAATATGCAGATAAAGTTTGTTAATTTACATATTTTATATAATTCATGTGTGTTAAACGATAAGTTTGTTTTCCTGTGACATCCACTCTCACTACAGAGTTGACTGAGTATTAACATATTAGAGACTTTAGTAAGATTGGCAGTTGAATATATCAAAATTAATCACTTATACACTGACAATTATCATCCAGAAAATACAGTGATAAAAGATTCCACTTATATAGTACCTCCACATTCCCCTGAAAAAAAAACTAAAAAAAAATACTCAGGAATAAACTTAATGAGAAATGTGGAGGAAGAATCAATGTTACAAAAAGAGATTAATTCTATCCAAATTAGACTATAAATTTATGTGATTTTGAAGTAGGGAGATTCTTACACAGTAGTCCTAAGGTTCATGTGAAAGGCTAAACATTTGAGAATATAAGGGCAAATTCTGAAAAAGAAGAGTGATAAAGGAAATAGGCCTCATTAGATAGGAAAATGCATTAAAAGGTTAAAAGGAGCATTGTAAATGTAGTCAACAATAATGTATTGTACACTTAAATTTGTTAAGAGGGTATATTTCATGTTACTTTAATTTAGTTTTTTCTTCACCCCCCCAAAAAAAACCCACTGTACTAAAGTAGAATAAAAGATCAAAGGAATAAAACATTTAGAAAGAGCTCTCACAATAAATAAGAACTTAGTATATGTCTAATAGTGGGAGCATTTCAAGTAGGGAGGAAAGAGTGGCCCATTTAACAAATGGCTTTGACACAACCAGCTCATGATTTTGAAAGTGTGATACTTAAAGCTTCTGCACAGGGGGGGAGAATCCTACAGTCAGATAAAAAGATAAACAAGAAGCTGTGAAAAAAGATGAGCTATATATGACAGGCAAATGATGAGCGTTTTTAATATATGAGGGTCTTTTTTTTTTTTGCAGCACTGGAGTTTGAACTCAGGGCCTCATGCTTGCTAGGCAGGCGCTCTTACAACTCGAACCACTCCACTAGCTAAGGGTCTCTTACATATTTCCAACAAACAGGAAAGACTCAAAAGAAAAGTGGTCCATGGAAATAAATAAGGAATTCAGAAGCAAAGAAATACAAATGTTCAGTTTCAAGTTATCAGAGAAATAAACATGATCATTTTCATATAACAGATTGATAAAGCTAATTTTTTTTGTGATGCTGGGGATTCTATCCAAGGCTTTATGCATGCTAGGCAAGTACTCTATCACCGAGCTACAAAAAGAATTTTAATCATACCTGCAACAGGCCCTGGGTTTGATCCAAAGCACTGCAAAAGCACAAAACAAAAAAATAGAAGTTGATGTAAGTGTGAGTGAATGGACATTCTCTCAAACTGTTAGTGGAAGTTAAAATGCTATCTTTCTGGAGGACAATTTGATAGTAGCATCGAAAGCTTTAAAAAAGTAGTAATCTCTGTAGTATAATTTGAAGTCTGGTTTTATAATACTTCCAGCATTGCTTTGGCTATTCTGGGTCTTTTTGTGATTCTATATGAATTTTAAGACTGATTTTTCTATTTTTCTGAAGAATGACATTGGGATTTTGATGTCTAAACCCAAAATGGTGATGAGGATAGTAATAATAATGGGACATGAATGTATATGGGGGACTTTGTGGGGGCATTGGCAGGAGAGGGAGGGGGAAAGAAACAGTGAAGAGGATCTAACACACACACACAAAGACAGCATAATGAAACCCGTCAAACACTGTTTGAAAAAGTGGGGAGGAGAGAGGGAATAAAGGAATATGTTGGAGGGGGTATACTTGTTCAAAGAACACTGTATGCATCTATGAAATTATCACAATGAAACCTCTCAATTTACTATTGTATGCTAACTGAAAGAAATAAAAATTTTAAAATGTAGTACTCACCTCTTTTGAGACAGGGTTTCACTATGTCACCCAAGCTGACCTCAAACTCATGATCATGCTTCAGCCTCCTGGGTGCTAGGATTATAGGAGTGTACCTCCACACCCAGTCACCTCGTTTAATGGGAGTATAAATTGATACAGTTTTTCCAGAAGGCAATCGGGCACTAATTATCAAAGTTTCAAATGTACATACTCTTTGACCTAGCAATTCCACGTCTAGGAATTTTATCTAAAATAAAGACCACATACAAGAATATTCCCTGAAGCAGTATTTGTAAAAGCACAGAACTTAAAATAGTCTAAATAGTATCAAAAAGGAAGTAAAATATGGCATATCCACACAATGGAATATCATACAATAATTTCCATAAAATCATAGGTCTATCTTTGAAGTAGTTAAGTGGTTTATTTTTTGTGGTGCTGTGGATCAGTCCCAGGCCTCACACATGGTAGACAGCACTACCACTGAGTTACAGCCCCAGCCTCAATTTTGCTTTGTTTGGTTTGATAGAATATATATATAGAGAGATATATATATAGTTCATTTGTACATTTTTTGGTGGCACTGAGGTTTGAATTCAGGGTCTCATGCTTGCTAGTCAAGCACTCTACCACTTGAGTCATGGCCCCTAGCCCAAGAAGTCTGTATTTCTTGATACAAAATGTATAAGATATATTAAATAGAAAATATAAAGTGTAAAATATTACCTGTAGTATTATTCCATGTGTATAAAGAGAATAAAATGGGATATTGGCATTACAGAGGCCTGAAAATGCATTGTGAAAAATAAAGTTTTAACTGTATCTTCAGAACATAATTTAGGAATGATTTTTTTCAGTTTTTCCAGTTGCCTTAAAAGCTCTATTGAGTGGATATGAGAGTTGACATCACATGCTGTGTAATCTAAATGTAAAATGTCTTTATATTGGATACTTTAAAGGTTATGAGAATATGAGAATAAGATCATTATGTTTCTTGGCTTATTAGTTAAGTATATTGCACTAACCGAATTTGTTTCTCTGAGAACAGTGTCACCCTATAGGCCTCAGGTGGAAGGGACAAGGTAGAAATTCAGGTATTTCAGCCTTTTGAGTGGAAAGAATGGTCAGAAAGGAGCTCTATCACTTTTCTCATTTTTAGGTAGGGTGAAATGGCCATAATATCTTAGTCATCATGGTGATAAGACATCTCAAGTTATTTTGCCTAGGGCAGATTTACTGATTTTTTTGGTTGTTGAATTGAGTCTAAAAAAGAATACTCTGTCAACTCCAAGCCCTCGTATTTTCTTCTAATGTCAAAATCTTCATTTAGCATATAAATCTTGGCATGCTAATTTTCTTTTATGTATGCTTATGCTTTTTGCTGACTTGCCGGGTTGGAACGTAACTTCTCTGTGCCTTATTCCTATTTTGATGTACATTATATGTCCCTAGTTTTGGAGGAGAAGACAATTCAATTTGGTTTTAGAAACTTTACAGATTCCTTTTCCTCCAAGCCACCCCAAGATCAGGTTAGAATGTGGTGGGCGCTGTTCTCATCCCTAACACTCTCCAGCAGACAGTTTAGGGATTGCCTGTTCCTTTTTTGCTGAGAGTGTTTCTTCCTAATCACAGTTGAATTTTCCTAGGGTTTAAAAACTAATCATAGTATAAATTGCTGTTTCAGCTTGCTTTAAATTCTCCTGTGATTGAAGAAAATTATGTTTCAGTTTTTCTTCTTTTTTGTTTTTCTTCAGTCTACTCTGTACTGGGGTTTAAACTCAGGGCCTCATACTTGCTAGTCAGGTGCTGTACCACTTGAGCTATGCCTTCACCCCTTCTTTCTTCTAAGATTAAGGTTAAATAATTTTATAAATTTAAAGATTAAAGAATCACATTCAGGGTCTGGGCATGATGGCATATACCTGCAAAATTAGTGAGACCTCCGCACCTCAAACTTCAAGCTGGGTGTGGTTCTGTGCTCCTGTAATCCCAGCTACAAGGTAGGTATAGGTTAGGAGGATTGTGGTCTGACTCTGGCCTGGGGAAAAAATGTGAGACCCTATCTGAAAATAATTAAAGCAAAACAGCTTGGAGGCGTGGCTTAAGTAATAAAACCCATGCCTAGAAGGCACAAGGCCCTAAGTTCAAACCTCGGAACCTCCCCCCTCCAACACACACACACAAGAATCACATAAGAATTTTTTTTTGGTGCATTCTCTATCAGTTCTCTCTTACTGTTCTTTTTTTTTTCTTTTTAACTTCCTTTATTTTCTACAATGACTTCTTTGTCACTGTTAACCTTTGCTCGATCCTGTGTTTTAAACAGGAACTGCATGTGACCTGCTTCCTCTTGTATTTAGAGAAAAGACATCTATAAGGGCTTAAAACTTTAGAAGAAAATCAATGCATCTTATTCAAGCAAAGAAAATGGTCAATTTTAGCTTTTCTTTAGTTTTTCTGAATACTAAAGTAAAACATACATACTTCAATAATCCAGAAGTGTATGAAAAGAAGTCACCCTAAAAGGTAATCCCTGTTAAGTCTATTGCAAGTGCATTGCAGTTTATCTCTTTTCTTATTGATAGACATTTAGTTTCCAAGTTGGTTTTTTTTTGGGGGGTGCAGAATCTTACTATGTAACTCAGGCCAGCTTCAAACTCATGATTCTCCTGCCTCAGCCTCCCAAGTAGATAGAATTACAGATGTGTACCACCATGCTGGCCTCTAAGTTATATATTTTTTGGCAGTACTGGCATTTGAACTTAGGGCTTCATGCTTGCTTGGCAGGTGCTATAGTGCTTGAGTCACACCTCCAGTCCTTTTTCCCTCTCATGTTGTTTGAGATAGGGTCTTTGCTTTTGCTGAGGCTGGCCTGGACCATGAGTCTCCTATTTTACATTTCCTTCTGTAGCTGGGATGATAGCTGTTGGTTGAAATAGAGTTTCATGAGCTTTTTGCCCAGGCTGACCTTTTACTATGATCCTTTCAGTCTCAGCCTCTCTAGTAGCTGGGATTATAGGGATGAGCTACCAGTGCTTTGCCCAATTTTTTTTGTTGTTGTTGTGTTTGGTGAGATTGGGGTTTGAACTGAGGGCTTCACACTTGCAAAGCAGGCACTCTATAGCTCGAGCCACATTTCCAGTCTGTTTTGCTCTGGTTGTTTTGGAGATGGAGTTTTTATGGGCTGGTCTCGAATACAGCCATGAGCCACTGGCACCTGGCCAATTTGTATTTTTAATTCAAATAGCTCTTAGTTTAACAACTGAATTATATGTCAAACAAAGAGGGTTATAAATTAGAGTGTGTACTATACATGGTCAGCACGAATAAATGTGCACATTGCAGGAGGGTGTATAATTATTTATCCCTAGTTTTTTGCACATACTTGGTATAAAGTCCCAAGGGATGGATTGATCATCTTTCCAGGTGCATATGATGAAGCCCTAACTGGTAGACAGCATATGTGGGAAGGTGGGGCCACCTGGCTCTTTCCTAGGGTGATCTCTCACTTGTTGTCTGGCTGAACAGGCCATGCTCAAGTCTGCCAATGTCTGGCTGAACAGGCCATGCTCAAGTCTGCCAATGAGAGTTAGTTTTGTGGACAATTATGTCATTCCTGATGGTTTTTCACTTTATAAAGCTTTCTTAACCTGTATTTTAGATATGATTTAGCTCACTACTACTAAACATCAGTCTGTTGTGACAACTCTTGATTTTGTATGTGTAGGCCAGAGTCCCAGTAGGTAAATGTACTAAGATTGACCAGAATTGTACAATAAAATTACAGAGCCAAATATTAGCAGAAGTATAATTTGTCAAACTGTCTCAGTAGGTCAACACTGAAATGATAACTTGTGAGTTACTAGCACATGTTATTTTCAATGAAAACTTCAAAAAAATGGGCTAATTTTTTTATTGTTTGTGGTTTCCGATGGCATACAATTTGATATGATCCCATTTGTCTATTTTTGCTTCTGCTGCCTGTGCTTTTGGAGTCTCATCCAAAACAAAATCATTGTCCATACTACTGTCTTAAAGTGTTTCCCCTGTTTTCTTACAGTAGTCATAGTTTCAGATATTATATTTACATCATTGATCCATTTTGAGTTGATTTTTTGTAACTGGTAAGACATAGGGCTCTAGTTTAATTCTTCATTCAGTCTTTCAAGCATTATTGAAGATGCTTTCCTTTCTCCACTGTTTTTTGTAACTTTCATGAGAGTCAGTTGACTGTAGATGTGTGGATATATTTCTGGAATCCCTATTATGTTCACAGGTCTACTGTTATTTATTTATTTATTTTTCGGTATGGAATTTGAACTCAGGGCCTTCACCTTGAGCCACTCCACCAGCCCTATTGTTTTTTTTTTTGGTGAAGGGTTTTTTGAGATAGGGTCTCGCAGAACTATTTGCCTGCGCTGGCTTCGAACCTCAATCCTCCTGATCTCTGCCTCCTGAGTAGCTAGGATTACAGGCATGAGCCATCAGCACCCGGCTTACTGTTGGTTTTTATGCCAGTAACATGCTGTCGTGGTTACTGTAGCCCTATAGTATGACTTGAGATCAAGTTATTGTGATTCCATTAGCTTTATTCTTTTTTATTAAAGATGTCTTTGGCTAAGCTAGACAGTGGCTTGTGCCTGTAATCCTAGTTACTTGGGAGGCAGAGATCCTGAGGTCATGGTTCAAGGCCAGCCCAGGCAGTTAGCGAGACCCCAAGTCAACAAATCAAAAGCTGGGTGTCAGGTGTGTGCATCTGCCATCCCAGCTACATGACTAGCATAAACAGGAGGATTGGGATCCAGGCCTGCCTACGCATAAAAGCCCTATTCGAAAAATAACCAAAGCAAAAAAAAAAAAAAAGAAATAAAAAAGGGCTGCAGTGTGGCTCAAGTGGTAGAGCACCTGCCTAGCAAGTACAAGGCCCTGAGTTCAAACCCAAGTACTGCCAAAACATGATTGCTTTGGCTAAAGAATGTGCCACACACACATACATACATACACTTTTTTTTTTGGTGGAAATGGAATTTGAACTCAGGGCTTTGCACTTGCAAAGCAGGTGTACTATCACTTGAGCCACACCTCCAGTCCGTTTTGTTCTGATTATTTTGGGGATAGGGTCCTGTGAACTATTTGCCCAGGCTGCTCTTGAATCAAATCCTCCCAATCTCAGTCTCCCAAGTAGCTAGGATTATAGGTATGAGCCACTGGCACCGGGCAAAAGAATATATATTGAAACAAGTATTGTTAGCAAGCTGTTACATGATTAAAAGGGAATAAAGGAAAAAACTGATTAATCCAAAAGAAGGCAAGAAAGGGAAAAAAAGGGCCAATAGAAAACAGAGGAAAATGATAGATATAAATCCACATATACCAGTAGTCATACTAAATGTACAAGCAGCAAGTAATACAGTTCAGAATAGAGGTTGTAAAAAGGTTTCATTTTTTAAATTTGTAGTCCTGAAGATCAAACCTAGGTTGTTGTATGTTAGCATGGAGCTATACCCCTGCCCTACAATAAGACATTTTTTAAACATGTTTTTGGCAGTACTGAGGTTTGAACTCAGGGTCTTAGCCCTTGAAAGGCAGGCACTCTACCACTTGAGCCATTCCACCAGCTCAAAGAAGACTTAAAAACCAAACAACTAGTTGGGCATGGTGGTTCATGCCTGTAATCCCAGCACTCAGGAGGGTTAGGCAGAAAGATCATAAGTTCATGGCCAGCCTGGGCTACAGAATGAGTTCTAGATCAGCCTGGGATATATAGCGAGATCCTGATTCAAAAAACAAGACAAAACAAAAATACCCCAGCTAAATGCTGTTCACATAGATACACTTTGAACTTCATGCAGTTTTGTTGGTCTGAAGTGCATTATGAATTATTTGATTCTTGTGTAGGAAGCATTTATTATAAATGCTTAGGTGGGTTTAAGACAAATATTTGAATGAGTAACTTTTAATGATAGAGGTCAGTTCCTCTGGTATTATTTTTTCAAAAAATATACATAATGAGTTGTTGAGGATGATAGAATATTCTGTTTGTGGATTCTAGATGTTGCTCACATCATCTTACCTGGTCATTTCACCTTGTTTAGTACTTGTGGGCCACTATTGCTTCATGTTTACTTGGCTACTGAAAGCACAATTTACCCCTTTAGTGTAATCTTACTACTTTTAAAAGAAATTTTAGAGAAATGTGTTTAAATCTGAATGCTAAGTTTTTGAAAAACTAGTATATAGAGTATTCACAACATTTCATTTTTTATATTTTTATATCTACTCTGAAGTAGGGACTCAGTAAAGCCTAGGGCAACCAGTAATGACCAGTTTTATGTTCTTATCTAGATCCATTTGAACTCATTACAAATTATTGTACTAACTCTGAGCTATTCATTCATGAAATATAACTCAAGACAATAACATTTCCCATTTGAAGTATGTCTTACAACCAGTTCTTGCTAGAAATTCAGAATAACAAGGAAATTGTTGAGAAATATTATAGTACATTATAAATGAAATGAAATAAGGACATGACTGATAATGAAGAGTTATATAATTTCATTTATTTTGTATTTTAGTTTCAATTTTCCAAGTCTTTATTGAAATTTCTGAGGTACAAAAAAGAAGTGTGGGGCTGGGAATGTAGAGTACTTGCCTAGCATATGCAAGGCCCTGAGTTCTATCCCTAGCACTGCAAAAGACAAACAAAAAAAGAATATTCATCAATTTTAAACTGAGTGTGGTGCACACACCTATAATTCTAGCACTCACCTATAAGCCCAGTACTCGGCAGACTGAGGCAAGATGATTGTGATTTTGATGTAAGCCTGGGCTATATAGCAAGACTCAAACAAAGAAAAAGTATTGTCACCACTTCACACCTATTAGGATGGCTACTACTAAAAATCCCAGAAAATATCAAGTGTTAGTGAGGATGTGGAGAATCTGGAAGCTTTGTGCATAGCTGGTAAAGTGTAAGATGGCCCATTCATGGTGGAAAACAGTACAGTGTTTACTAAAAATAGAAACAGATTTACCATATGATCCAACAGTGCTACTTCTGGGTATATACTCAGAACAGAGACTTGAGCATGTATTTATATATCAGTATTTATTGCAGCATTCTTTTTTGTGATGATTCTGGGATTTGAACTCAGGGCTTCTTGCTTGATAGGCAGGTATACTCTACGACTTGAGCTACTCCACCAGTCCTTTTTGCTCTGGTTATTTTGGAGATATGATCTTCTTTTTTGCTTGGGCCAGCCTGGTCCATGATCCTTCTGTTTAAGCTTCCATGTAGCAGGGATGACAGACATGCACCACTGCACCCAGCTACTGGTTTAGATGGGGTCTTGCAAACTTTTTGCCTGGGCTGGCCTTGAATCGTGGTCATCCTGATCTCTGCCTCCTGAGTAGCTAGGATTACAGGTGTGAGCCACCGGTGCCTAGCTAGCATTATTCTTAATAGCCCAAAGGTAGAAGCAGCCCAAATGTTCTGACTCATCTAACCAGAAATGGAATTTATTGGTAGGCTATTAGATTGCTTATAGACTCAACAGGAAGGATGGTCAGCCAGGGTTGGAAAATGGGTAAGAACCCAGTGAAGCTAAAACAGGCCAAGTCACACTTGAGGAATAGTGTGGTGAGGACTTCTTCCCTTGCACTGGTTTTCTCAGATAAATGGATAAAGAAAACGGAACATATATATTCAGCCTTAAAAATGAGTTAAATTCTGACCCATGATACCACATGGATGAACTTTCAAGACATTATGCTCAGTGAAAGATGCTAGCCACAGAAGGACAAATATTGGATGATTCTATTTATAAAAGGTACCTAGAGTAGTCAAATGCATAGAGGTCCAAAGTAGAATGGTGGTTATTAACTAGGACAGGAGAGAGAAGGAATGGGATCTTACCTTTTAGTGGGTAAAGAGTTTTAGTATGGTACCATGAAAAGGTTCTAGAGGTTGATGGTGGTGATCATTATACAAGACGAATGTACTTAATGCCACAAATCATACACTTCAAGAGGAATAAAATGACAAGTTATATGTTATGTGTATTTTTAGCACAATTGTAAAGAAAACTAAAAAAAAGTGTCTGTCTTTCTTAGGAAACAGTAATTTTGCTATAGCCCATAAATGTTTTCAGAGAAGGTACAAATGTATTATAGAACTGTGTATGAGGAAGGTCACCTTTGACTTCCACTGAGTATTCTAAATGGCAACAGATTAAACATGGTAACACAGCATATTGGATATATCCATTTATAGTAGACTATTTCAGTTGGTGGTGGCATAGGACAAATACCAGGGAAATTTCAGTGACAAGAACAAAATGGAAGTCACATGTTCTCCTCTTCATTCTGTGGTACAGTACAAAGACTTCCTGCACAGAGGATAGAAACTTGGTAGAAACTCTCCTAACCATTCAGTGGTTGGGCAGGTGAAGAAGGGAATCATAAAAATTAGGTATATATAGCCTAGTCATTTTTTTTTGCAGTACTGGGGTTTGAACTCAGGGCCTTGAACACCTTGAGCCACTCCACCAGCCCTTTTTTTTGGTGAAGGGTTTTTTGAGATAGGGTCTCTCGAACTATTTGCCCAGGCTGGCTTTGAACTGTGATCCTCCTTATCTCTGCCTCCTGAGTAGCTACGATTACAGGCATTAGGCCCTGGCACCCGGCTAGCCTAGTCATTTTTTAAAAACCTAAACCATGTGTTCATTCATTCACTACTATTTACGTGTGGGGCCAAGGCCTTTGCTTATGGGTCCTTTAGAAATCCTTCTCTCCTTTCTTGCATAAGCCATAACCATATTATTTCACTCCAGACCCCCTATTTCTAGTTTGGTTTTATTAAAGTAGAGGACCAACTTAAGAAACCAGAATTCTTTTAGATTTTTATGATATATTCTCAGTCATTCATTCTCTCTCTCTCTCTCTCTTTCTCCCTCCCTCCCTCCCTCTCTTTTCTTTCCTCTCTCTCCCTCCCTCCCCTCTTCCCCCCTGCTTTTTAAAGACATGGTCTCAATGTGGAACTCAGGCTGGCCTTTACTCCTTCCCCCTCTAGCTCCTAAGTACTGAAATCACAAGTGTGTACCACCATGCCTACCTGACACCTCTCAATCTCACTTTTTTTGGTGGTACTGGAGTTTGAACTCAGAGCTTTGTGCTTGGAAAGCAGGTACTCCACCACTTGAGCCATGCCCCAAGCCCCTTTTTGCTTTAGTTATTTTTTGGATAGGGTCTCAGGCTTTTTGCCCAGGGCCCAGCCTCATACTGCAATCCTCCTACCTTGGCCTCCTGTGTAGCTAGGGTGCTCAATGTCTCGGTTGAGATGGAGTCTCCCTAACTTTTTGCCCTGGCTGGCCTCGAACTGCAATGCTCCTGAGCTCTGCCTCCTGAATAGCCTGGATTAAAGGTATGAGCACCATGTCACCCCCTCTCCATCTCTTAACATTGCTTTACGTACAGCTATTTTAGCGGTAACTTAACTACCATTCACCTTTATTGACAGTTTCTAAAGGCTTCACCTTTGTTTTCATAGAAAAACAGGTCTCTTTTATTCTCTCATTTCATCAGTTTACATATTTAATTAAATTGCACAATTCTGAGAAGTTCCATGGGCACAAATGGCTAGAGGGTAAGCACAGTGAAATCTTTGTATGCCAACAGTTTTACTGGTGGGAACAAAGGAGTTCACATTCAGGTACCAGCCATAAGTCATAAGCATGCTGTGAGAGCCTGAATATTTTAGTGACAGAAAGGATACCATCAGTTAACCCACTCAAGGTTGGTTAGGAGGACTTTGTACAGAATGAAACTTGCTTTCTCTCACTTAATATATGAAAATGGAGATCTACATCAGTGTTTTTAATGACCACCTGGTATTTACTATACATGTATTAGGCTGGGTTCTTGTTTGCATAAACATAAAGCAGTTTGACTCACCTAGCCAGAAAAGAAATTTATTGGCAGACTATTAGATTGCTTATGGAGTCAAGAGGAAGGATTTTCAGTCAGGCTTGGAAAATGGGTTATAACTCCAGTGAAGCCAAAAAAAAAGCTCAAGTCATAAACTAGAAGTCCAGTGTGACCTCTTCACTGGTACTGGTTTTCTCAGGATTTTTACCACAGCCACTACCTCCATATCATCTATCATCCATCCATCTCTCTCTCTTTCTCTCTCTCTCTCTCCTTTCTTTTTCCTTCCTTTCTGTTTTCCTTTTTCTTTTTCTTCCGCCTTCCCTCCCTCCTTCTCTCTCTCCTCCCCCTCCTTTCTTTCTTTCTTTTTTTTTTTTAAATTCAGGGTCTCACTATGGAGGTCAGGCTGCCTTTGAACCTCAAGGTCCTCTTGCCTCAGCCTCCAAGAAGGACATTTCTTCATATGCTTATTTACCATCTGTATAGGTTCTTCTTGTTGTCATTTTAAATGACAGGCATGTACCACCATGCCCAGCTTTTATTGGTATGGTTTGAGATGGGGTTCTGTGAACTTTTTTCCCTAGTCTGATCTGTCCTCAAACTGTAGTCTTCTTTATCTCTGCCTCTCAAGTACCTAGAATTACAGGTGTGAGCCACCCCACCTAGCCTGTATTTCTTTTTTTTGTAAGGTGGCTGTTAAGGTCATTGGCCGATTTTTTAATCCTTTTGTTTGTTTTCTTAGTATGAGACTTTATAGTGTCCGAGGCTAAAAAGATTTTCTACATTCTACAAACACGTTTTCTTTCTCTAGTCCATTGTGGACCTGGCAGCAGTTACTCAGTCCCTGGAGGAAAGGTGCAGACACTTGAGGAATGTCTCTCACTTTCTGTGGAACCCATGTTCTTTGCAAGCATTCTCATCACGCTGCCCCGTGGTTGTCTGGCTTCACTTTATGTCTTCTGCAAACATTGCTCTATTAATGTTTTGAGGCTGTTGTTAGCTCTTCACTGATGCCTGAACTGGCTGTATGAGCATGGGTATGTCTGAACTTTAGTTTGCTTTATTTTAAAAGGAAGTCTGTGAACATTTTGTCAGTGAGACAGTGCTATACAAATCTGAAGTGTCCATGTTGTTGTCATAGGATTTCTTTGCAGAGATACTGTGACTAGCCCAGGAGTCACAAAATGGCTGTTAAAACACATTGCCCTTTCTTAATTTGAATGTTCTGTGCCTTCTGACCTTACTAATATGTCTGAATATTGACTCTTAATCTTTTAGGAATGGTCAAATGAAAAGAACAATTACGTTTTAAAGCATACACCTGCCTACTCCATCTGTTTCATCTGGAATCTTAGTTCTTTGTTTATATGACAGTTGTCTGATGAAAGAAATTAGACACTCAGTATTTTGAAAACAGGTTAAGTAAATAAGAGTAAGAAGATTAATTTTTATTTTAAAAGCTTCTAAATTTAAAAGAAAGGGATGTTATATATAATAACAGAGAAGCTAAGGCTTCCCCCCTTTGTTTGTATTGTAGAGGTGGTAGTGATTGTATTTATTTTTCTTTTATTCATATGTACACATAATGTTTGGGTCATTTCTCCCCCCTTCCCCCTGCCCCCTCCCTTGGTGGTAGTGATTTTAAATAAAAGCAAATGAGTCAGAAGAAATAAATTGATTTGAGAATATTATGTGAATGCCCTGGAGGCAATGAGTTCAGTATTGCTTATATAGCTAGAAATCGTCTATTTATTTAACAATACAGGCATATTATTATAGTCCTAATATTATAGAAATGGATGACTTGGGCTGTTTATATTTTTAGTTTATCATTGATCTCAACAAATTATTTCAATTTTTGTAACTTTTCTTTTAATTTCTGTATATTTCCTGTATTTTTTCTTCTCATGTTTCCTCTTAAAATGGGGAGGGTTTTTTCTTCATGGTAGGTGGTTTGAACTCAGGGCCTCACGCTTGGTAGGCAGGTGCTCTACCACTTGAGCCACTCTACCATCCCTTTTTTATATTGGGTAGTTTTGAGATAGGGTCTTGTGAACTATTTGCCCAGGCTGGCCTCGGATTGCTATCCTCCTGATCTCTGCCTCCCAAGTACCTAGGATTACAGGTATGAGCCACCAGCGCCCATTGAAATGGGCTATTTTTTGTCTTTAAAATATTATATTGGGAGGCTGAGGCACAATGATTATGAGTTCAAGGCCAGTGTGAACTACATAGCAAGATCCTGTCTCAAATTATTATAGCCAAGCATGGTGGCTCACATCTATAATCTTAGCACTCAAGAAGCTAAGGCAGGAGGATTGAGAGTTTGAGGTCAGCCTGGTTACATAGTAAGACTATACCTCAAAAATATTATAGTCAAGTGCTGTGGCTCACAGGTGTAATTCTAGCTATTCAGAAGGCAGAGATTGTGAGGATCATAGTTTGAGGCCAGCCAAGGCAAAAAGTTAGTGAGATCCCTATCAACAAAGAAGCTGGGCCTGGTGGTGAGTGTCTATAATCCAAGATACATGGGAAGTATAGGTAGGAGGAGCCCAGTTTAGACTGGCCCAGGCAAAAAACACGAGACCCAGTCTGAAAAATAATTAAAAGTAAAAGGGGCTGGGGGCATGGCTCAAGTGGAGAGGACTTACCTAGCACAGGTGAAGCCATGAGTTCAATTCACATTTCCACCCAAAATATTATTATAATAAAGGCCTAGAAAGAATAGAGGGGATCCTATAACATATTTGTGTGTCCATTATTTAACCTAAGAGAAACACCTTGTTGAATTTCTTTCTGTGTTCTCAAACTGCACCCCTTTTCCTCCTTCCCATCACCTGATTTTGGAGTTGATTATTCCTATGAATAATTTTATATTTTGGCTACTAATACTGCATATGTGTGCATACAAATACAATAGAAACTTTGTTTTATGTTTTTAAACTTTGGTATCCTCCTGAAAGTCTTTTTCCCTCAACTGTGTTTGTGGGATTTATCCTCCTTGCTATGTGTAGCTCTAATTCAGTGTTTCTCAGTCTCAGTGCTATTGACATTGGGGTCCAGATCATTGGTTGTTGTGAAGGCCTTTCTTGTGCATTGTAGGGTTTGTAGCAGTATCCCTGGCCTTTACCTCCTAGACGCCAATAACACTTTCTATCCCTATCCTGAGTTGTGGCAAGCAAAGATGTCTCTAGACTGCCAAATGTCCTCTTGGGGGTGAAATCATCCCCTCTCCCTGTGAGAACCACTGTTCTAGCTCATTCATTTTCACTGCTATATTGTGATCTATTATATTCTATTACAACTTGTTCTTCCCCTTTCTTGTTGATTGACATTTATGTTATTTCCTAAGTGTTAGCTATTTAGAACACTGTGGCAATGAATGTTTTTGCTTATGTTTTCTTGAGCACATCTCTAAGGCTCTCCTAGGGTAACTGGCAGAAGAGTGAAAATATTAATTCTGTTCTGTTCGTATCCTCTACCAGGAATCACCAAGTCATTTCTATGAGTGTGCTGATTTACAGTATGCAGTCAAATAAGAGATGCTGCCCCATCTCATCGCCAACACTTGGGATTGTGACTTTGAAATTTTTACCTAGCTGATGGAGATACATGGTATTCCATCGTGGTTTTCACTTTCATTTCCTTCATCATCATGAGGGTCAAAAATTGTCCAGATAAAACTACCCCCCAAAAATTAAATTTTACTGTGTGATGATTTATGAAGAATCTAGAAATATTCCCCAAATCATGAGAACCAATTACTTCAGGGCAATTTTAAAATACTGTTTGAGCTTCTGTGATCAACTATAAGATGTGGTTTTGAACAATCACACACCATGCCATGTTTTATACTCAACTTCTGCAGTTTGTCTCTAAACCTCCTACAAGCGGTGTTACTGATGAGGACTGCCATCTGGGTTTAGGGAGTGGTTAAAACACTTTACTAGCTAGAAGTTACTTCCCTTAGTGTTGTTGGATGCTCTTGTTCTTAGAGTCCCTCATTACTAATAGCTGCAAGCCAGATTTGTTTCTTTGATACTGTGATTTCCCAAAGCCTATCTTTTCCCACCATAAAAAATTATTTATGTTCTTACCCTGTTTTGTGAGTCATTTTGCCAAAGGCAGTGGCCAGTTACAAAAGATATTTCCGGTTTTGTACCTATCTTTAAGACATTTAAAATTTTTTAATTATTTTATTAGCATGTAATAGTTGTACAGGGGATATTTTGTGATATGTACATATGCGCTTACAATATATCTTAGTTGAATTTACCCCTTCCATCGCTCTCCCTCTTCTCCCTTCCCTCCTTTCTTAGAACAATTTCAACAGGATTCATTCTTTCTGTTTTGATATATGGATACAAAATATATCCACCATACCCTCATTCACTCTTTCCTTGTGCCCACTTCCTACCACTGGTACCCACCCCTGGAAAAGATTTATCTTTCCCTCCTGCCCTTCATTTTTAAGTGTATATTGATAGTTCAAGGGGGTTTTGTCTTGGTACTTCAGGCCTTAACATATCATGCTTCAATCAAATTAATCCCTCCCCTGTTACTCTTTATCATCATGCTCCCCTATTTAATATTCAGCTGCTTGCTGTACAGAGCAATATATTATATTCATATAGAGATGGGTTGTTTCAATATTTTTCATTCTCTAACATTTTCTCTCCCTCTCCCACCTCCTGTAGTCCCCACAGACAAATACATTTTTGTTCTTTCTCACTATATATATGTAGGACATTTAAAATTTAAAAACTGAATATAACATATATTACAAAATCAATTAGAATTGTGTACATATGTATAATAGAGTAGTAAGAGTGAGATGGAGTTTCTCTGAAGTTTTGTGTGTAAGGCCCAATTTATGTAGGGCTTTGAGAACAGTGCAAGTGAATTCTGAAAGCAGAAGGAAATATCCATGTATTCATAGTTGATTTGACATTATTAAATCAGGATGTAGTGGTAAAAGTAGCTATACTAATATAATTTTTCATTTGTGTTCAGACATTCTGTCCTGCCCAGTATGTAGTTCAAGGTGAATTATTCAGTTCACTTATTTCTTTATTATTTTCTTTGCAGTGCTGGGAATTGAACCCAGGACACACATGCTAGTCAAGCATTCTACCGTTTGAGCTATGCCCCAAGTCCACTATTATTGAGTTATTTTAAAAGTGCCTTTCTGCTTAACTGATTTCTTTCAGTTCCTTAGTAAGCCTGAGAGATACGCCAGTATCTCACACAGTATAGGTGTGGGCTACACCCCATAATAATTCTCTGCAGTCCATCCTCCATATTGGAGGGCTCACATCCACAGATTCAAGCAACCATGGATAGAAAATGTTAGGCCTAGAGTTGTTGTGTTTGTACTGAAAACATGTAGACTTTTTGTTGTTATTATTCCCTGAACAGTGCAGAACAACTATTTGATGGAGATTTATACTATATTGTGTATTATAAGTAATCTAGAGATGATTTAAGGCATATGGGAGGATTGCACAATCTATATATCAAATACTATGCCATTGTATATGAGACTTGAGCACCCACAGATTTTTGTGTGCATGGAAGGTCCTGGAATCAATCCCCGTGATACCCAGGGACAACTGCGTGACATCACTAGTAATTAGGGAAATATGAATCAAAACTACAATGAGGGGCTGGACCTGGTGGCACAAGCCTGCAATCTTAGCTACTTGGAAGGTGGAGATAAGGGGATTGCAGTTTGAGGCCAGCCTAGGTGAAAAGTTAGCAAGACATCATCTCAACAAACATGCTGGATGTGGTGGTACATACGTATAATGCCAGCTAGACTGAAGGCATTAGGTAAGAGGATCGTGGTGTGAGGCCAGTCCTGGTTAAAATGAGAGACTCTATCTGAAAAATATGTAAAGCAAAAAAGAGCTGGGGGCATGACTCAAGTGGTGGAGCACCTGTATAGGAGGAGCAAGGCCCTGAGTTCACATCCCAGTACCACCAAAAAGCAAGAACACAAAAAGAATGAAGTACCAATCCATTCAATTTGTTGATGTACCTTGAAAACATGTCAAGTGAAAGAATCTGGACATAAAAAGCCACATATTGAATGAATCCATTTTTAGGAGATGACCAGTGTAGGCAAATCTATAGAGATAGGAAGTAAGTTTGTGTTTGCCATGGGCTGTGATAGAAGGGAAGGGGAAGCAACTGCTAGTGACTGTGGGATTTCTTTCTGTGGTAAGTGAAAATGTTGTGCAGCCACACAGTCATTATCCTTACACATCCTTGTGAACACACTAAAAGCCTCTGAAGTGCAGCACCTTAAATGGGCAAGTTTTTTGACACTTCATTCACCTGGCTATTGTTGTGAGGCTTCAGTTCCTAACCATTAAACCTCTCCATAAGGCTGCTTGCATGACTTCATAAACCCTAGACGGGGTGATTACAGAGGGAGGACAAGGAGAAATCCACAAGGCTTTCCCTTTACCCCCCTCTCCCACAGTGCCTCTTATGACCTAGTCTTAGAAGTCATACTTTGTCACTTCCACCATAGTCTGTTCATTACAAGCAAGTACAAAGTCTAGGGCACACTCAGGGTGAAAGGAGTTAAGTTTTGCTTCTTGAAAGAAGGAGTAACAAAGAATTTGTGAGCATAAGTTAATAAACAATAAATATGCAAATTCTGGAGTACATTAGAAGGTGGCAAGCTCTATGAAAAACCAAAAGATAAAGTAGAGGTCCGAGGAATGGAGATATGTGCATGGAAGGGTTGCAGGTTGCAATTTGAAATAAAGTGGTCAACGTAGGCCTCACTAAGAAGGTTAGATTAGAGCCAAAGACTTGAAGGACACTAGGAAGGAGAAAGTCCTAGACCAAGAGAATAGCTAAAGCAAAGGCCATGGGGTGGGAGTCATCTTGCCATGAGGTACAGCTAGGAGGCCGGTCTGACTGGCATGGAGAAAGGTTTGGTGATTGTAGGACAGGTCACTTTGAGGTGGGCAGGCATGGATAGTCACGTAGGCCGTTGTTGACTATTGTGAAGGTTTTTGGCATTTTTAGTTCTTCATTCTGTCTTCTTCCAATATTAAATAAGATTACGTGTGGGGAAATGTTCAGTAATTAGGAAAGCACTCAATGAGACTAGTCACTTTTATTATTTAAGCTTGTGTGTTTTTGTTTTTAGTTAGCTTAGACAACTTTTCTTTACCATATCCAAGACGAGTAAACCTTTTCCTAAGCAAGTATAAAAATATGCTGACTATGTTTTGTTACTGGCACGTTTTCAACTGTGTTGGTCAGGGGAAAGTTGAACAAAGATTATTTCCATGGCTAAATTAACAAGTTTATTGTTTCTAACAGGAATGTGAAGAAGAAATCAAAATGGATCCAAGTATGGGTGTGAATTCTGTTATCGTCTCTGTTGAAGGAATGACATGCAGTTCCTGTGTTTGGACCATTGAACAGCAGATTGGGAAAGTGAATGGTGTGCATCACATTAGAGTAAGTTATGCTTTGGAAATTAGTCAAGCCAAATGCATTGACTAGAACCCTGTTAGGACATTACATCTAACACTAGGGTAGTAACAGGCATACTGACACACTTAGCAGTAAAGACTGTTGCACTCCTAATCCTGGTGCTAAAAAAGTTTTCTTTGTTCTGTTAATTCCTCTTTAAGGAAAAAAAGAAAAAGAAAGGTGAGCATGGCTGAGGCAGAAGATGGCTTGAATCCAGATGTTAAAAAACATCTGACCATGGAATCTTGGCATTGTTGTGGGAGACTTTGAATGTTGTGCTTTTAAGGCACAAGATTATCTGGTTATTTAATTAAGTAGCCCAAGCTTTGTTTGTTGTGCTGTGACACTGGGTCAGTGCAGAAGAATATGCTAAGTATTAACATTACCAAACCAAGCATCCATCACAATCTTCACACCAGTCAGAAAAACTAGAAAATTTAAAATGGGGTCCGAGGATGTGGCTCAAGTGTGAGGCCCTGACTTCAGATCCCAGTACAGCCAAAAAATAAATAAAATAAATATCTCTAAAAAAATAAAATTTAAAATGGTATATCTTATCACAGCAGAATTTTTCACAAAAATTTAAAAAATGAAAATGACTCTACAACTGAAGTTAGTTTCCGAGTGGCTAATTTGTTAGCCAGTTTTCCTGTTAGGCCTAATCCTCATCCGTAAAGTTGTGTTGATAGTCCTACATCTTTCACAGAAATATTGTGAAGCAGTACTCATTATTGAAATCTTAACACATACCTCAAAGTGCAATGTAAGTAGCTATTGTTAAAGAACTTGAGCCAGGTGCTGGTGGCTCACGCCTGTAATCCTAGCTACTTGGGAGGCTGATAATGGGAGGATGGAGGTTTGAGGCAGCCTGGGCAATAAGTTCATGAGATCCCATCTCCAAAATAACCAGAGCAAAATGGACTGGAGGTGTGGCTCAAGCAGTAGAGCACCTGCTTTGCGAGCATAAAGCCCTAGTTCAAATCCCAGTCACACCCCAACAACAACAAAAAAACTTGAACTTCTTCCTTATTGCACTGATTCACCTCCTCAATTCGTATTTGTGGCAACAGCTTTTCTTTATCCACTTTTGACATGTTACATCATTGTTTTGGGGTGCAAGATGTCAACCACAGGACTTCATGCATGCTAGGCAAATACTCTACCTCTTAGGTACCAAGCACAATTCTATCATCTGTTAGCATGTGTTGACATCTCTTGCTACAATTTGTGTCAGTCTCTTACTTAGTGAAAAACATGACTTATCTGCATATTCTAATTTTATGCAACTAACAAAAGTTATTAATATAATTATTATAAATAAGAAAAGTTAAAAGACTTTGGCAGAATCTCCTAAACACAAGAACCCTAAGCACCAGCAACAATAATCAAACTGTGTAGTATTTGCCAAGGAACAGATATACAGATCAACAGAATTAAATAGAGTATACAGAATTACCATTATTATTTTTTGAGATGGGAGGATCACTATGTTTCCCAGGCTGGCCTCGAACTCATACTCCTTCTGCTTCTGCCTCCTGAGTAACTGGGACTACAGGTATGTACCACAGCACCCAGTTGTACAGAAATGAACCAACAAACATGGTCAATTGATTTTCAACAAAAGTGCAAAGGTAATTCAATGAAGAAAGAATAATTTTTTCAAGAAATGGTGGTGAAAAAAACTGGACATCCATATGCAGAAACATAATTAACCTCCACCCATACCTAACAAGATATGCAAGTTAATTCATTTGGGAAAGTTAAGTTTCTATGGTTAAGCTAACTGAAAACAAAAATGTGCTTTATTAAGTATTAAAGTCAGGTAGTATGATTCCTTAACTTTTTATTCTTTTTCAAAATTCTTTTGGCTGTTCTAGGTCTTTTTCCTTTCCATTTTAGAATCAGTGTGTAAGTTTCTACAAAAATGTCTTCCAGGATTTTGATTAAGATTATGTTGATCCTATACGTCCATCTGGATAGAGTTAACAACTGAACAATATTGAGTTTTCCAGTCCACGCACAATGGTATACTTTCCATTTATTTAGGTATTCTTTGATTTCTTTTATCAGGGAATAGTAGTTTTGAGCATGCAGTTCCTATATATACTTTGTTAGAATTATATTTATGTACTTTTTTGGTAGTGTTAGGGGGGTTTTGAACTCAGGGCCTTGTGCTTACTAGGCAGATGCTTTACCACCTGAGTCACACCACCAGTGATTTTTGCTTTACTTATTTTCTGACTAGGGTTTTGCCCTATGTGCAGGCTGGCCTGGACTGTGATCTTCCTATTTATGCTTCCTGTTTCTTGCATAGTTGGGATGACAGGCATGTACCACTGCACCAAGCTGTTTTTGGAGGGGGGCAGTACTGGGGTTTGAACTCAGGGCCTCATGCTTGCTAGGCAGGTGCTCTACCACTTGAGCCACTCTGCCAGCCCTATTTTTGTATTGGGTATTTTTGAGATAGGGTCTTGTAAACTGTTTGCCTGGGCTGGCCTTGAACTGTGATTGTCTGATATCTGTCTCCCGAGTAGCTAGGATTATAGGCGTGAGCTACTATGCCTGGCTAGTAATTTGTGTTTTTGAATGCTTTTGTAAATGGTACTGTTTCTTAAACCTTAAAAATCAGTTCATTATGAGCATATAGAAACTATTATTTTTGTATGTTGATTTTGTATCTTGCAACCTCGCAAAACTGGCTGTTAGCTTTTTGTAGCTTTCTTGGGATTTTCCACTAAAAATCATAAAATCATATGATTTTTCCTTTAATCTGTTAATATGGTACATTATATTGATTGATTTTCAGATATTGACTTAGCTATGCATTTCCAGGATAAGCTCCCATTTGGTCAAAGAATACTTTAATGAAACATTTCAAGCATACATAAAAGTAGAGAGGTTAGTGCAAGAAACCTTCCTGTACCCATCATCTAGGAGAATCCTTGCATGACGTTCTCATCAGTTGAATTTGATAAGGTGTTTTGCTGACGCTTCTGAGATGGTCCAGTCCTTCCTGCCTGTTGTGCTCTGCATGGTAGAGATTCCTGACTAGTGGGCTGGAATTACCCACTGTCTCCGGCCAGTTCCCATCCATTTTGCTATCTCCCCTCCCCCTTCACTTGGCACTCTTTGAGATTCTCAGCACTATAATGTAGCACATTTCAGCATCCTTCCCCATGCTTCATTCAGCTTGGTTCTGCACCTGTTCTCCCACGTTTCTCTTCAGCTTTCAACTAAGAGTCCAAAGAAATGAACATTTTCTTTCTGTTTTTCTTTTTGGCAGCACTGGTGTTTAAACTCAGGGCCTTGCACTTGCTAGGTGGGTGCTCTAACGCTTTAGCCATGCTGCCAGCTAAACAATATTTCTTTCTCAAAATTTGAGGATTCCTACTGTGATCACAACAATATGTGGATGCTGCTTCTTCATTGTCATGCTGTGAATCGCAGAGTCCCTGACCATGTTTATTTTCACTGTCGGTGCTTAATGAGCCGATCCCCAGATGTGTCATTTTTGCTGAGTTTGGTTCTAATTTGTGTAATCTACTTGTCATTTTAATATTTAGGTTTTGACCATCTTTAAAATAACAGTGTATTGATGGTGGTTCTGTTTGCTGGAGGTTTTCTGTAATTTTCCTTTTAAGTCATTCTCATTATAGTGGTAGTGGAAAGTAAATGCCATTTTGAAATTCCCATCAGCTTGCTTCAGTCCCAGCATGGTTTTCCAGTGACTAGCTGAGATCCACATGCAAAAAATACATTTTAGCCATACTACCCAGAGCAGATGTTAATATTCTAAACGGAGCTTTGTCCAAATGGACACCAGGTTTAGCACACAATTTAAAAGTAGAAATCCAGCAGATTCTTTTTAATTGTCAGGAGCTCATTATATTTTAAGTGTATGAGTCATTACATTGGAACTAGAACATTTGTATGTCTGTGGGTCAGATACTTATGGGAGCTCTGCTTTATTGAAACATTACTTTATACCCATTTGGTACTCAGAGATTTCAAAGAGGTTTTGGCTTTTTAATGAAATACAGGATTTATACTCCCTTGTCTCTGCAGTATTCACGTCTATTGTTTCTGTAAAATCTTCAGCAGATTGGCTTTAGCTTGCCTTATTTCTGTTCGCACATCATGATTCTTTATGAAGTTGGCTAATTCTCCATAATTCAAGAGTCTTATGAAATGTGGTGCTAATATGTTGGCAGTTCTTTTCCAAATTTGAAGCTGTAGGTCATATTTTCCATGTCTGAGTTTCACATTTGTCTTCGCCAGAGAGGACAAAATAAACCTTGATCCATTTTGCTATTTGTATGGGGAAAGCAGTGTTTCTCATTTGTTAACTGTATGCTTTGATCAGCTAAAACTAGGTTGATAGTTGTTGTGGTTAGGAAAACTTTATTTACATAGTGTAATATGCCTTCTCTTACGTTTTCTGTCCTAGAAGTGTCCATGTGACTACTTAGATATGCATTTTCCATTTTCACGTGCTCCAAAAGTAGATCTTCTGTATTCACCACTTATCTTGGCCTAACTCCAGGTGAGAGGTTCCGGAGTTGCTTCTTTACCTTCATAACCCCCAGCAAGGATACAGTGGCCTTTAATTTTCTTTGGGGAGAGAGCCAAGTTGGAAAAGATGAGAAGTGATGGGTTATTTCATTTTATTTATTTACAGTGCTGCAGGTTTTCTCAAATGAGTTTATCTTCAAAATATCCAAATTTATAAAATTATTTTGTAATTCTTTTACTAATCATAACTGCAAAAATTCAGTGACTGCTTTGCAGTTTACTGATTGAGAAAGAGAATAAGAAAAGTGGCATGCAACCTTCAGTCCTAACTCTTTAAAATTTATTGTTTGATTTCAGTGAGTAATAAGTGTGGCACCTGTACTTGATTTATCCTGAAATTGAAACCAATTAAACCTCCTTCACTTGATTTAAGATGGGGCTGATGCAGTAGGCCAGCATAGTGCTGAATCTTCCTAATTATATGGTAGTGTCTGTGCTAATTGCAGCAAAGCTATTTTAACCATATACAAGGTACTTCACATATGTTGGTTTTTTTTCTCTTGGCCATACTGAGGTTTGAACTCAGGGTCTCACCTCCTCTGCAGCTGCTCTACCACTTGAGTCACTCCCCTGAGCCCTTTTTTGCTTTAATTATTTTTCAGATACTATTTTGCAGGCTGGTCTGACACTGCAGTCCTCCTTTGTACGAGTCCTGAGTTCCTGAGATGACAGACACGTACCACCGTACTTGACTTACTTGTTGAGATGGGGTGTAGCTAACTTTGTGCCTAGGCTGGCACAACCCTCCCAATCTCCACCTCTCAAGTAGCTGGGATTACAGATGTGCACCACCATGCCCAGCTAGTTCACATGATTTTTCTTCAAGTAAACTAGGTACTTATTGTCCATTGACAACTAATGTATTTTCTGAAACACCTAACTCCCTGTGTAGCAAGCTATTTTAGGTCACTATTTGTTTTGACTAACGTAGCCATTATATAACTATAAGGCTAGATTCTACTTTGATATTTGCATGTACATTCCTATTTAGCAAAACAGCCTACTTGTACCACTCATGCAAGACTGCTGTTTCCAATGCATCTTCCCAGAATTTACCATTGCCTAATAAGGTCTGATGAAAGTCAGACAAATGCAATTGAAGTTTGATTAAATTGTAAAGGAAAAATGGCAGTTGATATAATGTGGAACCACTTTGTGTTCCCAAGAGAGATTTAAATGAATCCTAGTGACAGATACTCAAGGCTGTACTTCCCAGGGCACATTATAATGTGATTGTTAAACATAAAAAGAAACACACTTCTGCCTTTTCCGTCTCTGCCTCTCCTCCTTCTGTAAAAAGCTTTTATGAAATATGATGTATTTGTGACTTTTTTCTTTTTTCCTTTGTTTATAAACTATTTTTTATTCATTTATTCACATGTGCATACATTGTTTGGGTCATTGCTCCCTCCTACCCCAAAATATTTTAGGGCTGGTAGAGTGGCTCAGAGTGTTAGAGTGCCTGCCTAGCAAGCGTGAGGCCCTGAGTTCAAACCCCGAAAAAAGAAAGCTGAAAAAATATTTTACAACTGGCACATGATATGGTATACACCTGTAATCCCAACTACTTAGGAGATGAAGGCAGGATGATCATGAGCTCAAGAACAGCTGGCAAGGATATGGGGGGGAGTCATCAAGACAGTAGCTCAAAAACAAAATAAAAAAACCCAAAGAGGCTGGGAGTGTGCCTCAAGTGATAAAGAGTGCTTGCCTAGCATGTTTGAGGCCCTGGGTTCAATACCTAGTACCAAAACAAAATCTTTTTTCCTCGGTGTTCCGTCTTCTAGGCCCAGAGAGAAATTTATTGTGAAGTTATTGAAAGTTAAGTTTCAGAACCTTTCCTCTGCATTCATCACCTTCACCTTCTAAGACTCTAGAAGGAGTCTTAGCAATGTGATCACGTGGTCATATGTTTTGTTTGGCTTGTTTTGAGGCAGGGTCTATCATGGCCCAGGTTGGCCTTGATCTCTCAGTCCTCCTGCCTCTGCCTTCCAAGTGCTGGGGTTAACAGGCATGTACCACCATGCCCAACTCTTAACTTGTGACTTTTTTTTGGAAGCACTGGAGTTTGAACTCAGGACTTTACTCTTGCTAGGCAGGTGCTCTTACTTCTTGAGATAGGGTCTCCAGACTATTTGCCTGGGGCTGGCTTCAAACCACAATCCTCCTGATCTCTGCCTCCTGAGTAACTAGGATTACAGGCATGAGCCACTGGTGCCCGGCTTGTGATTGTTTATACATTCAGAATACTCACGTTTGTGCAGATCTTCGTTAAAGTTTTGTGTTCTTTTTCTTAAAGGGGACCCCTCAAATTGTCCCAGTACTGCCAAAAAATAAAGATCTATATTTTTAAATAAATAGAAAGAATATGATTATTTACTTTGCAGCTTTAGCATTTCAGTACATTTTGGGAATTTTGTCTTACATTGTACTGTGAAGGAGCATGATATTCTTGTTTGTTCTGCCAATGTTAAGACCATAGACTTTAAAGGGATTAAACTGAAGTTTAATTTAATCACCCCAGCAGTCTGTTCAAAGGAAAAATAAAATGGGCAGATAAGTGAAGATCTTTTCTGTGGGATTGTTTGGCCTTTTTGATGTGGAAATGTAAAAACAAATTTAATTAACTGTGAGTACTGAATGACTCCAAAGGTTAATGCCTTATTAACAGATTAGTTTGTCCCTAAAACCTACACTGCTAACTTTTTGAGTGCTTTTCTCCTTCACTCAGATAAACCCTGCAGTCCATTTTATTTATATAGACTGGCATTTAAAAGATGACCAGCTAGGTGCTGGTAGTTACCCAGTTCCTCCTGGGGACCAATAAATACATTCCTTGCTCCCCTTAAGATTAACTAGAGTTTTTTATTATTAAAAAAGTCACAGACAAATAGATTAAAATCTTCCTTCCAAAAGAAACCAGTTGTCTTATACATATGTATCCTTCCAGAAATACTATGGATGTAAAAGTACATGTATATATGTAATATCTACTCGATGTGTATGTATTATCTTTATAAAAATGGAAGCATACTCTGCACCTTGCTTTTTATACATGGAAAGAGCATGGTCTTTGGAATTACACACATGTGCATTTGAATCATAGCTCTTTCATTTTCTTACATGGGTTCCTGGACAATTTATTTGGTTTCCTATAGGGAATGGGATCACCTCTGCCTTAGTTGTTCATCCATAAACTGGGTGGCCTGTATGCAACAGAAACCTGTTCTTTATAATTCTGGAGGCTGGGAAGTGTAAAATCCAGGTACTGGCAAATTTGGTGTCTGGTGAGGGTAACTTCTTGGATCATAGATGGTGTTTTCTCACTGTGTCCTCCTCACATTGTGGATCCGTCTATGGGAACTTTCTGGGGCTTGTGTATAAGGGCACTGATCCTAATCATGAGGATTCTGCTTTCATGAGCTAATCATTTCCCAGCAGCCCCTCCTAGAGGTTAGGGTTTCAACATAGGAATTTTGTGGGGACACATTCAGAGTCTTGGTACCTTTCATTATCAAATAGGAAAGAATTCAAAAGAGAAAAATATACCAATGACAACCCAAGTAGTGATATTAAAACAGTTTTTAGCTTTTGTAGAACATTAGAGCTAAAAAGGATTATTTTGTCCTGTCTCAGGCAACAGAGGCCTCACCTCAGAGGTAGGGTTGATTTGTCCAGGGTTCTAGCTTTCAGATCGCCTGAGAATAGAAGATACAGACTTTGTATATTCATGCAAATTATTCAGAAGTCATGTGTGGAGAGGTATGTGGCGTCTGAATTTCATGTTGGACATTTCAGGAGACATAGAACACCATAAGTGCTGAAAGGACGGGTCCTTACAATTCCTGTGGACTGTCCGCACTCTCTCCCCATTATGAAGTTAAGGCCACAGAGAGGTTTGATTCCTTTCTTTTCTCCCACTACTGCCTTCAGCTAAATACAGGGACTAGGCCTCCATCTTCAGTGTTTCCTCTGTTCCTAATTTGTAGGCTGTTATGTTTATTTTCAGAGGAACTATTAACATAATGGAAAAATAGTTTCTCTGAAAATAAAAATAACAAAATTGGTTCCTAATGAAAGATTCTGAGAAGAAGACAAACTGCTGGACTTTGGACCAATGTGGGGACCTGGAGGAGGTGGTTTTGGGAGGAGGGGAGCATGCAAAAGGAGCAGCACACATCCAGAGTCAGACTGCCGCCAGCAATTCCAGCTCTGCAGTCTGTGCCTGGTTTTGCTCCTGTTGTGCCCCTAGCAACTAGCACAGTATGAGGCACATAATGGGCACCCAATAAATATTTGCTGAATAAATAAATGCCATTTGAACTTCCTACCCAAAGATTTGGCATCCAGAACTGTATTATGATAATTACAGGCTACTATGTGAATTTCTTCTTAAAATAAAATAAGGGGCTATTTAATTTTGTTTCCTTTGAAACCTTAGGTTTGTAAAGTCTCTTTGATATTAACATTCAGAGGAAAAGTTGAGTGCTATTACCCCAAAGGGGAACATTTTTGTTTGTGCCAAGTGTGGTCAACCAGGTTCAAAACACAAGTAGAGGGGAGGTGGGAGGGAGTTTAAAAAGAGTAATAGAGGGATGGAATGTGATCAAAGTACATTATATGCATGTTTGGAAATATCACATTGAAACCACTTTGCACAATTCATATATGCTAAACACACACACACACAAATTGAAGCTACTAAATAAGGAAGTCTTTTCCCCATATGCAGCATGAATAGCATGGGGGCAATATGGCTTCTCCGTAACTTTTTAATTTTTATGTAGTCCAGGCTGCCTAGAACTCATTGTGTAGCCCAAATTGGCCTTGAACTTTTGATCCTTCTTCTGCAACTTCCCCAAGTGCTGGTGTTACTGGAACCTGCGACACTCTGGGGAGGAGGTCTCCAAAAGGGAGGAGGCCTCCACTGGGCCTTTATACGAAGTTCATGGTGTTGCAAAAAAGATTTTTAGGACACATCAAGGTAGAGACCAAGAAAATTTATTAGTAAGCAAGGCAAAGGAAAGATAGAAACAGAGTACACAGCCCAGATATGGGTGCGTGTACATCTGATATCAGATGCAGTGAGTGCTCTAGCATCAGGGGTATTTATGGTGAAAAAGTAAGTTGGGGTTTGGCTTGAGTTTACCTTAGGAAGAATGCTCTTCTTTGTTCTGAGACCTGGTATATTTTGTCATTTTTTTGTGTTATACTGTTTTATTAATTGGAGCCTTCAAAGGACGCTCCCTTTAAGATAGGTGTCATCTTTGTAAATACTTCTTGTGCCCAGAGGAGTCATTTTCCCAGGATATCTTTAAGATATCCTTGCTCTGTTCTCAGAGCACACTAATTAGTTTTGGGCAAGTGGTCAAGTTCACAGGGAGAGAGCTGCTCTGTAAATGTTGCAGCTTGTCTCAGCAGTGTGAGGCTTAAAACAAAAAAAGCGGAGTCTATATGTTTTAATCGAGCTATTCATTATTACAATACTTATATGTAAATTCCTGGCTGCTGTTTCCCATGCCTCAATTTCTCTGATCTATCCTGCCTCACTGGGATTGTAGGTGTATACCACCACATCTGACTGGCTTTTTTTTTTTGTATAGTATTTTATATGTAGTTTCCTGGGCCAGAGGCATGGCTCAACTGGTAGAGTGCTTGTCTAGCAAGCACAAAGCCCTGAGTTCAAACTCCAGAACCACCACCACCAAAAAAAGCTACTATATGTAGTTTCCTTATGTCTTTTGCTTATTTGTTTTTGCTTTTGAGATGGAGTCTTACTATGTTGCTGAGGCTAGGCTCAAACTTGTGATCTTCCTGCCTCAGCCTCCCCAAGTGCTGGGATTATAGGAATGTACCACCATGCTTAGCTTTATTCTGCAGCTTTTTTTCCATGGAAAATGTTATATGGTGTAATCTAAAGCTCATATAAATTATTTTCCTACTTGTTCTGATTTGGATCATTTATGCTAGTGATTTCTTCCATAATTAAGAACAACCTAAGCAACTATAATTATCCAAGTGTTAGAAACTTTCTATGGTATGGGCCTATTTCAGATTTTCATCAAGTACATAGTCATCAATTACTAAGATGAAACAAAAATAAAGTTCATTAACATAAGTGAAAAATTTAATATAATTACTATAGATTGTAAAATGAGATTTCCCACTCTGAATTACTTTTAGTTTTATTTTGAGTTATTTTCATTGCATGGAGCAAAGCTTTCCACTAATAATTAATAATAATAATGCCAATATTTTAACTGCCTTTTGACATTAATATCCTGCTATCTCAAAATCAGTAGGTCTAGCACTAACTTGATCCCCTATCTTTTTGCTCTACTACTAATTTCCTCTTGTTTTCCTCCTCTCTGATATCCCTTAAAGGCTCCACCATCTGTCCACTGGCCCAAGCCAGAAATTGATAAGTCATCCTAGTCAAGTTCCGTACCATCTGTCTTATTAGTGGACCTTGCCTTACTAACTGTGTTAACTGCCTCTTTTGTTTTTATTGCTAGTGTTCATGCTTTAATTCAGACCCTGTATTGCACCATCGTTGCAATTGTAATAGCCTTATAGTGGATCTCTCTGCCTCCTGTATTGTTCCACTCCACCCCATCATCCTTCATAATGTCCCCGGAATAATTCTTTTCTAAAATGCAAGTTTAATCATGTCATTCCTCTGCTCAACTTTTCCATGGCTACAAACCATATTGGCATACAAGACTCCATAATGTAGCAGTAGTCAGGGGCTGGCAGAGTGGCTCAAGTGGTAGAGCATCTGCCTAGCAAGTGCAAGGCCCTGAGTTCAAACCCAAGTACTGCCAAAAAAAAAGAAAGAAAATAATGATGAAAACAAATAGAGTTCATTAGATTGAGTGATTTATTTTATTTTTCTTGAATGTGGTACAATGATATTCTTAGCGTCTGTGTCATATAGTTTAATTAAGCTCACTTCTGAAATTTCCTTCCAAAAGGTTTCACTAGAAGAAAAAAATGCAACTATTATTTATGACCCCAAACTTCAGACTCCAAAGACCCTACAAGAAGCTATTGATGACATGGGTTTTGATGCTGTTCTTCATAGTCCTAACCCTCTCCCTGTTTTAACCAATACTGTGTTTCTGACTGTTACTGCTCCACTGGCTCCACCATGGGATCATATCCAAAGCACATTGCTCAAGACCAAGGGCGTGACAGATGTTAAAATTTCTCCTCAGCAAAGAACTGCAGTAGTAACAATAATCCCTTCTATAGTGAATGCCAGTCAGATAATGGAGGTGGTTCCGGACCTCAGTTTAGACATTGGAACTGAGGAGAAAAAGTCAGGAACTTGTGAGGACCACAGTATGGCTCAAGCAGGTGAAGTCATGCTGAAGATGAAAGTGGAAGGGATGACCTGCCATTCATGCACTAGCACCATTGAAGGGAAAATTGGGAAGCTGCAAGGTGTTCAGCGTATTAAAGGTAATTTATCTGGTGGTTTTTGATTGTTTTGTAAAGCTTAATTTTCTGTTTTGATCTTTTAAATTTTTCCTTTCTTCCCAGGAATGGGTTTTGAATCTGTGGGACTAGAAGGCTACTGCTTCATTGAAATGTGAGGCATAGCATATTCCCAGGATTAATGTCAGTAAAGTTAATGATTGTAATTACAGGTTATGAGAGTCTTGAATTTTAGTTTAGCAGAAAAGGCAACTGGGATAGCGATTCATGGGAGTTCAGACTTCTTAACACAACATGCCTGGGGTACTCTTTACCCCTAATATATTTCTATTCAGACACCCAGCAACTTGGAAATTGTAGCAACAGTGGTCATGTCTTTTACTTGTCTCCAATCTGTGTCAGTCACATTTTCTGAAAATAACTTTATTTTCAGAAAAAGTGATTAAGAAAGAGAAACAATTAGTAGTTTTAAAATGGCCCAGGAATAATGAAATGAAATAATGATGTGTCTTTTTTATTAACTAGTCTCTCTGGACAACCAAGAAGCTACTATTGTTTATCAACCTCATCTTATCACGGTAGAAGAAATAAGGAAGCAGATTGACGCTGTGGGCTTTCCAGCATTCATCAAGAAACAGCCCAAATACCTCAGACTGGGAGCTATTGATGTAGAGCGTCTAAAGAATACACCTGTCAAATCTCCAGAAGGGTCCCAGCAAAGGAGTCCTTCATACACCAGTGATTCCACAGCCACTTTCATCATAGATGGCATGCATTGTAAATCGTGTGTGTCAAACATTGAAAGTGCTTTATCTACACTCCAGTATGTAAGCAGCGTAGTAGTTTCTTTAGAGAATAAGTCTGTCATTGTAAAGTACAGTGCCAGCTCAGTCACTCCAGAAACACTAAGGAAAGCAATAGAGGCCGTTTCACCAGGGCAATATACAGTTAGCATTGCAAGTGAAGTAAAGAGTACTTCCAACTCTCCCTCTAGCATGTCTCTTCAAAAGATGCCCTTGAATGTAGTTAGCCAGCCTCTGACTCAAGAAACCATGATAAACATTGATGGCATGACTTGTAATTCTTGTGTGCAGTCTATTGAGGGTGTCATATCAAAAAAGCCAGGTGTCAAATCCATACACGTCTCCCTTGCAAATAGCAATGGGACTATTGAGTATGATCCTCTACTAACCTCTCCAGAAACCTTGAGAGAAGCAATAGAAGACATGGGATTTGATGCTACCTTGTCAGGTAATTACAACTTTTTCCTTGATTCTCTTAAGTGTTCTTTTATTTCCATTTTGTTGTTTCATTCAGCTTTTGGCAATGAGAAATGATTCATAGGCACTGAAATTCCATTTTTTCACAAATTAGTCCTGTGGAGGTAGTCAGCAGTGCATAGAAGGATGCTTAAGGATGTTTGTGTAATTATTTATAGTATTTAAAAGCTGCAAACAATAAATCGTGGTGCAACCATAGTATGAAATGCCACGACGCCATAAAAATTACGATACTGAAGACAATACCATAGTAAAACTATCTGAGATGTTTTGTTAAATGAAAAAAAAATGAAATGTTACATATACACTGATGAAAAATTTATAAACAAATGTATATAAATTTATGCCACGGATATGTTATTTATGTATACTGATGAATAAGAAGATTCCTGGTAGGGCATGAACCAAAATTTTAACAGTGGTTATCTTTGGGTGGTAGAATAAAGGTAATTCTTGTGTTTCTATTGTGCTTTCCTGTGTGTTATAAGTTTTTTGCAACATGGTTGTATGTATGTATGTATGCATGTATTTATGTAGTAGGGGAAATAATGCTATTTTTTTGTGGTTCTGTGGTTTGAACTTAGGGCTTCACACTTGCTAGGCAGGCACTCTACCACTTGAGCCACTCTGCCAGTCCAACAGATGCTATTTTGAAAAGAAAAAAGGTAGAAATAAATAAAATAATAGTATTTTAACTGTGATACCTGTCTGAAAGTCTTCATGCTTCCTGATAGCTCTTACTTTTGAACTGAAGCCAAAAATGTCTATCTGGTGGAATTTGCCCATGTGAACTAGTTGTTTTGAATCAGAATTGAACCTGGCCTTGAGTTAAATAAAATTGCCTTGCTAGGCATGGTTGCACATGTCTATAATCCCAGCATTTGGGAGGCAGAGTCAGGAGGATTATGAGTCAAGACCAACCTGGGCTATATAGTGTAATCTTTGCTATTCTGATTAGAATAAAGGATTTCAAATAGTAATATTCTCCTTTTAAGTTCACAAAAATTAGATAAAGATTTTGTTAAACACATCCCTAGACAATTACTATAGACAAATGTCAATGGGAAAGGACCCAGAGCCATACCAAACATTCTTAATTTTCATATTGATGACAAGTGGTAGAAATTATATTATTCTCACCATTTGAGGTTGACATATACACCTTGAACATCCTAATCTGAAAATCCAAAATCTGGACCTTTGTGACTGCCAACATGATGCAACAAGTAGAGAGTTCCATACCTGACCTCATGTGATGGGTCCTAGTCAAAATACAGGCATACCAAAAATGTTGTATGACATTACCTTCAGTATGTATATAAGGTATATGAGAAACAAAAATGAATTTCTTGTTGAGATTTGGGTTCCATCCCAAGATATCTCTTAGATTTATGCAAATCCCAGAATCTGAAAAAATCCAAAACCTGCAACATTTCTGGCATTTCTGATAAGGGGTATTCAACCTATAGTGCACATGCCACAAAATTCATCTTTTTAAAGCAAACAGTTCATTCACTGTTAGTATGCTCATAGATTGTTGCAGCCATCACCACTTTATATTTTTGCTACATTTTCATTATCCCCCAAAGAAACACCATACCCATCAACTGTCACTTCCCTGTTTCTCCTTCTCCTCCCCCAGCTCCCAGGTAGCCACTATTCTATGAATTTGACTATTTTAGGTGTCTCATTTAAGTGGAATTGTACAATATTTGTCCTTTGTGTCTGGATTCTTTTATTTAGCAGAATGTTTTTAAGGTTCATTCATATCATAAAATGTATCAGAACATCATTTTTTTTTGCTGAAAAATATTCCATTTGCTGAGTAATATACCAAATTTGTTTCTTCATTCATCAGTTAATAGAAATTTGAGTTGCTTCTACTCTTTGGCTCTTATCAACAGTGCTGCTATAAACATTGTATATAGGTGTTCATGTGAATATATGTTTTTTTTCTCTTGAGCATATACTTAGGAGAGAAATTGCTGGTCATATGGTAACTCTATATTTAACTTTTAAGGAAATGCCAGACTGTTTTCTAAAACAGCCATACCATTTTACGTTCCTATCTAGAATTTTTTACTTTGTTTTTAATTTTATTTTTATTTTTTCGGGACAGGATATCACTGTATAGCCCACACTAGCTTTGAACTGCTTATGTAGCCCACGCTGGCCTCAAACTCACAATTCTTCTGCCTCAGCCTGCCAAGTGAATTTTCTATAATGTAGAAAATTTCAAAGAGCAAGATTATTGTGGTCTAAAAAGGGATGCATGGATCTCTATTAGAAAAGTCATATAAAATAATAAAATACTAAAGAGCCATCAGTACCAAAAGTCTGAACAAAGTATAAGAGATCCATAATTGCAAAAGGAAATAACTATGAAACTAAAAGAAAAATTTAAGTTGTGTATATTGAAAGTGAAGCTATCAGGTGTCCATAAAAATGACTAAAATTAGCCTCAGCAAAATTTAGTTTTATCTATCACCACTTAAAAATTTTTAAATCTTTCAAAATGACAGCATTTGAAATTCTATTGAATCACATTTCACTAATTCATAATGTTGAGGTTTTTTTTTTTTGTGGAACTGGGGTTTAAACTCAAGGAACTCTATCATCTGAGCCATACCTCCAGTCCATTTTTGGTCTGGTTATTTTGGAGATGGGGTCTCTTGCAAACTATTTGCCCAGGCTGGCCTCGAACCTTGATTCTCCTGATCTCAGCCTCTCAAGTAGCTAGGATTATAGGTGTGAGCCACTGGTGCCCTGCTTGCTTTCCTTTCCTTTATCCTTTCTCCTTTCCTTTCCCTTCCTCTCACCCTTTCCCTCTCCCCCTCCCCCTTTCTTCCTCCCCCTCCATCCCCTTCCTTCCCCTCCTCTCTTCTCCTCCCCTCCCCTCCCCTCCTAAATATAATCAATGTATATCATATATGCTATAAAATAAATATTTTTCACATTTAAGTCTGGTGTCTGTCAGTACAGTAAGCAAAGTCCTCATAAACTTTCAGACTAGAATCAAAAATGAAACTTTTCCTCTTTACTTGGGTCTATATTTTTACAGCTGACCAGCAGCACCACTATCACCTGGTGGCTTGTTAGAAATACGGACTCTGGCTCGTTGCAGACCAGTTGAATCAAAATGTACATTTTAATGAGCTTTCCAAATAATTCATATGTACATTAAAATTTGAGAACACTGGTCTAAATAATTTGCTGCATTGACCTCTGTGAATAAGATCTATGAATTAAGTCTGTATTTGCTTTGTTTACACAAACAAATGTAGAAGCTTGATTTAATGCAAGAATAATATATTAAATAATACAATTTAAAATAGCCAGCATTTTATAAGGCCTTGCACAGCAAATGTGAACAGAACAAAAGGAACTTTCCAGTAATCTTAGGTGGCCTCAAAGATGGACTTGATCAATAGGAGGATTTTTTTTGTGGTGGTGGGATTGAACCCAGAGCCTCACACATGGGAGGCAAAGTGCTCTACCACTGAGCTACACTCCCAGTCTAATAAGAGAAATTTTGATCAGACTGGAAAGTGGAATTAAAGAGTCCTTATTCACTGTCTGACACCATGTATAGTATCTCCCTAGTACTCAGGAGCCTTGAATGTAGCCTGGTCAGTAACTTTTCTTTAAAGATTGCAAGGAATGATTAATTAGCATAACAAAAGTACATCTCCAGGCATGAGGTGGGCAGTTGGATAAGGGCTGACTGCGTCAAGGCTGTCGGGACTTGGGGTTTTGTTATCCAATGGGGTGGGGTTACTAGGTGTCACAAAACAGCCTCTCCCCTAGTGTTCCCTCCCCAAATGGTTTGACAGCTGCACAGAGGCTGCCCAGGTGTGGGAAGTCATATATCTCTGCTTTTCAGAAGTGAGGGTAGGTACCTTGGCATTTGATCCTCTTTGCCCTTCCCGGTTTAATGCCACCAGTGGAAGGTGCATCTGATGGGGGATGTGTATTCCATAAGGAAGAGATGGGGCCATTATCTTAATTGTTGGCCAAGGGTGTGGGCCATCTGGGGTTTTATGGGTGTGGACCATCTGGGGTTTCAGGGAGTAGAGTCTGGTAGCTGGAGCATTTCCTCATTCTTGCTCATGCCTACTTATATGCCTACCATAACATTCCCTCTTCAAGAGCTCAGGACCCTGGGTTCTTTCAGGGGTATGGACAGTGAGATCAATCTGGCTGCTTCCTGCTGACGGAGGGGTGGGCAATGTGGGTATGCAGGGTCCAGAGTCTTGCTCTCTGTCAGGACCCAGGAAAGATGATTAGGCTCAGGTAGAGATGGTGCTGAGAATATGACATTCCCATTGTTGGACCAGCAGGACTACAGTTGTCCCAAAATAATGCCCATCATATCCAAGGGTGAAAAGGTGCTAGTCTTGCCTGAGGACAAGGATGTCTATAGCCCCTTTAGCAGATCTGAGTCACAGCACCAAAATATTACCAGTGGATGGGGTGTTCCAGATGTTCCTAGGTTCTTTGGAGACAGTGTTTGAGATTAGGACACTGCCCCAGATGTAACAAAAGCACAAAGAATAGGAAGTCAGCAAGGAATGATTAATGTTTACAGTGAAAATTCACCTGTTTAGTAACATTGAACAATGCCTTTTACCTCATCCAATGATTATCTAGGGCCCTGTGAATCAATTATTCAGCAAATAATTCTCAATAACCTGTTACATGCCCTACATCAGTTGGGGTCCTAACAAACACACTCGTGACCATGATGGATAGGTAAAAATCCTTGGCATAATAGATATCACCATAAAAGTGTTGGTAGAACTGTGGCAACCATGACCCATATTATTGGAATAAAAGGTTGATGTCATTTTACTGGTGGTACTGAACTTCGAACTGAGAGCCTCTACCGCTTGAGCCACTCTGCCAGCCCAAAGGGTTGATATCAAATGACTATGTTCTGTGGTTCTGCTAACGAATCAAGTGCAGTTAAAGATGCTTCAACCAGAATTGTGGATACTCATTTTAATTTTCTGTTGTTGGTGTCATTGTTGATCCAGGCCTTAAAATCTGCAACTGTGACCTGTTCTCAGGTGGAGAGATCAGCATGTCTCCTTAATAAAATTCTAATTCTCCATGGATCATGAATGTTAAAATAGGTTGCCTTTTATCTTGACCTAATTTTCTTATCATGAAAAGACATATATGAAGTTAAGTCTTTATTAACCTTTTATCGTGGTGCTGGGGATTGAACCCAGAACCTTACATGTGCTTAAGCAAGCACTCTTATCATTGAGCTACGTCAGCCCCTTCAATAACCAACTAAAGCAAATAAAATATTCAATTAGCTTCCTTCCTTCCCCTTTTCATGGCTTTTTATTAACCAGTTTCCTTTCTCCCTTCCTCCCTCCCTCCCTCCCTCCTCCTCTTCTCTTCTCTTTTCTTTCATACTGTAACCCCCTGTTACTTAGTCTTTCTCTATCACCATGCTTCTCTAATATTCAACAGCTTAACAGTACATTATATTATATTCATATGTAGATGGGCTGTTTCAGTATTTTTCACTCTCTAACATTTTCTTTCTCTCTTCTGCCTCCCGCAGTCCCCTCAGATTCACTCATACAATTTTGTTCTCTGTCTCATTATATATATATATGTATGATTATATATGTTTGTATATATACATTTAACTTACAGGTCTGGCTTCCACATATGATCTTTTGAGCTTGGCTTACTTCACTTAACATGATGTTCTCCAGTTCCATCCACTTACCTGCAAGCAACATAATTTCATTCTTTAAGGCTGAATGAAACTCTATTGTGTATATATATCATACTTTTTAAAATCTATTCATCAGTTGTGGGGCATCTGGGCTGTTTCCAAAGCTTGGCTATTGTAAATAGGCATATATAATTTTTGTGAACTATTTGAGAGGTCATGCTAAGGTGATTTTAATTTAATATTATACTTTCACAATATTAATGCCACATGCATTTCAGGTAACTTTTGGTACCCAAAGCAACTAAATTGCTCTCGAACAAAATGTACAGTGATTGACAGCACAAATTGTTTTTTATTGTCCAAGTTCATAATCAAGTTTTGATAGTAATTATGAGAAAAATGAAGGAAACTTCTGGCAAGATTAAAATAATGGTGTTATTCAAAACAAAAACTGTTACCTTTTGTTGATTAAGCAAGAGTGAACAGTGTGGAGTTTGCTCTTGAATTAATTTCGCCTTCCTGGTTCTGAATAATGCTCTCACAATCTAAATTAATGACTTTCCAAAGTCATTCATTTAAGACCTCAGGCTGACTAATTTAGGAAATTGGAGAATCTAGCTCTTATCTAAGTGTCCTTTGTGCAGGGTATAGTGGTGCATGCCTGTAATCCTAGCACTCAGGAGGCTGAGGCAGAGGGATCACCAGTTCAAGGCCAGCCTGGCCACATAGGGAAACCCTGTCTGAAAAGACAGAAAGTATCCTTTGCTGGACCCAGACTCCCTCATTGCCATGGGCTGGGAGCATGGTGAAAATGTAGTGTTAGGCCCCATCCTGCATGTACTAGATCAGAATCTGCATTTGTATGTGCATAGCATTGAAGAGACACTATTGTGCTGATTTGAGAATTCAGGGTCATTATTCTTTAGGAAAATGACCTGGCTTTTGTTAAGGATTCTTCTAAGGATTCTGCTCTTCAGCATCCTGAAAACTCATTCTGCTGTGCAGGAGTTCCTTACTAGGCTGGCCAAATAGATCTGCACCTGGTTTTTGTCAAAGAGGGAGAAAGCACAAGTTAGATAGCTTAAATGGAATTCTGTGTCACCTATTTTCCTTTTTATCTCTGCAGGAGAAGAGAAAATCTTTGGCATTTTTGCAGGTGCCGGGATGTGTTAGGATACTGTTTCCCTTTGGGGGAAGTGACTAATGCTGAATGGATAAACTAAAAAAAAAAAAAAAGATTGCAGCAAGCTTCTGGGATGGCAGAGCCTCCACAGTTTATGAATATTCTATGTAGAGACTCTCTGAATGCTGCTTTGTAGAAAATAAAGATTACTTCTGACCTACTTCTTGCCTCTCCTTTATCTGCAAAGACATTTAAAAGCATTTTTTTGAGACAGGGTCTCACTGTGTAGCCCAGCCTGGTCTGAAACTGACCATTCTCCTGCCTCAGCCTCCTGAGTTATGGGATTATAGGTGTGTGTCACAACGCCCAGCTTCTCAAGACTTTGTTATGCATGTTATCATATATGTATATACCCCCCAATTTAAATGCCATCATACTGTAATGCTGTTTTGCAAATTACTTTTAGTTCCACCTAATATAGTAGCTCTCTCTCCCTTATCCATGGTTTCACTTTCCACACTTTCTGTTATCTGCCAACCAGGCTGAAAATACTGTATTTTGAGAGAGAGAGAGAAAAAGAGGGAAAAGAGGGTAAAGGACCACATAGCTTTTAGTATAGTATATTGTTATAATTGTTCTATTTTATTATTCTCTTACTGCACCTAATTTATAAATTAAACTTCCTTATAGATATGTACAGGAAAAAAACATGCTATTATATAAGGTTTGGTGCTATCCACAGTTTCAGGTATCCTCTGGAGGTCCTGAAACATATCCCCTATGGATAAAGGAGGACTGCCTTAATGTCAGTATGCAAATTGTCAACATGATGATAAAAGTTAAATTTAAGAATTAGAACTATCCATTAACCAACTTCTATCTACCTGGTGTTGGGGGTGAAAGATAATGGCTTAAAAACTTGATTTAACTAAAATTTTATTTATTTAGTTACCTCAGATTTTCTTGGCAGTTGGGGTGGGCAGTATTGAAATTGGATGTCACTGCCAGGAAAATGTAAAGATAACATATTTGAGTACTTGTAGAAACTTGCTGGTTTTAGAGAAATAGTTTGGCAGTGCCTGAGAGTGTGGATTGTAATGCATGACAAGGTGATAGCTGGAAAATAATTAGTACTATGAATAAAAAGAATCTTTTCCTTTCCTCCAGACCTGAATGAGCCATTGGTAGTGATAGCTCAGCCCTCATCTGAAAGGCCCCTTTTGCCCTCAACTAATGGATCAGATAAAGTGATGACACCAGTTTATAACAAGGAGGAAGCAAAGACTTCATCTAAGTGTTACATACAGGTCACTGGCATGACTTGTGCTTCTTGTGTAGCAAACATTGAACGGAATTTAAGACGAGAAGAAGGTAAGACACTCTTAAAGCTTATTATATTGTGAACTTGTTTGCAGACTCTGCCCTTTTTGTTCTCTTATGTGTTTTGGAACTTTGTTTATGATTCTTGCCAAGACCTCATAAAGACCCATCAGTGATGTACAGAGCAATCCTGGTTTTCTTATAACCAGTTTTTGTTAGTGCTATCTCATTTACCTCCTGATCACATTTTAATGTCAATGAAATTTATGGAAAATTTACAACAGAAGGAAATATACAGCAGTATTAATGTTTATGGGACCGCGTTGCAATGGATTTTTTTTTTTTTTTGCAGTACTGGGGATTGAACCCAGGGTCCTGAGCCATGCTAGGCAAGCATGCTACCACTTGAGCCACACCCCTAGCCCTGGTCACAGTGGATTTTAAGAAACAGTTTTCTCAATAGGCATGGTAGTGCATGCTGGTAATACCAGCACTCAGAAGGCTGAGGCAGGAGGATCTCAATTTTGAGGCCAGCCTGGGCTACGTAGTGAAATTCTGTCTCAAAAAAACACAAAAACCAAACCAAACAACTTCCCCAAAACCACAAAAGTAAAATCCCCACAAATTTTCTGTTAAAGCTAAGCTTAAAACTGACAACTAGAATCCATAAGCATTTCAGTATTACCATACCTGGACCCAGCACCAAAACAAAAACGAGTTTGTTTAGAACTGTATTTTTCTCTTCCAAAAGTCTGATCTCTGATCTTTGCTTCTGGTAAAAATGTCCAAAAGTTTTTTAGTATTGGGTTTAAATTTTAATTTTAGGTTACAAAATCTTAGAAAATCTACAACACATTTTTTATTTGGTTATACTCAGATGTTTTAGGTTATACATTTGTACCCATACTTACAGACTTCACAGTATAACTTAATAGATTTGCTAATAATACAGATAATTGATTATGTTTAATGAGACCAAAGTCTTATATTTGGTACTTAGACTGCCCTAGGTGTCTTAGTGCTGCATGTTATTATTCATAAGGGTTGAATAAGGAAGTCAGGATTAACATAAGCTTAACCTGGCTATTGGGGAAATAACTCCAAGTGTATATAATAATTACATAACCTTATATATTAAGGCCATATCATTACTTTACCAAAATATATGGTATACAGAGCCATCTTCACCTCAATATTACCTTGTCTGCAGTCTGTTATTTCTGCATTATTCATTTCAGCTCCCATTACTGCTGATTGGAATGTATTCAGCGTTCAAGCTTATATTACCCTTTGTTTGATTAATTAAAAAAGAATAAGAGGGCAATTGCCAAGCAAATAAAAGCAAAAGAAAGATTGCAAGGTTCCTGTTCAAGAACTATTTTCAAGCAATTCAGAAATTTTCCTTTCATGAGACAAGCAATGTCTGTGTCAGTGACAATTGTTTTGCAGTGCTGAGGATTGAACTCAAGGCCACGCACATGCTAAGTACGTACTACCCCTGAGCTATCACATGCTAAATACATACTACTATTGAACTATACCCCTAACGCCAAATCTTTTTTTAAAATCTGTTATAAACAGATTCTCTTAATTACTCCATACCTTTTACTCTACCGCCTCTTAACCCAATTAAAATAATGTTAGCTTAGCAGGCTCACTGTATTCACTTTATTTTTAAACTAAGTGGCAGTGGTTTTTCCACAATTAAGTTTTCATTATGAGTAGCCAGGTGTTGTGGTCCACTTTTGTAATCCCAGCTCGGGGGCAGAGATAGAAAGGATCATGGTTCAAGCCAGCCCAGGCAAAAACATTAGAGAGATCCCTACTCAACTGAATGTGGTGGCTTGAGCCTTATGGTCCAAGCTATGTGGGAAGCATAGGTAGGAGGATTTTGGTGCCAGGCCAGCCTGGACAAAAAGTGAGATCTGATCTAAAAAATATCTGAAGCAAAAAGGGCTGGAGGCATAATTCAAGTGGTATAGTGCTTGCCTAGCAAGTGCAAGGCTCTGAATTCAAATCTCAGTACTGCCAAAAAATAGTCTGCATTATGTTTTTAAAAATGCATAGAGACCCTGAAAGTGTAGTTCAGTGGTAGAGCATGTGCTTAGCATGTGTAAAGTCCTGGGTTCAATTTCCAGCACCCCCCAAAAAGAAAGGAACAGAAAAAGTTCTAATTATTGTTTGAAGAATTAAAAACATTATAATTTACATAAGTGATTGAAATATTTTTGAAATTTGAAAAATATATTTCCCTTCTATTTTTTTTCCTGGCTGTACATTATATTCAATTAAAGCAAAAAGAGTTTTCCCCACTTTTTCTGTACCCTTCTCTTACTACTGACACTTTCCCCTGAACTGATTTCTGAATTATTTGCTACATACAAAGCTCAAAAGATGTAGATACTTGATATAGAAAACTTAGATTATATAAGGTATTTTTAAAAATAAAATGTGTTCATCAGTTGACATTTGATCTTTCTTTTCTTTGTTATCTAACTCCAGAGCTGACCTATGGACTGTCCATCCCCATTCCCTGTCAGGTAGCTGCCAAGTGTCAGAGATTCCTAGAAAGGGTAGCTATTTCTGCTATGTGGAATTAATTATCTTTCTGGCAGTGACAGCAGTAGATGGCTTAGAGATGTGGGAAAGCTGTTAACGTTGCACTAGCAAACAGCATGACTGCTATAAAATGAACGCTTTTGCTCTGTTAACAAGTTGTTTGGCACTTTTTTCCAGAAGTAAAAGCTTTTTAGATGAGTGTGTGTTGAGACAGTAAAACTTGAGAACTTTAAGAAATGACTTATTATTTGATAATATTATAATGTGTACGTTGGTATATGCTTGGATTCTTTGCTACAATTGCAATGATTTCCTAAATGTATGAGTTCCTTTCTCTAGGAATTTGTCTTATTAGTATCTTTTTTTTTTTTTTTCATTTTTCTTTTATTATTCATATGTGCATACAAGGCTTGGTTCATTTCTCCCCCCTGCCCCCACCCCCTCCCTTACCACCCAATCCACCCCCTCCCGCTCCCCCCCTCAATACCCAGCAGAAACTATTTTGCCCTTATCTCTAATTTTGTTGTAGAGAGAGTATAAGCAATAATAGGAAGGAACAAGGGGTTTTGCTGGTTGAGATAAGGATAGCTATACAGGGCATTGACTCACATTGATTTCCTGTGTGTGGGTGTTACCTTCTAGGTTAATTCTTTTTGATCTAACCTTGTCTCTAGTTCCTGGTCCCCTTTTCCTATTGGCCTCAGTTGCTTTAAGGTATCTGTTTTAGTTTCTCTGCGTTAAGGGCAACAAATGCTAGCTAGTTTTTTAGGTGTCTGTCTTATTAGTATCTAAAAATGCTTTATATCTAGAAGATATGGTCTTAAGCAATTGTAATTAAGTCTTATTTTGATCCCAGTTTAAACAACAACAACAAAAATAATAACTGTTAAACTAGCCAGGCACTAGTAGCTCACAACTGTAATCCCAGCTACTTGGGAGTCTGAGATTGAGAGGATCACAGTTCGAGGCTAGCTGGTGCATATAGTTCATAAGACCCCATCTCCAAAATAACCAGAGCAAATTGGACTAGAGGTGTGGCTTTGCAAGCACAAAGCCCGGAGTTCAAACCCAGTCCCACCAAAAACAACAACAACAACAACAACAAATCAACAAAAAACCAAAACCCTGTTAAACCAGTTACAAGAAAATTGTAGAAATGTGAATACAGCCTGGACATTTGATGGTATCGACAAACTATTTTGAGTGTGAAAATGATATTATGTGGGTTTTTTTTTTAAATAGTGCTGGGGATTGAACCTAGGAACTTATACATGCTAAGCAATCACTCTATACCCCACCACTAAGTTACATCCCCAGTCCTATTGTGGTTATTTTTTAAGAGTTTATCTCTTAGAGAGATACGTATTTAAATATTTACACATTAAATGATGTGATGTTTGGGATTTCCTTTAACATCTGGGTGGAGGGCAGGGAGTAAAATGGGTAGGAATGTTGGTCACAGTGACATCTTGTAGTTCCTGCTACTTGGGAGGCTGAGGCAGGAGGATCACTTGTACCTAGGAGTTCAAGGCCAGCCTGGGCAACAGCGAGATCCTTTCCTTAAAAAAAAAAAAGATATTCATATTCAAGTGTTATTGATAATTGTTGAAGCTAGGCGATGGGTATATCAAATTTGTTATGCTGTTCTCTCTTTTACACACACACAGACACACATATAATTGAACTTTTCTGTGATAAGTTTAAGAAGAAAGTCTACCTTTTCAAATAGTTTTATTTTGTTTGGGTTTAAGACTTGCATAAAAGTTAAATAATATGTTTCTGCAGATTCACGTTAATCCTTTCACAGTTAAGTGAAAAATACTAAAAAGTAATTATAACAGTACTCTTTTTTATGAAGGCTGTTACCTATATTGTTTTTCTTATCAATGCTTCTAGGAATATATTCTGTACTTGTGGCCCTGATGGCTGGCAAGGCAGAAGTCAGGTATAATCCTACTGCTCTACAACCTCCACTCATAGCAGAGTTCATCCGAGAGCTTGGATTTGGAGCCACTGTGATTGAAAATGCTGATGAAGGGGATGGTGTTTTGGAACTTGTTGTAAGTAAGAATTTTTGTGTGGTTAATAAGATTTTAGGAAAACTTGGAGAATGTTCATAGAAGAGTTCTGAAGGTAAATAAAGGCTGGGGAAAATAAATATATCATGAAAATGACAGAAACTGTAAAACTGCTCAATGGCAGCCTTCAAGCATGGAATGTAATAGTCATATCTCTATTAAGAACCAAAAAATGGCAGAGTGACTCAAGTGGTAGAGTACCTGCTTAGCAAGTGTGAGGCCATGAGTTCAAACCACAGTACCACCAAAAAAAAAAAGAAAGAGAAAAGAACCAAAAAGTAAGAATTAGGTTTCAATGAGTAAGTGAAAATCACCTTTTGTAATGTGTATGCTTCCTATCTAGTAGCATCTAAAGGAATAAATTCCAGATACACTAAAGACTTAAATTTTATAAATGAAGTTATAAAAACAGGTATATGGGAATACTGGTTTAAAATGGTCATTTTATCCAACCCAGCAAATCAACTGCTAGGGTTCTGTCCTGTAAGAAATGAAAGTGTGTGTGTGTGTGTGTGTGTGTGTGTGTCTGTGTGTGTGTGTACTGGGGTTTGAATTCAGAGCCTCATGCTTACTAGGCAGGTGCTCTGCCATTGAGCCAATCTACCAGCCCTTTTTTTGTGTTGGGTTTTTCCAGATAGGGTCTCCAGAACTATTTTCCTGGCTGGTTTCGAACCGTAATTCTCCTGATCTCTGCCTCCTGAGTAGCTAGGATTACAGACATGAGCCTGGCGCCTGGCAATTCTATTTATTGTACAATTTTAAGACCAGAAACTCAGAACCAACCTAAATGTCCTTTAATAGGAAATGTTTAGATAAATTGTTTTTATGGACTACAACATAACTGTTTGAAAGAATAAAATAGATCAATAATAATGGACAAGTAAAGAGTTCTAGGGCATGTTATTTAAACAAAACAAGTTGCAGTATAATAACTTGTAGCATAATGCCATTAATTAGAAATGCAAAAAGTGGGCTGGAGATGAACTCAACCTGTAGAGCACCTGCCTTCCAAGTGCAAAGCCCTGAGTTCAAACTCTAGTAACACCACAAAAAATAAAGATGCAAAAAGTGTATGTGTGTGTGTATATGTGTATATGTGTGTGTGTGTATATATGTGTTGTGTATATATATGTATATATAAACACCTGTAAAGGACCAACTAGTTTATACTCATAATGATTTCTTGAGAAGAATGGGATCAGGTAAAGAGCAAAGAGAAATTTACATCTTTTCAATATGGTTTTAAAATTTTAAAAGTAGACTGTATTCAAGTTTTATTAATATAATTTGAAAATTTTAAAAAACTTTAACCTTGTATTGGGCATTGTGGTGAACAGCTATAATCCCAGCACATGGGAGGCTAAAGCAGAAGAATCTGAAGTTCAAGGCCAGCCTGAGCTGCACAACAAAACCTTGTCTCAAAAAAAAAAAAAGCCTTGTCCCAAAATAAGCTCCAGATTAAATAAATATTTGAACATAAATAATGAAACCATTACCAAGAAATAGTTCCTGGGGAAAGGAAGTTGTGTACTCACTGAGCTGTAGTCAGAGCAAATAGACATTTTTGCAAGTGGGACATTTCAGGGAACTTTCAGACAGATCACATAATGACAGTTCTTTGGAAATGGGACTTTGAAGGAACTTTTTTCTGCCCTCTCCAGTGGCTATCCTGATGCTGTTTTTCACCATGATTGTGGGCTGTTGGTTTGCTGGCTACTGTAGAACTACAGGGAGGGGATGAGAATAGGCAACAAAACATGTTTTTAATCAAGATTCATCTGTGTTTTTTAAAAAGTAAGTGCTTCCTGGATTGATACAAGTTTGATTTCCAGATTTCTGAAAAAAAAAAAAAGATTCTGACAATTTTTTGCTAGTTTTCTCATTCCTTTTATTGAGGAGAGAATTTTCAGAGGTCTTTACTGCACCATTTTTACTGATACACCCTCAGTAGATATTCTTAAATAAATTCTTAATTTGTCTGAATGCTCTTTAATCAATTTCCAGAGTATTTCAATGATTGTTTTCTGATACTTTTATTGCTTTTTTTTTTTGGACAGTGCTGGGGATGGAAATCCACCGCCGCAAGCACTAAGCAAGCACTCTACCACTGTTACCCAGCCGTGTCATTGTTTTTTGATTAATTGACTTGTCCAACTTCTTCCAGTCATTCTGGAAGTCTAGCATGCCAATTTTAGAATGTAATGCTCAACTAAACTATAACCTCACTCAAATATAGGGAAAATACATTTTCATACGTACAAACTTGGAACAAACATCTAGAGGGAAACAAGGCATTGGATACAAGAAACAGTGGTGAATGTTGAATCCTCATATCACTGAGTAGTAGTGACAGAAAGAGGAAGCCTTTTAATGAGATGCTTTTCTTGTTGCAGCAGCTGGGACTATATCTTTGTTCAATGTGATATGAAATTGGAACTGTAATGATCATATCTAAAGCATACTGATAACACAGATAAGATCTTACAAAGAAGTCCCATGTTATGATAGTCCTTTTAGTTAAAAGTACTAATACACATTTAATGGAGGAAAACGTATATTTCTGAATAACAAAGGTTTTGTCTTTAACAGGTGAGAGGAATGACATGTGCCTCCTGTGTACATAAAATAGAGTCTACTCTCACAAAACACAGAGGGATCTTCTACTGCTCTGTGGCTCTGGCAACTAACAAAGCACATATTAAATATGATCCAGAAATTATTGGTCCTAGAGATATTATCCATACAATTGAAGTAAGTGCTAAGACTTTGCATTTCTGTATTCTTAATTATCAATTGACACTCCCTTGCATCACATCTGGTTTGATCAGACAGAGACAGTGAAAACAATCTGACCACTTTGAATGTTCCAGATAAAATCAGTGTCAAAATTTAATGTAATGTGTCTGTTTTTTTCCTTGCCTTCATTAGGAGAAGTTAGGCAAAGAGACATTTGTAATATTAACCATAAGCAGATTTAAGTTATCTTTATATATAATCTTTATACATTGAGTGAAATAATTTTTTCTATAAATTTCCTTAGAGCTTAGGTTTTGAAGCTTCTTTGGTTAAGAAGGATCGGTCAGCAAGTCACCTAGACCATAAACGAGAAATAAGACAGTAAGTACTTTTGGTGGGTCAGAAACAAAATGGATTTTGACTCATTAGGAATTTAACATCCTGTTAGCATTTCAGTTTTTACAATCATCCTTATCTTGGATGGAATGGTTATAACCTGTATTTCAATCTAGCACCTAGAATCTTTAACCATAAGTACTTATTTAAATGATTTTTCTTTTTAAAAATTTTCCATATAAGATGGAGACGTTCCTTCCTTGTGAGCCTGTTTTTCTGTATTCCTGTAATGGGGCTGATGATATATATGATGGTTATGGACCACCACCTTGCAACTCTTCACCATCATCGGAACATGAGCAATGAGGAAATGATCAACATCCATTCTTCTATGTTCCTGGAGCGCCAGATCCTGCCAGGACTGTCTGTTATGAATTTGCTGTCCTTTTTATTGTGTTTACCTGTACAGGCAAGTGAAATATTAGCTAAGTATATTTGTCAGAAATGAAAAATAACCAAAATGTTGCTGGCACTGGCATTTCCAGTTGCAAAACAGATACTAGTCAGAAGTCTGATAATTTCATGTTGGATACTTTACAAAAACAATCTTAAATTGAGTAGTTCAAATAAATAATATGTTCCACTTAACCCATAAAAATATTGTCTAATGACAAAGCAGAGGACAGGAGTTCAAGTTTTTGGATTTGGTATTCATATCTACTACTATATATAACTGTGTATTATTTTTCTCTGATACTTCATTACTTTAAGCATTTTTCTTTTTTTCCTTCTTTATTAGTTCATATTAAGTATATGGTATGGATTTTTTCATTGTGATATTTCCATACATACATATAATGTTCTTTGACCACATTCACCCCTCTATTACTCTTTCTTATTTCCCATTCCACTCTATCCCACCCCCACATTTTCTGTACTTTAGTCCTTGCTTGGAGATAAACTTTCACACTGGAAAGTAACATTCCTATTTAATAAGTCCGTTCCTTTATTTGGACCTTATAAAAGGCAATATTGAGACTGGGAATATAGGTCAGTGGTAGAGTACTTGCCTAGCATGCCTGAGGACCTGGGTTCCATTCTCAGCACTACAAAAAAACCAAACAAAACCCAAAAACAAACAAATAAAAAAACCCAAACAAAACAAAAGTCAATAGTGATTTTTAAGACATCTTAGTATGTTTTCCTATTCTAATGAAAAATAAACTTTCCAGTTATGTTTACCAACAAAACAACCAACAGATCCAATAGTCACTTAGGTTGACTTTCAGAAAGGGGGTAAGTTGGGTTGGAGGAGTGGCTCAAGCGGTAGAGTGCCTGGCTAGCAATCATGAGGTCCTGAGTTCAAACTCCAGTACTGCCAAAAAAGGTTGGGGGGGTAAGTTCTGTATGAACAAGATTCCTGACAAAAATGTAAATCTTTTCCTAGTTCTTGTTTTTACTGGTATCAAAAAGGAAAATCCATGAACCATCTGGCCTAGTTTTTTTTTGATGTTGATTTTCTTAATTTTTTTTTGGTGGGACTGGGCCTCTCTTTCTAAGTGGGCACTCTACCACTTGAGCCACTTCTCCATCCCTCTTTTGTATGAGACAGAGTATTGCTATACAGCTCAGACTGTCCTGGAACTCACTATGTATCCTTGGCTGACCTTGATCTCATTATCATCCTGCTTAGCCTCCTGAGTGCTAGGACTGCAGCTGTGTACCACCATGCCCAGCATCTGACTTTTGATATACTATGGAATGTCCACTGGTTTGCAGAAGACAGCCCTCAAGGGCTTGCCCAACAATTTGAAGCTCTCCCTCTGCACACACATCCACTAAAATGGACACTTACTCCAGCTTAAAATCTCCCCTTAGTATTTAAGGATTAGTTAAAATACAAAAGAAGTTAATGTTGATACTTTAAGTTATTGAGGTATATATGTGAATTTCAGCATTTAAAAAAATTCATTGATTATCCTTCCTATATTGCAGTTTTACGGAGGCTGGTACTTCTACATTCAGGCTTACAAAGCATTGAGGCATAAGACTGCGAATATGGATGTGCTGATTGTGCTGGCAACCACCATTGCATTTGCCTACTCTTTGGTTATTCTTCTGGTTGCAGTGTATGAGAGAGCTAAAGTGAACCCTATTACCTTCTTTGACACTCCTCCTATGCTGTTTGTGTTTATTGCACTAGGCCGATGGCTGGAACATATAGCAAAGGTAAAGTTAAAATCTTTTTTTTTTTTTTGATGTGACTAGGGTTTGAACTCAGAGCTTTGGCTTGCAAAATAGATACTCTACCACTTAAGCCTCATCTCCAGTCCATTTTGCTATGGTTACTTTGGAGATGGGGGTCTTACGAACTATTTGCCTGGACTGGCTTGGATCCTCAGTCCTCCAGATCTCAGCCTCCAAATAGCTAGGATTACAGGCGTGAGTCACCGCACCCAGCACTTTGTTAAAATCTTGGGTGGATAGATGACCATAACACTTTCTAAGCCAATTATTGGAAATTATTAGATTTATGTAACCATTTACTCAAAAAAGTATTTTTGTTTTTTCAATATGTAAGTTGAATATTTCTTTAGTAGATTAACCAAATTTTAGAATTACTACTGTGAAGATAACAGTATTGTGGTTATTTTGTGAGATAGACATTTGAGAAGCATTTATTTGTATCACATTAGTAATTGAAAAGAGATGTGACCACATAATTTAAAATAATGATAGAAAAACCCACCCATACCCATCTATGCTGTAATATAAATCAATTTCTAGCCCTGTTCCACACATACCTTTATATTTAACAGAGTTGTAAACATGTATCTCTCCAGTTTTTCCCTGCTTTTTCATTCGCCATAATTATTTGATATTTCTGAGGAGTATAGTCTGTCAAGTCAGTGTGCTCTAATTTACTAAATCATCCTGTTTTTTCTCAATTAGATTGTTTCCAAATTTTCATCTTTATAATCCTGTATTGACCATATTCATGTTTATACTGAACTTATACCTTAGGAGAAATTATAAAAGATGTGCTTACTGGCTTAAGGGGCATAAATGTTCTTGTGATTCGTGGTGCAAGTTGTAACAATTTTTGCCAGCAAGGATATGTCAGTGAAATAGTTTTGCTATAACCTTATCAACATTGCATCTTATCTGAATTCTAAGTTAGAGGCATTAAATGGTATTACCAGGTTGCTTTAGTTTGCATTTCTTCCATTAATAGCATGGATAAACCTGGTATTTGTATTTCTTCTTAAATTATTTGCCTGTTCACCTACCTTGCCTGTGCATCTATTGGGTTCCTGATGTTTTATTAATTAATTTACTTTTTTTTAATAATTATACCTTATTTTTGGTGTGAAAAGTTTTCTGATTTGAACAACTTAATATTTCTTAAGCTGACTTTTAGGTAAATATTAAAGATTCTATCTTTGTTTTAATTAAGACCTGTACATTTTCTTTCTTAGCATTGTCAATATGTTTGTTTTAATTTGTAGGGCAAAACATCAGAGGCTCTTGCAAAGCTAATTTCACTACAAGCTACAGAAGCAACGATTGTAACTCTCAACTCTGAAAATATCCTTCTGAGGTATTTATCTTCATCCTCCTTTTCTTTTTGTAACTTCTTATGAGAATTTTCAAATATACCCAGAAGTAGAAAGAAAGTATCATGAACCCATATAATCTGTCTCCCAAATTTAATAGTCACCCACACTTTCTCACACTTTACTTCATCTGTCCATTTTATCTTTCTTGTTGTTGTAGTAGAAGGTAAATCCCAGTCATAGTTTTACTGGTAAATATTTCTGTAGTATCTCTGTAGGAAAGGACATATTCATGCCAGGTGTGGTGGTACAAGCCTTTTAATCCCTGCCTTTGAGAGGCAGAGGCAGGAGGATCATAAGTTTAAGGACAGCCTGGGTCAAAACTCTTTGGGTTTGAACTGAGGGCCTTGCACTTGCTAGGCAGCCACTGTACCACTTGAGTTACTTCAGCAGTCCCCTTTTTGGTTTTTTTAAGACAGGCTTTTGCTGTGTAGCCCAAGTTGTCCTTGAACTCATGTTCCTCCTGTCTGAGTCTCGAGTACTGGGAATATAGATATGTCATTATACCTTTTGTCTCCAGAATGGCTTTTTTTTTTTTTTGTTGGGACTGGAGTTTGAATTTAGGGCTTTGTACTTGCAAAGCAGGCACTCTTCCTCTTGAGCCACACCTCCAGTCCATTTTGCTCTGGTTTTTTGGAGATGGGGTCTGGCAAACTATTTGTCCTGGCTGACCTTGAACTGCAGTCCTGATTTCTGCCTCCCAAGAAGCTTGGATTACAGGCATGAGCCACCAGTGCCCGACTCAAAAATGTTGTAAATTTGTTTCACATAGAATCCAAATAAGGTTTATACATCAGTGCATTTTAAAAGAATTATTTATTTATTTATTTTTGTGAGGCTAGGACTGAACTCAGGGCCTTGAGCATGCTAGGCAAATTCTCTATTACTGAGCTATATCCCCAGCCCTAATTTTACTTTTTAATTGGCACATAACTGTGCATATTTATGAGGTACAGTGTGATGTTTTGATTCATGTAGATATTGCTATCATGTATCATAGGTTTCTTTTCATCTGGAATAGCTTCTTTGTTCCTTCCTCCCCAACCATGTAATTGACTTGCTGAAGAAACATCCATCAGTTGTTCTCTAGAGTATTCCCAAATCTGAATTTGTCTCTTTGGAGAGCTGAGGATGTAGTTCAATCATAGGGTGCTTGTATAGCATGTGCAAAGCACTGGGTTTGATCCCTAGCACTACAAGAAAACAAACCCCAGAAAATATCTTATCTGAAATTGTCTATTTCCTTGTGATGTCATTTAACTTATTCTGTAACTCCTGTGTTGTAAATTAGAAGTTAGAGCTAAAGGCTGAATTTGATTTCATTCTTTTGTATATCTTAGTGTTATGAAGTTGTTTCAGGCAAATTTGCACAATAAATGAATTCTTTAGTTAAATAAAACCCATGACATTTTTTAAAGCTTTCACTTATTCAGTGATTATTTAACAAATATTTGGAGTGCCTACTTTGTGCCAAATACTTTGTTGTTCACCACCAGTGAGCAAGACCAACATAGTGTGCCTACTTCAAATGTTGGCCCTAGCATCCATTGATAGTAATTATGGAGCTATAGTCTTGACATGAACTAAAAAGTGTATATGGAGAGGTCAGTGTGGGAAGCATATTGTATGAGTCTATTTATGTTAACTCATTCAGTGAAGAACAAGTGGACGTGGAACTTGTACAACGTGGAGATATCATTAAAGTGGTTCCAGGAGGCAAATTTCCAGTGGATGGTCGTGTTATTGAAGGACACTCCATGGTGGACGAATCCCTCATCACAGGTATGTTCTTCCAGAGGATCATGACTTGAAAAAGAAGTGGATCCAAAGTGTTAGTGAAAAACAGGCACTAAAGTTTCTACATTTTATAAAAACTATGAGTGAATAAATTATGGACAGAGAGAATATGAGTTCTTTTAAAGACTATTAAATCAGTATCCTCAGATTTACTTTGTGCTTTTGCAGATTGTTTTCACTGAAGATAGTTAATTCCTAGAATGTGTAACAAAAGAAGTTTTCTCAGTCTCACATAGAGCCAGATAGACTTTGGCAAATTTTCCTGAACCTATTCTGTCTTCCTGCTTTTAAGACTGGTATTTTCTGAGCTAGACTATACAAGTTTTCTATATCAGGATCTGCTCTAAGACAATAGGCCTGGAGTATTTTTAGAGGTCTTTCATAATTAAGGTCAGCGAGGAGCAGAATAGAAATAACACCTTTCCTATCTTAACTCTGGATAGTCCCAGAAGAAGCCCTGTTTATGGACCATATGGAAATAAGTTAGGACTCTGTTTCTCAGTAGTGGTGCTATTGCCAGTTTGAATGGGAAAATTCTTAGTTCTGGTGGACTATGTGTACACTGTAGTGCAATTTAGTGTCCCTGACCCTGGCCCACTGAGGCACCCTGTGCCTTCCCACTCTAGTCATTATTATAAAGAAAATTCCCTCCCAAAATTCTAAATGCTTTTTGAGAACAAGTTGAGAAATGGTGATCTAGAACTACAGTGAAACTCCAGAAGAATCTGTCAACAACAGTTAACATGGTAGGTTTCTCCAGTTTAGTGTTATATCCCTGGGTTTGGCCTAGAACTGAGATAAACAAGAAAGAAGGACGATTTTCTCCTGGGCATTTGTCCTGATTCTCCTTCATGAAGTTAACAGTCTTCTTTCTAGGTATTTGTAGACAATGACCAAATAAGGTAGTTTCAAGACAGTAATCACTTAATGCTCCATAAATCTGTCTTAACTATTTGTACCTTCAGGAGAGGCAATGCCTGTGGCTAAAAAACCTGGTAGCACAGTGATTGCTGGCTCCATTAACCAGAATGGGTCCATACTTATCCGTGCAACCCACGTTGGAGCAGACACAACCCTTTCTCAAATTGTCAAGCTTGTGGAGGAGGCACAGACGTCAAAGGTAACTCAGCCCACAGGAGAAGTAAAGTACTTTCTTTAACACCTTCTCAGTATAAATCTTCATCTAGCGGTTATAGTTTCCTTTGATTAATTTTAGTTTCATTAGCCAAATTTTCTCTGTATTTAATATCAGAAAAGGAGACTGAGTTACTTATTATTATTATTATTTTAATTGTAGGCTCCTATCCAGCAGTTTGCAGACAAACTCAGTGGCTACTTTGTTCCTTTTATTGTCTTTGTTTCCATCACAACCCTTGTGGTATGGATTATAATCGGATTTCTGAATTTTGAAATTGTGGAAACCTACTTTCCTGTAAGTGACTTGTAATAATACTTTACTATATGCAAAACAGTTTTTGAATCTTTCACAGAAGTAATCAAGTGGAAATAATTTTAAAAATTACCACTACAGGGGCTGATGGAGTGGTGCAAATGGTAGAGTGCCTGTCTAGCAAGTGTAAGGCCCTGAGTTCAAACCCATTGCCACCCAAAAAAAAATTATCAGTACAGGCTGAAGATGTAGCTCACTTACCTAGTGTGCATGAGCCTCTGGGTTGCGCATGCACACGTACGCAGAAAAAAGAAAAAAATTAGCAGTGTAGTAGTCCCCCCTTGACCTTGGTTCTAAGACCTTCAGTAGATGCCTGCAACCACAGATAGTGCCTAACACTATACAGCCTCTGTTTATTTTCCTTTAAATACCTACACAAATCTAATTCCTTTTTCATCTTTTTGTTTGTTTTGAGATATGGCCTCACTTATAGCCTAGGCTGGCCTTGAACTCTCAATCCTCTTGTCTTCCCCTCCCAAGGAGGATTATAGGGATGTACCACCATGCCTGGAATCTTTTCTGTCTTAGATAAGCACTTATCACATACTGTGGTAACTTTTGCAGTTTGAGGCGCAACAGCAAAACCAAGCACATTTCTTTTTCTTCCTTGACAATTTCATGGGTGGATGATTCATTCTAGGCAGGTGCTCTACCGCTTAAGCCACTCCGCCAGCTTGGACGATTCATTCTTATCGTAGATATACTTGGTCTCTGAGCTTCAGTTTCTTTATCTGTAAAGTGACATTTTAATAAGACCCATTCTGTAAAACTTGTGGTTGTTGTGAAGGTTAAATAAGATAATGTATTAGAACTACTTTGTAATTAATTAAGTGCTTTATAAATGTAAGATAATATTAGTGCCTACTCATCTGGTTCTCTTATAGTCTTTAAAGTATGGTGTTGTAAGGTGGTAAAGTAGCTCTTCAGTGTGCCTCAAATTAGATATATAAACTTTAAGTCACTTAACTTCGCTTATCTTCAGTAGGGAGATAGAGATAATAATACCTAAATTATAGGATTAGAATTAGCATAGGTGAAAACACACAGCATATGTGAAAACACTTATATTATGAAAGCCTTATCCTAGGAGCTCCAGTTGTGCAATCAATTAGTATGTGGTACTTGTGTGAAAGCCTTAGCCTAGATGTTTATGAAAATCCCTTCTAACTTTGTTTCTTTATAGATCTATAGCTGTTAGATGAATATTTAAGTATTTGCAAACTTAGTAAGAACCTAACACTATAAATCATTATTATTAAGAAAGTCTTACTTTGATTTGGTTCATTTTTAAAAATGCTATATACACTGTTCTTTCAGTGAAAGAACAAGTGTTATCATAACAACTGTATTTCTAGTCCATATTAGGGTAAATAGTGTAATATAAAAAAGTTTCTTTAGAGGCTGGTGGAGTGGCTCAAGTGGTAGAGTGCCTGCCTAGCAAGTGTGAGGCCCTGAGTTCAAACCCCAGTACCACTAAAATAAATAAATAAATAAATAAGTCTCTTTAAACATTTCATATTGTTTAAGTATGCATTGAACAACAGGATTGTTGGGAAGTATTTTTGAATGTGTAATCTTCAGGAATTTTTCTCATGAGTTCAGTGAGATTTTCCTCTAAAACTAACAATCATATTTCTTCTGCACATGAGCAGATACTCAGTGTCACTAGCAACTTAACTACCAGTATGCCCTGGTCACATTGTTTCATCCAAAAAGATTTTGTTAGCTGGGTGCTGATGGTTCATACCTGTAATCCTAGGTACTTGGGAGGCTGAGATCAGGATAGCAGTTAAAGGCCAGCCTGGGTAGATAGTTTGTAAGATTCTGTCTCCAAAATAACCAGAGCAAAATGGACTGGAGGTGTGGTTCAAGCAGTAGAGCATCTGCTTTGCAAGTGTGAAGTCCTGAGTTCAAGCTCCAGTCCCATAAAAATAAAAGGATTGTGTTGAAATATGATTAAATTCTCCCTTAGTATGCCAAGTGTCTTTTTTATTGTTTTTTAAAAAAATAGCATGAAAGATTAATGCTCTTAGTATACAGAGAATCAGAATTGTATTTCTTCTGGATTAAATTTATTGAGAATTATGTCTCATGTTTACTGCTCTTCCTGGAAGTCCCTAATAAAAAACACTTGGGACTGGGCATTGGCGGCTCACGCCTGTAATCCTAGCTACTCAGGAGGCAGAGATCAGCAGGATTGTGGTTTGAAGCCAGCCTGGGTAAATAGTCTGAGAGACCCTATCTTGAAAAGACCCATCACAAGAAAGGGCCCAATACCACCAAAAAACCAACCAAACAAAAAACACTTGGGGATGTAGAGCACTTGCCTCTACCATCAAAGAAAACCACTTAATTTGTATATGGAAGAAAAAAACAAGTTCTATGTTTCCTTTTCTTTGGTGGGAGGCAGGCAGTACTGGGGTTTGAACTCAGGGCTTCATGCTTGCTATGTAGGTGCTATACCACTTGAGCCACTCCATCTGCCTGAGTTTTGTGTTTGATATTCACATTGTAATTTGTACTCTGGAGTCATCAAAAATGATCTTGACTTTAGGACTATCACTTGTTCACCAGTTATGTCACAATTTCTTATATTCATAAGAAAAAGTTTTTCTTATTAGTAACTAAAACATGTTAGTATCTAGGTAGGGTATGTGACTTTAACATTGTGGGTTTTTTTTCAAATAGTTAAGTTGTGTTTCTTTTTTGTACAGCTCTAAATCAGTAACTCAAATTTATGTCTTTCTTTTAAAGGGCTACAACAGAAGTATCTCTCGAACAGAAACGATAATACGTTTTGCTTTCCAAGCCTCTATCACAGTTCTATGTATTGCATGTCCCTGTTCACTGGGACTGGCCACTCCAACTGCAGTGATGGTGGGTACAGGAGTAGGTGCTCAAAATGGCATACTTATCAAGGGTGGTGAGCCATTGGAGATGGCTCATAAGGTAAGAGTCCCCACAACTAATAATTGTGCCATCCAAACCTGCTCCTATTGAGAAACAGAGCCCTAAGTTATTTCCTTTTTGGGACTATCCTGAGGGTTGAAGTAGGAAAGGTATTATTTTGGCTCTCCAGATTGGGCTTGGTTATCTAAGATCTCTGAAAATACTCCAGGTCAATTTTCTCAGAGCAGACCCTGATACGGAAAACCTGAAGTTCTAGCTCAGTTCACAGTAGACCAGTCTTCAGGGCAGGAAGACAGAATAGTTACTTGCCTAGGAAAAATTGCCAAAGTCTACATGTTTATGGTTCATCTGGAGTCAGGCCTTCAATGACACTGCAGTTTCTTTGTCTTTGCTGCCCCCAGCTGGCAGTTTACAGTTATGACGTCAGGAATATAGTTGTATTCCTGATCTTTTTCATATTAGGATTTCCATAACAATCTCAATTAAGGTTACTTTAACTAAAGCTACATATGTACTAGCAGTTCTTATTATGAGGTTATAAAATATATACAGATGCATGTAGCACAGTTTAGAACAAATCTGGAATCTCCTCTAGCCAATGAATACGTCAATATTTTTATAGAAAGCTTTTATTTTGGCATAATTTCAAATTTAAATAAAAGTATATTCTTACTGCAGTTGTTGGCACCTTTCCTAAGAACAAGGGCATGCCCTTCTGTAACAAAGTACGTTTATCAAAATGAAGAAATTAGTATTGATGTAATACTGTTATCTGATCTATAGTCTCTGTCCAGTTTCCTCTGTTGTCTTAACAATATCCATTATAGCTATTTTTCTCTTGTCCAGAATGATGCTTCATATTTAACAGTCATGTCTCTTATCTCAGAACCTTGGGCTACTAATTTTTAAGGTTCTTATTCCAAGTTTATGGTAAATGAATGTATTTTCTAATCCCAGATTCTTCCCCTTTCCTATGTGGCTGAGTTTCCCACATTGGTTCCCTGAACTGTCGCTTGTTAGCCCAGGTTCCTAACCAAGACCCAATCAAGCCAAAGTGGCCCAGTTGATCTTATCTGGCACTTCATCTTAATTACTTGCTGGTTCTCATCTGCCTACCACTCAGATTTCCCCTGATGGATCTATAATTCATTAGTATTGAAAGCCTTTGTTTTTCCCTAGGGTCAGTAGAAATATGTTAATTACCTTTTAATAGTCAACCTTTAACAATTAGCTGTAGTTATTTAACATGTATTCGCAGACATTTAGCAGGATAAAAACAGTTGCACATTTCCAGGGAGGGATATTAGTTACAACTACAGTACTTCTTTTATTCTTCCTTCCTTTTGCTCACCCAAAAACAATCAGTCATAAAAGTGAAATTCAGTCAGAGGCCAGTTTACTAAGAAATAAAATAGCAATGTATCAAAGTTAACTTTTTTCTCATTTCTGGGAAGGTCACAATGTTAAGGATTCTGCGGTCATATACATGCATTGTATTTTTAATTTTCTCACAGGTAAAGGTAGTGGTATTTGATAAGACTGGTACCATTACCCATGGAACCCCAGTAGTGAGTCAAGTGAAGGTTCTAGTGGAAAGTAACAGAATGTCACGCAATAAGATCCTGGCCATTGTGGGAACTGCTGAAAGTAACAGTGAACATCCTCTAGGAGCAGCTGTAACCAAGTACTGCAAGCAGGTACCTTTTTCCTTTTTATATTCACATAGTCATCTTGTGTAGGAATTGCGTAGACCAAACCCAAGCTGTCATTTGACATAATTTATATATATATAGTTGGTGTGAGGGTGAACGGTGTATTTTCTCATTAATTGTATATGTCTTAGTCTCTTCACATGGACAAGTAAAAGATGAAAACAGAAATTTACTATGATTCTGCCACACAGATGTCATATTTATGGTAGGAAAATTCAGATAGTTCAGAGAATTATATAATGAAGAGTGAAAGCCTCATTTCCTCCTGCCCCCTTCCATAATCCCTTTCTCCAAAATTTAACAGTTGTTATCCTCTCACCAGTCCTTTTAAGTGACAACTTTATTGATGTATTAAATGCCTATCGATACAATTGTTTAAACAACGGATGCTTGCAGTTAAATTTTTTTTTTTGGCGGTACTGGGGTTTGAGCTCAGTGTTTTGTGCTTGCTACCACTGAGTTACACCCTACCCCCAAGAATTCTTTACCATGCCCTACGTTTTCATGATTTTCTGCTATTTTCCTCTTAACAGTTTTACAAGATCCATTTTGAGGTTTTTTTTCTTTTTTTTTTTTTTTGCACTGCTGGGGTTTGAACTCAGGGCTTTGCACTTGCTAAGCAAGAATCCTACCACTTGAGCCACAACCTCTAGCTCTTTTGCTTTAGGCTATTTTCAGACAGGGTCCTGCATTTTTTTTGCCCAGGGCAGCCCAGACCATGACCTACCTACCAGTAGTCTTCCACATAGCTGGGATTATAGATCTGTACCACCACACCCATTTTATTGTTGAAATGGGGGAATCTTGCTAACTTGGGCTGGCCTTAAACTGAGATCCTTCCAATTCCTGCCTCCAGAGTAGCTGGGATTATAGGCATGAGCCACTACAGCTGGTCTGCTTGCAGTTTAATTTTTTGGGGGGAACTGGGGTTTGAACTCAGGGCTTCATCACTGCAAAGCAGGCATTCTACCACTTGAGCCACACCTCCAGTCCATTTTGCTGTGGTTGTTTTTGGAGATGGGGTCTTGTGAACTATTTGCCTAGTCTGGCTTCAAACCTAGATCCTCCCAATTTCATCCTTCCAAGTAGGTAGGATTACGGCATGACCCACTTGCACCCAGCTTGCAGTTTAATTTTGATTAATATCACCAACACCTGTACAAGAAGTTATACCATTTTATACCTGTACCCAAAGTGACGAGTGCCCTTTTTTCCACATTCTTGCCAATACTTTACTTTTTCCAATTTAATGTGAAAAATAATTTCTTTTGACAGTTTGCTTTACATTTCCTTAATTATGAGTAAGTTTGAACATCTTTTTATGTTTATTGACAATTTGAATTTGTTTTTCTCTAACCTGTCTGCCAGTATCCTTAACTATCTCACATTAATTTTTACAATTAAAATGTGGCAATTTGTAACATTGGTGTTGCCATTTTTTATTTGTTTTTTCCTTTTACCTCTTAACTATTACTGACCTGGCTTCTTCACACCCAAATCAAAGAAGAGAGAGAAAAAAGATAAAAAGAGCCAGGAAGCAATGGTGATCCCATGATTCCTTAGCTTACTAAGGACACAGAATCAGACTAGAGAGCACTTTGGTGGTTGAAGGCCTTGTTCCGTGTTACCATTTGCCCTGTCCTGAACAGAAAACCTGACTTAATTATAAATTAAGATTTGGCTTGTAATGCTACACTAGAAAGGGTAGAGAATATCAACAAGCTTTCCATGTTTCCTGTAAATTTGAGTGAGTAACATAAAAAACAAAGGATTCTGACTGGGCTGAATTTTGAATGTTCTACTCAATTGCTCTGTTCCTTGATACTTATTAAAAATCCACTGTCAAGTGAGGAATGATTAGCGACAGCTTGATTTGAAAGACATGAAATTCCTCAGGAGTAACCTTTGACCTTGCTAATGGATGACCTTGGATTATCAGAACAGCAAAATAAATCCTTCTCTTTCTATTTGTTAGGAGCTGGACACCGAAACCTTGGGTACCTGCATAGATTTCCAGGTTGTTCCAGGTTGTGGTATTAGCTGTAAAGTCACCAATATTGAAGGCTTGCTACATAGGAATAACTGGAAGATAGAGGAAAATAACATTAAAAATGCATCCCTGGTTCAAATTGATGCAAGTAATGAACTGTCATCAACTTCGTCTTCCATGATTATTGATGCCCAGCTCTCAAGTAAGCTGATTTTCTTTGTAGTACCAGTTATGGGGTAGTTACAAACAGATGACTAACTTTATAACCCTGAATTGTTGTATGAGAAACAAAAATTGGCATCATAATTTCATTCTCTCACATCAGTTTTACCACAGGCCTTCTGATGACATCAGTCAGGTTACTCAAGAACACCTGCCAACTGTGATTACTTATACCACAGGCTAGGGTTGAGGTCTAGCCTTAGCTGATCTTACATTACCCATCTTTTGTTTCTCACTATAAGTATTCCAAATTATTTGTCTTTCACAAGATCCAGTGATTCTCCCCCTCAGCCTTTCCACAGATTACCTTATTTCTCATATAGAAAATTACAGTTCTCAGGCATGTATTCTGTTTTTTGCCCAGAGTCATTCCTTTTTCATAAGAAGTATCCTCATCTTGTCCAACAAATCCCTTTATCTTTGCTGTAGATCCAACCCTCTTTTAATTCCTCAGGGACTTTCCTCTCTCTGTTATGTCCCCTTCTTTATTCTCCAAGTCTCTTTTTGTAGTAGCTTCTTCTAAACATATAAACAGTTCTTCCATCAAAATCACTATATTCCCATCTAGACTCTTTCTTTTCCTTTATATCTACACTTAAAGAGAAGTCTAAGCTTACTGAATTTACTTATTGCAGAGTTATGCCTTGCTTCATTGCAGTCTGGCTTCTGCCCCACCCATACTATTGAAACTAGTCATTCTAGGTTACCTGTGCCCTTGGTGCCCTCTCCAGTGGTCACTTTTTAGTCTTCATCTCACATAACCCCACTAAGGCACTTGTGGATGTTGGTTGTTTCTTCCTTCTCATAACTTTCCTCCTTTTTTTCCATGACCTTGCTTTCTCTAGATTCTTCTCTCACCTACTTGGCTGATCCTTCTAATGCTCCTTTGATTCCTCTTTCCTTCTACTCTCATATCTCCTCAGGGATTTACTTGTTCTTTGTCTTTTTTCTCATTTTTACATACTCTCCTCTATACACTCTCATTCATGTCCATCACTTATTTTACCACCTGTAGGCTTCCACTACCACTCCAAAATCTGTATCTCTAGCTAAGGCCTGTTTCCTGGACTTCATGTTGGTCTGTCATCTGCCCCCAAATATTATCTACCCACTTAAGTGCTCCAGCACCTCCCTACCCATCTGTGCTCGAGTAACCTTGTTAACATGCAAATCTGATCATATCACTTTCTGACCAGTAACTTTATTTTAATATTTTATAACCTATGTTCAAATCATGGATCTTTTGGAGGAGTGGGCTGAAAGTTATAGACTTACCCCTCATGGTATATTTGTTTTAGGATGTCTGTGTATATTTAGAAGCCCATCCATGAATCTTGGTGAAGGTCACAGTTTTAATGGCTCTCTCTCTCCTTCAGAACTTTGTTCAAGATCTGTTCCTTATATTACATTCTCCTGCCTCTTTGAATCACTCATCTTGTTTTTTTTCCCCAGTGCTGAACATTTACTCTGTGTTCCATCCGTACCTAACTGCTTACAGATCCTCCTTACAGTGTGTCGTTTACTACTTACTAGATCATTTCATTTACTCTTTTCTCTATGTAATGTCCTTATTCACAATTAGCATATACCTCATGAACTTATGTTTCTTTTTCAAGACCCATCTTAAATCTCTCTTCATTGACACCTTCACTGACTGATGTAAGCTGGCAGAGATATCTGTTCTTCTTCATAAATCATAGCTGTACTTAATTTCTGTTGTTATATTAGACACATTGCATAATAACTGCTTATTATTATGGCCCGTAATGGCTGCTTTCTACTAGTCTGTGACTTCTTTTTCTTGGTCTATGAATGTCTACTATCAAGCACACTGACATGCAAGAAATCATTCTACAGCCTTTCTTGAGTATCTGTTTATGTTGTTCACTGTTCAAGATACTAAAGAATCATCAGTGAGGGTGGGGATAAAGCTCAGTGGGAGAGCTTGTGTTCAGCATGTGCATGGCCCTGGCTTCAATCCTCAGCACCACACACTAACGTAGACACACACAAAAAAAGTTCTTGTCTCATGGAACTTACAGGCTAATAAGGGTAGTCCTCATCAAGAAGATGGTTGGGGCTGGTGGAGTGGCTCAAGTGGTAGAGCACCTACCTAGCAAGTGTGAGGCCCTGAGTTCAAACCCCAGAACTGGTAAAAAAAAAAAAAAGATGGTTGGGGTTTGAGCAAGGACCTGGGGGTGGTGGTGGTAAGGGAGAAAGATGTGTGAATAGCTGCAGCAAGAGCACTCCAGAAAGGAGGAATATAAGTAAAAAGCTTTGTGTTAGGAGTATGCTTGACTTGTTTAGGGATCCAAAGGACAGTTGTGGCAAGAGCAGAGTAAATGAGTGGGAAAGGGGGAAGAGACGAGGTCAGAGAGGTGGTGCTGGACTAGATCACATGTAAGGATATTGAAAAGACTGGCTTTTTTGATTTGTTTGTTTGTTTATTTTGATGCTGGGGATCAAACCTGGGACTGTGTACATGCTGGACAGTTGTCTACCACTGAGCTCTCCCTCCCCAGCCAGGACTTCAGTTTTTTACCCTGAGATGAGAAGCTGTTTGAGGGTTTGGAATAGAAGAGGGATGGAACTAACTTAATGTTTTAAAATCTTTAAAACATAAGTGACTGGTCCTCTAAGATTGCACTGAGGAGGTAGGAGCTGGGGGTAAGGGCAGAAGCTGAGAGATGGTTATGGCTGTTGCCAACAGTCCACGTGAAAGATTATGGTGGCTTGGACCAGTGTGTTAACAGTGGAGGTTCTAAGAAGTAGGCAAATTCTGGATGTATCTTGAAGTTTGGAAAACTGAATGATTTCCTCATGGATTGGGTGGAGTATGAGAGAATCAGGAATCAAAAATTATGCCAGGGTTTATGGTTGAAGCAGTTAAGTGGATGGAGTTACATTTAAATAAGATGGCAATGGCTGGCATGTTGACACACTTCTGTAATCCCAACACCCAGGAGGTTGAAGCAGAAGGATCATGAGTTTGAGGCCCGTCTGAACTGAGTCCACTATCTTAGGGGAAAAAAAAAAAACCAAACAAACCAAGGACTGAGGACGTAGCTTAATGCTAGAGTGCTTACCTAGCATGCACAAGGCCCTGGGTTCAGACCCCAAATCAAAAAGCAAAATTAAAAATGGAAAAGACCATAGGAGGAGCAGTTCTGGAGACATGATCAGGAGTTAAGTTGTATACATGTTATGTTTGAACACCTATAAGATGTCCAAATGAAGATGTCACATAAATGGAAATATCAAGTAGGCTGTCAGCTATGGGAGTCTGAAGATCCAGAAAACAGATTCAATTAGAGCTACAGATTTGGGAGTCATTTGCCTTATAGATCTGTGGTGTCCAGTGTACTAGCCACTAGTTACATGTGACTATTTAAATTTATATTAATTAAAATTTAATTTCATTTAAAATTCAGCTTTTCAGTCATATAAGCTTCATTTCAGTGCTCAGTAACCACAATGTGTTAGTTAGTGGTTATTGTATTAAATAGAGCAGACAGAAGACCTTTCAGTCATTGCAGAAAGTTCTCTTGGACAGTGCTGATATAGTGAAAACCGTGAAACTGGATAAGATCACCAAGGTGTGAAGGTAGAGGGACAAAAGGGCTAGAGACAGAAACCCAGAATACTACAAATTAAGAGACCAGGGACATGAGGAGGGATCATTAAAGACTAAAAAGAAGTGGTGGCCTAGATGCAAAGGAAGGAAAGCATTTCCAAAAGGAGGGGGTGAACAGCTATGTTCACTGTGAACAGGGCAAGTGGGATGAGGATTGGGAATTAATCACTAGGGGGTTCGACTGATTAAAGTATAATATATTTGAATAATAAAAGAAAAATGAAAAAAAAAAAGTATAATATATTTACAGGTAAGGTAAGGTACGGTACCAGGGCAAAACCTCACTGAACAATGAGCAGACACTTAAACAATGAAGGACAGGAATGTAAAACATCGTGTGAAGGGGAGGGTTCTACTGGGAGGAAGAGGGTGAATGAAGAAGGTAAAGGAGGGTGAATATGGTTGATGTACTTTTTATACCTGTATGAATATGGAATACTGAAACCTGAAGTTATTTTAAGGAGAGGAGTGGGAGAAGAAGGAAAATAATGAAGGGGATGAACCAAACTGGAATATAATATATGTATATATGGAAATGTCACAACAAAACTCTCTATATAACTATCATATACTAATAAAATTGTTTTTTAAAAAAGAATTAATTACTAGGTTTATTAACCAAAAGCCACTGGTATACTGTATGAATAATTCACTGGAATCCTAGGGACAGAAGCTTTATTGAAGTGGGTTCATAGTAGAGTGGGAAAACATGAATTGGAGACATCCAGTGGAAACAACACTTCTGAGAAGTTTTGCTGTGTACAGAAGCAGAGGAATGATAGCTGAAGATATAGGTGAGATCAAGAGAGAGGGAGGTGAGACCAAGAGAGGATTTTTTTTGTAGATAGAAAAATGTGTGGTAAAGATCGAAAAGTTGATTATGTAGAAGTTAGAGGGGAAAATTGTTGGAGAGATGTTCTGGAATAGGCAAAGGAGGGGGGATCTGAGGCACAAGAGAAGAGATTGGCCTGAAGGAGTACCAGGGTCAGTTTTTAACAGAAGGGATGACAGGTTATATGGATACAGGGAAGTACAGGTCTCTGGGTAGATGTGGCAGTAAGAAGTTCTCTTGTGATTGCTTCTATTTTTGTTCTGAAATGGGAAGCTGAACCATCATCTGATATGAGAATGGGGGAGGAGAAGTTAAGAGACTTGAAAGCAGAGAAAATGGGAAGTAGACATCTAGAAGAAATAGAGAATGAATGGACTAGGGAAATGTAGTGGGATTGCCAGGCAGCACTAAAGGCTCACTTAAAGTTAGTGGTCAGGATTTAAAATGAGACATGAATGAGGTTGCATGTTTATATCCAACCACATTAGGCTACTGATGCACAATAAATATTTTTATTTGAGTTGATTTGCTATGGAAGGTCAAAGTGAAAGCCTTAGCAAGAAAGTAACATTTGAATGGGCTCTTAAGGAATATGATGGAGTTTGCTATCTGGAGAGGAGGGGTAAGGACATTTCAGGTGAAGGTAGCAATGCAAGACCCAGGAGCATGGAAGAGTAGAGTATGTTCCTAGAAAATATAAAAAATCACTGTTATAGGCTATGTTTTATAAAAATACTAGGTAGTGACTGCAAGGTTATCCAGAAAGAACTTGCCTCATAGGGTGGTTCTAAAGATTAAATGAGCTCACTAAATGTTATTTCTATACTTATTTTCAGATGCTCTTAATACTCAGCAGTACAAAGTCCTCATTGGTAACCGGGAGTGGATGATTAGAAATGGTCTTGTCGTTAATAATGATGTAGATGATTCCATGACTGAACATGAAAGAAAAGGTCGGACTGCTGTGTTGGTGGCAGTTGATGGTAAGGTTTCCCATAAGTATGTTATGACTCACTGTTGGGATTTCAGTTATTGTTTTGTATGTATTTTTGAGGGACTTCTGAATTGTGAAGATTATTCAAAAGCAGCTTGAGTGAAAAGTGAAAATGTTTGCAACATATGATTGTTACTAGCTAATTAAAAGTTATCTTGCTAGGTGTGGCGTTGGACACCTGTAATTCCTGTTCTTGGGAGACTGAGGCAGGAGGATCCTGAGTTTGAGGACAGCCTGGGTCACATAGGAAGACCCTGTTTCCAAAACATAAAGAAGACAAAACAAAACAAAACATGACAAAATCCCTCTTGGAATGTGGCCCTAAGTTCAGTCCCCAGTATCACAAAAGAAAAAAATTACAATTTTCTTGCATATGCCTTCCTATATTATTTTCTTCCCTATTCTGTTTTAAATAAGACACTCATGGATTTTTTAAAACAAAAAATCTAACAGAAAAATAATAGAGTAAAATAAAATTCGTAATTCTCATCATCTTAACATGCTGGGATTGCAGAGGTCCTTGACCCGAAAGGGCTCAGGAAAGGAATGAACAGACAAGACAAGACACATATCGAGAGGAACAGCAGGCTGATTACCAACTGGCAAAATTTTGTTTTTCTCAGCAAGCTTTAAAAGAGGCTTAGACATCAAAAACACTGAGCTAGTTGCAACCTTTCTGTTTTTGCCACCCTGTATTCTTACTGCCAGAGTCCTTGACTAAGTATAAACTTCTTTTCAGTTAAGGGAAACTACTTAGTGTTCCTTCCCACAGTGACCTTGTCAGACTGTGGCTTTTGGTTCCCAACATTAACACAATGTTTTAATTTTGTATATTCCATTCCTGAGTTTGTTGATATCTATTTACAGAATTATACTGTTCATATATACACTATTTTATTGTACATAAATTTTACCTCAATAAAGTTGAATAAAAATGTAAAATCCCACTAGGGATGTATGTCAGTGGTAGAGTTGCTTGCCTAGCATGCACAAGACCTTGTGTTGATCCCCAGCACCTCAAAAGAAAACAGTTGGGCATGATAGTACAAACTTGTAAATCTAATACTTGGAAGGCTGAGGCAGAAGGATTGAAAGTTCAGGCTTAACCTAGGCTACAAAGCAATACCCTTTCTGTCCCAAAAAATTACATTCCTTATACATGTACTGTTTATGTTTTATTTTACTTAATAAAAATATTTTCCATTGATGGTATCTGATTTCATTTTTATTTTTTAATTTATTTTTTCAGTGCTGGGTATTGAACACAGGACTTTGTGCATGCTGGTAGTACTCTACTGCTGAGCTATATTCATAGCTCTTTAATTTTATTTTTATGCTATATAACTTACTAACCTTACATACTATAATTAATCATTACTCTGTCACTGGAAATTTAGGGTATTCTTAATATTGCACTATTGTAAATAACACTACAATAAACATCCTTGAGGTTTTAGACGAGATCGGGCGCGTTCAGGGTGGTATGGCCGTAGACAATCCTTGAGGTTTTAGGTGCTTATCATTTCTTAGGGTAAATTTCTAGGTTGAGAGATTAATTATTCAACATTTATAATCCTTGCTAAACCTTACTATGACCTTTTGAAGTCACTAAGAAGCAAAGAATACCATTGTACTTTGGTTCTTTTAAATAAAGTAAGTCCATTTCAGTAATTTTTCCCTATATAAAATGCCAGTTTTAGTTCCATTTGCCTCCTTTTAAAAAGTTAGTTTTCATTTCATTTGCCTTTAAGTGAGCTAAAAAGTGTTTTGTTTATGGCTATTAGCAAATACCTGTCTAAGGAAAGAGAAAGGGTCTTGAAATACTCAGTAAAGTCTCTTTCCATTTTTCTATTACTACCTTCATTAGTTACCCCTCCCTTACTCTGTGAAATTTTCATAACCAAATATGGAAGTTTGTGCCAGGCTTTGTGGTATATAAAGTCTATGTGGGCTCAGGATATTTTGAGTTAAGCTAATCCCTGAACAACTTAACAAAATTCATTTCTTTCTGAAATTTTACTCTAGCACATTCTTGTACTTTCACGATATTCCAAGCCATCTTCTTTTCTTCTGTTCCTTTATTAGATGAGCTGTGTGGCTTGATAGCCATTGCTGACACAGTGAAGCCTGAGGCAGAACTGGCTGTCCATATTCTGAAATCTATGGGCTTAGAAGTAGTTCTGATGACAGGAGACAACAGTAAAACCGCTAAATCTATTGCTTCTCAGGTAATTGGTTTACTTAGTTGTTGGGATTGGGGGAGGGGTGGGATATTAGTCTTCATATACATTTTATTTCTTGTATTTAGATGCTAAGAAATTCACATTACCTATTGTTTTCATTATCACCTGTAGTCATTCCTGATTCTTTAGAGAAGAATTAGCACACTATGCTGGAAGGACTTTGGGCTTTGGGTGTTAGTGGTATAAGTAGAAGATAGGTTGCTTACTTAGCTCATGGGATGCTTGAATGACACTGTACACCAGTTCTGTTGATGCTTCCTTTGAACTGTGGCTCGTATTCTTTGCCAGCCCAAGCCAGGCTTTTACCATCTCATGTATGAAATACAGCAATAGCTCCACACAGGTCCTCTCTAGTCCATCCTGAGCACCACCAAAGGAACCGTTACCCCAATATGCCACTTGGACATACCTTTTTTCTGCTTGCCCCCACATGCCTTACCTCCAATATTTTTCAATCTTTTTTACTTTAGAATGCCTTTTCCTCTCTTCTAGGAAACAACACAAGGAATAAGTGTGTGCGTATGTATGTGTGTGTATTTAAACACATTCTTATATAAAAATACAGGAGGATGTAAAGCATCTGTCACACTCGTCCCATGCTCCCTGTTCTACCCTTCACTTTTTTGTATACATATACGCTCCTATACAGATATATAGTTCTGGATTTTTCAACATCAGTTGGATCATTTTGTATAGATAATTAAGTAGCTTGATTTTTTTAAAACATAACAATATTCCCTGAAGCTTTATTCATATCTACGTATATAAAGGTATTTCATCTTTCTACAGTACTGCATGGAATTCCATGGTACGGGTATATCATAAATTATTTAACCATTCTCCTAATGGTGGACATTTGGATGATTTTGAAAATTTTGTTGTTGCAAACAGACAATAATAAACATCATTGACATCTTTGTGCATCTCCCTAAAAGACACTGTCAATTGACACAAAACTCACTTCTCTACATTATTAAAATGTAGGCATCTGGTGGATAAAAATGATGGCTCGTTATTGCTCAGTAATGTTTCAGGCACTTAGTGTTATTTTTTTTTTAATGAATCAAGTTTTTCTTCATGTAGGTTGGCATTACAAAAGTGTTTGCTGAAGTTCTACCCTCCCACAAAGTTGCTAAGGTGAAGCAACTTCAAGAGGAGGGGAAACGGGTAGCAATGGTTGGAGATGGAATCAATGACTCCCCAGCTCTGGCAATGGCAAATGTTGGAATTGCCATTGGCACAGGCACAGATGTAGCCATTGAAGCAGCTGATGTGGTTTTGATAAGGGTAAGTCCTGTGGTAACCTCCGAGGAGCACGAGACTGCCCTACATGGGCAGTGATGGCATAAAGTGAATTGAGTGCAGTGATTCTGCCCTAATTCACATAGAATGAGAGAATCTGGGGGGGAATATGGGAAGTCTTACTAAATTTACCTACTGACTTTCTCAATTCAGCATTGCAAATGAGAATCACAAACTTCTAAAGTGAAGGATTAAGATTTATACGTCTATTTGTAATATAATTATCTGTATCAAATATTTGCTGAGGTTATTTTAATGAGATTTAATCATTGTACCAACACACAACTGTAAAAGTATTTTAGAACCTTGGGAAAAATTTCTGAAAAACATCTTCCAAGTTTGGGTCAGAGTTTTAGCAATATCTGCTATTTGTAGTTAATTCATATATTACCCTAAAGAACACATAATCTTCAATATACACAGTATAAAATATAGAAATTGCTAGAAAAGTTAGAGTCTTTCACTAATGTCACAAATATTTCTGTTCTCAGAATGACCTTCTGGATGTAGTGGCAAGCATTGACTTATCAAGAAAGACGGTCAAGAGGATTCGGATAAATTTTGTCTTTGCTCTGATTTATAATCTGATTGGAATTCCCATAGCTGCTGGTATGTGACTCTTAACTGTTAACTGCTTTTTCCACTGAAGTCATTAGAAACCTCGCATATTGGAAGTCTTAGTCTTATTGTTAGTTTTGAGCTTAGTTTTTGTATGTAGCCTGCTGGTGTGCTACAAGGTAATAGTAAAACCAATAGTTTCCATTTTTTGGCAAAGTTCATTATAGCCTTAGATAAGTTTCTTTTCTTTTTCCCTCCAACTTTATATTTTGAAAAATATCAAACCTACATAAGCACTGGAAAAAAATGGTACAATGAGAATCTGTATACCCTTCTTCACCTAAGCTCTATCTCTTTCTCCATATACATACACATATGTATTTACTTACTTATTCATTTATATTTTTTTGCTGAAGAGAACAACCAAACACAACCACTGTTAGTGTTTTGTGTTTCCTTCTAATCTTTTTCACCCTGTAAATATAGTTGTGATTATAGCGTACAGATAATTTTCTGGGGCTGGCAGAGTGTGAGGACCTGAGTTCAAACTCCAGTACCGCCAAAAAAAAAAAAGTGAGAATTTTCTGCTTTTCACTTGCTACTGCATTGTAGTCAACAGGAGGTCTTTTAGGTTGAGAGACCAAATGAGAGAGATTGATTAATGATCAATAAATAATAATTTAGAATTTCTTAGTGAGCATCTGAGAATCTCCGAAATTTAGAGACTTAGGAAGAGTAATGGCAAGAGAAATAGTTACCACCTTCTTCTTATTCCCTTTGGTTTGAGAGTCACAAAAAGACAGGAAATTATATGAAAATAGTTACAAAGCTATTTATCAACAAGGACACACAAATGCTAAGAGAATAAAAAGTATAAGAACAGTCAAAGGCAGTAAGATTAATTCATGGAGCAAGTGATTTTCATTTTATTTTATCTATTTATCTATCTATATATCTATTTATTTATTTATTTATTTATTTTTGAGACAGGAATCTCCCTTTGTATCCTAGGTTGGCATCGAACTCACCATATACCCCAGGCTAGCCTCCAACTCTTTCTTTTTTTATTCTTTTATTATTCATATGTGCATACAAGGCTTGGGTCATTTCTCCCCCCTGCCGCCACTGCCTCCTTACCACCCACTCCAACCCCTCCCTCTACCCGCCACCCCCTCAATACCCAGCAGAAACTATTTTGCCCTTATCTCTAATTTTGTTGAAGAGAGAATATAAGCAATAATAGGAAGGAACAAGTGTTTTTGCTGGTTTAGATAAGGATAGCCAAACAGGGAGTTGACTGACATTAATTTCCTGTGCGTGTGTGTTACCTTCTAGGTTAATTCTTTTTGATCTAACCTTTTCTCTAGTTCCTGGTCCCCTTTTCCTATTGGCCTCAGTTGCTTTTAAGGTATCTGCTTTAGTTTCTCTGCATTGAGGGCAACAAATGCTAGCTAATTTTTTAGGTGTCTTACCTATCCTCACCCCTCTCTTGTGTGCTCTCACTTTCATCATGTGCTCAAAGTCCAATCCCCTTGTTGTGTTTGCCCTTGATCTAATGTCCACATATGAGGGAGAACATACGATTTTTGGTCTTTTGGGCCAGGCTGACCTCACTCAGAATGTTCTCCAATTCCATCCATTTACCAGCGAATGATAACATTTCGTTCTTCTTCGTGGCTGCATAAAATTCCATTGTGTATAGATACCACATTTTCTTAATCCATTCATCAGTGGTGGGGCATCTTGGCTGTTTCCATAACTTGGCTATTGTGAATAGTGCCGCAATAAGCATGGGTCTGCAGGTGCCTCTGGAGTAACCTGTGTCACAGTCTTTTGGGTATATCCCTAAGAGTGGTATTGCTGGTCAAATGGTAGACCAATGTTTAGCTTTTTAAGTAGCCTCCAGAGTTTTTTCCACAGCGGTTGTACTAGTTTACATTGCCACCAACAGTGTAAGAGGGTTCCTTTTTCCCTGCATCCTCGCCAACACCTGTTGTTGGTGGTGTTGCTAATGATGGCTATTCTAACAGGGGTGAGGTAGAATCTTAGTGTGGTTTTAAATTGCATTTCCTTTTTTGCTAGAGATGGTGAGCATTTTTTCATGCGTTTTTTGGCCATTTGAATTTCTTCTTTTGAGAAAGTTCTGTTTAGTTCACTTGCCCATTTCTTTATTGGTTCATTAGTTTTGGGAGAATTTAGTTTTTTAAGCTCCCTATATATTCTGGTTATCAGTCCTTTGTCTGATGTGTAGCTGGCAAATATTTTCTCCCACTCTGTGGGTGTTCTCTTCAGTTTAGGGACCATTTCTTTTGATGAACAAAAGCTTTTTAGTTTTATGAGGTCCCATTTATCTATGCTATCTCCTAGTTGCTGTGCTGCTGGGGTTTCGTTGAGAAAGTTCTTGCCTATACCTACTAATTCCAGAGTATTTCCTACTCTTTCCTGTATCAACTTTAGAGTTTGTGGTCTGATACTAAGATCCTTGATCAATTTTGAGTTAATATTGGTATAGGGTGATATACATGGATCTAGTTTCAGTTTTTTGCAGACTGCTAACCAGTTTTCCCAGCAGTTTTTGTTGAAGAGGCTGCTATTTCTCCATTGTATATTTTTAGCTCCTTTGTCAAAGATAAGTTGGTTATAGTTGTGTGGCTTCATATCTGGGTCTACTATTCTGCTCCACTGGTCTTCATGTCTGTTTTTGTGCCAGTACCATGCTGTTTTCATTGTTACTGCTTTGTAATATAGTTTGAAGTCAGGAATCGTGATACCTCCAGCATTGTTCTTTTCACTGAGTATTGCCTTGGCTATTCGTGGCCTCTTGTGTTTCCATATAAATTTCACGGTAGATTTTTTGATCTCTTTAATGAATGTCATTGGAATTTTGATGGGAATTGCATTAAACATGTAGATTACTTTTGGGAGTATAGACATTTTTACTATGTTGATTCTACCAATCCATGAGCATGGGAGATCTCTCCACTTTCTATAGTCTTCCTCAATCTCTTTCTTTAGAAGTTTATAGTTTTCCTTGTAGAGGTCTTTCACATCCTTTGTTAGGTTTACACCTAGGTATTTGATTTTTTTGAGGCTATTGTAAATGGAATTGTTTTCATACATTCTTTTTCAGTTTGCTCATTGTTAGTGTATAGAAATACTAATGATTTTTCTATGTTGATTTTATATTCTGCTACCTTGCTATAGCTATTGATGATGTCTAGAAGCTTCTGAGTAGAGTTTTTTGGGTCTTTAAGGTATAGGATCATGTCATCTGCAAATAGGGATATTTTGACAGTTTCTTTACCTATTTGTATTCCTTTTATTCCTTCTTCTTGCCTAATTGCTCTGGCTAGGAATTCCAGTACTATGTTGAATAGGAGTGGAGATAGTGGGCATCCTTGTCTGGTTCCTGATTTTAGAGGCAATGGTTTCAGTTTTTCTCCATTAACTATAATGCTGGCTGTAGGTTTGTCAAATATAGCTTTTATACTGTTGAGGTGCTTTCGTTCTATTCCTAGTTTTCTTAGAGCTTTTATCATGAAATGGTGTTGGATCTTATCAAAGGCTTTTTCTGCATCTATTGAGATGATCAAGTGGTTTTTGTCTTTGCTTCTGTTAATGTGGTTTATTACGTTTATTGATTTTCATATGTTGAACCACCCTTGCATTCCTGGGATGAAGCCTACTTGGTCGTGGTGAATAATCTTTTTGATGTGTTGTTGAATTTGGTTTGCCATTATTTTGTTGAGGATATTTGCATCAATGTTCATTAAGGAGATTGGCCTATAGTTCTCCTTTTTGAAGGTGTCTTTGCCTGGTTTTGGGATAAATGTAATACTGGCTTCATAAATGGTGTTCGGCAGTTTTCCTTCCCTTTCTATTGCGTGGAACAGTTTAAGGAGGGTTGGTATCAGTTCTTCCTTAAAGGTCTGATAGAATTTTGCAGACAAACAATCAGGTCCTGGACTTTTCTTATTGGGGAGACTCTTGATTGCTGCTTCAATTTCATTTTGTGTTACAGATCTATTCAGGTGATTAATTTCCTCTTGGTTCAGTTTTGGATGATCATATGTATGTAGAAATCTGTCTATTTCTTTAAGATTTTCAAATTTTTTTGAATATAAGTTCTCGAAGTAGTCTCTGATGATTTCCTGGACTTCCATGGTGTTTGTTGTTATCTCCCCTTTTGCATTCCTAATTCTACTAATTTGGGTTTTTTCTCTCCTCATTTTAGTCAGGTTTGCCGGGGGTCTATCGATCTTGTTTATTTTTTCAAAGAACCAACTTTTTGTTTCATTAATTCTTTGTATGGTTTTTTTGGTTTCTATTTCATTGATTTCAGCTCTTATTTTTATTATTTCTCTCCTTCTATTTGTTTTGGGATTTGCTTGTTCTTGTTTTTCTAGGAGTTTGAGATGTATCATTAGGTCATTGATTTGGGATCTTTCAGTCATGGCTATAAACTTTCCTCTCAGGACTGCCTTTGCTGTGTCCCATAGTTTCCGGTAGGTTGTGTTTTCATTTTCATTGATTTCCAGGAACTTTTTAATTTCCTCTTTTATTTCATCGATGATCCATTGTTCATTAAGTAATGAGTTATTTAGTTTCCAGCTGTTTGCATGTTTTTTATCTTTATTTTTGTTGTTGAGTTCTAGTTTTACTGCATTGTGATCAGATAGTATGCATGGTATAATTTCTATTTTCTTATATTTGCTGAGGCTTGCTTTGTGCTCTAGGATATGATCTGTTTTGGATAAGGTTCTATGGGCTGCTGAGAAGAATGTATATTGTGTAGAAGTTGGATGAAATGTTCTGTAGACATCAAGTAGGTCCATTTGATCTATTGTATATTTTAGATCTTGGATATCTTTATTGATTTTTTGTTTGGATGACCTATCTCTTGCTGATAATGGGGTGTTAAAGTCTCCCACAACCACTGTGTTTGCATTAATATATGCTTTTAGGTCTTTCAGGGTATGTTTGATGAAATTGGGTGCGTTGACATTGGGTGCATACAGATTGATGATTATTATTTCCTTTTAGTCTATTTCCTCTTTTATTAGTATGGAGTATCCTTCTTTATCTCGTTTGATCAATGTAGGTTTGAAGTCTACTTTGTCAGAGATAAGTATTGCTACTCCTGCCTGTTTTCGGGGGCCATTGGCTTGGTAAATCTTCTTCCAGCCTTTCATCCTAAGCCTATGCTTATTTCTGTTGGTGAGATGGGTCTCCTGTAAGCAACAAATTGTTGGATCTTCCTTTTTAATCCATTTCTTCAAGCGATGCCTTTTGATGGGTGAATTAAGTCCGTTAACATTAAGTGTTAATACTGATAGGTATGTGGTGATTCCTGTCATTTAGTTGTCTTAGTGGTTTGAAGGTTTGATTGTGTGTACCTAAGTTGAGGTTACTCTCTACTTTCTTGCTTTTTCTTTTCCTGTGGTTTGGTGCTGCCTGTCTTTTCATGGTTAAGTTGGGTTTCACTTTCTGTGTGCAGAATCCCTTGCAGAATCTTTTGTAGTGGTGGCTTTGTGGTCACATATTGTTTTAGTTTCTGCTTATCATGGAAGACTTTTATTGCTTCATCTATTTTGAATGATAGCTTTGCTGGGTAGAGTATCCTGGGGTTGAAGTTATTTTCATTCAATGCCCAGAAGATCTCACCCCACACTCTTCTTGCTTTTAGTGTTTCTGTTGAGGAGTCTGCTGTGATTTTGATGGGTTTACCTTTGTATGTTACTTGTTTTTTCTCTCTTACAGCCTTCAATATTCTTTCCCTAGATTCTGAATTTATTGTTTTAATGATGATATGTCGTGGGGTAGTTTTATTTTGATCTGGTCTGTTTGGTGACCTGGAGGCCTCTTGCATTTGTATGGGAATATCTTTCTCTAGATTTGGGAAATTTTCCGTTATTATTTTGTTGAATAGATTACGCATTCCCTTCGCTTGCACCTCTTCTCCTTCTTTGATGCCCATGATTCTCAAGTTTGGTCTTTTGATGGAGTCGGTGAGTTCTTGCATTTTCTTTTCACAGGTCTTGAGTTGTTTAATTAATAGTTCTCTGGTTTTTCCTTTAATTACTATTTCATGTTCAAGTTCTGAGATTCTGTCTTCTGTTTGTTCTATTCTGCTGGATTGGCCTTCCGTTTTGTTTTGCAGTTCTGTTTCGTTCTTTTTTCTGAGGTTTTCCATATCCTGGGTGGTTTCCTCTTTAATGTTGTCTATTTTTGTCCTGAGTTCATTTATCTGTTTATTCATTGTGTTCTCTCTTTTACTTTGGTGTTTATACAGTGCTTCTGTGGTTGCCTTTATTTCTTCTTTTGCTTTTTCAAATTCTCTGTTTTTGTTGTCTTGGAATTTCTTGAGTGTCTCCTGTACATTTTGGTTGACCCTATCCAGTATCATCTCTATAAAATTCTCTTTGAGTGCCTGTAGTATGTCTTCTTTTAAATTATTCTTGTGGGCTTCATTGTGTTCTTTGGCATTGCTTATCTTCATTTTGTTGGAGTCTGGATCTGAATATCTGTTTTCTTTATTCCTGTCTGGTTCCTGTACTAATTTTTTGCTGTGGGGAAACTGTTTTCCCTGTTTTTTCTGTCTTCCCGTCATTGTCCTTGGTGTTGTTACTGTCCCTGTACTGTGTGCAATTAAGTATTTTCTAGCTTGTAAAAATAACAATGGTAATATTTAGAATGGAAGGGTGAGAGGGGATGGAAAGCAAGAAGTTAAATAAAGGGAAAAACAAATAAACAGACAAGTAGGAAAAAAAACAAGGAATCAAACAAGTAAGTTTGAAAGGTATAAACAGGGAACGTTAGTGTACTAATCGAGAGTAAGCTGAACAGGCCTTAGACAGAGAGGATTGAAAATAAAAAATAAAAAGAATAAGGATAAGAATAAAAATAAAAAATAAGTAAATGAAAGAAATATATATATATACATATATATATATAAATAAAACAAAATGAAAATAAAAAAAATAAAATAAAAAAAAACCTCCAAGTTCAAATGCAATGAAGTTTTAGTCTTAATAATTTTGGTGTCGTCTCAGTCTCCAATCCTGGAGATGGTACCTCAGATGTTGTTCTGTAGTTGCCTCATCAAAGGACGCATAAAGTAGAACAAAACTGCACAGAAAAAACAAAAAAAAAAGAACCCAGAAAGTGTCCCAAGTTCAAATGCAATACAGTTTCAGTAACTTTTTCAGTATGCGGGTGTAGTTCGGTTGTTTTCTCATCAAAGGTAGGGAAAGAGAAAAAAAAAAAGAGTCTGGAGACAGTTCTGTGAATGGCTATCTGTGGCTGAGGCTTGCCTGCTCGCTGCTGTCAGCCTGCTGTTGCTGGAGGCATTATTTATGCAGATCTCAGGGGTGAGCTTAACACTCACCTGGCCCTGCAGGCTTTGTTTACTCAGAGTTCTCGTGTGTGCGAGCCTCAGCTACAAGCTTTCCCCTTTCTAAGCACACTGGGGGAGTTGACACTGCACCTGCTTTCTCAGGCCTGTGTGTTTGTTTACGGTTCACATGGGAAGTGGGTGTTCCCCCATCTCCTGTGCAGTTTTCCTCCCTCCACCACTCTCACAAGATTTCCCACTCCTGGTTGCTGGGCGTGCGCCCCTGTTCCCACCGGAGCCTTCTGTCTCGCCTGGCTTGTTTATTTGCAGTTCCGGGAAGGATTCCCTTCCCCCAATCTTTGGTGCTCAGTGCGCCCCACCCTCTTTCCTGCATGTCTTTATTGTTCTTATTGCTTATTACTCAGTTTTTCTTTTTTCCCCGGGTGGAGGTCGGTCTGTCCAGGGGGCTATGCTGCTCTGGCCCAGGGTTGTTTGTGGAAGTACTGCGGTACCGCTAAGCTCACCTTGTCCACGTCTTCCCAAGCCATCTGGGCGCGGGCGACTGGCGGCCCGGGGGCCCTCCTGGTTTCTCCGTTTAAGGTGAAGTGTAGATGCTCTGTGCCGGGTGGAGGTGTGGAGGGGTCAAAGTTTTGCCTCTTCTTGGTGGTTTTGCCTGCAACGTGTGTCTCCAGCATCTCTCCAAGATTTCACTATACGAGGCATGCTCTCTGTTTCCTCTCTCTAGCCGCCATCTTGGAATTTCCTGCCTCCAACTCTTGATCCTCCTCCCTCAGAGTCTTGAGTGCTGGGATTACAAGTGTGCACCACCATACCTGGCTGAGCAAATGATATTTTCTCTTTTTTCTTTTTGTGCTAGAGGTGTATTGTGGCATTTACAAAAGTTCTTACAATGTATCAAATATATCATAGCTGAATTCACCCGCTCCATCATTCTCTTTTATCCCCTTTCCCCCCTTCCTGGAATAGTTTCAACGGGTCTCATTTTTCCATCTACATAATGTGTATACAGTATTTACACCATATTCACTCTCCTATACCCTTTCCCCAAATCCTCCCCCCCCTTACTGGTACCAACCCCTGCCATGCCCGGACAGGACCTGTTCTACCCTCCTGTTCTCCGATTTTGTACAAGAAAAAAAAATGTTTTTGTTTGTTTAAGATAGCTACACAGGGAGTTTCCTTGTGACATTTCCATGTATATATGTATTATAACGCGAATAGTTCACCTCCTTTATTTTTCTTCTTTTTACCTTAGTCCCCTTCTTATAGTGGTTTCAACAGGTTCAAAAATTCTATATTCATTCTTGTCACATATATCATAGTTGATTTCACCCCCTCCATCATTCTCCTTTATCCCCCTCTGCTCATTCCTGGAACAGTTTCAACAGTCTCATTTTTTCTGTTTACACACATGTATACACAGTATTTACACTATGTTCACCTTCCTACACCCTTCCGTACACCTTCCCCCCTTCCACTGGTACCAACCTCTAACCTAGACAGGACCTGTTCTGCCCTCCTATTCTCTGATTTTGTAAAAAAAAAAATAGACTTTTTTATGATATTTCCATATATATGTATGTATTATAACCTGAATTGTTTCATCCCCTCTATTTTTTCTCCTTTCTACCTTAGTCCCCTTCTTATGGTGATTTCAACAGGTTTAAAAATGCTATATTCATTCTTGTATAGGAAGTACATCAACCATATTCACTTTCTTAAGTTCCTTCTTTTACCCTCTCCCTCCCTTAGCGTGACCTGTTTTTCATAGTATTGCTGTATTTGTATTAGGTCTTTATTCCACATATGAGAGAAAACATGTGATCTTTGGCTTTCTGAACCTGGCTAACTTCACTTATGATTATGTTCTCCAGTTCCATCATTTACCTGAAAATGAAAAAATTTCTTTCTTTATGACTAAGTAAAGTCTATTGCATATAAATACCACATTTTCTTAATCTATTCATCAGTAGTGGGGCATCTTGGCTCTTTCCGTAGCTTAGTGTTGTGAATAATGCTTCTATAAACATGGGTGTGCAGGTGCCTCTATTGTAACCTGACTCACATTCCTTTTGTATATCCCTAGGAGTGGGATCACTGGATCATAGGGCAGTTCTATTTTTAGTTTTTTGAGGAGCCTCCAAACTGTTTTCCATAGTGGTTGTACCAATTTACATTCCCACCAATAGTATATGAGGGTTCCTTTTTCCCCCGTCATTTTCACCAACATTTGTTGTTGTTTGTGTTCTTGATGGTAACCATTCTAACAGAAGTGAGGTGGAATCTTAATGTGATTTTGATTTGTATTTCCTTTATAGCCAGGGATGGTGAATATTTCTTTATGTGTTTTTTAGACATTTGGACTTCTTCCTTTGAAAAAGCTCTGTTAGTTCATTTGCCCATTTCTTCATTGGGTCATTGATTTTTTGGGAGTTTAGTTTTTTGAGCTTCCTGTATATTCTGGTTATTAATCCCTTATCAGATGTACATCTGGCGAAGATTTTGTCCCATTCTCTGGGCTGCCTCTTCAATTTGGTGACCGTTTCTTTTGCTTGTGCAGAAGCTTTTTAATTTCATGTAGTCCCATTTGTTAATCCTTTCTCTTAGTTGCTGAGCCACTTGAGTTCTACTGAGGAAGTCCTTGCTTATGCCTATTGCTTCCAGTGTATTCCCTGCTCTCTCCTGTACTAGCTTCATAGTTTCAGGTCTTATATTAAGGCCCTCAATCCACTTTGAGTTGATACTTGTACAGGGTGAAAGACATGGATGTAGTTTCAGTTTTCTGCATGCAGATATCCAGTTTTCCCAGCAACACTGGTTGTAGAGGCTGTCTTTTCTCCATCGTATGTTTTTGGCACCTTTGTCAAAAATCAGGTGGGCATAGCTGCATGGATTCATGTTCAGGTCCTCTATTCTGTTCTATGATCTTCATATCTGTTTTTGTGTCAGTACCATGCTATTTTTATTGTTATGGCTCTGTATAGTTTGAAGTTGGGTATTGTAATACCTCCAGCATTGGTCTTTTAGTGCAGCATTTCCTCAGCTATTCGCTGTCTTTTGTGCTTCCAAATGAACTTTGGGGTTGAGTTTTCAATTCCTGTGATGAATTTCATTGGAATTTTGATGGGATTGCATTGAACATGTAGGTTGCTCTTGGTAGTATAGCCATTTTTACAATATTGATACAAGCCATGAGCATGGGAGAGCTTTCCATTCTTTGGTTTCTTTCTTCAATGATGTATAGTTTTCCTTGTAGAGGTCTTTCACATACTTTGTTAAATTTATTCCTAGGTATTTTATTTTTTGAGTTTATTGTAAATGGAATTGTTCTCCTATATTCTGTCTCAGTCTGTTCATTGTTGGTGTATAGAAAAACTACTGATTTTTGTAAATTGTTTTTGTATTGTGCTACTTTTGTGAAGGTGTTTATGGTGTCTAGGAGTTTTTTGGTGGAGTTTTTCTGGTCTTTTAGGTATAAGATCATATCTGCAAATAGGAATAGTTTGACTTCTTTGCTTCTTACTTGTATTCCTTTTATTTCTTCTTCAATTCCAAGACTGTGTTGAATAAGAGTGGACACTTTTGTCTCATTACTGACTTTAGAGGGAATGTTTTCAGTTTTTCTCCATTTAGTATGATGTTGAATATAGACTTGTCATATATAGCCTTTATTATGTTGAGGTACATTCCTTCTATTCCTAGTTTCCTCAGAACTTTAAAATATGAAAAGATGTTGAATCTTATCAAAGGCTTTTTCCTGCATCTATTGAGATGATCAAGCGGTTTTTGTCTTTGCTTCTGTTAACATGCTGTATTACATTTAATGGTTTGCATATGTTGAACCATTCTGGCATCCCTGGGATGAAACCAACTTGATCATGGTGTGTGATTTTTTTGATATGCTGTTGAATTCAGTTTGCCAATATTTTATTGAGGAGTTTTTCATCTAAATTCATTAAAGAGATTGGCCTGTAATTCTTTTTTATTGTTGTGTCCTTGTCTGGTGCTGAGCAAGTGATTTTTAAAGAAACTATACAAGTAATACATGATGACTGTAGAGAAAAGCAGAAAAGTCCAGATAAGCACATAAAAGTAAATTATAAGTCTATATTTTATCTGTGTCATATGAGCAAATATTAAAATGTCCGTCAAAACCAGGTGTGATTGAGTTTGTAGAAAATGAACTCCCATACACTACTGATGGGATTGCAAACTGGTCCAGCCACTTTAGAGAACTGAAGAATATTTACCTACAGCTGAAGATATAATCATGTTATTATGACTCAGCAGCTTTACCCCTAGCATATAGCTTAGAGAAATATTCAAACAATGGTATAGGAAAATAAGGACAAGACTGTTCACAGCAGCACTTTATTGGGTTGTTTTTTTTTTTTTGTGGTACTGGGGTTTGAACTCAGGGCCTCATGCTTGCTAGGCAGGTGCTCTACCATTTATTAATAAGAAATTGGCACCAACACAAATCTCCACAACCAAGAGAATAAAATGCTGAGGAACTATCGAAGAAATGATTTGGATATATGTTAGAAACCCATTCATAATTTGTTTAATACTGCCTTCTCTAGCTAATCCAATCATGTTTCCTAGGAGTTTTTATGCCCGTTGGTTTGATTTTGCAACCCTGGATGGGATCTGCAGCGATGGCTGCTTCATCTGTTTCTGTGGTACTTTCTTCTCTCTTCCTTAAACTGTAAGTATGATGACTTGCTTGTGTTGGTACTTTATATCGAGATGGGATTTCCTTATGTAACCCAGACTGGCCTCCAACTCTCAATCCTCCTGCCGTAGCCTTTATATACCTTTAATCATCCAGAGTTAGTTTTGGTAGGTTTTATTCTTGTAATAATAAGCCAAAGCCATTCTTAGTTATTATTAGCTTATAATGATTTATGTATTTGTCACTTCATGTACTCTGTGCATAGCAACCACAAGCACTGAGTGAGGTAAAATCTCATCCACTGGCTCTTAGAAGGAGGATTTCTGATCATGTGACTCCTTGCAATTCATTTTGAGCCGCTTTTGACCACCTTTGTATATTTCATACCAGGCAAATCTTTTATTTGTGCATGTAACAAGCATCAACTTCACATTGGGTTGTTTTAAAATAGTGTTCTTTTGTATATGTCCAGTTATAGGAAACCAACTTATGAGAATTATGAACCACACTCCCGGAGCCAGGTAGGACAGAAGAGTCCCTCAGAAATCAGTGTTCACGTCGGAATAGATGACACTTCAAGAAATTCTCCTAAACTAGGTGTGCTGGACCGGATTGTTAATTACAGCAGAGCCTCCATAAACTCACTACTGTCTGATAAACGTTCCCTCAACAGTGTTGTTACTAGTGAACCCGACAAGCACTCACTCCTGGTGGGAGACTTGAGGGAAGATGATGACACCACACTGTAAAAGGCCCAGAGAATGCTACTAGTTGAAATTGTTATGCACTGATTTAGCATTCTGTGACATTACCTTGGCTTTCCAAGATATTGTGGAAGGATTTTATGTTAGTCTCATGCTCTTATATGAGGAATTCTATTTGAGTTGCATTTATCTAATGGCAAATATCTCTTTCAGGGCATGAGCTCTGAACCTTTATAGCTTTATAAAAATGAGTTTCCAGCATTTTTCTTATAAGAAAGAGCAAGGTTTAAAAGAAGCCCTATAATTAGAGATTGCTGAATTGCTGCTGAATTGATAGATCGTTTTTATTTTATCAAAAAAATAAAAAGCCCAAAGAGAGGATGATTAGATATTTGAAGATTTGAGAGACCATGACCTTGAGAATATTCTTGAGTCTGTGTCTCTGCCAACTGGAGCAATGACTTTCAAAGCACTGTATAAAGCATCTAGTTTTAGAAGGGAAATAGTTGAAACTGTTTAAAAATAGACGTGCCTTATTTATTGTAGGTTTTTTTTCCCTCTTCTTCCTGCATCCTGTCCTTGCCAGTTCCTTAGATGCTCCAGGATGTCTTTTGTTATTTCCTTCAAGTCAGCCAAACTTAGGTGGCTTTTCATTGATAAAAACAACTGACAACAGGGGTTAGGCTGTGATTCAAGCCAACTTGCTTGAGGCCCTGGGTTCAATCCCCAGCACCACAAAACAAAACAAAAAAACCCTGACAACAGTCAGTCCAGAGGCTGAGGCAAGAGAACGGGAGTTTGAGTCCAGCCTAGACTACATAGCAAGGCCCTTTCTCAAAAAAAAAAGAAAAGAAAAGAAAAGAAAACCCCCAGACTGACAACTTTTTCAATATCTTATTCCTTTTTTAAATATTTTATACCGTAGAAGACCTTACAGTTCTGCAGTTCCTGGCCTCTTATCTTTCCATTGTAAAAAACATCAGGTTCTTCTTTCAACCTCACTACCTCTGTGCTGACTTTCAGTTCACTCCTGCTGAGCTCAAGTCTATGTTGTTCTAAGTGTAGTCTATCCATCATTCTCAATCCAGAGAGTTAACAATTTGAGCCTGTTTTGCTCAAAAGATTTCAAAGATTAAGGCTATTATCTTTAACCAGGTCATAAAATTACCCGGATTCACTAAATTTGTCTTTTTGGGTAGAATGCAGACACTTGGCTGGTATATATATATATAGAGAGAGAGATAGATAGATAGATAGATAGATAGATAGATAGATAGATAGATAGATAACTTGACAAAATGACTTTAAAATAATGCTATTACCCAAAGCTGCTTTTACCAAAAAAACCCCCAGTAAATTATAATACAGAAATCAGAATTTCCCTAGGTCATGATACCTTTTAGTCAAATCCATGTTTTCTGTTGTTTGAAACATTTGCACTTGCCTAGTTAGTCAGGTTTGCAAATTTAGGGCCTTGTTTTTCCATTGCCCTGTGGATTTGGAAATTCCCCTGTGAGTGCCTGGGTCAGATATCTGGCATTTGTATGACTATTTAAATTTCCTTGTCAATGGAAAGGCAGATTTCATATGCAGAATATGTAAATGAAGAGAACTCATAAATAAATTTCTAACATTTTGTTTCCATTGCTATACTTTGGTAGCATGATAGTAACATACAGGATTTGTATTAAGGAAATGTTATTTTTTCTTTTCCCTTTACTAAGTATAAAAAGTCATTTTTACAGAGCAGAGTCTAAAATCAGGTGAGGAATGGGGGTTCTTCCTCTTTTTCACTTCTATACTTTCCTGTATGCACACACACCACTTACAACATTCCATGTGTTGTATTCAGATTTGGAAAAAATCTAATCTCTATCTTTGTTATCTTAAAGAAAGAACTGAAACTTTTGAGGAAGGTGCTATTAGTCTAGAAAGGCAGACCTGTTTTAAAGCATGAATGAGTTTGTAGGTGTATACTCTTTGTATGCCAATGCCCATGCCATCTTCCATACTTACAGTTCGAGGTCAATTCCAATGGCCCATCACAACGTGACTCATTTTTTTTTCTAGAAGAAACAGGTAATCTGAGAAATATGTAATTTGTCACTCTGGAGCCAAATTGAGAGAGAAGACTCTTTCTCTCTCTCTCTCTTTCTGATGAACACAGCCAGTTACTACTTTTATTATGTATGTGAGTGTTTAGAAAGAGTCCTACTTTACATATCAAATACCCATACTTGAATTTTCTATCACAATTCTCTTTTACAACCTTGAACTCCCAATAGTGTCAAAGAGAATCTGTATTCACAGGAGAGAGAGGTAATTTATGGAGAGGAGATAAAAAAGCATTGCTTTTAGTTAGTACGTAGCTTTAAGTAACTAGTTACTAGTGAGAACAAATTTTGTAAGTATGTATCTGTGGTTTTATTCATATACACACACACACACAGATACATAAGTCCATATTTCCATGCAGAAGGAAACAAATTTATATTGGAATTTGATATTTAAATATTTTGAAGTTTTATTTTCATTTTCTTTATCACTCCTCTGTATTCACTCAGCAACCATGCCCACAGTCTGAAGATAACAACACTCTTCAGTGCTGGTACATGCTCAGCTATGGGGCACCTTTAACTTAAATATCCAAAGATGCCTTTTGAATTTCAAAGATTAAAACACAGCTGGAGTATTTAGTGTTAAAAAGTATGGTTGTCAGTTGTGAAAATAGAAATGTTATTTTCCTAGTTCAGTATCAACATTTTAGAAAGTTAAATTTGATGCCTTGTGAACAAATAATTTTATATTGTGCTTTAATTTTTTTAAAAAATTATTCTTTATTCAGATATACAGAATGGTTAAAATAATACTGTAGCCAGGGCGTTTCCAAAAATTTAAGTGTGCATATCTTTTCTGTATACAGCTTAAAATGAACACTGTATAGTAGAGGACTTTTGGCATTACTGTGATTTCTGCTTTAAAATGATTTTTCTTAATATTTATTTTCCTCTATTTTGTTGTTTTCTTTGGGTGAGGCATCTGGTTACTGGTTATTTTAAAAAGAATAAAAACATTACTGATATCACTCCCTCCTTTTTGTCGTTACTTGTTTTCTGTGTTTTTAAAAAGTATTTCCCAAATATAAAGATAAAAGACTCATGCCAAATTCTTACCTGTTTTTACACTAACTTTCTGAAGTCCCTAATTTGTTATGAGTAACGAGGTGAAGGACAAAGCATGAATTCTTGTTCTTCAACCAAAAGATCTTCTTTCATGGCATTGATTTAAAAAATGCCTTTTGTAGCCAGAACCAGGTGTCTCAACCTATGTTTTTAATTAAAGTGTTTACTAAACATTGTAAAATATTGATTGTTTGGTACCCAAAACAACAGTGGACAATGTTGTGCAATATTCACCTATAGTCAAGGAGCAATTTGTTTTTTCCGTAAGCATGTAATTGATCATATTTCTGCCAAGGATGTGCCTTCAACTTTATAATTACGGTGTTATAAAAATGTGTCAGTGTCTCTTTTGTTAAATCATCCAACCCCTCTAACCAGCAATTCCAAACTACCCTTGTGGGTTTTTTTAGCTGTTAGTCTATGATGTGGCAGAATCAGAGACAGCACCACGTTATCGGGAAGGGTGGGAGGGAACAAATCTATTCTCCTTTAGACTCCACTCAACCTGCCACATCACTTAGTGAAAATGAGAAAGAAACAAAGTAATACAATTGTTCTGCTTTCCTATGTAGCATCTAATACATTCACCACCCCAGATGAGCTAAACAGAGAAGAGTTTTTCTTGTTTTGGGGGAGCCCTATCCAGTGTGAAGACCCCACCCAACATACACTCCTTCGAGTTAAAGAAAGAGTTTAAAAATATTTGTGAGGAAAAACTAATGTCGACTTCCCCTAAACCTGTGGAGTTACTCAGAGCAACAAGATGGGCCTGGCAATGGGAACAGATGAGTAAAACTCCGGAGGCATCCATCCAGCTGGCCAGCCTCCCTTTTCTCCTCATGGCCTGCCTGACTCAGAGGATTTGCAGTAATAGCAACATGGCACTCAGTGAGGTTTCAAAACCTTACAGATCAACAAAACAAAATAAAAACCTTCCTGTTGGGGAATGCTTGCTGGTTAAAGCATCAAAGGCCCTCGTAGAGTTCAAACAGCAAGCAGAGAAACAGCTGTGTCTCACTAACTTGGGTGGGGTCCGCCAGTCCTACTTGCAGAACCTCCTGATCTTCACAGGTGTGCCCGACTTGTGGAGATGAATCCAAGTGAGAGGCGGGAGGCAAGGCTATTGAAGATAAGGTTTAAGTGAGCCTACTAATACAAAGAGAGTCTTAAGTAGTTCCAGAAATCTGAACACTTCCACCCTCTCGGCCTTGTCCCTGGAAGAGTTTGAAACAGGATGAGTAATCTTTGGCATACGGTACCTGTGGCCCTTAAGTGGCCCAAGAATTTGGTAGTCAGCACCCTCTTTGCCCCTCTTCGTATAAGGCCTGTCTAGAAATTGAACTGTTGCCATCACTTCAAAGTTTTTTCTCACCCAGTCAGAAGTCCAGCGTCTTCCCTGCAATTAAGTACAGCAGAAAGCTGAGATTAGTTCAGTCCATCCTAAAGTGCCAGTGACCTTTAGAGCTTGCCAGAGGTATTTGCAATAATTTGAAGGAATTTCTTTTAGCCCAAATGAGTATAACTATTGAAATGAAAGCCATCAGGCCCTGTGGAAGAGGTTACTTGGGGGCAAGGAGATTCCAGGATCAGCTCTAGGAAACTTCTTGCCTTAGCTGCTCTTTACTTTCTACTCTTGCCTCCAGGGTTTCTTTAAAACTGTATAGTGATGGAAAGAGCACTAGGTCTATTTGCAAAATACCAATTCTGCCACTTACCAGCTGTGTGTGTAACTACTTCTTACTACTATTGTAACAAATTACAAAAACTTTGGGTATTAAAAGAAACCTAACTTTTTATCTTACTGTTCATGGGGTCAGAAGTCCGAAATGGATGTCAGGGATAAAACCAAGGTGTTAGCAGGGCTGCATTCCTTCGAGAAGTTCTAGAGGAGAATATAGTTCCTTGATTTTTTTCCTTTGGCTGCCAAAGACTGCCTGCATTTGTTGGCTCATAGCCCCTTAATCATATTACTCCAACTTCTTATTTCATTGTCATATTTTCTATTACCTCTGGCTTCCTGCTTCCCTCTTACAATGACCTAGGTATACTCAATGGGTTGGCTTGTCAGGGTAATTTCCCAGTGTCCAGATTTTGCTAACATCTGCAAAGTCCCTTTTGAAAGGGAACATAGTCACAGGTTCCGGGGATTAGGACATAAACATCTTTGGAGGTCATTATTTGTCCTATCATAATGGCATGGGCAAGTTACTTGACCTTCATGAACTTTAGTTTCTTCAAGTGCAAAATGAGGTTACTACTATCTTACTTTACAGAATGGTGAGACTTAATAATGAGGTAGTCCAAAAACAGTTCAGTGGTTGCTGCTGTTATTCCCTTGGCCTGAGCTGAGCATGGGGAAAGATGAGCTAGCCACAGCAACTTGGTGCGAAGGTCTGTTACTGGCCTGGAGCTCAGTTCTTCATTTCATATTTGGAAGAGAGTTCTTTTGCTTTAAGAAGCCCCCATATGGCATGATTTGAGGAGCCCCAAATAGCAGCCTACTTGTCCCCAAATGCTTCCAACACCAGTGCAACTACAATAACTCTCCCACTTTGAGGCATAGCTGAGTACATTCTTACATTGAAGACCTTAGCTGTTGGGCAAAGGGCTTGTTTTAAATAGTCACAAGGATCCAGCTGCCTCTACTCAAAACAAGTGACTCTGTTCCTTATTGAGTTGAACCCCTGCAGTCAACTCTTTCACAGCTGATCACATTGTGGCTTTATTGACTGACACCTGGCTCTGTGATGCCTTAAAACCCTGCTACTCCCCTAATGGTCCCCAGGCCACCAGTGTTGACATCACCTTGGAGTTTGTGAGAAATACAAATTCTTAGGCCCCACACCAGACTCACTGAACCAGTACTTGTGTTAGCAGAGTCCCCAGATGATTTGCATGTGCATTAAAATGTCAAAAATACTTCTTTAAAACATTGATCATCACTCTGCTTGGAGATGAGTTGGAAGTCCCTACAAGTCTGTGAAGGACCCACTTTTACTAGCTATCTATCTTTCTCCCTCTTTTTCTCCAATCAGCTCTGGGTAAAATTTAAATTTTGTCCAAATACTCCTGTTCAAATATAGATTTATTCATCTTAATCCATGCATTCATTCCATTCAGTATTTTTTAAATGTTACAGTGTATGAGGCACTGTTCAAATTGATAATATATTAGTGAATAAAACATGAAGAACAAAAACAAATCTTAGATTTGATGTAGGAAGGCCTGGTAAACAAAATACTAGCTATGTCATATGACAGTGACTGTTGTGTTAGTCAGCTTTCCATCACTGTGACAAAGTACCTAAGATAACTTAAAACAGGAAAGGTTTATTTTGACTCAATTTCAGAGGTTTCAGTTTGTAATTGCTCAGTCCTGTTACTTTTGGGCCTGTGGTGGCACAGTGTATCATGGTGGGAGCACATAGAGGAGGAGGAGAAGGAGGCCTATTTACCTCATGGCAGCTAGGAAACACAGAGACAGAGACACACACCAAGGTCCCAATATCCCCTTCAAGGGCGTGCCCGCAATGACCTAACTTCCTCCAATTAGGCCATACCTCTTAAAAGTTCTACCACTTTGCAAGAGCACCACCAGCTAGGAACCAAGCTTTAAACACATGGGCCTTTGGGGGAACATTTCAAATTCAAAGTACAGCTGCCATGGAAAAATGAATAGAGAAGGTGACAGAGGGAATACTGAGGAAGGGGCTGCAGTGTAGGGTGCATTTGTAAAAATACTTTCAGGAGTGGGGGAGTTTACCACAGAAGCATAAGCACATTACAGGCAGAGGACACAGAATGGACCTTATTTATACTGAAGAATTTTCTGTTGTTTACAAGAAATTCAAATTTAACTGCCCTATATTTTACCTGGCGGCCCTAGTTATGAAGCTACAGCTAAGTCATAGGGAGTGACATTGGTGGTGGCTTAAGCCACAGTGGTAGCAGTGGAGGTGGTTATGTCTTGAATATAGAGGCAACAGGAGTTCCTGGTTCCTGATGGTTTGATTTTAAGGTAAGAAAGAAAAAAGTCAAGGACAATTCCCAAGATTTTTGGTGTTAGGAAGGCCTTGGTGTGTTCTTCATATACATGTATGAAAATGGAACAATGCAACCTATTGAAATGTTTTAAGAAGGAAGGAGGATGAGGGAGAATGATGGAGGGGGGTGAATCTAATTAAAATATATTGTAACCACATATGTAAATTTCACAGTGACGCTCCCCTGTACAACTAATACATGCTAATAAGTTTTAAAAAGAAGAAATTCATGCATGGTTAGCAGAGTGTGGTCATACATGCTTGTACCAGCTACTCTGGAGGCCGAGACAGGAGGATCACTTGAGTCCAGGAGTTCAAGTCCAGCCTGGGTAACATAGTGAGACCTTGTCTCAAACAAACAAGGCTGGGATTGCCTTTTGCTAAAATGGAGAAGAGTATAGTTAGAGTGACTTGGTTTGGGGGCAGAAGAGAGAGAAAGGTCATATATTTACTTTCAGATATAGTTTTAATATATCAGGTATCCAAGAGGAGATGTCAAATAGGCGATTGGATATATGACATTCAAATTCAGGAAAAATATCTAAGCTGAAATTATAAATTTGGGTGTTTCAAAAGTGCAGTATTTTCTGATTTAAATGAGTGAGATTTTCTTTCCATGTGTCACAACACTTTCTGAGACCTCATCCTCACAGTAATCCATGTAGCCTGCATTTAGAGCTGAAGGAAACCAAGTCTCTTGGTTCATAGATGCTGTGGTGATTTTGTACTGTGCTGACTTTGGTAAGCTGGAACTACAGCTCTCAGGATTCACTCCCCAGATGGGCTGCCTTCCTAGTAGCCACAAAGCTCATTGTGCAACAGTGACTAATGCTCGTGAAGTCCCATGGCCGCTCACCCTCCCTGTGACTGATCTGGCTACCTCCCTGGTGTGGGGAAGGTCCTTGACCTGCAGCTCATTAGCTACACACCTCTCCTTTCAGATTCTCTCAGGCCAAGACCAAGTCCTAGTGCAGTTTTGTGATGAAGGACACCAGCTGCCCTTGCAGTCAGCCACAGCATTGAGAGTGGAGAGGGGAGACAGATAGTTCCATTTGTCCTCTTGAGTTCCAGTGGTCATGGATTCATCCTGGTGGGCCCCAGCTTGTCCTTGCTCTCACTAGTGACCAGATGTTCTCTTTGACAGCCAAGCTAAGCCATTGCAGACTGCACAGTGGGTCCAGAGGCAACAGACTGCATCAGGTGCACCCTAGACCCCAGTTGTCTGTGAGCCTCGCCCCTCTGGTAAGCTCTTACTCCCTAGCACTCAGAGCAGCTCTGTTTCTCTGGATGAGAGGGTAGTGAGTGAGAAGTCAAGTGACTTAAGGTAACTCATGGAGGAAAGCCCAGAGCACATGGGCCTCGTCCAGAGTGGCCCTTCAGTTTTTTCCTTTGCACGTATATAAGCCCAACAGAAGTAGTTTTAAACTATGACCAGATGACTGGGGATGAAAATGAACAGCAACTAATTTTTAACTCTGGAAACAGTCAGCTAGCTAAAAGAATTCATTGGCTTAGTGAGCTCTGGCTCTTTGCCTTGGGAAGCCACTCTGGGTACTGGGGATGTAGCTTAGTCGTAGAGCACACATTTTAACACAGTAAGGCCCTGGGTTTGATCCCCAGTACCACAAAAAAAAAATGAAAGTCTGGGCACGCTATTATTTTTAAAGGAATTCAACTTTTAGGGACCAAGCCACAGAATTTCCCTTGAAAAATAAGTTAGGTAGCAGCCAACAAGCTGGTGGGTGCAGGTTATAATGCAGTGATCCTCTTTTGTAGACAGGAGCTAATGGATGAAATGAGTGTATGACAAGTCACTGAACCTTCCATCAACCAATCTTGGGAAGAAAGAAATCTTTGTGGAAGCTACAGACTTACATGGTACATCTCCACAATTTGTGGTTAATGGATACACTAAGCATGTGATTTTCTTTTTTAAAAAAGTTTATTAGCATAAATTACTTGTAGTAAGGGTTTTCACTGTGATCCAAGAAGAGGGTTTTCTAATTGGCTGCTGTAAATGTATTGCTTGGCATTCTTGCTTGATGCTTTGCTGTGGCCGTCAACAGAACACTGCAGAGGCTGTCTGAGAATGACTCAAAGCCACCGTTCTCTGGTCATATGACCCATATGCCTGTCAACCACAGACTGCTCCCTCCCATTAAAAATGTACTTCTTAAAGCCTGTTGAGTCTAGAAAATGGCCAGGGAACTTGTAACTGAACTGAGCAAATTCATTTTTTAAAGAGAGAAACTCATAGTTAATCTCTCTGGATGTGGCAGAATAATGAAATACCTTTTGGCTAACTAGAAGAATCCTGAGGTCTTCTGGGCTCTTAACATATGATTTGATTGCCAGTTGCTTAGGTGGTTTGGTTGAGATCATGGAAAATCCCAGGCAAGGCTTCTGTTGTTATTCCAGTGGTTGTCATAACCCACAAAGATAAGATTAAAACTACTTTTATCTTTCTCCACCTTTTTTGTGTATCCCTTACACAAAAACATATTCTCCCACGTACCAGACCATTTGAAAATTGCTTTTTGTGTTCACCCCACCTCCCAGGTCTCTTAGATTACAGACCATGTGTTATTCACCCAAGTGCTCACCATGTGATGGGATTGTGATACTCTCTAAAATCCTATATGACTTCCTGTAAGGCCCATTTTGGTAAAGTCCATTTTTACCATGTGTCCTCAGAACTGTTAGAGGGTTACCATTGCTAGTGTTTTGAAGACAGCGTTGTCACTGTCTGGTTCATGTTGAGTTTTCAAGCATCTAACAGCCTAAGTATTCTTCATACTGGTTGCTGTTGAGCCAGTTTTCAACAGTACTACACTTTTGGAATTGATCTTAAGACAGAAGACGCTCTTCATAGTTGTATTACAGCATTCATCAAAGTTTTATTATCTGTCACCTATAGAAGACTTGGTTCTATTGATCTCCAGTATGACTGGCACATACCAAGTTTGTGGAATGAAAAAGTTCAAACAAATTTATCCAGATTAGATTGCCAAATGTATTTGCCATGCTTTCCAGCTTTATGTCAGCAAATTTATTAGCAAGTTTTTAGAGTCTTCAAATCCACAGGTAAAAATGTTTACGTAGAGAAGAACTGGGGAAGATTGGTAGCAAGCCACTAGAGACTTCTCCAGGCTGAAACCACTACACTGACAGGCATCGTAAGCTCTTCAAGAGCTTTACTCCACTACAAGCCATCTTTTTAATCCAGTTTGAATTTTACCAGAAACTGGCTTCAAGCTTACTGGTTTCTAGTTGCCAAAATTAGCCACTTTGGCCTTTAGAAAATTGAGACATTTCCTGTCTTTCATCTGCTGGTGCTTCTGCCCCAAATGACTGCACTTTCATTTCCCCATCTCTATGGGAACCCCATTCATTTTAATAGAAAAGGCAGAAACAAAGTAGAAATTGGGCAAGTCTTCTTTTCTCTGTCATTGGTACCAGTATAATGTGTGTACCCTTCCTTTTTCAGGTAGCTCACATTATGGAGTAAAACTCACTTTTATTTTGTTTGTTTTCTTTTAAGTTTTACAAGTCTCAACAAATTCTAAGCTTTTGTGTTTATGATACACTTATATGTCTGTGCTGTTCTTTTATATTCACCATCAGTTATATGTCTCTCCAGTTTCTAGTCAGTTTTTTTCCCATTGAGTTCAGAGAGTTACCTGTGTAAGCTTATTATATTATTTTCTTAAGATTCTGCATACTATCATTTCTCTTCATCAGGATTATTTTTTCTCTTTTTTTTTTTGGTGGCATGGGGGTTTGAACTTGCTATGCTGTACCATTTAAGCCACTTCTTCAGCCCTTTTTGCTTTTGGTATTTTTCTGATAGGTCTCACATTTATGCCTAGTCTGGCCTGGACCCCAACCCTCCTATTTAGGCTTCTTGTGTAGCTGGGATGACAGGCACGTGTCACCACACCCACCTTTTATTGGTTAAGATGGGGGTCTTGAGAACTGTTTGCCTGGAGTGGACTTGAACAGCAGCCCTCCCAATCTCCATCTGAGTAGATAGGATTTACGGGCATGAGTCATTACATCTTACTGTCATCAAGATAATTTTTTATTCTGTCTTCTGGATTTTTTTAAATCTTCACATTCTAGTTTTTAGTTATATTCCTTTTTAGAGTCTCCAGCTATGGGGCTCAGAATGTGACTGAGTGTTTCAGCACTTGACTAGCATGTACAAAGCCCTGGATTCAAACACCACAAATAAAAGGCCTTTGCCTAAAGTCCCTGATTAGGAGAATGTATCTATACTTAGTTTTTCCATAAAATTTTTGAAGTGTGCTTTCATAGTACTAAGACTGCATGTATAAATAGATCCAATGTTCCTTTTTGACTTCTGAACTCAAAATAGTATGGTCATATTTTGCCAAGACTTCTGGCCAATTTCATACCTCCAACTAATTCTTCTCTTTTGGTCATACCTTCTGAGAAAGAAAGCTGGCAGCAATTTAATTTGAAAACATGTCATTGTCTTAATTTGTATTTCTTTGATTACTAATGAGGTAAGACTATTTGCTAATTTAAAAAAACTATAGTGTGGGGGTGCCTATTCGTTTTCTTTGCCTGTTTATCTATTTGGTATTAGTGGTTTCCTTATCAATTTGTATTTCTATAGTAACATATTAACCACCTGTTATATTTTGTTACAAATATTATCTCTGGTGTTCTCTTTGCTGGGTTAGTGTAAGTTTGGTGCACTACAGTTTGGCAGTATATATGAGATGAGTGTTTTATTAATGTTCATGCCTTTTGGCCAGAGATTCCATTTCTAGAAATCTCTTCCAAGAAAATAACTTACAATGAGGAAAAAGTCTTATTCTCAAAGATGGTCTCTGTGAAATTCCTAAGGTTCATCATTCTTGAATCATTAGTCATAACCCTGAAATTCAAATCCTGTGTTTTTCTCTTTTTTAAAAAATTGTGGTAAAATAGCCATAAATTTCACTACTTTAGGTATGCAGTTCATACTATTTTGAAACATCTCCAGATTTTTTTTCATCTTGCAAATCTGAAATCCTATACCCATTGAAAAACAACTCTTGGTACTGGAGGTGCGGCTCAGGTGGTAGAGTGTGCTTGCTTTGCAAGTGCAAAGCCCTGGGTTCAAACTCCAGAACTACCAAAAGTAGCAAACAACAAAAAAACAACTTTCCTCTTCCCCTTCCCACCAGCCTCTAGCAACCACTATTCTTTCTGTCTTTAGGAATTTGACAACTCCAAGTATGTCATATAAGTGGAATCATACAGCATTTGTGGGTTTTAAAAAAATTTTTGTTAATTTAAAAAAATTATTTTTTTGGTGGTGGGGATTGAACCCAGGGCCTCATGCATGCTAGGCAAGCACTTTTCCATTAAGCAACATTCCCAGCACCCCAATTTGTCTTTTTGTGAATGGCTTGTTTTACTTAACATAGTGTCTTCAAGGTTCACTTGTGTAGTATCATGTGCCAGAAATTCAGTCCTTTTCAAGGCAGAATAATATTCCATTGTGTGTTTATATACCACATAGTGTTTAGCTATTTGTGGATGGACATTTGGCTGCTTCCTCCTTTGGGATATGGTGAATAATGCTGCTCTGAACAGATTTAAATATCTGTTCAAGTCCCTGTTTTAAATTCTTTTGGGTACATACCAAGAAGTACAATTGCTGTATCATATTCTAGTTTTAATTTTTTAAGAAGCAGCCACACTATTTTCCATAATGGTGTGACTATTTTACATTCCCCCCAGCAGTGTGCAGGGTTCTGAATTCTCACCAACACTTGATATGTTCTGGATTTTTAAAAAGTTTACAGTGATCACCCTTATGAATCTGATGTGGTAGATCATGTGGCATTGCTTTGCATTTGCCTAATGATTAGTGATGTTGAGATCAAATCCTACTTTTTGTAGTTTTGGGAATCAAACCCATGTGTGCTAGGTAAGCACTTTGCTACACCCCCATGCCACAAAATCCTGTTTTTGATACCATCTGTGTAACCAGCTATTTACTTCTCAGATCTTCCTCTCTCTTTCGAAATCTGGACGAATATGAAAACATCTATGTCACCATTATAATCAACTTCCTCCTGAGGATTTCGGGATCACTTGCTACATATTTTAGTTTCTTCTGTCTTAAATGAATGATAGAAATTGGACTGTCTGGTGGCTCCAGTAAGCTAATAGACCACCATATTCATTCATCCCTTTTCAGTCAACAAGTGTTTATTGAGCACTTACTGTGTGTCAGTCACATTTCCAAATGCTGAGAATTCAGTACGTAACACCATAGACCAAATCCTAGCCTTCATGCAGTTTACATTCTTGTATTTTACTGAATGATAGATTCATTGATTTGCTTATTGTCTTTGAACAAGATTTACAAAGGACAGAGAAGATTTGGAAAAGACATGGTTTATTGTTCAAGTACGTCAAGTGCTGATACGCACTGAGACGAACAACAAAACTGGGTGAGGTGAATAGAGTGTGATAAGGGTGCTATTTGGTATAGACTTTACTTTGCTTCTGTCTCAACAAATGCAAGTTTGCCCCCTCATAAGGAGCTGTTTTACAAGGGATAGTCAAGGAAGGGCCCTAATAAGGTAATACTTGAATACAAACCTAAAGGAGGTAGCACCTTCCTAGTGGCCAAAATGAAAAAAAAAAATTGAGGAGAAGGAGAGAGAGGGATAGAAAGAGTTCTTAATGAGAATTCCACATAGAAGAAACAGAGTACAAAGGTGCAGGGACAGCTGTGTTTTTTTGTAATTGTTTTGTTTGTGGCTCTGGGATTTGAACTCTGACCCTTATGCTTGCTAGGGAGGCACTCTACTCCTTGAGCCATGACCCCAGCCCAGGACAGCAATGTTCTTGCTGTGTTCAAAGAACAGCAAGGAAGCCAGTGAAGCTGAAGTGGAGGGAGTGAGAGAGCAAGTGTGGGAAGTGCGATGGGGAAGCAGGGGTACAAGTAGAAGATTTACAGGGCTGGGTGGAGCACTGTAAGTACCATTTTCGTGAGTGAGAGGGAAAGCCACTGAGGGCTTTTGAGCAGAGGAATGACAGAACTGACCACAAGGATCACTGGCTGTTGGGTTGAGAATAGACTAGAGGGGTAAGAGTGGAAGCAGGGAGAACAATTGAGCATTCTCAACATAGGCCAGGTGAAAAGTGATGCTGGCTTGATTGGATGTGAGTGGAGCAGTGGAGGGGTGCATTCTAAGCTTTTGAATAGATTTCAAAAGCAGAGCTGCCAGTACTTGCTATGGCTTGGTGTGAGATGTAACATGCAGCAGAAGGACAGTGCAGCTTTTTTTTTCTTTGAGACAGGTTCTTGCTATGTTGCCAAGGCTGGACTTAAACTTGAGATCCATTTACCTCTTCCTCCCAAGTGCTGATAACACAGGACTGCACTACCATGCCCAGCTGTAGTACAGTCTTTGGTAACCAAATCAGATGTGTGTATCTACCTCCCTCTATATGACAAAACAATGACAGATCTGCTGTCAGTAACAAATATCCCAGCATCTGCTAATACATTTGCATCTTCCTCTAAGTTCCTTTCATAGACCAAAACTTCCTACCTGTCTATCAGTTCCGAATTGATTTTTCTCCTTATCACATCCTTCCATTTAACTTTTGCATTAAGGTGTCCATGAATGCATTACTTATCACTTATGTATAAATTGTATGCTCACTTCTAAAATGGGGTACGTGATGCCTGCCTGGCTTATCAGACGTTTGCAGGAGGATGTGGATAGTGGATATGAAAAGGCATTTGAGATTATTAAAAAGCTGTATTGGGTTATATATCTATCATTCATGATTTTTTTTTTGCAGTGCTGAGGATTGAACCCAAGGCCTTCCACATGCTAGGCAAGTGCTCTACCACTGAGCTACCTACTCAGCCCAATCTTTTTTATTAAAAAAAATTCTGTACTTTCTCCATTATGTTGCATTTAACTATTTTAATATAATGTATTAGATGTTAAATGTTTACTTTTGGGCTCTCACCAAGACCATTTAATTTCTGCATAAAAAGTAAAATGACATCAAAGAACCAATTATGGAATGACAAGGTGCAAGTCTGAACATTTTAAAGCTGTTGGTGGGGGGGAGGTTAGATTGGCTTTTACCTGTCACCTGTCTCCTTGAGACTCAGCTAGCCTGAGTGTGTCTGAAGCCAGACTTTATCCTTGGGTCCACCTGTCCAGTTCCACATAGCAACAGTTGCCCTCTTGGTTCTACATCTGGTTCTGCCAAGCTGCTGGTTCTTGGGCCCCAGCTACATCAGCAGCAGGCTCCTCAATCTAGTCACAGAGCTGCTGGCTGGCGCACCCTTGCAGCTGCTGCAAACCTCCTCATCTCCTCAGGTTATGACAGCTGTCTTTGCAGATCCAGGTAGTCTGGTGCCAGGTACTGCTGGCTGGGATTGAAGGCCCACCAGGCACATGGAGGGTGGGTTCCTCTGTGTCTTGGTTGCTCACCAGGAACTGGGTGGTATTGCAGGGAGACAGGGGCTGACCTTTGGTGAACCTCTCCTCTCCTGACTCTGCCTCTCCTCTCTCTGCCATCTCTCCGCTCAGCTCAGCTCCAGGTAGGGCTGCCATGCTAAATAGAAATTAAAACAACTTGATGTGAACACTAAACTAGCACTCCAGAAGATACCTGAAGGAATTTTATACACAGAAGATGAAGATAAACATAAACCACAAAAGAATGGGAATAATTTAATCTTAGGTGATGAACAATCATAGATTAGCAAAGAACCAATTGCACACACACACACACACACACACACACACACACATCCCAAAAGCAATAAAATGGCAGGAATTACCACATACCTCTCAATATTAACACTGAATGTTCATGGTCTCAACTCCCCCATCAAAAGACATAGATTGATGAACTGGATTAAAAAGGAAGATCCAATGATTTGTTTATGAAAAACTCATGTCGCTGACAGAAGCAAACATTGGCTTAGGGTGAAAGGGTGGAAAAAGATTTTGCAAGTAAATGGCCCCTGAAAACAGGCAGGAGTAGCTGTACTTATATCAGATAAAGTAGACTTCAAACCTAAATTAGAAGAGAAAAATAAGGTCACTTAATACTAATAAAAGGAGCAATATATCAAGAGGACATAATAGTTGTTAACTTATATGCACCCAACTTCACTAATCATACACTATTGGACTTAAAACACAGATAGATCCCAACCCGTGGGAGACTTCAATACTCCACTATCACCAATAGATAGGTCATCCAGACAAATCAAAGAAATTTCAGAATTGGATGACGCCATAGACCAAATGGACCTGACAGATATCTACAGAGTATTTCATCCTGCAGCAGCAGAATACATACTCTTCTCAGCAGTCCATGGAACGTTCTCCAAAATAGAACACATTTTAGGTCATAAAGCAAGTCTCAACAAATATAAGAAAACTGAAATAACCCCTGCATACAACAGAATGAAACTAGAACTCAGCAACAAAAGAAACAGCAGAAAATACATAAACACCTGGAGACTGAACAATACATTGCTGCATGACAAGTGGGTCATTGAAGAAATAAAGGAAGACATCAAAAAATTCCTGGAACCTAAGGAAAATGAAAACATAACCTACCAGAACTTACAGGATACAGCAAAGGCAGTGTTAAGGGAAAGTTTATAGCTATGAATGCCTCTATTACACATTCAGAGAGACTTCAAATAAATGACCTAATGCTGCATCTCAAATGCCTAGAAAAATAAGAACAAGCTAAACCCAACACTAGCAGAAGGATAGAGATAATAGAAATGAGGGCCAAAAGAGAGACAAAAAACACTACATAAACAATCAACAAGGGCTCATGGAATGGCTTAAGGAGTATGTCTAGCAAGTGCAATGCCCTGAGTTCAAACCCCAGTTTCAAAAAAGGAAAGAAAAAAAGCACCTGACAAAAACAATTCCTTTTATTATTTTAGGAAGATAAAGACAGTACAGAGCCAGGCATGGTAGCTCAGGTCTGTAATCCCAGCTACTCCAGAGTCTGAGGCAGGAGGATTGAGTTCAAGCCCAGCTTGGGGAACATAGTGAAACCCTATCTCAAAATGGGGTTGGAGGGGGTAGCTGGGGATGTGACTAAGCAGTAGAGCACTTTCCTAGAATGTGTGAAGCCCTGGGTCCTACCCCCAGCACCACAAAACAAAATAAAACAACCTCCTCAAACAATAATGCATACAAATGTTCCCTCACTGAGGCATCATAGTTCATTGCTTTATAGGCTGTGCTTGGTTGGAAGAGCTTGTATAATTCTGAAAGTGTTCAGATTAGCATTTTGGTATATTTTCCTCTGAAAATAGCACTTATCAGCCATGCCTTTATTCCATAAATTATGATGAGATAGTGTAGCTCCCAACCTGCCTTTCTTGATCTTCAGTTGGGAGAACCAAGTACGAATGGTTTCTGGAAAGAAATCCGTAAGGAATTCATCTGTGAGTGACAAAGAGAGGGAAGATTTCTTGCCAGGAGGCTTATAATGATCTTTTTTATTAAGGAAATGTCTGATAGACACTAGTACTCCCAAAAAGATGACGTAAAGGCTGTTTATTGGAGTGGTGTCACTTAGTGTGACTTTTAAATTAATAGCTATACTAGGTAATTAAAAAAGGCATAGGCCTCAGAGAAATACAGACTATTGAAAAGTGTTGGCAGTGCCCTGGGCAAAAGAGATCTGGGATTCCAGGTAGCAGAGGACACTGCTCCACCCACTAGCAGAAAGTACAAGAGAAGCCATGTGGCAGCTTGGGTAAACAGAGTGTACCAAGGCAGCTCTGCTTCTTGGATGACCCTGGGCTACTTATTTAATCATTCTGTGTCCTAGCTTATGCATCTAAAAACTGGGACAGTAATAACATTTACCACGCAGAATTGTTCATTATCTGAGTAAATACATATAATATACTTACTACAATTGTCTGTCCCAGGATAAATGCACTATGATTCTTTTTTTTTCATTTTTATTAGCATATGTTCATTGTGCAGGGGGATTTATTGTGCCAGTTCCCAAAAGCCCTACATTGGACATTGATTAGATTGCTCCCTCATCATCCCCCCCTTAATTCTTGTCATTAACTATTAGTATTATTAGAAAACAAGAGCACTTGGGAGGTGGAGGGAGGAGAATCAAAAGTTCAAGTCCATCCTGGAGATACGTAGGGAATTCAAGGCTAGCCTGAGCTACATAGCAAGATCCTGTCTTAAAAAAAAAGAAAAAGAAAGCAAGAGACTGTGCATAGTATGAGTAAGAATATTAAAAAAACTAAAAGACAGCTCCCACCAAGAGGGCATTGCTACAAACTTCAGGAATCCTAGTAGATGTTCTCCTCTACAACCAAAAGGCTGTATTGAGGGACAGCCTGCCCCTCATAACAAAGTTACTGCAGGACATGTGATTTCACTTTTATCTTTTTCTGAATTATGCCTCTGCATGTGGTTCCAGGGCTTAAAAGTGAAGAGCGCTAGGTTATGAAGGAAGGTGTATCCCTAAGTTTTTGGAGCGTGACACACCTGGGCCCAGGAAATCTTGGTCCCCGACACTCTCAGAGATACCAAGACCTGCCTAGCAGTTTTTCCCTTCTGCCAGGCGCTGGCCCTGGAAATGAGTTTTCCTGGTGTTTCTTCTTCCCACTGTCTAGCAGTTGCTCAAATCAGCTCTTGATATGTGGTGATTTCAGGATTCAGTCTTCTCACAAGCTTCTCGTGGCCACCATCTTAGGAGAAAAAACCCCACAGATTCTGTGCTCCTAACTGAAGTAAATGGTAACTCCCGTCAAATAGGCAATGAAATTTGTGGTCGGATGAAGAAATGAAAGGGGAAGGAAGCCATCCTGATCACAAGGTATGACCACAACTGGGACCTAGATGAAAAGGAAGCTCACCAGTTCCAGGAAGGAAGGAGAAGATGGGTTCCTCTCTCCCCACTCCATTAATTGTTCCAGGAATCTTGTGGAACTGCCCCCAATCCCAGGCTTGAACCAGCTGAGCAACTCCAAGAGCTCCCAGACAGCCAGAAATCTGGAGGAATTAGTGGTGGGCAGAAGGGTGAAATCTTTTCACTAGAAACTGATTCTTTTGCAATATATACCAGGCAAGATTTTGGCACTTCTGAAGAACCTCCCATGTGCCTGCAAAAAAACAAAACAAAGCAAAACAAAAAACAGAGGTCTGAAGAGGAAGAAAATGCCTTTTGCTTTTGGTCACATGTTCTAAGAGCTTAGAACAATCATTTTGAGGTGTAGAAGATTCCGAGAGAAAGTCCTTATTTTAGAGGACATATGAACACAGAAAGATGAACAACAGGAACATGAACCAAGAGCTTCTCACAGGTAAGTTGTTTTCCTTGCCTTTTTTTTTGAGGGGGGTGGTATTGGTGTTTGAACTCAGGGTCTCGCACTTGCTAGGCAGGCATTTTTCACTTGAGTCACACACCTAGCTCTTTTGGCCTTAGCTGTTTTTTTTTAATAGGATCTTGTGTTTATGCTGGGGAGCCAGCCTGGACCATGATCCTCCTATTTACACTTTCTGCAGAGCAGGGATGAGAGGTGTGCACTGCCATACTCAACTTTTTATTGGTTGAGATGAGTTTTGAGAACCTTTTGTCAGGGCTGGCCTCAACTCTCAATCTAGTTCCAATCTTCATCTCCTGAGTAGCTAGCTTACAGGTGTGAACCACTGTGTCTGGCCTTTTCCTTGACTCTTGATTGCATGGCAGCAATATGCAGGGAACTATGAGAAGAAGTACCTGATTTCTCAGAATAGCATCAACATAGAATTGCTAGAAACCGGAGGAATCAAGAAAATTATTGTTTCTTCAGAACTTCCACCATAGACAGTGGCATTACAAAAAGGAGGACTAGCATTTTATTCATTCATTTTAACAGTATGGGCTTTGAACTCAGGACCTTGTGCTTGCTAGGCAAGCAGTGTATCTCTTGAGTTCCACCCCCCAGTCCTGCATCATTTACTTTAATAGTACCCCAAAAGCCCTTGCACCCAGTGGCTTATACCTTTCCACCCAATACCCACTGGCTTAAGCAGCAACTAAGAGTTTGAGATCCCCGCATCCATCCTAGAACAGGAAGCTCTGTTTTTTTTAAAACCCTCACCAGGACTCTTCCTGCAGTCCTAAGGGGCTGCTCCTTTCAGGAATGCCTTTGACTGTTGCTGGCAAAATCATTGGGGTTATTGATAGCCCTTGGACACATGTGGTCCAGCAATTCATGGTCTAGCAAGCCTTCTGGGTGATTCTGAGTCATGCTAATGTTTGAGAACTACTGAGTCAGAGCTGTAGCTCCTAATCCCGTGCACATTCAAGCATTTGTTTAAAGTGCAGGTTCTGGAGTGAGGCCTAGGAGGATCCCGAGGTGATTCTACCGCTCAGGCCATATCGAGAGCTGCAGTTGTATTCTCTCTTTAAGGGCAAGTTATTTAGGACTATGCTAGGGTTTTGGCATGGCCTTCTACCCCTTTGGGATTACAGGTTGGAGTGTTAGGATTAGATAGTTTCCTGACTCAGGTTCTCTAAGATAGAATCAAGTCCTAGGTATAGTGTGATGTCTGTGCTTTTTTTTTTTCTTTCAGTACTGGCATTTGAACTCAGACCTTTACCTTGAGCCACTACACCAGCCCTTTTTTGTGAAGGGTTTTTTAGAGATAGGGTCTCGCAAACTATTTGCCAGGGCTGGCTTCGAACCACAATCCTCCTGATCTCCGCCTCTTGAGTAGCTAGGATTACAGGTGTGAGTCACCTGCGCCTGGCAGAAGCTCCAGTCTGTCTGGCTGTTACTCTCCCCAGTCTCTTCTTCCTTAGAGGTCTAGAAGAAGCAGCTTCCTCCCTTGTACAGAGTTCATAGAAACTGAGGGATGATGTTTGTCAAAATACAGCTACTGAAGTTCCTGAACAAAGGTCTTTCTCTGTTGCAAACTAGGGATCTCTAGTGTACAGATGAATGTGTTAATATTATATATTAAAACATTTCCATCAACCTAGGTGTTCATTTCTTCTCTGGTTTTTCAAAAGGAAATAAAATATTTTATGAGACCATTAAAAAGTATTGTGAGCTGTAGACACTGTACCTACTGTGCCTAATGGATAAGTCAGCCCTGGTCACCATTTTTATGATTTTAGGCTACATGCTTAAACTCTCAGAGACTGAGATTCTTCATCCACTAAATGAGAGTAATGTTCTAACACTTATCTCATAGGGTCATAATAAGGATTATGTGGGAGATTGCACGACAAACACTAAGACACAATAAATGACACTAATAAATATTATCTGTACATGCAGAGAAATCGTATAATTTACCATCCAAACCAGAGTACTTTTGAGAGTGAAAGGAGGTAATAATCAGAGGGAATGAGAGAGCCACGAGCATAAACCAGGACACAATATTCACTCTCTCTGTGACTTGCTTTCAAGAACCTTCCCCATGAACAGGTACTAGAGAAAAGGTTAGTTCAAGAAGAATTAACCTAGAAGGTAACACCCACGCACAGGAAATCAATGTGAGTCAATGCCCTGTATAGCTATCCTTATCTCAACCAGCAAAAACCCTTGTTCCTTCCTATTATTGCTTATACTCTCTCTACAACAAAATTAGAAATAAGGGCAAAATGGTTTCTGCTGGGTATTGAGGGGGGGGAGAGGAAGGGGGTGGAGTGGGTGGTAAGGAAGGGGGTGGGGGCAGGGGGGAGAAATGAACCAAGCCTTGTATGCACATATGAATAATAAAAGAAAAAGGAAAAAAAAAGAACCTTCCCCATGCTAGACTCCCTCCTTTTTATTTATTTACTTTTTTCTTCTTTTTTGGTTGTCTTTTCTTTATACTCCCTCTTTTTGGCAAGTTTTCAACTGAGTTTATTTATTATGATGGGCAAAAATTTGGTAAACAGAAAAAACTTGAAATATGTCTGAGCATGGGAACAATATGTCAATTATTTAATCCAAGATTGTATTAGTTGTTTGAGCAACTCTATAATTGTTTGGCCCACTGACTAAAAATGTTTAGCTTGGGGGTAGGAGTAGCTCAGTGATAAAGTGCTTGCCTGGCATATGTGAGGCTCTGGGTTCAACCCCCAGCAACACACACACACACACACACACACACACACACACAGAGAAGAAAAGAGAAGAGAAACTGGGTGCTAGTGGCATGTGCCTATCATCTGACCATGTGGGAGGCTAAGATAGGGAGGATCATGGTTTGAGGCCTGAGTAAAATAAGTTCTTGAGACCCCATCTCAGTGGGAAAAAGTTGGGTGTGGTGATGTATGCCTGTTATCCCAGCAATAGTGGGAAGCCTAAAATAGGAGAATTTCAGTCCAGGCTGGCCTTGGCAAAAAAGGGAGACCCTACCTCAAAAATAACCAGAGGAATAAAAGAACTGGAGGTGTGGCTTAAGCAGTAGAGTGCCTGCCTACCAAGCATAAAGCCCTAAGTTCAAATCCCAGTACCTTAACAACTACAAAAAAGACACAAAGAGGAAATTGTAAAATCTAAATAAATAATGTTTAAAGTTATTTCCTCAAAGGTTATCAGCTATATGTTTTTTTCAAAATTATATATATATACATATATATTTATAAATATATATTCTTTTAATGTCATTGGTTTGGGTACTTCAAGTCCTATAACGTTCTGGAGCATAAATTACTTGTGGATCTAAATCTGCCTCACTGTAGGTTACTGCTCTAGAGCAGGGCCATGCCTTACACATCAGTACGGTGGAATGTCACTGAAGGAAAGTAGGCGCTCAACAAATTATGGAGTGAATTAACAAATGAATGTGTGCATTTAAAGCAGCTATATATTCTCTTACCAATACCTCAAGTATCTTGGCATCTGGCTCCTCCCTGCCGTATTTTTTCTGTCCTCTCCAACTTAAAAATATTGCTGCTGTTGTTTTAATTCAGAAGCTATAAATGAGATATAGCTGAGCAGCCTGCATTTCATAGTTATCTTTTTAGCCTTATATGCAGGGTCACCAGCCTGTTGTGACTCTATTAGCAACTGTTATTTTTGGTGCCCTCTTCCTCCCTCTTCCTCTCAAAGTGTCCTGATTTGGTTGTCCTTATGGCACCTTCCTTCTTTTTTGTTTAGAGCATGACCCTCAGGTGGATTAATGATACTATTTTTATAGGCATGTGCCATTTTTAATTTATTCTAGATAATGTATGCCATAGTTGACCTCTAGGAAACCCAAATAAAATATGATCTGCTTACATTGCTGAGCAAAGGCTGGAAAATCAGGATGAGAAGGAAGCACTAAGCAACCAGTTCTATAAACCAGCAGGAGTGATGGGGACCCTCCTTCCCTGAAGACCTCAACCTGCAGGCTCAGCTTTTCTCTGCCTTGCGTGAGGCATAGGCCTCCTTCAGGATCTTCATGAGCTTTCCAAGTTCACTAACTACTTTCTGTTTTGTTTTGTTTTGAGACAGGGCCTTGCTATGTGGCACAGGCTGACCTCCAACTCACGCTATAGCCCAGGCTGGCCATGATCTCCTGATCCTCTTGCCTCCGCCTCTTGAGTGCTGGGATTGCAGGCATGTGTCACCGCACCTGACTCTCCAACTGCTTTCTAAGGCTAGATTAGCACTAAAGGCCAGTGGGTCATATCTAGAGCTAGGATCAGCAGATTATCCCAGGATGGATTAAGCCAAAGGGCCAGGGAAGGAGCAAATGGACGATGTCGAGTCTTGATGCCACTTATCAAAATTTCAGTGTCCAGCTTTCTCAAGTTGGGTTTTTCATCCTCACTCACAGAACTCAAAGGATAGTGGTAACCTCTATCCTGTTGTGCCTGAGGCCCACTTCTGCTCTTCATGTTCTCACCTAAAAGCAGGTGACTTAGTTTCTATGAACAAGTGACCAGAGTGTGAGAGCCCCACCTGCTCTGCAAGCTCCCTGGTGGCTGGGAAGTACATAAACTGCTGTTTTCTGGAACAGTCTTTTAGTTGCATAACTATATGAAGATCAAACCTTTCTGGTCTTCTCTTGTTCAGGAGATGCAATGAAAACAACCACTGACAAGTTAAGTCCCCTTGTGGGCCAATGTTGGCAGAGTCCAAACACAAATCCAATATTCACAGCAATTGAAGAGATCTTTTTCTGTAGATCTTCCTTCCTTCCCTCCTTCCCTGTCTCCCTCTCCCTCCTTCCCTCTCTTTTCCTTCCTCCCTCCCTCTCTCCCTCCCTCTTTTTGTTTCCCTCCCTCTCTCTCTCCCCCCTCTCTCCCTCTTTCTCTCTGTGATGCAGGCCTTGTACATACATAATATGGGGCACATGCTCTACCTCTGAACTACATCCCCAGCTGGTAGATTTTCTTAAAGGTGCAGTACAGGAGTTTATACAGCAGGCAAAACATTAAAGCTTGGGCTGGAGAATGTAGCTCTGTGGTACAGCACTTGCCTACCATATGTGAGGCCCTGGGTTCAAGCCCCAGCATTGCAAAACAACAACACAGTAAAGCTTGGTGAAGTTCTTCCTTTGTCCATCCCCTTGAATTCTCCACAGCCAGGGTTCAAATCCGCCTCTTCCTGTCCCCCATTCGCACACCATTTTCTTCTCACTCCGTGGTGCTGTCTCCACTTCTTTCTGAATAAGCCTAAAAACCTGTGCTCTTTGCCATCAGGCTTCTGGGACACATGTAACTCCCCGGGATGTGACCTGTTGTTCTGGCTGTTTCTCCTGAATCCTGGTGAATTTGTGTAGTCTTCTTGTTATACCTGAATGGCTTAGAAATGATCATTTATACCCTAAACATTGACAGTATTATCAATAAACATGATAGTTTGACAGCTTCAGAACAAACTAAAGACACTTAGGCTTGTCTTTCCTGGACTTCTTGGATGTGGGATGTCAAAGAAGCCACATTTCCTGTCTCACAAGAACTTACATTTGTTGAGAACCCACAATGTGCCAAGCCCCATGTAAGACAATTTCATCAATGTTATTTAATACTTCAGATAACCTTTCTAAAAGTAAAGTTCTGAGGGGTTAGGTGACTAGGGCAGTGTTATAGAGAACAAGGGTTCAAATTGGATTCCAAAACCCATATTTTTCCACTGTATTAAATTGTAGGTGGAGAGGTATAAACCGTAGGTTACTTTATGCCTAAAACATCTGAGGCTGCTTTCTATTTCTGTTTTTGTAATTATTAAACATTACTTTTGTCACTTGTTCCAGTTTCTGTTCCTATAACAAAATACTTGAGGCTAGATAAGATCCAACAAAAGAGGTTTATTTGGCTCACAATGCTGGTGGCTGGCTGGTGCAAACAGCATGGTGCTGGTTTCTGGCGAGGGCCTTCTGGTTGCATCACAAGGGTGGAGAAGTGAAAAGGGAACAAGCCACAAGCAGAGGCACTGAGCATGTGGTGTGACTGAGTCACTCAACAACCAGCTCTCACGGAAACTCATCCAGTAAATATGACACCCAATGTATTTCCTTAAGACTGGTATTAATCTCGTCTGAGGGTGGTGTCCCATGATCTAATCATTTCCCACTAGGTCCCACCTCTTAAAGGTTCTACCACCCCAGCCCCATTACCTTGTGGACCAAACTTCCAGCACATGAACTTTTGATGGACAAAACATGGTACTGCTGAATTAAAAACACAACTCAATGATAGCTAAGTCTTCTGTTCTGCAGTGGTTATAACAAAAGGACAGCAGTAGTTTTTATTATAAATGTTTGATGAATCGACACATATACTGTCTTTTTAATCCAAAAAAAAAAAGTCCTGAAATCTTCCCCTTCGGAAGAAGTTCTCTTTGGCCAATGTTTATTTGCTGAAAATAAAATTAGAATCAGTATTAAATATATGAAGTCATGTGACAATGCTATTGTTAAGGCAGAATTATTCCCTTTCTTGTTTTATAGTTCTTCTTTCCCTAAAAGAATCCCTGTATCAAGACCTGTTTATGGGCTAGCCATTCTTCTAGCAAAATAACAACATTGCTAGTGGGATTTCTGTTGCTCTTTCTATGGATGTAGAATTAGAACCTATAGGGACGACCTGGGGGAAGGTGAAAGCAACTTGAAATCAGGACTCTTATATTCCTTTCATGGGTTTTTAAACAGTCACTTCACCTCCTTAAACATATTCCTTTAAGGGTTTATTCTGTGAGTTTGTAATAAAGGGTTTATAATAGACATGGACTAGTGTTTCACACAAATAGTCTGATGTATGAATTTAGTGTGTGTGAACTTTCTCATGACTTGTCTCGATTTAACGAGACCCTGCGTTCAATCCCCAGTACTGCCAGAAAAAGTGAATTAACAGTTATCTCCAAAAATAAAAATGCATTCCCCATAAAAACATGAATGTGGGCTGGAGGTGTGGCTCAAGTGGTAAAGCACCTGATTTACAAGTGCAAAGGCTTGAGCTCAAACCCCAGTCCCACCAAAAAAAAAAAAAAATACACATGAATCTTCATAGCAACTTTATTCACAATGGCCAAAAGGTAGAAACTACTGAACTGTCCATGGATTGATGAATAGGTAAAGCATGGGTACCATGGACCACTACTCACAAACAAAAGGAAGGAATTATTTGGTAGACACAACAACTGGATGAAGCTTTAAGTAATTATGCTGAGTTAAAAAAAAATCACCCCTGAAAGTCATATTCTACATAATTTCATTTAAATGACATTCTAGAAATGACAAATTTATGAAGGTAGAGAACAAGTTAGTGGTTATTTGTGGTGATGTAACTGTTCCGTATCTTGACTATGGTGGTGGATGTACAAGCATGCATATGTGATTGAAAAAATTATATAGCACTAAACTCACACAAACATACAAGTACAAGTAAAAGAGGAAATTTGAACGTGATTGGTGGATTATATCAATGTCAATAACCTGGTTATGCTATTGTACTGTAGTTTTACAAAATGTCCCCATTGAGGGAAAGCAGGCTATGCGTACAAGGCATCTGTATTGGTCAGCTTTCCAGTACTGTAACAAGTACATGAGATAATCAGCTTATAAAGAGAAAAAGGCTCACAGTTCTGGAGATTTCAGTCCATGATCAGTTGACCCTGATGCTTAGGCCAATTGTGGTGAGGCCACACATGATGGTAGTGAGTCTATGGTGGAGCAAAACTGCTGGAAACAAAACAAGAGAAGGGGCTGCTGGGTGTCCGTAGCTCATGCCTGTAATCTTAGCTACTTGGGAGTCTGGATCGGAAGAGGCCAGCCTGGGCAAATAGTTCATGAGACTCCATCTCCAAAATAACGAGAGCAAAATCTACTGGAGGTATGGCTTAAGTGGTAGAGTGCCTGCTTTGCAAGTGCAAAGCCCTGAGTTCAAGCCCCAGCCCCATCAAAAAAAAAAAAAAGGAGGAAGGGGCATGCCTTCAAGGGCATACCTCCAATGACCTGAAGTCCTTCCACTAGACTCCATCTCTCTCTCTCTCTCTCTCTCTCTCTCTCTCTCCCGTGCGCACGCTCTTTTTATTTTTTCAGACTGGGGTTTGAACTCAGGGCCTACACCTTGAACCACTCCACCAGCCCTTTTTTGTGATGGGTAGCTAAGATTACATGCATGAGCCACTGGTGCCTGGCTTAGACTCTATCTCTTAAAGGTTCCACCACCTTGCAGTAGTGCCATAGGTGGGGACTAAGCCTTTAACGAACATGGGCTTCTAGGGGGACATTTTAGATACAAACTATAGCAGCATCTCTCTGTATTATTTCCTAAAACCGCATGTGAATCTACAATTATCTCAAAATAAAAGTTTAATTAAAAAAGTAAATTAGGTTGCTTTTTTTGTTCACCAATTAAAATTTCCTAACCTGAGGTGAAGCGTTGAGGTTTAAGAGAAACAAATTCCAAAGAACTTTGGATGCTAATCTTTTGGGTGCTAATTTTAGGCCCACTCTTATCTTTGTAAGTATAGCAGCAAGTGCTTTAAAAAGCCTTGGCTCAGCCGGGTGTGGTGGTTCCTGCCTATAATCCTAGCTACTAGGGAGGCTGAGGCAGGAAGATCACAAGTTTGAGGCCAGCCTGGGCTACATAGTGAGACCCTGTCTCAAAAAACCCTAAGTAAGTAAGTGAACCAAGCAAGCTTAGGTTGAATAGTTTTTATAGTTTTCTGAATGGCTCCCTTGATTTGGGCAGTTTCTGCAGTAAGCATATCACAGGGCCCTTGCAAATCAGATCAACATATCCTGGTTGACCTTGGCTCAAGTGAGGTGAGAACCACAGCTCCTCCCTTTCCTGTGAGGGTAGCCTACTTTATTTGTTTGATAGGCTGGTGTAGGGACCCATCAGAAAAGCAGATGCATCTGGATGGGAAGGGGAAAGTCATGGCCTGGCTGCCAATGGGCCAATGCACAGCAAGGGACACAGAAATGTTGACTCAGGAGTATATATGGGACAGAGAAGGATCAAGAATAGAATCTGGGGGCAGGAGGTGTTCTTCAAGGGGTAAAGCATGTGTCTAGCAAGTGTGAGGCCCTGAGTTCAAACCCCAGTATCATCAAAAGAAAAAGAAAAGGAATGGAATCTAGTAGCTAAGGCTGCCTCCCCCATCTATCCCCACATGGGCTCCACCGTATAGCCCTGCCTGCCAGTACCTGCAGATTCTTTCCACACATTTAAAATCTTTTTATGGAAGAATACAGAGGAAAGCGGTAACAATGGTTACTTCTGGGGAGGAGGACCTGGAGTGAGAGGCAGACTTAATGTTTTTTGTTTCTTTGTTTTTGAGACTGGCCTTGCTGCATAGCCTAGGCTGGTCTTGAACTCATGATCTTCCTGCCTCAGTCTCTCCAGTGCTGGGATTAAGGCATGCGCCACCATGCCTGACTAGACTTACTTTTTACCTTGTGTCGTATGGCATTGTTTGAAGTTTTTATAGATCTGTATGCACCATCTATTGGAAAGATTTTAAAAACCTTTGAAATCAGTTTTCAATAACCTATGTGCTACTCAGACCACTCATGGCAGGAAATGTCATGGGGGAAAATATTACAGGCTGAATTGATGCAGGCCAAACCTTGTTTTCTTATACCGTTTTAAAACTAAGGGATTACATTTTAAACTGAAAGCCTGATGCCATCTTTTTAATAAATATGGTGAAAAGGACATCATAAATCCCCCTTTTTGTGGTGTCACTGAAATTTGAATTCAAGATTTTGCCATTTGAGCCACACCCCTAGCCATTTTTGCATTAGTTTGCTTTTTTTATTTAAATTTTTTTTTTTTACTCAGGGTCTCGTGCTTGCTAGGCAGGCAAGTCTACCACTTGAGCTACTCCAGCCGTCCTTTCTGGTGTTGGGTTTTTTTTTTTTTGAGATAGGGTCTCATGAACTGTTTGCCCAGGCTGGCTTTGAACTGCGATCTTCCTGATCTCTGCCTCCCAAGTAGCTAGGATTACAGGTGTGAGCCACAGGTGCCCAGCTAATTTATTTTATTTAAAAAAATTTTGGCTTTACTGGGGCTTGAACCCAGGGCCTTGCGCTTATTAGGTTAAGGGCTTTATCACTTGAGCCACACCTCCAGTCCTTTTTGTTTTATTTTTCAGATAGGCTCTCATGTTTTAGTCCAGGGCCAGCCTTGGAGCCTGATTCTCTTACCTATGCCTCCCGTATAGGTGGTATAACAGGTGTTTGCCACCATTCCCCGTTTATTTGTTGATATGGGGATCTTGCTAATTTGTTTGCCCAGGCTAGCCTTGAACAGCATGTGTTACCACGCCCATCTTGCTTTAGTTTGTTTTTAGACAGTCTTGCACTTTTTGCCTGGAGCTGACCTTAGGTGGCAATCCTCCTACCTCTGCTTCCTGGGTAGCTGGGATTATAGTCATGAACCACCATGCCCAGCCCCATCCAAATTTTTTAATGCTAGTTACATTTAAAAATATTCTGACCTTGTGTAATACAAATATGTATTGGTGCATCTTGATGTTTCAAACGTACAGGGGATGAACCCAAGGCCTCACACTTGCTAGGCAAACACTCTACCACTTGAGCTATGCTCCCAGCCCATATCTTGATTTTTTGGTTCAAAAAATATCACTGTAGGTAAAAATTTTTTGAAGTGCATATAAATTACTTAGGTAGAGCAGCACAGTAACTATATCATAAAATTGGATCCAGTACGCTACAGGGTCCAACTCCACTATACAAAGTTCTTATTTCTTCATAATACTTGTATTATTTTTAATGCCATGGGTGGAAGGGGTTGGTTTTCTGCCCTGTCCCAGTCCTTTCAAAAATTCCTTTGCAGCCTATAAAATCCAGCTGCAAACCCAGTGCTGTTTGGGCCTTCCCTTGTTTACTGTTGCCACTGCTCTCTAAGCTCACCTCCCTGGCATGCTGAAGCCAGGCCCACACCTGCTTTTGGAAGCCCTTCATGTGACCGCTTTAAGCACTCCCTTGCTCTGGTTTACAGGTCCCAGCATCCTGCTCTTGCACCAGCTCTGGATGCTTTCTCGATTGCAGTATCACCAGTGACTTCAGGTAAAAGGAACTTCCCCTATTAGCCCGCCTCAGGGAAACTTTTGCAATGAGGCTTGTCCCTTGTCAAGGGAAGAAATTTGGATATTTAGATGACTTTGGATGTTTACACTTAGAGCTACATGATGGCTGTTTTCCTTTATTTAAAATTTCCTGTAGATTGCTGGTGAGAATGTAAATTAGTACAACCACTATGGAAAACAGTATGGAGACTCCGCAAAAAACTGAAAATAGAACTGCCTATGATCCAGCAATTCCACTCCTAGGGACATACCTGAAGGAATGTGAGTCAGGTTACAACAAAGGCACCTGCACATCCATGTTTATTGCAGCATTATTCACAATAGCTAAGCTATGGAAATAGCCATGATGTCCCACTGCTGGTGAACAGATTAAGAAAATGTGGTATTTATACACAGTGGAATTTTATTTAGCCATAAAGAATGAAATTTTGTCATTTGCAGGAAAATAGATGGAACTGGAGAACATCATCTTAGGTGAAGTGAGCCAGGTTCAAAAGGCCAAAAGATGCGTGTTTTCTCTCATATGTGGAATATCGACCTAATACCAATACAGCAGTATTATGAAAAGCAGGTCGCACTAAGGGGAGGTCACATATGAGTGGGGAAGTGTGAAAGTTAAGAAGGTAAATATGGTTGATGTACTCCCTATACAAGAATGAATATAGAATTTTTTAACCTGTTGAAGCTACCATAAAAAAGGAACTAAGGTAGAAGTAAAATAGAGGAGATGAACCAATTTGGGTTGTATTATATGTATATATGAAAATGTCACAAGGAAACTTGCTGTACAGCTACATTAAACAAAAATTTTGCTTTTTTTCTTATACAAAATTGGATAACAGCAGGGCAGAACAGGTCCAGTGTGTGTGTGTGTGATACCAGTGGGAGGGGGGAGGTGGGGAAAGGGTATAGGAGGGTGAATATGGTGCAATACTGTGTACACATGTATGTAACTGGAAAAATGATACCTGTTGAAACTATTACAGGAATGGGATGGGTAAAGGAGAATGATGGAGGGGTGAATTCAAGTATGATATATTTGATATATCATAAGAACATTTGTACATGCCACAATGTACCCCCCACCCAGCACAACAATTTTTAAAAAAAGAAAGAAATTCCTGTAGAAAACATAGATAGACTGTAGGGATTATGCCGGTGTCCTTTGTCACCTGTGAGAGCAGAGCACACATTAATCTGGCAGTGCCCTCATTCCACCCAGTCACTCCACACATAAAATATATTTACTGCTGTTACTACTTCTTACTCTCTTTCCCCTATCCTTCCTCCTTCTTTTTCTTCTATTTGCCTTATAGTGCATCTCTCCTATTTTGTTCCATTTCCTTCTTGTTGCCTTACAAAGTCAAAAAGTCTTAAAGCATCGGCTACCTAGCACTCAATCAGTTCACTCATCTCAGTCAACCTGGTGGGCTGCCTTATCATTGAAATGGAGGCCAGGTACAGTGGTTCAAGCCTGTTATTCCAGCTACTTGGGAGGCCAAGATTGGAAGGATCACAGTTCCAGGACAGCCAGGGGAGGGAGTTTGCGAGGTCCCATCTCAACCTATTGGCTAGCATGGTGGTGTGCATCTGTCACCCCAGGCTATGTGGAAGGCTGAGATCAAGAGGATTGTGGCAAAAAGTGAGACCCTATCTCAAAAATAACCAGCACAAAAAGGGCTGGCAGAGTGGCTCAAGTGGTAGAGCACCTGCCTACCAAATCCAGGTTCCCCCTAAATTCAACCTTCAGTGCCACCAAAAAAAAAATTGAAATGGAAACTATCATTAGAGAACTACTTTTCATTTTGTGTGCTCTGAATATGAATATAAAGTGTGAGTATAAATTTATGACACCCCTTTTCTGAACTACTGTAAAGCTCATAAAACCAAATGAGCATTCTTCAAAGCGATCATTAGACAGAGTAACACAAATGTCCCTATGAAGTAGCCATTGCTACAGATGTTTTGGAATTGAGGAGTTAATAGAGTGTGGTCAAAAGAGCACGAGATTCTCAAATATTGACCTTGCCTCAACTTACTTATCTGCCACGTATTGGCTGTGCAATGTATGTGCACGTTCCCCATATATCAAATGCAGTTAAGACTATTTACTTTGCTGTTTTGTAATCAATGATCATGAAGGTGCATGGCATACAGTAAGTGCTTAATATTTTCATAGTTCCTTCCATACTTACAGCCAGTCTATCATTTGTGCAAAAATTTAATCTCCTAACTTTGTAATCCTTATATACACTTCCTGTGTCCTTCTTTTGTGTTCTGGTCAAACTCAACTATACGCTTCTTTAAAAATTAAATAGGGGGCTAGTGGAGTGGCTCAAGTGGTAAGATCACCTGCCTAGCAAGCATGAAGCCTGGAGTTCAAACTCCAGTGCTGCCAAAAACAAAGATAGAAATAAGGAGGAATTTTCCTGAGTTAACATATATATCAAAACCTGCAGCAAACCACAATTACTGGAAAACCTATGATACTATCCCATTAGCAAAAACACATTCTCCATCACCACTATGATTTAATATAGTATTGAAAGTTGTGGCCAATATTATAAGACCAACATAAAAGAAGGACATAGGTAATACAAGAATTTGAAAAGGAAAGGTGTAAGTTTAATTATTTACAGATGTTATGATCATTAACAGATAAAACCTAATAGAATAGTAATATTTTGAAAACTAATAAGAGTTCAGAAACCTTGCTACATTTATGATTAACAACAAAATTCTGATATGCTTGCTATTCCAAACTAGAAAGTAAGATAGGAAATATGATAGCTCTCAAAATAACAAGATCTAAAAGTTTCCACAAAGTAGCCTAACATAGAAAGCACAAAATTATGCAGAGACTATTTTATTTTATTTTTTTTATTGTGTTTTTTTTTTTTTGAGACAGGATCTCACTGTATAGCCCAGGCTGGCCTCAATCTCAGTATGTTGTCCAGGTTGACCTCGAACTCATGATCCCCTGCCTCAACCTCCTAAGTGCTTGGATTACAGGTGTGTGCCACTGTGCCTGGCTGAGCCTATTTTAATATTCTAAATATATAAAGGAGGCTTTGACTAAATGGCGAAAAGTTTTCCAACTTTTCGCCATTTAGTCAAAGCCTACAGTTTCATGAATAGTTAATCACTTTGATAATCCACTTAAGGAAACAGAAAGATTTAACCCTATTAGATATGAACATGTACTTTAAAAGCCACAATGATAAATAAATGGCACAGTATCTTGTAGGAATTGGTAAGTAAACAAATAAACAGAAAAGAAAGCTCAGAAATACATTCAAGTATATAAATTAATTTGATACAAGATAAAGATATCCTTGGAAGCATTGGAAAGGCCGCAGAAATTTTTTAGTTTGCAGTGAGCTTGTTTACTTATGCAATGTACACAAATGGAGTTTAGGTGAATTAGATATAAGTGGGGATGGTAAAGCTAAATATACATCTTAGGCAAGGTAAAAAATGTTAAACAGGAACTGAGAAGCAAAACCACGAAGTCAAGGGCTGGTGGTGTGGGTCAAGTGGTCGAGCGCCTGCTTTGCAAGCATGAAGCCCTTAGTTCAAACCCCAGTCCCACAAAAAAAAAAAAGAGAGAAAAGAAAAACCATGAAGTCAGCTGGGCATGGTGGCACCCAAGTGTAATTCTAGCACTCAGGAGGCCCAGGCAGGAGGCTACATAGTGAGTTTGGGTTTTTTGTTTGTTTTTGCTTTTGTTTTTGGCAGTACCGAGCCTTGTGCTTATTAGGCAAGTGCTCTTGTTACCAGAAAGCCAGATCCCTGGTCTTAATGCCAATTCACAATTTACACGAGAGTAGGATTTTGAAGAAAAGGGAAGAAGGTTTATTGTTTGTCAGACAAGAGGAGGACAGGGAGAATCAACCTCTCAAAGCTCTGTTGTCCCACTGCTGAGGGAAAATGCGTGTCTTTTAAAGGGGAGTTTGGGGCTCAGCTTGGCTACATGAGGCGACGTGTGTTCACCATGGCTGCTAGCCTTGATTCTCCAGGTGTCTGGCACCACTTCTCTGAAGCAGTATGTCTTGGAGGTCAGAGAGAGCTAAGGGCTAAAAGACTGCCTGGTTTAAATGAGGAGCAAAGGGGTTAACCTTGGGCTCTCCAGCATGTAGACAAAGAGGGAAAAATATGTCAGTTTGATTAACAAGCAGAGTAATCTGGCCAGCATGCAACCTTGCTACACCAAAAGTTTTTCCCTTTTGTAATCCAGTTATACTCTGCCACTCGAATTACACTTCTAGCCCTTACATAGTAAGTTTGAGGCCAGCCTGTGCTATATAGCGAGACCCTGACTAAAAAAACAAACAAACAACAAAAAAAAACCCTGAAAACCGTAAGAGATGGCTTTTCCCGTACTATGATTAAAATTTTCTAGTCAACAAGAGTTCATAGACAATGTTACTTGATAGATAACAGAAGATATTTAAATCATTAACGATTAATATCTATAATACTCAAGAATGCCCACAAATCCTCAAGAAGAAAATGCAATAGAAAATGGAGAAAGGTTGCTTAAAGAAAAGTCCAAGTAGCTACTAAATATATGGAAAGATTCTCAAAATCACAAATATTCAGGCATCCCATTATAGTACCTCACTACCAGGCCACCTTGTCTCAAGTTGTATTAAATTGTCTCCATGTCCCCTCTTCCCATTGCCCCCAGTGTTTCTTCTGATTCCCTCGCTCCTTCCTTCTCTTCCTGCTTCCCCATTTCTCCTTTGTTCTCCCTTTCTTTCCCCTTTGCCTTCATGGACCACCAACTCAAGTCAATTATCCCTCTCTTTTCTTTTTATAAGTGTTGTTTTGTTCTCTGTCTTATTTTTCTCTCTCTCTTCTAAATATTGCTTAGTTCTGGAAAGGAAAGGCAGAGGAAGAACATCTTGAGAAGAGTCTGACTATAGCTATTTAAAAACTCACAACACATTCTCCAGTTACATGGCAGAAAAGGGAGAAAGGACTGAAAAGACAGAAGAATAACAAGAATAAAAAGTGAAAAACGAGATATTTGAGTGATATTTCATTGGTAATAAAAACCATATCATTGATATCCACATTGACACCACCAGAATCATAAAAATTATAAAAGTGGATAATACCAAGTTACTGATGTTGCAAAAGATGTCCTTTTTGTGCACTACCTGGAAAGTTTTACTTTTACAGGCTTCAGCAAGTAGTTTATATCACTTTTAAAATCTTTTCAAAGTTGCATTTTACCATTCTCTTCAATGTAGGGTGGTCCTGATCACAAATTTACCAATTCAAGAAAATCCCATTTTCTGTGGGGAACCAGTTTATCTATCTATCTATCTATCTATCTATCTTTCTATCTATTGTTCTATCATTCTAGAATGATAGAATGACACACACACATACATATATAATTTCTATAGTGGATATTTGTTTTTTGATTCCTGGAATCACAAGCAGTGCTAGAAAACTATTATATACCTTTGTATGCATATGAAATCATATACAACAGAAAGAAAAAAACTCCAATTCAATTTACTGTTTCTCTCCTTCTGTGGGTCTAGTGCTCTTGAGACAAGGGAAAGAAGCCTCACACAAAGATGGCAGGCTGGTGTCTGCCTACAGTCAAGGGGAAAAGAAGAGAACAACCTTTTGAGGGTCACAGTATACTAGGAACAAGTTGAGCATTTTAAGTTGTCTTGTTGAATTATCACAACAGTATGAGGGAGTCGGTATCCCACAGTATGGAAAAGGAAACAGGTACAGAGAGATTAAATGATTTTCGAAAGGACGCTGGACTGGAGCCAAGGTGTGTTTGAGCTGGTGCTCTTTTCACCACACCACAAGTGGCTGTGGGAACAGGTGGAAACTGGGAGGCAAGGCTGGCCAACCCTTGGGCAGCAGACATCAGAAAGTAGACCGACAGGTCTAAATTCATTGCAGCTGTATTTTTTCTGCTTGTCATGAATGCCATGTATTGTACTGATAAAATGTACAACTGCCAGAGAGCTAGAAATGCAAATTGTGGTGAAATGAGTGGCTTTAAATCAAGGACTGCTGTATTCATTTGCACTGAAGTAGAGGTGACCTGTAGGCTTTGATTCATAGACCCCCAAATGCATCTATAGAGGTAGAATTTAAAGTATCAACCCAAACAATGAAGGAGATGTTTTATTGTGCACAGGTGAGGGAAGGGTTGGGTAACCTCTTAATTCACCTAAATTAAATCAAGTGCACAATGGCTTTCTTTGCCTCCATGTGCTGACAATTTGGGTTGTAGGAGGAAAAAAATAGAAATCATTGCTGATACTACAAGAGTGGTTTGGAGCTGGGTTTTGGAAGATCACTTTAAGACAGAACTTTTTAGTTTTCTTGAAGCAGCTATGAAATATTTATTAGGAGAGGGGCTGGTGGAGTGGTTCAAGAGGTAGAGTGGCTGCCTAGCAAACATGAGGCCCTGAGTTCAAACTCCAATATCAACCAAAAGAAAAAAAACAAAGAAGTATTTATTAGGAGAGAGAAATTTTAAAACTTTCTCTTTTTTTTTGCAGCAAAGTCAAAATGGAAAGACCATTCCATGGAACACAAGAATCCACAAATGTGAAGGGATTTGGTTTCCTATTACAATTGTGAGGCCTGGGACTGACAGGATGAGCTCCGAGAGCCTCCTGTCTTCTCGACAGCTCCGGCTTGTGTTAATAGGCCTTTCTCTGCTGTCTTTGGCAGAGACATATGGGTTTAGCAAATGCACACAGTATGAATTTGACATTCATCACGTGTTCTGCATTCGGAAGAAGATCACCAACTTGACAGCTGCCATTAGTGACATCCCTACATACACTACTCACCTCAACCTGACACAGAACCAAATTCAGGTCCTTCCTCCCCATAGCTTCATTAATTTGTCTGCTTTGGTGGACTTGAGACTGGAATGGAATTTCATTTGGAAGATTGAGGAGGGTGCCTTTAGGGGACTTGAAAACCTGACCCTTCTGAATTTAGTAGAAAATAGGATTCAAAGTGTGAACAACTCCTTTGAGGGCCTATCCAACTTGGAGACCTTGCTCTTGAGTCACAATCAGATTACTCATATTCACAAAAATGCCTTTGTCCCTCTTGTCAAATTGAAATATTTGAGCCTATCTCGAAACTTCATTAGCAACTTTTCCAATGTTCTTGAAGCAGTCCAGCATCTTCAATGCCTGGAATACCTTGATATTACTAACAACAGCGTCATGTCCTTGGATCACAGCCCTAGGTCATTGGTCTCCTTGACCCATCTGAGCCTGCAGGGGAACAAACTCATGGAGTTAAATTTCTCTGCTCTGTCACTGCCTAATCTGACTTTTCTGGATGTTTCTCAGAATAGCCATCGAGTCATCCAGAATGTTGATCTGGAAACTCTGCCCCAACTGATGAACTTGAATCTGAGTGGAACACAGGTGAGACTAGAGCTGCTTCAAGCCAAACACCTGCAGAATCTAAAGAAAATTGACCTCAGTAACCGGGAGCTTAGAAGTGGTCACTTAAACTTGAATACAGTGTGTCATCTCCTCAGAAACTTACCCATATTAAAGACTTTGGTTTTTCAGAAAAATGTTACTGATGCAGGAGGCCTTAAGCACCTTGCCAACTGTACCAGGCTTTCGTTACTTGACCTGAGCCAAAGCAGTGATCTGGTTCACCTCAATGACAGTGAGTTTGATGCTATGCCCAGCCTGCAAAGACTGAATCTAAACAAGTGCCAACTTTCCTTTGTCAACAACAGGACCTGGAGTTCCCTCCAGAACTTGACGATCCTAGACCTGAGCCACAACAAGTTTAGAAACTTTCCCGATTTTGCATTTTCACCCTTGAAGTGCTTGCAATCACTCTCTCTCTCTAGAAACCCCATCACAGAACTCAATAATATGGCCTTCAGTGGGCTGTATTCATTAAAGGAGCTCAACTTAGCTGGGTGCTGGATAGTAGCAATTGATAAATATTCCTTTGCTCAGTTTCCAAATTTAGAGATCTTAGATCTTGGAAACAACAATATTCGGAGTCTAAAATGCAGAACCTTTCAGTTTCTGAAAAAGCTCCGAGTTCTGATTCTCTCCCATAATCGCCTGGAAATTATAGAGAAGAGTGCATTTTTTGGCCTCACTTACCTGCATCATCTTGACCTGACATACAATAGCTTGTCAGATTTTCGTGCACACCTTTTCTTGGGCCTTGAAAATCTGGAAGTTTTGAAACTCAGTTTTAATAAAATTACATATGAAACCACTAGGACCTTGCCATTTCCTCCCTTTATGAACCTCAAATCTTTGAAACAACTCAACCTAGAAGGACAAAGACAGGGAATTCAGGTTGTTCCAACCAACTTCTTCCAAGGGTTGAGTGGCTTGCAGGAGTTACTCCTGGGAAAAAATCCCATGGTATTCCTGGACCACCTCCAATTTGACCCCCTGATTAATCTCACCAAGCTGGATATTTCAGGAACAAAATCTGGAGACCGAAGTCTCTATTTAAATACTTCCTTGTTCAAAAAACTCAAACGACTAAAAATACTGCGCCTTGAAAATAACAACTTAGAGTTGCTGACTCCTGGCATGTTTTCTGGCTTACAAAGCCTTCAGGTCCTCTCTTTAAGATTCAACAGTCTGAAAGTCATTAATCAAAGTCATCTGGAGAATCTGAAATCTTTGACATACTTTGATCTCTATGGGAACAAACTTCAGTGCAACTGTGACAATATGTGGTTTAAGAACTGGTCCAAAAACACAGTAGATGTCCATATCCCCTACCTCTGGAGCTACCCCTGTCAGCAGCCAGATACCAATAGTTTGTTAATAGATTTTGATGAGACCATGTGTAATTTTGACCTGGGAAAGGTCTGCTTCTTCTGTTCCTTCAGTCTGGTCCTCACAACCATGGTCTTCTCTTGGTTTAGTGCCCAGTTGATTTCGTCTCTGTGGTATGGGCTCTACATATTTAGAGCCTGGTACCTAGCTAAATGGCACAAGACAGAGAAGGAATTCGTCTATGATGCCTTTGTCTCTTTCACTGTGACTGATGAGCAATGGGTATATGAAGAGCTTGTTCCAGCCCTAGAAGATGGCCAGCCCACCTTTAAGCTTTGTCTTCACCACCGGGACTTTGAGCCAGGCATGGACATCTTTGAGAACATCCAGAATGCCATCAATACCAGTCGGAAAACTTTGTGTGTGGTCAGTAACCATTACCTGCACAGTGAATGGTGTCGGCTTGAAGTACAGCTGGCCAGCATGAAGATGTTCTATGAGCATGAAGATGTTATTATCTTGATCTTCTTAGAAGAGATCCCAAACTATAAGCTATCCAGCTATCACCGACTCAGGAAACTTGTGAAGAGGCATACATTTATCACTTGGCCAGACAATGCTTATGAGAGGCCAATCTTCTGGGCTCGTATTAGAAATGCACTGGGCAACAAAACTGTGGAGAAAGACAATGCACAGTTAATTGTCGTTGAGTGACTGAAAGTCTTAACTTAAATCCAACTTATAACGTTGCTGAAGACATGTATAGGCTGAGTCTGACTAAATGTGCCTGTTCTTCAGGGAGGAAACCTGGGTTGCTCGTGACCATCTGGATAATACCATCTGACAATTGGAAGAGTGAAGAGGACTGCTTGAAGAAGCTTCAGGAATGGGGTCCCGCCCTTAGCGGATTAGGTATTTGGAAGGGACACCTATTTTATTAAGGAGAGGACTTGAAACACCAATCACCTGAAATTCTGGAACCAGGAGGGCCCTCATATGTGCTTGAGAACATTGCTCAGCTAGTTTCTACAAACCAGTATCTGTCAAGGTAGATGAAACTGTAATTCTTCCAAGAACCTAGAACTACAAAAGCATCACATACAGGGTTCTGTAAAAGCAAAGCAGAATGAAACAAAATATAAATTAAGAAGGAAGAAAAGAAGAGAAAAACAGTTAAGTTTCTGTTGTGTTCTCCTTCAAGGTCATCTTTTCCTCTAAGTTAGAGCACAAGAGTTAGGAGACTTAGTCTGGATCCATCAATTTAGTGGAAACAGACTTGATGAACTAGCAGAGCAATGATGGTTATGAAAATTATCACTCAGGTGGGGCAAAACAGACTTCATAGAGCAGTTTGGACCAACCATCTTAGAACAGGTGTGTAGACTCCAAGGCTGCAAGTTTCACACACCAGTCACAGACCAGTGTCATGGAGGAGGCAGTACCTGTTGGAAGCAGCGTTCAGCATAGGGGCTCTGGCTCTGGCATTAGGTGAAAGTCTTGTAGGCAGGGATTTTCTACAGGAAAAGTGCTATGAATTTCTATTGCAAGAGAGACCATAGAGACCTAGAGGAGATCAGTTTATAGTGGGTGTAGTGAGGTAACAACGCTGCCTTTTTCTAGTTGTTTCTCCAAAAGGCTTTATCTTTTGTTGCTAGCTTATTCCTCTAATTTTCCCTTTATTCTTAAGATTCTGGAAGGAGCTTGTTGAGGAAAAGACTCTGAGGGGCAGAATTTTTATCAATTGGGGTAGCCAGATCTTTACTTCAATGGGCCCTAGCTAGCTCTCTCTGTAACATAAATGGCTCCCTTGTCTAAAGAGAGGTGAGCGTGTTTTGGATAGGACTTTCATTTTTTTTTTTGTGGTGCTGGGGATCAAACCCAGGGCCTTACAAATACTTGGCAAGCACTCCACCATTGAGCTACATCCCCAGCTCTAGACAAGACTTCTTTTAGTGACAAAATCCAAGGGTGGCATTTATGTGAGAAATTATGGCTCATTAGCCAGGGAGGGGTTAAATATTATATTGCAGCAGGAAAAAAATTTGCAGCCACTACAAAATCTGATAATCTGATTTTCAGGCCCTAGCCTCTAGTATTTTCAAATAAAGAAAAAATGTGGGGCAGTTTCTCAGTCTTCGGTCTATACTGATTGCCACTTGTATGCCATTATCCAAGCTGGACCCCTGCAATATAAGGACGCTGTTGCTTCTGGGCAATGCTTGGCACTGATTCTTTGCTGGACTTGAGCACAACCATTCTCTCCTGGAGTCCTATTACCTTCCTGGAATGGAGTGGGTCTTGGTGACCACCACTGAAAGAAACTGCAGACCTCTGTTCTTTTCCTGTTCTTGGGTATTCTTCATCTCTCTGGTTGTTCCAGTTACCTCTCCTCAATGCACACACTCTCTTCTCTCTCTCCTCCCTGCCTGCCAGGCAGAAGAGAGGTGATATTCACACACTCTCAGCAGCTGTCAGAACACATTCCCTTGGAGTCCCTTTCAATGGCGAAAAGTATTGTTGTCTTCTCATTCTTTCATAGCAGGGATCCAAACATGAACAAAGGTATAGCATAGCATAATGTGACATATCTAACATAAAAAAAGACTATGATCACTGGGCAGCATGGTGATCAATGGTAGTCTAATGTGTAACATGGGGCATGATGCCACCAAGAAGGTTGATGGCTGTAGCCCAGTAGGAAAGTACACGTAGGTGCCTATGTGCCCAGTTCTTCTTGGCAGGAAAGGTAAACAACTACTTGAACTGGTTTGGTTTATGAAAGGATGAGGCAATCATGCTGGAACCAATGCTAAATTTTACCATGCATGTTCTAGGAAATCAGAAAAGCAGCATGTCCGTCCGTGTACATAGATTTTAGGACCCAGTATAAAATGTAAATGTGGGGCACTTGTTCAAAAATGATTCTGAATTTCAAGACAGAGATGGCAAAATATTAAACCAGGCACAGGGACCTTCTGAGTTTGGGGTTCTGTGGGAGGACACTGGTCATGTGCCCATGAAGCTGACCCTGCTTGTGAGTTGATATCAGCCAGAGGAATATCAGCTTTGCCCCGCACTTCAGTCACCGATGGGAAAGCAGTGGGTGTGTTCTCAAGGAACATACCAATTACTCTAGTAAAGGAATCTTTGTTCCCTTGAACAAAATGATCTCTCCAGCCTCTGAGGTGATTTAAGAAGGAAGTGAAATTGTGTTTGATATTAAAAAGAAATTCTGTTGCCATCATAGATAAAATGGTTCTGCTGTCATTCTTGCTTTAGACTTGGAAGGGATAGGCTGTAATTGTGTAGTATCACAAGGGTTTGAATTGTGCCTTTATAGGTATCAAATACTTACTGAGCCAGGACACTGGGAAATTCCTTTCACAGACTAAATTACTAGAACTTCAGGCACTTAAATGAAGGGGTTGGGGTTCTCACTATTAAAAACGATGTTTGTAAATGATTATGTAGTTAATTTCTCTATCAACCAATCTGGAGGAACAAAAGGGTTAAATTGTAACAGAAAAAAAATAGACAAAAGGACAAATTTTCCTGCTGGTAAAGGTAGAAATGCATTACGCTTTAATTTATTTATATTATTAAGAGGAACTGAAAATTCCTTCCCTATGAATACTGAAAGAAGGGGGCAGAAACTTCTGTTAGGAAATTTATATGGAGTCCACCTGTATGATTGTCAAGGTCAACTTCCAAACCAGAGTTTCAGTGGCAGTTCTGTATTTGTAGAAAACGGGTAATGTGTCTACTTACTAATTGAATATATGTTTTCTTGTAGCCACACATGTTTTCTTAGTAATAGGATTAGTGGCTGGGTTCAAAAGGCAGAGCCAAAACCAGGTGTAGTGGCAAACATCTGTAATCCCAGTATTTAGGAGATTGAGGCAGGATTGGCAGTTTGAGGCTAGTCTGGGCTACATAGTGAGACCCCGCCTAAAAAAAAAAAAAAAAGCAAAAAAACAAACCCGAAGAACTACAATGATTACTTTCTGCCCATGGTGTATCCCAGATTCACAGCACCAGCATCACTTGAAAGCTTGCCATAAATATAGAATCTCAGGCCCACCCCAGGCCTACTGAGCCAGAATCTGCCTGTTAGCAAGAATCCCAGGTGATTTCTATGCACAGTAAAGTCTGAGAAAGCTCTGGGAAGGTTCTTCTATCTTTAAAAAATTAACTCTTCTTAGGTGACACAGTGATCAAAATTTAACCAGTAAATACTCTTTGGATTTCAATTTTTGTGAGACCTCTTAAAAGAATAATGTCATTTTACCAGTATGCAGTTTATTACTACTTTCAAAGCACTTTCATGCTTACTTGATTCCTTTATTCTGGGTAACCCATTAAACTAATGCATTTTAATTATTTTACCAATAAATATGAAGTTAGATCTATGATGTATTGCTTTTTTCCACAGGCTATCTAAGAATAGCATAGGTACAGCGCAATCTGAATAAATTATGAGTACAAATTAGACATGAGTTATAAAAACAGAATATAGTGAGGCTGTATTTCTTTTTTGACATTTTTACTGTGTTTCGTTATGATATTTTCGTACATGTATATCAGGTATTTTTATCATATTTCCCCATTACCCTCGCTTGTCTCCCCTCCACCCTCCTTCTGGTCCTCTTCCCAACTAGTCTGTGAGAATATAGTGTCAAGAATCAAAATATATTATGATTCATAGAATCCCAGAAGGGCTCTTCATCATTGGGTAGATTTAATTATTATTCAAGAATAATGTTGATTCCAATTATTAAGAAAAAAATAAGAGGCTCTGCAAGCTATATTATGTGTTTATTTGAAATTGTGAGCAACTTAACTTGAGTGAGCTACAATACAAAAAACAGGTTTATAGATGTGCCTGGACACTGACTGCTGTGAAGATTTGTCTGTAAATCAAGAAGGTGACATTGACGCAATAATGTCACTTAATGAAATCATTTTGATTTTACTATACTGTGCCTCTAAGAGGCATTTAATTAAGCCTGTTATAAGTGGCCTAGCATGGTAGAGCACTTAGGATCTAGTCACAAGTGTTAAGGCTTGTGTAAGAAGTGAGCAGGAAATGGATAAAGCTATTGTGGATTATGCAAGATCTAAATCCAGTCCTAACAATTTTTTAGTTTTCCACGTAAAGTTTGCAAGGAAGTATTTACAAATTGAAAATTCATTAAATATATAGACATAAATAGGAGTCTGTTATGGTTACATCTTAAATGTCTCCCAAAGGCCCATGTGTTATGGCCTGGTCCACAGCCTGTGGTGCTATTGGAAAGTGGTGGCATCTTTAGGAGGTGGGGGGAGGAATTTAGGTCATAGGGACGTGCCCTTGGAGGAGATAATGGGACCCAGCCCCTTCTTTTCTCTCTCTTTGCTTCCTGGCTGCCATGAGGAGAGCACATTTGTGCCACCATGTGTACCCATGCCCAAGGTGATGGAGCCAAAGAACATGGACTAAAACCTCTGAAACTATGTGCCAAAATAATTTTTTCTTCTTTCTAAGCTGATTATCTCAGGTATTTTGTCATGGTAATGGAAAGCTAACACTGGACCTTATTAGGGGAACTGGTTTTTTCCAAATCAGATATGTTGAGAAGAAGTTAGTATAAAGTTACAACTTTTAGGCTTAGTGCTGGGATCTGGTTGGGCCACAAATGTCAGCAAAATTATGGCCCTTAGCTTGATGAAGTTTGTTATCTAATCAGGAGAATTAACATATATATCTCTATAAAAAGATAGCTAAAATGCCAGGCAATGTGTGGTTAAACTGTCAAATAAGTGATTCAGTAAATGCCAAATTAGAGAAGGGAAGTATGGCCAGAATTCAAATATCACTAAGGTATTAGCATGGTGATTAATACCAGATGACTAGGGTTTGGGTTGAGCTTGATTATTTAGTAATTGTAACCTTGTTACTCAACCTTTCTAAATCTCAGTTTTCCCGTCTGTGAAACTGGAATAGTTAAACTAGCACCTTCTAGGCTGTTTTAAGGATTAAATGAAATAATGCATTAGAGGTGCTTAGCAGGATGCGTGGCCCATAGATGTTAGCTAAGAAATCCGCCTTCCTGCTGATTGAAGGACCTAGGGCATTGGGTGTCTGAGGATGGCCTTATTAAAGAGAAACAGCTAGAAATACAGAGACCACCACTTTTGTCCACTTTACCTTTTGCTAAGGCTGTCCCTAAAGGGAAACAACTCAGTTGTTTTCTCCAAAGGTCACAATTTTGATGGCACTGGAAACTCTAGAATACTAATAGGTGGATTTTCAACTGGGCACAATGGCATGCACCTTTAGTCCCAGCTATTGGGAGGTTGACACAGAAGGATAGCTTGAGCCTAGGAGTTCAAGTTCAGCCTGGGCAACACAGCAAGACCTTGTCTCAAAAAGAAAAATATATTCATTTTCTTGACATGTACAATCTAATTTATTTTTTCATAGAATGTTTAGACTACTTTATTTGATGTAATTATCTTTTTTATATGAATTTTTGGGAACTAATGTTGGGTTTCATTTTGACAATTTCATATGTATGTGTAATGTACTTTGATCATATATACCGCCATTACCCTCTCTTGTGTCCTCTGTCCCCATCCCACTGGTGTCCTTCTTCCCAAATAGTTCCCCTTCTACTTTCATGTCTTTTTTTAAAATCTAAATTCCACATGTGAGAGGAAAGAAATGTGATACTGTCTTTCTGAGTGTGGCTTATTTTGCTTAACATGATCATGTCCAGTTCCATCTATTTTCCTGCAAATGACACAATTTTGTTCTTTATGGCTGACTAAAACTCCATTAAGGGCTACAGGTGTGGCTCGAGTAGTAGAGCTCCTGCCTACCAATTGCAAAGCTCTGAGTTCAACATCCAGTACTTCCCAAAAAAGTCAAGGACAACAACAACAAAAAAACTCCACTGAATATATGTATCATACTTTTTGGTAGTACTGTAAGAGGCACTTAAGCTACTTTTGCTGAAAAGCACTGACTCCTTACTTGGGCACACGAGTTAACTAAAAACAGGAGAAGCTTGGCATCCCTGCCTCCATTTTGTATCTGTCTTTGTTCTAAGCCATTCTCTGCAGTCACTTTGCATTCACCTTGGATTCCAGAAAGGACAGAACTGATAACATCTTTATGACAAGAGACTGAAACTTCCCATATGAACGGTGGAGACTTGCAGAACTGACCACCCCTCCAAAGGAGGACAATTACCTATAATGAATGAGGCTGCACCCTGGAGCAGGAGCAACCATCATTTCATGAGAACCAGACTGCTCCCCTCAAGTGATGACAGTGATATCATCTTCTCCAGAACCCCTCTCAGAATCCTTGGACCGAGATAATGGACAACCAGAACTCACCTGTGACTGGGACTGTTCAACTATACATACCTTTGTCCCCTGCCCCCAGTTCTTTTGTCTACTTAACCCTATAGCTCATGTCTTTACCCTAAAGATGGCTGAGGATAAGTTGAGTGCTTACTCTGTGTCTTCCCACAGCATGTCCTGAACCATGTAATAAATCTCATTTCTCTGCCTTCACCATGCTTATCTATTTGGCATTTAGGGGCGGGTGGCTGGACTTGGCATATGGAATCTCAGGAGTTTGTCATGGGTCCAAAACTCTGGTTTCAGTACTGGGGTTTGAACTCAGGGGTTTGCACTTGCTAGGCAGGCGCTCTACTACTTGAGCCACACCCCATCTCATTTTGCTTTAGTTATTTTTCAGATAGGGTCTTGTGCTTTTTTGCCCCAGGGCAGGCCTCAGACCTTGATCTTCCTATCTACAGTCTCTCATATAACTGAGATTACAGGCATGTACCACCACACACAGCTTATTTGTTGAGATGCAGTCTTGATCATTTTTTTACATGGGCTGGCCTTGAACTTCAATCCTCCTGCTCTCTGCCTCCCGAGTAGCTGGTGGTACAGGTGTGAGCCACCATACCCAGCCCAATATACCACATTTTCTTTATCCATTCATCTGTTGATGGGCACCTAGACTATTGTGAATAGTTCTGGGATCAACATTGACGTGCAAGTATTTCTATTGTATGCTGATTTAGATTCCTTAGGGTATATACCCAGGAATAGTACCATAGGATCATATGGAAGTTCAATTTTTACTTTTATGAGGAGCCTCCATACTGATTTCCATAGTGGCTGCACTAATTTACATTCCCACCAGCAGTGTTAAGGGTTTCTCTTCCTGCCCTTATCAGCATTGGTTATTGTTTGTATTCTTGATGATAGCCATTCTGACTTGAATGAGATGGAATCTCAGTGTCATTTTGATTTGTATTTCCCTGATGCCTAAAGATGCTGAGCATTTTTCAAGTATTAATTGGCCATTGTACTTCTTTCGAGAGCTGTCTGTTCAATTCACTTGCCCATTTATTGATTAAATTATTTGTCCTTTTAGTGTTTTTTTGAGTTCTTTATATATTCTGGATATCAAATGATTAGCTGGCAAAGACTTTTTCTCATTCTGTAGGCTGTCTCTTCACTCTGGTAATTGTTTCCTTTTCTGTGCAGAAACTTTCTAACTTGATGCAGTCCTATTTGCCAATTCTTACTACTATTTTTTGAGCTACTGGAGTCTTATTCAGAAACCCATTCTAATTTCTACAATCGAAACTACCTGAGGATGTCTAAGGTCCAAGCCTGCTGCGTTTGGAAGACAGAAATAAGATTCTGGTTCAGTGGGTTCCAAGGTCAAAAGGAAAGGGGCTGTCTGAAGGAGGAAGGGAGAATGTCAACTAGCAGAACCAGTTTCCATACTATTCCTGCAAAGCCTTGCCATCTGGTGGTCATCCTATGAATTACTACTTTTTTGTGATACTGCAAATTCAGGGCGTTGAACCCAGGGCACTGCAGTGCTAGGCAAGCAATCTATCACTGAGCTAAATCGCCAGCCCCACAACATTCTTTCCCCCTATGACTTCGTCTTAATGTGCAGACTGTCACTCCGGTATTAACTGATAGAGCAGTATGATACACTGTATTAGTTTTCTGTGGCTACTGTAATGGCTTAAAACAACAGACATTTGTTCTCTTATAGTCCTAGAGGCCAGAAGTCCAAAATCAAGGTGACAGCAGTGCTGTGCTGTCTCCACAGGCTCCAGGGGAGGATCTGTGCCCTGTGTCTGTCTTCCAGCTTTGGGTGTTGCTAGTGTTCTCCAGCTTGTGGCCAGGTCACTCCAATCTCTGTCACCATCTTTACATGGCCTTCTCCTCTTTTATGTGTCTAATTTTCTTTAGGCTCTCTATTACAAGGACACTAGTTTTGGCATTTAAGATCCACTCAGAAAATCCAGGACTTTTTTGCCTCACATCAAAATTCTTTTTTTTTACTTTTTAAATTTTTTTTATTATTATTCATATGTGCATACAATGCTTGGGTCATTTCTCCCCCCTGCCTCCACTCCCTCCATTACCACCCACCCCAACTCCTCCCTCTCCCCCCCACCCCCTCGATACACAGCAGAAACTATTTTGCCCTTATCTCTAATTTTGTTGAAGAGAGAGTATAAGCAATAATAGGAAGGAAAAAGGGTTTTTGCTGGTTGAGATAAGGATAGCTATACAGGGAGTTGATTCACATTAATTTCCTGTGCATGTGTGTTACCTTCTAGGTTAATTCTTTTGGATCTAACCTTTTCTCTAGTTCCTGGTCCCCTTCTCCTATTGGCCTCAGTTGCTTTTAAGGTATCTGCTTTAGTTTCTCTGCATTGAGGGCAACAAATGCTAGCTAATTTTTTAGGTGTCTTACCTATCCTCACCCCTCTCTTGTGTGCTCTCACTTTCATCATGTGCTCAAAGTCCAATCCCCTTGTTGTGTTTGCCCTTGATCTAATGTCCACATATGAGGGAGAACATATGATTTTTGGCCTTTTGGGCCAGGCTAACCTCACTCAGAATGATGACCTCCAGTCCCATCCATTTACCTGTGAATGATAACATTTCGTTCTTCTTCATGGCTGCATAAAATTCCATTGTGTATAGATACCACATTTTCTTAATCCATTCATCAGTAGTGGGGCATCTTGGCTGTTTCCATAACTTGGCTATTGTGAATAGTGCCGCAATAAACATGGGTGTGCAGGTGCCTGTGGAGTAACCTGTGTCACAGTCTTTTGGGTATATCCCCAAGAGTGGTATTGCTGGATCAAATGGTAGATCAATGTTTAGCTTTTTAAGTAGCCTCCAAATTTTTTTCCAGAGTGGTTGTACTAGTTTACATTGCCATCAACAGTGTAAGAGGGTTCCTTTTTCCCCGCATCCTCGCCAACACCTGTTGTTGATGGTGTTGCTAATGATGGCTATTCTAACAGGGGTGAGGTGGAATCTTAGTGTGGTTTTAATTTGCATTTCCTTTATTGCTAGAGATGGTGAGCATTTTTTCATGTGCTTTTTGGCCATTTGAATTTCTTCTTTTGAGAAAGTTCTGTTTAGTTCACTTGCCCATTTCTTTATTGGTTCATTAGTTTTGGGAGAATTTAGTTTTTTAAGCTCCCTATATATTCTGGTTATCAGTCCTTTGTCTGATGTGTAGCTGGCAAATATTTTCTCCCACTCTGTGGGTGTTCTCTTCAGTTTAGGGACCATTTCTTTTGATGAACAGAAGCTTTTTAGTTTTATGAGGTCCCATTTATCTATGCTATCTCTTAGTTGCTGTGCTGCTGGGGTTTCGTTGAGAAAGTTCTTACCTATACCTACTAACTCCAGAGTATTTCCTACTCTTTCCTGTATCAACTTTAGAGTTTGAGGTCTGATATTAAGATCCTTGATCCATTTTGAGTTAATATTGGTATAGGGTGATATACATGGATCTAGTTTCAGTTTTTTGCAGACTGCTAACCAGTTTTCCCAGCAGTTTTTGTTGAAGAGGCTGCTATTTCTCCATCGTATATTTTTAGCACCTTTGTCAAAGACAAGTTGGTTATAGTTGTGTGGCTTCATATCTGGGTCCTGTATTCTGTTCCACTGGTCTTCATGTCTGTTTTTGTGCCAGTACCATGCTGTTTTTATTGTTATTGCTTTGTAATATAGTTTGAAGTCAGGTATTGAGATACCTCCTGCATTGTTCTTTTGACTGAGTATTGCCTTGGCTATTCGTGGCCTCTTGTGTTTCCATATAAATTTCACAGTAGATTTTTCAATCTCTTTAATGAATGTCATTGGAATTTTGATGGGAATTGCATTAAACATGTAGATTACTTTTGGGAGTATAGACATTTTTACTATGTTGATTTTCCAATCCATGAGCATGGAAGATCTCTCCACTTTCTATAGTCTTCCTCAATCTCTTTCTTCAGAAGTGTATAGTTTTCCTTGTAGAGGTCTTTCACATCCTTTGTTAGGTTTACACCTAGGTAATTGATTTTTTTTGAGGCTATTATAAATGGAATTGTTTTCATACATCTTTTTCAGTTTGCTCATTGTTAGTGTATAGAAATGCTAATGATTTTTCTATGTTGATTTTATATCCTGCTACCTTGCTGTAGCTATTGATGATGTCTAGAAGCTTCTGAGTAGAGTTTTTTGGGTCTTTAAGGTATAGGATCATGTCATCTGCAAATAGGGATATTTTGACAGTTTCTTTACCTATTTGTATTCCTTTTATTCCTTCTTCTTGCCTAATTGCTCTGGCTAGGAATTCCAGTACTATGTTGAATAGGAGTGGAGATAGTGGGCATCCTTGTCTGGTTCCTGATTTTAGAGGGAATGGTTTCAGTTTTTCTCTGTTAAGTATAATGCTGGCTGTAGGTTTGTCATATATAGCTTTTATAATGTTGAGGAACTTTCCTTCTATTCCTAGTTTTCTTAGAGCTTTTATCATGAAATGGTGTTGGATCTTATCAAAGGCTTTTTCTGCATCTATTGAGATGATCAAGTGGTTTTTGTCTTTGCTTCTGTTAATGTGGTTTATTACGTTTATTGATTTTCATATGTTGAACCACCCTTGCATTCCTGGGATGAAGCCTACCTGGTTGTGGTGAATAATCTTTTTGATGTGTTGCTGAATTCGGTTTGCCATTATTTTGTTGAGGATATTTGCATCAATGTTCATTAAGGAGATTGGCCTATAGTTCTCCTTTTTGGAGGTTTCTTTGCCTGCTTTTGGGATAAGTGTAATACTGGCTTCATAAAATGTGTTTGGCAGTTTTCCTTCCCTTTCTATTTTGTGGAACAGTTCAAGGCGAGTTGGTATCAGTTCTTCTTTAAAGATCTGATAGAATTCAGCAGAGAATCCATCAGGTCCTGGACTTTTCTTTTTGGGGAGACTCTTGATTGCTGCTTCAATTTCATTTTGTGCTATAGATCTATTCAGGTGATTATTGTCCTCTTGGTTCAGTTTTGGATGATCATGTGTATCTAGAAATCTGTCCATTTCTTTTAGATTTTCAAATTTATTTGAATATAGGTTCTCAAAGTAGTCTCTGATGTTTTCCTGGACTTCCATGGTGTTTGTTGTTATCTCCCCTTTTGCATTCCTGATTCTACTAATTTGGGTTTTTTCTCTCCTCACTTTAGTCAGGTTTGCCAGGGGTCTATCAATGTTGTTTATTTTTTCAAAGAACCAACTTTTTGTTTCATTAATTCTTTGTATGGTTTTTTTGGTTTCTATTTCATTGATTTCAGCTCTTATTTTTATTATTTCTCTCCTTCTATTTGTTTTGTGATTTGCTTGTTCTTCTTTTTCTAGGAGTTTGAGATGTATCATTAGGTCATTGATTTGGGATCTTTCAGTCTTTTTAACATATGCTCTCATGGCTATAAACTTTCCTCTCAGGACTGCCTTTGCTGTGTCCCATATGTTCCGGTAGATTGTGTTTTCATTTTCATTGACTTCCAGGAACTTTTTAATTTCCTCTTTTATTTCATCAATGATCCATTGTTCATTAAGTAATGAGTTATTTAGTTTCCAGCTGTTTGCATGTTTTTTGTCTTTACTTTTGTTGTTGAGTTCTACTTTTACTGCATTGTGATCAGATAGTATGCATGGTATAATTTCTATTTTCTTATATTTGCTGAGGCTTGCTTTGTGCCCTAGGATATGATCTATTTTGGAGAAGGTTCCGTGGGCTGCTGAGAAGAATGTATATTGTGTAGAAGTTGGATGAAATGTTCTGTAGACATCAAGTAGGTCCATTTGATCTACTGTGTATTTTAGATCTTGGTTTTCTTTATTGATTTTTTGTTTGGATGACCTATCTATTGCTGATAATGGGGTGTTAAAGTCTCCCACAACCACTGTGTTGGCATTAATATATGCTTTTAGGTCTTTCAGGGTATGTTTGATGAAATTGGGTGCATTGACATTGGGTGCATACAGGTTGATGATTATTATTTCCTTTTGGTCTATTTCCCCTTCTATTAGTATGGAATGTCCTTCTTTATCTCATTTGATCAATGTAGGTTTGAAGTCTACTTTGTCAGAGATAAATATTGCTACTCCTGCCTGTTTTCAGGGGCCATTGGCTTAGTAAATCTTCTTCCAGCCTTTCATCCTAAGGCTATGCTTATTTCGGTCAGTGAGATGGGTCTCCTGTAAGCAACAAATTGTTGGATCTTCCTTTTAATCCATCTCGTCAAGCGATGACTTTTGATGGGTGAATTAAGTCCATTAACGTTAAATGTTACTACTGATAGGTATGTGGTGATTCCTGTCATTTAGTTGTCTTAGTTGTTTGAAAGTTTGATTGTGTGTACCTAAGTTGAGGTTACTCTCTACTTTCTTGCTTTTTCTTTTCCTGTGGTTTGGTGCTGCCTGTCTTTTCATGGTTAAGTTGGGTTTCACTTTCTGTGTGCAGAATCCCTTGAAGAATCTTTTGTAGGGTTGGCTTTGTGGTCACATATTGTTTTAGTTTCTGCTTATCATGGAAGACTGTTATTGCTCCATCTATTTTGAGTGATAGTTTTTCTGGGTAGAGTATCCTGGGATTGAAGTTATTTTCATTCAGTGCCCAGAAGATCTCACCCCACGCTCTTCTTGCTTCTAATGTTTCTGTTGAGAAGTCTGCTGTGATTTTGATGGGTTTACCTTTGTATGTTACTTGTTTTTTCTCTCTTACAGCCTTCAATATTCTTTCCCTAGTTTCTGAACTTGTTGTTGTAATGATGATGTGTTGTGGGGTAGTTCTATTTTGATCTGGTCTGAGGCCTCTTGCATCTGTATGGGAATATCTTTCTCCAGATTTGGGAAATTTTCCGTTATTATTTTGTTGAATATATTACGCATTCCCTTCGCTTGCACCTCTTCTCCTTCTTTGATGCCCATGATTCTCAAGTTTGGTCTTTTGATGGAGTCAGTGAGTTCTTGCATTTTCTTTTCACAGGTCTTGAGTTGTTTAATTAATAATTCTTTGGTTTTTCCTTTAATTACCATTTCATCTTCGAGTTCTGAGATTCTGTCTTCTGTTTGTTCTATTCTGCTGGATTGGCCTTCCGTTTTGTTTTGCAGTTCTGTTTCGTTCTTTTTTCTGAGGTTTTCCATATCCTGGGTGGTTTCCTCTTTAATGTTGTCTATTTTTGTCCTGAGTTCATTTATCTGTTTATTCATCGTGTTCTCTGTTTCACTTTGGTGTTTATACAGTGCCTCTATGGTTTCCTTTATTTTTTCTTTTGCTTTTTCAAATTCTCTATTTTTGTTGTCTTGGAATTTCTTGAGTGTCTCCTGTACATTTTGGTTGACCATATCCAGTATCATCTCTATAAAATTTTCATTGAGTACCTGTAGTATGTCTTCTTTTAAATTATTCTTGTGGGCTTCATTGGGTTCTTTAGCATAGTTTATCTTCATTTTGTGGGAGTCTGGATCTGAGTATCTGTTTTCTTCATTTACCTCTGATTCCTGTACTAGTTTTTTGCTGTGGGGAAACTGTTTTCCCTGTTTTTTCTGTCTTCCCATCATTGTCCTTGGTGTTGTTACTGTTCCTGTACTGTGTACAATTAAGTATTTTCTAGCTTGTAATAATAACAATGGTGATATTTAGAATGGAAGGGTGAGAGGAGATGGAAAGCAAAGAAGTTAAAGAAAAAGGGAAAAACAAATAAACAGACAAGTAGGAAAAAACAAAACAAAGAGTGAAACAAAAAAGTTTCAAAGATATAAACAGAGAGCATTAGTGTACTAATTGACAGTACGCTTGTCAGCGTCTTCCCAAGCTGTCTGGGCGTGGGAGACTGGTGGCCCAGGGCATGTTAATTCTTCTTGATCTAACCTTTTCTCTAGTCCCTGGTCCCCTTCTCCTATTGGCCTCAGTTGCTTTAAGGTATCTGCTTAAGTTTCTCTGCGTCGAGGGCAACAAATGCTAGCTAATTTTTTAGGCATCTTACCCATCCTCATATCTCTCTTGTGGGCTCTCGCTTTTATCTTGTAATCAAAGTTCAATCCCATTGTTGTGTTTGCCCTTGATCTAATGTCCACATATGAGGGAGAACATATGATTTTTGGTCTTTTTGGCCAGGCTAACCTCACTCAGAATGATGTTCTCCAATTCCATCCATTTACCAGCGAATGATAACATTTTGTTCTTCTTCATGGCTGCATAAAATTCGATTGTGTATAATAGATACCACATTTTCTTGATCCATTTGCCAGACCACAAACTCTAAAGTTGATACAGGAAAGAGTAGGAAATACTCTGGAATTTGTAGTTATCGGTAAGAACTTTCTCAATGGAACCCCAGCAGCACAGCAACTAAGAGATAGCATAGATAAATGGGACTTCATAAAACTAAAAAGCTTCTGCTCAACAAAAGAAAAAGTCTCTAAACTGAAGAGACCAACCACAGAGTGGGAGAAAATATTTGCCAGTTACACATCAGACAAAGGACTGATAACCAGAATATAGAGGGAACTTAAAAAACTAAATTCTCCCAAAACTAATGAGCCAATAAAGAAATGGGCAAGTGAACTAAACAAAACATCAAAATTCTTAACATCTGTAAAGATACTTTTCCCAAGCGGTATACTGAGAATTTGATTCAGATATCTTCTAGGGTGGGGGTGTTTTCAGCCTAACAGTTCTTCTAGTCTTTATTATCCTTTATTATCGATATTTAATATATAAGATTGAACTACCGATTCAGTGTAGGCTTGAGTGACTAGGACACAGGATGTTGAATTTTGAAGTAAGGGTAGGATAGGGAAAAAAATGTCAGGAATGTTAACTTTTCCAGGGAAGAGTGGCTAAGGGTGGAGGGCTGAGAGACCCTGGGCAGTCAGAGTACCCTGGTGACATGCATGTGGAGGATAAAGGGCAAGAGTTAACTTTGGTCTTTCTCATTCCTTCCTTTGGTACTGGGGTTTGAACTCAGGGCTTTGAACTTACAAAGCAGATGCTCTACCACTTGACCCACACCACCAGCCCTTGGCTTCATGGTTTTGCTACATAAGTATTAATCTCAAATTTCAAAAATCTTGAATCAAGATTTAAAAAAATATGTATGTATGTATGGCTTCTTTATATTCATAAATGCAAAATGAATTTATTTGTGCATAAGTATTTAGATGGCATAACAGCTTCTTACAAAGTATAAACATGTTCATATCATTTATTTTTATCTTTGTGTTCACCTAGTTGAATGAAATGTCTACTGAAATGAAATATTTTCTCCTTTACCTTTAGTTCTTTTGTCCCTAAATGGTTATACTTAAAGATTTGTAGATACTCAATGAGTTTGTGCTACAAGCACAAATTAAGCAAATGTGCAAATTGAGTAAATGTGTATGAATGGTCCTGGGCCTCGTGGCTGTGTAGGACTTGAACAGAATCTGATGCAGTGGAAACTCTGTAACCTAGGCTACATAGCAAGACCCTATCTTAAAAAATTCTTGACACATTTTTCAAAAGTAATTTTTATATAAATGCATTAACATTCAAGTACAAAACAAGTCAAATTACCAGAAAAGAATATAGTTAGATATTTACATTTTCTTGGAGGGGGTTAGGAAATGATTTTCTAAGCATAAAACAAATGCATAAAAAGAGGTATAAATAAATTTGTGTAGAACACCTGCCTCACAAATGCAAAGTCCTGGGCTCAAACCCCAGTACTGCCAAAAAAAGAAAGTAAATTTGTACAGCCACTGTGGAAAACGGTATGGACGTTCTCCAAAAAGTGGAAAATAGAACTACCATATCATCCAGCAACCCCCTACTGAGTATACGTCCAAAGTAAATGAAATTAGAGTTGGAAGTGTGGCTCAAGTAGTAGAGTGCCTGTCTAGCAACCTCAAGGTCCTGAGTTCAAACTCCAGTACTGCAAAAAAAAAAAAAAGTAAATGAAATCAGTATGTTGAAGAGACATCTTCATGCCCAGGTTCAATAGCCTGGATATAAAATCAACCTAAGTGTCCATCCCTGGATGGATAAAGAAATGGCATAGATACAAAGTGGAATACTACTCACCTTTACAATGGAAGAAAATGTTGTCATTTGATACAGCATGGATAAATCTGGAGGACATTATGTTAAGTGAAATAACTCAGGCACAGGAAGACAAATATATAATCTCATTTATTTGTGGAATCTAAAACATGATCTCATAGAAGCAGAGATCAGAGGCTGGGGTAGAGGGTGGGTGTGGTCATTAGAGAGATGTTGGTCCAAAGATATGAAATTTCAGTTAGAAAGAATAAAAATTAGAGATCTATTATACAACATGGTGACTATAATTAATAGCAATGTATTCTTGAGAGCTTGTTTGGAGGTTCTAGCAGGGGAGCGCAGCTACTTGTATGCCCTTGACCGAAGAATGGTCCTCCTCTATCGGGGATGGTCGTCCTCTTTGACCGAGCGTGCAGCTTCGGGAGGGACGCACATGGAGCGGTGAGGGAGGAAGGGGACACCCGCCTAGCCAGCCAGATCAGCCGAATCAACCCTGGTGATCAATGGGGTGACAGATGTCACAGCCAGATCGCCCTCACATCCATAGCAATGTATTCTTGAAAATTGCTAAGAGGTTTTAAGTGTTCTCATTACAAAAATGTTAAGCATCTGAGGTAATGCATATGTGAAAAGTGAAAAGTTACAGTTGATGAAGAAAGGCATGAAAGCAAAGGTGGGTAATGTTAAATGTTAGTAAATGTTAATTTAATGTTAAATGTTAAATGTTACTAAAACAAACATTTATGCTGGAACAATAGTGCAATTCCATATTTTTTGGCAGCAATGAAGTGCTTCATGGAGCTTAAGAAAGGAAGATCCCATAAGTAGATGAAGCTGTTTTAATATGTTATTACAGAGATACATGAAAAGGATTGCTAACTGAGCCAAGAGAAATAACTGAAGGCAGAAGAAACTGTCAAATCTCTCATACAATGTAGAAGTACCCATAAGTTCAAAGCTAGGAGAGGCTGATGGAACAGACTCGTTTAGAACTATCATAAAAATGATCATGCAATAGTTTGACAGTGGTTTTTTAAAAACTTCTTACAGTTACATAAAATAACAGTGCATTTTATAATCTACAGTTTTGTGGATTTAATGATATATAGTATATACTAGGTAGTTGATTGCAGGATTTCTTATAAAAGCATAAAAACTGAAAGTGAGCCGGCTGCTGGTGGCTCATGCCTGTAATCCTAGCTATTTGGGAGGCTATCAGGAAGATCACAGTTCAAAGCCAGCCCTGGCCAAAAAAAAGGAAATTGTGTGAAGCTGTGTGTGGTGATGCATGCCAATGAAGTGTAAAAGCCTGGGCAAAAAGTGCAACCCTATCTCCAATATAAGCAGAATAAAAGGGGCTGGAGGTGTGTCTCAAGTGGTAGAGTGCCTGCCTAGCAAGTATGAATCTCTGAGTTCAAACCCCAGTACCACAAAAACAAACAAACAAACAACTGAGAACCACCCCAAATTATAGTACATCCATTCAAGGGAGTAATATAATTTTGGGGTAAGTCTATATGAACTATCAGTGGATGATAACCACAATATATTATTAAAGTTTTTTAAAAGCAAGTTGAAGAACTATATGTGCATCTGTGCATTTCCGTTTTCAATATGGTGGACAGACCCAATGATCGACTGCCCCTCACCTTTGGTATTTATGCCCTTATGGAATCCCTTGACCTTAACTGTGAGTAGTACCTGTGACTTGTTTCTAGCCAAAAGAATATGACAAAGATTGTGGGATGTAATGCCATGATTAAGGTAAAGGGATTTTAAAGATGTAACTAAAGTCTCAAATCTGGTCATGTGGGTTAGTCAAAGGGGAGATTATTTTGAATGGCCAAAGCCAAAGCCTGCACAAGAAGAACATGGCCCTGACAGAAGTGGAGAAACTCTCTCCATTGCTGCCATGTGTGAGAGGGTCACATGGCAAGGATCTGCAAGGAACCTCTGGCAGTTAAATGGGCCCCACCCTGTAGCCAGCAAAAAAACAGGGGCCTCAGTTCTACAACTGAAAGAAGATGAATTCTACCAGTACTCCAAGAATATTTCAAAGTAGAAACTAGTGATGAGACTGCTGCCAGGGCCAACACTTAGAGTGCAGTCTGGTAAGACTTTGAAGCAGAGAATCCAACTAAACTGCAAACTGTGAGATAATAAACATGTGTTTGAGATAATATATGTGTGTTGTTTTAAGCTGCTGAGTTTGTGGTGATTTGTTAGGCAGCAGAAAAAGCTAATACAGACCTAATTGCAAAAATGTGTACAAATTTTGTAACCAACAGTTAGTAATATTTGTCTCAGGAGGTAAGACTTCAGAGAACTTCTACTTTTTGTAATCTACATTTTTGTGATTAAAAAAAATTACTTTATGTTGGCGAGATGCAGGGGAAAAGGAACCCTGATATACTGTTGATGAGCATGTAAATTACTACAACCACTACGGAAAACAGTATGGAGTCTCCTCAAAAAACTAAAAATAGAACTGCTGTATGATCCATTATATACTAGGGATATACCAAAAGGAATGTAAGTCAGGTTACACTAAAGGCACCTGCACACCCATGTTTATTACAGTATTATTCACAATAGCTAAGCTATGGAAAGATGCCACACTACTGATGAATGGATTAAGAAAATGTGGTATTTATATGGAATGGAATTTTATTCAGCTGCAAAGAATGAAATTTTGTCATCTGTAGGTACATGGATGGAACTGGAGGACATCTTAAGTGAAGTGTCAGGTTCAGAAAGCCAAAGACCGCATGTTTTCTCCCATATGTGGAATATAGACCCAATACAAATACAAGCAATATTATGAAAAACAGTTCACAGTAAGGAAGGGTCACATATGAGAGAGGGAGGGTAAAAGAAGGTAGTTAAGAAGGTGAACATAGTTGATGTACTTCCTATATGAGAATGAATATAGAATTTTTAAACTTGTTGAAATCACCGTAAGAAGAGGATTAAGGTAGAAAGGAGAAAAATAGAGGAGATGAACCAATTCAGATTATAATACCTATGTACAAGATATCTTAAACAAACATGTCATTTAAAGAAAAAGGAGAACAGGAGGGCATAACAGGTACTGTCTGGGGGGTTGGTACCAGTGGGAGGTGGGAGGAGGTGGGGAAGGGGTGTGGGAGGGTGAATATGGTACAAATACTATATACACATGTATATAAATAGAAAAATGAGGCCTCCTGAGACTGTTCCAGGAATGGGGGGAGGTCAGATAAAGGAGAATGATGGAGGGGGTGAATTCAGCTATAATATTATAAGAACTTTTGTAAATGTCACAATGTACCCCCAGAACAATTAATAAACTTTTTAAAAAATAAATTAAAAAACTTTAAAAAACTATTTTAGTGAAAGGCACCAGTAGTTTATGCCTGCAATCCTAGCTTCTTGGGAGGCTGAGATTGGGAGGACTGGGATTCAAGGCCAGCCTGGGCAAATAGTTCATGAGACTCTATCTCCAAAATAAGCTGAGCAAAATAAGCTGGATGTGGGGCTGAAGTGGTAGAGTACCTGCTTTGCAAGTATGAAGCCCTGAGTTCAAACATCAGTCACCCCCAACGCACACTAAAACTGCTTTAGTGATACAGCACTTGCCTGCATATATGAGGCCCTGGGTTCAATCCCCAATACTGAATTGCATAAAACAGACACTATTTTATAATTCATGTAATAATTATGAATTTTCTTTATGATTTTCAGAAGGCAAGTTCTCTTCTCATATATATCTAGCTCAGCCCTCATCCCAGTCAAGATAGATAAGAAACTCATTCCTATGTTTTGGGGTCCCTTCCAGCTTTCCCCTTGTGTGGTCATGCAGGACATTTGGGACTAATGCAGTTTCAACAATTTGAAGAAGATTCTCTGATTCCCAGTCTATCATCACTGCCTTCCTTGGATTTCCTTGCCTATGGCTTTCCTGATACACTCAAAGGACTTCAGAAGTAACTGAGAACACAGTGGTTTTCTTGGAGGTTTCCAGGCAGCTGTGGCTAGTGTCCATTGTCTCAGAGAATACAGCATGGACCTGTTCCAGTAATTCCTCTTCTTTTCACTATCAAGGAAGTTACCAGTACATTCTCCCTTCCTGTCCTGGCATCAGCCCCTCACCCATTCTGGGCCAATTCCAGTCTAAATTTTTAGTGCTCCTAATAGTTGTGACTTAAATCACAGTTTTCTTCATGAAAGGATCTTAGGGACTTGCGGTGTAGCTCAGTGATAGAGCACTTTCCTAGCATGGGTGAAGCCCTGGGTTCCATCCCCAGCACTGCAGAAAAAAAGAGAATGGCTCCTAAAACATAAAGAGCTTACATCTCATCTACAAAGGCTTTGATGTCTTTCCTCAAGAGGTAGAAGGGAAAGAATAACCTTAGAATCCTTTTGTCTGGGTGTGGTAGTGAGACCCCATCTCAACCAACAAAAAGCTGGGCATGTGTCACATGTCTGTCGTCCAAGCTACTCAGGAATCATAGGAGGATCATAGTCCAGGTTGGCCCAGGCATAAATGTGAGACCCTATCTCCAAAATAACCAAAGCAAAAATGGCCTGGAAGTGTGGCTCAAGTGGTAGAGAGCCTGCCTAGCAAGTATAAGGCCCTGAGTTGAGTTCAAACCCCAATACCTCCAAAACAAAAACACAAGACTCCTTTAGCTATCCTTGGAAAGTTTAAGTGTAAACTAGTACCACTACAGATTAACTTTCTGCATTAGCAAGTGTCATTTTTGTAATCAGAATGCACAATATTTAAATAAATATATGTACAAAGCAAAGGAAAGAGAAGTAAGGGCTTGAGCCCTGGAACTTTATGCATGACCTGGTTCATTGGCACCCTAGCAGACAAGTGCTGCTTTTCACAGGGAAACTTGGAATCAATATGAATATGTGGTCACCAACCTCAATTGGCCCTTAACTCTGCTCAGCAATCTCACCCTACTTCTTTGGTCAGCTCATTCCTTGATATCCCCAAAACTCTTTTTTCAACTCTCCAGTCCTGTTATTTTCCCCATTGTCTCTCTCAGTACATGATCTTATTCTTTTTTTTTTTCAGAGTAAATATCAGTTTGGCATTCTCTCAACTTCTTCCTGCTATGAAACATACATCCATCCTATTAAAACAAAAGAAGTAGTCACCCCTGCTTTGGTGAGTGGGTATTGATAAGAACTGCCCCTTACCACCATTCTGCAGCCTGAGCTGCAGCTGGTCTCATCCCTTGCAGAACAAAGCCCACTGTCCCTTATCTCCTGCCACCTCCCTTTGCCTGTCCCTAGACCTTGCTTTCTCCCAAATGCTACCTAAGGCCAGACCCACTGAGAGAAGCTGCTGTGCCATTTTTTCTCGGCCAGCCAGCCTGCTTATTAAACTTTTGGACATGAGATACCGCTCGTGAGCCTCCTTTGTGTGCAATGTGCGGCGTTTTCCTAACATTTTGGTGCCAAAACCCAGGTCCAGGTGAGCTTCTGGCATCGATCTTGCTCTCCCAATCAGTAAATTCAGGTCCTCCTGATACACACTGTGCTCCCAAGCCTACTTTGGCCCCAAGGCAGACATCCCCTATATAGGGGTGCCTGGTGTGGTGATTATACCGGCTGCCTTCCTTAAGCCTGGATAAACTTACTGAGATTTGAGCTGCTTTGCCGGGACCCCTGACCCCAGACTAGTGCCTCCATCGCCACTCTTGCTCACAGGGAACCTCCTCAAGGCCAGTGTGCTCCCATTACTCGCCCACCACTGGTTGATTTCCTTGGTCCTTCCTTGGTGAGCTCCTTCGCGCTGTTGTGCCGTGAGTCGTGGTTCTCTCTCTGTCTCTTGGTTGGTCAAAATCCTAGTATTAGGTCCTGGCTCACTCACCTCCAGGAACCAGGTTCCTGGGGCATGGACGATCCTCTTGGTGAAGACATTCCCTTGAGGTCCTCTACTCCTCTGTTTCGTCCAGGAAAGCAATATCTTGGGGACACCCACCATATTCTTCCTCGGCCTGGGTCTCACCATGGGGACTGGACCTTCCAAAATTCCCTCAGATGCTCCTCTGGGCTACCTACTGGCCAACCTCAAGCCCTTACAGCTCTCACCTGATCTCAAAGCCCAAAACTCATTTTTCTTTCCAATCAGGGTAGGCCACAATACCAATTGGACAATGACTCAAAATGGCCGCTTAATGGCATGCTTGACCCTAACATTCTCAGGGATCTCTATAACTTCTGTGAATGCACTGGAAAGTGGAAGGAGATTCCCTATATCCAGGCCTTCTCTTACCTCTGCTCTAAACCTTCTCTCTGTACCCCTTGCTCCCCTGCCCAGGTCCTTCTGGCTACAAAGACCCCAACTACCCTCCCTAACTCCAATGCTTTCCCTTCTTTCGATCCTGCTGATGAGCCTCCACCCTAGTAGACATGGGCTGCCATTGTTCAACCATTGGCTCCCACCCCTCCTTCCACCCTTCCTCCGCTCCTCCCTCTGCTTCCCCTTCCCCCTCCCCTCCTACCAATTCAGAACCACTGAATCCCCTGAGTCCTCCACACACTCGCTCTCATGGACCCCCCCAGCCAACTGGTTTCCCTCTACCCCCTCTGAGAAGTGGCTGGCACCGAGGGTATCATGTGAGTTCATGTTCTCTTTTCTCTCACAGACCTGTCTCAAATTAAAAAAACGACTCAGTTCCTTCACCACTAACTCTGACTCTTATATTAAAGAATTTCAATATTTGGCCCAACCTTATAGCCTCACCTGACATGACATTTATACCATCCTCTCCTCAACCCCTCTCCCAGAGGAGAGACAAAGGGTCTGGGATGCGGCTAAGACACATGCAAATGAGATTCACCACACCACCCCTGCGGTTCCAGAGACAAAACCCCATGGGAATGTTGGCGGTTCCAGAGACAAAACCCCATTGGGACTATCAAACTAATGGCACAACTTCCAGAGACCAGATGGTCACCTGTCTAATGGCAGGGTTAAAAAGGGCTGCCCAAAAGGTTGTTAATTTTGATAAACTCAGAAAAATTCAATAAGAGGAAAAAGAAAATCCAGCCAATTTCTTGTCCTGACTCACAGAGGCACTACAACGCCATACCAAAGTTGATCCTAAAACACAAGACGGGACAATTATTCTTATGACCCATTTTATCTTCCAATCAGCTCCAAATATAAAAAAAAAAGTTAAAACAACTAAAAAATGGTCCTCAGACTCCACAGGCTGAAATTTTAAATGTGGCTTTTAAGGTTTCTAATTACCATGAGGAACAGCAAAGGGCTGATAAGGAGAGGAGAGATAAGACCAGATTCCAGATGTTGGCCCAAGCCCTTTGACAAAACCCCCTGGCTCCCAACTCACAAGGCCAGGGAAAATCCCGAATGCCTCCCAGCCCATGTTTTTAGTGTGGCCTTGAGGGACACTGGGCCCATGCCTATCCTAAGATATGCCACCCATCAGGACCATGTCCTAAGTGCAAACAGGAGGGGCACTGGGCAAGGGACTGCTCCTCCACTTCTCAAGGTGGGGAGTCTAGACCCCCTCAATGTTCCTCCTCCCTAACTGATTTTCTAGGACTAGCAACCATGGCAGAAGACTGACGGAGCCCAGGACTCTCAGGCCCAAAGACCATAACTTCACGGGAGCCCAGGGTAATGGCCATGATTAACGGTAGGCCTATCTCTGTCCTCCTGGACACCAGCGCCACTTTTTCTGCCTTGCCGGAGTTATGGGGACCTACCAAGCCTTCTTCAACCTCCATAGTCGGGGTGGAGGGAACTCCTACCCAGCCCTTAATGACCTTTCCCTTAACTTGCATACTGGGAGATACCCTCTTTACTCATTCCTTCCTAGTGCTACCTAATTGTCCTACTCCACTATTAGGAAGAGACATTTTAACAGAATTTCAGGCCACCCTTACCTTACATCCATTCCTACAAAAGCTGCAACCCATCAACCCCTCGTCTCCATCCTCATGGTCCCTCCTCACCATCATAGGTGTCTTGCTTCCATAAGCTTGTCCCAACTCCTTGCCCTTACTGGCAACATGGTGAACCCCATTGTATGGGATCTCAAAAACCCCTCTGTTGCCTCACATCATCAGCCAATTGTTACTACTCTCAAAGATTCTTCTACTTTCCCAAACCAATCTCATATCACATCTCTCTAACCTACCTACAGGGTCTAAAGCCTATTATCTTGGAGCTTCTGGCTAAGGGCCTGCTCCACCCAACTCACTCTCCCTACAACACTCCTATTCTACCTGTAAAAAAGCCCAGTGGGTCTTACCGATTGGTACAGGATCTCTGCTTGATCAATGCAATGATGACTCCTATACACCCAGTAGTGCCCAACCCCTCCACTCTCCTGTCTCTCTTCCCCGATACCACCACCCATTTCACAGTCCTACACCTAAAGGATGCTTTCTTCGTTATCCCAGTCCACCCACAGTCCCAAAACCTCTTTGCCTTCACCTGGACTGATCCAGATTCTCATATTTCCCAACAATTGACCTGGACTACTCTGCCTCAGGGGTTCCAGGACAGTCCCCACCTCTTGGCCAAGCTCTGGCTAGGGACCTCCTTACCCTCCATCTCTCCCCGAGTAAACTCCTCCAGTATGTAGATGATCTCCTGCTCTGCAGCCCCTCACTCGAGGATAGCCAACAACACACTGCCCTCCTGCTTAATTTTCCAAAAAAAAAAAAAAAGGGATACCGGGTGTCCCCTAACAAGGCTCAACTGTCTCTCACCCAGGTAACTTACCTGGGCCTATCTATCTCCCCTACTCATAAGGCTGTCACCATAGATGGTAAGGTCTTGTTAGCCTCTCTCCCTGCCCCCACCACCAAGGCTGAAATTCTCTCCTTTCTCGGCCTGGCAGGCTACCTCAGAGCCTGGGTACCCAACTTCAGTCTAATGGCCAAACCTCTATGTGAGGCATCCAAGGGCCCCATCCAAGAGCCTCTGGACCCCTCTTGGCCTGTGTCAGGCCATTTCAAGTCTCTCTTACAAGCCCTATTACAAGTCCTGGAGCTTCGCCTGCTGGACCTCACTCCTCCTTTTTTCCTTTATGTCTCTAAGTGGCAAAAGTTTGCCCTAGGAGTTTTAGGACACAACATAGGGCCCTCCTTTGCTCCAGTAACTTGCCTCTCTATACAACCAGACCCCACAACCAGGGGGTGGGCCCCATGCCTTAGGGCCCTGGCGGCTGCCTCTCTCCTAATTCAAGAAAGTAAAAAGCTCACCTTTGAGTCCCTCCTTACTGTTTATTTCCCCTATTCTCCTCAATCCTCTCCTTACCTTTCTTTGCTCTCTCCTTTGGTCTCATGCTCATGATCAGTTGCCACAGCCCTCTGACACCACCAAAATAACTCCCTCCCTCCAAATGGGAGATCTGGTTTATTTAAAAAGTACAACCACACCTGGTCACCTGTAGGAAAAGTGAAAAGGCCCATTTAAAGTCATCCTCACCACACCCACTGCTGCTAAGTTAGCAGGATTCCCTTCCTGGGTACACATTCAAAATCTAAAGTTGACAGCCCCACAAAAGATCTACCAATCTCTCCTTACAGGACCAACAAAAGTGAAGATCTCCTACCTTCCTAAGGTCTCAGAAGATGGAGACACACCCACTGAGACTCACCAAAAATAAAATCCTAGGCCCAGGGATCTAACATCCCGCCTACTTACTCTCTATATTTCTCCTCTCCCATTCTTTCCTGTCAATGCCTGCCCATGCTTTTACTCCTTCCTGTATACCCTCTACTCTGAGACTTTAGATTTCCCACGTCCTAATGCGGTTAGTCTTCCTCCCTTCTCATATCTTCTCTACCCTTATTTTGTAAATTGGATATCTGATCTCCATCTCCAGGGTACACTCTCAGACTTTACTCCTGAAGAAATCTATTCATTTTCCAACATACTCTTCGCCTTACTGTAAATCACTCCGCCTATGCTTTCACTCCATCCCTTCCTTTGGGTAATTCTTGTCCTCGTCCCCATTCTCCCGAGTGTCAGCCTGTGGACACCTTCTCCCCCTAAATGGAGATGGCCCCATTGCACAGCTCTCTGCCTCGGGTACCTTGCCCTATGCGCCTTACTCCCTATACTCTCCTCATTCTTATGACCTGAATCTTTACTATCCTTCTGGTTGGTTCCCCATCTCTGTTATATCTCTGGAGATTCAAGGTCTGAGAAACCTACACACACAACCAGGACTCAGTCTCTCGCTTTGCAGGAACCGCTGATTGCCCTATACAGGGATGTTCCTCTACAATCACTATTTCTGTTGACCTGCAGTTTATATCCCCCACTTACAACCCCTTTGTCTACTTTCAATATGACCAAAGTAGAGACTATTGTAAAAATGGTGACCCCACCTGAGAACATGCGCCACCCCCCTGCCAGCCAGAAGCAGCCAGAGGATCAAACTGCACCCCAATACCCAACCCTTTTCTTCTCCCTCTGTCTTTAAGAAACAAAAAATGGGGGAATGATAAGAACTGCCCCTTGCCACCATTCTGCAGCCTGAGCCGCAGTTGGTCTCATCCCTTGCAGAACAAAGCCCATTGTCCCTTATCTCCTGCCACCTCCCTTTGCCTGTCCCTAGCCCTTGCTTTCTCCCAAATGCTACTTAAGGCCAGACCCACCGAGAGAAGCTGCTGTGCCATTTTTTCTTGGCCAGCCAGCCTGCTTATTAAACTTTTAGACATGAGATACCTCTCATGAGCCTCCTTTGTGTGCGATGTGCAGCATTTTCCTACCAGGTATTATGCCACGTAATAAATACTTGTTGAGTGAATCAATTAGGAGGCTGCCCTGAGCTGGGAGTACAGTGACATTTTCTTTGCAATCATGGTGGTTTTTCTGGGTCATCATTCAATCTGTGTTCCAGTAAATGTCAGAGGAACCCAATTGTCACTAGACTGTAAGCTCATTTAAGTCAGGGATAGCATTGAATTCATCTTGTTATCTTCCCCTGGGTCTGTACTGTACTCAGTAACTATGTTTGTTCAAAGAAAGTCTTAAAAGAAAGGACTACCACTTGACCTGTGTTTTGCTGCCCCTGCTAAATTCATACAGCTTCAGAAGCTTGTTCACTGCAATGAAGACTCAAAAGGCAAACCCTTTTCTCATTTCACCAAGGAGTATGGGCTGGGGACATGACTCAAGTGGTAGAGCATTTAGCTAGCATGCACAACCCTGGTTTAAGCCCCAGCACCACATACAAAAAGCACAAAGCCTGGTTCTGTTGCCACATGAGTTTTGAGAACCTGAAGGCCTCCAGCTGGAGGAAGATCATCTCCCTATTGCATTTTAGAGAGGAACACCCCCGCCCCCCAAAAAACCCTCTACTCCACAGTGCTAAGGGAGAGAAAATGATTGAAAATGACATGGTGAGAAAGTATAACAGGGAAAGTAAGCTACCCTCCAACCTCTTCCTGAAAGGTGAGGCTGTGGACATTGAAAAACAGGAGATGAAGGTAAAGGCTGAGGGACCAAATCATATTCTTCCGTTGTTAGGGAAACATTGTGTGTTCTTCATTCCTCCAACACACATACTTTCTGAAAGATGTTCCTCTGATGCCTCAAAGAGGCTGCCAAGGGGAGTGAAGCCTCAAGAGAAACCAATACCTTGATCTTGGACTTCTAGTCTCCAGAGCTGTGAGAAGACAAATTCCTGTTGTCTAAACCACCCAGTTTGTGGTATCTTGTTATGGCAGCCCACACAAACTAATTCAACATGAAAAGCATTTAGCACAATGCCTGTTCAATTCAATTAGTGCTGTTGATATAGAAAACTGTCATCACCAGCCTGTCTCCTAGGTAAAATGCAAATCTTTTTAAAATTAAAAAGCTTTTTGGACTGGAGGTTTGGCTCAAGGTGCCAAGTTCTATCTCCATTACCACAAAAAGTTCAAGAAACTTTTTTAGAAGATAAGGGAGTAGCTCAGTGGTAGAGCACATGCCAGGCATGTATGAGCCCTGGGTCCTGTCCTCAGCACCACAAAAACAAAAAAGGTATTTTTTAAAAATCCAAGCATGCTTTCACTTACTGAACAGAAGGCATGATTTTAAACTCTAATTTACAAAGAATTGACTTGGCATAATGGACTAGTAGATATGTACTTCATGAGACTGATTTCCTTTCCCTGTCATTTGCAAACACTAGTTGTTTGGTCTTTCACCGATATATTGTTTTTGCCTTGTGAATTATCTATGCAAACTAAAAAGTTTTGTTCATTGTAGAAAATTTAGAAAGTAAATAAAATAATTTAAAAATTAAAAACAATTGAAAATGAAAATGCCCAAGACTACAACTAACATTTTGATTTATTTCTCTTCACTCTATGAAAAAATTTTAACATAGTTAAAACTATTCTTTATATAGAATCACATACGATTGGTTTTATGTTTAATTTTGAATCATAAGTATTTTCCTGGGTTGCACAACTGCTATATAAAATATTTTTATCCTTTTAATTCTTTTTTAGTCTTTTTATTGTTGAGATCCCATCATATGGCTGTAGCATAATTTATTCAACTTCTCTAATCTTGAGCCTTTGGGTTATTTCTCTGTTAGAAGTAGGACCAAGATAAACATGTTTGTTGAAAAGACTTTGTCATTTTCTCTTTATTTTTTATGATTACAAAGTTATATATACATATTATAAAGTAGCTAAACATTACAGAAATATATAATTTAAATCAGTATTTGCCAAATGGTGGGTTGGGAAATCAATATACTTGGAATCAATCAGCATTTTGATACCTTTTTTTTTTTTTTTGGTGGTGCTGAGGATTGATCTCCGGGCCTTGTAGGTGCTAGGCACATGCTCTATCATTGAGCCCCACAGCTTATTTTACTTTTTATTATGAGAAATACCACACACAAAGGAAAGTAGAGAAAATTATCATTTACACATCATCTGAATTTTTAGTGTAGTGCTGAAGACTGAACCCAGGGCCTTGTGCATGGGAGATTTTTTTTTTTAGCTTTTATTCCTCATGTCCCCACCCCTTTTTTTTTTAAAGTTTACATGCACTAAAGTTCTTTCATATTGGTGTATAGAACTGAGATTACATGAATGTATATGGTCATGTAACCACCACCATCACAATCAGGAGATAAAAGAGTTCTATTATTCTCTAGAAAATTCCCTCATACTACCACTTTGTAGTCAACCCTTTCTCCATTTCAACCCCTAACAAGTGCTCATCTGTTTTCATTCTTCTTTGTTGTTGCTTGTTATTTTTGTTTTTCCAGGATGGAAATGGAATAAGTCATTAAGGTCAGGACTAGGGTGAGGCAAGTGATATACCTACCGGGCAAAATGAAAGGAGTCCCTCCGAATCCTTGCTTGTGTGCCCCTGAGCACCTCCCTTCCATATTCTTGTCTGAGCCCTGGGGAATCATACTGTAGGGAGCATTTTGAGTGTGACTTCTTTATATAACATGGTGCATTAGAAATTCACCCACTGTTGTATTTTATAATAGTTTATTCCTTTTTATTTCTGAGTATTATTTCATTGTATCCCACTTTTTAGAAATACATTCATCATTTGATAGACATATAGGTTGTTTCTGCCTTTTGGCTATTAAAATAAAGCTGCTATAATCATTCATATTTATTTTGGATGAATATTTTCATTTATTTTGGGTATATGCCTAGGAGTGGGATTGCTGGGTAATATAGTAAGTGTATGCTTAACTTTATATGAAACTGAAAATGTGCTTTCCAGGGCAGCCATAGCACTTGGTTTTCCTACCAGCAATATATGAGAGTTTCAATTACTCTGCATTCTCACCAGTTCTTGGTATTGTCAGCTTTTAAAGAAGCCATGGCCTCATGCAAGTGGCTCATGCCTGTTATCCTAGCTACCTGGGAGGCTGAGATGGGAAGGATTGTGGTTTGAAGCCAGCACAGGCAAATACTTCATGAGACCTCCATCTCCAAAATAACCAGAGCAAAATGCACTGGAGGTGTGGACTCAAGTGATAGAGCATCTGCTTTGCAAGCACGAAGTTCTAAGTTCAAACCCCAATCCCCCAAAAAACCAAACCAAAACAAAAAACAAAAGAAGAAGAAGAAGAAAGAAGCCATGGAATAGGTGTGTCTATCACCTAGATTTAACAGTGGTCAACATTTTGCAATGTTTACTGCATCTTTTTGAAGTATTTTAAAATAAATTATTAACATCATTGTCATCCTACTCTAAAAATTTCAGTACATGTAATCTCAGCAGTTGGGAGGCTGAGGCAGGAGTCTTAAAAGTTTGAGGCTGGCCTGGGCTACATAGTGAGACTCTGTCTCTAAAACCCCCAAAACAAAACCAATCCCCTCAAAAGCCCTTCAGTACTTCAGCCCTTCTCTAAAATGTAAAGACATTTTCCTATATAACCAAAATATTATCATTACACCTAACAAAAAGTTAGCAGTAAGCTGAGCACTGGGTACACGTGTAGACCCAGCGACATGGGAGGCTGGGGCTAGAGGATCATTTGAGCCCAGGAGTTCTGTAGGCTTGTCTGGGCAATATAGTAAGAACTTGTCTCAGAAAAAAGTTATTCCTTAATATTATCTAAAATCTAGTCATATTTAAATTTCCCCAATAGTCCCTAAATATCTTTAATGTACTCAGTATGAAAACCCTAACCAGAATATAAAGTGTTAGAATGTGTTGCATGTAGAAAGAGTAAGCATTGTTTCTTGAAAATAAAATGTGTTTCTGTGTATGCATGTGTGTGTGTGTGCGTGTATGTGTGTGTGTGTGTGTGTGTGTATGTACTGGATTGCAAAATAAAATGTTTTGGGGGACTCAGACATAGCTTAGTGGTAAAGAGAGGTCCTAAGTTCAATTCCAAGTAATAATAATAATAATGACAATAATAGTAATACTAAAGATTTTTGTTTTTTACTGTGGGATATGGTTTAAAAAAGTTGAAAAGCATTAATATAGAAGGTGAAAATATCAATAAAGTCAGAATCAAAAACAGGATGTTCAATAGCTGTTTCTTGTCAACATTTTTCTGTAGGTCCCAATATGAAAGAGAAAGAAAAATGTATAAATACTGTAAAGAAAGAGACAAAACTGTCATTGTTTGCAGACAATATGAGTTTTTGTAGAAAATCTGAGTGAATGTGTATTTTACCAAAAGGCTTTGTGGCGCTGGAGATCAAAGTCAGGGTCTTGTACATGCTAAACAAGCGCTCTACCACTGTGCTACATTCCCAGCCCAGCCTTTTTGTTATTTTGTAAATAATCACAAAAACTTAATTCATATTTGTCCAAACATTTATATCCATATGTAAATCTTCCACATGTAGTTCACAGTAATCTATAGATTGGTAAGTAGGCCAGTGTCATCAGGTTCTGATCAAACCCAGGGGAAAATGAGACAGCTTCTATTAAGCTTATATATAATATTCTAGCATTGTGTCTTTCTTGTTGAGTGTTTTTTTTCTGTTTTCCTGGTACACTTTTTTCATTCTTTTATTTTTAAACTTTTGATTGAAACATGCATACAGAAAAGTACACATATTATAGTTCTGATGAAATTTCAGAAACTGACCACATCCATGTAATGAGTAGGCAATCAGCAAATGGAACACATTGTTAGCACCCCAAAAGCCCTCTGTGTGGCTTTCAGCTACTACTAACCAAATGTAACAGATTTAAAGTGTTGCTTATAAGTTGAACTATTATAATCAGCCTTATACTTTAAGCACTTGCTATGAAGCAAATAACCTTTTTGTGATGTGAATAAACATATATTATCTGTTATCTGAACTTTTATATATATCCATATATATATCTCAAAACCATATATAAATATATATGTTGCTAAAATAGCACATTTAAAAATATATCCCACACCCAAATTGGTATTACTTTTGAATTATTTCATAGCTTGAATTATCCGTGACACTGTTTACTTTCATTGGTGAAAGTAATTATATATGTAATTATACATATATATGTATATATATATATGTATATATATATATATGTATATATATACAAATGTATTGTCCTTTACGTTTAATGATAACATGGCTAATAGAGAAATGTTGTTGATGGTTCAGTGTATGACAAATAATCATTTTAGTACTATGCATATGAGAATATTTTCATTCAGTATATAACCATGATAGCAGAATGTACTAGAATTTGTGAGCTTCTTTCTCTATGACTAGGCCAGTATCTGTGTAAACTTTCCTTAAATGATTCTTAAAACTCTTGGTGTGCTTGATAAAACTTTAGAGATACCTTTTAATTTGCATTACATTTTGTTCCATTTGGAGTTTCACCTACCATATGATTTAGTAAACCTGAGTAAGGGTTTTTGTGACAAGCTACATGGAACTAGTTTGAGTGTTTGTCATGGGCCCTCCATTTGCACATCTGTATCTTCTCTTCCTAGGCTCTCATGTTTCATCTTGCTCTCTTAATCCCCATTATTGTCGTTCTCCCAAGCATTCCCTTTTCTGGTAGTATTCATTGCACAATTCCTTTTAGCTTTCTTTTCAGCATGAAAATCAAATAATTTCATGTTCCCATTTCAGGACACTAGGTGACTGTTTAATGCATAAGAAACTGTTACTGGATGGTAACTTCCCAACATGATAGCTACCCAACTCCCTATTTAGCCAAGGCATTCCAAACTTTTATACAGCATTGCCCTACATGGTAAAGTTTGGGTACATGGTAGTTCACTGCAGGATATCTGAGCAAGGGGACCACTTAGTCCATGCTAAAGTCATTTGAAGATCATTATAAATTCTCTGTACACATGTAGCTATCTTTTATATAACCTAGAGGCAAAATCAACAAAAGTCCCTTGCATTTTGTGATCTCATTGAATGATCTTCTCTGCCATTTTCCTATGTGGTCTAAAGTGTCTGCTCATGAAACCATACATGATGACCAGAAGAGAGACAGGAAGAAGTCTCACTGCCATATAGAATGCTGAGCATGTCACTTCTCTATGGATTTCTACTGTGGTTTTCAAGGTGTTTGGATTCTCTAGCCAGTTCATAGCCCAAAGATACACTGATTTTCTTGATTTCCTCTCTAATAGGTCACTGGTGGCACAGTGGTATTCAGTGACTCACTCAGCAGAATTTAGAGATGCTTTGGTCTCTGAGAAAATGACAATTTTGGACTTTCCCTGATGTAGTTTAGGGATGATTGTGTCTCTCCCACTCCAATTTTTTCTTCTAATTTTATTTATTTTTTAATAAGGAATGCATTAACATGGTTCAAACATAAAAACAAAATAACAAGTTTACACTTAGAACTCCCATACCTACTGCTGTCTCCATCTACTCCACTCTTTCCAGTTCCATAGGTTTCTTTTTTTTTAATTTTTATTTTTTTATTATTCATATGTGCATACAATGCTTGGGTCATTTCTCCCCCCTGCCCCCACCCCCTCCCTTACCACCAACTCCGCCCCCTCCCTCTCCCCCCACCCCCTTGATACCCGGAAGAAACTATTTTGCCCTTACCTCTAATTTTGTTGAAGAGAGAGTACAAGCAATAATAGGAAGGAAAAAGGGTTTTTGCTAGTTTAGATAGGGATAGCTATACAGGGAGTTGATTCACATTAATTTCCTGTGCATGTGTGTTACCTTCTAGGTTAATTCTTTTTGATCTAAACTTTTCTCTAGTTCCTGGTCCCCTTCTCCTATTGGCCTCAGTTGCTTTTAAGGTATCTGCTTTAGTTTCTCTGCATTGAGGGCAACAAAGGCTAGCTAATTTTTTAGGTGTCTTACCTATCCTCACCCCTCCCTTGTGTGCTCTCGCTTTTGTCATGTGCTCAAAGTCCAATCACCTTGTTGTGTTTGCCCTTGATCTAATGTCCACATATGAGGGAGAACATACGATTTTTGGCCTTTTGGGCCAGGCTAACCTCACTCAGAATGATGTTCTCCAATTCCATCCATTTACCAGTGAACGATAACATTTTGTTCTTCTTCATGGCTGCATAAAATTCCATTGTGTATAGATACCACATTTTCTTGATCCATTCGTCAGTAGTGGGGCATCTTGGCTGTTTTCATAACTTGGCTCTTGTGAATAGTGCTGCAATAAACATGGGTGTGCAGGTGCCTCTGGAGTAACCTGTGTCACAGTCTTTTGGGTATATCCCCAAGAGTGGTATTGGTGGATCAAATGGTAGATCAATGTTTAGCTTTTTGAGTAGCCTCCAGATTTTTTTCCACAGTGGTTGTACTAGTTTACATTGCCACCAACAGTGTAAGAGGGTTCCTTTTTCCCCGCATCCTCGCCAACATCTGTTGTTGGTGGTGTTGCTAATGATGGCTATTCTAACAGGGGTGAAGTGGAATCTTAGTGTGGTTTTAATTTGCATTTCCTTTATTGCTAGAGATGGTGCGCATTTTCCATAGGTTTCTTATATATCCTTTCAGTGTTTCTTTATACAGACACAAGCTCAATATATATAAATATATATTTTTATTTCCCCCTTTATTTCATAAATGTGTAAACTACTGTTTTAACCTCTGTTCTGAATCTTGTTTTCTTTACAGAACTACATCCTGGAGATCTTTTTTATATTGATTCCTATAGAGTTTCTTCATTCTTTCTTACAGCTTCAAATAGTATAATATTCAATTGTACTGATGTAGCATAGTTGATAGACACTTGGAATTTTCTCCTGTTTATCTGATTTCACATTTTTATTTCTACATTTATGTTAGTTTATAGTTTTGATAAAAAATAATACAATTTAAGGGTTAGGGCATGGCTCAAATGGTAGGGCAGTTGCCTAGCAAGCACAAGGCCCTGAGTTCAAACTCCAGTACTGGCAGACTAGAGGCATGGCTCAAGTGGTAGAGCACCTGCTTTGCAAGTTCAAACCCTAGTCCCACCAAAAAGAAAAAGAAAAAAAGAGAAAGGAAATCACATTCCAGTATTGCCAGAACTTATAGAGCTTTCTTATGCCTTACATTTTAATCTTTTCATATCAGTACTGTTGATAAAACACAAATTACCTGAAAAAAAATTTTTTTGGAGGTTTTTTGAGGCAGGGTCTCACTATAAAGCTCAGACTGGCCTGGAGCTGACTATGTAGCTCAGACGGGCTTCAAATTCTCAATCCTCTACTTCAGCCTCCCAAGTGCTGGGATTACAGGCCTGTACCATAATATTTGGCTTCCGAATATCTTGATTATAAAAGTTTAATTAGTGCTTTAACTGAACGAGAAGAGTAGATGTTCCATAAATACTGGTTGTGAGTAGACAGAATGCAAGTTTTTAAAAATGTTAAACCACTTTCAAGAGTATGAACTCGGGTAAACTCAACTATGATATAGTATAAGAACTTCTGTAAATGTCACAGTGTACCCCCAGCACACACACAAAAAGAGTATGAACTTTACTCAGAATAATAGAAATCTACTATATAAGTAGTTTCTCAAGTGGGATTTTTCAAATGGAGATATGAGGGATATGCAATAATTAGCAATTTTTCTAGTCTTTTGCTATTACAATGAGAAAATGTAGATGTGGCTCAAGTGGTAGAGTGCCTGCTTTGCAAGTGTGAGGCCCTGAGCTCAACCCCCAGTCCCACAAAAAATAGAGGTACTGACAAACTTTAAAAGAAAAAAGAAAAAAAACATAAAAAAGAAAATGTGTATATGCTAATTCATAAAGTACAGATATATTTGAAAATAAATTCACAGAAATGGAACTACTGCTTAATGGGTACATGCATTAAATCTTTGATCCACTTAGAGTTTAACCCACTTCATTGTGAGAAAGAGATTGAACTTTATCTTTTCTAGGCCAGGAGTGTAGCTCCTGTAGAGCTCCAGTAGAGCACTTGCCAGCATGTATGAGGCCCTGGTTTTGATCTCTAGCACCAAAAAAGAAATGGAAATTAAAAAATTACCTTTTCTATGTAGCTCCATAGTTATCTCAACACTACTGATTTAAAATAAAAATTCAAGGCTAGTAGAGCACCTGTCTGGCAAGCATGAAGCCCCGAGTTTAAACCCTAGTACCACCAAAATAAATAAAATAAAATAAAAGTCCATTCTTACCCTAATGATTCTATTTGTGGACTTTCTCTTCCCTCCCATTGGTCTGTCTATTATGTTCCAATGAAGCAGGATATGGTTTTTGCATTTTTCAAGGTTAGCTCAGCATGTTCTTATTAGAGAAAGAACAGGTACTGCAACAAAGAGACCCAAGATTTTATACAAATAGTTTAAACAAAATAGAAGTTGATTTTGGTCATGTTAACAGAATAGAGGTTTATGGTATAGGGTTGGCAAGGAGTTCAAGATGGCTGTTGTTGCTTTTGCCATCTTCCAGCCAGCATGGGGGTGAGAATGGAAGCCAGAGGACAGCATGAACTTCCTTTTCTGAGACACAATGTGGAAATAGCTCACACAGGATGTCCACAACTTGATCACATGGTCACTTCGAGCTGCAAGGAAAATGGGGGAAATAATAGTCTCTAGCAAGATAACCATGTGCCTGACTAAAATGTAGGAGTCCTACATCTTAGTAAAGAAGTGGGAAGTGGCCTCCATTATAATGGTTGCCTGATGCTAAGGACCCCAATGTAGATGGTATTGGAGCATTGGAATCTAGATAATAGCATAAACACTCCTCTTCAGGAATTTGCAGTGGGGCACTTGTGTAGAGGAGTCCAGGGTAGGCTTTACCTTCTTGCCCTCACAATTTTGAGATTTTCTTTGCTCGGAATTGTATTTACTATTTGTTGAAGCTCTTGTTTTCCCTTTTCCTCTTTCTCTTTGTATGTGCTGCTGTATGTGTGCTTTTTTGTTTGTTCTTTTCCTATTGTTTCACATTTCCTTGGAGATATCAATCTATTTCTGAGGCAACTCTTGAGGCCTGTTAATGAATTAATCAGTAAATAGAGGCTTCCCAGGGAAGCAAAACCAGAACCTGTTTATTCTTCAGAACTTCCACTCTGCCTCACCTCTTTAAGGTACCACTACATCCCAGTAGCACCATGCTGGAGATCAGGCCTTTACCACATGGAATTTTGGGGGACATTTAAGATCCAGATCATATCAAGCTGCTAGGACAAAAGAAATGGTATTGAGCCATAATGTCAAGGGTGGTTGAAGGGGATAAAGTTTGGTGAATGATAGGTCTTTCATGCCTTTTTATTAGTATGCAAAAGATCATGGACGCTGGGTGTGGATATGCACACCTATACTTCCAGTACTCAGAAGACTGAAGCAGGAGGATTTTAAGTTTGAGGTTAGCTTGGTTACATAGTGTGTTTCAGGCTAGCCTTGGTGACACAGTAAGACTCTGTCTCACAAACCAACCCAAAGCCGGGCGCTGGTGGCTCACACCTGTAATCCTAACTACTCAGGAGGCAGAGATCAGGAGGATGGTGATCCAAAGCCAGCCCCAGGCAAACAATTCATATGACCCTATCTTGAAAAACCCATCACAAAAAAGGGCTGGTGGAGTGGCTCAAGTGGTAGTGAGCTTGCCTAGTAAGTGTGAGGCCCTGAGATCAAACCCCAGTGTCATGAAAAGAAGAAAGAAAGAAAGAAAGAAAGAAAGAGAGGAAGGAGGGAGGGAGTGAGGGAGGAAAGGAGGGAAGGAGGGAAGGAGGGAGGGAGGCAAGGGAAGAAGGGAGGAAGGAAGGAAGAAAGAAAACAGAAAAACAAAAACCAAGCCAAACCAAACCAAAAAGATCATGGGATGTCCAGAATAAGATATTAGATCGCTCAAAGCCAAGGATATATTTTAGTAAAATATAATATAAGCAGAAGCAGGATGAACTTTAATAGAGACAAAATGTAAGCTCCTCTTTCTAAGTTTAGAAATTATTTTTATAAAGGAAAGAGGAGCCATGCCTAAATAGCAGTTCATATGAAAAAAATATGAGAGGTTTAATTTACCACAAGGTTAGCACTAGGACATGACTGAGGAAAATGATAACGCAACCTTAATCTCAGTTAATCTATGTCATTGCAAATAACAGTTCTAATGTACTCTCTGATAACCAGACCTCAAATGTACCCAGTTCAAGGCACAGTAGTTTATGAGTACAGAGAAGTGCACGCATCATAAATATACAGCTCAATGAGTTTTCACAAAATGAGCACACCCATATAACTGCTTCAGTTTCTCCAGTACTGTGTGGTAGCCCTGAAAATCTTGCATCCTGAGAAACCCCTTGGTCCTGGGGTGGTCCCAAGACCACCCAGATTAAGAAATAGGAAATTACCAGTACCCTAGAAGCCCTTATATGGGTTGTCAGTCAATACCCTCCCCTCTTCCTCAAAGGAAACCACTATCCTGACTTCTAACTCTACAGATTATTTAGAGACACAGTATTTTAATATGGGCTCTATGAACTAAAGAGCAGAGGTTACAACCTCATGGCTCTTGGGGTGAATCCAGCTGGCAGACAAGTTTCAAGTCATGTAATACTAGCCTGTAGAGCTATCCCCCTTAATGTATTTAGTTGACAGATTTAGTTGATAGCTCATAGTTTTATGAGCTTTAACACATATACAGACTCATGAAACTTCTACCACAATCAAGATACAGAAACTAGGGAAGGGCAGGATATTTACACAGACTCACAGTGTCTTTTTACAAATTACTTACTGATTACAGTCTAAGGGAAAAAGCATAATCTTACGATAGTGAAACTTGTCAGAGACTGACTTAACCAAATGATCAAAGTTAACATCACCGATAACATATCAACCAACATCCTGTGTTTCCTAATATGATTGCACTGAGAATATTACTTACAAATATTTCCATCCCAAATGCAAAGCTGGAATAAGGTCATTGGATCATAAGATGGATCAGACAAATTAAACTGAGGGAGATTCTACAGAAATAGCCTATACTATTATAAAAAGTTGCCAACCAGCCAGGTGTGGTGGTAACCACAGCACTCAAGAGGTAAAACCCAATAACTCTCCCCTCAGAGGTAGACTGGTCTTAGTGATCCACTTGAAATGAATAGAATATGGTTGAAATGATGGTGTGTGACTTCTGAGAACAAGTCATAAAGAGTATTGCAGCTTCCTTCTTGTTCAGTCATTTGGATAATTTATTCCGGGAAATCCAGTTGTCATTTCACAAGGATACTCAAACAACTTGATGGAGAGGATCACTGTTACCTGGTAAGAAACAGAGATCTCTTTCCAACAGCCTTGGAAGTCAAGTCTTCAGATAACTGCAACTACAACTGACAGACTCTCTCCTTTGGCCGCAAGTTTAGTCTGGCTCTTCTATGTTCTTTGCATGGTTAGAACTGACCTTAGGATTTCATCCTTGTCACTGAAGAGCCCAGTTTTACCAAAAATCCTGCCAAGTCAGTTTAGGAAAAATCCCGTACTGTAGGTATTTGACCACCCTTGCTACTGGGAGAGTGGTATTAAAAATCCAAATCATTTTATTCTTTTCTTCACCGTCCTTGTTAGTTCTCCAATATAGAAAACAGATGCTTTTAAATTTTGTCCAGTTTTTCTACTATTTCTCAGTGGGAGGATTAGTCCCAAATAATCTAGTCCAAGATTAGCAAAATTGGGACTCCACCCAGAGTGAATTTGTAGCTAGGTATGATGTTTCACATCTGTAATCTCAGGACTCAGGAGGCTGAGGCAGGAGGATTGTGAGTTTGAATCCATACTGGGTTACATAGTGAGTTCTAGGCCAGTTTGGGTTACAAGATCCCATCTTAAAAAAAAGAATGAATTTTTTAAAAATGTAAACTTGATCATACCATTCTTGCTTAAAGAAATTTCCCTTCGATAGTATAGCAAGATGTTTTCTGCTGCATGCAACAGTATACTTGGTGAAACATATTATAGTTTGTTTATGTCATGACAAGAAATTGGATGGTAGGACAGTGACATGGTTAATTCAGCAGGTCACTGATGTTATCAAGGATTCAGGTTTGTTCAATAGTTTTATTCTGCTATTCTCAATTTTTGAGTGATTATTTATTCTTTTTTGTGGCAGTACTGGGGGTTGAGCTCAGGATCTCATGCTTGCTAGGCAGGTGTTCTACCACTTGAGTCATGCCCCAGCCCTTTTTGTGTTGGTTATTTTTGAGATAGGGTTTTGCTTTTTTCCCAGCCAAGCCTAGACTGCAATCCTCCTATTTGTGCTTCTCCACTTCAGCTGGGATAACAGACACATGTCACTGTGCCCAGTCCTTGGTTGAGATGGGTCTCATGAATATTTCGCCCAAGCTGGCTTTGAGCCATGATCTTCCTGATCTCTGCCTCCTAATTTTCTAGGATTAAAGGCTTGAGCCATTGCACCTGGACTGACTATTTATTCATGGAGGCAAAATCATTGCTGGAACTCTATTATCTATTGCTGAGTAACAAAACACCTCAATATTTGGTACCTTGAAACAACAAACATTTATTTCACACTTTCTGTGGGTCAGAAATTTGGCTGTAGCCAAGCTGGGTAGCTCTGGCTCAATGTGTTTCATGAGATTACAGTTAGCATGTTGGCCAGGGCTGCAGACATCTGAAAGCTTAACTGGGGCTGGAGAGTCCACTTCTAAGATGGCTCATTCACATAGCTTCTGGCAGGAGATCTCAGTTTCTCACTGGCTGTTGACAGGATGCCTCAGTTCTTTACCATGTGCTCTATAAAGCTGTTTGAGTGTCCCCATGACATGGCAGCTGGCTTCCCCAGAGTAAAAGATGTGTGTGTGTGTGTGTGTGTGTGTGTGTGTGTGTGTGTACATGTCTGTGTGTGTGTGAGAGAGAGAAAGAGAGAAAGAGAGAGAGAGAGAAAAGAAATACACATCTTTTTGGCTTGATCTTTTTTTTTTGTGATGTTGGGGATAGAATCCAAGGTCTTATGCATGCTAGGCAAGCACTCTACTACTAAGCTACACCCTAGCCTCATGACATTCTATTAATAAGAAGCAAGTCACTTTGTACAGCCCACATTCAAGGGGAGCAGAATTAGTCTCTCTCTCTTTGCAATGCTGGAGAGTTGACATATTTTAAAATCATCAAAATTCAAAATATAATGTTCTCATAGGACAACATCTCAAAAAAGGAATGGGGGGGCCAGCGGCAAAAAGAACAAAGGCCTTTCTCTTCTAGCTAATCTCTGTTTTATCAAACAGCAGTGTTTCCCAGATCACATCAACAGACTTCTTTTATCTCATTGACCCAAACTAGGTCAATGCTCATTCCCAGACCAATGAGTGGCAAAGGGGGGGATGGGGTTACCATGCTTAGTTTAGGTCAATAGTGATTCATCTCTTGGTGCTGAGAGATAAGCCTGTTTTTCTTGAGCACTTGTCACTGGCCCAATACCCTATCAAATCAGATTTCTGCTAGGAAGGAAGGTGCTGGTTAGGAAATGGTTATTGGGTAGGCAACAGTGACTGCTTCCCATTTCTCTTAGGATACAAATTGTATCTTTAACACTATTATTAGGGTCAAGGGATCTGATTCATGCTTACCTTGTTTCACCAACATAATTTTAGACATCTCTTCTCCATCTCTATTTTCCGGTTTTTGTGTTGTCCCATTTTTGCATCTCTGCTACTATTTCAGCTCTGTGGTGGAAAAAGCTTCCTCATCTTTATGAACTTCAATGTTCCCATTTGTAAAATAGAGTACCTACTTCATAAAGCTATTGTGAGTAAATGAGTCATGTGTGTTCAGCCCTCAGCTTTTGCTGAAAAGCAGTGACTCCTTACTTGGGCCTATGAATGAACTAAAAACAGGAGAAAAGGCTGGCATCTCTGTCTCCATTTTGTACCTGTTGTCCTTTGCTCTGAGCCATTGTCTCCTGCAGCCACCTTGGAATCAAGGAAGGACAGGATAACATCTTTTTGACAAGGGATGGAAACTACCCTTAGGGAACAGGAGAGCCTTGCAGGACAGATCACCCCTCCAAATGAGGGCAATTACCTATAATGATAAAGCTGTACCTTGGAGCAGGAGTAATCAAGTCTTGGGAACCAGACTGATCCCTTCAAGTGATGGCAGCGATAACAACTTCTCCAGAACCCTCTGAGAACCAGAACTGAGATGATGTCCAACCAAGCCACAGCTGTAACTGGGAATATTTATACATACCTTTTGTCCACTGCCCTAATTCTTTGTCTATTTAAACCTAAAGCTCACATCTGTACCCTGAGGATGACTGAAGATGGGCTGAATGCTTACTTTTGCTTCTTCCCGTGGTGTGTCCCAGGCTATGTAATAAATCTCCTTTCTGTCCTTCACCATGCCTTTTTATTTGGAGTATAGGGGTGAGTGGCCGGACCTGATATGTGGAATCCCAGAAGTTTGGGTCGTTGGTCCAAAACTCCAGTGTCACTCTGACTGGTAAACAATAAGTGCTCAATAACTGGAAAGAATCACTAAGTCCAGGCTGTCAGAGTCTATGCTTGTTTTGTTTCCTTGCTGATGTCCTTTGTTGCAATTCTATTTTATCCAAAAAGAATCCACTACCCAGGTTAAATGATAGATTACAGAAGGCCAGAAGGTCCATCTGGGCCTCAAATGTAGACTCATTTGGAAGTAGCTTCAAGGAATTATTTCCCAATGAGATTTCCTGTAATATTCAGCGACAGGATTGAAAGAAATGGATGATTATAACTTTAAATTTGTGTTTCATCAGATACACTTGTGTCTTAATTTCAATGCATTATGAATTACTATGTTCCTGTATTTTATGTGGACCTTGAATACCATAGGTAGGAAAATTTTGTTTCTGACTCAAATGATTTCATTTGAGCTAACTCTGTAAGCATGGTCATCAAGTTACCTAGCTCCTTAGCAGTAGCATCTATAATATAAATGTGTGGACTCTAGATCCAAGCTCTGCAACCCCAGGCACATCACTAAACCTCTTTGTCCATCAGTTACTTCATTGCAAAATGAAAATGACAGTAACTTCTTTGAAATTCTGTGAGCACTAAATTAGTTAATGTACGAAAGACGCTGTATGTTTTTGCATTACATTAATAATGTAATCAGAACAATTATTGCGCTTTTTATTATAAAAAGGGGGAGGAGGATCTGGGCTTTTTCCGACTTCTGAGAGGTCTTAATTATTAAGTAAAGGCCTTATGTAGCAGAATTCTATTTTAGGTAGCCAAGGTTTCCCAAAAGGAGGTGGCATTTACAAAGCTCCTGGTAGGGCTGCTGGGAATTCCAAGGGGGTGGGGGTGGGGCGCTTTCCCAAAGGCAGTAGTAGCCGGTTTGCGAAGGGATGCAGCCTCGCGCGCCCTCCACGTCCGGCTGTGGCACCACCTAGTTCCCTTCCGCCCCACCTGCGGGCCCCACGGCGTGGCCTCCCGCTCCACCCAGTCAGGAAGGTTCCTGCTGCTCACAGCGTGCAGGACGTGACAAATGGAAGCCGCACGTCTCACCAGTCCCCTCGCAGACGGACAGCACTTTGAAGCAATGGCAGCGCGCCTGCCCTTTGGGCTGCGGCCAATAGCGGCTGCTCGGCTTCGCGCGCCCAGAGCGACGGCCGGGAAGGGGCGGTGCCTGGCGGAAGGCGGGGCGTTGGGGGGCGGTGCGGGCGCGCTCCCGGCCCGCGCGGTGCTCCGCATTCTGCATGCGTCAGTAGTGCATGTCGGTCGTAAGTACCCGCTGCTGTGTGAGCTCTCCGCCTCTCTCGCCCTCGCAGTATTAGCAAAATGTCGCTTTCTAACAAGCTGACTCTGGACAAGCTGGACGTGAAGGGGAAGCGGGTCGTTATGAGGTAATTGTATACTTTTATCCACGTGCCCTCGGGGTTCTGCCGCAGCCTCTCCGGCCGGCCCGACTTGCCTTGCCTGTTTGCCCAAAGTTGCTCTTACCTTTCAGCTGGATCCCAGGGGTCCTAAGCTTGCCGGCGAGGCAGCTCTCCGTTGGGACTGAAGCTGTGTCTGGGTTTGATGATTTGTAACCGCTTTTCTCCCAGCCCAGAAAGCGGCCTTAGTCACCTTTTGGGAGTGGGTCCCACTGAAAGAATTAAGATCGCCAGGGCCTTTCTTTTTTCTCTTTTAAAATTTTTTCCCCCTCTTTCCTATTTATGAAATGCAGCTATATCATCGCGAGGTCCCCGCCGGAGAGGTGGGACCTAGTGTTTATTCTTCAAATCTCTAGGTTCCAAGGAAGGGACCTTGAAAGGTCATTTGGTTGATTTCCCTTCCCCTTCCGACCTTAGACCATCCCAGACAAATGGGAAACGACCCAAATTTCAAAGGCCTCTGTACAAATGGATACCATTCCCAGAGGATGTTCAGGAGTGGGAGCTCTTCGAAAGAATTGGGGGTGGGAGGGTGAGGCCCACCGGATGAGGCTCTGTACAGCTTATGTAACAGGCTTGCTGTACCGTGCCAGGCCACAGGGTTTGCATCAGGATTGTGACACATGCCTGCTTATGGTAGAGCAGGGTGTGGCTGCTCAGACTTGCTGTCGTACAGCCTCACCCCCGCATGTGGCTAGAGGAGCAGGATATTAGAAGTGAGGAAGGCACCCCATACAATTGGGGGTCTTTTACTCTTCTTATGTGGCTCTCTGGTCATTTAAGGTGGCTTCTCTCTTATCTGCCAGAATTACTAATATGATGTAACTTTTACCTTTACATCTTTTTTGTGTATGCTAGGAGCAAAGTGCAGGATGATGGTTAGGTGCATAACTGATTGACTTGACTGTTCCTAGAACTTGCTAGGATCCAAAGGATAGTAGTTTTGAAGGGCCATAAGGAGTTCCATTGATTGCCTCTTGCAGCCTTGACTGTTTTCAGAAGCAGGTGTGTGGTGTGATCAGCCCCTTTCATTCCACAATTTAGTCTCTTTCAAGTGAAACATATTTTGGATATTAACGGGCACAGTGATCTCCTTCTACAGCTTCTTTAAACATGTAAGGGCATTTGCAAGTTAGAGAACTATGGGCATCCTAGAAATTCATGTAGCTCTCCCCTTCTTGTTTTATTGTCAGGTGGCCTTCTCTGTCTCACTGTGGAGAAAGACATCCCGATAGGTTATGTCCATGAGAAACACCTGATGTCTACATTTCCCCAAATGGGATAGGATTTAGTATTCTGGACAAGGTAGGAATCCCAGCCATCCTAGTATTAGATAAGGGCTCTTTCTGGCTCTCATACCATCCTAAGGAAAGGGGATAGACCCTGTGAAAAACAGGACAGGCTCTTAGGTTCAAATTTCCTCCCCTCTCCACTGTGCTCAAGGCTGACCTTTCCAGATGCATGCACTGGCTGAAGGACAAGGAGTGGGGCATCATACTAGTCACATTCCTCTGAGTGCAGTCTTGGGCTTTATCTCCTCTCTCTGCTGGTGGTTGGGGGTGGGACTGGAGGAGGCGCTTATCTTTTTCTCCCTCCGTACCTAATAAAGTTTCATTTAGCACAGATTAACCCTGAGCCTTGAAATGATTGACTAGTCTTATTTTGCTGATGGAACATGACCTTCTGTAAGGTTATTGAACCAGCAAGTTTATGGAAGAGCCAGTACTAGAATTTGGATCTCCTTGGCTACCAATTAGATCCTCTAAATACTTGGACATGTTGACCAAGGGCAGGTTGAAATAGACCTTTTGTCTGCTGAAGGTTGCAATCGATAATTTCCCCCTGTAATATGGACAGGGGGATAGGCTGAGGACAGGAAGTTACTTTGTTCCCTGATTATTAATGTGTCTCTTCAACAGAGAGGCACATTGTAGCTTTACTTTTTAGAGGTGTCTAGGCAGCCAGTTCCTTTTTGTTTCAGTGCCTTTATGTGGTGGTTGCTGGCAGTATTTCAGAAATGGGGCTGCCTGAGTAGTGGCTGCTTCATTTGCCACCTCTGTTGGTCTGGTAGAAGGGAATGCTGGTGTTTATTGACTTGTCTGGTCCCGTGGTTTGAATTGCCAAGGGAAATTGACTGATTTGGTGGGGAAACCTCCAAACCAGAAACCTCTGACTGGTTACTTACCAGGTTCCACCTCAGGATTTTAGGACTCCAGTTGAAACTTACTCAAAGTAAAATCCTGCTTATTTTCGCGATGTTATTTCCTTTCTTTTGGCTGATAGGTTGCCAGTCATCCTCTGCTTGTAAAATACTTCCCTTTTCCTTGTTCCCTCCTGTTTTTTAAATCTCACTGGTTTTCTCTAACTTGTTGTAACTTGTTAAGCAACAGCCCCAATGCAGTGGAATGAGAAAAAATAAAGAGCAGAGGAAAAAACTCAAAGACGGCCATAATACCCCAGTTTTCCAGTCAGAGAGAGTGAAACAGTGATGGACATGGTTCCTTTGAGTTTTTAATGGAATTGGGCCTGAAATCCTTAGATTTCAAGGCCTAAAGACTTCACATTCCAACTAAATCAATTTAAAAAAAATTAATTAAAAATTATAATTATTGATTCACAAAACATTGCAAAGATTGTACAAAAATGTCTTGTGTTCAGTTTCCCACCATGGATACATCTTACATAATTATAGTGCAATGTCAAAACTAGGAATTTGACATTGGTTTAAAGTATATACTGTTCTATGCAATTTTAGCACACGTGTAGAGTTGTATAACCACCACCATCACAATCAAGATATCTGAGAGACAGAGATAAGAAGGATCATGGTTCCGGGCCAGCTTGGGCTGTGTGTAAAAGCAAGATCCAGTCTCATTGAACAAGTCTGCCATGGTGGTGTTTGTCTGTAATCCCAGCTATGTAGGAGGATCATAGTCCTAGGCTGGCCTAGACAAAAAACACAGGACCCCATATGAAAAAAATAACTAAAAAGTAAAAATGGACTGGGGACATGGCTCAAGTGGTAGAGCACTTGCTTAGTCCAATCTTCAGTACAGTGGCTCACACCCATAATCCTAGCTATTTGGAAGGCTGAGACTGAGAGGATTGCAATTTGAGGCCATCTTGGGCATACAGTTTGCAAGACCCCATCTCCAAAAAACTCAGAGCAAAACAGACTGGAGCTGTGGTGCAAGTGGTAGAGCCCAGAGACCTGAATTCAAACCCCAGTCCCACCAAAGAAAAGATACAGAATGGTTTGGTCACTACTAAGCTCTTCCTCATGCTACCCCCCTTATAGTTATGACCCCCCATTCTTAACTCCTGGTAATTACTAATCTGTGCTGTTTCTAGAATTTTGTCAATTTCCTAAATGTTAGATAAATGAATTCACATAGTATGTAACTTTTTGAAATTGACTTTTTTCACTCAGCATTTATCCAGGATTTATCCAAGTTGTGTCAACAGTACATTCCTTTGTACTGCTGAGTAGTTTTCCATGGTATATCAAAGTTTAACCATTCATCCATTGAAGGACATTTGGGTTCTTTCTGTTTTGGGGCTGTTAAAAATGAAGCTCCTATAAACATTCTTGTACAAGTCTAGGCTGTGATTTCTACTCGGTAAACATCTAGGAATGGAATTGCTGGGTCATATTTACCACCCCTCCCCCCCATTTTTTTTCCATGCTGTGGTTGAATCCAGCACCATGTACATGCTTGGCAAGCACTCTTAACACTCATATTTAGCCTTTTGTGGATCCACAAATGGTACTACAGCACCATTTTGCATTCCTATTAGCAGTACATGTGATTGGTTTCTTTGCATCCTTACCAACATGTGTTGGTGTCATTTTTAATTTTGGCCATTCTGATGTGTGTGTAGTGATACCTTAATTCGTTCCTGAGGCAAAGCTTATGAATGTTTCAGGGAAGTTGAAAATGAAAGGGTGCAGATTTTATAAAAAATGGAGAAAGTAGAATACATAAGCAAGAGCAGTTCCTGTATTGGAGTCCTCATAGGAAAAGCTAAAAAGCTTTTGAGTGTAGGAGATGATGAGGGGAGGTAATCCAGAGGGCAATGAGGAGACAATACCAACCCAATTTTCATCAGTAAGCTGATGCCATGGCAACTTGGATAGATGAGACAGATTCTTGGGTGCTTCTGCACAAAATGTGTTTCTGTAAGATTCTAAGGTAGAGAGCAGCACAGCAATGTGTGGCTTGTTCTCACCATCTTACCATTAGCCCTTTGACCGGGAACCTTTCTGGGAGGCTGCATGGGGGAAAATGACCCATGGTAATGGGGTACTTGATCCTCTTTGGAATGCACTTTAAGGCTGGCAAGTGCCTGGTTCAAGATATTTAAAGAAGATGCTTAGAATCAGAGTCAAGTGGACTGAAACCAAGTAGAGTGTATTTCTTTGTTCGGTGGGATAGTACCTTTAATTTTGAAGACATTCTTTAAATGTTTTAATATAGAATTATTTCCCTGTCCACCTTTAGAAAGGCTGCTCTTCAGTGAGGTAGATTGGGGTTCAGGCCTATGGTGTATAGATTAATGTTCTTCTCCTTAGGTCTGTAGGATATTATAATCATCTGCCAGCCCTCACTCAGCTATAGAGAGAAAAGGCAGAGGGAAATGATGGAGTTTGGTGATGAGGACAGCAGCAGTCTTTTTGACTAGTTCACATTTCCCTGTAGTTCCTTAGTGAGTTGGTGCTAGCTGTTTTTAGGAATGGCTGATCTATCTTTTAAATCTCAAAATTACAGTCTGGAGAAGCATTAACATTTACAATAATAGCTAACACTTTTGTGACACTTACTGTGTGCCCAGTATTCTTAGCATTTTACATATTGCTAACATATGTAATTTTCTTAATAGCTATGAGCTAGATACTTCACTCCCATTCTACATACAAGAAAAATCACTAAAAATGATCTTGGACTGGGTGTGATGGTGCACATCTATAATAGTACTCAGGAAGCTGAGCAGGAGAATTGTGAGTTTGAGGACAACCCGGGCTACAGAACAAGAAGACCCTGTCTCAGAACAACAATAACCACAAACCCTAAAGTGATTTTGACAGGCAAAACTTAAATATTAAAAGTAGCTGGTACATAGGAGTTCAGAAGAATTTGTTCTTAAAAATGGTAAAGCAATAATTTGTTAGGTATGAAGGAAAGACTGTAGTACATTATTATCTTGTGCCATGTTGATCACTTCTTTTCTAATTTCCTGTTTGTCACATGGGCTGGGGCACATGTCTCACCTTCTCTTAGGCTCTTTGAAAGAGGCTATCTTATTTATAATTTTATATGTTGCCTGAAGGGTAGTGCATGAGCTTCCTGGGTTTCTTCCTACTCTTAAGGTGCTAGACTTTCTCCAAAAGAATGATATTCTCTTGATGTGTTTAATTTTTCTGATTAATTTTTTCTTTTGAGTGATGTTGGTTTCACAAAGATCGAAGGATCCATAAATAGTCTCAAAAGAATGATTGAAAGATGTGTTCCTTATTATTCCTCACCTCCTTGGGCTGCTATTCAGATACTAATTATGCCAGGTAAGATAGATGGAACTAGCTTTAGCTTCCAAGGTCTTTAGGGCTGGTTCCTGTGATTTAAGTTAGGCTTTACTTTTTCAAATTTCTTTTTAAAGTATGAGATACATACCTAAAAGGGCACAAATTATAAGAGCAAAAATTATCATAAAATGAGCACATTTGTATAATCACTCCGTGGAGAAGAATTTGAACATTGTCAGAACTCAGAAACCCCTTTTGGTGTCCTTTCCCAGTCCTTGCTTCCACCTTTTCCCCATGGTTAATTATCTTGACTTTTAATGCCACTGATTATATTTGAACTTGCATCTTACTTAACTGGTTCAATAAAAGTACTTCATCTAATCATTGAGGAAATGGTAAGTTGATCATAACTCTGAAACTTTGCTTCTTTTTTAGAGTGGATTTCAATGTTCCTATGAAGAACAACCAGATAACAAACAACCAGCGGTAAGGTCCCTGCTTACCTGGGCTGCTTTTAAGAAACACACGGGTATTGGGTGGGGGGTGTGGCTCAAATGGCAATGCTTCTGCTTAGCAAACATGAGGCCCTGAGATTAAACCCCAGTAGCGAGGGGGAGGGGGAGAGAGGGACGGGGTATTTGGGTATGAGTATATAGGATAAGATAATTTTCCTTTCATATTGTAGAATTATAGCAACTTAAGCCACATGATTTTGGCTTTCTACCAACCCATCATCTGCTGTTTCTTATAAGAATATAGGCATTTATACATTCTAAATTAATGAGAAAATGTAAATTGAAAAAAAAATCCTACCTGGGCATAGTGGCACATGCCTGTAATCCTAGATCTTGGGATGTTGAGGCAGGAGTATGGTGAGTTTGAGCTTGGTCTATATAGCAAATTCCAGGTCAGCCTGGACTACACAGTGAGATCTTGTCTCAAAAAGCCAAAAAAAGTGTGTGTGTCGGGGGGGTTGCTGGTGAAGTGGCTCAAGTGGTAGAGCACTGGGTGCGAGGCCCTGAGTTCAACCCCAGTACTGCAGAAAAAAATGCCCCAAAACAAAAAAAAAATCATCCTGAGAAAGTAATTCCCTCCCCCCCTTTTTAATTTGAAGAATTTAGAGTTATTTCTTTTTAAGGAATATCAAAGTTTAAGGTTAACTGACTTCTCTTGCAAAATGAGGAACTATCCAAGAGAAGGATTTTTCATACTAGTAATTAGTCTTTCATATAGTTTTATAAGACCCAATTCTAGATGGCCCAGATAAAGTCACTTTTTGAGAATTTTGACTTGAGTTTGCTTCTGAAAAAGAGAAGGAAAAAGAGCTCAAAAAGTAACATTTCATTTAATATAGCTGTTAGCTTCAAAAGCAGAAATTTTAAGTGATAGTACTGCTTTTGCTTTTGATTAGATTATAAAAGAAAGTTTTTATTATAAATTTTAAATGAGTGGTTTGAGCTAGAAAGGTGTTTTCCAGTATTCTAGACCTGTGTTGTCTAATACAAATATAATGTGAGCCATATTTTATTTAATCCAGTGAGTCTATAATTTCAATATGTAGTCAGTATAAGAATTAAGGGCCGGGTATCGATGGCTCATGCCTGTAATCCTAGCTACTGAGGCAGAGATCAGGAGGATCACAGTTCAAAGCTGACTCTGGGCAAATACTTCGTGAGACTCTATCTTGAAAATACCCAACACAAAAAGGTCTGGTGGAGTGGCTCAAGTGGTAGAGCACCTGCCTAGCAAGCATGAAGTTCAAACCCTGGTACTGCCAAAAAAAAAAAAAAAAATTAAGGGACACTTTTTGTGCTAAGTCTTTGAGACCTAGCATGTATTTACACTTACATAGCACATCTCAATTTTGACTAGGCACTTACCTAATACTAAATAGGCGCATATGGCTAATGGCTACCATATTGGATAGCATAGGTCTAGACTGAGAACATTTTCAGATACTGGTCCCTGCATTGAGCATGGCATTTTGTTGGGTACATCACTGCTATATTGTAGTGGGAAGATCTTTGTTCAAGGCAGTTCTGTCCCCTGTTAATTTTCATCCTTCAGCTTGCAGAAAAGACGTTTGCCTGTCAGTGTGTTTCTTCTGAATAAAAAACAGAGAAACATGTCTGGTTACATCTCGCCATTTTCAGAAACCCACATGGTTGATTAACAGAATGAAGCATTAGACATAATAGAACTGATAAAAATTAACTGGTTTCGTTTTGTAAACTTTAAACTTCCTACAGGTTTCTTTATTTGATATGTATGAGTTTCTATAATTGTCAGATAGCATAAGAGATGTTAGAAACGTTACCTGCTTTTTCGTCATTCCATTCTCTGCTCAAATATTGCCTTATCAGACTTCCCTGCCAAACTATCTAAATCCCCTTCACAATTGTTTCCCAATCATCCTTGTCCCCCTACCTTGCTTTACTTTCTCTGTATCTCTTATATATATTATAAATACACAGGTGTGCACATGCACACATTTGTTATTTCTTTGTTCATTAAAATTTCACTCCCATTAAAATCAGACTTTTTTTTAATGAATTTTCTTTTTGGTGACACTGGTGTTTGAACTCAGGGGCTTGTGCTTGGTAGGTAGGCACTCTACCACTTGAGCCACACCCTCAGCCCCAGAGACTTTTTAAACTAACTGTTGTATTCTCAGAACCTCAAATGGTGTGTGGCACAAAGGAAGCATTCAATAAATGTTACCGAATAAATAAATGCCTTTCTTTATTAATTTTAATTTTTTATAACCTGGGAAAAATGGGAAGTTAGGTTTATAACAATTTTCAAATGTTTAAAGGGAATTTATTATTACTATTATTACTATTATTATTGCTAGGGATTGAACCCAGGGCCTTGCATGTGCAAAGCATGCAGTCTACCATTGCACTACATCCCAGTCCCAATGTTTTGATTAAACTATAATGTAACAAATGTGATGAATTATGGAAACCAAGTTCTATATAATGCATTAATTTTTTATATAAAAATTGACAGGAGCTATAACGTGTACAGAAAAGTTACTATATATTTTTCATTTTCCCCAAATTTTCTTTGATGGCTTTAAGATTTGAGAATGTTATTTATCTTTCATTGTCACTTGAGAGGTGTTTCAAGGGTCCTCGGGATCATCCATGTGTCCCACGGTGATTTGCTAGGGCTCACAAGACTTGGCATTATAGCTGTTCTTATGGCTAAAGTTTATTACAATGAAAGGTACGTGACAAGATCAGAAAGGGGAAAAGACACAGGAGAAATCTGGAGAAATCCATGTATGGGGTTCCAACATCCCATGCTGCTATAGACAGCAGCTTCAGGCTTGATGTGCTAACTGTTTTTCTGTATAAGGGACAAATCCATGGTAAGACTACAGTCCTAGGTGGAGGGTTTGGCATCATGTTTAATTCTTCTTTGGACACCAGTCTGAGTTCTGCCATTGAATTACCAACAGTAGATTTGAAGGATTTAGAGAAGAACATGGGCTTTTATGTTGTATCAAGTCCTGAATAAAATGGTTCCTACTAATTCCTAGGAATAACGTCTCTGTGTGCTTTCTCTTTTGGTTGCAGGATCAAGGCTGCCATTCCAAGCATCAAGTTCTGTTTGGACAATGGAGCCAAGTCAATTGTGCTTATGAGCCACTTGGGTCGGCCTGATGGTGTCCCCATGCCTGACAAGTACTCCTTAGAGCCAGTTGCTGTAGAACTCAAATCCCTGCTGGGCAAGTAAGTGGCAGGCTCTGGTGCTGGTGGACACTGTGGGAGGAGAGGTGGTCAGGTATGCTGTTACTGGTTCTTGACTATCAGATTGCTCAAGTGTCTTTGTGTCTTGTTCTCCATAGGGATGTTCTGTTCTTGAAGGACTGTGTGGGCCCAGAAGTAGAGAAAGCTTGTGCCAGCCCAGCAGCTGGGTCTGTCATCCTGCTGGAGAACCTCCGCTTTCATGTGGAGGAAGAAGGAAAGGGAAAAGATGCTTCTGGGAACAAGGTATGATCTGTGATTTTGACATTATTGGGTGTGAGGGACTGAATTTGTAAGAGACTGATTGACGTCTAGAGGAAACTCATGATTATTTTCCCTTAGACACCTTCTGTTGAAGTATAACATACATGTAAAAATGCCCAGCTTGAAGAATTGTCACAAAGTAAACACACTTGTCTAACCAACGTGGGTCAAGGAGTAGAATATTACCATCATCCCAGAAGCCCTCCTCATGCTCACGTGTTAAATACCTTTGAAAAATATGTGAGCAGTATTGGAGTATAAGAGTATTCAGTGAATACTATGATCATGGTGATATTATTTTCTTAAGAAATATAAAGCATTTTCTTTGAATCTCTCTTTAAGATAAGGAGGTGTAGTTAACATCCTCATTTCATAAAGTAGCTGTCTCTAAAAAAAGAAAACTTAAGTTTCAAAAAGGCAATCATTTGGCTAAAGTTAGTGGTACTGTTGCTGGGCTTTATAGTTCAGTCCAGTAGATAAGCAAACTTTTTCTGTAAAGGGTCAGGTAATAAAATATTTTAGGTTTTGTGGGTCATGCAGTCAGTTGCAACTGCATATGGTCTCTGTTGAATCTACTCAGCTGTGCCATTGTCACAAAACATGTTACATGACTTGAAAACCAGAATTAAATTATTAAATGATAAAACTGGCTGTTTGAGCATTGCCAATTATGTAGAACAGAAGCTGAAGGTCCTTGAAAAATGTGAGAACAAGATGGTCTGAGGCTGGTATCTCTGTCCCCTTTCGACATCTGACATTTCTTAAGGTCATCTGTAGTGCCTGCTTTCAAAAGCAGTTTCTTTTCTTAGCAGCACAGGCCCTGATCTTGCTTTTTCCTGTCTTTGGCATGGTCTTGCTACAGTAGTAGGAGTCAAATGCTGACCTAAAATTTGGTGCTCTTTTAAACTGAAACTGAAGATGCACAAACTCTAGAGGTTTGAAATGGCAGGAGGCAACTGACAAATTGAGGCAAAATGTTTTATTCCGGAAATCATGAACTGTCTATGCTAGTCTCTGACTTTTTTAGTTAATTCACTTCATATTTAGTGTCTAATGACTTATCATACCTGAAATTTCAGAAGCCAATCATAAGTTTAAATTGGGTACAAAAGCAAAGCAAGGACTTAAGAAAGTTATTTTATCCAGTATGTCCATATTGACCTTTCAGAATGAGCATTGTTTCCGTCTAGTTGTTGGCAGATCAAAAATGAGAAATGAGATGGGCACCAGTGGCTCATGCCTATAATCATAGGCTGACATCGGGAGGATCGCAGTTTGAGGCCAGCTTGGGCAAATAGTTCATGAGATGCCCCCCCACCCCATCTCAAATAACCAGAGCAAAATGGACTGGAGGATGGCTCAAACGGTTGAGTGCATATATTGGGAGCTCAGAGCCCTGAGTTCAAATCCCAGTCTCACTACACACACACACACACACACACACACACACACACACACACACACGCTCAGAGCCCTGAGTTCAAATCCCAGTCTCACTACACACACACACACACACACACACACACACACACACACACCCCCCAGAAATGAGTTCTGATCATTATTATTTATTTATTGTGATACTTGGGTTTGAATTCAGGGCCTCTACCCCTTGAGCCACACCCCCAGCTTTTTTTCCTTTATTTATTTTTTGAATAGGGTCTTGTGTTTTTTTTTCCCCCCCAGGCCTGCCTGGACCACGATCCTTCCTATGTACACCTCCCATGTAGCCAGAATGAACAGGCATGCACCATCACACCCAGTTCATTGGTTGAGATGCAGTGTTGGGCTGGCCCTGAACCTTGATCCTCCCAATCTTCACCTCCTGAGTAGCTGGGATTACAGGCATGAGCCACTGTACCCTGCCTATTATTATTTATTTCTATGGCACCTTTTTCATGAATAGCTTTTAACTCACCCCATTTTCCTTAAGAATTCTTAGTGATTATCGTGCCTTTTTGGTGGGGAAATTTCAAGGACAGACAGCAACTAATCAAAGATTATTCAGTGAAATAGTGTCAGAGCTGGCCCAGGTCTCCTGATGTTTGGGTAGTATAATTATTGCTACACATATCATCTTCCAGTCAACAGTGGCAGATGAATTTCCATTCTAAAGAACTTATGGGGGTTCTACATTTCTTGCTTTTAGCACTTATATCTCTTTAATTCCTTGGATCATTAGAAGACAACCCCATTCTTTGTGGCAGTCTCTTTCACCTTTTTGATAAATAGAGGAGAAGGGGAGCAGATGTGGTGACTGAAATGAACATCTGCTCTATGGTGTATACTCTTGTGCACCATGCCGTCCTTCATCTGGCTTGCTTCCTGTGTATCTTTGCTTAGTCGCTTGCCAAAGACTTTAGACTTTATTTTGCTCTTCCTGCCATCCTACTTTCTGTCTCCTTTGGGGGAATTCTGGAATGGTGAGCCAACATCTCAAAATACCTATGTTTCACTTCTGCTTTCCCACTCTTGTCTTTGTAGGAGTGTAATTCTTGTTCTCTCAGATGCAGAGAAGCCTATAAAATACCTATTTTTAAACTAATATAAAATGTTTTTAAGGTATATTTCTGTTATGTTTGAATTTACCCTTTCCATCCAGTTTTGTCCTAGTTGCTTTTATGAGAAATACACATGAGGGCCTTGTTCTCTTTGCAGAAAAGCCTTGGAAGTCACCAGCTTGAGACAACTATAATACTAACTTTCACAAGGAGAATACGTTCAAATGAGGAAATGAGTCAGGATAAGGAGGGGGAAGGATAAAAACTTGGCTTTCAGGTTGAGGAGAAGCCAATGGAATGATTGGAAGTTAAGCCATAGTTCAGGAATTTTAGGTTTACAACTTTAAGGTAAGGTGAGCGGGAGCAGAGAATGACCAAAGAACATGGAATATTTGAAAGAAAGGATAGATCTTGCTGCTAGTTGTGAAAAAATGCTGTCCAACCAAGTCAGGGTCTTCAGAGATATTCAAGAGGACTCTTGGTGGGCTGAAATGCTTTTACAGTTGTTTTTGGAGCCATGAACATTTCCCATGTTGTTTTTTCCATTTTTTCCTTTTTTCTCTGCAGGTTAAAGCTGAGGCAGCCAAAGTAGAAGCTTTCCGAGCTTCACTTTCCAAGCTGGGGGATGTCTATGTCAATGATGCTTTTGGCACTGCACACCGAGCCCACAGGTACCAAGAGCCTTGTCATATATTGAGCTGAGAGCAGTATTCTTGGTGACTTGAGCAGTCCAAGCTCTCGATTGCTTTTGGAGATTTCTTTATTGCACTGTGATCCTTTTAGCTTCTATCTCTAATTGAGCTACTATTGAGGCTCTTGTTGAGTAGCCCTGATCCAGAGAGGAAATAAAAATAAAAGAGGTTGGGAATTGTAAAGCTTTTTATGGCACTTCAGGAAGAAGTTGTTCTTCCTAACTTTGGATATTTTGTAGAGATTTCTCCCTGTGGGAATGTTACGAGATCATAACCTTACACTCTCATGAATTGGCTTATTACTCACTGTATTCAGCCCCTTGACCTGATGCAGACTGTTAATTATCTTAAATTCTACCTAAGTTCATTGCTTTTCTTTACCAAAGTGTTTGTATTGCTGTTTAGGAATGAAAACTCTGATATCCTGGTGTCTTAGAAGTGGTGAAAGCATTTTAGTGATAAGGAAATGGTTTCTAGGATTGGGAGAAATGATAGGGTTTGACTAGAATTTGAATGCTTTTGATTTCTTTCTAGCTCCATGGTGGGAGTCAGTCTGCCACAGAAGGCTGGTGGTTTTTTGATGAAGAAGGAGCTGAACTATTTTGCCAAGGCTTTGGAGAGCCCAGAGCGACCCTTCCTGGCCATCTTGGGCGGGTATGAAGAATACTTTTGGATTATGCTTTTAAGTAGTGTTTGCCTGGTAGTAGGGCGTAACTTGGCTGGTTTATTGTCAGATAGCACAATCACACTGAGTAACTGGGGAGAATTTAATAAAGGAAAAGTATTTACAGAGGTAAGGATGGGGTTTAGGGAAAACTGGAAGAGACTTTGTAGTAATTTGGGGCTAGCAATAACAATCCCTAGGTCTGAAGGGACAAAGGGAGAACTCTAGAGAGGGTCGTGTGTGGGAGGGCCTTCTGATCAGAATTGTAGTCTTTGGTTAAGGGACATAGGGATGATCATCTGGCAGGGAGGGAGCCAGGGAAGTAATTCTGTGATCTCCTTTCAGTCTGCTGCTGCTGCACCCCGTCCCACCACCAGTTGGCTGAAACCCAACTAGAAGCCAGAAGGCAAGGGTGCCATGTCAGCCTCCTGGGACAGAACTGGGTGGAGAGGGTAGTAGATGGTTCTGAGGGAAGAATGGGGAAAATCTGTCAAAGGTGCTAATCTCATAATTTCGAAAAGCACTTGCGTGTTTTCCCACCTTCCCTCCCTCCCTTCTTCCCTCCTCCCCTTCCTTCCTCCCTCCTTTACTTCCTTTCCTTCCTCCTTCCCTTCCTCCCTTCATCCTTCCCTCCCTCCCTTCTTTCTCCCTCCCTCCTTCTCTCCCTCTCCCCTCTCCCCTCTCTTTCTCTCTTTTATAATTTGGAGGCTCTTCCATATAACTGGGTAGAGAATAACTATGAAAATCTCCTCTTAGTGTTTAATATATCATTTAGATTTCATTTATTCCATATTTTCTCCTGTGGAAAAGGCAGCATGTAGAAATTTCAGAATTGCAGGTTGAGATGAGGATAAATTTTAGGTGATAAGGTAGAGACAGGGGATGGGACTTCTTGGATAAGGTAGCTAGCTTCCTGTCACTTGGCATAGCTGTGTAGGTAATATCCTCTTATGGTTAGAGAGGTGATGACCCTTCTATGAGCAGCTTTTTTACCACCCTGAGGGATAGAATACACTCAGTGTTCCCTGATGAAAATTGACTTTGGAGTTGTCAATTCCAGGTATCATTGATGCTCTCCAGGCTTCATGAGTCAAGTTTCAGGGTCCTAAAAAACAATTCAGGCGGATACAGGTAGTTATATATTGTTCTTGCAAAAAGGTAACTTCCTGGAAGCATTGAACCTTTTGTTTACTAGGTCCTAAAGATCAAACTTTGATCTTTGGCTTATGGTTATGGTTATGGTTTTAATTCAGCCTGAAATACAGTGGTCATCCTGTATCCTCAGGGGATAATGTTATAAGATTCTCCAACGGATACTTGAAAAACTAGGATAGCATGGAAGCCTATATTAGGTTTAACCTATAAATTAGACTCATTGAGAGATTAACAACAATAGCAAGATAGGACAATTATAACAATATGCTAAAATAAAATTTATTGAAATTTATGAATGAAATTTATGAGTGAAAAATATATTGAAATTTTTTTATTTCTGGAATTTTCCATTAAATATATTTGGACTATGATTGACTGCAAATAATTGAAACTGGACAGTGAAATAAGATAGAGGGCTATTTTTGTAGCTGTTTTGGGGAAGTGGTTTGCAGGGTTTTTGCCACCATTCTTGCAGTGTAGTCTCCCTAAGCCATCAACAATTTCTGGGAAGATTTTGCATTTCATTAAAAACACTTAATTGTGAAAACAAACATTTACAAAGTTGGAAAAATATATTTACCTAACAAAACTATATTTACCTAACAAAATTTAAGTTTTGTTACTGTTCTCACCTAGTCTGTATTAAAATGTTCTTAATCATGTCAAATGTCTTTTTATAGTTGGGTTGTTTGGATTGCATTTGTTTGTTTGGTGTCCTATACTGTGTAGTAGCCTTCTCTTACTACTTTCATTGTATTGATTTGTTAAAGAAATGGGCATTTGAGCTTACACTATCCCACGTAGTTTAGAAGAGGATGAGCCTCTATCTTTTATTTTATGTATTCTCTCAGTGTAATGATTTGAATTATTATGGTATGAAAATGATACACATGCAGAAGAAACAGTTTAAATTTTGATCTTTTCCTGGGCTAGGAATATGTAGTACAGTACTCTCTGGAGATGCCGATAGGGGCAGCAAGCTGTAGATTCCAGTCAGCTGTGGTTATGAGGATAAGTAACATATATCTAAGTGTACTGTACTGCTAAATAGGTTAGGTGCGTTAAATGTATTTCCACCTTACAATATTTTTAACTTACAGTGGGCTTATTGGGATGTAACCCCATTGTCAGTTGAGGAGCATCTGTATGTGCATATTTGTGTGTGTGTGTGTATGTATGTATGCGTGTAAAGCAAATAATGTGTTCCTACTCTTGGCAGTGACCAATATTTAGAAGGGAAATAAATAGTCTCTTGCCATTCATTCCTCCACATCACTGTTGTTTTTGTACCTCTGTATCATAAATCCTAGCATACGATCTCTCATAGGATAGATATCATCTCGTTTATTTCTTATTTATTTTTTCTTCTTGCTTATTGAATGAAAAGGGAAACAGACCCAAGGTGATTTAGCCATATAAATGGGATTTACATTTATGTTTATGGGAAGCAAGCTATTACTTTGTTACTCATTAGTTTGGATCTGTTTTGTCCTGTCCAGGAAGGTGAAAGGGGCATGCGTATTATCTTATTTCACTTTACTAGAAAATAAGATCCAAAAGGGTAGGGATCTTTGTTTTGCCCACTGATGTTTCTCAAAGACCTATGATAGTGCTTGACACAAAGTAGGTGCCCAGTAAGAGTGTTGAACCATTGAACCAGTAAGAGTGGCTCAACAGAAAAATGCCATAAAGCAAATGTCCTAGCAACTCACCGTGGGGTGTGAGTTAGATTAGGAAAATCTATTTTTGTTCAGCCACATATTTATACGTTCAGTGTAGTTTTATCCTTGCTCTAGGATTAGAACAGCTCTGAGTACGTTCAGGGATCTCAAAATTAGTAATTTTGCTTAAACACAATTGGAAATGACCCTATGAATTTGGTGGGGGGTTGGAAAGTAGACCTAGTTGTAACCCATAGTTCCTTTACATGAGAATAGGTTTTCAAGGGTGGTTGAGTGGCTTAAGTGGTAGAGCGCCTGCCTAGCAAGCATGAGGCCCTGAGTTCAAACACCAGTACCGCTCCCTGCCCCCCCCAAAAAAAATAGGTTTTCTTTTTCCTTTTTGTGGTGCTGAGAATCAAACCTGGGGTCTACACACTCTACGACTTTAAGTTGCACCTCCAGCCCAGCAGTAGGTTTTGTTCAAAATGAATTGCCTTTTGGGTTGGAGAAACATAGGACAAAGTGAGTCAGTACTTTGTCACTTTGAGACATTTCTTTGTTCCCTGCCTTAATATAAAAACTCAAACTATGTATTATCTCTTCCCTAACCCATGGTTCTTTTGGTGGTCTTCCCTTCTAGAGCTAAAGTTGCAGACAAGATCCAGCTGATCAATAATATGCTGGACAAAGTCAATGAGATGATTATTGGTGGTGGAATGGCTTTTACTTTCCTCAAGGTGCTCAACAACATGGAGGTAGGAAACCAATACCAAGTGGATGTGAAATAGCTTTCCATGGTAATAGCAGGTTAGATAAAATTAAAAAAGAAAACCAGTTTCTGACAACTATAAAAACTCATTTTCATTTGTTTTGGGAAGTTGTTTTTCTTTTGTCTTTGCATTATTCTTTTTATTGTTTTGTGTCTGGTTCTTGTCTGCTTTGTGAATCATTTGTGTTCTTAGTACACAGGCTCATCTTCATCTTTTTGGTCCTCCTGTGTAGATTGGCACATCTCTGTTTGATGAAGAGGGAGCCAAGATTGTCAAAGATCTTATGTCCAAAGCTGAGAAGAATGGTGTGAAGATTACCTTGCCTGTTGACTTTGTCACTGCTGATAAGTTTGATGAAAATGCCAAGACTGGCCAAGCCACTGTGGCCTCTGGCATACCTGCTGGCTGGATGGTGAGTCACTTGGGTAGTTATAGTGTGAGTGAACAGAAACGTTTTGGTATCATTCATTCATTCACGTGACCAACCAACAGGCATTTTTTTTTGTGGTGGTAGGAATTCAGCCCAGTGCCTTGCACATGCTAGGAGGTACTCTACTACTGACCTAGACCCCCAGCCCTCCACAAACATTTTTTTTAACTTTTTATCAAAGAAGTTGATTTGCATGTAAATAAATAGGTTTTTTGGGTAATGTTTTGGAAAAAAAATTCCCACAAACAGATTGTGTCTACTTCAAAAAAATGAAAAACCCCAGAGTCTTTACAGAACAGTCATACAGAAAATCAATTTTGAAAGATTTTCTTTTTTAGAAAAGACCTTTCCCGCTGCTTTCAATATACATTTTAAAACTGAGTTTAAAGCTCAGCTTTTACAGTTGACTGTATTTCCCAACCTAGCTTCTGAGATCTTGAAATACCTGCCGCCCCTCCAAAAACTAGCTTAAGGATAGAAATAAATGGGGTGCACAGGGATAGAAATAAAGAAAACTAGATTGCCCAGTGGTTGCCTCCACATTTTATATAAGTAATGTCGACAGAAACTATCTGTCAGAGAGGACCTCAAGTGTTGCAGTGAGGCACTCTTTGTGGGAGAACCCATGGCAGGGAAAACAGTGCTATCAGATTGCTGCTGTTTTTATTACTTGAAGTAGGGGCAAAACTGCTTTTTGTCTCTTCATCTGTTTGATGTTTTCTCTTTTTTTTTTTTTTGTGGGACTGGAGTTTGAACTCAGGGCTTTGCACTTGCAAAGTGGGCACTCTATTGTTTGAGCCACACCTCCAGTCCATTTTTTTGCTCTGGATATTTTGGAGATGGGGTCTTGCGAACTATTTCCCTGGGCTGCTTTTTACTGCAATCCTCCCATTCTCACTGTTTAATGTTTATTAAGTACTTAACTATGTGATGGAAACAGTGCTGTGTACTTTAGTAATTTAGGCTGTTCTGGATTATATTGCTACCTAGAAACCTATGTAAGAAAACTTATATATGAAAACATTATGATAGTAGAAGTATACTAATTACAAGTAAAAAATAATATAGTTAACCATAGTGTTTGCCACTTGATTTAGATAGGGTTTTGCTGTATAACCCAGACCGGCCTGGAATTTATGATCCTCCTGCCTCTGCCTTGAATGCTAGGATATAGGCATGTGCCTCCACATAATATTTTGATAGCTGTATAAAATAGTATCGTATTGATATGCTAGTTTTCTTAGTCATTTTTCTTTTCTTAGGCATTTGGGTATTACTTAATTCATTGTTTCTCAAAGTATGATATCAAGACCAACAGTATTGGCATCATCTTTTTTTGGCGGCATTGGGTTTGGACTCAGGGCCTCATGCTTGCTAGGCAGGCACTGTACCACTTGAGCCACTCTACCAGCTCTTGGCATTATTTTTGGAACTTGCTAAAAATGCAAATTTTTGAGGACAACCCCAAACCTACTAAATCAGAAACCCTAGGAGTGGGGTCCAATGATTTGTTTTTGAACAAGGCTACTGGTGATTCTGATGCAGGCCAAAGTTTTAGAACTGCTGATCTAGTTCAGTGTTTCTCAATCTCAACACTGTTGACATCTCAGATAGGTTTTGTTGTGGAGAGGTCTTGTTGCATTGTAGGATGCTTTAAGCATTCCTGGCCACTAGGTGCCAGTAGTGTACCCCCCACGTTGTGACAACCAAAATGTCTGTAGACATTGCCACATGTCCCTTATGGACAGGCAGAATTGACCCATGTTGAGAATTGCTGATCTAATTCTTGCTGTCATACATAATAGTGGCTAAGAATGTCTACTAAGCTGGGCACTGGTGACTCATACCTGTAATCCTAGCTACTTGGGAGGCTAAGATCGGGAGGATCGCAGTTTGAGGCCAGCCCTGGCAAATAGTTAATGAGACCCCCATCTCCAAAATAACCAGAGCAAAATGGACTGCAGGTGTGGCTCAAGTGGTAGAGCACCTGCTTTGCAAGCACATAGCCCTGAGTTCAAACCCATTCCTACTAGAGGGAAAAAGAATGTTTATAAAATATCTTGAGGTTTTCTCTTGGACTTAATCTTCCTTAAAGTAGAATTTTGGAGTCAAAGGGCATGAACAGGTTAAAATTTTAAAGACTGAAGGGTACCTTTTGGTTCTAGAAGAAACTCTCATATTTAGCCTTGCATTCTGGAAGTGGTATTTGCTCTTCTAAGGAATGTTTCTGTTAGCTTCTCTTTTAACTCTCTCCCTCAGGGCTTAGACTGTGGTCCTGAGAGCAGCAAGAAGTATGCTGAGGCTGTCGCTCGGGCTAAGCAGATTGTATGGAATGGACCAGTGGGGGTATTTGAATGGGAAGCTTTTGCCCGGGGAACCAAAGCCCTCATGGATGAGGTGGTGAAAGCCACTTCCAGGGGCTGCATCACCATCATAGGTAAGGGGTCCTGCACAAACCTAATACTAATGTGACCTGGCAGAGTCTAATCAGAGGAAGGTAGAAGGGAGATGGTTAGCTTTTTCTGGGTTTCTTGGCTCTGGGTAAATCTTGAGGGCTTAAATGGGTGAACAGTTTGTGGAAGAGCCTCTTGATGAGATGGAGTTGGGAGTTCATTAGCTACTTTCTGGGTTGAGGTATACACTGCTTTATAGTTGTGGAGTCAATCCTCTTTTTTTTTTTTTTCCTTTTCTCTCCTTTCTTTCTTTACCTGGCCTTCATTCAATAGGTGGTGGAGACACTGCCACATGCTGTGCCAAATGGAATACAGAGGATAAAGTCAGCCATGTGAGCACTGGGGGTGGTGCCAGTTTAGAGCTCCTGGAAGGTGAGGTTCTTTCCTGTTTTTCAGCTTATTTGGAGGCAGGGTGAGGACTGCACACTGAGAAGTGGGTAAAATGGAGTGGAGACTTAGAAGGGAGTATTATGATTAGCTGGGCAGTACAAATGGAAGAACATCAAATAAATCCCCCAAATTTGAGGTGGGGGAGGGGTACATAGGAACTGTTCTCAAATATAGCATGTTCTAGTTGACCTGGGACCCAAAATGCAGGTGTTCACAAACTCCTGGACATACATTCTAAAGAATGTATTGGGAAGAGAGAATGGGGCAGATCTGGCTTAGTGGGCCCTATAGTAATGCTGTTTATGTGTGTGTGCTCTCTCAAAAACAGGTAAAGTCCTTCCTGGGGTGGATGCGCTCAGCAGTGTTTAGTATTTTCCTGCCTTTTGGTTCCTGTGCACAGCCCCTAAGCCAACTTAGTGTTTTCTGCATCTCCACTTGGCATTACCTAAAACCTTTCCCCCACGTCAAGATTCAGCTAGTGGCCAAGAGATGCAGCACCAGGAACCCTTAAACAGTTGCACAGCATCTTAGCTCATCTTTACTGCACCTGGGATTTGCCTACATTCTTCAAGGTCCCATTTAAATGTCTTAGTGACTAAACCACTGTGCATTCTAGAGTGCATCTATTTATATTTTGATTGTTAAAGTGAGCTGTATTAGCTTAGTTCTCTTTTTGATGTAGCTTATTTCTATTAGTTTTGTCACTGTTCACTACTCAGCATTGAAACAAGATGAAATTCCAGTCATAGGGAGTTGCTGATGATGTTAAACAAACAATAAAAGTGTCCATTGAAACTGAGATTTTTTTCCTGTCCTACTTTGTTAGGAAGGTTGAGAATAGTCTTGAGAAAGGGATCAAATATCTACATTTCTAAATGTAAGGAATGGGGTGGCAGCAGTGTCTGTGTTGGGGGGATTAGATAAATGTTTATTCTTTATTGAAGGCAGACATTGTGCTAATGCTTTATTTTAAATTTTTTATTAAGTTAGGCATCATAATTTTAAAAAATTAAGGCTTATAACAAAACAACAAATAAGCTCCAGCTCATTCCTCACATTCCCCAAGGTGACCACTGTTTTTCTGGTATTTACTTACCTTTATGTTTCTAAGTAATATACTGTTAGCTTCTTTTTTTTTTTTTCAAAAACCATATCTATTAATGGAAGATTTAACTCTTAATAGCCTCTAACTCCTACATTTGACACTTCTACAATCTACACTTCTAATTCCTACATTCTTCCAGTAAGTTTTGTTATAATTATAGACTAAATCAAAAGTTTACATTAAGATTATAAATAAATACTGTTCACAGTTGAACTCTGAGGTATGCTATATTTACTTGTGTAATTTTTATTTGGAGGTAGTAATTTCTTTTTGGCGGTAATGTGGCTTGAACTCAGGGCTTTACACCTTCTGGCAAGAGCTCTACCACTTGAGCTACGCCTCTAGCCCTTTTTAGTGTTGCTTATTTTCAAGATAGGATCTGGCGAACTATTTGCCTGGGCTGACTTCAAACCGTGATCCTCCTGATCTCTGCCTCCCGAGTAGCTAGGATTATGGGTGTGAGCTACCAGCGCCTGGCTGGAGTTAGTAATTTTTTTAAAAAATCATTTTCTATGTACCTGTTACTGATTCATTCCTGAATGTGCCAGAATGTCAGTGTTTCAATATATTCAAACATATTAGACAGTCTATTAATTTTTTTTGGTCTCATACTTGCTAGGCAGGCACTCTACCACTGGAGCCATACTTCCAGTCTCTTTTTGCTTTAGTTATTTTTCAGGTATAGTCTCACGTTTTTGCCAGGGGCAGCCACAGACTGCAGTCCTTCTCATGTAGCTGGGATGACAGGCATGCATGTTGATTTGAGTTGGAGTCTTGTAACTTTGCCTAGACTGGCCTCAAACCACTGTCCTCCTAATTTCTGCCTCCCAGGTAGCTGAGATTATAGGCATGAAACAACAGTACTCAGTTTAGATTTTTTTTTTTTTTTGAGATAGTAGAGTTTGAACTCTGAGCCCAGTGCTTGCTAAGCCTGTATGTTTTTACTGGAGGCATCCCTGAAGTCCTTGGTACTTTCCCAGTTTGTACTGGCTGCTTTCTAGATTTGCTGTACAGTTGTTGCTCTGGGATTTCCTGTAACCCTCTGTGGAATTGCTTTTACCTTCTGTGATCACTTTTCCTCTTGTTTATTTTCTTTTTTATGGAAGACTCCTTTTTACCAACTTCCTGAGAAAGATGTCCCAGGAGGCAAGATCTTTAAGGCCTTCTAGGTCTGAAATGTCTTTATTGAGTTCTTATACTTCATTGTTATAATGCTACCCCTTTGAATTTGTGGGGGATTGGTTCCAGGCACACCTCAAGTACCAAAATCTGTTAATGCTCAAGTACCTTGTATAAAATGGGGTAGTTATTTGCATTTAATCTAGTACATCCTCCTGCAGCCTTTTAAATCATCTCTTAAATAACTTTGCTGTTACACTTTATGTTGTTTGGGGAATAATGATACAAAAGTATGTATATATCCAACTCAGATCCAAGTTTTTGTCTAGTATTTTTAACCCTTACATATGGAGGTCAGGCTGTATATAGAATTTTAAAGTAAATATCAGTTTATCAGACTTGAAAGCATTGTTTCATTATCACTGTTGAGTCTAATGGTATTCTGATTCTATTATAATTACAATTTTCCCTATGCCTTTCCTATCATTTTAATGGAATTTGGGAGAGAGCACAGGTAAACAGAATTTAAAAAGTCCATGTTTCACCAAAAATTCAGTGCTGGGTTTTTTATATGCAAGATATGTATTATACCTTTGTTGATGAAGAGATAATTAAAAACTCTTGGACAGGCTCACAGAGCTAGTAACAGGAGAGATTGTAGGCTAGGTTTGGCTCCAAAGGCTAATACTTTTTCATTGTGCCCTTCTTCCTGATATGATGCTCCAGACTAGGATTTTTTTTTAACTCTGGAGAGACCAACAAAAGAAAATTTTGGTGGTTGCTTTAAATGAAGATTTTGAAAGTTCAAGTTTTTGTTAATTCATTTGTATTTTAGTTAATACTCTTCCACACATTAGCAGTTAGTTTTAAAATGAACCATGTTTCTGCACACCTCTAAGAGTAGTCCTTGCCCCTAGTTTGAGCAGCAGGAATTCAAGTCCAATCTTTTTTTTTTCCCTTTGGTGGGATCAAGGTTAAAAATTAGGGCCTTGCCCTTTGAAAGCTGGTGCTCTACTGCTTGACCCACATCTCCAGCCTCTAGTTCAGTCAGTCTTTTTTGCAGATGAGGTCCAGAGATGCTACCTGTAGATGCAGCAATTTAACATCACAACTGGACTAGCAAACTGATGACTTTTTTTGTTCTGTGTATTACCTTTTCTCAATATTTCTTTGTTACTTCAATTACACACAGAAATTAAAATGTACAATAAAAATCTGTACACCCAGTACCTAGCCTATAATTGCCAACATCATCCATCAGACCCTGATTGTACCTGTTTAAGTACTTTCTGTTGCTACTTTGAGGATCTCCCCCGCCACATGTTTTAAACAGCTTGGTGATCAGCCAAGTATTTGAGTGCCTACTATGTGCTTAGGACACAATGGAGGGAATAGTATTTATGTCATGAAGGAATTTACAACATAGTCAAGGAAGGTAGTTGGTAATGAATAACTTCTGAGCACATCAACTATATAGGAATGTGCTTCCTGATTTAATATAGAATAATAAACTATTGATTAAATTTGAATCTATATGTGAGCTTGTGTTTCCTGCTTTCCTTTTTCACATCCTAAATTTCCCTCCAACATAGGGGTTTGCATGTGATCAAAAAGGGATGCACAGTGAGATGACACTTTTGTTACCTTCGTCTGATTTCCCTCCCCAGAGGCAAACCTTCCTTAAGACTAGTTTTCTTCATCCTAAAACTACTTAAGGCATGTAAAGAACATATCCATGTATGTATGTATTTATATATCAGAAATGGTGGCATATTATACACAGTGTTCCATACCTGCTGCTCTGATTGTTATTTTGTAGCCTACCACATATTTTTCTTCCCTTTGCATTCCTCAGACCATGGTGTGCATCAATCTTCCACCCTCCCTTCCTGCTGGTTGTATTACTTTATTCATATCCAAATCATAAATATTTCCTACTTGTTGAGAGTAAGAACTGCTTTTACTCATTCTTGAAGCTAGATTTATCTAGAAGTAATTAGGGAAGGGAATTCTGCAAGATAAATCAGTCCTTATTTGAAAGGGCACACTATCCACTGACTGTTAATGCTCAGACTGTAACCCCAATTATATGTACAATTTCCCACCAAAGACAGCATGTTGTTTTTAAAATTTAAACACATATTCTTTTTCATTTTGCTTTACTGTGAATCATGCCAGTTCCAAATAAAAGCAAACAATTCCCTGATGTATGATCAATTCATTCACTAAACAGATTTTTGGGGTTTAAACTCAGGGCTTCATGCTTACAAAGTAGGTGCTCTACTGCTTGAGCCACACCTCTAGTCCATTTTTTTGCTTTTGGAGATGAGGTCTCAAACCATTTCCCCGGGCTGGCCTCAAACTGCTATGCTCCTGATCTCAGCCTCCCAAGTAGCTAGTATTTTAGGCATGAATCACCAGCACCCAGCTAGATCTTAATTGCTTTCTGGCCCTCAGGAATACTATGCCTTATATACCCTCCTTGAACAAGAAGTGAAAGACACTGATAAGCTTACACTTTTATTAATAACCTTGAAACAAATACATTAATTCCTTATATAGCATTTTACCATTTTGAAATAACTTTCACATATACCAATTAAACCCTCACAACATCCCTGTGAGGTAGGCAGGGTGTTATTTTCCTATCACTAGTGAGGAGAACAAGGCTCAGAGGTGAAGTAAGGTCACACAGCTGGTAAATGATGGAGCCAGGATTAGAACCTAGGCCTTCTGATACGGTGCCTCCCTGAGAACATTCAAGTAATGATATCCATGCTATATAATGCACATTTCTCCTATGATATTCATCAGATCTGTTTGTATAAAATTTTAAATCACCTTTCCCTAACATTCCTGAACATTCAAACTAATGAGACATTTCTGTCCTGTTACTGGACTGTTTCTCAGATGCATCAAGCACCATCTTAAGATGAAACTTATGATTTAAGTTTTGAGGATCCTTGGCTACAAATTCTAAATTACGAAGATTTTTTTAGAAAACTACTTAAATACTTAAGTATGTCAAGTATGTGAACTTACTTAAACCAAAAGTTTTGCAATCTTATTCCTAATAAGACTTTTAGATGTGTATAAATGGAAAACAGGGGAAGGTGTTTAGCAACATTACTGGGAAACCTATGAAAAGTACACCTAAACATAGTCACATGCCACTAGTTTTTTTTCCTTATTGGCATCACCAAAGAAGGAGAAATATTAAGAGTCTACTTTCAGGTTTGATTCCATTTTATGTATTGCATCCTCATCAACAAGCTAAAACATGATCTGAATTTTATAGCAATAGGAGGGGTCAAGCAGTAGTAAGCAAAGCATACAAGCATGTGGTAAGAAAATACTTGCTCTTCAGTGGTTCTGTTTAGGTCCAGTGTAAATTACTTACCAAGGCAGATTTTAAGCTATAGCATCTCAAATAAATTTAAAAATGTGAAATATGTTGGAGTTACCAAGTTGTCATACAGTGAATGTAACTGATCCCAAACTACCTGTCAAAAGCAGAGTAAAGCTTAACAGGCAAGAAAGGCAGTACTGTGGCATGGAGTGAAAAATTAAGAGCAAATGGAAACTTGAACCTTCAGGTTCCAGTGAACCACAGAACATCAGCGTATTTTTTAAAAATATGAAAATGATGCTGAGCTGTATATCAGAAATGGTATTTTAAAGATTCCAGTTACGGTCTTTAAAACTTATGGGCAATAGGGAGAAATTTACGACTATGGAGGGTACAGAAAAACGTTATCTAGAAAGAGTTGATGTAAGAAGTTTGGGAAGACCAAGAAACAAATACATTCAAAATGGGTTTAGAACTTCTTTAAAGCCATTATTTCAAAAAATGTTTCCTAAATTGAGAGATTTGGTCAAAAAAGTCAGTGACAACAAAACTATTTTACCTTACAAAAGAATTTAAATAAGAATTTAAATGTAAGTAACATTAGCTCACTGACTAGGATGTAGAAACTGAAACTTAGGTGCTATTGTCAGTGATACATAACAGAAAACTTTCCCCAAATAGAACTGCCATTGGTAGGACTCAGCTTAATGAAACTATTAAGAAGTAAGTACTTAAATTTTGTGTTTGAAAGCATAATAAAAAAAAACCACTTGTACTCTTTAAACAAATTAAATTTTAACTAATGTGAAAAATACTGCAACTACATTTAAGTTTTCTATGACAAAACTTAAGAAAACCTAGAATGTTCTAGTACAGTATATGGGCTCAAAACTACACTTTTTAAATGCATCTAGACTTAAGACTATATTTCTTACATAGTATCATTGTCATCATCATCTTCATGTTTTCTCTTCAGAGGGTTTGATTCATTGGCTGTGTTCTGTGATGAAACCATGTTGGTGGTAATAAGAATATTTTTGGGCCCAATCATTGAAGGATTAATCAGAACATTTTGCACTGCAGTTGTCACAGGAACTATAAATAGAAGAAGGCCCCCACAGGTTATGAATCCACCCAGATTCATAGTCAAAAGTATACAACAAAGCTGACTAATTTGTGGGAAATTTCAATAGTGTGGAGTACAACTGTATAATAGAAGAAACACAGGTAATTATATTTCACTAAAAGTAGAATTAAAATTCTGAAAATATTTTAAAATTATTTTTAATTGGTAAATATTTATGATATTTATAGGGCACACTGATGTTTTAATCTATGTGTACATAAAGATTAGATCTACCTAAATATATCTAAGCAAGGTTAAAAAGTTTTGTTATACTTTAACTACCTGAAATTTCAGTTAGTATTTCCGCATCATGGAACATACTAAAGGCACATGGTTAGGGCCAGGAGTCATGCTTCTCTTATAAGCCAGTATTTTATATAAATTATTTATCATATGCAGGTAACATTTTCAAAAGATGTGACATCTAAACATATGCATTAGAATAAACTATGCCATACCAGAATTCTTGTATTATTCCAACCATATCTCTCTCCTATGAAGTGAATAAAGGTATGAATTTCACTTGAATTTACATTTATATTCTGGATTTTACACACACACACACACACACACACACACACACACACACCACTAAGTTGTATCATTTTCTTGAGCTTTTACCTTAAGTGCTTTTTCCTGAGATAGTTTGTGAGCCCTAACTTTTTAATTAATTGTACTTGAGGATCTGAAGAGCACACTGAATGCTGTTCCCTTCCCTCTGACAATGTTACATATATATAAAATTTCATGCAATTTTAGAGGACTCAGACACTCTATGAAGAACCTTGAATTGCAGCATTACTACCACTTCCTGTTATATTAAAACAATTTAACTCTTGGCATAGAAACAAACTGTTTTATGATTGCAAATTATTCGTGAATTCTGCTCCCCCCCCCCGCCCACCAATCATGTTACCTGGTTTGACAGGTGTGGACTGAGAAGGCGGAATCTGCACCGTAAATCTTTGGTTTGTCACTGACACTGGAGTTGCAACTTTATTTGGGACAGAGACTGTTTGTGGGGTTGCTGTAGTTATAATTAACAGACTATGTTAGTTACATGACTGATTATACAGATTTGTATTTTATACTCCCTTAGCTTACCAGAAACTACATTCAAAACACAGGTCTAAGGTGAGAAAGCATCATTAAAAATAAGAGCAAAGTAATGTTTTAAAAAGTTTATAAGCTTGTTTAGATGCTACAAAACTGCATTGTTAGTGGTAGAGCACTTGTCTTAGCATACATGAGGCCTTGGGTTCCTTCCCTGGGGTCACAAAAAACCCCAAACACTTCCCCCAGAAAAATTCAGTACAGTATAGTAGTAAAAAATGTAGGTTCTGGAGCCTACTTGTTTGAGTTTGAATCTAGGCTCTATCACCTGCTAACTAGGTTTCCTTGAGCAAGTTATTTAATCTTGTGCCTCAGTTTGTCATTTGTACAGTGGGGACAATTGTACCCATTTCATAAAATTCTTTTGAGAATTAAGCAAAATAACCCATATGAAGCTCTTCAACCATCCAGTATGTAGTAAGCACTGAATTTTAGTTAAATGAAGCCATGAATTTGAGAAATACTAGAATAAAGATTCAAGTGACCTTAGGTGTCACTTTTAATGTCTTTCACTTGCTGAGAATTAGATGTTTACTATGCCCACAAAGCTAAAACAACATGCACCTAACAAAAAGAAGACAATTGAATGTTAGGTTCCCAGGCAGTCAGGAAAACCTTACTCCTTTTCTAATGTTCAGAAAATTTTTAGCAGAAAGGGATAAACTAATCCAAACCACTTATCATTCATATCTACCCCTTATTTGTTTATTTCTGGAGATTTACTTGCTGGGGATGGACCCAGGGCCTTGTACATGCTATACAAGCACTATAATTGAGCTGTACTCCCAGCCCCTAGCCAAAAGTACACCTAAAGTAACAATCCTGTTTTATAAAACCTTTCTTGATTTGCACATTTAGGCGTCTTGCCTTCTGCCTCAGAAATTCCCTTAACAATGTCATAGGAGTCTTATTATTAGTGTCTGATCTCATTCACTACCTTACAAGCCTTGCTATTCAATAAATGTTTGCTTAATGAATGAATTTTGCAAGTATAGCTATTTTGATAGCTATACCGACACTGCCCTTTCAAAAAAATTTTATGGAAATGTGTTTCCAGTTTTTCCCTTGGGGATGTAGGCTTTTCATACATCCCACTGCTCTGGAACCAGCAGTCCACCAGGGACAGAATTGGTAAAGACTATAACAAGCACCATCATTTCTACAGACAGGAAGAAAGTGGAAAGAGGCCCAGATACCTGGTTCCAGTGCTTTTTTTTTCCAAACCAGAAGGTGAGACCTTACTGTAATATAATCTTTATTCCTAGGCAAGTTTTTCCATGTGTTAAGGAAATTAAGCAATATGAAATTCAGGGATGGGGTATGGCTCAAATGGTAGAGTGCTTTCCTAGCAAGTGTGAGGCCCTGAGTTCAATTCCCCAGTACCACCAAAAAAATAAAAAATTCACAGTAGGTAGATTTTTTTTGGCTATGTAAGGAATTGTTAAAACATTTAAATAAGTATGTAGTTTATACTTTAAAATTGAACAGAATAGATTTTTGGGTCTTAAAGTTCATAAAGCTAATTTTAAGTTTTTTATGTTTAAAATTCACATCTTTAATGGCAATTTTTGGTAGCACCCTCACATTCTAGATTTTTAAAATCTCTAAAGCATGTACAAGTGACTAGGAATAAAAATCAAATGATAACTGAAATTGGCTAACTTGTCTAACACATGTAACTGATTACCACTGCCTAGGGGTTTAAAAAATTGGTATTATTATGCACAGTGGTATACACCTATAGTCCCAGCTATTCAGGAGGCAGAGGTGGGAGGATCATTGAGTCCAGAAGTTCAAGACCAGCCTGAGCAACATAGTGAGACCTCCATCCCCCCCACCCAAAAAAAAAAAACCACCCAAACAAAACTGGTATTCATTTAAGTAATGTGACTCTACAGATAAGCAGCATATGATCAAAAAGTATTACAGGTTGTATAACTTTCTGTCCACAAAGGTCATACACAGTTAACAAGGGGTGTACACCTAATTCTCATACTAAGCTGGTTTTAAAATGCTAAAACGGGTGGAGTGTGGTGGATCATATCTGTAATCCCAGCTACTTGGGAGGCAGGGATGGATCATGGTTCGAGACCAGCCCAGGAAAAAAGACCCCTATTTCAGCCAATAAAATTGGGCATGGTGGCGTGTGCTTGTCATCCCAGCTATACATGAGGCATAAATAGGAGGTTTGTGGTCCAGGCTGGCCCGGGCAAAAACATGAAATCCTATCTGAAAAATAACTAAAGCAAAAAAGGGCTGAGGGCATGGCTCAGGCCCCAGTACTGTCAAAAATGCTGAAATATAAATTTATATTCTGAGTATATGAAGAGGTGGTTCACATCTCAAAAAAAAAAAATGCTAGCCAGGCATGGTGGCAACATGCCTGTAATCCAAGCACTTGGGAAGCTAAGGCAGGAGGATCATGCAATTGAGGCCAGCCTGGCCTATACAGTGAGAACCTATCTCAAAAAAAATCAGATGCTGCTTATACTTGAGGTATATGACAGCTACAAGACTTAAGTTATAAGCACTGAGAACCATGAAATTAATACTAATGAAAGAGAACAGGTTTTTTTTCTGAAAAATACTTTTGATAAGAAAGCCAGCAGGAACATATGAAAAAAAAATCAGAAAACCTAATTAAATTATTTGTTTTCCTTATCTAAAGAACATGAAAAATAATTAAATACAGTTTTCTAAATACCATTCCCCACCAAAACGGACCAGGGTTCTTTGGAGAAGTGGTTGATTCTAAGTCTGAGAAAAATATAACATGGGCTTGTTAACACTGGTCAGAAAGCAAGAAATGTGCATGATATGATGGAGATATATCAAAAAGGATAAAGGGGCTGGCAGAATGGCTCAAGTGGTAGAGTACCTGCATAGCAAGCGTAAGGCCCTGAGTTCAAACTCCAGTACTGCCAAAACAAAGAGAGAAGGGTATAGGACACAGCTTGATAGGGCTCTCACTGACTGATAGAGGACAATCAGTACTATTTTCTTTGTTGAGATGGAGTCTCCATGTTTCCCAGGCTGGTGTCTATACTATGTTTTTAAAAGGCTAGTATTAAAACAACTGTTTTTTGTACATATTTAACTTCTTTCAACTGTATCCAATTTATTGAGAAATTTCCTTAAATTTTGATTGTAAGTAGGCTTTTGCCATGTGTTTGTTAACTTCATTTGTACAGAAGATGGAAACAACACAGTTAAGAGTAAATTCCTGTTTCTGCTATCATAGTTTGTATCAACAATAGTGTTAGGTAATGCCAAATTTTATACCCATTTGAGATCAGACAGTCCTTGTGGCTTTCTCATTTTCAAATGTGGTTAAGAGGTATGTTTATAGTTTTACTAGAGAATGAATAAAATTATCAATGGCAACACACATACAGGAATTTCTAACTCGCATTTTGGCTTGGGTTATAGTTAAAAAACAAGTGGTGAGGCACTTTACCAGCCAGAAAAGTCATTTCTACATTTTACTTACCTATAGTAGGAGTGGTAGGTCTGCTACTAACAGCACCAACACTTAACCGTGGAACTAGTCTTCCTTGGTTAGGTCCCTAGGAGATTTAAAAAGAAGTTAATTTCAATTTTAAAATTAGATACCCAAACTTAACCAAGAATGAAAATTACAATTGATGTTAATTATTAGTGGATAATCCATGGCTATAATGTCTTGCTTTTGCTCTGTGTTTTAAATCCAATATTTAAAGTAGAGTTTTCATAAACATACATTTATGTTTCTATATAAACACAGATATGATCATATCTATCTATCTAATGCTGTGTAGTATTTAAGGTAGAGTTACTTGAATGGGGATAACAGCTTACTTCTTTGTAATTTATAATATTTATTGTCTTTGCTCAAAAAGTAATAAAACTGTCTTCTAGTAAAATTTCAGAAAAGAAAGACAGCCCAATGTGGGGAGAACTTTTTTTAGTGGCGATAGTGTCTTAAGGTCATATTTCAGAAAACAGGCCCAATTCCTGGTGATATATCATTTGCTATGTTAGCAAATCTCACTAAAACACTATAGTATAGTTGAAAAATTTGGAGTTCCCAGGTTTAGGAATCAGTTCTAGCTCTGCGAATAACCCCATAAATGAGTTCAGGCTCAGTTTCCTGATGAGAAAAGTATAAACTGTGTTAGATGAAAACTAAATATCCTTCTAGTTCTTAAAATTAAATCTAGTAAATTATCTTAACCTTAAATGTACTGTGGTATGTACAAGAATTTGCTTTTGTACAAAATCTCCTATCATCCTTTGTAAAACAAAATTAACTAAAAATTCTTAACTTTTTTTTTTTTTGCCATACTGGAGTTTCAATTCAGGGCCTTGCACTTACTAGGCAGGTGCTCTACCACTTAAGCCATGGCTCCAGCCCTAAAATTCTTACCTTTTTAATTAAGGACTTCAGTCTATAATTTGGAGCTGTTAAGCAGTATCTATCAGGTGGTAGTCTAGGTCCTGCATATGGCTTAATCAGTGGCAAAGGGGTTTGATTTTTCTGCCTTGCAATATCCAGCAGAAACTAAAAGAAAAAAATCCTTATTAGAAATACAGTTTAAAAACTGTAATTAAAATAACTTAAATAAATGTTTGCTCACATCTCTCGGGGGCGGAGAGGTAAAAGACTGGTCAGCACGACACTGGATTGCCAGTCTCACGTCATCTGCATCAACATTAGGTTTCTTAGCATGGCTTGAATAAATCTTTGCATCATCCAGAATTGTAGTAACATATCCTTTAAGAACAAAATTTTTTTTCTTAAACATGTGAAAAAGTTTAATATCTATATATCTATATAGATATAATCTTTGTCTTAAAAGGTTCCTCTAATTTCTGGAAGGTTTATGAATTTAGGTTTTAATGGCTACCTATCCTATTCACATGATATATTTAAAAGAGGTATTACAATATAAACACTGCTGTTCTCTAGCTTGAGCTCCTTTTTAGCGCTTTAGTTATTGCTACATTAAAAACTTAATATGATTTTGCTGAAAATATTACAATAAATGCTCTTTTCAAATTCACAAGTTCAGCAAGTTTTTGGTGTTAACTTACGGAAAGCAAATTCCAACATTTGATTTATAACCCTTGGTTCATACTCTGTGATTCCCATGTCCTTCAGGATCTGTGCCATCACCTGTGGATTCAAGTAAAAATGCCAGATTTTTAACGTAGGTATTGGAAATCAAGGCTAGAGAGGGTGGTATGTGTATGACAGAAGCTATCCCTCTTGTCTCTGCACTCCAAACTCCTGCTTCTTCCTGTGCTCCCAAGGGAGTGTCAATGATCACACAAAATCCGTCACATGCTCATGCGGAAAACTTTTTTGGGGCAGGGATGGGGGCAAAAACAGAAGGAAAAAGGCCTGGGTTGGCTCTCCCAGCAGAGGTAGGGGTGGCTCCAGCTGGTTGTCATTTTCGGATGTGGCGGTGGGGGAAGCTAGCTAGCATCAGAACCCTGGACGCAGAGTCAGGGCTCACGGACGGTGCGAGATGAGGAGGGGACCCAATGCCCAGGAGACAAAGCCGGGGGCTTGTTCGGCGCGCACTCGGTGGGACCACCACCCTCCGGAGGGGCTCCGGGAGAGCACCCCGGGAGCCAGGGCGAACCCCCCTCGTCCTCTCCTCCAGGCTGTGTGTGCTGGGCCGATAATGGAGCGCGAGTTCCCCTCAGACCCTCAGTCTGGGCCTCTCTCGCAGGTCCCTGGTCGCGCCGGGCATCGTGCCCCACCTGGCATCTTTCGCACTTACCAAGGCATCTCTCGGAGCGTTCTTGGGAGGCGCCATCTTGCCCGACTCCATATTCTCCTGGCTGTCGTCATCCGTGGAGAGCAAGCAGCTCGCGGACTCCTCGCTCAGGCTCCGCCCCTGCGGGCGGAAGGCGGGGTCATGCTCTGGCCGCTCCGGAGCCGGCTGCTTGCAGGAACCCTGCCGGGGGTAAATGACCCAGAAAAGTCGCGAAACTCGTCCTAAAGTTGTTCCCCTGCGGAGGACACCGAATGGCTGCCCTCATCTTTGCTGGGGTCCCTCCCCAAAGCCCTTGTTAACACCCCAGAATTTTCCTGAAGAGGCCCTGCGCCTCTGCCCACTGATTCCCCAGTTACACTTAAATGTCACATTAACAACGGATACATTTCTGGTATACTATATCCCCAATATTGCACAGACGTGGCTACTTGGCCGTTCACATTGACATGGGCTTAATGGGTGTTAATTTGCTACATCTGGCGCCCCTACCCAGAAATACTAAAGCACTGTCTGCACACCAAGGACTTTGCTCTGGAAGACTGGGCAGCTCTTGTCATATTCGAAGCCCTGCCATGTGTGCCTTTTCCCGCATGGATGGGAGGTGAAACTGTTTCACCCTCTGCCACAATCCTGCTGAACGACCCCCGCCCCCGCCACTCATTTGGTCAGAGCAGCTCTGCCCTCGCTGAGCCCCCACACAGCGCTTCCTTGCCCCCCACATTGCCCACCCATCGTCCTCAGAACTCGAGTGACTCTGTTGACAACTGTTCATCCAGCCCTACTTACTTAAACAAGCAAACAAACAACAGCCCCCCCCCCCCCAAAATCAGTGAACCATCTCTGAGTTAAAATCTGCCAGAGAACTGCCTTTAGTCCTCCATGTCTGAAGAAGGAACCATGGTCACCCCGGCCAGAAATGGAAGTCAGCCATGTCACCTTTTTCCCTCACAATCCGCACGTAATTTAGAAGCAAGTCCTTTCAGGGCGACCTCCCAAATTTACACCACGCATTTCTGGGTCTATTCAGCTCCCTCCACTGCTACGGTGCTAACAAATCCAATCCAAATAACCTTACTCAACAAGATTACGGAAACAAGCCCCCAATATGGCCTCCTGGAGTTCCCCAAACAGACGGATTTTTTAGCTAGAAGTAAAAAGTATATATACATGATTTTCTTTAAAACGCTCCAATAGCTCCCCTCACACCCACACCCACACCTTCATACTAATGTCCTGTGCTTAGTGGGCCCTTCTCTTTTGGGGAGCTGTTCACCTGATTCGGCTTGTCAGAATCTACTGACCACCACGCAGCCATCTTGAATTTGGTGAGTTTCCCCGAGATCTACAGTATGGAGCACCTATTTTATGAGTGACTTTCCCCACGGCTGATCTTACGTTTAAACTAATAATGACTACCCGCTATTTTTAATTAATCATTTTAAAATTAATTTTACAGAATTCATTTGTATTCATCTCACAAATATTTATTAAACATTGATTAGGTGCACGAACACGAGAGTGGTTTGAGATTATGCGGATTACACTTTTCCTGAAGCCGAGTAAATTTTACCATTCTACTTTCTTTACATCTCCTGAACCCATTTTCATTCCTTACTTCCCATTTATACCACTTCTGGTTCTCATTTCTCATATTTTTTAAAAAACATTTTTATTAGTATCTAATAATTGTAAGGGGGTTTCATTGTGACAGTTCCATATATGCATACAATGTACTCCGGATTGGTTCATCCCCTCTCTCCCTCTTTCCCCCGCCCCATGATTACCCACTTTTAAATAGGTAGCATGTGTGCAGTGTATAAAAAAGGAAAAAAACTCTTCAACCGTTCCAGCCACTCACTTGGTAATCACATAAAGCATCGCTGTTTATCAGGGCTTTTTTTTTTTGTCTGTGCAATTTATAAATAGTAGCTTCTTTATGTGTTCTTCCAATGTACTGTACTATACTCTTAAAGGGATCACTCTTTAGTGAGGTACCTCGGGACAAAGCTGTACTGGGTGGAAAAACTTATGCAAGAAGTAATTGCACACCTGTGTTATTAGTTGAAAATAAGTCTTAATTAGAACTTATTTTTTGTAGTATTTACTTTTCTGTTAAATGTATGCTTTCTAAATGGTAGGACTGGTTAACAATGGCAATGGATGGTAATTAGTAGGACTAACTTAACATGTGTAAAAAACCCCAATATTTTGCATAACTTTGTTTTTGTCAACAATTTAATTATTTTGTGAGCCAAATTGTGTGTTGTTTTTTTTCTGGCAGTTTGAACTCAGGGCTTAGAGGCAGGCACTCTACCACTCGAGGTGTGCCTCCAGCCCCTAATTGTGTGTTTTTGATTTTTTTTTATGGCTGGGATAAACGTTTTAAGTTTAAAAAGGCTTTTTAAAAATATTTTTTGAAAATTATTTGTCCTTTTATTACATTATTGTTGTACTGGGGTTACATTGTGACATTTACAAAAGTTCTCACAATGTATCATCATTAAATTCACCCACTCTATCATTCTCCTTTATTCCGCCTTCCCCCATTCTTGAAATAGTTTCAACAGGTCTCATTTTTCCATTTTTATACATGATTTTTTTTTATGTGACTGAGGTTTGAACTCAGGGCTATCATGCTTGCAAAGCAGACACTCTACTGCTTGAGCTACTGCACCAGCTGATCCGGTTATTTTGGAGATGGGGGGTTTTGAGAACTATTTGCCTCAGCTGGTCTCAAACTGCAATTCTCCAGATCTTGGTATCCCAAGCAGCTAGGATTACAGTCCTGAATCACTGGCACCTGGCTACTGTGTGTTCTTAACATACATAAATGTAAGACTTTTAAAAAGGAGGAATATAAATACAATAAGACAAACAGCCATCATTTATCTAAAGTTAACAAAAATAAAAATGACATTTTTCTTTGTTCCCATGGTGTAATAGGACATTATAATTTTGTTTCTTTTCCAGCAATATTTCTATGAATTGCCTGCAATTTGTGGACATTCTTCTCTTTTTTTTTCTCTTTCCCTCCCTCTCTCCCTCCTTCCCCTCCTTCTTTCTTTCCTTCCCTTGCTATGTAGCCCAGGTTGACCCTGAACCCAGGATCCTCCTTCCTCCACCTCCTTTTATATAGTGGTAAAACAATACAGTGAAATGTAATATTCACTTTGATATACATCTCTGCTGTTATCAAGCCCAGGTTAGACCGATTTCTTGATGCTACTCCAGTGTGATAACATCAAGATAAATATCCTTTCAAAACTGTGTTTGAATATGGAATACTTAGATTTTACTTACTATTCACAGCCCATTTTTAGACTTGGAAAATTTTAGTTCCCTAAAATTTTCATTCTTTCAGTGCTAGAGGTTTGTCTTGATACATTACTTGTTTGTCTGCCCATTAGGCCCTTTCATCATCAGAATGCTTAGGACCAAAACATCCCTCATTTAACACTCCAAAGTGCACTGGATGTATGTAGGTTTTAGAGCACAGAGATAATTTGAACTTGTGAAACTGAAGCTGGATTCCAAATAAGTTAAAAAGTTTAGTACAGTAATCCCCCTTTATCTGTGGGGGACACATTCTAAAACCCCCAGTGGATGCCTGAAACTGAGAATAGTACTGAAGCATATATATATATATATAATATATGCCACATAAATATATATGTATGCACTATGCTTTTTCCTATACATACATATCTATGTTTACTATACTTTTAGCTTTTCATTTAAAGGAAGCACTTTATGCTTCTCTTTGGCATATCCAAATTGCCAGAATCACTAAACTTGTGCTTTGGGGCCATTATTAATAAAACAATGGTTACTTGAACACAAGCACTGTGACACTAAACAGTCAATCTGATCAAACCTGGATGAACGCTAAGTGACTAATGGGTGGGAGGCACAAGCAGCCGGGATGAACTGCACAATGGGATGAGTCATGGGAGGAGAGCACAAGATTTTAATCGCATTACTCAGAATGGCTTGCAATCGAAAACTTATCAATTGTTTATTTCTGGAATTTTCCACTTAATTTTGGACTGAAGGTAACCGAAATTATGGAAAGCAAAAACTGCAAATCAGGAGGGATTACTGTAAAGAAGTGAGTCTGCCATTTAACTCTGTGGCTTTTTTTGATGACCTTTTTTTTTTTTTGATTTTTGAAGTAGTCTTATTTCCAAAACCAGTTTTTCTCTTTCTTTTCCTTCGTTCGTTCGTTCGTTCGTTCGTTCGTTCATTCGTTCGTTCATTCCTTCCTTCCTTCCTTCCTCCCTCCCTTCTTTCCTTCCCTTTCTTTTTTCGGAATTCTGCAGTTTGAATTCAGGGGTTTGTGCTTGTTATACACACTCTATCACTTAGCTACAACCCCAGCCCTTTTTTTCTTTCTGGTATGAGTGTTTATCACAACCTACACATACCATCAAACAATTTAGGCTCAGTTAATACTTTTCTAGCCTCCCTGTTGACTCTTCCAAGACCATCAAGCATCAAGCACTTTTGAAGAAACAAAATATAAATCTGTGTTTTAGCATATCTTTTTCTCCATTCTCATCCACAGGGTATTTCCAAATATTTCCAAGTTAGATCTCCCCTCCCCCATCGTACTAGAGTGTGAACAATGGACCTTGTGCATGGTAGGGAGCACTCTATCACTTGAAACCATGCCCCCAGCCCTGTATTTCTTAATTATAGGACATTTTTCTTGTCCTATTTTTAAAAATATTAATTTCCAGCAGGCCAACATTTTAACATCTTTTCTATGGCCAGTTACAATGATAGCCACTTTGCAGACACATGTCTTAAGGAGATTGGTTATTCCATTTCATAAATTAAGCATCTCAAGTGCTTCTGCACATTGTAAGGACACTGGAAAGTGACCAAAAGCTTTTACTAGGTAAGAAAATCACATCACTCTAGCAAAATTGTATATAAGACATACAGTATAGACATACAGTATATTTAACTAGTAAACATCTTTTAATTTTCTTGGGTACAAAGTTTATAGACAGAATGAAAAATATTACAATATATATTTTTGCTCTGCTTGAAGATGAACATAAATGAGCAAATTCTAGTTTATATTTGGACAAAATAGCAACAATATTTTGTTTTATATTTTCTGGGGTCTTATTAACACTTTCACAGAATCCAAGCACTAAGTTTGATGCTGGGTACCTGTGGCTCACACCTGTCATTGGGAGGTTGAGATCGGGAGGATCAAGGTTCAAGGCTAGCTCAGGCAAATAGTTCTTGAGACCCCCTCCATCTCCAAAATTACCAGAACAAAATGGACTACAGGTGTGGCTCAAGCAGTAGAGAGCCTACTTTGTAAGTGGGAAGGCCTGAGATCAAACCCCAGCCCCACCAAATAAACAAAATGTTTGAAATTCTGTTTTTCAAGTCCACTTCTTAAGAACTAGAGTGAACATGTTGTTGTGGTCATGATTTGATGCATCACTTGATAAACTTGTGGACAGTTGGTAAGAACATTTTAGTTGCTCCTTCTGAATCAGGAAAAGTAACTTAGTTTCATAGAGCAGTCAAGGGAATTTACAATAATGTGTGTTTGTGGAATTCTCAAGCCAATTCAATAGCTGCTATTTTTTCTTCCCTTCTCTGCCTTCCTCCCTTCCTTTTTGGCTTGAGACAGTAACTTGCTATGTAGCCCAGGCTGGTCTCAAACTCATGATTCTTCTGTTTCAACCTTCCGAGTGCTGGGATTACAGGTACACAGTACCACATCTGTTACCACAACAGATAACTGTTTCAACTGAATATTGGGTGTCTTACTGGGAGAAGAGAAACTTGATTGTGAGATTCGATCACCTTATGTGCTTTTCCACATAGCCCATTTTTTTTTCTGTACTGGCATTTAAACTCAGGGTGTTGTGCTTGCTAGGTGAGCACTCTACCCTTGTGCTATGATGCCCCCAGTCCTTTTGGTTTTAGTTATTTTTTGGGTAGGGTTTCACATTTTTGCCCATGGCCATCCTCTGACCATGGTCCTCCTACCTATGCCTCTGACATAGCTGGGATAACAAGGCTGTACCACCATGCCTGGCTTATTTGTTAAGATGGGCGTGGGGTCTTGCTAACTTTTTGCCTGGGCTGGCCTGGAACCTCGATCCTTTTGATTTCCACCTTCCTAGTAGTTGGGATTATAGGTGTGAGCCCCTGCATCTGGCCTTCCACATCCCTTTCTACCATGCTCAATCCCATATTCTTGTCTAAATACAATGCAATATCTTCAATTTTGGTTATTTACCTTCCTATTCCAATTGTACGTATCCTTCTGAGACAGATCAGGAGGACCCAGTCTTCCCTAAGGATATTTGGCTAGGGGTTAAGCATTATTAAATAAATTCCTCAAAGAAGAATGTTAATTTCAAGTTAGATCTTTATTGTAAGCACTTCTTAATTTTTTTCCCTTTAAATGACAGAAGCTGTCAGGCACCAGTTCAGCTGCTTGGTTGACAGTTGTCAGACTCTTCTCTGTATCCTGCAGCAGGAGCGACATCCCAGGAGTGGAACCTGGTGACTGCCCCAGTTGGGAAGAAATGGAGACTGATGGGAATTGCTCAATTCTTGTCTCTGGGATTCCTAGGTCTGGCAGGGCTGTGAACAGTATTACTGGCACTATTGATGATTGATTAAGTTGGTGGCAACCGAAACTTCAACCTTGCCATTTTTACTCAGGCCAAGTCAAACAGGTGCTTCTTTGGTGGTTGCTTGAGTAGTCATTGTAACAGCTGAGGCACCTTGCACCTGTTCAGGGAGACTCTGATCTAGCTTCAGACACCTGGAGGAGACACTGATCCAGCTGCCTATCCCCGGAGCTGCACGGAAACTGCTGCAGCTGTCATGGTCACTGCTGGGGCTCTGGCTTTGCTTTGGGAGACTTTGCTTCAGTCCCAGTCATTCCAGACACCATGCAATGGTTCTGGGAGACTTCTCTTTGGCCATGACAACTTGACCCTTAGATGACCTTGCCTACCGGTGCTCCAGGTGACACTGCCCACAGCCTCTCTGGATGTCCCTGTAGTTTTACTTAGTCTTGTTGGGGACCTCCACAACTCATGACAGCTGGGGCAGCCAGGCCTCGTACACCTGTGTGGGTTGTGTGACTAAGCAAACATTTGTGGCTAACAGACAGGAGGTTGTTCATGAGCATAATTGGCTATATAAACAGCACTCCTCACACACTCCTCAGAGCAGTCTGGAGACCTCCTTCCTGTGCACCTGTCTCCTGGTGCTTCAGTCTAGGCCCCAATAAAACCTCATGGAGTGTTTTGTTGCCTACTTGTGGTCTTTATCATGGGTAGGTAGAGCAGGCCAAGCTGTTAACAAGAAGGGCAGACAACTCCTGGGGCTACCAGCCCCCAGGCATGTCCAGCAGCATCTAGAAGGAGGTGGATATGTTCCAGAGAGTGTCTGGGAGCACAGAATGTTGAGTCTGTGGAGACTGAAGAAGGCAAGAGGCTGTGGGAATGCTGAGATTATGGAAGAGCTGCAAGCCCTGGCTGCTAGGAGAGTTCCAGAAAGCCATTGAGTTACGAGCTCCTGCTGCTGAGAAGAACCGAGGATCCTGACACCCTAAGCTCAGAAGTATAATGCTAGCTGCTAAGTGCTTCGCCACTGGCACTTACAGCCCAGACCCGTAACACTAAGAGCAGGGGGTCCCAGCACCCTTACTTGGGAGTTACTGGCTCGAAGGGTGCTGCACTTTGCCTATTTGCGATTTCTGTCTGAATATAGCAAAAGAGCCATCAGCTAATTGGTAATGCTTCCATCTATCACCCTAGTAATACATTGTTTAACCATTTGTGGTAATGTTTGGGTAGTGCCGGTGCTGGTATTGTAACTGTTCTCATGTTAATTATTTGAACTCTTAGAAAAGATTACATATTCACTTCTTCCCCTCTCTGGTATTGAGGATTGAACTCGGCCTCATGCTTGCTAGGTAAGCACTTATCACTTCTGCCACACTCCCAGCCCACAAAGTTGAAAATTAAACTGTCATTGTCTTGAATCACAGCACAACAGTTCATCTGCAGGCCGAGGTGAAAATGGCATATTAACATGCATGATTCTAATACTAAATTTGTATACTTAAGTCATGTCACTTGGAGTAATTCAACACTGATGCCATCAATGATGTGGGCAAAACACAGTGACATTTACATGGAAAGCAGATAATCTATGCTTTCAGAATATATATATTATATTACATAGCCTCAATATACTATATAGTCTATCACATATATATATATATGTACATATAATATACATATTATATACCCACTGTTTTTACCCCAAGTGTCTGAACCAGTCACCCAAACTTGGGAATTTTTATGTAGAAAAGATGTGGGATTTGGGATTTTCAGTGCTAAAGCCAAGACAGTCCAGGGAAAATCAGATTGGGTGGTCACCCTATCACTGATCTGCATTCTGCTTAAAATTTCTAAAAATGATATCTATTCATCTATTTCATATTAATATCTCCAGAAGTAACTTATTTTAAATAACACTGTATTGAGATATAACTCACATCCCATACATTTCACCTTTTAAAAAATTTTTATCGTGTTTACATTTACTCACATGTGCATACATTGTGCCACCTCCCCCCTCCCCCCCACCGCTTCTGGGCAGAACCTGTTCTGCCCTCTTCTTCACCAATTTTGTTGAAGAGAAAACATAAGAGATGATAAGAAAGACATATCGTTTTTGCTAGTTTGAGATAAAGATAGCTATACAGAGAGATTCCAGCATTGCTTCCGTGCACTTGTGTATTACAACCCACACTGGTTCATCTCTACCAGACTTCTTCACTAATTCCTAGTACCCTTACTATAGTGGCCTCTGCCAGTTTAAGATTACCTTTCTCTTAGTTGTTGGACTACTGGAGTTCTACTGAGGAATTCTTTGCCTGTATCTATTGCTTCCAGAGTATTCCCTGCTCTTTCCTGTACTAGCTTCAGAGTTTTGGGTCTGATATTAAGGTCCTTATTCCACTATGAGTTGCTACTAGTACATGGTGATAAACATGGATCTAGTTTCAGTTTTCTGCAGGCGGATAGCCACTTTCCCAGCAACATTTGTTGAAAAGGCTGTTTTTTCTCCATCGTATGTTTTTGGCGCCTTTGTCAAAAATAAGGTGGGTGTAGCAGTGTGGATTCAAATCTGGGTCCTCTATTCTGTTCCACTGGTTCATGTCTGTTTTTGTGCCAGTACCATGCTGTTTTTATTGCTATTGCTTTGTAATATAGTTTGAAGTCAGGTATTGTGATATCTCCAGCATTGCTCTTTTTGCTGAGTACTGCCTTGGCTATTTGAGGTCTTTTGTGTTTCCAAATGAACTTTAGGGTAGATTTTTCAATCTCTGTGATGAAAGTCATTGGGATTTTGATGGGAATTGCATTAAACATGTAGATTACTTTTGGTAGTATAGCCATTTTTACTATGTTGATTCTGCCAATCCATGAGCACAGGAGATCTTTCCATGTTCTGTAGTCTTCCTCAATCTCTTTCTTCAGTGGTTTGTAGTTCTCCTTGTAGAGGTCATTCACATCCTTTGTTAAGTTTACTCCTAGGTATTTGATTTCTGAGGCTATTGTAAATGGAATTGTTTTCCTATATTCTTTCTCAATTTGCTCATTGTTGGTGTATAGAAAAGCTAATGATTTTTGTAAGTTGATTTTGTATCCCGCCACCTTGCCGAAGCTGTTGATGGTGTCTAGGAGTTTTTGGATAGAGTTTTTTGGGTCTTTGAGGTATAGGATCATGTTGTCTGCAAATAGGGATACTTTGACAGTTTCTTTACCAATTTGTATTCCTTTTATTTTTCCTTCTTGCCTTATTGCTCTGGCTAGGAATTCCAGGACTATGTTGAATAGGATTGGGGGTAGTGGGCACCTTTGTCTTGTTCCTGATTTTAGGGAAAATGGTTTCAGTTTTTCTACATTAAGTCTGATGTTGGCTATAGGTTTGTAATAGATAGCCTTTATAATGTTGGGGTACTTCTATTCCCAGTTTTCTTAGAGCTTTTGTCACGAAGTGATGTTGACTCTTATCAAAGGCTTTTTCTGCATCGATTGAGATGATCAAATGGTTTTTGCCTTTGCTTTTATTAATGTGCTGTAATTCATTTATTGATTTGTGAATGTTGAACCATCCCTGCATTCCTGGGATGAAGCTGACTTGATCATGGTGAATGATCTTTCTGATATGTTGTTGGATTTGGTGTGCCATTATTTTATTGAGGATATTTGCATCAATGTTCATTAAGGAGATTGGCCTATAGTTCTTTTTAATGTGTCCTTGCCTGGTTTTGAGATGAGTGTAATACTGGCTTCATAGAATGAGTTAGGCAGTGTTCCTTCCCTTTCTATTTTGTGGAAAAGTTTAAGGAGGGTTGGTATTAGTTCTTCTTTAAAGGTCTGATAGGATTCAGCAGAGAATCCATCAGGTCCTGGACTTTTCTTTTTTGGGGAGACTCTATTGCTGCTTCAATTTCATTGCATGTTATAGATCTGTTTAGGTAATTAATATCCTCTTGGTTTGGTTTTGAAGGGTCATAAGTATCTAGAAATTTGTCCATTTCTTCAAGATTTTCAAATTTATTGGAATATAGGTTCTCAAAGTAGTCCCTGATGATTCCCAGGATTTCCTTGGTGTTTGTTGTTATCTCCCATTTTGTGTTTCTGATTTTACTGATTTGGGTCTTTTCCTTCCTAATTTTAGTCAGACTTGCCAGGGGTTTGTCAATCTTGGTTATTTTTTCAACAAATCAGCTTTTTGTTTTGTTGATTTTTTTTGTATTTTTAAAAATCTCTATTTCATTGATTTTGGCCCTTATTTTTATTGTTTCTCTCCTGCTTGTTTTGGGTTTAGCTTGTTCTTGTTTTTCTAGGACTTTGAGATGTAGCATTAGGTCATTTATTTAAGATCTTTCTGTCCTTTTAAAATATGGACTCATGGCTATAAACTTTCCTCTCAGGATTGCCTTTCATGTATCCCATAGGTTCTGGTAAGTGGTGTTTCCATTTTCATTAACTTCCAGGAGACTTGATTTCCTCCCATTTCTTGTATGACCCACTGATCATTGAGCAATGTGTTATTCAGGCTTCAATTATTTGCATATTTTCTGCTGTTGTTTTTCTTGTTGAGTTCCAGTTTTAATGCATTGTGATCAGATAGAATGCAGGAGGTTATTTCTATTTTCTTACATTTGCTGAGGCTTGCTTTGTGCCCTAAGGTATGATTAATTTTGGAGAAAGTTCCATGGGCTGCTGAGAAGAATGCATATTGTGTTGTTGGATGAAATATTCTGTAGATATCAGTTAGGTTCATTTGATTTATGGTGTCATTTAGTTCTAGGATTTCTTTGTTGATTTTGTGTTTGGATGACCTATTAAAGTCTCTCACTATCACTGTATTGCAATCTATATGTGCTTTTAAGTCCTTTAGTGTATGTTTGATGAAATTGGGTACACTGACATTGGATGCATATAGGTTGATAATTGTTATTTCCTTTTGATGTTTTGCCGCTTTTATTAGCATGAAGTATTCTTCTTTGTCTCGTTTGACCAATGTAAGTTTGAAGTCAACTTGTCTGATATAAGTATTGCTACTCCTGCCTGTTTTGGGGGGCCATTGGCTTGGTAAATCTTCCAGCCTTTCACCCTATGCCAGTGTTTATTTCTGTCAATGAGATGAATCTCTTGTAAACAACAGATTGTCAGATATTTCTTTTCAATCCAGTTTGCCAAAAGGTGTCTTTTGATGGGGGAATTGAGTCCATTGACATTCAGTGTTAATATTGATAGGTGTGTGGTGATTCCTGCCATTTAGTTGTTTTTGTTGTTTAAGGGTTTGATTGTGTGTAGCTGAATCAGTGCTACTCTCTGATTCCTTGTCTTTTCTTCTCCTGTGGTTTGATACTTCCCATCCTCTCATGGTTTTGTTTGCTTTCATCTTCTGTGTGCAGAATTTCTTGGAGAATGTTCTATAATGGTGGCTTGGTGGTCATACATTGTTTTAGTTTCTGTTTATTGTGGAAGATTTTTATTGCTCTGTCAATTTTGTATGATAGTTTTGCTGGGTAGAGTATCCTAGGGATGAGATTATTTTCACTCAGTGCCCAAAATACCTCCCTCCATACCTTTCTTGCTTTTAAGGTTTCTGTTGAGAAATCTGCTATTGTTTTGATGGATTTACCTTCATAATTTATTTGTTTTTTCTCTCTTACAGCCTTCAGTATTCTTTGTCTGTGCTTGTTGTTTTAATAATAAAATGCCATGAGGAGGTTTTATTTTGGTCAAGTCTGTTTGGTGTCCTGGAGGCTTCCTGTATCTGAATGGACAAAACTTTCTCAAGATTTGGGAAATTTTCTGTTATTATTTTATTGAATATATTACATATCCCTTTATACCTTTGGCTTGCACCTCTTCTCCTTCTTCAAAGCCCATGATTCTCAGGTTTGGTCTTTTGATGGAGTCACTGAGTTCTTGCATATTCCTTTCACAGCTCTTGAGTTGTTTGACTAAGATTCCTTCAGTTTTTTTCTTTAATTTCTATTTTATCTTTGAGCTCTGAGTATCTGTCTTCCACTTGGTCTAGTGTGCTGGAGTGGCCTTCCCCTGTGTTTTATGTTTGACTAAAGGGACTTTTTATTTAGAGGATTTCTGCTTGATTCTTTTCTCTGAGGTTTTCCATATCTCTGTTCTACTATACTTTAATATTTGTGTTGTCATCTTTAATTCACATATCTCTTTTTTATAGTGTCCTTTGTTTCACTGTGGTGTTTATTGAAGTCCACTCTGAGTTCATTTATTTGTTTCTGTATCTTCTCATGTTCTTTATTCTTGGAGTCATGAAATTTCTTGAGTGCATCTTGTACATTCTGGTTAACCATGTCTAGTATCTTCTCCATGAATTTCTCAGTTATTTCTTTGAAGATTTCCTCTTTGAGGGTTTTTTTTTTTTGGTGGCTGTCACTGGGTTTCTTAGTGATATTTATCATTGTTTTGTTGGGGTCAGGAATTGGGTATCCATTTTCTTCATTTCTCTCTGAATCCTCTATTGAATTATTTTTTTGAGGAGAGTGATTTCCATCCCTTCTTCTTCTTCCCATTGCTCCACTTGATGCTGTATAACTATGTTCTTGATAGGCTAGTTGGTGGTTTTAATTGCCTGTTTACTTTCCATTGATTAATTTTTGTGTTGTGACTGACTTGGTTGTTAGCTAGGTTGATGTGCTATTTCTGTCCCTGGCCTGGAGGTGTAACTTAGCAATAACAAATTCAAAGGTTCAATGCCAGACCAAGTGTATACATAATATATAGAAAACCCCTTGGTGATAATATCTATAAACAGTGGGAATTAGGAGGGGTATTGGTTATTAGGCTAGATATAGAAATTTTAGTAATTTTACCTGATTTTTAATCTGGTCACAGAATTGTGTAGCCATTAGACCATCAATTTTATTTATTTATTTACTTGTTTATTCATTTATTTTTACTATTTTTCTGTGCATGTTTTATTTTTTTTCTTTATTGTTGTGCTGGGTGGGGGTACATTGTGGCATTTACATGGGTTCTTATAATGCATCAAATATATCATACATGAATTTACCTCCTCTACAGTTCTCCTTTATCTCCCCCCCCACTGATTCCTGGAGCAGTTTTAACTGGTATCAGTTTTGCATTTACATGTATGTGTACACATTTTTGCACTGTATTCACTGTCCTACCCCCTTTCCCAAAAACCTCCCCCCTCCCACCTCCCACTAGTGCCAGTTCTCACCCCTGGGTAGGACTTGTTCCACTCTCCTGTTCTCTGATTTTGTTGAAGAAAAAAGGAGAAAAGATAAAATGAAAACCATGACACTTTAGCTTGTTTGAGGTAAAGGTAGCTACAAAGGGAGTTTCCTTGTGGTATTTCCATGTATATATTATAACCCCATTTGGTTTATCTCTAATTTTCTTCATTCTACCTTAGGCCCTTTTTTATGGTACTTTCAGTCTGTTTAAGATTTCTATATTCATTCTTATATAGAGAATGAAGTTCTTAATTTCCCTACCCTTCCCATGCATGACCTCCCCTTAGTGTGACCAGTGTTTCATAATATTGCTGCATTTGTGTTGGGTCTATATTCCACATATAAGAGAGAACTTTTGGGTTTTGGCCCTCTGAGTCTGGCTAACTTCACTTAAGATGATGTTCTCCAGTTCCAACCATTTACCTGGGAATGACAAAATTTCATTCTTTGTGACTGAATAAAATTCCATTGTTTATAAATACCACATTTTCTTTTTTTAATTAATTTATTTTTATTCTTTTATTCACATGTACATACATTGTTTGGGTCATTTCTCTCCCCTGCCCCCCTCAGTTTCAGGCAGGTCCTGTTCTGCCTTTATCACTAGTTTTTTTGAAGAAAAGAGACAAGCCTAATAAGGAAGACAAAGCATTTTGCTAGTTGAGTTGAGGATAGCTATACAGAAATATTCCTAGCATTGCTTTCGTGTACATGTGTTATGACCCATGTTGATTCATCTCTAACTGATCTTTACCCTGGTTACTGATCCCCTTCTCATGATAACCTCTGTTGCTTTAAGGTTTCTATATTAGCTCCTCTGGAGTGGGGACATCAAACGCTTTCATGTTATGGGTTTTCTGCCTATTTCTATATCACCCAAATGTGCTCTCCCCTTGTCATGTGATCCAAGTCCAAGCACATTGCTGTATTTGCCCTAGATCTAAAGTCCGCATATGAGGGAGAACATACGATTTTTGGTCTTCTGAGCTTGGCTGACCTCACTCAGAATGATGTCCTCTAGTTCCATCCATTTACCTGCAAATGATAAGATTTCATTCTTCTTCATGGCAGAGTAAATCAGTTCTTCAGTAGTGGGCATCTTGGCTGCTTCCATAGCTTTGCTATTGTGAATAGTGCTGCAATAAACATGGGTGTGCAGGTGCTTTTGTTGTAAGCTGATTCACATTCCTTTGGGTATATTCCTAGGAGTGGTATTGCTTGATCATATGGCAGAGCTATTCTTAGTTTTTTTAAGGAGCCTCCATACTATTTTCCATAGTGGTTGTACTAGCTCACATTCCCACCAGTGTATGGGGGTTCCTTTTTCCCTGCATCCTCACCAACATTTATTGTCATTTGCGTTCTTGATGGTAGCTGTTCTACAAGGAGTGAGGTGGGATCTTAGTGTGGATTTGATTTGCATTTCCTTTATGGCTAGGGATGGTGAGCATTTTTTCATGTGTTTTTAGCCATTTGGACTTCTTCCTTTGAAAAGGCTCTGTTTAGTTCAGTTGCCCATTTCTTCATTGGGTCATTGATTTTTGGGGAGTTTAGGTTTTTGAGCTCCCTGTATATTTTGGTTATCATTCCCTTGTCTGATGTATAGCTGGCAAAGATTTTCTCCCATTCTGTGGATGGCCTCTTCAATTTAGAGACCATTTATTTTGTTGTGCAGAAACTTTTTAATTTCATATAGTTCCATTTGTCCATCCTTTCTCTTAGCTGTGAGCCTCTTGAGTTCTACTGAAGAAGTCCTTGCCTATGCCCATTGCTTCCAGTGTATTCCCTGCTATTTCCTGTACTAGCTTCAAGGTTTCAGGTATTATATTAAGGTCTTCAATCCACTTTGAGTTAATAGTTTTACAGGGTGGTAAACATGGATCTAGTTTCAGTTTTCTGCAGGCAGATACCCACTTTTCGCAGTAACAATTGTTGAAGAGGTTGTCTTTTCTCCATCACATGTTTTTGGTGACTTTGTCAAAAATTAGGTAGGCGTAGTCATGTGGATTTATATCTGGGTTTTCTATTCTGTTACAGTGGTCTTCCTATCTGTTTTTTGTGTCAGTACCATGCTGTTTTTATTGCTGTGGCTCTGTATTAGAGTTTGAAGTTGAGTATTGTGATACCTCCAGCATTGCTGTTTTTGTTCAGTATTGCCTTGGCTATTCGTGGTCTTTTGTGTTTCCAAATGAACTTTAGGGTAGATTTTTCAATCTCCATGATGAATGTCATTGGGATTTTGATAGGAATTGTTGAACATGTAGATTGCTTTTGAGAGTGTAGCCATTTTTACTATCTTGATTCTACCAATCCATGAACGTGAGGGATCTTTCCATCTTTTGTCATCTTCTTTGATTTCTTTCTTCAGTGGTTTGTAGTTTTCCTTGTAGAGGTCATTCACATCTTTTAAGTTTATTCCTAGGTATTTGACTTTTTTTGAGGCTATTGTAAATGGAATTGTTTTCCTATATTCTTTCTCAATCTGTTCATTGTTGTTGTATAGAAAGGAAACTGATTTTTGTAAGTTGATTTTGTATCCTGCTACTTTGCTGAAGGTGTTTATGTTGTCTAGGAGTTTTTGTTGATCTTTTAGGTATAAGATCATGTCATCTGTGAATAAGGATAGTTTGACTTCTTTACCTATTCATATTCCTTTTATTTCTTCTTTCTGTTTTATTGCTCTGGGTAGGAATTTGAAGGCTATGTTGAACAGTAGTCTATGTGGAGAGAGCATGCACCTTTATCTCATTCCTGACTTTACAGGAACTGTTTTCAGTTTTTTCCCATTAAGTCTGATGTTGGCTATATGTTTGTCATATACAACCTTTATTATGTTGAGGTACATTCTTTCTATTCTTAATTTCATCAGAGATTTTATCACAAAATGGTGTTCAATTTTATCACAGGCCTTTTCTGCATCTATTGAGATCATCAATGTTTTTTGTCTTTGCTTCTGTTAATATACTGTATTACATTTAATGATTGCATGTATTGAACCCAGCATCCCTGGGATGAAGCCGACTTGGTCATGGTGTATGATCTTCCTGATGTGTTGCTGAATTTGGTTTGCCATTATTTTATTGAGGATTTTTGCATCTATGTTCATTTAGGAGATTGGTCTGTAGTTCTCCTTTTTTTGTTTGTCCTTGCCGGGTTTTAGGATGAGTGTAATACTGGCTTCATAGAATGAGTTAGGCAGCATTCCTCCCCTTTCTATTTCTTGGAAAAGTTTAAGGAGAGTTGGTATTAGTTCTTCTTTAAAGATCTGGTAGAATTCAGTGGAGAATCAATCAGGTCATGGATTCTTATTTTTTTGGGAGATTATTGCTGCTTCAATTTCATTGTGTGTTATAGATCTGTTTAGGTGATTAATATCCTCTTGGTTCAATTTTGGATGACATATGTATCTAGAAATTTGTTCATTTCTTCTAGATTTTCCAATTTATTTGAATATTGGTTTTAGTGTAGTCCCTGATGATTCCCTGGATTTCCTTGGTTTTTATTGTTGTTTCCCCATTTTCTTTTCTGACTTTATTAATTTGGGTCTTTTTCCTGCTCCATTTAGTCAGATTTGCCAGGGGTTTGTCAATCTTGTTTATGTTTTCAAAGAACCAGCTTTTGGTTTCATTGATTGTTTGCATGGTTTTGGTCTCTATTTCATTGATTTTAGCCCTTATTTTTATTATTTATCTCCTTTTGCTTGTGTTGGGTTTAGCTTGTTCTTGTTTTTTTATGACTTTGAGATGCAGCATTAGGTCATTTGAGATCTTTCTCTGTTTTTAATATATGCACTCATGGCTATAAATGTTCCTTTTAGGACTGCCTTTGCTGTGTCCCATAGGTTTCGATAGGTTGTGTTTTCATTTTCATTAAATTCCAGGAAGTTTTTGATTACCTTCCTTATTTCTTCTATGACCCTCTGATAGTTGTGCAATGTGTTGTTCAACTTCCAATTGTTTGCATATTTTCTGCTGCTGCTTTTGTTGTTGAGTTCTAGTTTTATTGCATTGTGATCAGATTGTATGCAGGAGGTTATTTCAGTTTTCTTATATTTGTTGAGACTTGCTTTGTGCCTTAAGATATGAGATCAATTTTAGAACATTTTCATTGCAAAGAGACCCCTCTTGAGGGAATATTTTGAAGGAGACTCTTAGAGTTTCTTTATCAGCTTGGCTGGTAGCTGTTATTCTCAGCAGCCACCAGAGGCCTGGACTAAAAATGCATCAGGACAGGGGATCCACCTGCATGGGTCCCTATAGAGTGACATTGCAGTGGTCAGGGAGCACAGGCAGTGAGAGAGAATAGAGCTAAGCAACTAGCAGTATGTATTGGGGAACAGGGTGTGAGTCACTTTAAGTCCATGGGTAACAGGTGGGTAATTTTGAAGCCTCATCTTCTAGGTGGGAGAGATGCTTCTAAGTTATTATCGCTGCTCCTTGCTTGAGTCATTTAGGTGTGGTGTAGTGCTGGAAACTGTGTCAAGTGTGATGAACCTTGCCTCTGGCATGAGAAAGCTAAACTTACGTTTCAAATGGATGTTGAGGCAACATAGAATTAAAAGCATTCACTCCTTTTGCACTAAATGGTACTTCTACTCCCAATTCAATCTGTGCTTTATTAGGATACTACTTATACAGGACATTAGGCTTCTACCTGTCTACTGCACACTAACTTATGTTAAGTATTTGGAGACTTGCAGAAATTTATGACTGTCCTTCATCTAATAGATCACGTTTTTCTTGATAATGGTATCCAGAAGCCCCTTTAAATGAGGCAAGTACAAGTTATTTTGGAAAACTTCCAGAAAGGAAAACTGTCCCTCTTCATGTGAACTTTGTGAACTGCAGTTCCCTCAGTGAGAATAATACAGTAAAATTGGTTCCCAATTTGTCTCTGACTCTAGCAGAAGTCATACATGACACTACTTTTGCTCTGGAAACCCTACAAGGTAGTTTAAATCCATGACCTATAATAATAATAATTATTATTATTATACTGATAAAAACTAATTTGTTAAGTAGAGTTGTCATGGAACAGTCATGATAGCCCTCGAGTTCCTCTTGGGTAGCCAAACAAAAAATGTATTTGCTATGTGCATACTTCTTGTTATACCTACATAAACACTAGGACAAACAGAACAATTTGTGAATAGCCAGAAAGGAAAAAAGTTGACTCGCTAAGAGAGACCCAGCTGGATTATGGTTCATGATTTAGTTGTCTGGATTTCTTAACCTAGGCTCCTTGCTTTGAAATTTATTACTAGAACTAATAGCCACTATGTCCAGCAATGATTTATATTTTATTTCAAAACTTAGTAAAAATATTCAAGTCAGTGTAGTAATGTCATAAGAACAGATATACATATACACAAAAAATAAACCCTAATGGGTCAAATACATAAATATAAGAGCAAAACAATAGAACTCTAGAATGAAATAGGCACAAATCTTAAAGACCTTAGATTAGGCAATGGTTTATTGGAGATGTGATACCAAAAGTATAAACCACAAAAGGAAAAGTAGATAAATTAGACGGCATCAAAATTAAAAACTTTTGTGTTGCAAATAACATTATCAAGAAGGTAAAAAGGCAATTCACATAATAGTAGAAAATATTTGGAAATCATAAATCTTATAAGGATCTCAAAATTTTATTTTATGATGGGAATGTTCATTCATTTTGGCTAAATATTGACTTTTAATACTCAGCTGTTTCATGGTTGAAATATGTATTTGGCACACCTCTAATATGTGTGTGTGTGTGTGTGTGTGTGTGTGTGTGTGTAGAATTGCTGGGCAAAAAGTTTACACATTCTCACTTTTCCCAAATATTTTGTTATTCTCTAAGCTGGATGTATCAATGTATAGTACTCTAAGCACTATGATAGTTCTTGCTTAAATCCTTGACAATACATATTATTAGCAGATAAAATTTTTGTTTTTCTTTTCATTTTTTGGTGGTACTGGAGTTTGAACTTAGGGATTCATGCTTCAGGCCATTTAACTTATTTTAAGCCAAGTTTTGTGGTGATTTGGTTTCACTAGCTATCAGAAACTAATAAACTGTTCATCATATCATTTACCATTTTTCTACTTGATTTTAATTTAAGATGATTTTCAATTATTCACTTTTGTGTACACCTATTCATTACTGGTTTCATACAGATATATTACAATTATTTTCTTTAAATCTATAACTAGGACTGGATGCTTGGCACAATTGGTAGAGCACCTGATTTGTAAGTGTGAAGCCCTGAGTTCAAACTCCTGTCCCACCCCCAAAATCTGTAACTATCTTTTCAATGTTTTGGTGTCTCCTGAACAGAATTTAAAAATTTAGTGTAGTTGACTTTATGTTTTTCTTTAACATTTATTCTTTTTGTATCAAGTTTATCATTTTTTAGAGAATCTTTTCAGTTAGTTACTATAATCCATTCCTTAGTCATGACATCTGTATATAGTTCTGATATATTCCTTTCTGTTCAGTGTTGGGGATCAAATGCAGGGCCTTGCAGATATTTTTCAAATTGAGTTTTAATCTTCCTGCCTCAGCCTCCCAAGTGCTGGGATTGCAGGTGTGCACCACCATGCCCAGTGACAATTTGATCTCTTTAACCAAAATCTATGACAATTTCATGGCTGAGGGCATGGCTCAAGTGGTAGATCCCCTACCTGGCAAGCACAAGGCTCTGACTTCAAACCCCAGTACCACCAAAACCTATCAGCCTGACTTTTAGGTTTATATTAATTAATCTATCTATTTGTCCTCAAATCATAAAGATATACCATATTTTCTTCTCAGACCTTGATTTTTTTTTAATGGTACTGGGGTTTGAACTCAGGGCCTCACTCTTGCTAGGTAGGCACTCTACCACTTGAGCCACTCCACCAGCCCTCTTCTTCTCAATTTCATACATCAAAACACGTTCTCAATAGATTACAGACCTCAAAACTATATATTGAGTACTCCCTACTTAATCAACTGTTTTAGTACATTAAACATACAATTCTATTGTCTTTGGTTCCCATTGTTTCTCCTTTGAAGGTGATATTTTTTCTGGATGCGTTTAATATTTATTCTTGCTCAAGTGTCTAAAAAAGAGGTGAGAGCATGGCTCAAATGGTAGAATGCCTGCCTAGAAAGCATGAGGCTCTGAATTCAAACTTCAGTACTGTCAAACAAATCTAAAAGAAAGCTACGAAAAACAAAAGAAAACAAAAAGTTAAAAAAGAAAAAAAACCCCAAAACAGCAAAAAGATAAAACAAAAATAAAAATAAAAATAAAAAAAAGAAACAGAATTAAGAAATAAGAAAAGAAACAAAAAGCAAATAAGCAAAAAATAACAACAAAAATCTGCTAAAGTTATGGACTTTCAAATCCAGGTTGCTTAGATCATGAGCTTTCAGATGAAACAATTATCGCTTAAGCCAAAAATTTCAAACTCCTTTAGCTTTTCCCCAAGGCATTTATTATTATTGCAAACAATTTGGACATTAAAAAAAGGACTATATAAAGTTACAGCACATACATACATCAATGGTAAAAGTAGTGCTTTAACAGTCTCATTTTTCATCTCTTGATACTGACCCTCAGGTCACTACAAGAAATTACAGTGATTTTTCTAAGTGTTTTGTTTTTCATGGCACTGGGGTTTGAACTCAGGGCCTCATGCTTGCTAGGCAGGTGCTTTATCACTGGAGCCACTCCTCCGGATACAGTGGTTTTCCTGAGACTTATAACAAACTCTCTAAGGGGAGATAGGTTTAATAATCAGGAATGAGGCTATCAAGGCCCTAATTGACATAGGAGTCACTTTATTGATGCTTAACCCTACTGTATCAAGACTCTCAAACAAGAGTCTTTGGGGGAAGTAGCGGGGTTTGAACGCAGGGCTTTGTACTTGCTAGGCAGGCACTCTATCGCTTGAGCCTTGCCTCCAACCCTTTTTTGGTCTGCTTATTTTGGAGATAGGGTCTCGTTTTTTGCCCAGGTTGCCCTGACCACAGTCCTCCTACTTTCTACTTCCCACCCTAGCTAGGATAACAGGTGCATGCTACTGTGCCCAGCTACAGGTTGAGATCAGGTCTTGGGAACTTTTTGCCCTGGCTGGACTTGAACTGTAATACTTCTGATCTCAGTTTCCCAAGTAGCTAGGATTACAAGTGTGAGCCATTGGTGCCTGGCTTGGGAATAGATTTTTTTAAAGCCTATCAGAAATCTGTCTCATTTTCCTGAAAGGGAGAAATCTTTTAAATTTTAGCCCTCATTAATTTTGACTTATAGGACCTGAGAGGTGGCCACAATTTTCAAAGCAGAACTATAAAATCTGCTTCTGTTCAGGTACTTGTGAGCATTTATATGTGTGTGATTATAAGTGTGTGATTTTTTTCTACTATGGATTTATAAGAACTTTATTTTAACTAAAAATAATAAACAAATTAAGCAATATAATAATCTTCTTAGAAAAACAAAATTAACCTGTATATTTTTCAAGTTCTCATGATTTTAGTAATCTTTGGTAAATAAAAACATTGGTGAAATTCAAACAGATATGTCTATCAGCATTAAATACAATGTTGTGGCAGGAAGGCAGGGAGGGGAAAGGGAGATTAATGAGTGCTACAGTAAAATGAAACAAAACAAAAACCCAGAGTTGGGGAATGTTACCTGGAGACCAGAGAAGGGTCACCTCGCCTCAGAGGTTGGAGTGGCCAGTGAAATGACATGTGATATGTATGGGAAAAGCTTTGCCCTCCTATTTCTGTAACCTGCTCTAAATAGTATATAAGGAAAGTCCCCTTTGTTCTTGGGGCTCAGTCTTTGAACTCAAGTCCACTGAGTCACTGCTGGCTTGCTTAATAAACTTGCTTCCCGAAAGTTTTGGGTACCATCTCAGTCTCTGTCTGAGTCCTCCAGCAACAATATAGACATACAACTTTTATCTCCATTAGATGTTTAAGATCAAGGAGATGTAAGTTTGACCTAAAAAAAGTAAATAGAGTAGGTATAAAGAATGAGATAAAGAATTTTATGTATTTTTAGAAAACAATATTTTATAATATGCTCACTGTAAGGACCCCTCTCTAATCCTTAGAGTTTTGCTAAGTTAAATAATATTCATTAAATATCTAGGCCATTTCTAAATTGGTTAAAATACTAAAACATCAATTATTAAGCATAGGTTTAAAGTTTGTATACTTCAGCATTTTGTTTTTATTTTAATTATATGATTTATATTTGGTTCAGTTAGTAAACATGTCCTGTTTCTATTTATTTATTTATTTATTATTCATACGTGTATACAATGCTTGGGTCATTTCTCCCCCCTGCCCCCACCCCCTCCCTTACAACCCACCCCACCCCCTCCCTCTCCCCCCACCCCCTTGCTACCAGGCAGAAACTATTTTGCCTTTATCTCTAATTTTGTTGTAGAGAGAGTATAAGCAATAATAGGAGGGAACACAGGTTTTTGCTAGTTGAGATAAGGATAGCTATACAGGAAGTTGACTCACATTAATTTTCTATGCATGTGTGTTACCTTCTAGGTTAATTCTTTTGGATCTAACCTTTTCTCTAGTTCCTGGTCCCCTTCTTCTATTGGCCTCAGTTGATTTTAAATTGTCTGCTTTAGTTTCTCTGCGTTGAGGGCAACAAAGGCTAGCTAATTTTTTAGGTGTCTTACCCATCCTCATATCTCTCTTGTGGGCTCTCGCTTTTATCTTGTGATCAAAGTTCAATCCCCTTGTTGTGTTTGCCCTTGATCTAATGTCCACATATGAGGGAGAACAACAATTTTTGGTCTTTTGGGCCAGGCTAACCTCACTCAGAATGATGTTCTCCAATTCTATCCATTTACCAGCAAATGATAACATTTCGTACTTCTTCGTGGCTGCATAAAATTCCATTGTGTAGAAATACCACATTTTCTTGATCCATTCATCAGTAGTGGGGCATCTTGGCTGTTTCCATAACTTGGCTGTTGTGAATAGTGCTGCAATAAACATGGGTGTGCAGGTGCCTCTAGAGTAACCTGTGTCACAGTCTTTTGGGTATATCCCCAAGAGTGGTATTGCTGGATCAAATGGTAGATCAATGTTTAGCTTTTTAAGTAGCCTCCAAATTTTTTCCCAGAGTGGTTGTACTAGTTTACATTCCCACCAACAGTGTAAGAGGGTTCCTTTTTCCCCCGCATCCTCGCCAACACCTGTTGTTGATGGTGTTGCTAATGATGGCTATTCGAACAGGGGTGAGGTAGAATCTTAGTGTGGTTTTAATTTGCATTTCCTTTTTTGCTAGAGATAGTGAGCATTCTTTCATGTGTTTTTTGGCCATTTGAATTTCCTCTTTTGAAAGTCCTGTTTGGTTCACTTGCCTATTTCTTTATTGGTTCATTAGTTTTGGGAGAATTTAGTTTTTTAAGTTCCCTATATATTCTGGTTATCAGTCCTTTGTCTGATGTGTAGCTGGCTAATATTTTCTCCCAATCTGAGGGTGTTCTCTTCAGTTTAGAGACCATTTCTTTTGATGAACAGAAGCTTTTTAGTTTTATGAGGTCCCATTTATCTATGCTATCTCTTAGTTGCTGTGCTGCTGGGGTTTCATTGAGAAAGTTCTTACCTATACCTACTAACTCCAGAGTATTTCCTACTCTTTCCTGTATCAACTTTAGAGTTTGGTGTCTGATATTAAGATCCTTGATCCATTTTGAGTTAATCTTGGTATAGGGTGATATACATGGATCTGATTTCAGTTTTTTGCAGACTGCTAACCAGTTTTCCCAGCAGTTTTTGTTGAAGAGGCTGCTTTTTCTCCATTGTATATTTTTAGTGCCTTTCTCAAAGACAAGTTGGTTGTAGTTGAGTGGCTTCATATGTGGGTCCTCTATTCTGTTCCACTGGTCTTCATGTCTGTTTTTGTGCCAATACCATGCTGTTTTTATTGTTATTGCTTTGTAATATAGTTTGAAGTCAGGTATCGTGATGCCTCCAGCATTGTTCTTTTCACTGAGTATTGCCTTGGCTATTTGTGGCCTCTTGTGTTTCCATATAAATTTAACAGTAGATTTTTCAAGCTCTTTAATGAATGTAATTGGAATTTTGATGGGAATTGCATTAAACATGTAGATTACTTTTGGGAGTATAGACATTTTTACTCTTTTGTTTCTATCAATCCATGAGCATGGGAGATCTCTCCACTTTCTATAGTCTTCCTCAATCTCTTTCTTCAGAAGTTTATAGTTTTCCTTGTAGAGGTCTTTCACATCTTTTGTTAGGGTTACACCTAGGTATTTGATTTTTTTTGAGGCTATTGTAAATGGAATTGTTTTCATACATTCTTTTTCAGTTTGTTCATTATTAGTGTATAGAAATGCTAATGATTTTTCTATGTTGATTTTTTAACCTGGTACCTTGCTGTAGCTATTGATGGTGTCTAAGAGCTTCTGAGTAGAATTTTTTGGGTCTTTAAGTTATAGGATCATGTCATCTGCAAATAGGGATATTTTGACAGTTTCTTTACCTATTTGTATTCCTTTTATTCCTTCTTCTTGCCTAATTGCTTTGGCTAGGAATTCCAGGACTATGTTGAATAGAGTGGCGATAGTGGGCATCCTTGTCTGGTTCCTAATTTTAGAGGGAATGGTTTCAGTTTTTCTCCATTAAGTATAATGCTGGCTGTAGGTTTGTTATATATAGCTTTTATAATGTTGAGGTACTTTCCTTCTAGTCCTAGTTTTATTAGAGCTTTTATCATGAAATGGTGTTGGATCTTATCGAAGGCTTTTGCTGCATCTATTGAGATGATCAGGTGGTTTTTGTCTTTGCTTCTGTTAATGTGGTTTATTACATTTATTGATTTTCATATGTTGAACCACCCTTGCATTCCTGTGATGTAGCCTCCTTTTTGGAGGTGTCTTTGCCTGGTTTTGGAATAAGGGTAGTACTGGCTTCATAAAATGTGTTAGGCAGTTTTCCTTCCCTTTCCACTTCATGGAACAATTTAAGGAGGGTTGGTATTAGTTCTTAAAGTTCTGATAGAATTTAGCAGAGAATCCATCAAGTCCTGGACTTTTCTTTTTGGGGAGACTCTTGATTGCTGCTTCAATTTCATTTTGTGTTACAGATCTATTCAGGTGATTATTGTCCTCTTGGTTCAGTTTTGGATGATCATATGTATCTAGAAATCTGTCCATTTCTTTAAGATTTTCAAATTTTTTTGAATACAGGTTCTTGAAGTAGTTTCTGATGATTTCCTGGCCTTCCATGGTGTTTGTTGTTAATTCCCCTTTTGCATTCCTGATTCTACTAATTTGGGTGTTTTTCTCTCCTCATTTTAGTCAGGTTTGCCAGGGGTCTGTTGATCTTGTTTATTTTTTCAATGAACCAACTTTTTGTTTCATTAATTCTTTGTATGGTTTTTTTGGTTTCTATTTCATTGATTTCAGCTCTTATTTTTATTATTTCTCTCCTTCTATTTGTTTTTGGATTTTCTTGTTCTTGTTTTTCTAGGAGTTTGAGATGTATCATTAGGTCATTGATTTGGAATCTTTCAGTCTTTTTAATATATGCACTCATGGCTATAAACTTTCCTCTCAGGACTGCTTTTGTTCTGTCCCATAGGTTCTGGTAGGTTGTGTTTTAATTTTCAGTGTCTTCCAGGAAATTTTTAATTTCTTCTTTTATTTCATCAATGACCCATTGTTCCTTAAGCAATGAGTTATTCAGTTTCCAGCTGTTTGCATGTTTTTTATCTTTACTTTTGTTGTTGAGTTCTAGTTTTATTGCATTGTGTTCAGATAGAATGCATGGTATAATTTCTATTTTCTTATATTTACTGAGGCTTGCTTTGTGTCCTAGGATATGATCTGTTTTGGAGAAGGTTCCATGGGCTGCTGAGAAGAATGCATATTGTGTAGAAGTTGGATGAAATGTTCTGTAGACATCAACTAGGTCCATTTAATCTATTGCATATATTAGATCTTGAATTTCTTTATTGATTTTTTGTTTGGATGACCTATCTATTGATGATAATGGGGTGTTGAAGTCTCCCACAACCTCTGTGTTGGAGTTAATATATGCTTTTAGGTTTTTCATGGTATGTTTGATGAAGTTGGGTGCATTGACATTGGGTGTACATAGGTTGATAATTATTATTTCCTTTTGGTCTATTTCCCCTTTTATTAGTATGGAATGTCCTTCTTTATCTCGTTTGATCAATGTAGGTTTGAATTCTACTTTGTCAGAGATAAGTATTGCTACTTCTGCCTGTTTTCAGGGGCCATTGTCTTGGTAAATCTTCTTCCTGCCTTTCATCCTAAGCCTATGCTTATTTCTGTTGGTGAGATGGGTCTCCTGTAAGCAACAGATTGTTGGATCTTCCTTTTTAATCCAGTTTATCAAATGGTGCCTTTTGATGGGTAAATTAAGTCTGTTAATATTAAGTGTTAGTACTGATAGGTTTGTGGTGATTCCTGTCATTTAGTTGTCTTAGTTGTTTGAAGGTTTGATTGTGTGTACCTAAGTTGTGGTTACTTTCTACTTATTTGCTTTTTCTTTTCCTGTAGTTTGGTATTGCCTGTCCTTTCATGGTTATGTTGGGTTTCACTTTCTGTTTGCAGAATCCCTTGAAGAATCTTTTGTAGTTTTGTCTTTGTGGTCACATATTGTTTTAGTTTCTGTTTATCATGGAAGACTTTTATTGCTCCATCTATTTTGAATGGTAGTTTTGCTGGGTAGAGTATTCTGGGGTTGAAGTTATTTTCATTCAGTGCCCGGAAGATATCATCCCATTCTCTTCTTGTTTTTAATGTTTCTGTTGAGAAGTCTGCTGTGATATTGATGGGTTTACCTTTGTATGTTAGTTGTTTTTTCTCTCTTACAGCCTTCAATATTCTTTCCCTAGTTTCTGAAGTTGTTGTTTTAATGATGATATGTTGTGGGGTAGTTCTGTTTTGATGTGGTCTGTTTGGTGTCCTGGAGGCCTCTTGCATCTGTATGGGAATATCTTTCTCTAGATTTGGGAAATTTTCCATTATTATTTTGTTGAATATATTATGCATTCCCTTTGCTTGCACCTCTTCTTCTTCTTCAATGCCCATGATTCTCAAGTTTGGTCTTTTGATGGAGTTGGTGAGTTCTTGCATTTTCTTTTCACAGATCTTGAGTTGTTTAATTAATAGTTCTTTGGTTTTTCCTTTAATTACCATTTCATCTTCGAGTTCTGAGATTCTTTCTTCTGTTTGTTCTATTCTGCTTGGTTGGCCTTCCATTTTGTTTTGCAATTCTGTTTTGTTCTTTTTTCTTAGGTTTTCCATATCCTGGGTGGTTTCCTCTTTAATGTTGTCTATTTTTGTCCTGAGTTCATTTATCTGTTTATTCATTGTGTTCTCTCTTTCACTTTGGTGTTTATACAGTGCTTGTATGGTTTCCTTTATTTCTTCTTTTGCTTTTTCAAATTCTCTATTTTTGTTGTCTTGGAATTTCTTGAGTGTCTCCTGTACATTTTGGTTGACCATATCCAGTATCATCTCTATAAATTTCTCATTGAGTACCTGAAGTATTTCTTCTTTTAAATTATTCTTGTGGGCTTCATTGGGTTCTTTGTCATAGTGTATCTTCATTTCATTGGAGTCTGGATCTGAGTATGTTTTCTTCACTTCCCTCTGGTTCCTATACTAATTTTTTGCTGTGGGGAAACTGGTTTCCCTGTTTTTTTCTGTCTTCCCATCATTGCCCTTGGTGTTGTTATTGTCCCTGTACTGTGTGCTATTAAGTATTTTCTGGCTTGTAATAATAGCACTAGTGATATTTAGAATGGAAGGTTGGGAGGAGATGGAAAGCAAAGAAGTTAAAGGAAAAGGGAAAAACAAAGAAGTAGAAAAAAACAGAACATAGAAACAAACAAAAGAAGTTTGAAAGATAAAAACAGGGAGAGACAGTGTACTGATCAACCATAAGCTGAAAAGGCATTAGAGTGACAGAGAGAGGAGTGAAAATAAAAAAATAAAAAGAATAAAAATAAGAATAAAAATAAAAAATAAGTAAATGAAAAAAAATATAAAAAAATCTCCAAGTTCAAATGCAAGAAAGTTTCACTTTTAATAATTTTGGTGTTCATTACTCAGCCTCCAATCCTGGAGATGGTGCCTCAGTTGTTGTTCTGTAGGTGTCTCATCAAAAGGGAAAAATAAAATAGAAGAAAACCGCACAAAGCAAAAAAAAAAAAAGAGAAACCAACAAAGTGTCCCAAGTTCAAATGCAATACTATTTCAGTAAGTTTTTCAGCATGCAGGTGTAGTTTGGTTGTTTTCTCTTCAAAGGTAGGGAGAGAGAAAAAAAAGAGTCTGGAGACAGGTCTGTGAATGGCTATCTGTGACTGTGGCTTGCCTGCCCTCTGCTCTCAGCCTGCTGTTGCTGGCGGCTTTATTTATGCAGATCTCTGGGGTGAGCTTAACACTCACCTGGCCCCTCTGGCTTTGTTTACTCAGAGATCTCCTGTGTGCAAGCCACTGCTACAAGCTTTCCCCTTTCCAAACACACTGGGGGAGGTGACACTGCACCTGCTTTCTAAGGCCTGCGTGTTTATTTACAGCTCACGTGGGAAGTGGGTCTTCCCCCCCTCCTGTGGAATTTTCCTCCCTCTACCACTCTCTCAAGCTTTCCTGCTCCTGGTTGCTGGGCACACGCCCTCGCTCCTGCCCTCTCCGGCCAGGCCCAGCTTGTTTATTTACAGTTCTGGGAGGGATTCCCCTCCCCCCATCTTTGGTGCTCAGGGTTCCCCACCCTCTTTGCAACGTGTCTTTATTGTTCTCATTGCTTATTACTCAGTTTCTCTTTTTTTCCTGGATGGAGGGGTCGGTCTGTCCAGGGTGCTATGCTGATCTGGCCCAGGGTTGTCTGTGAGAGTATCGTGTACCACTTAGCTCACCTTGTCCACATCTTCCCAAGCCGTCTGGGTGCCGGTGTCTGGTAGCGGCCCGCGGGCACTCCTGATTTCTCCATTCCACATGTCCTGTTTCAACATTTAAAAACTGTGATAGGGCACCAGTGGCTAATGCCTATAATCCTAGCTACTCAGGAGGCAGAGATCAGGAGGATTGCAGTTTGAAGCCAGCGTAGGCAAATAGTTCACAAGACACTATCTCGAAAAAACCCAACACAGAAAAAAGGGTTGGTGGAGTGGCTCAAGGTATAGAACCTGAGTTCAAGCCCCAGTACTGTAAAAAACAAATTGTGTCATGAGACAGCACTGAAAGTTATAAAATGTGCTAGTCTACAAAATGCTGGTTCATGATTGCTAATGATTAAAATTCTAATATGTGGAAACTAAAACTTAGAAGGAAAGTATAAGTTTTTCTAAAAATTGAACACTGAGATCAAAGTACATCTGTGTTCAAATGATAGAGTTGTTTAAAGCATTGGTCTCCTCTTCATAGAAGATCATGAGAGGTTTTTCTTTGCTTTTTAGGTAAATGTCCTAAAGACATTCTGTAATTTCCTGTGCTTTGTGCCTTTGAACTCTTTTTCCACTTTGGCTTTATTTCATAATGATCATATTTAGTTTTAAATTTTTAGTATGTTTGACATACATCCCAAAATCAAATTTCAAAATTAAGTCTTTTTGACCTAAAACTAACTTTGGGGTTTTCAGAGGGCCCCTGGAAGTCCTGGACATATTTAAATTTATTCTATTTAAATTATTCAGAAGGTTGGGCTGGCAGAGTGGCTCAGGTAGTAGAATGCCTGCCTAGCAAGTGTGAAGCCCTGAGTTCAAGCCCCCATAGCACCCAAAAAAAAAGGAGAAACTATTACCAAATAAGAAATGGTATTTAACTTTATTTGAGGTATATTTGTATAAGTGTATCATTAATATGTGCAAGTATTGATTTGTTTGTTTTCTCATTGGGTAGAGGCCTTCCCTGCCAGAGTCGTCCTGTCACAAGGGCACAGTCATAGTAGTCAGTGAAATACTGTTAGAAAAGATTATACCTTCTTAGGGAGCACCCTATGAAGTGCATAGTGACAGAGGCTGTCATTTTACTAGACAAGTAGTTCAGACTTTTTGCAGAAATTGGCCTTTCTTCACATTTCCATCATACACATGAACCTCAGTCCTCAGGATTAGTGACACTCACTAATGGAATTATAGAAGCCCAATTGGCTAAACTATGTAACCTTTACTTATCATGGTCTAAGGCTCTGCCCTTGGTGTTCCTTAACTTCAGACCTACTCTTTCAGGTGCAAGAAAGCTACCACCTTTTAATATAATCCCTGGCTAAACTATTGTATGTGCCAAATGGTCTGGTTCTACTACTGCCCAGTGAAGCCAATTAACTCAAGAGGCAGAGTGATGGGGGAAGAGCTTTACTAGCAATAAGCTCACAAGTTGGAAGCTGGTGACAGTTGTCTTTAAAAAATGCCATCTTGCTTAGGGGTTGCAGGCAGAAAGCTTATATAGGGATTTGATGGGGGCAGATATATTTTTAGAGTCAGATACATGGGCAGGGTGTGGGGTGGTCATAAACTTTGTGGTGATCTTCTTTTCTGATGCACATGCTTCTGCTATCTGAAGGTCACCAAAGGTTTTGGGTTCTGTTACTAATAAAAAGTTACCTACTCAGGATTAGATAACCTTGCAGTTAAGCATTAAGATACAGAATGAGAGAGGACAGAGAATTTTGTTTTTGTGGTACTGGGGCTTGAACTCAGGGCCTACACCTTGAGTCACTCCACCAACCCTTTTTTTGTATTGGGTTTTTTCACGATAGGGTCTCTTGAACTGTTTGCCCAGGCTGACTTCAAACCATGAACCTCCTCTGCCTCCTGAGCAGCTAGGATTACAGGTGTGAGCCACCAGCACCCTGCTCAGACAGAGAATAGTTTTAACCAGTTAGGCAGCTTCCGTTAGAGATATCTTCTACAGCAAAGCTAGTGGGAGACCAACAATATTTTTTTCAGCTGTGTGACCTTCAAAATTAGTGATTTTAAAAGTCAACTGAAGGCAAGTGAAGCTAGAGGGTTTATTTAGTTTTTTACGCTATGAGACTAGATAACAGACCGTCTAAACTTTCTATGCTGGAAGGAACTCTACTTATTTATTATCAAGAATTAACAAAAGCCCTTAAATTCACATCTTGGGGAGGGAGGAGGATGGCACATTAGAGACAACAGCACTCTCCTGGGTCTCCAATTAGATTGAGCTAAAATGAGGAGCTTATAGTGGCATAGTGAGGTAGGATATCATGGGAAAGCACCCAAATACAAGAGTAGCAAGTTAGTGATAGGTGAAACACTGAAATACTACATTTTAGACTAAACTATATAACACAGCATGCAGCACAATAGGGGGACGGGAAGCTCCCTTCAGTGAGGCTATAGGGGAAAAGCTAGAAAGTTTCTGTGTCTCTGTAGCAGAGACAGCACTGTACAAACTTATACTCTCAGCACACAGGAGACCTAAGTTCTGCATAAACTGACATTGGAGAAAAGTCTTCCTGCACTTTCTAGCTTATTCATGCAGTGTTGTAAATGGGAGCCATCTTAAGAAGAGTCCTGCCATCTGATCTTTCTATTTGGGGGACAAGAAGCCCCTGCATTTATTTTCTTTTGTTGGGTCTGGTGGCTCAGAAGACAAAAATGAGCCATTGTCTCCATCCCCCTGTGAGACCTACATCTTGTAAAGGGACATGCAGTTTCACAAGTCATGGCCCCTTGGGGATACCTCAAAATGCCACAAGCCCAACAAACAGGAGGCTTTTGCAGAACTGTATATGTTCCTGCAGAGATATGTTAAAAGACCACTCCACCCCTGACTCCTGACTCCCCTCCCCAACAAAAAGGACCAAATATCCACACCATGTAAACAACAGGGGGCTACCAATTTTCTGGGCTCTCTGTCCATCTCTAGGGGCAGCTTTTCCTTTCTTTCTAATAAATCCTACTTGTGTGCTGACCTTGCCATCCCACGAGTCAACTTGCTGCCTCACGAGCCAATTCTTTGGCCAGTGAAGGCAAAGACCCTTGACATCAGCTTGCAACATTTCTGGTGACCCCATCAAAGGATACCTCTCCCAGACCAAGGTCAGTATGACTGAGCACCAAACCAGCAGGAGTTTCCTTAAGGTGTGACCATGAGCCTCTGGTGCCCTGATGGATACTCCTGCTGGGGGAAACCCCCTGCTGAGGACTAGCCAAAAGCAGACTTCAATGTGCCACGTCTCCTGCCTCTTTCTGTTCCTGTCTTCCTGAGGGACTTTCCTGTCACAATATCAGACAAACAGCTCCTAGCAAACTTTGACCTCATGGTGATTCTGGCTCTGGGGATGGTCTCTGCTCCCTCCCTGTGAGTTGAGACCGAGCCCGGGGTTGATTCAGGTATGCCTTATGCTACGTTGGAGGAGACCTGTTTGGTTTTGGGACCTGGCGATCTTCTTCTTCTCCCACCTGTCAGTACCCCTTTCTGCTGGAGGCAGCAACCTAAGAGTGGAGATTTTGTGTGGCTGACAGTGTTCCAGTACCACTGAGTGGAAGTGACCTGAAAGCATATGTTGGGAACCAAAAGTCACAGTCTGACAAGGTCACTGTGGCTTAGCAGCATTCCAACAAGGTCAGAATCTGCAGGTGCACCATGCCTCTATCACAGTGGGAAGGAACACTAAATGGTTTCCCTTGACTAAAAAGAAGTTTATACTTAGTCAAGGACACTGGCAGTAAGAATGCAGGGTGGCAAAAACAAAAAGGTTGTAACTAGGTCAGAGTGTTTATGATGTTTAAATCTATTCCTCTTTTGTATAAAGCTTGCTGAGAAAAATAAAATTTTGCCAGTTGGTCACTGGCCTTCTGGTCATGTGTCTTGCCATTCCCTTCCTGAGTGAGTGAATCTTTCACGTGTCTTGTCTGTTCATTCCTTTTCTGAGTCCTTTTGGGTCAAGGACCTCTGTGATCCTGGCAAGCACACCCAATCATTAATCCCTCAAGTATTGTCATGTCTCTAGGCTCTGTTTCTCTTCCCTTACCTAGGATGTTAGGTTGCTCCTTCTGCCCCCGCTAGAAGCAACAGACATACTTTTACCCACATGCTCCCTCCCTTGTCCCGCCACCTTGTCCTTCATCTCTGTTTGCCTTCCCCTCCCTGTGCTTACTGGGACCCTGGCCTCCCATGGGAAACTCATATCATAGTACATTATGACTTTCTGGAGTTACTCCTGCACTTAGTTTGTCATGCCCCTTGGTCTGCACCAGATTTAAATTGGCTGCTGGGTGTCAGTGGAGGCAAAGGTGCTACACAAAACTGTGGCCCAGGGGGTGGACCCGGCCAGGTTGAGGACTGACAAGAGACTCCCACTGTGACACACACATGCCCTAACCCCACCCCCACAAGGGGAGGTAGGAAAAGTGCACATGTACATGGGGACGCCCGCCAGACTCCCCAGTGATGATGCCCACCACAGGTAAGGCAACCCATGAGAAGGGCCCAGCTCACAACCAAGGCCGCCACCACTGCCCATGCATGGTGGTGACTGCAACCTGCCACCACTCCCCCAAAAAGAGATGAGAGGGAAAATATGGGAGGAGAAGTGGCAGGCCACAGTGGGGCCTAGGTGACAGGGTCACTTGTCCTGGGTGTGGGGGAGGGTGTTGATGCCTCACCCAACCATGGTATGCATCCAGCCCTGCACCCAGCCCCACTTCATGCCCAAGCCTGACCTACCCAGCCCTTAGAGCCAATTCTTATCCCAAAGTTGTGGTCCCCAAAAAGTGCTAATGTAATCTGGGAACAGCCAAAAAAATGGGCATTGCTATGGTCTCTGGACCAACTTCCTACACTTTTGACCTCAGTATAAAAAAAAAGTTTCCTCCAAATATTGACACTAGTTGTCCCTTTGTGGCACTGTGATTGCCCTGGGACTCCCTCCTAGTACCCTTCACTAATGTTACAGGCACTTCTTCAGGTGATTCATACCTTTGTTAAAGAGGTAGACTTTGTTAAAGAGGTTGCCTGCTTTTGGTGATATAAGGTTAAAAGGCAGGATCCTAGAGGTTTTTCACTGCATTGGTAAGCGTGGCCCAGTCTGACCAGTCACTATATTTCCTTTGCTCCTGGATATGGATGGCAGAAGGAAATCATGAGACAGGGATGCCTGCTCTTGTTAGGTCAATCCCCAGTTGGGACACTGTCAAAAGGGGAGTCTCACAAATTTTTCTAGATGGACCTGCCCCCTCTAGTCTTCTGGCCTTAGTACCCAAGTGGTCTCTACTGGCCTGTCTAGAAAAAACCCTCATCTTTCTTTGTACTGAGGCCTGGCCCCAATATACCTTGGGTGACCAAGAGAAGTGGCCTTCAGAGGGCTCCCTAAATTATAATACTATACTCCAATTAGACCTTTTCTGTAAAAGAGAGGAAAAGTGGACTGAGGTCCCCTATATACAGCTTTTCTTTTATCTCTGGGACCACCCAGAATGGCTCCATAATTGCTATCTAGATACTCAAAAGTTGGCTGTTCTTTGTAAGCCATAGGATAAACATGGGAAAGGAAGATCAAAAAAGTTCCTTCTTGGTGATAAGGCCCCCATCCCTACTGCTCCTTCTACTGCTCCTTCTTCCCCACCAGCTGAGCCATCACAATATTTGGGACCTCCTAATGGATGTTTCCCCCTTCAACAGGCAGTGGTAGGAAGAGGATAAGTGTATGTTCCCTTCCAGTTATCAGATCTAAGGGAGATTTAAAAAGGATATGGGTAGCTATACTGATGCCCCAAACCAGTACATCCAGGCCTTTATTTCTATGATCCAAACCTATAACTTGGCCTGATAGGATGTCATGCTCTTACTGGAACAAACCCTTACCTCCCTTGAAAAAAAGCGAGTTTTGGCCCAGGCCACCCAAATGGGAGAAGATTTCCACTTTCAATGGGCCCCTATACCCCAAGCCCCAGGGAATGAGGAAATAGAGATGCCCCAGATACCAACAGGGGCACAAGCAGTCCCCCTAGCAGACCCCCGGGATGCAAATGATCCAGGGAACAAATGGAGGAGGTGCCACTTTATTTACCTAGTAGTGGAGGGACTAAAAAGGGCCAAGGTTAAGCCACTAAACTATTCCCAGGTGACTACTGTACAATAGGGCCCTGATGAATCTCCCTCTGCCTTTTTACAGTGTCTTAAGGACACAATTCAAAAACATACCACTGTGGACCCAGAGTCACAGGTGGGGGAGGTTCTCCTCAAGGATCAATTTTTGACTCAGTTGGCACCTGACATCCGTAGAAAACATCAAAAGATGGTAGCTGAAGGAGAAAAATCTTTAGACCAACTGATGCAACTTGCCACCTCTGTGTATTACAAAAGAGAGATAAAGATAAAAAACACCAGGACCTTATCAATGCACTCAAGGAGCTCCCCACCCAACAGGGCCCCACTACCAGGACATGCTACTAATGCAGGCAGGAAGGACACTTCTGTGGAGTGTCAAAGAGGGCTGCAGCCTAGGAGACAGCTCTGGCCCCCTCTGGGACCATACCTCATATGGTAGGGCAACCACTGGGGGTCTAAGTGCCCCCCATCTCTGGACAGAAGGTGGGGTGCCACCTCCCTTGGATTGATGGGTCCTGGGGCCTCCTGTCCAGGCTCCACTGCTTGTTATCAAAACTGAGGAGCTTTGGGTTACCATCATGGTAGAGAAGTGAAAGGTCATTTTCCTCCTGGACAGTGGAGCCCGCTTCTCTGTCCTCCCTTTCTCTTCAGGTCCCAGATCCAAAGATAAAATAGTTGTTCAGGGCATATCTGGCCAGCTTCCTGAGTGTTATTTCACCTGGCCACTGGCCTGCTCCTGGGGAAACCTCCATTTCTGTCACTCTTTCCTTGTGGTCCCAGAAACTCCAATACCTCTGCTGGGGAGAGACTTATTGTCCCAACTTAAAGTCCAAATTATACTTTCCCCCAGGGAATACTTCTGTTTTCCCCCTCATTGAAGAACAGATAGATCCTACAGTTTGGACTGATGGTACAACTGTTGTTGAAGAAAAAATTGCTCTTCCTGTACAAATAAAGCTAAAAGACCCCCTCCAGTTCCCTCATCAAAAACAATATCCCCTAAAGCCTGATGGGCAACATGGTATATTACCCATTATTAACTCCCTAAAACAACAGGGACTTTTAATGGAATGCTCAAGCCCATATAACAGTCCTATTCTTGCTGTCAGTAAGGGGGCAAATAAATGGAGGTTGGTTCAGGACCTTTGACTCGTTAATGAGGCTGTCATTCCCCTTCATCCAATTGTCCCCAACCTCTATACTCTATTGGCCCAAATACCCCCAGAAGCTCAATACTACTCTATGCTAGATCTAAAGGATGCCTTCTTCTGCATTCCTTTACATCCTGATAGCCAGCCCTTGTTTGACTTTGAGGACCCCACCAATTCTTCACAACAGCTGACATGGGTAGTGTTGCCTGAGGGCTTCAGAGATAGCCCCCACCTATTTGGGCAAGCCCTAACCAAAAACTTACTGGATTGGCAACACCCAGGGGTCACTCTTCTCCAGTATGTTGATGACTTACTCTTGTGTGGATCCACTGAACCTCTTGTTTCCAGGGCAACTGAATCCCTTTTAAACTTTTTGGCCTCTAGAGGCTACAAAGGTCTTGAGAAAAAAAGAGCCCAACTATGCCTTTCTTGGGTTACCTACCTTGGCATGATCCTAGAGGGGCAAACCCATTCCTTAAGCCCCAGACTGATAAAGCAAATTTTGGGGTGTCCCTTGCCTCAGACCCTGCACCAGCTGTGAGCCTTTTTAGGGGTCACTGGATTCTGTCATATTTGGATTCTGGGATATGCAGACTTAGCCAGGCCCTTATATTGGCTTCTTAAAGAGTCTCAACAAAACTCTCAGTCCTATCTTGAATGAGACCCAGAGAACAAAAAGGATATCCAAACTCTCAAACAGGCACTCCAATTGGCTCCTGCCCTGAGCTTGCCTACTTAGGGCTGTTTCTAGCTGTACATATATGAAAAAGGAGGCCTAGCCCTTGGGGTACTCACTCAGCTCCGAGGGCCCACCCCACAGCCAGTGGGATATTTGAGCAAGGAAAATAGACAATGTAGCCATGGGGATCACCGCTAAAATAGGTGCTGGCATCGGAGGCATCACCTCATCAGTGCACACTTATCAAAAATTATCAAAAGAAATTTGTGATGACATAGAGTGAGTTACACAGTCTCTAGAGGCTTTACAAGACAAAGTAGATTCACTTGTGTCAATAGTGCTCCAAAACAGGCATGCACTTGACCTATTAACTACTAAAAAGGGTGGAACATGCCTCTTCCTAAACGAAGAGTGTTGCTTTTACATTAACAAATCTGGTGTAGTCAGAGACATGGCCCAACAGTTAAGAGAACACATTACAAAAAGGAGACAGGAATTGGCCAATTCATGGAACAACATGTGGAGCTGGGCTCCCCAGGTATTACCTGTTTAAACTTCTTCTGGCACTCCTATTTGGGCCTTGTATAATAAATGATCTTTCTTTTGACAGGTACAAAAGATAAAATTCCAGCTCTTAGTTAAAGAATTCCCACCTCTGCTGATGCATGAACCCTCTGTCCTGTTGTACTGGAATCCCCTGGATACCACAGGGTCAACCCCTGAGACAAGTACCCCTGTACTTCCCCTTCCCCTTCTGCCCCACTGTCAGCAGGAAGAAGCCAGATGAGTCATCACTGTTGGGTGCACGTCTCAGAATGGGGACTTGTGGGTCTGGGGGATCAGAAGACAAAAATGAGCTAGTGCCCCTATCCCCATGAGAGCACCGTGAGTCCTACATCCTGTAAAGGGACATGCAGTTTCAGAAGTCATGATTCTCCTCAAAATGCCACAAGGCCAATAAACAGGAGGTTTTTGCAGAACTGTATATGTTCCTGAAGAGATATGTCAAAAAATCACTCCACCCCTGACTCGTGACTCCCCTTCCCAACAAAAAGGACCAAATAAAAACCCCTCTATGTAAACAACAGTGAGGTACTGATTTTCCAGGCTCCCTGTCCATCTCTAGGGGAGTTTTTCTTTTCTCTCTAATAAATCCTACTTGTGTGCTGACCTTGCTATCCCACGAGTCAATTTGCTGCCTCACAAGCCAATTCTTTGGCTAGTAAAGGCAAAGACCCTCGACACCAGCCTGCAACACTTTCTTTCTTTCTTTGCAGTACTGAAGTTTGAACTCAGGGCCTTCACCTTGAGCCACTTCACCAGCCCTTTTTTGTGATGGGTTTTTTCAAGATAGGGTCTTGTGAATTATTTGTCCAGGCTGGCTTTGAACCGACATCCTCCTGATCTCTGCCTCTTGAGTAGCTAGGATTACAGGCATGAGTCACTGGTTTCTGGCTTTTGCATTTTTTCCTTCCTTCCTTCCTTTCCTCCCTCCCTTCCTTCCTTCTTCTCTTCCTTCCTCTGTTCCTCCCTCTTTCTTCCTTTTCCTTTTTTTTTTTTAACATGGTAACTATTTATTGCTTTTCAATAATTCTGGTGTCATAAAATTTAAATTGAACCAAATGCCACATATATTTTGGATGCAAGAATCAAACTTCCCAAGGAAGTCAGATACTTGAGTAAGGACCTCTACCGTAATATAACCACCTTTGTAATTTCCCCCAACCCCTTTATGAGGGCAGCATGCCAAGAGGCAGGCCAGGAAAACCAGTGAGAAACCAGCTGTTGGTCAATTGTAATCCCAGGACCAGGCAAGTAGAGGCAGGAAGATCTCTATGTCACGTTTGAGGCCAGCCTCGGCTACGTAGAGAGACCCTGTCTCAAAAACCCAAAACTAACCAAAAAAACCTCTAACTGCCTACAGTCTTAGTTTCATGGGACTGTCCTTAACTTTCATGTATAAGTGTTTCTACTTCTCAGTGCCTTTTTTTTTAATTGGTGGGTCTGGGGTTTGAACTCAGGGCTTTGAACCTGCAAAGCAGCTGTTCAACTGCTGAGCCACACCTCCAGTCCCTCCATGCCTTTTATAGTTCTTATTTACTTATCCACTTTATAATTTTTTTTAGGATATATTCATTATATAAAGGGATTCACAGTGACAACAATTTTTATTTATTTTTTATTTTTGTTTTGAAGCACTGGTGATAAACCTAGGATCTTACGTATGCTAACCAAGTACTCTATTACTGAGCCACACCCCCACACCCTTCCATGCTTTTTAAAAACAATAAGCGAGTGAGGTATGGTGGTTGGTATACATGGGGGAGGCTGAGTCGGTAGGATCAGGAATTTGAGGCCAGCCTGTGTACACACAAGATCCTATCTTAAAGACAAACAACAGTAACAAAAAGGAGATGCAGGTCTTCCAGAGGAGGTAGGGCAGGATAAGGAACTGAATTTGCAAACCAACAGTTTTCCAAAAGTAATCACGCACCCCCGCATTCCTTCCAGATTTCTCCTTCAACCCACCCTTCATCAATGCCACCGCCAGGCCCCCGCACACTCCCTAGGTCCCCTCTGAGGTCGGTTCTGTTTCTGTCGCTAGTTTGGCTCTTGCCCCTGGCATCTTCCTGGGTCCACGTTGCGCCGGCGTCCATTCATATGCTGCCCGGTCCCTCCTCCTCCTCTGGTGGTCGCTTCCCTGCGACTCCCCACGCCTCCCCCACACCTGGGAGTCGGCCCTGGGGCCACCTTTGCCTTTTCTCTTCCACCGACTGAGGATTGAGGACGGATCCAGCGTCTGGAGACGCTTGCAGCAGGGCAGCAGCGTCGCGAGGTCCATCAGGCTGCAGGTCACGTGGCTTCCTTTTTTTTCTTCTGAACTCAGGCATGCTAGGTAGGCAGGTGCTCTACCACTTGAGCCACTCTGCCAGCCTTTTTTTTGTGTTGGTATTTTTGAGATGTTTCACTTTAAAAAAATTTTTTTGCTAGGACTGGCTTTGATCTGCGATCCCCCCCCCCTCCGCCCCACATCTCTGTCTCCTGAATATGGCTCAGAAGGCAGCCTCTCCCAGATATAGCATGGATCAAGGGAAGTGACTGGGACTTTGACAAAAGTGTGTGGAGAAATCTGTGGTGAGGCAGGTGCAGATTGTGATGTCCAGGAAAGAGGAAAGTGCTTACATTTAAAATTCACAGGTTCAACCTCTTTGTAGAGGAGCTAGGCCAGCTGTGTGTGGATTCACAGGGGGAGGGGCAAAGCTCACCTGCTTTGGCTGGTGCTGGTGAATCAGAGCTGTCCTCCCAGCATAGATTGCATTGATTGCTTCCACCATACTTAGAAGCATTCAAAGGGTATGCCGCTGCTGTGGCTTGGCCATTTCTCATGCCCACAGGTGCACTGTCAGAGGGTCTCCAGAGCAAGCGGGCATCCACCCATGGGTCCACAGGCTTGGTTGGTAAGGGATGCTGTTGGGCAGCTTGGAGCATTGCCACATCCCCAGGCACCCATAAAGAGCACGCTAATATGAATATCGCCTGGCAGGGAACATTGTCTTAGTCCTAACTGGTGGGCAAGGCGGGGTGGGACTCAGTCTCCACACTGCCCTTTCAGGTTTGGCCCTTCTGACTGGAGCTGTAGAAGAAAAGCACCAGACAACACCTGCAATCCATTCCTTACTGACTCCAAAATTAGAACTCCAGGGAAGAGGCATCTCTATTGTATCCATTTCAAACTCAGCAAAGAGGAATTTGTGACTTCTTTCCCCCAGTTTTTAAAAAAATAATTTGCTTTATTCTATTTTTTCTCACTATTTTCCCATAGTTTCATCTAGTTATACCTATTTTTAAATAATTCAATTGGATCTTATCTCTCTTCTTTTTTAAATGTTAATTTACTTTCAGTGTTGTGTATCTTTCTTTTCAATTCTAGATTATCCTTCCTATTTCTTCTCTCAATGCTGTTGTAGATGCTGTTATTTTTAAGAGTTTTTATTCTGTATATATATCTGCTTTGCTTTTCACTTGTTATGGTTGACTGTGCTCTCCCAAGGTGGTGCTGGGGATTGAACCCAGTGTTCGGAATACATAGAATAAATGCTCTTGATGTAGGAGGTAGGCAGGGAATTAGGAAACCTGATGGTTGAAAATGATGATTTGGGTGTTGATAAAGATTCACATCCTGGACTGCTGATGTTGACGTGATAACTTGTGACATACAGCAGGTCTTGCTGACCCGCAGCCCCACAGCCTGTAGAAAATGACAGCCCCAGTCTGAACATCCAGGGCCAAGACTACTCCTGCTCAACATTTGGGAAGAGTTGATGGCACATTAATCTAGTTTTCCAGCACTGATCACACCCACGTCTATAGACCCTAATAAAAGCTTGAGGTCTCAGCCAGGCACAGTGGCTCATGCCTGTAATCCCAGCTACTCAGGAGGTGGAGATCAGGAGGACTGAGGTTTTATGACAGCATGGGCAAAAAGTTAGTGAGATTTCCCATCTCAATAAAACAAGCCAGGAGTGGTAGTGCACATCTGTAATCCCAGCTACGTGGGAGGCATAGAGAGAAGGATCACAGTATGAGGCTAGTCTGAGCAAAATCATGAGAATCTGTCTGAAAGACAGCTAAGCAAAAAGATCTAGGGGTGTGGCTCAAGTGTGGTCGAGCACTTGCCTAGCAAGCACAAGGTCCTGAGTTCAAACCCAGCTCAGCCAAAAAAAAAAAAAAAAAGCTTGAGGTCTTGGGATTCCCACTGCAGTGCTCCTTCTTGAGCCTGCTCACTCTCATGGAGAGTGCAGCTTTGCTTTGCTTTCACTTTGCTTTGCCTTAATAAACCTGCTTCTGTTTAAGTTTTCTCTGTGTCCATTCTTAAATTTTTTCTCCAATGAGACAAGTACTTCTGGTCCCTGGAACCAGTGACATGAATCTGGTGACACTTTGCTGTTGAGACAGACTGCTATACTAGTTGAGAGAAATTGCACCCTACTCCATCCAAGACCAAATCCTGCTGAAGCTTAGGCAGATATTTCAACATAAAGACTGGGGAGAGAAAGGCCCTCAACTGACCACCAAGCCCTAAGTGGGTACAGATAGGGGGTTCCTGAAGACCCACTACTGGACTTCCATCAGTTTAGCAACAGCAGACACAAATGTGTGATCACCCCACCAATGAGGGTTCCTAGCATAGATTGCTTCTACAGTCTTTCAGACTGCACAGTGTTGACAATTCTGGAGGAATAGCTATGTAGAGTATACCTCATAAACTTTGCTGCCAACAACATAATTGCCTGAACTACCAGAGAGACCCCACTCATGTGAATCCTCAGAGAAAGCAGGTCCCCCTGGGTTTTAACATAATATGATACAACCAATATCTCTGTGAATATGTATGTAATGAATCTCAGTACATCCAATTTCATAAAAGTTAGTGAAGAAACATAAAGAGACAGATAGACCCCAATATAGCAATATATCACACTCTCAACAATAGATAGATCATTCAGACAAAAAAATCATTGAAGTTCAAAGTTAAACTATATGATAGATCAAATGGACTTAATACACATCTACAGAATACTCCATCCAACAGATGCATTCTTCTCAGTAGCCTATGGGTCTTTTCCCAAAACTAATCACATTATAGACCTTAAAACAAGTCTTAATGAGTGTAAAGAATGAAATAATACCTTGTGTATTCTCAGATCATAATGGAATAAAACTAGAAGTCAATAGCAAGAGAAACTAGAGAACGTATAAAAACACATGGGGATTGAATAACACACATTTTTGGGCAGTACTGAGGTTTGAACTCAGGGTCTTGCACTTTATAGGCAGGTGCTCTACCACTTGAGTCATGCCCCCAGACCTAACAATATACTTTTGAACAATCAGTGGATCATTGAAGAAATCGTGTAGAATTTCAAAAATTCTAGAATGCAGTGAAAACAAAAACACAATCTACCAGAACCTTTGGGATATATCTGAGAAGGAAGTTTATAGCTATGAGTGCCTATCTTAGAACAATTGGTGAGATCCACATAAATAACCTAATAATGCACCTTGGAGTCTTAGAAACCAAGGACAAGCTAACCTCCAAACCAACAGAAGAAAAGAAATAATAAAGATCAGAGCTGAAATGAATGAAATAGACACTAAAAGACATTACAAGGGATCAATGAAACAAATAGTTGGTTCTTTGAGAAGATAAACAAGATTGAAAAACCTTTAGGCAATGACAGGAATCACCACATACCTATCAGTACTAATGTTTAATGTTAACGGACTTAATTCACCCATCAAAAGGCACCGCTTGACAAAATGGATTAAAAAGGAAGATCCAACAATTTGTTGCTTATAGGAGACCCATCTCACCAACAGAAATAAGCATAGGCTTAGGATGAAAGGCTGGAAGAAGATTTACCAAGCCAATGTCCCCTGAAAACAGGCAGCATTAGCAATACTTATCTCTGACAAAGTAGACTACAACCTACATTGATTAAACAAGATAAAGGACATTCCATACTAATAAAAGGGGAAATAGACCAAAAGGAAATAATAATTATCAACCTGTATGCACCCAATGTCAACGCACCCAATTTCATCAAACATACCCTGAAAGACCTAAAAGCATATATAAACGCCAACACAGTGGTTGTGGGAGACTTTAACACCCCATTATCATCAATAGATAGGTCATCCAAACAAAAAATCAATAAAGAAATCCAAGATCTAAAATATGCAATAGATCAAATGGACCTAGTTGATGTCTATAGAACATTTCATCCAACCTCTACACAATATACATTCTTCTCAGCAGCCCATGGAACCTTCTCCAAAATAGATCATATCCTAGGGCACAAAGCAAGTCTCAGCAAATATAAGAAAATAGAAATTATACCATGCATACCATCTGATCACAATGTAGTAAAAGTAGAACTCAACAACAAAAGACAAAAACCATGCAAACAGCTGGAAACTAAATAACTCATTACTTAATGAAGAATGGATCATCGATGAAATAAAAGAGGAAATTAAAAAGTTTCTGGAAGTCAATGAAAATGAAAACACAACTTACTGCCTCTAAGGCAGTCCTGAGAGGAAAGTTTATAGCCATGAGTGCATATATTAAAAAGACTGAAAGATCCCAAATCAATGACCTAATGATACATCTCAAACTCCTAGAAAAACAAGAACAAGCAAATCCCAAAACAAATAGAAGGAGAGAAATAATAAAAATAAGAGCTGAAATCAACGAAATAGAAACCAAAAAAACCATACAAAGAACTAATGAAACAAAAAGTTGGTTCTTTGAAAAAATAAACAAGATCGATAGACCCCTGGCAAACCTGACTAAAATGAGGAGAGAAAAAACCCAAATTAGTAGAATCAGGAATGCAAAAGGGGAGATAACAACAAATACCATGGAAGTCCAGGAAATCATCAGAGACTACTTCAAGAACCTATGTTTAAATACATTTGAAAATCTTAAAGAAATGGACAGATTTCTAGATACACATGATCATCCAAAACTGAACCAAGAGGACAATAATCACCTGAATAGACCTATAACACAAAATGAAATTGAAGCAGCAATCAAGAGTCTCCCCAAAAAGAAAAGTCCAGGCCCTGATGGATTCTCTGCTGAATTCTATCATACCTTTAAAGAAGAACTGATACCAACCCTCCTTAAACTGTTCCACGAAATAGAAAGGGAAGGAAAACTGCCAAACACATTTTATGAAGCCAGTATTACACTTATCCCAAAACCAGGCAAAGACACCTCCAAAAAGGAGAACTATAGGCCAATCTCCTTAATAAACATTGACGCAAAAATCCTCAACAAAATAATGGCAAACCAAATTCAACAACACATCAAAAAGATTATTCACCATGACCAAGTAGGCTTCATCCCAGGGATGCAGGGATGGTTCAACATACGAAAATCAATAAATGTAATAAACCACATTAACAGAAGCAAAGACAAAAACCACTTGATCATCTCAATAGATGCAGAAAAAGCCTTTGATAAGATCCAACATCATTTCATGATAAAAGCTCTAAGAAAACTAGGAATAGAAGGAAAGTACCTCAACATTATAAAAGCTATATATAACAAACCTACAGCCAGCATTATACTTAACGGAGAAAAATTATAACCATTCCCTCTAAAATCAGGAACCAGACAAGGATGCCCACTATCCCCACTCCTATTCAACATAGTACTGGAATTCCTAGCCAGAGCAATTAGGCAAGAAGAAGGAATAAAAGGAATACAAATAGGTAAAGAAACTGTCAAAATATCCCTATTTGCAGATGACATGATCCTATACCTTAAAGACCCAAAAAACTCTACTCAGAAGCTTCTAGACATCATCAATAGCTACAGCAAGGTAGCAGGATATAAAATCAACATAGAAAAATCATTAGCATTTCTATACACTAACAATGAGCAAACTGAAAAAGATGTATGAAAACAATTCCATTTATAATAGCCTCAAAAAAAATCAATTACCTAGGTGTAAACCTAACAAAGGATGTGAAAGACCTCTACAAGGAAAACTATACACTTCTGAAGAAAGAGATTGAGGAAGACTATAGAAAGTGGAGAGATCTCCCATGCTCATGGATTGGTACAATCAACATAGTAAAAATGTCGATACTCCCCAAAGTAATCTACATGTTTAATGCAATTCCCATCAAAATTCCAATAACATTCATTAAAGAAATTGAAAAATCTACTGTTAAATTTATATGGAAACACAAGAGTCCACGAATAGCCAAGGCAATACTCAGTGAAAAGAACAATGCAGGAGGTATCACGATACCTGACTTCAAACTATATTACAAAGCAATAACAATAAAAACAGCATGGTACTGGCACAAAAACAGACATGAAGACCAGTGGAACAGAATAGAGGACCCAGATGTGAAGCCACACAACTATAACCAACTTGTCTTTGACAAAGGAGCTAAAATATACGATGGAGAAATAGCAACCTCTTCAACAAAAACTGCTGGGAAAACTGGTTAGCAATCTGCAAAAAACTGAAACTAGATCCATGTATATCACCCTATACCAAGATTAACTCAAAATGAATCAAGGATCTTAATATCAGACCCCAAACTCTAAAGTTGATACAGGAAAGAGTAGGAAATACTCTGGAGTTAGTAGGTATAGGTAAGAACTTTCTCAACGAAACTCCAGCAGCACAGCAACTAAGAGATAGCATAGATAAATGGGACCTCATAAAGCTAAAAAGCTTCTGTTCATCAAAATAAATGGTCTCTAAACTGAAGCAAACACCTACAGAGTGGGAGAAAATATTTGCCAACTATACATCAGACAAAGGACTGATAACCAGAATATGTAGGGAGCTTAAAAAACTAAATTCTCCCAAAACTAATGAACCCATAAAGACATGGGCAAGTGAACTAAACAGAACTTTCTTAAAAGAAGAAATTCAAATGGCCAAAAAGCACATGAAAAAATGCTCACCATCTCTAGCAATGAAGGAAATGCAAATCTAAACCACACTAAGATTCCACCTCACCCCTGTTAGAATAGCCATCATTAGCAACACCACCAACAACAGGTGTTGGCAAGGATGCGGGAAAAAGGAACCCTCTTACACTGTTGGTGGGAATGTAAACTAGTACAACCACTCTGGAAAAAAATTTGGAGGCTACTTAAAAAGCTAGACATCGATCTACCATTTGATCCAGCAATACCACTCTTAGGGATATACCCAAAAGACTGTGACACAGGTTACTCCAAAGGCACCTGCACAGCCATGTTTATTGCGGCACTATTCACAATAGCCAAGTTATGGAAACAGCCAAGATGCCCCAGCACTGACGAATGGATTAAGAAAATGTGGTATCTATACACAATGGAATTTTATGCAGCCATGAAGAAGAACGAAATGTTATCATTCGCTGGTAAATGGATGGAATTGGAGAAATAATCTACATGTTTAATGCAATTCCCATCAAAATTCCAATGACATTCATTAAAGAGATTGATTCTTCTTGAACTAACCTTTTCTCTGGTTTCTGATCCCCTTCTCCTATTGGCCTCTGTTACTTTAAAGTTTCTGAATTAGTTCCTTTGCATTGAGGACATCAAATACTATCATTTTTTTTAGGTGTCTTACCTATCCTCATACCTCCCTTGCGTGCTCTCACCTTATCATGTGACCAAAGTCCAGTCACATTGCTATATTTGCCCTTGATCTAAAGTCCGCACATGAGGGAGAACATCAATTGGCCTTTAAATAAACTTCTTGTCACCTTGCACATAACTTCATATGATACTACCAGAAGATTATCATTAAACAGGACAGAAAAATGCTGGGCATTGTGGGGCAAGTTTGTAATTCCAACACTTGTAATGCTGAGGCAGGAAGATTGTGTATTATAAGTCAACCTGGATGAGACCCTGTTAGAAAAAAAAAAAAGTACAAAAAAACTCCAAGGATGATTTTGCTCATCGCTTAGGAAATGGATGGGATGGATTTATATGGGTTTTACTTTCTCTATGTAACTTCATTAGGACTTGAAGATGTGATTGCCCATGTAGAAACATTAAAAAATTTACCTTAGTTTTTTAATATAGGAAATTTCATGCAGGTATGAAGCCCCCAATTTTGCCTTTGTTAGAAATGATGTCTGGGGTCTTGGGACCCCCAAATGGCAATTGAAAGAAACACCCAAGAGTCCTTCAGCAAGGCAAAAAGTTTTACTTCTGCAGAAAGGTGTGCAACTGACAAGAAGGCTGATAAACAAGCACATGGAGTGGGAAGTTTACTTGGGTTTTATATCTAATGCAACCCTGCCCCTCACACTTGGTTTCAAACTCTTCAGAATTGGCTATTGTTTGGGGTAGGGGAGGGGTTGACATTTACAGCTCAGCAAGGAAATGAAACTCAGGGCTCCAGGAATGTGAAATTTAAAGAAATGAAACTTTACGTCTGTCAAACTAAAATGGCTGCTGATTCAAGAAGACAGTGGTTTGGTTAAGCTAATTTTACAGAAAAGTCAGGTCTAAATCCTACACCTTTGTGGCAAATTTAAGTAGAATTACATATTAATACAGTATACTTTACAGTCCCCAAATTTCACAATTTTATACTGTGATTTATACAGCTTGTTTGTATATTTCATATATCCTGCCTTGCTGACTTGATTAACATATCCTAGTTCTGAATCACTTCAGAATCGAGAATTTTTAAAAAAATGCAAGCACAATGTTCACTTTATGAAAATGGAAACATTTGTGTATACAGCTAATTTAAGGAAAAAAACTTTAGTAGCTAGGTCTGAACTTAAGAAATGTAAAATTAAATAAATCCTTCAATAGTACTTCTATTACTGATACAACCTTTTCAAGTTTAAAATATATTAACTATAAAAGCTACAAGATGAATCAACTTAGAATGTAGCACATTTATACATGGAAGCAATGCTAGGAATCTTTATGTATAGCTATCCTTATCTCAACTAGCAAAAACGCTTTGTCTTTCTTATTGTTTATATTCTCTCTTCAACAAAATTAGAGATAAGGGCAGAACAGATTCTGTCTGGAAGCGTGGGGGGGTTGGGGGAGAGGGAGGGGACAGGGGGTAGGGGAAGAAATGGCCCAAACAATGTATGCATATATGAATAAATGAATAAAAAAAAGCTACAAGAAAAAAGGTGATGCAAATTTGTATAGGACATTTAAAAATAATATTCGTGATTTGAGAGAGAAGTTGAAATCACCTAGGTAATAACACCAGTCCACTAGTGTTTTTGCTTTTGTGAGAAAAACAAAGGTCATTTGTTTTGATACGGGTTGTAAAAAAAAGTAAATACAGTCAGTGATTAAAAAGCATTTCTACATTACTCAAAAACAACATGCATTTTTTGCCCTTCCATGAATTAAAAAATACTTATGCTTTTTTTTTAAGTTTGGAGGATTTTCTCCCTGTTAATAAATTTCAATTTCATTCATATAAGTATTGAGAATTCCCCCCAGATGAACATCTGCCAAGTATTGAGTGATAAAAGAACCACAAATAGTTTAAGAAAAGCAAACCACCCAGCAAATAACCTAGGTTACAGACTTCCCTCGTTCGACAAGTCAAATTACCTCCATGGAATCCTCTACTTCATAGTGGAGTAAAGACCACAAAAAGAAGCCTTCCCTGCTGTGAACATACAGATCCAGAAAGAACCTAAATGAGACCTTAAGATTTATAAGTAAGTTAGGTTGGACGCCTATGGCTCACACCTGTAATCTTAGCTACTTGAGAGGCTGAGACCAGGAGGATCAAGATTCAAGGCCAGCCTGTGCAAATAGTTCACAAGACCCCATCTCCAAAATAACCAGAGCAAAATGGACTGGAGGTGTGACTCAAGTAGTAGAGCTCCTGCTTTGCAAGCTCAAAGGAAAAAAGTTAACATCAGTCATTTTTCAAAATGTTCCAAAAAATAAGATAGAACATTTTGAATCTCATTCTGTGTAGCCAGCATTACTCTGATACCACAATTAGAGCAAAATGGACTTGGAGGTGTGGCTCAAGTTTTAGAGTGCCTGCTTTGCAAGCTCCAAAGCCCTGACTTCAATTCCCAGTCCCACACAAAAAGAAAAGATTTACAAGTAAGTTTTCCTACTAAAACATGACATTTATTCTACTAGCACATTATTCAGATTGTCCACTTAGTCCAAATTACCACAGAGGTTACTTAAAGGAATCAACAATCATCTGATTGTCACCAGGAGCTGGTGGCTCATGTCTGTAATCCTAGCTACTCAGGAGGCAGAGATCAGTAGGATCTCGGTTCAAAGCCAGCCTGGGCAAATACTTCATCAGAACTTATCTTGAAAAAACCCATCACAAAAATAGGGCTAGTGGAGTGGCTCAAGGCGAAGACCCCGAGTTCAAGCCTAGCATCACAAAAAAATAAAAACAAAACAAAACAAAAATCATCTATGAAAATATTCAACAAGAGCTCTTCCTTTTCTCCAAGAAAAGTTTAAAACATTAGCCATCTCTGCTTTCTAAGTGACTGGAAGCAATAACAAGTGTTAACAAGAATGTGGAGAAATCAGAACCCTGTGTGCTGTTGGTGTGAATATAAAATGGAGAACCTTTCATGGAAAACAGTATGACAGGTTCTGAATAAATTAAAACTAGAAGTACCAAACTGTCCAATAATCCCGCTTCTGAATATGTATCTTAAAAAAACAGAAAGGTCTCAATGAGATATTTGTAAATCTATGTTCTCAGCAGCATTATTCACAATAACCAAAATGTAGAACCAAGGGTTTATTACTATGTTTGTGAGCAGATAAAGAAAATGTGGTTTATACATACAATAGAATATCACTTAGCCTTAAAAGGGGAGGAAATCCTGACACATGCTACAAAATTGAAACTTGAGGACATTATGCCAAATGAAATAAGTCTGTCACCTAAAGACAAATATTGTATGATTCCCTGCATATGAGGTATCAAGAGTGATCAAATTCAGAGAGACAGAAAGTAGACTGGTGGTTGCCAGGGATGGTGGGGAGGGGAAGAAATAGGGAGTTGTTATTGGGTACAGTTTTGGTCTTGCAAGATGAAAAAATAATTCTAGAGATTGGTGCTCAACAATGTGAATTTATTTAATACTATGGAACTGTACAATTAAAAGTGGTTAAAATGGCAAATTGTATGTTTATGTGTATTTTGCCACAAATGAAACTTTTCTAAAACATTAAAAAGAAAAGTTAGAACCAGGAGGAAGAATGTGAGGGCCAACATGAGAGAAAAGGATGGGTTGAATCTGATAGCTGATCTGTGGTTATTGTTAAACTGATGGATCCAGAGATAAAGTTTATGTTTATTAATTTCAGAATATTTGCTGTGTACAAACCTGGGGAAAAAAGAGCGTTAAGAAACTCCATTCATTTCCTTGGCAAGCATAACTCAGCATAGCTATTTCTCCTCCTCCTCCACTGTAGCTACAAACAAAACAGAACAACCCCTACCCCAATAGTCAAAGCCATCTTCAGCAAAAAGAACAAAATAGGAGGCATTATACCACCCGACTGCACAACATGCTACAGAGCTATAGTAAGCAAAACAGCATCATGTTGTCACAAAAACAGACATATAGACCAATGGGACAGAACAGAGCCTAGAGGTAAACTCATGCATCTACAGTCAACTGATTTTTAACAAAGGTGCGAAGAGCGTGAGTTGGGGAAAGGGACAGACTTTTTAATAAATGGTGCTGGGAAAACTGGGCATCTACATGCAGAAGAATGAGACCCCTGTCTCTCACCAGATAGAAAAATAACCTCAATCTGGTTTAATACTTAAATATAAGACTTGAAAATATGAAAGTACTAAAAGAAAACTCAGGGAAAACTACTTCAGGACATTGGAATGAGCATGGATATTTTTTGGATATAACCCCCAAAGCACAGGATTCATGCCTGTAATCCTAGCTATTTGGGAGGCTGATATCAGGAGAATCACTATTGGAGGCCAGCCTGAACAAACAGCTCACAAGAACCCATCAACTAACCAAAGCAAAATGGACTAGAGGTGTGACTCAAGCAGTAGAGTGCCTGCTTTGCAAGTACAAAGCCTTGAGTTCAAACCCCAGTTCCACTCACAAAAAAAAAAAAAAAACAAAAATAGACAAAGGAGATTACAACCAACAAAAAAGCTTCCTACGGCAAAGGAAGCTATCAAAGAGTGAAGAAACAACCTACATAATGGAAAAATATTGACAAACCATATCAGAGATTATCCAGAACATGTGAGGAATTCCAAAAACTCTGTAGTTAAAAATGAAATGAAACAAAACAAAAACCTGATTTAAACATGGGCCATAGATCTAAACAGACAATTTTCAAAAGATGATATATAAGTGACCAATACATACATGAAAAAGTGCTCAACATCCCTATTCAGCAGGAAAATGCAAATGAAAGCCACAATGAGATCACCTGACTGCAGCAAGAATGGCTGTGATTGAAAAGACCAAAGATCCCAAGTGCCAATGAAGATGTGGGGAAAAGTAAATGCTCTCACATTATTGTGAGAAATAAATTAGTATACCTATTATGGAAAACAGTATGGAGATTCCTAAAAAAATAGAATTACCATATGATACAGGAATCCCATTACTCGAGGAATAGAAATCAGTATGCCAAAGAGACATTTGCATGTCCATATTTGTTGTAGCACTATTCACAATAGCCAAGAAATGGAAAGAACCTATGTGTCCATCAACTAATAGATAAAGAAAATGTAGTTTATGTACCCAATGGCATATTATTCAGCCATAAAAAGAATTAAATACTATCATCTGTGACAACATGGGTGGAACTGGAGATCAATATGTTAAGTGAAATAAGCCAGGAACAGAAAGGCAAGTACTGCATGATCTCACTCATATGTGGAACCTAAAAAATGGATGTTATATATTCGAGAATAGAATAGCAGTTAATAGAGGCTGGGGAGAGTATGGGGAAAAGTGAAATTGGGAGAGGTTATCAATGGGTCCTAAGTTACAGCTTGATAGGAGTAAGTATGTCTGGTGCACTATCTAACAGTAGGGTGACCACAGATAACAATAATATACTGTTTATTTTCAAGAGCTTGAAGAAAGGATGTTTTTCTATAAAGAAATGATAGGGCTGTGCATGGAGGTGTACATCTGTAATCCCAGCACTTAGGAGGCTGAGGAAAGAGGATCAGGAGTCTGAGGACTGGCTTAATGAGTTTGAGGCCAGCCTAGGTTACAGAGCAAGACCTTTTTTCCAAAAAAAAAAAAAAGAAAAAAAAAGAAAAGAAAAAAATGATACATGTTTCAGGAAATAAATATGTTTAACTTGATTGAGATACTACACAATGAATATGTGTATCGAAACCTCACATACAACTGGATGCTGGTGGTTATGTTGTGTAATCCTAGCGGCTTGGGAGGCTGAGATCAGGAGAATCCTCATTCAAAGCTAGCCTGGGCAGAAAAACTTGTGAGACCCTATCCCAACCAATATCTGGGCACTGTGGTGCAAATCTGTCATCCTGAGCTACTTGGAAGGCTGAGATCCGTTCCAGGCTGGTCTAGGCAAAGAATGAGACCCTATTTCCAGAACAGCCAGAGCAAAAAGAGCTGGAGACATGGCTCAAATGGTGTAGTGCCTGCCTAGCAAGCACAAAGCCTTGAGTTCAAACCCCAGTATGGCAAAACAAAACAAAACAAAACAAACACAACAATAATCCTCACATGGTACCCCATTAATATGTACAATTTAAAGAATGTATTAGTTTAAAAACCTATGGTGTTGAAAAATTTGATTGGATCAGGTTCTAGCTGGTTAAAATTCTTAGTAATGATGCTATTATTCTTACTTGCTATTTTTATTGTTTGTATTTTTATAACGTCATGACATTGTGTAACTGATTTTTAACCATTTCTCCTACTTGCACAGTAGCTGGAGGAAATTATTTATCCTTAATTGGCACCCTCTATTAGAAATGTTCAGTGGTTCCATGATGGGAAGTGACATGAGTACTGAGCGCTTTGAGCAGGGAGGTACAGGGTCTGTGAGTGGACAGGGTCCTAGAGGAATTGGGCCTGGAACTCCAGCAGGATGTGGTAGAGGCAGAGAAGAATATGAAGGTCCAAACAAAACCCCCCAATTTTAGATGTGATATGTAAGCTTTCACTCCGGTTTGTTTTTGTCTTTTCTTATTTAGATACCACTTTTAAATTCTTGCATTTTAGTAAGAAAGCTATGTTTTTATAGATGTCAGTGGTTTATTGACCTGATATTTGTAAATGGTCTGTTTGGGCAGGTAAAATTATGCAATGCAGTGTTCAAGACAGGAAAAAAAATTCCCTTTTTATTTCCTTTTTTAACTGTGTAATGTTCCTCAAGTTAATGGCATGTACCTTGTGCCACTGAATTTCCAAACTGTATCAATTTTTTTTACTGTGCTTCAAATAAATAGGAAAATAATTCTATTATTACTGATCTTCAACTTTGCCATTCATGGCTTCTATGCACATTAGGGTAAGTATTTCACTTTGAAAGCATGACAGTGTCTAAGCGTTTGGATGGAACATGCCATTTCTGGGAAATGTATCTGGAAGCTAAGTAGTGTTTTCTACAAATAACTGCTCCCCTGTTTTAAGAAGAAATGCATCTTGAAGTAGTTCACAATTTTTTGGCATTAAAGGAAGCAAGCTGGTGCTAAAGTATTTTTAAATGGTTAACGTAAGCAAAGCTGAGCCGTAAATCTTCATTCAGGAATATGTATTATGATTATGGAATGGACGTACGCTTTTGGTAAGGAGAGAAAATGGGTTTGGTTAAATGGATCTTCTATGTCTCAATGATCTATCCTTTCCTTGAAAGTTTTTGAAAAGTGGAAAGATCATTTTGTTGTATTTCTCCTATTCTTGTTTTTAAAGAACAGTTTTCAAGCCATACAAATGACTTGTACTTGAATTAAAAATTGTTAAACATGAAAAAAAAAAGAAAAATGTTGAGATGTTGCCTAAATCCTACTTCCTGACCTTCTCCTTTTTTCAAATGTGACGTTAAGCTCTCCATCTAGTTACCTCTTTCCTTACTTCGTGGTCAAGCCTTCCTAGGAATGAACTTTCCCAGCTCTGAGGAATAATCCTATGAAAAACAACACAAAGGTGGCAGCGAGGAGGCTATCTCATCAATCATGCTCTAAAGTCTGCAGGGATCTATCTCTCCAGATGTGTAATACATGTGTGAGCTGCTATTAATCATAATTTTTCATGATCAAGGAAAAAATTGGTAGTCCTTTGTTACCTTAATGAAAAGTTGTCAAGATAATTTTATTTTGCTCTGAAATGTCTCCATCGAATAACTTCAGCTGATTGCTAGAACATTAACCTTGGTTTGCCTTTTAGATATACTATTTCCAGAATAGCATGTGAATATAAATGTTATCAAATATCTTATTGTATAAAATTGATTTCTTGTTTTTTTTTCTATGCTTTATAAAGATCTAATTTCCTAACCGTGACAAATGTATTAAATATTTTCTTGAGATTAAAAAGATATACCCGAAGGTGCCAAATAAATTCTAAGTCTTATGGAAGTTACAGTGCTATTTAGGATTTTCAATGTCCATGGAGCTACCATATGATCACATGAGGCTGTAAAATAATTGACTCAACAGAATCACACAAAAAAGTGACACATGATCCAAAGATTGATCATCAGTGCTTCTTGTCAAAGAGATCATGAGAAAGAGGGGCAAATGTGAAAGTAAAAGGAAGATTACAGTGAAAGCAAAATTGAAAGAATTTCTCAAAGTTGAGTCAGAAGGCTATTATGGAAGCAGTGCTTACACACAATTCCAGCTGCTGCCTTGAATGTGAACTTTGATTGCCTCTGCCACCCTCCATTTGACCACAGGCATCTGGAAAAATGATTGGAAAATTACTATATTGTGCCCATGGACTCAAGGTGCAGATCAAGCAATTACTGGACTCTTGTCTAATGGACATCTCCATTCTGTTTATGCTTTCTTTTCTTTATCTTCTATTGGTCTTCTTTATCTTCTATTGGTCTTTATATTCTTCTATTTTCTTTATCTGTTCTTGCTCAACATATAAACTCCTATTTTTCCTTTCTTTCTCAGAACACTGAACTAGAGATATCTGAACCTATGTGTCCTGAATTATAGTTTCAAAGATCCCAAATAAAATCATTTTACTTTTGAAAAAAATTAAAGATAACTTATTTTACATTCACATATTATTTCAGGCATATGATACGGAAATAAAAAGATCTCTTGTCTGCATTGTTGCTAGGATAACAGGAAGTGGGAAGGACTGAGACTGATGAATGCTTAGTATTAATTAATGTCTGGAATTTTTTTCTTAAGGCCAAAAGCTCTCCTTAAGGAAAGAGAGGACTTTTAAAAACTGATTTATGTAATATTACCTGGGAATAACTTGATTTTTAAAAATTATAATTTAATATGAATTGCACAAGTAAATATTTTCTTGAAAAATTAAATATACAAGTAAATGAAAGCCACTTAAATTACTTAAAATATCATTACCAAAAATCATGATATGACTATTCTACCAAATAATTTCCTAGAAAATATACACATATAAGCAAAATAATAAATACTAAGTTGATTATGTTGTATACTACATTTTAATTTTTTTCTCTTATTTAGGAGCACAGTTGCCCAGAATTAGATTAATCATATTATTTGGCTCATAGCACACTACCTCTGACCTTTTTTAGTTATTTTAATAATATAATGAATATCTGTGAATCCAAAATTAAAGTTTGGACCTAAAGAAAAGTCTGTACAACCATACAATTTTCTCAAACCCAACCCCTACCTCCCCTCACCTAAAGCAGTCATCCTGACACTGTGTTCATCATTTCTGTGCTTTCTTTTGTCATTTTATTGTAACTACATATAGTCCCAAAAAATGAAGATTTTTTTATTTCAGTTGTTTGTCACTGAAAAAAGGAGTATTATGCATATCAAATCTTTTTTGGACTTGTTTGTTCATTTCATGCCATATTTCTAAATTATCCATATCATGATATGTTTTTAAAAGTCTTGTTTGAAGTGATGCATAGTTTTTTACTGCATGAATATACTACAATTTATTCATCTAGGGTCCAATTATAGGCATTTACATTGTTTCCGGTTTTTCCTATTTAAAACAGTGCCGTTATGTGTTGCGGACCAGGCATGACCCTGGACTGGGAATAATGGAGTTTGCACAGCCTCTCTATATAGGAGTTTGCACAGCCTCTTGTACCATAATTTCCCCAGTACCTGGTGTCTTGACCTTTGTTCTGGCATCTCCTTGGAGAATACAACCTGCTGTGTCTGCATACCGGATGCAAAACTAGATAACGTACCAGAACTCTTAGGAGACTCCCTGATGCCAGATTAATCAATACCTTAGATAAGGTGTCCTGCCTGCCTTGATGATTCCAGAACTGATGTGTTGTAATGAAGCTTCAGTAGCCTTAGGACAATTAGCCCACCAAACCTCATTTCTTTCACATTGCATCAAGAATTGTTAAAGCTTGATTTTTACCTTAGCCTTTTCCTTGTACTGTCCTAATAAAATAAACACTCTGGCTCAGGTAGGCGCTCACGTTTCCCATCAGGAACGTGCAGCCCTCTTGACACCCGCCTCCTGTTTTATGTTGTATGTCTGTATGTTTATGTGTGTTTTATTTCTTGTTCCCCTGTGGCTCTTAGGCTCACACAGCATACCCGTGCAGGCTAGGGCAAGTGGCGCCCAACCTTGGGGACTGACTACAAGAGAACTCATTGGATAAGGTGAGGGAATGCTCTCTGAAGGACACGTCCACAAGGAAAATAAGATAAGGGGATAGCGAAATTCTGAATATAGTTGGGAGTAATAAATATGGGACAAACTAGATCTAAAGAAAGAGATTGCTATGTACATATGTTTAAAATTAGAGGTAAATCTAAAGTCTTCTATTGTCTACAAGTGCATTCGAAATTGATGTAATTGTTTTGTGTTCCATTGTGCAAATTTTATGTGTATTAATGTATTTGTTTTGTGTTTCAATGTGTGAGTTTTGTGTATGTCTATTGTATGATTAACTTATTAGAGACAAAAATCTAATAGCTATGGCAACAGTCTTATTAAAAACTGAGACTGACCTAAGACACTCCTAACATTGACTCTTGCTTCAGCTGTTAAAATGAGTCCTAAAAGAACAGAATGGGACACTTCTCAATCTGCTCCTAAAAATTAAAAAAAATAATAACTTATCAATGTACTGTGACCACTTAGTTAATTTTCACATGTTCTTGAGCTCTTGAATCTATGCGTGCTTAAATTGACATTGATGGCATGCCTAATTTAAAATCTTTTTTTATATATGCATATATTTAAACATCTTTAGGAGGATTTTTTTAATAAAATTATTGTAAAGAAATACAATAACTTCTGTTCTCTTCCCTCCCCCACCTCTTCTGCTGCTACTTTTAAGAAAAACCAGTTTTTTTAAAAGGCTATGTTAATCAGGTCTAACTAATTACAGGCATTATTTTATGGACAGTAACCTTAATCTGTTTCATTGTGTCATAGGTGTAATTTACATTCAATTCTTTTATAATTAGATCTATTAACAAAAGGAGTATTTAAAAATAAGGCTAATTGAAAAAAATAATTTTATTTAATTTAAAAATTCTTATAAAAGTTATTTAAAATACAAGTTACAAAGTGAACAAGTAGAAAGGATACAGATAAGTATTTGAGTGTATATTTTGGGAAAAAGTTAGGGGGAAAAAAAGGAATATTTTTAGATGAGAAAGGATTTTGTAAAGAAGGGTTTGTCCTAAAGATTGTTTCAAATATGGAGAGGAGGGATAAGGACAAACCATCAAAGGGTTTAGTATGTTGTATGAAGGTCTGAGTAAGTTTTAAAAGTGTATAATAAAAGATTTCAGTGTGTGATAAAGTTAAAGTTGACTATAATCTAAGAGTTGCCTAAAAGATTTTTTTAGGGTCATGTCAAAATAAAATCTAATTTTCTATGTCCACAAAATAACAAGGCTATCATATTATTCTGCTCTGAGTAACATCTACAAAAAATTGTTATAGGGAAAGATTTTATCAAAGTAATTGTGTTTTCTGTTGATCTTGTCAAGCTTTAAGTACTGCTAAATCAGAGTTCATTTACGTATTTGCTCATGCAAAAGTCTCTTAAATGACCACCTTATAACTGTGTACTGTCTGCATACTTTATCTAAATAGGGTACATTTTCAAGGTTAAAAGTGTCAGTTTATGTAAAATGATGAGCTAAAGCTCTCTTTTATCCAAAGCATTACATTAAACTGACCAGGTAAAGTTGGATAAAGTTGTTTATCCAAAAGCATTACATCTAAACCTTTCACATATAAAATGCTTTAATGAAACTTTTCGCAGTTGTGCTGTTTATAATCAGTAACATTCAGAAAAACCTTGCCATTTGGGCAATCCTGCTACTTAAAACCTGGCTTATATTAGTTTTAGTCAAATAAGTGTTACTATATATGTATAATGTAATTATACATAAAAAAATAAGGCTATTTGGGATCATAGGCATTGAACCCCTTACTTAAAGAGATCTTAAGTTAGCAATGCTAGACTTTTAAAAGCTTGTGTCCACAAGTTCCTAACTGTAACAAGGAGCATTTAGTGCTGCTGTTTTATTTTTACTTTTTTTATTTAATTTTTTTCTTTTATTATTCATATGTGCATACAAGGCTTGGTTCATTTCTCCCCCCTGCCCCCACCCCCTCCCTTACCACTCACTCCACCCCCTCCCTCTCCCCCCCATCCCCTGAATACCCAGCAGAAACTATTTTGCCCTTATTTCTAATTTTGTTGTAGAGAGAGTATAAGCAATAACAGGAAGGGACAAGGGTTTTTGCTGGTTGAGATAAGGATATTGACTCACATTGATTTCCTGTGCGTGGGTGTTAACTTCTAGCTTAATTCTTTTTGATCTTACCTTTCTCTAGTACCTGTTCCCCTTTTCCTATTGGCCTCAGTTGCATTTAAGGTATCTGCTTTAGTTTCTCTGCGTTAAGGGCAACAAATGCTAGCTAATTTTTAGGTGTCTTACCTATCCTCACCCCTCCCTTGTGTGCTAAAGCTTTTATCATGTGCTCATAGTCCAATCCCCTTGTTGTGTTTGCCCTTGATCTAATGTCCACATATGAGGGAGAACATATGATTTTTGGTCTTTTGGGCCAGGCTAACCTCACTCAGAATGATGTTCTCCAATTCCATCCATTTACCAGAGAATGATAACATTTCGTTCTTCTTCATGGCTGCATAAAATTCCATTGTGTATAGATACCACATTTTCTTAATCCATTCATCAGTGGTGGGGCATCTTGGCTGTTTTCATAACTTGGCTATTGTGAATAGTGCCGCAATAAACATGGATGTGCAGGTGCCTCTGGAGTAACCTGTGTCACAGTCTTTTGGGTATATCCCCAAGAGTGGTATTGGTGGATCAAATGGTAGATCGATGTCTAGCTTTTTAAGTAGCCTCCAAATTTTTTTCCAGAGTGGTTGTACTAGTCTACATTCCCACCAACAGTGTAAGAGGGTTCCTTTTTCCCCGCATCCTCGCCAACACCTGTTGTTGGTGGTGTTGCTGATGATGGCTATTCTAACAGGGGTGAGGTGGAATCTTAGCGTGGTTTTAATTTGCATTTCCTTTATTGCTAGAGATGGTGAGCATTTTTTCATGTGTTTTTTGGCCATTTGAATTTCTTCTTTTGAGAAAGTTCTGTTTAGTTCACTTGGTCATTTCTTTATTGGTTCATTAGTTTTGGGAGAATTTAGTTTTTTAAGTTCCCTATATAGTCTGGTTATCAGTCCTTTGTCTGATGTATAGTTGGCAAATATTTTCTCCCACTCTGTGGGTGTTCTCCTCAGTTTAGAGACCATTTCTTTTTTCCTTTTATTATTCATATGTGCATACAATGCTTGGGTCATTTCTCCCCCCTGCCCCCTCCCCTCCCTTACCACCCACTCCGCCCCCTCCCTCTCCCCCACTCAATACCCAGCAGAAACTATTTTGCCCTTATTTCTAATTTTGTTGTAGAGAGAGTATAAGCAATAATAGGAAGGAACAAGGGTTTTTGCTGGTTGAGATAAGGATAGCTATACAGGGCTTTGACTCACATTGATTTCCTGTGCGTGGGTGTTAACTTCTAGGTTAATGCTTTTTGATCTAACCTTTTCTCTAGTACCTGTTCCCCTTTTCCTATTGGCCTCAGTTGCTTTAAGGTATCTGCTTTAGTTTCTCTGCGTTAAGGGCAACAAATGCTAGCTAGTTTTTTAGGTGTCTTACCTATCCTCACCCCTCCCTTGTGTGCTCTCGCTTTTATCATGTGCTCATAGTCCAATCCCCTTGTTGTGTTTGCCCTTGATCTAATGTCCACATATGAGGGAGAACATACGATTTTTGGTTTTTTGAGCCAGGCTAACCTCACTCAGAATGATGTTCTCCAATTCCATCCATTTACCAGCGAATGATAACATTTTGTTCTTCTTCATGGCTGCATAAAATTCCATGTGTATAGATACCACATTTTCTTAATCCATTCGTCAGTGCTCGGGCATCTTGGCTGTTTCCATAACTTGGCTATTGTGAATAGTGCCGCAATAAACATGGATGTGCAGGTGCCTCTGGAGTAACAGTCTTTTGGGTATATCCCCAAGAGTGGTATTGCTGGATCAAATGGTAGATCGATGTCCAGCTTTAAGTAACCTCCAAATTTTTTTCCAGAGTGGTTGTACTAGTCTACATTCCCACCAACAGTGTAAGAGGGTTCCTTTTTCCCCGCATCCTCGCCAACACCTGTTGTTGGTGGTGTTGCTGATGATGGCTATTCTAACAGGGGTGAGGTGGAATCTTAGCGTGGTTTTAATTTGCATTTCCTTTATTGCTAGAGATGGTGAGCATTTTTTCATGTGTTTTCTGGCTATTTGAATTTCTTCTTTTGAGAAAGTTCTGTTTAGTTCACGTGCCCATTTCTTTTTTGGTTCATTAGTTTTGGGAGAATTTAGTTTTTTAAGTTCCCTATATATTCTGGTTATCAGTCCTTTGTCTGATGTATAGTTGGCAAATATTTTCTCCCACTCTGTGGGTGTTCTCTTCAGTTTAGAGACCATTTCTTTTGATGAACAGAAGCTTTTTAGTTTTATGAGGTCCCATTTATCTATGCTATCTCTTAGTTGCTGTGCTGCTGGTGTTTCGTTGAGAAAGTTCTTGCCTATACCAACTAATTCCAGAGTATTTCCTACTCTTTCCTGTATCAACTTAAGAGTTTGGGGTCTGATATTAAGATCCTTGATCCATTTTGAGTTAATCTTGGTATAGGGTGATATACATGGATCTAGTTTCAGTTTTTTACAGACTGCTAACCAGTTTTCCCAGCAGTTTTTGTTGAAGAGGTTGCTATTTCTCCATCATATATTTTTAGCTCCTTTGTCAAAGATAAGTTGGTTATAGTTGTGTGGCGTCATATCTGGATCATCTATTCTGTTCCACTGGTCTTCATGTCTGTTTTTGTGCCAGTACCATGCTGTTTTTATTGTTATTGCTTTGTAATATAGTTTGAAGTCAGGTATCGTGATACCTCCTGCATTGTTCTTTTGACTGAGTATTGCCTTGGCTATTCGTGGACTCTTGTGTTTCCATATAAATTTAACAGTAGATTTTTCAATCTCTTTAATGAATGTCATTGGAATTTTGATGGGAATTGCATTAAACATGTAGATTACTTTTGGGAGTATCGACATTTTTACTATGTTGATTCTACCAATCCATGAGCATGGGAGATCTCTCCACTTTCTATAGTCTTCCTCAATCTCTTTCTTCAGAAGTGTATAGTTTTCCTTGTAGAGGTCTTTCACATCTTTTTTTAGGTTTACACCTAGGTATTTGATTTTGTTTGAGGCTATTGTAAATGGTATTGTTTTCATACATTCTTTTTCCGTTTGCTCATTGTTAGTGTATAGAAATGCTAATGATTTTTCTATGTTGATTTTATATCATGCTACGTTGCTGTAGCTATTGATGATGTCTAGAAGCTTCTGAGTAGAGTTTTTTGGGTCTTTAAGGTATAGGATCATGTCATCTGCAAATAGGGATATTTTGACAGTTTCTTTACCTATTTGTATTCCTTTTATTCCTTCTTCTTGCCTAATTGCTCTGGCTAGGAATTCCAGTACTATGTTGAATAGGAGTGGAGATAGTGGGCATCCTTGTCTGGTTCCTGATTTTAGAGGGAATTGCTTAGTTTTTCTCCGTTAAGTATAATGCTGGCTGTAGGTTTGTCATATATAGCTTTTATAATGTGGAGGTACTTTCCTTCTATTCCTAGTTTTCTTAGAGCTTTTATCATGAAATGATGTTGGATCTTATCAAAGGCTTTTTCTGCATCTATTGAGATGATCAAGTGGTTTTTGTCTTTGCTTCTGTTAATGTGGTTTATTACGTTTATTGATTTTCGTATGTTGAACCACCCCTGTATCCCTGGGATGAAGCCTACTTGGTCGTGGTGAATAATCTTTTTGATGTGTTGCTGAATTCGGTTTGCCATTATTTTGTTGAGGATTTTTGCATCAATGTTCATTAAGGAGATTGGCCTATAGTTCTCCTTTTTGGAGGTGTCTTTGCCTGGTTTTGGGATAAGTGTAATACTGGCTTCATAAAATGTGTTTGGCAGTTTTCCTTCCCTTTCTATTTCGTGGAACAGTTTAAGGAGGGTTGGTATCAGTTCTTTAAAGGTCTGATAGAATTCAGCAGAGAATCCATCAGGTCCTGGACTTTTCTTTTTGGGGAGACTCTTGATTGCTGCTTCAATTTCATTCTGTGTTATAGGTCTATTCAGGTGATTAATTTCCTCTTGGTTCAGTTTTGGATGATCATATGTATCTAGATATCTGTCCATTTGTTTTAGATTTTCAAATTTATTTGAATATAGGTTCTCAAAGTAGTCTCTGATGATTTCCTGGACTTCCATGGTGTTTGTTGTTATCTCCCCTTTTGCATTCCTAATTCTACTAATTTGGGTTTTTTCTCTCCTCATTTTAGTCAGGTTTGCCAGGGGTCTATCGATCTTGTTTATTTTTTCAAAGAACCAACTTTTTGTTTCATTAGTTCTTTGTATGGTTTTTTTGGTTTCTATTTCGTTGATTTCAGCTCTTGTTTTTATTTCTCTCCTATTTGTTTTGGGATTTGCTTGTTCTTGTTTTTCTAGGAGTTTGAGATGTATCATTGGGTCATTGATTTGGGATCTTTCAGTCTTTTTAATATATGCACTCATGGCTATAAACTTTCCTCTCAGGACTGCCTTAGCTGTGTCCCATAGGTTCCGGTAGGTTGTGTTTTCATTTTCATTGACTTCCAGGAACTTTTTAATTTCCTCTTTTATTTCATTGATGATCCATTCTTCATTAAGTAATGAGTTATTTAGTTTCCAGCTGTTTGCATGTTTTTTGTCTTTACTTTTGTTGTTGAGTTCTACTTTTACTGCATTGTGATCAGATAGTATGCACGGTATAATTTCTATTTTCTTATATTTGCTGAGGCTTGCTTTGTGCCCTAGGATATGATCTATTTTGGAGAAGGTTCCATGGGCTGCTGAGAAGAATGTATATTGTGTAGAAGTTTGATGAAATGTTCTGTAGACATCAACTAGGTCCATTTGATCTATTGCATATTTTAGATCTTGGATTTCTTTATTGATTTTTTGTTTGGATGACCTATCTATTGATGATAATGGGGTGTTAAAGTCTCCCACCACCACTGTGTTGGCGTTTATATATGCTTTTTGGTATTTCAGGGTATGTTTGATGAAATTGGGTGCGTTGACATTGGGTGCATACAGATTGATGATTATTATTTCCTTTTGGTCTATTTCCCCTTTTATTAGTATGGAATGTCCTTCTTTATCTCATTTGATCAATGTAGGTTTGAAGTCTACTTTGTCAGAGATAAGTATTGGTTCTCCTGCCTGTTTTCGGGAGCCATTGTCATGGTAAATCTTCTTCCAGCCTTTCATCCTAAGCATATGCTTATGTCTGTCAGTGAGATGAGTCTCCTGTAAGCAACAAATTGTTGGATCTTCTTTTTTAATCCATTTCATCAAACAGTGCCTTTTGATGGGTGAATTAAGTCTGTTAACATTAAACATTAGTACTAATAGGTATGTGGTGATTGCTGCCATTTAGTTGTCTTAGTTGTTTGAAGGTTTGATTGTGTGTACCTAACTTGATGTTACTCTCTACTGTCTTGCTTTTTCTTTTCCTGTGGTTTGGTGCTGCCTGTCTTTTCATGGTTAAGCTGGGTTTCACTTTCTGTGTGCAGAATCCCTTGAAGAATCTTTTGTAATGGTGGCTTTGTGGTCACATATTGTTTTAGTTTCTGCTTATCATGGAGGACTTTTATTGCTCCATCTATTTTGAATGATAGCTTTGCTGAGTAGAGTATCCTGGGGTTGAAGTTATTTTCATTCAATGCCCGGAAGATCTCACCCCATGCTCTTCTTGCTTTTAATGTTTCTGTTGAGAAGTCTGCTGTGATTTTGATGGGTTTACCTTTGTATGTTACTTGTTTTTTCTTTCTTACAGCGTTCAACATTCTTTCCTTAGTTTCTGAACTTGTTGTTTTAATGATGATATGTCGTGGAGTAGTTCTATTTTGCTCTGGTCTGTTTGGTGTCCTGGAGGCCTCTTTCATCTGTATGGGAATATCTTTCTCTAGATTTGGGAAATTTTCCATTATTATTTTGTTGAATAGATTACGCATTCCCTTCCCTTGCACCTCTTCTCCTTCTTCGATGCCCATGATTCTCAAGTTTGGTCTTTTGATGGAGTCAGTGAGTTCTTGCATTTTCTTTTCATAGGTCTTGAGTTGTTTAATTAATAGTTCTTCAGTTTTTCCTTTAATTTCCATTTCATCTTCAAGTTCTGAGATTCTGTCTTCTGTTTGTTCTATTCTGCTGGATTGGCCTTCTGTTTTGTTTTGCAGTTCTGTTTCATTCTTTTTTCTGAGGTTTTCCATATCCTGGCAGTTTTCCTCTTTAATGTTGTCTATTTTTGTCCTGAGTTCATTTATCTGTTTATTCATTGTGTTCTCTCTTTCACTTTGGTGTTTATACAGTGCTTCTATGGTTTCCTTTATTTCTTCTTTTGCTTTTTCAAATTCTCTATTTTTGTTGTCTTGGAATTTCTTGAGTGTCTCCTATACATTTTGGTTTACCCTATCCAGTATCATCTCTATAAAATTCTCATTGAGTACTTGTAGTATGTCTTCTTTTAAATTATTCTTGTGGGCTTCATTTGGTCCTTTGGCATAGTTTATCTTCATTTTGTTGGAGTCTGGATCTGAGCTTCTGTTCTCTTCATTCCCCTCTGGTTCCTGTACTAATTTTTTGCTGTGGGGAAACTGGTTTCTCTGTTTTTTCTGTCTTCCCGTCATTGTCTTTGGTGTTGTTACTGTCCCTGTGCTGTGTGCAATTAAGTATTTTCTAGCTTGTAATAATAACAATGGTAATATTTAGAATGGAAGGGTGAGCTGAGATGGAAAGCAAGAAGTTAAAGAAAAGGGGAAAACAAATATACAGACAAGAGGGAGAAAACAAAACAAGATTTCAGACAAGAAAGTTTCAAAGGTATAAACAGGGAGCGTTAGTGTACTAATCGACAGTAAGCTGAACAGACATTAGAGAGACAGAGAGAGGATTGAAAATCAAAGATAAAAAAAATAAGTAAATGAAAAATATTTATATATAAAAATGAATTAAAATAAAATGGAAAATAGAAAATTAAAAAAAAAACACACAAAAAAGCCACAAAAAACTTCCAAGTTTATATGCAATGCAGTTTCAGTCTTAATAATTTGGGTGTCCGTCTCAGTCTCCAGTCCTGGAGCTGGTGCCTCAGATGTTGTTCTGTCGTTGTCTCATCAAAGGGGATGCATAAAGTAGAACAAAACTGCGCACACACACACACAACAACAACAAAAAAAAAAAGCCCCACCAAGTGTCCCAAGTTCAAATGCAATACAGTTTCAGTAAGTTTTTCAGCTTGCAGGTGTAATTCGGTTGTTCTCTCATCAAAGGTAGGGAGAAAAAGAAAAAAAAAAGAGTCTGGAGACAGTTCTGAGGTATCTGCAACTGTGGCTTGCCTGCCTGCTGCTCTCATCCTGCTGTAGCTGGCGGCATTATTTATGCTGATCTCTGGGGTGAGCTAGCACTCACCTGGTCCCACAGGCTTTGTTTGTTCAGAGTTCTCCTGTGCAGGAGCCTCTGCTACAGGCTTTCCCCTTTCCAAGCACTGGGAAAAGTGACACTGCCCCCGCATTGTCAGGCCTGTGTGTTTATTTACAGTTCATGTGGGAGGTGGGTTTTCCCCCCTCTCCTGTGCCGTTTTCCTCCCACTGCCACTTTCACAAGCTTTCCTGCTCCTGATTACTGGGCGGTGCTCTTGCTCCTGCTGGCTGCCATGTTTATTTACAGTTCACGTGGGAAGTGGGTCTTCCCTCCTCTCCTGTGGAGTTTTCCTCCCTCTGCCGCTCTCACAAGCTTTCCTGCTCCTGGTTGCTTGTCGTGCGCCCTGCTCCCACCAGAGCCTCTCCCGCCCATCCGGCTTGTTTATTTACAGTCCCGGGAAGGATTCCCTTCCCCCAATCTTCAGCGCTCTGGGCGCCCCACCCTCTTTCCAGCATGTCTTAATTGTTCTTATTGCTTATTACTCAGTTTCTCTTTTTTTCCCCGGGTGGAGGTCAGTCTGTCCAGGGGGCTAGGCTGCTCTGGCTCAGGCTTGTCTGTGGAAGTACCGTGGTACCACGAAGCTCACCTGGTCCTCGTCTTCCCAAGCCATATGGGCGCTGGACACTGGCAGCCCCGGGGGCCCTCTTCGTTTCTCCATTTAACGTGAGGTGGAGATTCTCTGCACTGGCTGGAGATGTGGAGGGGTCAAAGTTATGCCTTTTCTCAGTGATTATGCCTGCAAAGTGTGTCTCCAGCGTCTCTCCAAGGTTTCACTATAGGAGGCTCACTTTCTGCTTCCTACCTCTAGCCGCCATCTTGGAAAATCCAATGCTGCTGTTTTAATACTATCAGTCATAATGGATCAAGAAAATGTGGTATCTATACACAATGGAATTTTATGCAGCCATGAAGAAGAACAAAACATTATCATTCTCTGGTAAATGGATGGAATTGGAGAACATCATTCTGAGTGAGGTTAGCCTTTCCCCAAAGACCAAAAATCGTATGTTCTCCCTCATATGCGGACATTAGATCAAGGGCAAACACAACAAGGGGATTGGACTTTGATCACAAGATGAAAGTGAGAGCACACAGGAAGATATGAGGATAGGTAAGACATCTAAAAAATTAGTTAGCATTTGTTGCCCTCAATGCAGAGAAACTAAAGCAGATACCTTAAAAGCAACTGAGGCCAATAGGAGAAGGGGACCAGGAACTAGAGAAAAGGTGAGATCAAGAAGAATTAACTTAGAAGATAACATACATGTACAGGAAATCAATGTGAGTTAACTCCCTGTATAGCTATCCTTATCTCAACTAGCAAAAACCCTTGTTCCTTCCTATTATTGCTTATACTCTCTCTTCAACAAAATTAGAGATAAGGGCAAAATAGTTTCTGCCGGATATTGAGGGGGTGGGGGGGGACAGGGAGGGGGTGGGGAGAGGGGGGAGAAATGACCCAAGGATTGTATGCATATATGAATAATAAAAAATAAATAAATAAATAAAAAGAAAAAATACTATCAATCATAATTATTCTCCTAAAAATACAGTCTACGATGAAAATAACTAAATGTTCTGACAATTCCCAAACTACTTTTCAGTATTTTAACCATGGCTATTCTAAGTCTTTTCATTCTCAGTCTGGGTCCTTCTTCAGAGCATTTGCAATTACCCAGTACCTACTTTCAATCAAGTTGGACTTCTAAATATTTGCTTTTGTTAGCTTTTCTCAAAACCTTTAACTGTTGTCTGTTGACATTCTGCAGTATTTTTAAGTTGTCAGGATATCATCTATAGTCCAGACAGAACTAAAAATGGATGCCAGGTAAGCCAAGTTCTTCTAAACTTCTTTTGTTGTTTATAATTTGGCCAAATGGTCCTTACTGTAGCCCCAGATAAGGTACAAAAACAATCTCCCTTTTCATAGTTGTGACAGCTTATTGAGAGACGTACTATCCGCCCCATAACAAATAGAGATCCGTAAAGATAATTTTAAAAATTTAAATGATTTTCAAAAATTATTAGGTAATATAAATTGGCTATGTCCTGCCTTAAAACTTACCACCCATGAACTGTCTCCGCTCTTCAAAATTTTACAGGGAGACACTCAACCATCTTTTCCTAGATATCTCACACCAGAAGGTTGTATGGCCCTAGCTAAGGTTGAACAAGCTACCTACTAATGATGAACAGCTTTTTCATCTCTTCCATGAGTTAAGGGTTTTATTATAACAACGCCAACATCCCTATTTTGTGGGCCATCTCTGGTCCCACTCTGACCTTCTTGGGCCGTTGGCAGAGGGCAATTGCCAGGCAGATGCCTTAGTTTCTCAGGTAATTTTACAGGTGGATAACTAATCACCAGTAAACCAGGCCATACAAAGTCATTCACAGTTCCACCAAAACTCTAGAGCTCTTTGTAAACATTTTCATATCACCTGAGAACAAGCTCGTCAAATTGTTAAGTTGTGTTCTTAATGTGCTCCTCACTTGCCTGTGCCCAGAGAGGGAATTAACCCTCGTGGTCTTCATCCTCTATTATTATGGCAGATGGATGCTACTTACATTCCATCTTTTGGACAACAGCGTTATGTCCATGTTGTTATTGATACTTACTCTGGTTTTGCTTTTGCCTCTCCAAGATCAGGAGAAGCAACACGCCATGTCATGGATCACTGTTTAGCCACCTTTGCAGTGATGGGCAAGCCGCTCCATATAAAAACTGATAATGGCCCAGGCTATACATCTACTGCCTTCAAGGCTTTTTGTTCCTCCTACAAAATTCTTCATACCACAGGCATACCCTACAATCCACAAGGCCAAGCTATAGTGGAACGAGCTCACCAAACTTTAAAAGTTCAATTACAAAGACAAGAAGAGTGAGACAGCTCCCTGGCCACTCAAATTAACAAAGCTCATTTTCTTTAAATTTTTAAAATTGCTCTGAATCTGGCTTTACTCCAGCTGAAAAACATCGGGAACATTGTAATAAACAACATTTGCCACAGGTATTGTGGAAAGATGTAATGACTGGGGCCTGGCAAGGCCCTAGCCTGGTCTTGTTATGGGGCCGAGGCCATGCTTGTGTTTTTCCTGAAGGTGCAGAGAGCCCAATTTGGGTACCCTCATAGTTTGTGAAGACGCATGAAACCCATCAGCCATCAGATGCAGAAGCTCCACCTTCTGATGGAGGAGGACAGGAGCCCAAGCCTGCCGAAAACCAAACCAACTGGGATCCTGTCACTGAAAGTGATAAGGAACCACCCTCACCGGTCCTACAAGAGGCAACATCATCACTTTGACAATCACAGTAAAACAACATGCAACAGTAAAACTACCCCCTCCCCAACTTGGGGTCAAATAAAATGTTTGGTGGATATGGCCAAGAATACCATTAAAGGGTGGGGACAGGAGGAAACTCCTGCTGTTCTTCTGCTAGCTATGATTACCATCATTAGTCAACAGGTAAATGCTGCAGAAGCTCAGAACTTAGTACATTGGGATTTTGTGCCTCATCCACCTCTGCTTCATGCAGTTAACTGGAAAAGTTCTTCTATATCAGTTTTTACTAATGACTCTGAGCTGGTAGGAGGTCATTCCAGTGGACACCTGGTTCCTACTTTCACTAATTATAATTTTACAGGACAAGCTGTTGCTTTATTTACCTTATTGTATCCCTCTCATGCCTATTTGGAAAAGTGCTCTGTTATGGAATGGTACTCAATTTCTTGATAAAAAAACTAGAATTTTTTGGCTTTAATGCCACGCCATATAATGCTACACATTGGCCTCACATTCCCCACTGTCATGACAAATGCAATCCCTGGCGCCCCCCCATAAGGGAGCCTCATGGGAATAATGTATATTTGCTTCTCCTGTGGCTATTACTATTACAGACTACAAGCTTGTGTATTGATCTTATAATGACACTTCTGAAACTAATATTATGGGGTATTGGACCACCCCTCTGTTGGGATCAGACAGAGGAACCATTCAATCAGATATATGGAAGCACTTTTGTACACCTCTCCTGGTGTATGTGAATAGGAGTTTTTCTCTGGTATACATCTAAAAGTATACCAGGATTATAGGTTCTACAATACATATACAGTTTAGTATGGTACATATATAAGACATATAAGGAATATATAGTGGATCTTGTGGGTGTGCAACCTTTTAAATCCTTTGAGTTGTCAGATGTTTAGTTTTGCTACTTGAATTGGTATAAAATGGTATGCAATTGTGGACTTGATTTCCATTTCCTTGACTACTAATGATGCTGAATAGCTTTCAAATGTTATTGGCTTTATGGGTTCCTCTTCAGTAAAATGCTTGTGCATGACCTATACTCATTTTTCTGTTAAGTTGTTTGTTCTCTTATAATCACTATTTTCAAATTGACAAAATTTTATGCTTTTATATGTACCACATGGTGTTCTGGAATATATATACATTATGAAGTAGTTAAATCTAGCTGATTAACAAATGCCTTACTTCACATCACTTTTGGGGAGAGAACCCATAATATCTATTACTTTCTCATTTATCAAGAATGCAATATATCATCAGTAACTATGATCACCATGCTATACAAGAGATATCTTGAACTTATTCTTTCTATCTAACTGTAATAATGCATTCTTGGACCAACCCACCCTTTCTCTCCTCTAACTACTCTAGACATTGGTAACAACCATTCCATGAGATTAACTTTTTAAAATAGCATATAAGAGTAAGATCATGTGGTGTTTGTATTCCTGTGCCTTTCTTCACTCAACATGCTGTTTTGCAGTTTCTTCCATGTTGTCGCAATAATAAGATTTCATTTTGTGTTATGGCTGAATTATATCCCATTCTGTATATGTACCACAATTTCTTTATTCATCTATTGATGGACACCTTGGTTGATTCTATATCTTGGCTATTTTGAATAATGCTACAATAAACACTAGAGTGCAGGTATCTCTGATATAGTTATTTCATTTCTTTCTCTTATATACCCAGCAGTAGGATTGTTGGATAATAAGGTAGTTCTATTTTTAGTTTTTTGAGGAATATCCATATTGCTTTCCGTAGTAGCTAAACTAATTTACATTTTCATCAGCAGTACATAAGAGCTCCACTTTTTCCACATCCTTGCTAGCATTTGTTATTTTTATAATATCTATTATAACTGATATGAGATTAGATATCTCATTGTAGTTTTGATTTGAATTTCTCTAATGATTAATCATACTGAGCAGTTTTTCATGTATTTGTTGACTATTGTATTTATTACTTTAAGAAGTGTCTACTTAGGTCATTTGCCCATTTTAAAATTGGATTACATTTTTGTTAAGTTTATTGACTTTCTTATACATTCTGGATATTAAGCCTCTGTCAGATGAATAGTTGGCAAATATTTTCTCCCATTCTATAGGTTGATTCTTTTCCTTTTTTGGCTTTATTGAGGTTTGAACTCAGGACCTTGCTTGAGCCATGCCGCCAGCCTTTTCCTTTTGGTGCTACTGGGATTCAAATTCAGGGTCTTTGTGCTTGCTATGCAGGCTTTCTACTACCTGAGCCACTCCCCCAGTTAGTTGATTCTTTACTCTGTTGTTTCCTTTGCTGTGCAGAAGTTTTTACTTTGATGTTTTTGGCATCTTTATAAACAGATTCATTGGCTGCATTTATGTGGATTAACTTTTAGGTTTTATATTGTTTCATTGGTGTATAAGTTGTTTTTTGTGCTGCCTTCATTATTATAGTTTTTTAATATGTTCAGTTTTGATGCTTCCAGAGTATTTTTTTTTGAAGAGTGCTTTGGTTATTCTAGGTCTTTTGAGATTTCATATAAATTTTAGGATTCTTCTTTCTATTTCTGGGAAGAATGTCATTAATATTTTGATGGGTATTGTATTGAACCTGTAGATCACTTTAGATAGTATGGTCATTTAAAAAAATTTATTTTATTCATATGTGCATACAATGTTTGGGTCATTTCTCCCCCTTCCCCCTGCCCCCTCCCTTCCCCCCCACCCTGCTCCCTTCCTTACCCCCCCTTACCCCTTACTACCTGGCAGAAACGATTCTGCCCTTATCTCTCTTTTTTTTCAAATTTTTATTTTATTCATATGTGCATACAATGTTTGGGTCATTTCTCCCCCCTTACCCCTGTCCCCTCTCTTACCCCCCACCCCAATCCCTCCCTTATCCCCCCTTACCCCACGCTACCCAGCAGACACTATTTTGCCCTTATCTCTAATTTTGTTGAAGAGAGAGTATAAGCAATAATAGGAAGGACCAAGGGTTTTTACTAGTTGAGAGAAGGATAGCTATACAGGGAGTTGACTCACATTGATTTCCTGTACATGTGTGTTATCTGCTAAGTTAATTCTTCTCAAACTAACCTCTTCTGTAGTTCCTGATCCCCTTCTCCTATTGGCCTCAGTAGCTTTAAAGTATCTGCTTTAGTTTCTCTGCATTGAGAGCAACAAATGCTATTTTTTGGGTGTCTTACCTATCCTCATACCTCCCTGTGTGCTCTCGCTTTATCATGTGATCAAAGTCCAATCCCCTTGTTGTGTTTGCCCTTGATCTAATGTCCACATATGAGGGAGAACATATGATGTTTGGTCTTTTGGGCCAGGCTAACCTCACTCAGAATGATGTTCTCCAATTCCATCCATTTACCAGAGAATGATAACATTTTGTTCTTCTTCATGGCTGCATAAAATTCCATTGTGTATAAATACCACATTTTCTTAATCCATTCGTCAGTGATGGGGCATCTTGGCTGTTTCCATAACTTGGCTATTGTGAATAGTGCTGCAATAAACATAGGTGTGCAGGTGCCTGTGGAGTAACCTGTGTCACAGTCTTTTGGGTATATCCCCAAGAGTGGTATTGCTGGATCATATGGTAGATCAATGTTTAGCTTTTTAAGTAGCCTCCAAATTTTTTTCCAGAGTAGTTGTACTAGTTTACATTCCCACCAACAGTGTATGAGGGTTCCTTTTTCCCTGCATTCTCGCCAACACCTGTTGTTCGTGGTGTTGCTAATGATGGCTATTCTAACAGGGGTGAGGTGGAATCTTAGTGTGGTTTTAATTTGCATTTCCTTTATTGTTAGAGATGGTGAGCATTTTTTCATGTGTTTTTTGGCCATTTGAATTTCTTCTTTTGAGAAAGTTCTGTTTAGTTCACTTGCCCATTCCTTTATTGGTTCATTAATTTTGGGAGAATTTAGTTTTTTGAGTTCCCTATATATTCTGGTTATCAGTCCTTTGTCTGATGTGTAGCTGGCAAATATTTTCTCCCACTCTGAGGGTGTTCTCTTCAGTTTAGAGACCATTTCTTTTGTTGAGCAGAACATTTTTAGTTTTATGAGGTCCCATTTATCTATGCTATCTCTTAGTTGCTGTGCTGCTGGGGTTCCATTGGGAAAGTTCTTGCCTATACCTATTAATTCCAGAGTATTTCCTACACTTTCCTGTACCAACTTTAGAGTTTGGGGTCTGATATTAAGGTCCTTGATCCATTTTGAGTTAATATTGGTATAGGGTGATATACATGGATCTAGTTGCAGTTTTTTGCAGACTGCTAACCAGTTTTCCCAGCAGTTTTTGTTGAAGAGGCTGTCTTATCTCCATCGTATATTTTTAGCACCTTTGTCAAAGACAAGTTGGTTATAGTTGTGTGGCTTCACATCTGGGTCCTCTATTATGTTCCACTGGTCTTCATGTCTGTTTTTGTGCTAGTACCAACTGTTTTTATTGTTATTGCTTTATAATATAGTTTGAAGTTGGGTATCGTGATACCTCCAGCGTTGTTCTTTTGACTGAGTATTGTTCTTTTGACTGGCTATTCATGGCCTCTTGTGTTTCCATATAAATTTAACAGTAGATTTTTCAATCTCTTTAATGAATGTCATTGGAATTTTGATGGGAATTGCATTAAACATGTAGATTACTTTTGGGAGTATCGACATTTTTACTAAGTTGATTCTACCAATCCATGAGCATGGGAGATCTCTCCACTTTCTATAGTCTTCCTCAATCTCTTTCTTCAGAAGTGTATAGTTTTCCTTGTAGAGGTCTTTCACATCTTTTGTTAGGTTTATACCTAGGTATTTGATTTTTTTTTGAGGCTATTGTAAATGGAATTGTTTTCACACATTCTTTTTCAGTTTGCTCATTGTTAGTGTATAGAAATGCTAATGATTTTTCTATGTTGATTTTATATTCTGCTACCTTGCTATAGCTATTGATGATGTCTAGGAGATTCTGAGTAGAGTTTTTTGGGTCTTTAATGTATAGGATCATGTCATCTGCAAATAGGGATATTTTGATAGTTTCTTTACCTATTTGTATTCCTTTTATTCCTTCTTCTTGCCTAATTGCTCTGGCTAGGAATTCCAGTACTATGTTGAGTAGGAGTGGGGATAGTGGGCATCCTTGACTGGTTCCTGATTTTAGAGGGAGTGGTTTCAGTTTTTCTCCGTTAAGTATAATGCTGGCTGTAGGTTTGTCATATATAGCTTTTATAATGTGGAGGTACTTTCCTTCCATTCCTAGTTTTCTTAGAGCTTTTATCATGAAATCGTGTTGGATCTTATCAAAGGCTTTTTCTGCATCTATTGAGATGATCAAGTGGTTTTTGTCTTTGCTTCTGTTAATGTGGTTTATTACATTTATTGATTTTCGTATGTTGAACCACCCCTGCATCCCTGGGATGAAGCCTACTTGGTCATGGTGAATAATCTTTTTGATGTGTTGTTGAATTCAGTTTGCCATTATTTTGTTGAGGATTTTTGCGTCAATGTTCATTAAGGAGATTGGCCTATAGTTCTCCTTTTTGGAGGTGTCTTTGCCTGGTTTTGGGATAAGTGTAATACTGGCTTCATAAAATGTGTTTGGCAGTTTTCCTTCCCTTTCTATTTCGTGGAACAGTTTAAGGAGGGTTGGTATCAGTTCTTTAAAGGTCTGATAGAATTCAGCAGAGAATCCATCAGGTCCTGGACTTTTCTTTTTGGGGAGACTCTTGATTGCTGCTTCAATTTCATTCTGTGTTATAGGTCTATTCAGGTGATTAATTTCCTCTTGGTTCAGTTTTGGATGATCATATGTATCTAGATATCTGTCCATTTGTTTTAGATTTTCAAATTTATTTGAATATAGGTTCTCAAAGTAGTCTCTGATGATTTCCTGGACTTCCATGGTGTTTGTTGTTATCTCCCCTTTTGCATTCCTAATTCTACTAATTTGGGTTTTTTCTCTCCTCATTTTAGTCAGGTTTGCCAGGGGTCTATCGATCTTGTTTATTTTTTCAAAGAACCAACTTTTTGTTTCATTAATTCTTTGTATGGTTTTTTTGGTTTCTATTTTGTTGATTTCAGCTCTTATTTTTATTATTTCTCTCCTTCTATTTGTTTTGTGATTTGCTTGTTCTTCTTTTTCTAGGAGTTTGAGATGTATCATTAGGTCATTGATTTGGGATCTTTCAATCTTTTTAATATATGCATTCATGGCTATAAAGTTTCCTCTCAGGACTGCCTTAGCTGTGTCCCATATGTTCCGGTAAGTTGTGTTTTCATTTTCATTGACTTCCAGGAACTTTTTAATCTCTTCTTTTATTTCATCAATGACCCATTGTTCCTTATGCTATGAGTTATTCAGTTTCCAGCTGTTTGCATGTTTTTTGTCTTTATTTTTGTTGTTGAGTTCTAGTTTTATTGCATTGTGATCAGATAGAATGCATGGTATAATTTCTATTTTCTTATATTTGCTGAGGCTTGCTTTGTGCTCTAGAATATGATCTATTTTGGAGAAGGTTCCATGGGCTGCTGAGAGGAATGTATATTTTGTAGAAGTCAGATGATATGTTCTGTAGACATCAATTAGGTCCATTTGATCTATTGCATATTTTAGATGTTGGATTTCTTTATTGATTTTTTGTTTGAATGACCTATCTATTGATGATAATGGGGTGTTAAAGTCTCCCATGACCACTGTGTTTGGGTTAATATGTGCTTTTAGGTCCTTGAGGGAATGTTTGATGAAATTTGGTGCATTGACATTGGGTGCATATAGGTTGATAATTGTTATTTCCTTTTGGTCTGTTTCCCCTTTTATTAGTGTGGAATGTCCTTCTTTATCTCGTTTGCTCAATGTAGGTTTGAAGTCTACTTTGTCAGAGATAAGTATTGCTACTCCTGCCTGTTTTGGGGGGCCACTCGTTTGGTAAATCTTCTTCCAGCCTTTTATCCTAAGCCTGTGCTTATTTCTGTTGGTAAGATGGGTCTCCTGTAAGCAACAAATTGTTGGATCTTCCTTTTTAATCCATTTTGTCAAATGGTGCCTTTTGATGGGGGAATTAAGTCCATTAACGTTAAGTGTTAGTACTGATAGGTATGTGGTGATTCCTGTCATTTAGTTGTCTTAGTTGTTTGAAGGTTTGATTGTGTGTACCTAAATCGAGGTTACTCTCTACTTTCTTGATTTTTCTTTTTCTGTAATTTGGTGCTGCCTGCCCTTTCATGGGTATGTTGTGTTTCACTTTCTGTGTGCAGAAGCCCTTGAAGAATCTTTTGTAGTGGTGGCTTTGTGGTCACATATTGTTTTAGTTTCTGCTTATCATGGAAGACTTTTATTGTTCCATCTATTTTGAATGATAGTTTTGTTGGGTAGAGTATCCTAGGGTTGAAGTTATTTTCATTCAGTGCATGGAATATCTCACCCCAAGCTCTTCTTGCTTTTCATGTTTCTGTTGAGAAGTCTGCTGTGATTTTGATGGGTTTACCGTTGTGCGTTATTTGTTTTTTCTCTCTTAGAGCCTTCAAATTCTTTCTTGGGTCTCTGTACTTGTTGTTTTAATGATAATATGCCATGGGGTAGTTCTATTTTGGTCTGGTCTGTTTGTTGTTCTGGAGGCCTCTTGCATCTGTATGGGAATAGATTTCTCTAGATTTGGGAAATTTTCTGTTATTATTTTGTTGAATATATTATGCATTTCCTTTGCTTGCACCTCTTCTCCTTCTTCAATGCCCATAATTCTCAGGTTTGGGCTTTTGATGGAGTCAGTAAGTTCTTGCATTTTCTTTTCACAGATCTTGAGTTGTTTAACTAATAATTCTTTTGTTTTTCCTTTAATTACCATTTCATCCTTGAGTTCTGAAAGTCTGTCTTCTGTTTGTCTATTCTGTTGGATTGGCAGTACATTTTGTTTTGCATTTCTGTTTCATTCTTTTTTCTGAGGTTTGACCTATCCTGAGTCACTTTCTTCTTTAATGTTGTCTATTTTCAACCTGAGTTCATTTATGTCTTTATTAATCATGTTCTTTGTTTACTTTGATGTTTATACAGTGCTTGTATGGTTTCTTTTATTTCTTCTTGTGTTTTTTCAAATTCTCTATTTTTGTTGTCCTGGAATTTCTTGAGAGTCTCCTGTACATTCTGGTTGACCATATCCAGTATCATGTCTATAAAATTCTCACTGATTACTTGTAGGATTTCTTCTTTTAGCTGGTTTTTGTGGGCTTCATTGGGTTCTTTGGCATAGTTTAATCTTTGTTTTGTTGTAGTCTGGATCTGAGTATCTGTTTTCTTCATTTCCCTCTGGTTCCTGTACTAATTTTTTGCTTTGGGGAAACTGGTTTCCCTGTTTTTTCTGTCTTCCCATCATTGCCCTTGGTATTGTTATTTTCCCTGTACTGTGTGCAATTAAGCATTTTCTAGCTTGTAATAATAACAATGGTGATATTTAGAATGGAAGTGTGAGAGGAAAGGGAAAGCAAAGAAGGTAAAGAAAGGGAAAAACAAATAAACAAACAAGTAAAAAAACAAAATAAACAAAAAGTTTCAAAGACATAAACAGGGAGAGATAGTGTAGTAATCAACAGTAAGGTAAACAGGCATTAGAGAGACAGAGAGAGGATTGAAAAAAAAAGAAATCTCCAAGTTCAAATGCAATAATGTTTCAATCTTAATAATTTTGGTGTTAGTCTCTCAACCTCCAATCCTGGAGATGGTTTCTCAGAAGTAGTTCTGTTGTTGTCTCATCAAAAGGGAAAAAACCAAACAAGCAAAAAAAACCCAAAACACCCCAAACTGTCCCAAGTTCAAATGCAATACAGTTTCAGTATGTTTTTCAGCATGCAGGTGTAGTTTGGTTGTTGTCTCATCAAAGGAAGAGAGAAAAAAAAAGGGTGTGGAGACAGCTTTGTGAATGTCTATCTGAGGTTGCGGCTCACCTGCCCTCAACTGTCAGCCTGCTGTTGTGCCAGGCTTTATTTATGCATATCTCAGGAGTCAGCTTAACACTCACCTAGCCCCACAGGCCTTGTTTATTTAGAGTTCTCCTGGGCATGACCACCACTGTTACAAGCTTTCCCCTTTCCAAGCACACTGGGGGAGTTGGCACTGCACCTGCCTTCTCCAGCTGGTGTGTTTATTTACAGTTCACATGGGAAGTGGCCCTTCCCCCCCTCCTGTGAAATTTTCCTCCCACTGCCACTTTTACAAACTTCTTCCCCCTCCCCCCACCCCCTCCCTTACCTTCCCGCTCCCTCCCTCTCCCCCCACCCCCTCGCTACCTGGCAGAAACTATTTTGCCCTTGTCTCTAATTTTGTTGTAGAGCGACTATAAGCAATAATAGGAAGGACCAAGGGTTTTTGCTAGTTGAGATAAGGATAGCTATACAGGGAGTTGACTCACATTGATTTCCTGTGCATGTGCGTTACCTTGTAGGTTAATTCTTCTTGATCTAACCTTTTCTCTAGTTCCTGGTCCCCTTCTCCTATTGGCCTCATTCTTTTAGTACTTTTAACATCTAATGTTACTGTCTCCTGGTCTTAAGGTTTCTCATGAGAAGTCTGATTTTCAGGTAAATTGGATACCCTTCATTTATTATGTTTTTCTTGGTTCCTCAAGAATCCTTGGGATCAGGATTATAAGATGTCTTGGGACAGAGTTAGTCATGTTGACTCTAATTAGTGACCTTCTTCCTGTATGGATAGTTGAACCTTTGTCTATGTGTGGAAAGTTTTCTGTTCTTATGTCTTTGAATAAGCTTTCTATCCCTTTGGCATTCTCAAGCTTCTCTTGAAACTTTGTAACTTAAAAAAAGTCTTTTAATGCTGTCTCTAAGGTCCCATTTACCTCCTTAATTTCTCTGTATTCTTTTTTATCTGACTGTATTACCAAATAGCTTGTTTTCAAGCTTCCTACTTCTGTTTTCTGTTTTATCTATCTTGATGCTTCTGTCTTCTATCATAATTTTAATTTTTTTAGTGTATGCTTTGGTTCAAGAAATTGGTTTTTAAAAATTACTTATATCCTTCTATTAAGTTCCTTCATAATACTATTAGATAATTTCCCTGTATTATTGAAGCTCATTAGGTTCCTTAAAGCAGTTCTTTTTGAATTTTTTTGTCTGAGACATTTCAGGTGTCAGCTGATACAGTCAGTGTCTAGAGCCTTATTTTATTCACTAGGGGAGGTCATGGTTCTCTGAAATTACTTTGTGCTTATTGTTGTACAACATTCTCTGTTCCCTGAAGAATTAGGCATTTTTCCAGTGTTATAATCCTATTTTATATCTATCAATGCAGAAATTCTAAGCAATCTGCTTATTTTCCCTGAGTATCTGGACATTTTTGCTATTTCAGCACTAGAGGGCGCACTGAGCCCAGATTTGTGCCAAATCTGCAGTTGGTGTCTTGTTCAGCTACAATTCTACAAAGGGCATTTCATTCTTGCAATCCTCTGTGTGGAGCTGCAATTGATCCTGTTACCTCCTCCATAGTCACTGATATGTCAGTCACTACCTCACTGTGGAGGAGACCGGTCCCAGGCTCAGACACAATGACAGGGCACCTGCTTCCCTTTTCTTTCTCTGAGTGGACAGTTACTTTCTCTGTGTTGTATTGCCTGATGTTGGGGGAGGAATGAATGAAATGGGCAGTTTTATGGCCACAGATGTTGCAATGTTAGATCACCTCTGGAGCCCACAGCTGACAAGAACAATGTAGCATGTGGGTAGTTCTAAGGCCCACACTGCTATAGCTACCTGCTGCTGAGGTGGACTTGTGACCCAAGACAACTGTAACCTGCCCCAGGTGATGCTGACCAGACTGTAAATCCAATTGACAGGAACCATGGGTCTCCATCTGGCACTAAGTTACGTCCAGAGACTATATACTCAGGTACTGGCCTGTAGACAGACACCATTACCATCTCTCTAATATTAGGTTTTGCCAGCCGGGCATTGAGTTCCAACACACACTCTTATGTTTCTTTTTCTGCCCTACTTAGTCCTTACTGTCTGCCTGAAGTTAGGGTAAGCTAGATGGAGAGTCCGTTGCTACTCAGGCTGACACTAAGTTGGGTCACACTAGAGTCTCTTGGCCTCAGATACCTGCACAGTGTTGGTGCAGTGTGTGTGTGTGTGTGTGTGTGTGTGTGTGTGTGTGGCAAGCTTGTGTGTGGCTTGTGGTGATGCAAGTTGAAATGAGTCTGTCTCACTAGAGAGTAGGTCCTTGACTGGTGCTGGCACCCTGTCTGTGGACCCTGACCTACAGATAGGGGCTTTTGGGTTTCTGTCTGGTGCTGGGTCTCACAGAAGTGAGCCTGGCACTGAGCTACAAGGAAAGTCTTATTGTCACTATTGCTTTACTCCTCATTGCTCTGTTACCTGAGGTTGGGAGAGGGGTGGTGGGGGCAATTCCTTGGTCACCCAAGGAGGGTCCAGATGCTTGCTTAATCTGTGGGTACTGGCCTGGGGGCAGGGGCCATGGAACTCCATCTGGTGGTGGGTTTCATTGTGGCAAGACTGGTAATGGGTTTCAAATGTAAGGTTTACACTTAATTCCTTCTTCCTCCTCCAAGTGGGATGTGGTTCTCTTCAGCTAAGCTGCTTGAAGGTGGGGGAGGAGTGACAAGGGTAACTCCTTCTTCACTTCTTCAATGCTTTTTTTCTTATGCTAAAACCAGGCAGTGTGGGTTCCTTAGCTCTCATGAAGGTGGATTGTTGCATGAACAGTTGTTTAAATTGGTTTGTTTGGGGGTAGATGATCAGTGAATATCTTACTTAGCTGTAATCTTGCTCCCAATCCCTTAATTAAAAATTTTCCCTTAATAGAGGGAATGAACCAATTCGGGTTATAATACATGTATACATGGAAATGTCACAATGAAACTCCCTTTTTCCAAAAATAAAATAAAATAAAAAAAAAGAACAGGAAGGTAAAACAAGTCCTGTCTGGCAGATTGGTACCAGTGGGAGGGGGAGGGTATGAGGAAAGGATGAAGGAGGCAGAATGTAGTGGAAATATTATGTACTGATGTATTAAAATGGAAAAATGAAGCCTGCTGAAACTATTCCAGGAATGGGGGGATGGGGGAAAAAGGATAATGATAGTAGGGGTTAATTTAACTATGAAATATTGTAAGAACTTTTGTAAATGTCAAAATTGTACCCCAATACAACAATAATATGATTAAAAAAACAAAAATAATTTTTTCTCTTAATGTTTCATTTTGAATAATTTCTGTTGCTATGATTTTTAGTTTAATAATCTTTTTGTTCCATTTTACTTTTAACATCCAACAATTGCACATATTTGTGGAGCACAGCCTGATATTTTAACACATACACATAGTGTGCACTCATCAAAAAATCTCCTTATCTCTTTTTTTATTATTATTCATATGTGCATACAAGACTTGGGTCATTTCTCCCCCCTGCCCCCACCCCCTCCCTTAACACCCACTCTGCCCCCTCCCTCTCCCCCTTACCCCCTCAATACCCAGCAGAAACTATTTTGCCCTTATTTCTAATTTTGTTGTAGAGAGAGTATAAGTCATAATAGGAAGGAACAAGGGTTCTTGTTGGTTGAGATAAGGATAGCTATACAGGGAGTTGACTCACATTAATTTCCTGTGCGTGTGTGTTACCTTCTAGGTTAATTCTTTTTGATCTCACCTTTTCTCTAGTTCCTGGTCCCCTTTTCCTATTGGCCTCAGTTGCTTTTAAGGTATCTGCTTTAGTTTCTCTGCGTTAAGGGCAACAAATGCTAACTAATTTTTTAAGTGTCTTACCTATCCTCACCCCTCCCTTGTGTGCTCTAACTTTTATCGTGTGCTCAAAGTCCAATCCCCTTGTTGTGTTTGCCCTTGATCTAATGTCCACATACGAGGGAGAACATACGATTTTTGGTCTTTTGGGCCAGGCTGACCTCACTCAGAATGATGTTCTCCAATTCCATCCATTTACCAGCGAATGATAACATTTCGTTCTTCTTCATGGCTGCATAAAATTCCATTGTGTATAGATACCACATTTTCTTAATCCATTCGTCAGTGCTGGGGCATCTTGGCTGTTTCCATAACTTGGCTATTGTGAATAGTGCCACAAAAAACATGGGTGTGCAGGTGCCTGTGGAGTAACCTGTGTCACAGTCTTTTGGGTATATCCCCAAGAGTGGTATTGCTGGATCAAATGGTAGATCAATGTCTAGCTTTTTAAGTAGCCTCCAAATTTTTTACCAGAGTGGTTGTACTAGTTTACATTCCCACCAACAGTGTAAGAGGGTTCCTTTTTCCCCGCATCCTCGCCAACACCTGTTGTTGGTGGTGTTGCTGATGATGGCTATTCTAACAGGGGTGAGGTGGAATCTTAGTGTGGTTTTAATTTGCATTTCCTTTATTGTTAAAGATGGTGAGCATTTTTTCATGTGTTTTTTGGCCATTTGAATTTCTTCTTTTGAGAAAGTTCTGTTTAGTTCACTTGGTCATTTCTTTATTGGTTCATTAGTTTTGGGAGAATTTAGTTTTTTGAGTTCCCTATATATTCTGGTTATCAGTCCTTTGTCTGATGTATAGCTGGCTAATATTTTCTCCCACTCTGTGGGTGTTCTCTTCAGTTTAGGGACCATTTCTTTTGATGAACAGAAGCTTTTTAGTTTTATGAGGTCCCATTTATCTATGCTATCTCTTAGTTGCTGTGCTGCTGGGGTTTCGTTGAGAAAGTTCTTACCTATACCTACTAACTCCAGAGTAGTTCCTACTCTTTCCTGTATCAACTTTAGAGTTTGGGGTCTGATATTAAGATCCTTGATCCATTTTGAGTTAAGCTTGGTATAGCGTGATATACATGGATCTAGTTTCAGTTTTTTACAGTCTGCTAACCAGTTTTCCCAGCAGTTTTTGTTGAAGAGGGTGCTATTTCTCCATCATATATTTTTAGCTCCTTTGTCAAAGATAAGTTGGTTATAGTTGTGTGGCGTCATATCTGGATCATCTATTCTGTTCCACTGGTCTTCATGTCTGTTTTTGTGCCAGTACCATGCTGTTTTTATTGTTATTGCTTTGTAATATAGTTTGAAGTCAGGTATCGTGATACCTCCTGCATTGTTCTTTTGACTGAGTATTGCCTTGGCTATTCGTGGACTCTTGTGTTTCCATATAAATTTAACAGTAGATTTTTCAATCTCTTTAATGAATGTCATTGGAATTTTGATGGGAATTGCATTAAACATGTAGATTACTTTTGGGAGTATCGACATTTTTACTATGTTGATTCTACCAATCCATGAGCATGGGAGATCTCTCCACTTTCTATAGTCTTCCTCAATCTCTTTCTTCAGAAGTGTATAGTTTTCCTTGTAGAGGTCTTTCACATCTTTTGTTAGGTTTACACCTAGGTATTTGATTTTTTTTGAGGCTATTGTAAATGGAATTGTTTTCATACATTCTTTTTCAGTTTGTTCATTGTTAGTGTATAGAAATGCTAATGATTTTTCTATGTTGATTTTATATCCTGCTATCTTGCTATAGCTACTGATGATGTCTAGGAGATTCTGAGTAGAGTTTTTTGGGTCTTTAAGGTATAGGATCATGTCGTCTGTAAATAGGGATATTTTGATAGTTTCTTTACCTATTTGTATTCCTTCTATTCCTTCTTCTTGCCTAATTGCTCTGGCTAGGAATTCCAGGACTATGTTGAGTAGGAGTGGGGATAGTGGGCATCCTTGACTGGTTCCTGATTTTAGAGGGAGTGGTTTCAGTTTTTCTCTGTTAAGTATAATGCTGGCTGTAGGTTTGTCATATATAGCTTTTATAATGTGGAGGTACTTTCCTTCTATTCTTAGTTTTCTTAGAGCTTTTATCATGAAATCATGTTGGATCTCATCAAAGGCTTTTTCTGCATCTATTGAGATGATCAAGTGGTTTTTGTGTTTGTTTCTGTTAATGTGGTTTATTACATTTATTGATTTTCATATGTTGAACCACCCCTGCATCCCTGGGATGAAGCCTACTTGGTCGTGGTGAATAATCTTTTTGATGTGTTGTTGAATTTGGTTTGCCATTATTTTGTTGAGGATTTTTGCGTCAATGTTCATTAAGGAGATTGGCCTATAGTTCTCCTTTTTGGAGGTGTCTTTGCCTGGTTTTGGGATAAGTGTAATACTGGCTTCATGAAATGTGTTAGGCAGTTTTCCTTCCCTTTCTATTTCGTGGAACAGTTTAAGGAGGGTTGGTATCAGTTCTTCTTTAAAGGTCTGATAGAATTCAGCAGAGAATCCATCAGGGCCTGGACTTTTCTTTTTGGGGAGACTCTTGATTGCTGCTTCAATTTCATTTTGTGTTATAGATCTATTCAGGTGATTAATTTCCTCTTGGTTCAGTTGTGTATGGTCATATTTATCTAGAAATCTGTCCATTTCTTTAAGATTTTCAAATTTATTTGAATATAGGTTCTCAAAGTAGTCTCTGATGATTTCCTGAACTTCCATGGTGTTTGTTGTTATCTCCCCTTTTGCATTCCTGATTCTACTAATTTTGGTTTTTTTCTCTCCTCATTTTAGTCAGGTTTGCCAGGGTTCTATCGATCTTGTTTATTTTTTCAAAGAACCAACTTTTTGTTTCATTAATTCTTTGTATGGTTTTTTTGGTTTCTATTTTGTTGATTTCAGCTCTTATTTTTATTATTTCTCTCCTTCTATTTGTTTTGGGATTTGCTTGTTCTTGTTTTTCTAGGAGTTTGAGATGTATCATTGGGTCATTGATTTGGGATCTTTCAGTCTTTTTAATATATGCACTCATGGCTATAAACTTTCCTCTCAGGACTGCCTTAGCTGTGTCCCATAGGTTCCGGTAGGTTGTGTTTTCATTTTCATTGACTTCCAGGAACTTTTTAATTTCCTCTTTTATTTCATCGATGATCCATTCTTCATTAAGTAATGAGTTATTTAGTTTCCAGCTGTTTGCATGGTTTTTGTCTTTACTTTTGTTGTTGAGTTCTACTTTTACTGCATTGTGATCAGATAGAATGCATGTTATAATTTCTATTTTCTTATATTTGCTGAGACTTGCTTTGTGCCGTAGGGTATGATCTATTTTGGAGAAGGTTCCATGGGCTGCTGAGAAGAATGTATATTGTGTAGAAGTTTGATGAAATGTTCTGTAGACATCAATTAGGTCCATTTGATCTATTGCATATTTTAGATGTTGGATTTCTTTATTGATTTTTTGTTTGGATGACCTGTCTATTGATGATAATGGGGTGTTAAGTCTCCCACCACCACTGTGTTGGCGTTTATATATGCTTTTTGGTATTTCAGGGTATGTTTGATGAAATTGGGTGCGTTGACATTGGGTGCATACAGATTGATAATTATTGTTTCCTTTTGTTCTATTTCCCCTTTTATTAGTATGGAATGTCCTTCTTTATCTCGTTTGCTCAATGTAGGTTTGAAGTCTACTTTGTCAGAGATAAGTATTGCTACTCCTGCCTGTTTTCAGAGGCCATCGGCTTGGGAAATCTTCTTCCAGCTTTTCATCCTTAGCCTATGCTTATTTCTGTCGGTGAGATGGGTCTCCTGTAAGGAACAAATTGTTGGATCTTCCTTTTTAATCCATTTCATCAAGCGGTGCCTTTTGATGGGTGAATTAAGTCCATTAACATTAAGCGTTAGTACTGATAGTTATGTGGTGATTCATGTCATGTAGTTGTCTTAGTTGTTTGAAGGTTTGATTGTGTGTACCTAAGTTGAGATTACTCTCTACTGTCTTGCTTTTTCTTTTCCTGTGGTTTGGTGCTGCCTGTCTTTTCATGGTTAAGTTAGGTTTCACTTTCTGTGCATAGAATCCCTTGAAGAATCTTTTGTAGTGGTGGCTTTGTGGTCACATATTGTTTTAGTTTCTGCTTATCATGGAAGGCTTTTATTGCTCCATCTATTTTGAATGATAGTTTTGCTGGGTAGAGTATCCTGGGGTTGAAGTTATTTTCATTCAGTGCCCGGAAGATCTCACCCCAAGCTCTTCTTCTTTTAATGTTTCTGTTGAGAAGTCTGCTGTGATTTTGATGGGTTTACCTTTGTATGTTACTTGTTTTTTCTTTCTTACAGCGTTCAATATTCTTTCCTTAGTTTCTGAACTTCTTGTTTTAATGATGATATGTTGTGGGGTAGTTCTATTTTGATCTGGTCTGTTTGGTGTCCTGGAGGCCTCTTGCATCTGTATGGGAATATCTTTCTCTAGATTTGGGAAATTTTCCGTTATTATTTTGTTAAATATATTACCCATTCCCTTCGATTGCACCTCTTCTTCTTCTTCAATGCCCATGATTCTCCAGTTTGGTCTTTTGATGGAGTCGGTGAGTTCTTGCATTTTCTTTTCGTAGGTCTTGAGTTGTTTAATTAATAGTTCTTTGGTTTTTCCTTTAATTACCATTTCGTATTCAAGTTCTGAGATTCTGTCTTCTGTTTGTTCTATTCTGCTGGATTGGCCTTCCATTTTGTTTTGCAGTTGTGTTTCGTTCTTTTTTCTGAGGTTTTCCATATCCTGGCTGGTTTCCTCTGTAATGTTGTCTATTTTTGTCCTGAGTTCAATTATCTGTTTATTCATCGTGTTCTCTCTTTCAGTTTGGTGTTTATACAGTGCTTCTATGGTTTCCTTTATTTCTTCTTTTGCTTTTTCAATTTCTCTATTTTTGTTGTCTTGGAATTTCTTGAGTGTCTCCTGTACATTTTGGTTGACCCTATCCAGTATCATCTCTATAAAATTCTCATTGAGTGCCTGTAGTATGTCTTCTTTTAAATTATTCTTGTGGGTTTCATTTGGTCCTTTGGCATAGTTTATCTTCATTTTATTGGAGTCTGGATCTGAGTATCTGTTTTCTTCATTCCCCTCTGGTTCCTGTACTAATTTTTTGCTGTGGGGAAACTGGTTTCCCTGTTTTTTCTGTATTCCCAATATTGTCTTTGGTGTTGTTACTGTCCCTGTACTGTGTGCAATTAAGTATTTTCTAGCTTGTAATAATAACAGTGGTAATATTTAGAATGGAAGGGTGAGCTGAGTTGGAAAGCAAGAAGTTAAGGAAATGGGAAAAACAGATACACAGACTGGAAGGAGAAAACAGAACAAGGTATCAGACAAGAAGTTTTCAAAGGTATAAACAGGGAGCTTTAGTGTACTAATCGACAGTAAGCTGAACAGACATTAGAGAGACAGAGAGAGGATTGAAAATCCAAAATAAAAAAATAAATAAAAGAATAAAAATAAAAAGTAAATGAAAGAAAAATCTATACATAAAAATGTATTAAAATAAAATGAAAAAATAGAAAATTAAAAAAACCCCACAAAACCAAAAAACCAAAAAACCAAAAAACCTCCAAGTTCTAATGCAATGAAGTTTCAGTCTTAATAATTTGGGTGTCCGTCTCAGTCTCCAATCCTGGAGATGGTGCCTCAGATGTTGTTCTGTAGTTGTCTCATCAAAGGGGACTCATAAATTAGAACAAAACTACACACACACACACACACACACACACACACACACACAAAACCCCACCGTGTCCCATGTTCAAATGCAATACAGTTTTAATAAGTTTTTCAGCTTGTAGGTGTAATTTGGTTGTTCTCTCATCAAAGGTAGTGAGACAAAGAAAAAAAAAGAGTCTGGAGACAGTTGTGCGAATGGTGTCTGCAGCTGTGGCTTGCCTGCCTGCTGCTGTCAGCCTGCTGTTGCTGGAGGCGTTATTTATGCAGATGTCAGGGGTGAGCTTAGCACTCACCTGGCCCTGCAGGCTTTTTTTACTCAGATTTCTCCTGTGCGTGAGCCTCTGCTACAAGTTTTCCCCTTTCCAAGGACACTGGGAAAAGTGACACTGCACCTGCATTGTCAGGCCTGCGTGTTTATTTACAGTTCCTGTGGGAGGTGGGTCTTCCCCCCTCTCCTGTGCAGTTTTCCTCCCACCGCCACTTTCACAAGCTTTCCTGCTCCTGATTACTGTGCGGTGCCACTGCTCCTATCAGCCACCATGTTTGTTTACAGTTCACGTGGGAAGTGGGTCTTCCCTCCTCTCCTGTGGAGTTTTCCTCCCTCCACCACTCTCACAAGCTTTCCCGCTCCTGGTTGCTGGGCGCGTGCCCCCACTCCTGCCAGAGGCTCTCTGGCCAGGCAGTCTTGTTTATTTACAGTCCCGGGAAGGGTTCCCTTTCCCCAATCTTTGGCGCTCCGTGCACCCCACCCTCTTTCCCACATGTCTTTATTGCTCTTACTGCTTATTACTCAGTTTCTCTTTTTTTCCCCAGGTGGAGGTTGGTCTGTCCAGGGGGCTATGTTGCTCTGACCCAGGCTTGTCTGTGGGAGTACTGCATACCATGAAGCTCACCTGGTCCGCGTCTTCCCAAGCCATCTGGGCGCTGGCGACTGGTGGCCCGGGGGCCCTCTTGGTTTCTCTGTTTAACATGAAGTGGAGATTCTCTGCACTGGCTGGAGGTGTGGAGGGGTCAAAGTTATGCCTCTTCTCAGTGATTATGCCTGCAAAGTGTGTCTCCAGCATCTCTCCAAGATTTCACTATAGGAGGCTCGTTTTCTGCTTACTCCCTCTAGCTGCCATCTTGGAATCCCTCTCTCTATTCTCCTTATCTCTTTAAACATTTCTTTATGTTTGTAGCCTTTGAGCTTCTTTCTTCTAATTCTCCATAAAATGCATAATAGGTTATTGTGAACTGTAGTCACCTCACTATGCTGAGGAACACAAGAACTTACTCCTTCTCTCTATATTTTGATACTCATTACCTAACCTCTCTCTATCTTCCCTCTCCCCTACACTTCCTAACCTCTAGTTATCACTATTCTATATTCTTGTTAGGTGGATGCTTTACCATGTGAGCCACCCCACCAGCCCGATTGACTTTTTTAAAGCTTCTGTATATGAGAGAACACATGGTATTATTTATCTTTCTGTGTTTGGCTTACTTTATTTAACATAATGTCCTTCAATTCCATCTATTTTTCTGCAAATGACAGTATTTTATGCTTCTTTTGACTTTCTTTTATTCGACTGTGTACCTATAATACATTTTCTTAATCCAGTGATGTGTACCTAGGTTGATTTCATATTTTGGCTATTATGAATAATGCTGCAATAAGGTTTAATAATATTTTCTGCAATGTTTAATCTATTGCAAGGTCTTCAAACCAGTCTAGGAATTCATTGGATGGAATGTAGGTAGAACTGGGTCTGTTGCATTTGTGTGGTGGACTAAATAGACATGGACTAATTATTTGGTTAGTGAAGCCAAAAGGGTACAGAAGCAAGCTTGAGCCAATGTCTGTCAAAATTTACCAGTACTTTCATATTAGTTATTCTATAACACACCACTTATCAGTACTCAATGAAAGACAATATTATTAACTATGCCAAATTTATTGGCTCTCATAAGAATTGGATATTTTAATCTTGAATTTGTGACATCAGTTTTAAAACACAAACACATGGAAATAGGAGGTAATACTTAAGCATTTTCAATAAAAGTAAAAAAGTTTCTTGTAAGATTGCCAAAACAGCTCCTGGAAGATGAATTGTGGGAAAAGAGAAGAGATACCTCATTTGGAACTAGAAATGGATGTGAACCCTTCTGTTGTGAGAGAAAAAAAATTTTTTGGGCAGTACTGGGGTTGAACTCAGCCTCACACAGCAAAGCAGGCACTCTACCACTTGAGCCACTCTGCCAGCTAGAGAAAATGTTTTTAATATGCCAGCAAACATGAGCATATATATATATGCATATAAATGATGTTTAGTAATTCTGATTCAAGGGTGACTAACACAATACATTTAAAAACATTTAGAATGGTATAAATGGCTCTCTACCACCTTATTTCCATTTGCCCAATTTCCCATAATAGCAAAAGTGCTTTAAATCATTATTTCCCTACTACTGAAGTAATTATCAGGGCAGAAACCAGTAGTCAAATACCCTACTTTGAAAAAAAAATTACAGTACAGAAAGTTGTTAAGATACTTTTTATTATTTCATATGAATGTTAAGTGGACATATAGACTTGATTTTTCCCATTTTGTTCTAAATAAAATGCTAAAATGCTGCTCTGTTGTCTTTCCATAATTCTAGCAAGTTTGGAAAATATTCATCTGAAAATTAAAACAGAAAATAGTTTCCATGAAAGGTTTTATTTTGCATAATGAAGGAGTGTTTTTGTTGCTAAAATTATGAAATTTAAAAGACCTAGTCTTTAAAAAACTCTTCTATTGTCACAATTAATTTCTTGAGCATTAAAGCATTTTTTTTTCCTGTGAGGTAAAAGTTTTAAAGACATTCTACCAAATGGAATTTACTTTTAAGTAAGAGTTGAGATGTATCTAACAATTTCTATATTTGATGTAATTTGCTTCAGAACTTTCTAAAATGAGAAAATGGATAAGAATAGATTAGTTGATTAGGAAGTGCTGAATTGCTACAGCACACAAAATGGCAACAAGTGCAAATCCTATCACAAGGATTAGAACAAATGTATCATTACTCATCTCTATCCTGGGCTTTTCATTTTTCTCCTCACTAGGGTTGCTTCCTCTTTTTCCTCCACCACCTTTACCCAGCCCTGGCTGTTGCTTATGAGTTGAGAAAAGAGTGCTTGGGCTGTATGGTCCCCAGAGCTCTTGTATTCCAGCAGAATTTTGATACTGGCGTCCGGCACAGACTTTGAAGCGATAATGAGAGTTTGTGACAAAGTTGGCAAAGGAGAATGAAGTATTCGGTCCTTTGTAAATCTGAAGGAAGAGTCAAATGAAAACTATATTTTTACCAAATAAAATATATTGTTTTTGACAAGAAAAGTATGTATTTCATTTTTCTCATGAACATGTTTACAACAAAACTAAAATTTCACTCTAGGTCTCTAATGTTCTTAGGTGATTCAGTACTATTTAGGTAATTTTATTCATTGTAAGAAATAGCAAAAACTTATAATTATTAAGGTTAATTGCATTAGGTTTGAAACTGAGTCATCACAGTGGTTAGTGAAATCAAGAAATACCAAATAATTCAATAGTAATCTACTAATTAAGTGAATAAGCTAATTGTTCCAAAATAAGTACTATTTTGTATAAGTACATAAATGTTAGGAACAACATGGGGCTTTGGGATAAAATTTAGTTACTTTAAACATCTTAAAAGTATCATAGTCCTGACAAAAGCTCAATCTTCACCAGGACATAGAACCATAAATTTTTAAAGAGTGAATTTTCAAGAATTTACCAGATCAGTTCCTTTTTCACTGATGAGTTGAAGATTGTAAACAATGGGATCTCCTTTAATTGGATCCAAAGACTCCCATTTGACCTCACAAACATTGCTGTTCAGCTGATGTAATTTTGGTGCTAGAAAAAGGAAATTTCATTTTAGATGGCTACATTTTTCCTAGATGACTTTTAATATACTGAAATTGCTCATATGATTCCATGGCTATTAAAAGTCAGCCCATATGGGCTTCATAAATTAAAAATAAATATATTTATAGTTATTATTTTGCTATAAATCCTTTTGCTATACCATCAGACATCATGATGATATTAAAAACTATTCAAAACTATAAATCAATAATGCATGTTTAAATTTTCTAGTAAGATTAAGCTATTACTGTAACTTTTATTATTTATTTAATCCCTTCTAGAATAATCTTCTGCATTGTATTTATATGGTACATAATACATTTGGAAACATTTTTACATATACAAATAATTTTATTTTAGGATCACAGCACCACAGCTGTGTGAGGTAAGTAGGGCAGGCTCTTTGTTTCACATTGTTAGTCTCTATACATTTCAGGAAAACGTGGCTTAAATATCTAGGGACATTAGTCAGGAAAAGAGGAAGGCATTATTGTGGTCTAAGTCATGTTTAATTCCAACATGTTCCTGTTAGCTTTACACTGAAGACAAATGACTTTATAATAGTGATTGGACTCATGTGGATAGATTGGAATGACTAAATATCACAACTGGGAAGGAAAAAAAACCTCTCAAATCCCAGGTTCTAAAGAGTCTAATAATGAATCTAACTGGACTCATTTTTATGTATTATAGACAGCATTTTATTTTACTGACCAAATAAGGAGAGTAAACTTAGAACTTCAGAAATAAACTTACTAAATTTACAGTCTTATTTTTAGCTTTAATCATTATAATCATAGTTATAAGTTTTATGTAATAAACCACTTGAAAAAATAAAAAAATATAGCAAGAAATGGATATGACAAAGTAGAAGGAGCACTGTTATACAAATCAGGAGGCTACAAGTCTAACCTTGGCTCTGCCACCAACACAGCGTTCTTTAGCTAAGTTACTTACCATTTGGGGGACTTAGCTTCTTACTCTTAAAAATGGTAGTGGTGGAGTAGTTGGCTGGATTAGACAAACTCAAAGATATTTAAAAAATATTGATTGTGGGAGTCTCGTTAAATCCTAAATTACACTTTGAATCCATAATTAAGTACTTGCCCTTTTTGGAATTATATAATTGTTTTTTTTTTTTTTTGTGGTACTGGTGAGTACCTAGCCTAGTACTTGCTAGGCAAGATTGAGCTACACCTCTAGCCTTTTTATTTGTATTTTGTTTTTGAAATAGTGTCTTGCTGACATGGCCCAGGCTGGCTAAAAACTCACAATCTTCCTGTCTTTGCTTCCCAAGTAGCTGGGGTAAAATGCATGCACTACCATGCTCAGCTTGGATTTCTAAAATACTTATTACTGCTGTTTTATATATGAGCTATTGGAACTCAGACTTATACTACTTACCTTTAAGTGTGACTGGTGGGGTTCTTGTTGTAGCGAAAGTATAGATGCCGGACAGTGGCCCCTCACCAGCTTCATTACATGCCTGGATTTTAAATTTGTATTGAGTGTATTCACCCAATCTTTGTACTCTGTGAGTTTGACAAGGTCCGTGGTAAATGACAGAAAATCTAGGGGTGGGAATGGAAATGAGGGAAACAATATTATCAATCAACAGTCATATATGTACAAATAACTCTTTAGATAACTGAAAACTCATTTTAAGGCTTCATTAAGCTCCTAAGGAAACCAATTTAAAGCCAGGAAGGTAAAACAAAAGATGAAAAAGTCACATGATAATATCAAAATGGAAAGTGCTGCTTTTTTCCCCCCATAACTTCTATTCTTTGATTAAATATGCCATGTAAATGAAGAACTGCTTTGGAAGCAGCAACAACAGAGGGCTATACTATTTTTTAAATTCATTTACTCACATGCGTGTACATTGTTTGGGTCATTTTTCCCCCTTGCCCTCCCCCCGCCCAGGGCTATACTATTATGAGCAAGAATTTTAAAAAGTACATCAAATGTGGTAAAATCTAATTGGTTCATTGAAACCACTTTGTATTATGCGATTCAGATATAAAAATTTAAACAATTTTTGTTATAGTACATGTTAAATAGAAAAAGTAGTTTACCTGTCAGATCTATCTCCCATTAACAAGTTGTAGCTTATAAGGTTGGAAAGCAATCTTTTGCTTGAACAGTTACCCCATTTCAGTTTGAGGCTCTGGTGTCCATATACCACGCAATCAAGATGTGGAGGTTCAGGTAGTAGTGGTTTGGTTTTGGTTCTTATTGATTGGCTAAAAGGGCTTAGTCCATAATGATTGATAGCTTGAATTCTGATTCTGGTGGTAAAAAGAAAAATTAAAATATATGAATTCAGATTTGCTAAAGAAAATATATTTTTGGCAGTACTGGGGTTTGAACTCAGAGCCTTGTTCTTGCTAAGCTGGTGGTCTATGACTTGAGTCACAACTCCCAACTCAAGAAAATCATTTTCTCTATATAAACTAATCCCCTAGTTGTACTACAGAATATTGACCATCATATTATACTAATTATTACAAATTTTCAAAATAAAACTCTTCAATTTGTATAATCACTACTGAAAAATATTGATGAAGAAATTGGCTCTAATTAACACCAAATTTCTCCAATGCAGTAGAACACCTTTTAAAAGAAATATTACACAGATTAAATAAAATGTACAAATATAGATCTCAAAATTCTTTCCATTTACCCAAAGTAAGATATAAGTGACTTACTTATAAGTGGTGTCTGGCTGTAGATTTTTCAGAAGACACTCTGTTACTCTGTGAACAGTCAAGATTTTTCTATCTCCATATTCAATGTTGTATCCAGTAATTGGAGAGCCATGGCAGTTTGGTTCCTCCCATTTAATGGCAAGGCAAGATGATGACAATTTGGCAGGAACTTTATTTTCAACTTCATGTAACATTGGTACTACTGCTGGCACAGTTGCTGGTGTGGTTACTATGCCAGTTCCTCCAAACATTCCAACACCAAATACATTTAAAGCCTGAAAAATGTATACATTGTTAGAGATTCACTATTATTTTTTGTTCATAAACCACTTTATTGCATACTGAAACAAAGTTTCATAAACTCAAACTCTAACAATATAGTTCTAAGTTGCTGAAATACATGAAACTTTTAGGTTGTACCTTTAGGAAACTGATGAGTATACACCAGGGAAAGTAAGTGAAGAATATTAATATGGACAATTCAGGGAAAATATCCCCAAACCAGACTCATAAACCATTACACTAGATTTTTTCATGTTGTAGTTTCTATCTCTGTGGTAGCTATAAGTTCAGTAAACTGCATTGATTTTATAAAAACTTTAATAAATTTTGAGATTGTTATAAATACACATGTACCCTTTGCTTTTCCCAAAAGGTAGTATTTTGCATAACTATAGTACAATATTGCAACTAAGTAGATGACATTGATGAAATCTATTGAAATTGTCAGATTTCATCATTTTACATGCACTTACTTGTGTATTTAGTTCTGTGCAATTTTATCACACATGTAGCTTCTATATAGAAGTTCTATTACAGGAATTTCTTGGGCTACCCTTTAATAGTCACACCTCTCTCTACCCACTTCCTAAACTCTGGAAACCACTAATTTGTTCTCCATCATTGTAATTTTGTAATTTCAAGAATATTGTAAAATAGAATAAGGCAATATTCAAACTTCAGTATAGGTTCTTTTTCAGTCAGTATAATTCTCTAGAGATTCATCTAAGTTATTGTGTATCACAATACTTTGTTCCTTTTTATTACTAACTAGTATATCATGGTATGGATGTACCACAGTTTGTTTAATCATTTACTTGTTGAAGGACATCTGAACTGTTTCTATTTTTTTGGCTCCTACAAATAAAGGTGCTATGAGCATTCGATCACGTACAGTTTTATTGTGTGGACATAAGTTTTTATTTCTTTGGGATAAATGACCAAGAGTTCTGGGTATATATTAAGTGCATGTTTACTTTTGTAAAAAACTGTCAATACTGTTTTCGAGAGGGGCTGCACTTCCCAGCAGAAATGTATGAATGGTTCATTTTCTTCACTTCTTTGACAGCATTTGGTGTTACGATTACTTCTTAGGTTAGCCATTCTGCTGAGTATGTCATGGCATCTCACTGTGCATTTCCCTAAGAGCTAATGACGCTGAACATCTTTTCATGGGCTTGTTTCCCATCTATATGTTCTCTTCAGTGAATTGTATGTTGGATTCTGTTGTCCATTTTCTGAATTGTTTGAATTTCTTACTGCTGAGTTTTGAGAGTTCTTCATATAGTCTAGACACAAGCCAGATATGTGTTTTACAAGTATTTTTTCCAGTCTGTATCTTCTTATCTCATCCTTTCTATGGGTTCTTTTGAGAAGTAAGATTTTTTAAGTTTGACTAGGTCAAATATATCATTTCATTTTATACTTGTGCTTTTTGGTATCAAGTTTAAAAATTTTGTCTGGTCATAGTTCACAAAGTTTTCTTTTGTGATTTTTTTTGCAAAAAGTTTTCATAGTTTTTTTATTTATGACTTTTAAAATTTCACTGATAGATTTTTAAAATTTTTTATTATTGTCGTGCTGGGGGTACATTGTGACATTTACAAAAGTCCTTACAATATATCATAGTTGAATTCACTCCCTCCATTATTCTCCTTTATTTCTCTTCCCCCACCATTCCTGGAATAGTCTCAACTTTTCCATTTACATACATTACATACATGTGTACACAATATAGGCACCATATTCGCCCTCCTATATCCTCTCCCCACCTTCTCCCTCCTCCCACTGGTACCAAGCTCCCAGGCAGGACCTGTTTTGCCCTCCTGTTCTCTATTTTTGTAAAAACCAAATTGACACTTTTGTTTGTTTAAGATAGCTATACAGGGAGTTTCCTTATGACATTTCCATGTATATGTATTGATTGATATACTTTTTAAGAGATGGGTTCCTGTTACATTGCCCAGGCTGAACTTGAATTATTGGGTTCAAGTAGTCCTCCCACATTAACATTTTTAGTAGCTGGGACTATTGGCTTATAGTTTTATATTGTAGTTTCTATTTTCTGAAAGAGAATGTATAAAATTGGTGTTAATTTATCTTTAAATCCTTAGAGAATGCTCTAGTGAAGCCTTTTAGGACTAGAGATTTCTTCTTAAGAGTTTTTAACTGACAGATTCAATTTCTTTCATGGTTATAGGGCTATCCATCATCTCAGCTGAGTTTTGATACTTTGCAATTTTTATTTGTTGCATTTATGTGAGTAAAACTGTTCATAGAATTACTTTATCCTTTTAATGCCTGCAACAATTTATAATGATAACTGTTTTGTTTTTGTAATAAGTGATTTGTATTCTTTTTTTTCATGGTGGGGACTGAACACAGCACCTTGCACATGCTAAAGGACATGCTGTACCACTGAGCTATACCCCAATCCCTCTACTCTTTTTGTATTTGCCAGTTTTGTAAGCAGTTTTTAAAAATTATTTTTTCAGAGAATCAGATTGTCTGATTGATTTATGTGGTAATTTCTTGTCTTCAATTTCATCAATTTATGCCCATATCTTTTATTTCTTTCTTTCTGTTTGCCTTTGGTTTATTTTGCCTTTGGTTTGTTTACCTGAGGTAGGAACTTATATTATTGATATGAGTTCTTTTTTCATTTGTAACATAAGCATGTAGTGCTATGACTTTTTCTTTCAGCACTGAGTTGGGTTCATTGCACTTATTTTGGTAGGCTGCATTTTCATTTCATTCTGTTTCATTAATTTTTTTGTTTGAGATTTTCCCTTTGACCATGAATTATTTGGATGGGTATTACTTAATTTCCATCTGTTAGATATATTCTTGGTGCCTTTCTGTTATTGGTTTCTAGTTTGAGTCCATTATGGTCAAAGAATACTCTGTATTAAACTCTCCAGTTAAAAGACATAGGGTAACAGGCATGATGGCACATATGTGTAATTCCAGCACTCAGGATGCTGAGGCAGCAAGTGAGAATTCAAGGCCAGCTTGGGCTACATAGTGAAATTCCATCTCAAAACAAAAACACAAACAAAAACCAAATCAAGCCAAAACAAAACAGAGTGAATAAATATTTTAAAAAGCAAGACCCAGCTGTAAGTTGCTTACACAAAGCTCACTTTCTTCTAGGAACATGCGTAGACCGAAAGCTAAGAACTAGAATAAGATATTCCAAATAGAATCTAAAAGAAAGCAGGAGTAGCCATAGTTATCTTAGAAATACATTGTCAATCAATAGCAGTAAGATGAGATAAAGAAGATCATTATATAATGATAAAGGGGTCAACTCCACAAGAGAAATGATTATAAATATATAAATTCACTCAATTTGGAGTACACATATATATAAAGCAAATATAGACATAAAGTGTCAGACTCCAGTACAATAATAGTTGGGGACTTTAACATCCTATTTTTAGCAACAGCCAGATCATCCAGAAAATCAACAAAGGAACAGCAGAGTTAAATTGCATCCTAGAGCAAATGGGCCTAACAGACATCTACAGAACATTCCATGCAAAGATGGCAGAACACACACTCTTCTCAACAGCACATGGAAAATTCTCAGGGATAGATTATATGATAGGCTACAAAATCCATGTCAACAAATTTTAAAAAACTTGGAATCATTTTGGCTATCTTTTTTGACCACAATGGAATGAAATTAGAAATTAATAACAAGAAAAAGGTTGGAAACTATGCAAATACATGGAAATTAAATAATTTAATTTTGAATAACAATGGATCAAGGAAGAAATCAAGAAAGAAATTAAAAAATTTCTTGAAATAACTAAAAGTGGAAAGACAGCATACCAAAAGCCATCAGAAACAGAAAAAGCAATACAAAGAGAGAAATTTATAGGAATGAATGCCTACATCAAAAAGCAGAAAGATCTCAAATAAGTAACCTATTGCTATATCTTAATGACCTAGAAAAGAAGAAAAAGTAAAGATCAGATTAGAAGTAAATGAAAACTAAGGGAGCAACACAAATGTCAATGAAACAAAAAGCTGGTTCTTCAAAAAGATAAACAAGATAGAAAAACTCTAACTAAAGAAAAGACAGAAGAGTCAAACAAAGGGGAGACATTCATTTTAGTTTTTATTTACAAAATTGGAGAACAGGTGGGAGGAACAGGTCCTGCCTGGGGGGGGAGTTGGTACCAGTAGGAGGTGGCAGGAGGTGGGGAAAGGGTGTGGGAGGGTGAATATAGTGCAAATACTGTGTACACATGAATGCAAATGGAAAAATGATACATGTTGAAACTATTCTAGGAATGTGGGGAGAAGGGGGATAAAGGAGAATGATGGGTGGGGGTGAATTCAGGTATGATATAATTGATATATTGTAAGAACATTTATAAATGTCACAATGTACCCCCGGCACACCAATAAAAAAATAAATAAAAGGGAGACATTACAAATGATACCACAGAAATACAAATGCTCATTAGAGATTATATTATTATCATATAACTATATATCAACACATTTGATAACCTAGAAAAATGGGCAAATTCCTAGACTCCTATACCTTACAATGGTTTTTTTCCTGATGCTGGAGATAAAACACACACCTTATCAAGAGTGAATCATGAAGAAATAGAAAACCTAAACCAACTGATAATAAGTAACAAGATTGAATCAGGAATAAAAATTCTCCTACAAAAGGAAAGCCCAGGACCAGTTTTGTTGCTGAATTCTATCAAGCATTGAAATAACTAATACCAATGCTCTTAAAGTATTGCAAAAAATAGAATAGGAAGGAATTCTTCCTATTACAAGGCCAGCCTTATCTGATATCAAAACCAGATTAGGACACAATAAAAAAAGACAACTCCTGGACCAATATACTTGATGAACATAGAGCAAAAATCCTCCACCAAATACTAGCAAACCAAATCCAATAGCACATTAAAAAGATTATTCAGTGAAATCTTATCATTCGCAAGTAAATGGATGGAACTGGAGAACATCATCCTGAGCGAGGTTAGCCAGGCTCAGAAGATCAATAATCGAATGTTTTCCCTCATATGTGGACTTTAGATCAGGGCAAATACAGCAAGGGTATTGGACTTTGGTCACATGATAAGGCGAGAGCACAAAAGGGAGCTATGAGGATAGGTAAGAAACCCGAAAAACATGATAGTCTTTGATGTCCTCATTGCAAAGGAACTAACGCAGAAACTTTAAAATGACAGAGGCCAATAGGAGAAAGGGACCAGGAACTAGAGAAAAGGTCAGTTGGAGAAGAATCAACTTAGAATGTAACACATATGTACATGAAAGCAATGCGAGGAATCTCCCTGTATAGCTATCCTTATCTCAACTAGCAGAAACCCTTTGTCCTTCTTATTATTGTCTATACTCTCTCTTCAACAAAATTAGAGATAAGGGCAAAACAGTTTCTGCTTGGAAGCGAGGGGGTGGAGAGGAGAGGGAGGGTGCTGGGGGAAAGGGAGGAGGCAGAGGGTAGGGGGGAGAAATGACCCAAACATTGTATGCACATATGAATAAATGAAAAAAAAAAGATTATTTAAGGCTGGTGGTGTGGGTCAAGTGATAGAGCGCTGGCATAGCAAGCGTAAGGCTCTGAGTTCAAACCCCAGTATTGCCAAAAAAAAAAGATTATGCAACATGATCAAGTGGGATTCATCCCAGGGATGTAAAGATGGTTCAATATATGCAAATCAATAAGTGTGTTGTACAGCCATGCAGAAGAACGAAATGTTATCATTCGCTGGTAAATGGACGGAATTGGAGAACATCATTCTGAGTGAGGTTAGCTTGGCCCAAAAGACCAGAAATTGTATGTTCTCCCTCATATGTGGACATTAGATCAAGGGCAAACACAACAAGGGGATTGGACTATGATCACACGATAAAAGCGAGAGCCCACAAGGGAGATATGAGGATAGGTAAGACACCTAAAAAATTAGTTAGCATTTGTTGCCCTCAACGCAGAGAAACTAAAGCAGATACCTTAAAAGCAACTGAGGCCAATAGGAGAAGGGGACCAGGAACTAGAGAAAAGGTTAGATGAAGAAGAATTAACCTAGAAGGTAACACACACGCACAGGAAATTAATGTGTCAACTCCCTGTATAGCTATCCTTATGTCAACTAGCAAAAACCCTTGTTCCTTCCTATTATTGCTTATACTCTCTCTTCAACAAAATTAGAGATAAGGGCAAAATAGTTTCTGCCAGGTATTGAGGGGGTGGGGGAGAGAGGGAGAGGGTGGGGTGGGTGTTAAGGGAGGGGGTGGGGGCAGGGGGGAGAAATGACCCAAGCATTGTATGCACATATGAATAATAAAAAAAAAGTGTGTTGTACCATATGAACAGAATGAAGGACAAAACCCATTTTATCACCTCAAAAAACACATAAAAGGTATTTGATAAAATTCAACATCAGTTCATGATTAAAATTATGAAGGAATTAGGCATAGAAGGAATGTATTGCAACATAATAAAGACCATTTATAATAAGCCAGCAGATAGCATGCTGAATGGGAAAAAGCTGAGCCCTTCCTCTATAAGAATTGGTCTAAGACAATTTTTTAAAAGCCCTCATTTAGCAAGAGCCCTAGCTCTTGCCCTAGCAATCAGGCAAAAGAGAGAAAGAAAGGGCATCCAAACTGGAAAAGAAGTCAAATAGTCAGTTTGGAGAAAATATGACCTTACATATAGAAATCCCAGACTCCACCAAAAGCTATTAGAACTAATAAGTGAGTTAAAAAAGGTGTAGAATACAAAATAAACATACAAAAATTAGTAGTATTGCAATATGCCAAAAGTGAATTATCTGAAATAGAAATCAAGAATGCTATTCCATTGACAAAAACTACAAAATGTACTAGGAATAAATTTAACCAAACAGGTAAAAGACTTCCACAGTGAAAATTATAAAACATTGATGAAAGAAGTTGAAGAGGACAGAAGAAACTGGAAAGACACCCTGTGATCATAGATTGGAAGAATCAATATTTTTGAAATGTCTATACTACATAAAGGGATTCAATGTAAGACCTATCAAAAGGCCAGCAACATTCTTCACAGAACAAGAGAAAGCCCCATACCCCCAAATTTGTATGGAATCCCAAAACCCCTGCATAGTCAAAACCATCTTGAACAAAAGAACAAAGCAGAACCTGACATACTACAAAGGTGTAGTAATCAAAACAGCATCATGTTATCATAAAAACAGACACACAGACAAACGGAACAGAACAGATAGCCTACAATAAACCCAAATATCTATAGCTAATTGATTTTTGACAAAGGTGCTAAGGACATGAGCACATGGAGAAGGGACAGTTTTTTTTTTAAATAAGTGGTGCTTACTAAATTGGATATCAACATGCAAAAGAATGAAGTTAGACTTATCTCTCAGCTGTTACAAAATCAACAAACTGGATTATGAAACTATGAGAAAAAATCTATGGAAAACCACTTCAGGACACTGGAATAGGGAAGGATTTTTTGGACAAGATTCTTAAAGCACAGGAAACAAAAGCAAAAATAGACAAAGGGGATTATATCCAACTAAAAAGTTTCTGCCCACAGAGTGGGAGAAAATATTTGCCAGCTACACATCAGAAAAAAGACTGATAATCAGAATATACAGGGAACTTAAGAAACTAAACTCTCCCAAAAGCAATGAACCAATAAAGAAATGGGCAACTGAACAAAAGAAGAAATTCAAATGACCAAAAAACACATGAAAAAATGCTCACCATCTCTAGCAATAAAGGAAATGCAAATCAAAACCACACTAAGATTCCACCTCACCCTGTTAGAACAGCCATCATCAAAAACATCATCAACAACAGGTGTTGGAGAGGATGTGGGGAAAAAGGAACCCTCGTACACTGCTGGTGGTAATGCAAGCTGTTGCAACCACTCTGGAAAAAAATCTGGAGACTTCTTAAAAATCTAAACATAGATCTGCCATGTGATCCATCAATCCCACTCCTGGGGGTATACCCAAAGGAATGCAACACAGGTTACTCCAGAGGCACCTGCACACCCATGTTTATTGCAGCACTATTCACAATAGCCAAGTTATGGAAACCACCAAGGTGCCCCACTATTGATGAACGGATCAAGAAAATGTAGTATTTATACACAATGGAATTTTACTCAGCCATGAAGAAGAATGAAATCTTATCATTTGCAGGTAAATGGATGGAACTGGAGAACATCATTCTGAGCGAGGTTAGCCAGGCTCAGAAGACCAAAAATCGTATGTTCTCCCTCATATGCGGACTTTAGATCTAGGGCAAATACAGCAATGTGGTTGGACTTGGGTCACATGATAAGGGGAGAGCACATACAGAGGGTATGGGGATAGGTAGAAAACCCAAAACATGAAAGCATTTCATGTCCCCACTGCGGAGGAACTAATACAGAAACCTTAAAGCGACAGATGTCAACAAGAGAAGGGGATCAGGAACCAGTGTAAAGATCAGTTAGAGATGAATCAACTTGGGTTGTAACACATGTGTATATGAAAGCAATGCTAGGAATCTTTCTGTATAGCTATCCTTAACTCAACTAGCAAAAAATGCTTTGTCTTCCTTATTATGCTTATGTCTTCTCTTCGAAAAAATTAGAGATAAAGGCAGAACAGGTTCTGCCTGGAAGTGAGAGGGGGAGGGAGGGAAAGGTTGGGGGAGGGGGGCAGGGGGAAGAAATGACCCAAACAATGTATGCACATGTGAATAAATGAATAATAAAAAAATCTGAAAAAAAAGAAAATCAGGGCCAAGTTCAATGACAAAGTGAAATTTTGACAGAGACCCTAGTGCTTGGGGAGGGAGCCAGGAAATTTCTGAATGGAGTGCACTTGTCTTGAGGTGGAGGTTGGAAAAGCCCCATCTACAGTTTAGGAATTTAGGGAGTTACATCAAGGACCACAATACTTCAAGTTGGTAGCAGTTAGAGGAGAAAAAAAAAAGGTTCTGCAAAGAAAACAACAGTGTGAAGAGACAACCTACAAAATGGGGGAAAATATTTGTAGAGTGTATATTTGACAAGGGCTTAATATCCAGAATATGTAAGGAAATAAGAAACCTCAAGAGCAAAAAAAAAAAACCTAACATGATTTAAAAATGGGTAATAGATCTAACTAGCCATTTCTCTAAAGAAGATATATAAATGGCAAACAGGTACATGAAAAAATGCTCAACATCTTGAATCATCAGGGAAATGTGAATCAAAAGCACAATGAGATATCTCAACACAGTAAGAATGGGTATTGTAAAAAAGACTGAAGATAACAAGTGCTGGTAAGGATGTGGGGGAAAAGGGACCCCTGCACACTCCTGATGGAAATTTAATTAATGCAGTTATGGAAAACAGGATAGAACTAATATGATGTGGCAATCCCACTAATGTACCTACATGTGAAGGAAATGAAACTAGCATTTTGAAAAGACATCTTCACTGCCATGCATATTGCAGCATTATCCACAGTAGCTAAGAAATTTAAACAACCTACGTGCTCATAAACTGATGAACGGATAACAAAATGTGGTACATACACACCATGGAATATTATTCAGCTATAAAAATAATGAAATCTTGCCATTTGCAATCACATAGATGGAACTGGGGATCATTATGTTGAGTAGAGTAAGTGAGGCACAGAAAGATAAATATCTTACTCAAATGATCTCATTCATATGAGCAATCTATAAAAGGTGATCTCTTAGAAACTGAGGGTAGACAAAAGCTCATTTGGAAACAAAAGACCACAAATAGCCAAGGCAATACTGAGCAAAAAGAGCAATGCTGGAGGTATCACAATACCCGACTTCAAACTATATCACAAAGCAGTAGCAATAAAAACAGCATGGTACTGGCACAAAAACAGACATGAAGACCAGTGGAACAGAATAGAGGACCCAGATATGAATCCACACAACTATACCCATCTCATTTTTGACAAAGGTACCAAAAACATACAATGGAGAAAAGACAGCCTCTTCAACAAATGTTGCTGGGAAAAGTGGTTATCTGCCTGCAGAAGACTGAAACTAGATCCATGTTTATCACCCTGTACTAGTATCAACTCAAAATGGATAAGAACCTTAATATCAGACCTGAAATATGAAGTTAGTACAGGAAAGAGTAGGAAACACTTTGGAAGTAATAGGTATAGGCAAGGACTTCCTCAATAGAACCCAGGCAGCTCAGCAACTAAGAGAACGTATATACAAATGGGACTTCATAAAACTAAAAAGGTTCTGCTCAACAAAAGAAGTGGTCTCTAAATTGAAGAGGCCACCCAGAGAATGGGAGAAAATTTTTGCTAGCTACACATGAGACAAGGGACTGATAACCAGAATATAGAGGGAGCTCAAAAAACTAAACTCCTTCAAAAAATCAATGACCCAATGAAGAAATGGGCAAGTGAACTAAGCAGAACTTTTTCAAAGGAAGAAGTCCAAAGGCAAAAAAAAAAAAAACCCAACAAAAAAACCCAAAAAAAAGACCCATGAAAAAATGCTCACCATCCCTGGCCATAAAGGAAATGCAAATCAAAACCACAGTAAAATTCTACCTCACTCCTGTTAGAATAGCCATCATCAAAAACACCACCATCAACAAAAGTTGGCAAGAATATAGAGAAAAAGGAACCCTCATACACTGCTGGTTGGAATGTAAGCTAGTACAACCATTCTGGAAAACAATATGGAGGCACCTTAAAAAACTAAAAATATACCTGCCATATGATCCAGCAATCCCACTCCTAGGGACATACCTGAAGGAATGTGAGTCAGGTTACTACAAAGGCACCTGCACACCCATGTTTACTGCAGCACTATTCACAATAGCTAAGCTATGGAAATAGCCAAGATGCCCCACTACTGATGGATGGATTAAGAAAATGTGGTACAATGGAATTTTACTAAGCCACAAAGAAGAATGAAATTTTGTCATTTGCAGGTAAATGGATGGAACTGGAGATCATCATCTTAAGTGAAGTTAGCCACACTCAGAAGGCCAAAAGCCACATGCTCTCCCTCATATGTGGATTATAGACCTAATACAAATGCAGCAATATTATTGGACACAGGTCACACTAAAGGGAGACCGAGCATGGGATGGATAGGGCAAGGGAAGGAAACCAAACCCCTTTTTTTCTTTATTCATATATTCCTATGTGCATACACTATTTGGGTCATTTCTCCCCCCTGACCCCCACCCTCTCCCTCTCCCCCTCACACCCCTCGCTTCCAGGCAGAACCTGTTCTGCCCTTTTCTCCAATTTTGTTGAAGAGAAGACATAAGCAATAATAAGAAAGACAAAGTGTAGAGATGAACCAATGTGGGTTGTAACACACAAGTGCATGGAAATAACACAGGGAATCTTCCTGTGTAGCTGTCTTTATCTCAAACTGGCAAAAATGCCATATTTCTCTTATTATCTTTTATGTTTTTTCTTCTACAAAATCAGAGAACAAGAGGGCAGTACAGGTTCTACTTGGAGGTGGGGTATGGGGGTTGGGGAGGTGAGGGGTGAATGTTTGGCACTGCTGTGAGGGGGAAGGTGGCAGGGAAAGGGGTAGGAGGATGAATATGGTACACATAATGTATACACCTATAAGTAAATGCAAAAATGATAACCTGTTGAAACTGTTCCAGGAACAGTTGGGGGAGGGTATGAAAGAGAGCAGTGGAAGGGGGTGAATTTAAGTATGATATATTTGATACATTGTAAGAACCTTTGTAAATACTGCAATGTACCCCCACCCAGCACACACACAAAAAAGAAACAGTGTAGAATGACAATTAGCAGAGGATAACTTTCAGCTATGAAAAGAAATCTGGAAGATGGAGCTTAGATGCCTAGTGTTAAGAGTTGGATATTTTGTGCTTATTTTTTGTTTAGGGTCTTGCTATATACCCTAGTCTAGACACTCCAACTCACAATCCTCCTGCTTCTACCTCCTCAGTGCTGGGATTATAGACATGTGCCAACAAACCTGGCTTTGCCTGGCACAGGCAGTGTTGAGGATCAAACTCAGGACCCTTGTACATGCTGGGAAAGTGCTCTACCACTGAGTTATATCTTTAGACCCTCTTAGAATGTTTTGATGGCTTAAATTTTATAGGAAGAACATGTCGGATTAGAGCATATCAGATTACTCTAGGTTTGGACTGTTTTCCAAAACTTTTATGCTTGTTATAATTCTAGTTCAGAAGAAACCACTTCCAGCTAAGGTTATCAGGGAACCATTTATGCAAGAGCTGGGTCTTGAGGAATGAGATAGGGAGATACCACAATATGAACAACTTGTACCTGGTACGCTTGAGGGGAACCATAGACTTGTTTGGTTGGAATAAAGATTTTATAGGTTTTTTTCCTAATTGATTATTGTCATAGTAGTTGCTTGTTATATACACCAATTAGCAAACTTCTGAATTAGAAACTTTGATTCTCAAGACATCTGAATGAGGGTGTAGGAATCACTGTTTTTAACAATATTTCGGGTGATTGCTAAATTCAGGGAAATTTAAATACAGAATTACACAGGAATCATGAGATCAAACTGGAATGGGAAGAAGGTGCCAGATTATGTGGAGCTTTAAATGTCATGTGAAGGAGCTCAGAATGTTGTTGCTGAATATAAGCCATATTTACGATTTCTAAGTTCCTCCATTCCAGATCTCCCTCTAGCCTCTATACTGAAAATGCACCAAGTATTATGAATGTGGACCATGTAAGTTAATAGCTGCTATCTTTTTTATGTTGGAGGAAATGTCAGCTCTACCTGGACTCTGCAAAAATATGTAGTTGCAGGAATGAGACCTTTAACTTCATAGCGCAGACAAGGGCCGGTATAAATCAAATGCATTGATTCTTCAATTTGTCCCCATTCTAGTCTGTAATCAGTGATTTCAGCACCATTGCACTCAGGAATCTGAAAGATGCAATAAACATAGGAATTCAATTCTTTCTCTAAGTCGTCACTATATTAGATGTTGTGGATCCTGTCATTATCAAATCTTACAATTGATCAAATGATATGTGATAGAGGCATGTGTAGAAACAATTAAATACAGGCAGGACACTATAATTAGCATTAAAAGTCTCAAATAAAATTAAGAAAATGATTTGCTAACTGAGGCCAATAGGAAAAGGGGAACAGGTACTAGAGAAAAGGTTAGATCAAAAAGAATTAACCTAGAAGGTAACACCCACGCACAGGAAATCAATGTGAGTCAATGCCCTGTATAGCTATCCTTATCTCAACCAGCAAAAACCCTTGTTCCTTCCTATTATTGCTTATACTCTCTCTACAACAAAATTAGAAATAAGGGCAAAATAGTTTCTGCTGGGTATTGAGGGGGGGAGAGGGAGGGGGCGGAGTGGGTGGTAAGGGAGGGGGTGGTGGCAGGGGGGAGAAATGAACCAAGCCTTGTATGCACATATGAATAATAAAAGAAAAATGAAAAAAAAAAGAAAATGATTTGCTAATCCCACATATTAGATGAATTTTTAAAAAAATTATTAAAATTATTTTCAGGGCTGAGGCATGACTCAAGAGGTAGACTACATGCCTAGCAAGTGCAAGGCCCTGAGTTCAAACTCCAGTACCACAAAATTTATTTTCAAATAGGTTACTCAAAGAGTAAATAGATATATTCATATTGTTCAATGTTACTATTGGTTAGCATGATCAAATACACATGTTAGTACTCTCTGGTCTTTATAAAGTTGAAGTGATTAGCTCTGTCATCTATTATTAACAGACTAAGGCTTTTGTGTCAATGTGAAAAACGCTTTGCTTGAGTCTGGGGGAAAGGGAAGAAAAATTTAAATATACCTATATGGCTAAATAAATGGGCCAATTCGCATTTTTTTGAGCTGGATTTGTTTGAATGGAAAAATATTCACATAGATGTCAAACTGTTTTTAAAAGTTTCAATATCTTATACATTCCTTATGTGTCTTATTGCAGTTACATGCAAAGAAACATCAGAGATTTCTCAAATGAAGTTCTTTAAAGAAGTGTAAGTTCTGGGCTAGGAATGTAGCTCAGTGGTAGAGCACTTACCTAGCATGTGCTAAGCTCTGTAGATTGATTTAACTTTATTAACTCTTGTGTTGATTTAAAAAAATTAGATGGTTATCCATTGGTGGTCTATTTGGGTTTCCAAGTTTATTATTCTCCTCAAATATAGGATTTGGAGAGTAGGATTATTATTGCTGCAAACTTCATAATACCATTGTATCAGATCCTAGTGTGTTCTAGAAACTGTGGTCCAAGATTTGGAACCCTAATTGTAATTTCTGACTCCTTGCAGATTTCTAGGCTTTCCCCAAACGTTCTAAACCATTAATTTGCTTTTGTATCAGCAAAATTAATAAAAATAAATTAATAACATACTCTCCAACTAACAACCACACAGGTTGGACCCTTGCAGGTTAGCACAGGTGTACCACATTGAGAAGGAGGGTGTCGAACTGGTACAGTTTCACATTTCATTGAATGAGATCCAAGCTACAAATACACAAACAAAAAAATAAATCAGCAAACATACACATAATTTTGCAGGTGTGGTTACTCTCCACCCCAATAAGAAGTACAGTAGAAGTGAAGCATATTTTCATCCAAAATTAAATTTAGTACAAATGGGCCAACTGAACAGTATCACTTTCCAGGCCTAGTTATTGCTTTTAAGTAGTAACTATGGACTCTTCAGGAATGAATTTACTCACCGTGCATCTCTCTTCAAAGGCAGGGTGCCCTTTTCTGTTATCTTGGCTACCTTTTGCCTTTTCGATAAGCATAAGTGCTTCAGAGTTTCCATTAGCAGGAGGATTACCTGTAAAATATACAAAATCAACTTATTTTCACAGTATTTCTAGGTGCTAGGGATCAAACCCAGGACTTTGTGGATCCTAAGCCTACACACTTCCACTAAGCTACACTCCACCCCCCTACAAATAGTTTGAAGGGTATTTCATAAAAATAAATACAAAATGAATTATGATAAATCTATTTTAAAATGCTTAAAGTAGGGTTGGGGCATGGTTCAAGTGGTAGATTGCCTGCCTAAAGAGCATTAATCCCTGAGTTCAAACCCCAGTACTGCCTCCCTCTCCCAAAACACAGAACAAAACAAAAAACTCTGAAAATGCTTAAAGTAGCAGAAGACTCAAAACATATTGTGCAAAGTAACTTCTTAATTTGATTTAGACATTAAAAATTTTAGGTTTTCAATTACTAAGAATTGATTTGCTAAGAAGCAATGTTTGCTTTTATACTGAAACAAAACCATTTGCTCTGCTTTAATAATATTGAATATATAAAAATTACAAAGATTACAGAATAGTTAATTGAGGTACAGTCATCAAATCACATAAGGTAGCCTCACCGCATTGGAGATTGGTTTCTTTGAACTTTGTTTTATCATTTAAGGGTAGACGACGGCAAGATGCAGAAGCAAGAGTAGGTGTTTGAATAGTCAATATATCTGAAGGCTAAGAGAAATACAAAATACATTGTGACTATACTAAATTCAAGATCAATTTTGTAAAACATTTAGTAATATAATACAATTCAGTTCAATCCTCAACTTAAAACTTTTCCTTTTCCATTTCTCTTTCCTCACCTGGCTTTGGCCTATAGGTGAAGTGCAAAAGACTCTCAGTTTATATGTAGTACCAGGTTGCAGGTGATCATATAAAAATTCCCTTATGGTGCCAGTATAGATTATGTTCCAAAGATTCACTGAAGGAATAAGAACAAATTTATTCAATTTATTTATAAGTCATATAAATTTTATGGGTTCTTATGATGTATATACATATATATGTATATATAATCATTCTAGAAATAACCATTTTAGAAACTTACTTGATCCAGTTCTCTATAATAGTTAAACAATTATACTCCCAATAGAATTAACAATAAAATCACTAGACATTAGTAAATAATGATTTGTTACCAAAAAACTGGAGAAATCCATGTAAGTTCTGGGGTTTAGTCAATAAGAGTATGCTAATACCAATTTCCTGAAGATATTAATACTAGGAGAAGCTAAAAGTTTTACATGGGAATTCTCTGTAATACTTTTGTAACTTCTAGGTGAGTCTAAAATTATTTCACAGTAAAATTATTTAAAAATTATGATGCCTTACCATCTGAATTTTCATTAACTTCTAAACTATAACTTGAAATGTGTCTGCCACCATTATCTTTGGGTGATTCTGAAAAGATAAATAAAATTAAAATGATTTCTGAATGAAGTTTATCACTGGAATTTCATAAATTATAATTTTTCACAGAAAGCTATAAACATGAAACAATATATTAACATATAGATATTAATAAAAATATAATGCAAGTTACATGCTTTGGATATTGGACATGAAGCATTTAAATAATAAAGTTATTTGGAAAAGACTGAAATGCTAAACATATAAAGGTGATTGTTGTAGTTTGGGGCAAAATTTGCATAAAAATAATTTCTTCTCAGGCTGATATTTATCATTGATGTGGCCTTCCAATTATGGACTTTATATTAGATATAATTTTACTTGGAATAAGGATAATATTTAAGGACCCATATAAAGTTTAACAACTTGTTCATGTGTGACTTATTGAGCTAGCAATAGAAAATCCAACAGAGAATTGGAAAAATAATATGTTTTACAACTAAGCTAATTTTTATGGCAGGATATTTCACATACACATGTTTAAGAAAATATTTTATAAAGCTTAGGGTAATCAGAGAAAGATTTCTTCTCAATAGTCAATGTTAGTATGGAGGAAGCAAGATTTAAATATGAAAACATTTACCCCATCCAATTTTGACTCTGTGTGCATGGATCTTTCCCTTTATGTATGGTTTTCTAGGAGATCCAGGCTTATCTGGATAGGTAGTATATTTTACTTCTCCACTGGGGTGGCTTCTTCCTTCCATATTGTAGGCAAAAATCTGTTGGAGTAAAAGAGAACATTTATTTATTTTTTTCCATTGAAAATAAATGTCTGGTTTGATAATGTGTAGTTTGCAAATATAAAAAAAGTTATTTAGAGCTAGGGGTGTGCCTCAGGTGGCAGAGTGCCTGCTTAGCAAGTGTGAGGCCCTGAGTTCAAATCCCAATACTGCCAAAATTAACAACAAAAAGCAGATATTTAAGTGAGAACTTCTGAGAAATGCAAAATAGGGCTTAATTTAAAAGAAAACGACACTCATTTTTCTCCAGAAAAGAGTATTCATTTTATGTTAAAATATGACACGAATTTTAAGTTATAGCCACATACCCTAAACTTGTATGTAGTACTTCTCTGAAGATTTCGTACAGTACATGAGAGGTCTTCTCCATTGTATTTCGGTTTAAAACCTAATCCCTGGAAACAAAAGACAATAAATTTAGGGATCAGTCAGGCCTGGGTTGAAGTTGTAGCTTCAACTTATTTTCTACCTGGATGGTCCTGAGCAAGTGATTTAGTCTTTCTGAACCTCAATATCTTCATGTTAAAAACATGGAGATAATTTCCACTGTGAAGGGCTCCCTTTTTTCAGTAATGAGATAATACATGTGAAGTACTTAGCATATTAATTACAACATAGAACACTTTTCAATGTTAGCTGCATTACTTAAACTGTAGTGATATATATGTGTGTGAAACAATTTGCAGTTCCTTTTTAAATTGACTTGCCTTTTAGAATAGAATTGGAAGTTCAGAATGGAATGAAGTAGCTGCCCACCCACATCAGGAATCCAAGATGAGGAAAGAGTGTGTATCTTGGTAGAGTTATGTAAGGTGCTAAAGATCCACGTGACCACCCAAGATCATCTAGAACAGGCCTAAAGCTGAGGACATTAACACACTTCTCTGAGTCTCTGTGCTGTAGTTATGGCTGCTGCTACTTTTAGCTAATTTGTGGGACTAGGGTGACTATGCAGTCTATGCATTGACCTCACCCAGAACATAAGAACTCAGGAATCATGCAATTTTCTGGTTCAATAAATTAAGTAGAAAGTAAGCTGATCAAATTTTTTTTCAAGTGAGAAAGGCACATAAAATGTACCTAAAACTGAAGATGAAGATTACAGTATACGAAAAGAACACTTACAGTTCCTGCTTCCTCCATTTCTAGTACATAAGTAAGACTGTCATTTGGGTTTGTGTTGGCTGGAACACACCATTCTAGTGATAAACTACAGATTCCTGCTTCCTTTAGTTTAGGAGGTGAAGGTGTTGGAGGCATAGTTCCTGATGTATAGAAGACTGCTATTTCACTGAAATGACTGAAAAAAAATAGATTAGGATGGAAAAATCAGTTTCAGGTTTTTATGGAAGAATAACTTTTAAATACTGCAAATAATTTCAATGTACCTGCAGCCAAAGTTATTTTTGGCAGCTAATCTGAATGAGTATTTTGTAGATGCATTCAGTTTAAGGATTTTGTGCTGTTTCATGGTACCTGTATAACAACTTCTGAAGTCTTCACCTTTACCCTTAATAACATATACAAAATGTTAGAATATTATAAAATGGTATGGTTAACAACACAAATTCATAACACTAATAATCATTCACAACCAAGTGCTTTAAAAAAATAAACTGTATACCTCATCCCATTCCAAAACGAAGCTGTTTATTTTGGAACCATTATAATTGGAACCCTAAAAATATCAGAAAGATAAAATTAAGATGGGCTATTTTTACTATGGCATACAAATATTTACATGCTATGTAGATTGTGTACATATGTACAATGTATATAAATTTAAAGTGATATAAATTATTCTAAAATTAATCTGCTGATAATTTGTTTTAAAAATAATCCAGATTTTAAAGTTAAATGTACTTTACTCAGTTTATAACAAATATCCAGATTCTATGCTTTGTTGTACTTTTCAAACTGTATGCAATGAAGAAAACAAATACTTAAGTAAATCAAGAGGTAGATTTTATTGGTAATCATGGTTATAAATAACTAACAGGTTGTAGAAATTGAGAATTCTGTTTTTGTTAATTATTGAAATTATTATTGACATATCTCAACTTATTGAACACTTGATCTAGACAGAAAGAAGAGAAAGATTACTGTGAAGAAAAAATGCCAGGGAAATAGATCAGATGAAGCAGGCATAATTCCATATTTAAAATTCAGGTTATAGTAGAATGAGTATTTTGAAATTGTGTTGAGGTGCTTTTGCCAGTAAAATCCTTACTTTCCACTGTAAATTCAGGCTATTCTTCGATCGGTTAATCAGTTTGGGTGCAAGTGGAGGGTCTGGTTCACAGCCTGGTGTTGTGAAGTTAACCACTTCAGACACAGTTTTGTGTTCTGAGCCTCTTATAGTTGTGACTCTAAAAATGTAATGAGGATAATATCTGTAAGCTGTTAAAATTAAATCACAAACTTGAGTTTCCAGACAATTTTCCTAAGAGTTAATCAAAAAACATTTGCTGATAGAACAAAGTTGGGTCCTTGAAGATGTCTACCAAAGCACCCTCTTATCTGTTCTAAATGAAAAAAGCGAACTAATGCTGGATTTGGAGGGTTTTCTTGAAGCTTGAAGGAAAGGTCAGTTTGGGGGCAAATAGCTAGGCTGACTGTAGGACTTTTAAAGTAGTGAACTGAGGGAGTTTTGGCCCACAACATGCTGGGGGTAGGTTATGCAGGATGGAGTTCTTACCTTATAAAATAGCCCATGGATGGTTGCAGATCATGTAGAGTAAATGTAACTTCATTACCACTGTGAAGATAACCTTTGTTTGTAATGGATCTATGCATATTTAAAAGATAAGTAAGCAGTCCCATCTTATATATTCAATTGATAAAGAAGCATGATTTTCCTTGAAATTTGATAACTTTAACCCATTTTTATGTGATATTAATAATTCAAAATACCTCATTTGCATGTCAAATTAACATAGCTTTCAGAAATAAAATTTTATCATTTTACTGCTGCATACTCTTTACACTGTAATAGCATGGATTTGCTTTTAATTGGCTTATTTTAAATAGTGTAGATATGAAAAGTCTCAAAGACACCATGTGTCATGAAATGTATTTATTCTGTCACAATGCAACTTTTCTGGGGTTGGATCCTGTCTAATTCTATTGAATTAGAATAATTATATTCTTATACTTAAGTCTTTCTGAGCAAACAGTCACAAATACCCAGATGTACTTCACCACCTTAAGGAACTCCTTCAGGCTCTAGATTCTAAAATACCCTCCAAAGAAGCTAAATAATTGAGACTTTTAAGCAAAGGCCACTCAGAGTGATCAGAGGTGCAGGCAAGTATTTTCTTTTCTTTCTTTCTTTTTTTTTTTGCAGTTCTGGGAGGCATGTTTATAAAACAAAACTAATAATTTTGTAAAGTACTTAATACTGGAAAAAGAAAACCATGGTAATGCATGCAGTTTTCACCACATTTTACACTTTCCCATCCCCTCAACCAATATATAAGATTGTGTACTGTGATTCTTAAATTTAAACATTTTAGCTGCTCATTATAAAAGAAATCAAACTTTACACAAGGTCAAGTTTTCACTTTGAGTCTCTGAATAAAGATGAAAAATTCTGGAAAATAAAGTTTAAGATATGTTTTTCAAAGTATTGTATAGGCAGCTCTATGATCTCTGACTTATTGTCTAGTTGTTTGGTACTCATAGGAATTTCTCTTCCTTACCCACTTGGGATTTTCTTCCTACTGTACCTCTCTTAGCTTACTCTTTTTCAGACTGCATATCTCCATCTGGTCCAGAAGTAGTTGGGCGGGGGACTGGGTATGCTTCTGTTATGTCCTGTACTGCATCCTCCTGAGCTCATCCTGCTACTTTAGCCTTTACCTTATAACTACCTCCTGTAATCAAATATTCATGAGAGTCCAAGTCTTAAATCTCCATTGTAATATAAAGATCTTGCTTGTGTACCCACAAAAATTTCCCCCAAATGACCTAAGGGCAAAATGAGAAGGAAGAAGTGCAGGGTTTTATTTTTCCTTGTCTAATAAGAAGTCTGCAAACTGAAGCGAACAGACCAGTTGATATAGAAGATGCACCTTCAGCTCTAACATACTTATGATCCAGTGAATTTTGTGGACTGATGTGGTAACCTACCACTACTTAGAAAACTATTTCTGTAGAAAAATACATTCAATACTTAGAAAAAATTTCTGAGAAACCTTTAGAATTTAGCCTAGATATAAGTTGAGATCTATATGCTTAGATAGCATTATCTAAATTAGATAGAAATCAGATAGAATTGAAGTATGAGAAATGATTAAAAAGACTTACATATAAATGTTTTTAAATTTTCCATTTTTACCACTGTTAGATATTGCCAATTCAAATGTTACAGGAGCTTTAGTATGATCACATTTCTCAGAACCATGCAGATTCCATGAAATAACAGCAGATCTTGTTTGAATATCAGAAACCTAAAATAATAAAAATCCAAACAGCATACTTAAAAATTATAACCTATGATTTATAATATAGTCTTTCCTTAAGTCTTATTTGATGTTAAGTATATTGTTCTTCCCATATTAGGTACTTAAATATTGTGATTGAACAATGAGCTATTAATTCTATATTTAACAATGCCACACTTACTAGATTGCTAAAGGAGATTATGAAATTTTAAGCAGGTAAAAATACCAGTGATTATGCAGGTTTTAGACTCAGAAAATAAATTAAAAGAAATACTTAAATATTCATCTCAGTTACTTACAACAGGTTTCTCAATATTGAAACAGCATGATTTTCTGTGTTCTGTTTTGTATTCTAAAAGTAAAAAAAGACCCAAAATGAAATATTACATTGGCAAAATGAAAACGATTAGATTTCTATTATCCCACTATAAATATATTGTTGTCAAGAGAACACCTAATAACAATTCACATTAAAAGATTTAAAAGAACCAGTTCAAAGTGTATGATATTAATATTAAATGAATTCTAGCAAAAGATGAGGAAAAGTCCTCAATTTAAATAAAATCATATGAACTGGTTAGGATTATAATTTGCAGTGTTTCACTGGCAGGCAAATAGAAAAATTGTGGGGCATACCCATTTTGCATGAGAATAATTATTTCTTCATGTTTTTGTTTGTTTTAGCAGTTCTGGGAACCAAACCCAGGGCCTTGTGCATAGTAGGCAAGAACTCTAACACTAAGCTACATTCCTTATTCTCTTCATGATTTTAAAAGGCAAGATAATGGCTGGTGGAGTGGTTCAGTGGAAAAGCACCTGCTTTCCAAGCATGAGGCCCTAGGTTCAAGCCACAGTGCTGCCAAAAAGTGTGTGTGGGGGGAACAGGAAAATTGTGCTTTTGCATACTACTCAGCCTTAAAAAAGGGGTATATCCTGTTATTTGCTGTAACACAGATGAACCAGGAGGACATTACACTAAGTGAAATAAGTCAAGCACAGGAAGACAAATACTTAATGATCTCATTTATATGTGGAATCTAATACAGTTGAACTTATAGGAGTAGAAAATGGAATGATGGTTACTGGGGATGGAGGTGAGGTGGGGAGAAGAGAATGAGGACTTGTTGATCAAAGGATATAAAGTTTCAGATAGGATGGATAGGTTTTGAGAAATATTGCACACACCAAGGTGACTACAGATAATAATAATATATTGTATATTCAAAATAAGAGTAAATTTAAATTATCTCACCATAAAAACTGATAGGTGAAGTGACTGACACGTCAATTATCTTGATTTAATAATTCCATGTCATATTCGTATATCAAAAAATCACTGTGTACCCCATAAACGTATACAATTATTGTCAATCAGAAATAATATTAATAAAAAATTTAAAATAAATTAGAGAAATAATTTAGGAGTAGGATTACAAAGAAGACAAGATGAAATGGAAGCAGAAAATAAAACTTAAATATTTAAAATGTACCAAGATTCCTCAACATTAGGATGTGGATATTCATTGGCAAAAAAACCAAACTCCTGGTTTTACCTTTTCGTGCTGCATTTGATAATTGGCTCTTGCTTTGTTTTCCACCTGATTTTTGCTTGCCCTCTCCGCCTCCTTTAGCATTCTGCTTCTTTCTATGATTGCTCTCAACCTGAGCCTTGGCAGCATTGGATGTGCTGGGAGTACGGGAAGTACTGAGAGAATTATCAATGGCAGATGAGCTGGGAACATTTTTAGAGATGGAAGTGTCAGGCACTCTGTCAGAAATAGAACAGCTTGGAGTAGCACTTATGTCAGAGGTGGCAGTCTTGGGAACATAATTAGTGCTGGAAGAGCCTGGAACACCATTAGTGGTGTCAGGGCAAAAAGAAGTGTGTGAGATGGAAGTGCTAGAGGCGTGGTCAGTAGAAGAAGTGCTGGGAGTTTTGTCAGTGATGTAAGTGTTTGGAGTATTGTCAACAGCATTGGTACTAAGAGAATTTTCGGCAGGGCAAATGCTCAAAGTGTTATTCACAGTGGATGTGCTCAATGTATTGTCAGCAGTGTCCTTGGGTGGAGCATTGTCCACAGTGTAAGTACTTGGAGAAGGAGAAGTACTTGACAACTCATTAGCTTTGTTCACAAGCATAGAGCTATTCTTGTGTCCACCAACTTGGCGTTCTGTCATTTTTTTCTTCATACATTCTCCTATCTTCACAGCCCTTTCTTCAAATTGGTTATAATTTGCTTTTCCAGGAGAATATGTTTCTAAAAGAGACAATGGAATGATGTTTAATAATTATAAAATTATGTACCTCAAGTTCTTTTTTACTTCACCGACCAAGTAGCATTGATAACTCATGCTTTACTTTTAAAATGTTTTCTTACTTTGCTTTAATACAGATATTAGATTTAAGAAAAGTATGTATTACCGTGATGCTCTTGGTACATAAATGTTGCTGCTGGTGGTGGTGGCGGTGGCAGCAGTTGCTGTTGAACAGGTTCTTGGATGTAAGGCAGTGGAAATTCCCCTTGAGCTCGGGGATACATCAGTTGAGGGGCTTGTGAATACATAATAGTGGATGGTGTTATGAAGTGTGGTGCTTGTATAGGAGCAGGCACAGGTGTGTGATAGTCAATTGTCTGAGGCACAATGATGATTTTGCGAATTCCATTTTCTTCCACTACCTAGGACAGAAGACAGAATCATATCTATATCTATATCTATATCTATATCTGTATCTATATCTATAATATCTATCAAGGTTTTTTCTGCTAAACTTTGGATTTACATCCTATGCTGCTTATTTAGAAACCTAAAGCATCAAAAATCAATAATAAAGTAAAACTAACCAAGCAGAAGGCATATAGGTAGCTTTTAGAGTTAATTCTGATAGTTGAAAAGCTTAAAGTGTAAGAAAGTATACAATTAAAAGTCTCCCTCCTAACCCTTATCCACTTAATGCCCCCAATAGCCAGCTACTGTTAGTATCTTAAAAATCCTTTCACATTTTCTTTATTTCTATATAAGCAAACAAGAATGCAGATTACTTTTCCTTCTGTTCATTACATAAAAGGTAGCATTATTTACACTAGTCTGTGCTTTTTTTTTGGTACAACATATCTTGAACCGTCTTCTATATCAGTATATAGTTTCTTATATTATAAGGATGTATCATACAGTTGCTTACTGACAGGCATGTAGATTATTTCCAATCTTTTGTAATTACAAACAGTATTGTAAGGAATGACATTATACATATATCATTCCAAATTTGTAAATAAAAATTCATTAAAGTGAAATTGCTAAATTAAGGAATGTATATACTTGTATTTTCACTAGATATTGACCAATATGTAATTTTATTTGGAATTAAACTATTATATTGACTTATTTAACATGTTCTTTGTCTTCACAGCTGGGCAGTAGACACATTGCATAAGCCACAAAGGCAAAATCTATGATAGAGCATAAAAAAACATACTTCAGTTATTAAATTTCCAGGGCTATGGAACATCTTATCAATCTCTATAGGAGTCATACCTCCCTGCCTACTTTAGATGGTTAATAAGTATTTGAGGAATTTTTAAAAAAGAACCCTTAGTAGTTTGAGAATGAAATACTGAACTGAAATTACTAAGTGATTTTAATGACTGAAGGATAAATATTATCAGAACCATTACTATAGCAATTGTAATAGGTAATTAAGATGGATTAACATACTCAGAAACAAAAAAAAATAGAAGGTTACTGAATATGAAGTGATCTGAATTCATTAGACAAATTAGTCATCATTTGCAAGGCAACCTAAGGTGGGTTTGTTTAAAAAAAAATCAACCACTTTAAACAATTACTTTATTCTTGTTTTTTGGTGGTTTACTGGCATTTGAACTCAGGGCCTCACCCTTGCTAAGCAGGCACTCTACCACTTAAGCCATTCCACCAGCCTAAACAATTACTTTTAAAGGTTTGGTTAAAAGCAGTTGCTTTTTAGCAATGATGATAACAAAGCTTGGAGATACAGCTCAGCGGTAGAGAGAGCCCTTGGCCTAGCATACATAAGGCTCCATCTCCAGCAGAGCAAGAAAACAATTATTAAAACAGTAAAATGAAAGAATAGTGTTCCAGAGTTCTCTTACCATACAGTGACATAGTGAAAAATGTTAAATGATAATTTATAGCTAAACACCAAATAAAAACCACACTAGCATACCTGAGATATGTAACCAGGAGGAAGATATATTGGTGGCAAAGTACCACTTGGTGACATCAGAGGTACATCAGCAGGTCCTAAGAGAATTATTAATAATAAATAGTGTAATAACTTTAAACAAAGTCCATTACAGAGACAGCTAACTTCTCATGGTTAAAATCACCATTGAGCTTTAACAATAGCCAGCCATTTTAAAGTGTGTTGTTTACTCACAAAAGCGACTCTGTCAGAGTACATATGAATCACTGAAAATTCATCATGACTAATGGAAAACAATCAAGTTACATAGTGGGTGTTGGGTAAAATTTACATTATAAAACAAAGTTGACAAGTTTATTGCTAATGAACTATTAGTCTTCTGGTAGTTCTTTCTCACTTACCACAGTTATATTTTGGTCTCACTCTGTACCATAAAATATATTTCTTATACTGATATCATATAGTAAAACTTAAATCAATTTTCATTTTAAGGGTTCCCACAGTAACACTAAAGTGAGATAGTTTTTAGGAAACTATATTATAAAGAAGGACTCAGTACTTACTACTCATGTGATGCTCTACTTTTATACTAGGCATTCTTACTGTCTTAAATATATACTTGTAAAGCAACTAAAATACAGTACAGAATAGACTTTTATATGTCATCATTCTTTTGTTTACCTGAAATTTTTATAATTAGTACTTAGTTCTAAAGATATGTTTGGCTTTGAAGTCCTCAAATGGCAATTTATTTTATTTTTTTTCCTGAGAGCCACTTATTCATTTCCTAAGATTAGGTACAATAGCGACTGCATTTTCAAAATTATCAGAGCCATACAGATATTGGAGTTTAAGGATGAGATCCAATTTGATAGGAATCTGTTAAACTATAAACCAGTCTAATGACACAAATTTTCAGGCAATTTATTTTTAATAATGAGAAGTTAATAAATATGAGTTTGTGATAAATTATACACAGAAACCATATAAAATTTGTTGCTAGATGATAATATTTTTAGAAATTCTTAAGACAGTTCAAAATCACTTTAGGATACAAAATAATTGTTATAAGAACAAAATAATCATCTCAATTTGAAATAGTTAATAATAAATTTATAGCTTTATATTTATAGCTTATTAGCTTTATTACTTATTTTAAGTTGAGGTGATTAATTTTATACAAGAAAATTTATTATCTATAATTGTATATGTGGAATTAAATATATTTATGTAAAATACTGATTTATATATTATTTTATATATATCCCTTTCCTATACATTATTATATAGAAAGTGTTTAAGTGTCTAGTACAGTGCTGCTACATGCTAGAAATATTTGAATATATGAATGGATAAATGAACTGTCTGAAGGCTTCATCTGAAGGAGAATAGCTTAAAAATATAATCAGTTAAACAAACACTGAATGTTCATATGTATATAATTGACACATATTTATATTACATATACCTAGTTTTAGTACTCTGACTACACACATATGTGGTTATATGAAATGTTAGCTTTTAACAGACTTTTTTTTAAATTAAAAGTGTATGTATAGGTTTTGAAATTTTTTAAAAGGGAGAAAATACTGTTAGGAAGAGATTATTATTTTTTTTTCTCGTTTATTCATATGTGCACACATTGTTTGGGCCATTTCTCCCCCCTACTCCTGCTCCCTCCCTCTCCTCCCCACCCCCCTTCATTTTCAGGCAGAATCTGTTCTGCTCTTATCTCTAATTTTGTTGAAGAGAGAGTATAAACAATAATAGGAAAGACAAAGCATTTTTGCTAGTTGAGATAAGGATAGTTATACAGAGAGATGCGTAGAATTGCTTCCATGTACACATGTGTTACATCCCAAGTTGATTCATCTCTAACTGACTTTTTCTCTAGTTCCTGATCCCCTTTTCATATTGACCTCTGTTGCTTTAAAGTTTCTGTATTATGTGAATATTTTTTGCCTCATTCTGTTTATCAGTTTTAACAATCTGTATAAATGCATTTTAGAACTGGTAGATAGTGCGCTTGAATTTATTTTTGATAGGCATGTATATTAAAATGTACATTAAAACATTATTTAAATTTGCAAAAACACTTCTATATGCTAGATATTGTATGTAAAACTCTATTAAAAATACACCACATATCCTTAAGTTTCAGGTTGCCTTTTATGGACTTATATTTTGATGTAGACATTATAAGAATGTGCAATATAGTCAAAATTTTTTACTGCGTTTTGAGATTCTCCAACTTAACAACTGTGCCAAAGATCTCAACAGACATAAAAGATTGTCCTGTGTATTTACTAGTGATACATCAACTTTTTCAAAGCTTTAGCACAGGTCATACGGTGGGGTAGTTGCTTTAATTTCCATATTAAAGTAAAACAAATAGTGCCTTTAAAAAATAAAATGTAAATGGCAATCAATATCTCCTGTCAAGACTTCTTCAAATGGAATTTGTAGTTAGAAAAGCAAGATGAATCCTAGTTGGTCTGTTGAGCTCCTATAAGGATTATATTAATTTAAGAATATTAAGTCTAGCTCAAAACCAAAAGCTATTAGTGGGTTTTAGTAATTTCACACTAATATTTAAATTCATTCATTTTAACATACAATAACACAAGTTTAATTATACTTAGACTTACCTTGAATATTCTGAATGGTCCCATCATCAGACTTTATGGTAAGGGTTTCCCCAGGGTTAACTTGTACCAATATAATCTAGAAATAAATAATTCTTCAATGATATATTTTTCTGTTAGTTAATCTATGAAAAAATCATAATTTTCCTTTTGAATAATATTTAGACCCACTAGTTCCATGTATCTCAGAATGCTCAAGGAGAAGAGTACAAGTGGATCAATGAACACTTAGGGAAAATTAGGAAGAATAGTTCCTCCCCTGACTAAGTAAAACTTACCATAGTCATAGAAAATAGGTGCACTGAAATGGAAAGACCAACTTCCCTTCTATCTCCCTCCCCCAAATAAAATTCCTTAAAACAAAAAACAAAATAAAATTCTTATCTGAAGATAAAGCTCAGACATACTTGTACCCAGTACTGAGGACAAGAAGGCCATTTGGTGTATCTCTTGGGATGAGTCATACTTTGTGGATAATTAGTAGTATGCTGTGTTGCAACAGTGTTGTCCAGATGATAATTTTCCATCTAGTAAAACAGTAGCAATTTTAATTTCTAAGAGCTTTTTTTATCTCAATCATTTTTTGGGGAAAATTATCAATTAACTTTTTATTAGCAATTATCAATTGTACAAAATGATGAGCTTCATTGTGACATTTTCATACATGAATATATTTTGGTTTTGCTAAGCTAAAAGACAATCTTTGCTTTTTTTCTGAAATTCAAGAGAAGCTAGTGATCTTTTTTTACATGAAATATAGGACTTCCCTTGAATAGATTAAAGAAGTAGTAAATGCTAAATCTGAACTTCACTTTCTCTTTCTAGAAACCAATCTTATACATATAAGCAATTGCTACTCAAAACAAAATACTATTAAATATTAGAAAGTCATAGCTGTGAATGAGTATGAAGGAACTTTAGTTTGCATTAGTCATATTTTTAAAAAATACATTGGAAGAAACTTTAAATATAGACTTTCAGATATAATACTAGGACTTTCAAGCTGTTCAAGGGAGGACAAAAAATAAACTCAAAAGGAAATTATATGTAGACTAAGCTAGTGTTCAGTGTCTTAAGTGATTTTAAAAGGCTACAAGGACTATAAACCTATGTTGATGAAAAGGCTAAAAACTTCCAAAATAAGTGATGAGTTGTATAAGTGACACATTTTCTAAATAAAAGCAAATACTAGATTTAAGAGCATTTTAATCACTTATAATGAAAAAAAGATATAAAACTACTCTTACCTGATGCATGGGATCCCCACTGATAATTGGAGCTATAGGAGGTATTTCAGTAAGAGTAGGTACAAGCTGATGTTCCATCACATCTAAAAAAGATTGGCTTTCACAGTAAGTTTTGTTTCTAAAAAGAAAATGAAAGTTTACAGATTAAGTGAAGTCACAGTCATGGTTTTAAATGATATAACCTGACAAAATACTTCTGAGAAAATCCATCTTAATTTTTTATTTTGAGTGAAATTGTTTTATGGCAACATTTCAAAATAATCATTGATCATCACTGATGACAGAGTATAAAGCTTGGAGCTAAGGGATTTTGCCTGATTGCTCTTCATTCATGGGATGACAAAGATAGCTCCATTTCACAGCATGAATAATGTTTTAGTTAAACAAATCATTGGTTATTCGATCTCCCCATACTGAGTTCAAACAATTGATTTACAATCTATGATGTTCATTACTTAATAAGACTTCATATTGCTTAGATAGCTGTAAGAATGAACTAAATACTTTTAAAAGTTACAAGATCATAGAAATTTACCTTAACTCTCGCAGATACTAAATCTCAGATACTAAATCTTAAACATAATCCAAATCTTTGAATCCAAACTTTTAAACTTAAACTACTTTCCAGGTTGAAATATTTCAAGCGTAGATATCACTGAATGACAAAATATATTGTAACTATCTAGTTCTCAATTCCATAAACACTTGGGCAAAAATCAGAAAGAAAAATATGATTATTTTGAAGGTTGAGAAATAGGATACTCAAGAGGGAACCTCTTTGGAACTAGACAAGTCCTCTAAATGAAGTGCACTGTTGGGGTTTCATAATTCCTCAATATAAAGTATATGAACTATATCATAATTCTAGCCACTACCTACATCATTTCCTCATGAAGTTTTTTAATGTAGTCCTAGGAAACTTTTTATTTGTGATACATGTTTTCGTAATGAAAGACATGATTTTTTGAAAAGAAAACTGTTTTGGAGTCATAAAGAAATATGGAGTATTATCTAGCAGGAAAACATACATGTTTTCATAGGTTAGGGAAATAGGAAATAGTTACCAACTAAATGTTTAAAAATATCTACTCAACAGTGACAAGCACTTATGTTAATTTAAATCTGTCTTTTGTCACAAAAGTACTGGTTTCATTCAGGGCAAAACTCATTGCTTCCTAGTTCATTCTAGTGGCTGGATTGGTCAAGATTTAAACTATAACCTAAATGATATTTAAAAATGCTGCCTGGCTATCAACTCCAAAATCTCTCTTTCTGTCTCACTCAGCTTCTGTCTCTCTCTATATATCCTTTCCCACCCCTTAATGTGTTCGTTTTCATCAAAACTTCCAATCTTTACTGCACATAATGTTAAATTCATAGGGTTAATACTTCATCTCGTCATCTATTCTGTAGTTGTGGACCAGTTTAGGTCTAGAATTAGTTTCATTCTTAGGTGACATCCATATGCCAATAGGCAACCTGAGGGAGATAACTACCCTTCAGTACAAATTCGCAAGGAGGTTTTATTTGTTCTGAAACTAAAGTTAATTGGTATTAGATTCCCTAAAACATAAACATAAAAAATTCCTATACCTTAACCAGTCACAACTATATAGGATTAAGTACCCCTTTTATTTATTTTAATTTTTATTAGTATATGATAGTTGTACAGGAGGATACATTGTGATATATACATATGTGCTCAGAATATGTCTTAGATTTACCCCCTCCATCATTCTCTCTCATCCTCATCCCACTTTCTTAGAACAATTTCAACAGGTTTCATTCTTCTATTTTCATATATGTATACAAAATACATCTACCATATTCACCCTCTTTCACACTTTCCTTATGCCCACCCTACTCCCACTGATACTCACCCCCAGAAAAGACCTATTTTACCCTCATCTTTCATTTTTAAAAAGTGTATATTGATGGTTCAAGGGAGTTTCACCTAGGTACTTCAGGCCTGTATATATTAAGTACTGTTTTTAGATTATTATTTTAGTTTTATAGGTTAAATTATATATAAGGAATGAAATTTCCTTTTAGCACATGGAAGATTTTTTGTGTTTTCTCCTTAGTTTTGGTCATTAATGTGATCATTTAACGATTAACTGCTAAACTAATGTTTAGATATTCAATTTCTTAAAGATACTATGAATAATTAATTATATAAGAACCTCCAAAACTTAAAATTAAGAATGGCATCAGAATTATTTTCATGAGAATATGTTTATTCTCTTTAGTATACACACTAAAAAGTTAAAGTTTAGAAGCTATAGAATTGAACTTTTATAGTTATATCAACATTACTACAGGCAAAGGTGGAATAAAGGCAATATAATGTAATTTTCTTATCTAGAACCTAATTTAACATCTGCTTTAAAAACAGCTTTCATCCATTATACAAGAGTGAGATAAATAACTACATAATGAAGGGCAGTCTGACAAAGACTTGGTTGCCAAGGATTTTTCTTTCAAGTGTAGAGAATTTCTAGGGTTGCCTCTCTTCTAACATAATCTATTTTCCACCTCATTAGGTAGGTCAATTAACTACTCTATAAGGTGAAGTACCTTTTTCAATGCAGCCTTAATACTTTTGCTTTTCAGGCTCTTTAAATCTCCTGAAAAAATCCCATAGAAGCTTCCATTTTGCTGTTCTATTCTCCTCACAAATTTACCATTGTTCTCCTGCTACTTTGTACTGTAGTTGGGCTATAAAAGTACTGCTCTGATAAGAAACAGCTCTAAAGAAAGAAAATGCCACATTAGAAAAAGTACAAAATGTTGACTAGCATTTCTGCAATTGAAACTGAAATCCCCTAAAATTCATCTTAATAAATTCTCTGCATAGGAGCAAAAATAATTAACTCTAGCTGAAACAAGGAATTATAGAACACAAAATTAATATAAGGTTTTTTTAGAAGCAGAAAAAGCTTTATAAATTGGTGTGGAAAATGTTAAAATAGATATACTTAGGCTTCCTAGTAGTCATTTAAAAGTCTAATTCTAAAATTACAAATAACTGTTACTAAAACTGGAATTATTTAAAAAAAAACCTTCTAGAATAAACTCTTGCTAAAGAATTGCAGTTTATATTTAACTTTTAGCTTGATATACAGCATATTCCACATTCTCTTGACATCAACATTAATTATTTAAGATAGTGATAAGGCAAACTGAATATTGGTGAAAGAAAACATGTGATCCTAATATTTTATTATTTTAGTTTTATCTCAGAGAAGGTAAATTGTAGAGTTTTATAGCCGCAAGTCTGATAGTCAAAAGACCTGAGGTCAAATTCTTGTTTTGCCCCTTATTAGGCAAAACAAAGAGTTTTGTTTGTATTCTACATTGCTAAGTAGATAGCAGGCACTTAAGAAACCCCAAACAAAGCCAGGCTCAGTGGCTCATGCCTGTAATTTCAGCTACTTGTAAGGCAGAGATCAGGAGAATAGCAGTTTGAGGCCAGGCTGGGCAAAAAGTTAGATCCCATATCAATAAACAAGCTAGACATTGTGGTGCATGCCTGTGATCCCAGTTATATAGGAGACATGGGTAGGAGGATCTTGGTCTCAGGTCAGCCTAGGCAAAAATGTGAGACCCTGTTGAAAACAAAATAACTAAAAAGAAAAAAATGCTGAATAAATGATGAACATGAAGATATACTATTTTAGTAAGCAATCATTTGTAAATATTCCTATTTACAAAGTGCTCAAAATGAAATACTCAATTTTCAAGGAAAGCAGAACATATTAAATAATATATTCAATGTCTAAAGGAACTATTGTCTTGAAGATCACAGATTTCTCATAGATGCCTAAGATGAATCATGCAAATGCTTCAAAGTTAAAAATAAAAAATTGGGGGCTTGGGATGTAGCTCAGTTGTAGAGCACTTGCCTAGCATTTACAAGACCATGGGTTCAATCCCCAGCATAATAAAAAAAGAAAAGAAAAGAAAAATTCCCACTTTAGATACAAAATTAGGCCTATAGAAATCATGCAGGGCAAGCATACAAGGATTTATAAGTAGCCAATATCAGGGAAATCTATTTTATTTAAACCAAAAAAGTAAAATTGTCTACTATTATCTATTGAAAGTGCATTCCAACTGAAATTTCTCATAAATACAATGATTGGATCAAGATCCTGAGGGATACATCCTTGGGGATGATGCAAAATTACCAATACTTCTAGCTTTTCACTAAATAAGAGAGCACAAAGAGCTCAGTCAACATCAGATGACATAGTCAAAGCTTACCTCCAGGCTCCTTTCAGCTCAACCCAAGTCCCTGTTTTAAAAGACCAGTTTAATTCTAGGCTAAGGCTGGAATCTACACCCAGTAAAATTTCATCATCTTAAGAAATTTGCACGTATTTTTGATTGACACAATATTTGTACATATTTATGTAGTACAGTGTGAAGTTTTGATTTATATATACACTGGGTAGTCATCAAGTCAGGGTAATTAGCTTATCCATTACCTTAAACTTTTATCATTTCTTTACGGTGAGTACACTCATATTCCTTTCTCCTATTTTGAGATATATAACACAGTATTGCTGGTTATATTTACCCTATTATACACTGTCTTTTAACTCACAGAGATATGTGCTTATTTTTTCATAAATGACTTCATAGCGTATCGAAAGAGGTTTCATCAAAGAAATCAAATGATAAAAATAAAAGTAGCAACTAATAAAAATAAAATAACAGATAACATATATTGCACTTTTGCATATACTAGGCACCTTTCTAAGCATTATTAATGCATCAACTCATGTAATCCTTACAATTACCAATTAAGTATGCATTTTATTATGTTGTTATTATGTATTGATGCTATATATATTGATTATATTAGATGCTCAATAGCATCTAATATGTGGTTGGTTTGTGCTTGGTATTGTGTGAGATACAAGGAAATGTACAGTATCTTTCTTTTGCCATCTATCTGCCTATTCAGAAGTTTCAAAGGTAAGTTTTTCCTTTTTAAAAATTTGAATGTAATGTGTTTATTTTTATAGTTGCCTTAGCACAATTTGTAAAAGAACGGAGACCAAAAGTGTTTTTTGTCAGGATATTTTCTCTATGTTATAAGAAAGAAAATAAACATCTTGGTACCACAATTACTATTTCTTTCACGTCATTCTAGTAAGTTGCATCTAAATATTTTCATTGGATGTCACTTTTTAAGGATGGGTAAATATTCACAGGAAAAATTGTTTGGATTCATTAAAATAAAGTTAAGAAGGTGAATATGGTTGATGTACTTCCTATACAAGAATGAATGCAGAATTTTGAAAACTGTTGAAATCACCATAAGAAGGGGACTAAGGTAGAAAGAAGAAAAACAAAGAGGATGAACCAATTCGGGTTATAACACATATATACATGAAAATGTCACAAGGAATCTCCCTATATAGCTATCTTAAACAAACAAAAATGACTTTTTTCTAAAACAGAGAACAGGAAGGTAAAACAGGTCCTGCATGGGGGTTGGTACCAGTGTGTGTGGAAGGATATAAGGAAAGGGTATAGGAGGGTGAATGTAGTGGAAATATTATGTACTCATGCATGAAAATGGAAAAATGAGACCTGTTGAAACTACTCCAGGAATGGAGGAGGGGGGATAAAGGAGAATGATGGAGGTAGTAAATTCAACTATGATATATTGTAAGCACTTTTGTAAATGTCACAATGTACCCCTAGTACAACAATATGATAATAAGAAAAAGTAGTTTTGGGATAATAAATCCAAAACAAACTGTTGAGTTTAGAAGTGAAATTGTATGTAGCCCATAAATGCCATCTATCTGCTTGCCTGGAAGTTTCTTAAGAATTCCCATCTTTCCACCTCTACTCCTCCATTGTCTTTTAACTTAGTTCATTTTTCTCCTCCATCACCAGCATTCAATTTTCAACAAGAAAGGATTTTAATATACTTTCTCATTCCTGTGTTTTAATAATAACACCGTAGGAATATTCTTTTTTTTTTCTATTTGTCTTCTCGGATTGGCATTTCAACTACATGTTGAATGAAATTTCTGGGTACATTAATTACTATTTTATAAGAATATTTCTTTGGGAAAATGCACAAGGGTGTTCAGATTACTAAACCTACACATTTTTAGGACATATCTGTTTGTTAAATTAGGGCCACTTATGGAAAACAAAATGATAAATTGAATATTATGAAACATTAGAAAATAGACAATAAGTTGCAGAATTAGTCAGGAAAAGGAGAGATCAATGATGATTGAAATTACAGATAAATGGGACTTGAAGTGAGCTTTGAAATATGTATTTATATTAGCAAACCTCAATGGCCTCTTATTATCTTATAAATGTTTAACTAGGTTAATATATATATATATATATACACATATGCACACACAAATGAAGTATATATCTAATAAAATAAACACAAAATTTTGATAGAAAATAAGTATACAAATACCTTGGCTACAAATTGTAAAATAAACGACAATATATAGAATTATTAAATGGAATAATCTTTTAAATACTGAAGAATACAAGTGTGAATTCTCTAGATCAATTACTACAGGTTTAACTTTAAAATTTCCTTTCATAAAATTGGAGGGCTATTAGTAACTGTCCTCTTGCTTCAATTGTGGTGCATCCCATTCAAATAAGGACTTCTGAGGCCATGAAATTATTATTATACAAATACGAACCACACCATAGTCATCAGTGGAATTTATAGCAGTCTTTGGAGATTGTAGAAGATCAATGATAGTACCAAGCCAGACACAAGCCAGATATATGCATATAGAAACATTATATATATATATACATATGTATACATATATACATATGTATAATCTGTCATGACCCCTAAAAATTTCAAAACTATTTGTCTTGAGAAATATGTATTTATAATGTTTGAATAATTATGGTTTGGCAAATAAATTTTTCAGAAACTTGAAGGAAGAAAAACTATTTCTTAGGGAAAAAAGTCACATACAAATTATTTTTATTGTGCCATTCTCTCAACCTAAAGCCAGGCAATGGGTAGGTTGATGAGAATATATTCTGAGAAAACATACATAATTAGGTTAAAATGATAAAGAATAAATGTCAAGATGTTTCCCTAAAAATGGATACAAGAGATAACATTGAAGAATAAAATGTAAAAACTTCACACAATTACAAGTATTTTGAAATTGCTACATGGCACTATAAAGAATGGAATTTGTCAGGAGGGGGGAATGGGAACATAATGGGAGGGGTGAACTTGTTTAAAGTACACTGCACACAAGTATGAAACTATCATAAGGAAACCCCCTCATATTATTAAGGTTTGCAATTCAAAATTAAATTAAAAGAAAGAACAGGATTTTTAAGTTAGAGATTTCGAAGCCTAAGGTGGTGGCACACATCACATGTAATTCTAACACTTGGGAGACTGAAGCAGGAAGACTGAGAGTCATAACTCAGCCTGGTCTACAAAGTGAGACCCTGTCTCAAAAAATGGATTTTAATATGCTATAATTACATTACATGGATGAAAACAAAAAAGTCAAAACTCTAATAGAGGTTCTGGCTAATGCTGCCTGCATAAAATACATTTTGAAAGATATTGAGTACAATTTCTAAGAAAATCATATAATTTAAATATCTTTTGAGGATGTCTCAAAGTCAGATAATGTTCAACCAAAAGCGATACAAACAACTCTTACGCAGACTGTATTACCCATCAATGAAACAGGCAGATATGACACATAATTTAAGATATAAATATGATTTCAAATCTCAATAAAGCAACCATACTTAAGGATAGACTTTAAAAGTTAAAACTTTATAACACATATGTACATGGAAGCAAAACTAGGAATCTCCCTATATAGCTATCCTTACCTCAACTAGCAAAAACCCCTGATCCTCCTTATTAATGTTTATACTCTCTTTTCAACAAAATTAGAGATAAGGGCAAAATAGTACCTGCTTGGAAGCGAGGGGTTGGGGGTGAGAGGGAGGGGGTGGGGGGAAAGGGAGGGGGTGAGGGGAAGGGAGGAGTAATGACCCAATCATTGTATGCACATATGAATAAAGGAAAAAAAAAGTTAAAACTTTAAAATAGAAAAATAAAGAATGAATACCATTATAACCAAATACAATGGGAAAATATACAATATATACTGTTGGATAAAAATGACTGAATACAAAACTATACATAGCATGTATGCAAAAAGGACTCGCATTTTCATGCACATGTATATAAATATGCACAGAAAATGGACTGGACATAATATAAGAGTCTTTACCAGTGGTTCTTGGTTGGGTGGATTTATAGGTGACTTACATTTTTAAAATGTATTTCTTCCTATTTCCCAAGCTTTTCTGTTTCACTTTTAAAATTAAAACACAAGCTGTTTTATAAAAAGAGCAAACCTAGGTCAAATCTGCATTTGTATAACAAACAGTGAAATACAAGAATCAATATCCTTTATGGTACCTCATCTCTTAACCCTTCAAAGGCTATGTAAAGTTGGAAGAAATGGTTTTAAAAACAAATATAAAGAAGAAGTGATCTATCATCCAAGTAGTGCTCCTAGCTGAGACTATATATAGAATTTGTGATAAAAAATACTTCTGTAAATATAAAGGTATATAAATTAGAGAAGAAGCTAAAGAAAATTTAAAAATGTACAACCAATATTGGATTATTAATAGAAACCGGGGATGTATGAGATGCCTGCCTTGTCTTCTGAGGCTGATGTCATATTGTTCACGGAGTGTCTTGGTATCACGACAAAATATACACTACAGGAATGAATAGTCATGAGGCTGACCTAGTTTGGCATTTCTCACCCCGCAGCTTCTCCATTAAGAAATACTTATGTTACATTTTTAAAAACTAAGGCCCCCAAGAGAAGCCTGAATTACAAATGTCAGTCATAATTAAGAAATTATGTTTAGCTCTGGCAATGGTTGGTAGGGTCATATGATACATGTGTCATAATTCCTAGACAGACTCATGAGTCTCTATTTGAATGCTGTGACCCTTTGCCCTTTGATGAAATCAATGACACTTTTTGGTAAAACAATTTCAAAGAATGAAGACATAATAAGTTATTATACTAGATTAAGATATCTATAAATACATTCCTTTTGCTGGTGTTATATAATCCCAGTTAAAATTATTTTAATCTTCGAAACCCACTGAATTTCCTGTATGTAATAGCATCGCATTTCTGTAATAGAGGAATAGCATGTCATCATTAAAAAGGATGATTTCAAATGTCACTAATTCTTTAATTTTAGAAAGGCTACTGAATTTATGTTCTCAAATTATCAATGAAAATTAAAGTATGTTGAACATCAAAAAGTGTGACTAAAATAGAACATCTTAAGTAAAACATTGTACATTTGTCATTTCAAAAATGTAAATTTTCACATACCTGAACTATTTAATTAGTGAAACATGTAAGCAGAAAGAACTACTTCCTTTTAGAAAACATAATACAATAAACATAGTATGTTTAAAAAGTTTGCAATTACCAGTTTTCCTTTTAGCATATTTAATTTACTAAATAGTGCAATTAGAACAGAATGAGTTTGTGAAAAATTTTGTTTTCATTCAGAGATGAAAAATATCTGTGATAGTGCCAAACTAATTCTAAATCACAGCAAAACAAATGAAAACAAACAAAAGGGAACACGTACACAAACATAAAATCTCTGTTATATCAAGATTTTTGAGATCTTGAAAGCTGGCAAGTTTAAGAAGCAGATCATTATAAATTTGCTTTTCATCAACTATTTCAGAATAAATTGCATTATGAACTGCAATTTCAATGTATGGTGCTCTTGAAATATAGCAGAAAGCAAACTGAGATTTAGTTTTGTCAGTCTACTTTTACTGGATAATGCACAAAGAACTTAAAGCTGGATGTGGGGATCTAGGATGTCAGGTTTGTATTGATGAACACAGAGCAATTTAAATTACAAGGTTAAACTGATTTTACAATAAGCCCTTGGAGGGTTGAATAAGAGAAATCAGTGCTGTAGAAGGTACTTATTCTTCTGCTAAAATCTGGCTTAACAGTGATGAGCTACACGGAGCCACCTCTGTCTGGAAAGGTTTCAACACAGACACAAAAACAGGTGGAAAAAGTTAAAAAAGTGCACGATTTACAAATTCTGCCAGTCAGGTTTCTCTTTGGTGTAGAATGAAAAAGTCATTATTAGGAACTTTTCAAGTAAATCAATTTTTGAGCTTGAAAAGCAGTGCGAAACAAAGCTTTAAAATGTCGTTAAGGGGAGTTAATTAAAAGTATTCTCAGGATACAAATTATTTTAAATTTGCCATCCTCCATGAACATTTTATTATTTTGTCTTTGATTAAAAAGAATGTATTTATTACACTTGTGGAGAATTAATTTTTCGTTTTCAAGAATTAATTTTCCGCTTCCAAGAATTAAATTTCCGTTGTTTGCAAAACAAACACTTTTAAGGTATCAAAGTACGTCACAAATTGTGGTGGTCATTTACAAAAATAAACCATGAAAGCTCCCTGATATTTCTGTTACCCACTCTATATAACACAGATATTACTTTAAGAATCGAATTTCACTTATATTCACTATGTGGAAAGGCTCAGGCTGGCTCAGGCTGGGGTGGCATGTGCAAGAGCAGGGCGAGGCAGGGGGAGGCTTGGCTGTGGTACCTGGAGGTAGGAAAAGGTTGACCTCTCCCTTTCAGGTGTTGCAAAATTATGAATCAAAGTGTAAGGTTCTTGATTCCTTTGGATATTTGTCAGAATACCGATAAAACCGTTATTAATTTCTTAAATGAATTTGGCATCAGCAGAACTCCTTGAAAACAGTTGTCCTATTGTCAAGTGGTTGCTTATAAAAGGAAAATTGGGAAAGAAAAACTTGCAAGTACACCACTGAGAAAGTCAGACGACTCGATTCAAAGGATTACAACACTGAACACCCATCAAATAAGTCTTAATAATACTAATATGCAGGTAGAAAAAGAAAGGGCATTACCAGTTAAGTTTTTTTAGCTTTAGAAAAGTCAATGATTCACAGAAATGATAACAGGTATCCTCAAGGCGTGATGCAAAAATGAAGGAAAAAACCCCCACAAAGATTTGCAAACAATCTCTCCACCCTAAGCCATAAATACTGATCCCTAGATCAATATTTATAAAAGATGCCCAAGGCTGGACAACGCTTGTGTGTACATTCTGCAAGGCATCTAAATTTCTCCCTTAAATAAAATAATTACCTGGTTCACTTACCAGTCAATGTCTACCATAAAGGAAAGAAAAGAAGGAAAGAAAAAAAGGAAGATAAAGGGAAGAAAAAGCAAAATTAAAAATAGCTCTGTGCAGAAATACACAAAATTTCCCGCAAACAAAACAAAAATTGTCCGACCCCAGGAGAACTAACTGCACATAGAAAACTAAATAGTTGCTGCAAAGTCAACGAGCATAGAAAACACACATAAAATTATTCTCCAAAAGTCAGTCTCTCCTCAGGTATTTTCCGTTCAGGACGGTGCGTTTCAGATAGGAAAAGAGACTGAACAACAGTGATCCATCTAGGATTAAGAAAGATAAAAGACCGAGCTGGAAAAGTAGTCACAAAAACGAGCAAGTGAAGCTAAGCGAAAAAAAGAGGGAGCGGGCGGGACCTACGTGGCCCGAACGGCGGACGCGCGGCACTGAGGGCAGTGGAAGGAAAGTCCATGCGGCACCCTATGGCTGGCGGGCTACCTCGCCTTTTATAAAGTCCGGGTCTAAATGAGGTTTCACACGTAAGAGGAACCTTTGGTCTCCCCTCTCCCTTCCCCCATTCCCGACCCCAAACTCAGAAACAGTTCCCTCCAAAAATATCCCCTCACCTCCTCGAGGCGGCCCCAGCAGCCAGCCGTGTAACCCTATCCATCAGCATCCCAGCAACAGGCGAGCTCGGCCCACCGCGTGGCCCCGCCCCGCCCCGCCCCGCCCCGCCCACCTCACGCCGCCCCGCCCACTTCACCCCTGACCACCCCCCCCAGCCGCGTGCTCTTCGGTGCGTTCCATGGGGTCACTGCACCGGCCGGGCCCCCGCCCCGCGGAGAAGTCTCGGTGGAGTCTGCTCACGCCCCCTTGGCTGGGCCGCCCGCCCTCGTCTCCGAGCACGCCAACAGCCGTTGGAGGCAGAAGAAAGGCACAAAGTTAGGAGCTACAGCAGCAGCTGTCCCGAGCCCAAGCATAACCGGGAGGGGAGGGGCAAAAAAGAAAAAGTGACAGGAAAAGAAAACCAAGAGTGGCTGCAAGCCTGTGGACCCCTCAGTCGCCTCAGCGGGGTCACAGGCCCGCGGCCCCGGGCGGGTAACGACTGACTAACGAGGCCACCAGGTCAGGGGAAAAGGGAGGGAAAGGGGCGGGGGCTGGTCGTGGCTGCTTGACTGACCCCCTCTCTGGGAGCTGACAAAGATCCCATTCTTTTCCATTATTCCCGTCCCCCACATTCACCATGTTGGGTCGCTTCTGTGCTTTAAGCACTTGGGTGTCCCCAAAACTGGACGCCTCTTCTAAGGTGTGCAAGTAACAAGGAGGTAGCTCGGGAAGAACTGGGGGTGGTGGATTGAGCCGCTCCTCGACCAGTTTGGGGTCAGCTGTGAGCAGAGCACTCCCCCTGCTTCTGAGCGCTGGCCAGGGCAAAGGGAGCCCCTATGAGTGCCAGACTCTGCGACGGGACGCTTCTTGAAATGCATTGCTTCCCTTCTCCCAGGAAGGTGATATAACCGAGCAAAAAAAAATTTTTTTTCCTGCTGGCCCTTCTGTGTTGCAGCTCCGTTAGCATTTGTCCCTAGTCCCTAACAGGAGCGAGGCCAAGAACTCCTGAGTGACCTGTGGAGCAGTTCTCTTTCTCTTGGCCAAGGTCTGTAGAGGTTCAGATTCCAAGATTTAGATGGTACTCAGCAGGCCATCCTTGGTTCTTCCCAGATCTGTCCCGCATAGCTGCTAGCTGCTGCGGCATCGCCCTTTGGAAAGCAGGAAGAACTCATCCTGGGGCGTCAAAGGCAGTCCCCCCGCCTTCCCCTGCCCACACCAGGGAATGGAGAGCTGCTCCAGAGTCTTTTCATAGGAGGACCGTTACCTCTTTGTATAGGCTATTCAGTCATTTGCACAGTCGTGGGACTGGCCAACCTTTTCTTCCGTTCTCTTCAGATTAACACTCCCAATTTGCAAACCTATCTCCCTGGCCGTTTTATTGTGTGGATTCTGTTTCATAAGGGTCTGCAGCAGCTGCGGCCCCAAAGTGAAAGGGTCCAGAGAGGAAATTGCTGAATCATAGGATTGGACACAAGTGTTCTCTCACAAAAGGATTTGTGAGAGGAAAGGGCAGGAGCACTTAAAAATTACTATAACTCACAATGAACACTGTGGCAAGGCTCCCTCTTCCTTGCCAACCCCCACCCCCTACCCCATGGTCATTGTCTCCAATAAGTAGATTTGAGAATCTCCCTGGCCTAGCTGGGGCTAGAGTAAACAAACTGTCCTTAAGAATTGTAGAGATGCTAACATTTGACAGGAGAGTAGTGCCAGGAGCTGAGTGAGTTTGGGGAATGGTGATTCTCAGAGGGAGATCAGTCAATTCAATTCAATTCAGCTGCCTTCTTTTGAGAGCCTCTTGCTGGTATCAGATGGGGAGGGTTTTAGGGGAGATGTGATGAGTTTCCAACTGCCTAAACTGAGGCAGTGTCTGGGGAGTTGGTGTGTGATTGTGGGGACAGCAAAGTCTGGAGACATCAGGCAAGGAGGAACAGCCCTGGGTTATGCAGTGGGCATTTCCTGTCCCAAATGGAACAAGGTCAAACTAGTGCAAACTAGGACAGACTTCAGACATGGCAAAGAACAAAGTGAGCTCATTGAGCTCTGAACTGGGACTGTCTGAACTGGGAAGGGGAACCCTGGAGACTTATGCTCCTGCTCCTGTAGGAGCCAGATTATATGATCCCGGAAGAAACAAGGATCCGGAAGAGATGGAACAGAGCAAAAATTCAAAATGAAATGAAGAATATTGACAGATATACTTGTAACTTATTTATGGGATTGAATGTGTGAATCATTGAACTGCCCAAACATCTTATTGAAGGGGGAAGTGAAGCCCAGTGGCTTGCTATATTTAGTGGCAAGCTTGATTTCCCAATTCTCAGCCTGCAGTTTGTGCTGTTTACAAGAGTTTCCAGAACAGAAGAGGGCTGCCACATTTAAAAGAAGGTATTTGGAAGGGCATGAATCATTTCTACCCTTTTCATGATCTTCTGTTCCAGATGACCCCAGAAATAGTGAGATCAAGCAAGGGAGTCTACCTATGGGATCCTTGTGTGTTGTTTTTGTCACCTAGGGTATGTTTATATGTGACCTTAGAGAAGGTTTCTTTGTGGAGATATTTGAAAGTGCACACAGAAACAGACAACATATTTGCCAACCAAAAGACAACTCATAGGGATTTATCACTAAACGAATGCTGTCCAACTCTGGGCAATCAAAACTGAGAGAATTTGGAAAAGTGGTATGTAGAGATCATATACTGAAAATACCCTTGGCGAAGCTTAATGGACAAGTTGAGCATGAGTAGTAACTCAATAGCCAAGAGCTCTTAGAAGCCGGCAGTACTCTATCCTAGCAAATAGTGACATCCTACAAATAGATGCACACACCAACCTTTAATAGAACTTGGGTTGGGCTCTTGGAAATGTGAGCCTTATTCAAAAACAATTTTATAAACAGTGACATTAGCCACTGGAATTGTGTGATAAATGATGTTTAAAAAGTTCTGAATAACCCTCCAAAATTACCTATCAAGCTACAAAATGAAGACCAAATTAAGTTTTAGGAGTAAACGTGCATCAAAAGAGCAAATAAGCATTATTTAAGCATTTCCAACAACTTACTTGTTTCAAAGATTTTCATTGCAGTAATGTTTACTACAAAAGCAACAAAACCAATTATAAATATCTATCAGATGAAGCTAAAGGAGACTCCATTTAACAGATTTAGGACAAAATATTATTAGTGGTAATTGACAAAATTCAGAATTCTCATTGCATTTGTTTAATATAAGTTGCTTAAAAGTACTTCATATTGGGCTAGTGATGTGGCGCAAGTAGTAGAGTGCCTCTATAGACAAGTGCAAGGCCTTGAGTTCAAACCCCAGCACCACAAAAAGTACTTCATATTATGAAATTCATATTTAAAATATTTATAATTCAATGATAGGCAACTCATAAAATGAAAATAATCTATTACAATTATTCTTATTTAGAGATTACCTGAATTTGTCTTGACTGGGGAGAAAGAGTCTTTTTCCTAGGTTTATTGAAGTATAAATGATAATAAAAATTTGTTAGTTACTTTTTTGTCACTACAACAGAATATCTGACATAAACAACTTGAAAGGAGGAAAGATTTATTTAGTCTCACAGTTTCAGAAGTTTCAGTCTGCCATGGTGGGGAGGTAATAGTGGAGCAGAGAAGTCCACTTGGTGGCCAAGAAGGAGAGAGGGAGAGACCCAGAGAGAAGGAGGGGAAGGAGAGGGAGGGAGAGAGAGAATGAGAGGGAGGGAATATGAATATGAATGTACTCCACTGCCTAGCTTTCTCTTTTTTCCTTTATTCCATTTAGGCTTTCAGTGTAGTGGACGATATTGCCCAGATTCAGGGCGGGTCTTGCCTCCTTAGTTAATCATCTCTGAAAATGCTGTCATAGACACACTCAGAGGTGTGCTTTACTAATTTCATAGGCACTTCTCATTCCAATTAAATTGACAATAAAGATTAATCATCACAAAATTGTGTATGTTTAAGGCATATAATGTGATGTTTTGTTATACATACATGCTGTGAAAAGATTTTTCACAACCAGGCTAATTAACACACTCATCACTTCACAGTTAACCCTTTGTATGTCTGTGGTGACTACACTCTTAGAAAATTACAAGTATATAATAAATTATTAATTGTAGTTGCCATGCTGTATGTTAGAACCCTAGGAACTTATTCATCTCATAACTCAAAGTTTATACCCTTTTGTCATCATCTGCCTGTTCTTCCATCCTTGACACCTGTTAACATTCTATTCTCTACTTCTATGAGGTAACTTTTTTGGATTCCACATATAAATGAAATTTGTTTTTCTGTGTCTGGATTATTTCACTTAGCCTAGCGTCCTCTAGGTTAAACCATGTTGTAACAAAAGGCAGCATTTCCTTCTTTTTAAAGATTGAATAATATTCCATGGTGTGTGTATGCACACATACACAATGCACACAGCCTCACATTTTCTTCTTCTATTCTTCAACAATTAGGTTTTTTCCATATCTTGGCTATTGTGAATAAAGCTTCAATGATCATGGGAGTTCAGATATCTTTACAAGGTAGTGATTCCATTTGGACATACCTGTAGAAGAAGGGTTGCTGGACTGTATGGTAGGTCTATTTTAAATTTTTTGAGGAACCTCATGCTGGTTCTGTAATGGCTACACCAATTTACATTCCTACCACAGTGTGTAAGGTCCTCCTTTATCCACATCCTTGCCAACACTTCTTATCTTTTCACTTTTGAAAATGACCATCCTAACAGTTGTGAGATAATATTTCATTGTGATTTTGATTTGCATTTGTGTGATTTTGATTTGCATTTGTGTGTTTTTAGCACATTTAATATACCTGTTGGCCATTTGGGTGTTTTCTTTGGAAAAATGTATATTCAAGTCTTCAGCCTGTTTTATAAAACTGTTATTTGTAGTTTTAATTTTTTGTATAAGTTCCTTATATATTTTGGATATTAATCCCTTATTGGATAAACAGCTTGCAAATATTTTCTGCCATCCTATAGATTACCTTTTAATTTTGTTGATTGTTGTCTTTGCTGTGCATAAACTTTATAACTTGATGTAGTCCTTGTTTTTGTTTTTGTTGCCTTTGGTTTCATATTAAAAAAGAAATCATTGCCCAGACTAATGTCATGGAACTTCCTTTCTATGTTTTCATCTTACAGTTTAAGTCTTTAATACATTGTGATTTGATTTTAGTATATAGGAAAAGTTGGATAAGTTTCCAATATTAGGTTTTTTTTTGTGGTAGTGGGGTTTGAACTCAGGGCTTCACAGTTGCTAGACATGCACTCTACCACTTGAGTCACAACTCCAGCCTCCATTTCATTTTTTTGCAAGTTGATATCTACTTTTCCAAGCACTGTTTATTGAAGTGGTCATACTTTTCCCATTGTGTGTTCTTGGCACCCTTGTTGAAGATCGGTTGACTATAAATGCATGGATCTATTTCTGAGCTCTCTATTTTGTTTCATCAGTCTACATCTCTGTTTTTATGGCAGTATCCTGATGTTTTGGTTGGTGTATCTTTGTAATGTAAATGAAGTCAAGAAGTTTGATACCTCCAGCTTTGTTCTTGCACAAGATTGCTTTAGCTATTTGGGTTTTTTGTGATTCCATATGAATTTTAGGATTATTATTTCTGTGAGAAATGTCATTGGAATTTTGATTGAGATTGCATTAGATCTGTAGATCACTTTGAGTATTACGGACTTTTTTGATTTTGGGGTTTTTTGGAGGCACTGGATTTTGAACTCAGGGTCTCATGCTTGCTAGGCTGGCACTCTTCCATTTGAGCCACTCCACCAGCCCTGGACTTTTTAAATGATATTAATTTTCTCAATCCTTGAACATGGGGCATTTTAAAATTTATTTATGTCATCTTCAATTTCTTTTATCCTTTTTAAATAGCTGTCAGTGTATAATCTTTCACCTTCTTGGATAAAATTTGTTTCTAAATAGTTTACTCTTTTGTGGGGAGAATACTGGGGCTTGCACTCAGGGCCTTGTGCTTGCTAGGCAGGTACTCTACTACTTGAGCTATACTGCTAGTCCATATTTTGCTCGTTTTGATGCTATTGTAATAGGATTACTTTCTTGATCTCTTTTTAAGGCACTTTATTGTTAGTATATAGAAATAACCAATTTTGTGTATTGATTTTATATTCTATAACTTTACTGAATTCATTAATTAGTTCTAACAGTTTTTTAGTGGAATCTTTAGGGATTCCTACATATAAGGCAATGTCATTTGTAAAGACAGATAATTTAACTTCTCCCTTTCTAATATTGATGAATTTTATTTATTTTTTTGGTGAGTTTGTGCATTCTTGCCTTTTTCTAGACATAAAAGAAAAGAGTTTAGGTTATACCATTGAGACTGGTGTTAGCTGTTAATTTGTCATATATTGTCTCTACTGTGTTTAGGTACAGGCTTTCTATAACTAATGCTTTTAGATTTTTTATCATGAAAAGGTGTTCAAATGCTTTTTTTCTGCATGTATCGAATGGTCATGTGATTTTTGTCCTTCATTCTGTTCTTGAAATGTATCACGTTCATGGATTTTGCATATGTTGAACCATCCTTACATACTGGAGGTGAATCTCACTTGATCATGTTGAATGATCTTTTTAATGTGTTGTTGAATTTAGTTTGCTAATATTTTGTTGAGGACTTTTGCATCTATATTTATCAGAGATATTGGCCTGCAATTTTTCTTTTTTTGGAGTGTCCCAAGACACTTTGGCTTTGGTACCAAGATAATTCTGGCCTTGTAAAATGAGTTTTGAAGTATTTCCTGCTCTTCAACTTTTTTGGAGCAGTTTGAAAAGGAGTGGCATTAATTTTAAAAAAAAAATGTTCACAGAATTTTCTTTTTTTCTTAGTCTGGCTAGAGGCTTATAACTTTTATTGATCTTTTAAAAAAATTTAGCAGTACTAGGGTTTGAACTCAGGGTCTCATGCTTGCTTGGCTGGTGCCCTACCACTTGAGCCAATGCCCTTAACACATTTTGGCTTTTAATTTATTTTTCAGGTAGACTCTTGCATATTTGCCCTCATCTGGTCTCAGACCATAATTCCTCTACTTGTGTGTTAAAGGCATGAACCACCACACAGGCCCACTGATTGAGATGAGGTCTCACTAACTTTTTACCCTGCCTGATCTCAAATCACAATTGTCCTGATCTCTGATTCCTGAGTAGATGAGATTACAGGCATAGCCACGGCACCCAACTTTATTGCACTTTTTGAAGAAATGGTTTTTGGTTTCATTCATTTTCTTTGTTTCTACTTTTCTTTTTTTTTCTGTTTTCTGATGGTACTGGGGTTTGAACTCAGAGGAATGTGCTTGCTAGGCAGGCACTCTACTGCTAGAGCCACACCTCCAGTCCCTGTTTTGTATTTTCAGTTTCGTTGATTTATACTCTTATTTTTGTTATTTCTTTTCTTCTGCTTATTTTGGATTTAATTTACCCTTCTTTTTGTAGTTTGCTAGGATAAAGCTTAGGTGATTGATTTTACTTATTTTTTCTCTTCTAATACCTGTATTCAATCCTATAATTTCCCTGGTAAGCACTACTTTTGCTATGTCCCACAAATTTTGATAAGTTGTGATTTCACTTTCATTTAGTTTCAAATATTTTAAAATTTCTTTCTAGATTTCTTCTTTCACCCATATGTTATTTAGAAATTTGCTGATTTAGATCCATGTATTTTGGGGTTTTTCAGCTATCTTTCTGTTAATGATTTGTGTTTTAATTCCATTTTGGTTTGCAAGAAGGCATTGTACTATTCCTGTTCTCTAAAATTTTTAATATGTTTTATGGCCTAGAATGTGGTTTATCTTGATAAATGTTCCATGTGTCTTGGAAAAATGTGTCCTCTCTGGTTGATGGATGATGTAGTGTATAGATGTGCATTACCTTCAGCTCAGTGGTGGTGGTGTTGAGTTCAATAATGTCCTTAATGATTTTCTGTTAGCTTAATTTTTCATTCTTAATAGAGCAAGTGTTAAAGTCTCTAAAAATATAGTGAATTCACCTGTTTCTCCCTGCGGCTTTATCAGTTTTGGCCTTGCATATTTTGATGTGCTGTTAGGTACATATAGGTGAAGGATTATTGTCTTCTTGGCAAATTGCTCCCTTTTCATATATAATTCCCCTATTTGTCTCTGGTAACTTTCCTTGCTCTCTCTGGTTTTAATATAGTTGAAATCTTTTCCACTTTATTTGTGGTTTCATTTAGCATAATTTCAGTTATCCACAATCAAATATGGTCTGAAAATAGTAAATGGAAAATTCCAGAAGAGATGCTTTAGAACTTTTAAATTGCACACTGTTCTGAGTAGATTGATGAAATTTGTGCTGTTCTGTCTTTACTGGGATATCAATCGTCTCTTTGTTCAAAGTATCCATGCTGTATATGCTACTTGCTCATTAATTACTTCGTAGGTATCTCATTTATTAGATTGGCATGTTATTGTAGTGCTTGTGTTCAAGTAACACTTATTTTACTTAGCAAAAGGTACAAAGTACTAGAGTAGTGATGTTGGCTGTCCACATAGACATGTCAAACAGAAGCTGCAAAGTGCTTCCTTTCAGTAAAAAGTGGTACTGGGGTTTGAATTCAGGACCTCATGCTTGCTAGGCAGGTATTCTAGCATCATCATGAGCGAGGTTAGCCAGGCTCAGAAGACCAAAAGTCATATGTTCTCCCTCACATGCGGACTTTAGATCAAGGGTAAATACAGCAAGAGGATTGGACTTTGGTAACATGATAAGGCGAGAACACACATGGGAGGTATGAGGATAGGTAAGAAACCCAAAAAAATCATGATAGTCTTCAATGTCCTCAATGCAAAGGAACTAATGCAAAAACTTTAAAGTGACAGAGGCCAATAAAAGGGGAACAGAAACTAGAGAAAAGGTCAGTTTGAGAAGAATTAATTTAGAATGTAACACATATGTGTATGAAAGCAATCAGTTACAGTAAAAGAATAACAAACAACCTACCATAGACTTTAGTAATTTTGGCATATAATTTTTTCTTTCCTTGTTACATCAAGATCTTTTACTTTCTGAACATGGTAGTACACACCTGTAATTCTAGCTACTCACAAAGCAGAGATCAGGTAGATTGCAGTTTAAGGCCAGTCCAGGCAAAAAGTTAGCAAGCTTCCAACTCAACAAACAAGTTTGGCATGGTGGTACACTTCTATAATCCCAGTTACATGGGAGGTGAGGAAGGAGGATCATGGTCCAAGGCTGGCACTGGGCAAAAAGTGTGGAATTCGAACTGAAAAATAACTACAGCAAAAAAAAATTGGGGGTTAGCCAGGCTAACCTCACTCAGAATAGTGTTCTCCAATTCCATCCATTTACTTGCGAATGATAAGATTTCATTCTTCTTCATGGCTGAGTAGAATTCCATTGTGTATGAATACTACATTTTCTTAATCCATTCGTCAGTAGTGGGGCATCTTGGCTGTTTCCATAACTTGGCTATTGTGAATAGTGCCGCAATAAACATAGGTGTACAAGTGTCTCTGAAGTAACCTGTGTCACATTCCTTTGGGTATATCCCCAGGAGTGGGATTGCTGGATCATATGGCAGATCTATGTTTAGATTTTTAAGAAGCCTCCAAATTTTTTTCCAGAGTGGTTGTACTAGTTTACATTCCCATCAGCAGTGTATGAGGGTTCCTTTTTCCCTGCATCCTGGCCAACACCTGTTGTTAGAGGTGTTGCTAATGATGGCTATTCTAACAGGGGTGAGGCGGAATCTTAGTGTGGTTTTAATTTGCATTTCCTTTATTGCTAGGGATGGTGAGCATTTTTTCATGTGTTTTTGGCCATTTGAATTTCTTCTTTTGAGAAAGTTCTGTTTAGTTCACTTGCCCATTCCTTTATTGGTTCATTGATTTTGGGAGAGTTTAGTTTTTTGAGTTCCCTGTATATTCTGGTTATCAGTCCTTTGTGTGATGTGTAGCTGACAAATATTTTCACCCACTCTGTAGATGGTCTCTTCAGTTTAGAGACCATTTCTTTTGTTGAGCAGAACCTTTTTAGTTTTATGAAGTCCCATTTGTCTATACTTTCTCTTTGTTGCTGAGCTGCTGGGGTTCTATTGAGGAAGTCCTTGCCTATACCTATTACTTCCAAAGTGTTTCCTACTCTTTCCTGTGCCAACTTTAGAGTTTTGGGTCTTATATTAAGGTCCTTGATCCATTTTGAGCTAATACTAGTACAGGGTGATAAACATGGATCTAGTTTCAGTTTTTTTGCAGATGGATAACCACTTTTCCCAACAGCTTTTGTTGAAGAGGCTGTCTTTTCTCCATCATATATTTTTAGTGCCTTTGTCAAAAATAAGTTGGTTATAGTTGTGTGGATTCATATCCGGGTCCTCTATTCTGTTCCACTGGTCTTCATGTCTGTTTTTGTGCCAGTACCATGCTGTTTGTATTGCTATTGCTTTGTTACATAGTTGGAAGTCGGGTATTGTGATACCTCCATCATTGTTCTTTTTGCTGAGTATTGCCTTGGCTGTTCGTGGTCTCTTGTGTTTCCAAATGAATTTTAGGGTAGATTTTTTCAATCTCTGTGATGAATGTCATTGGGATTTTGATGGGAATTGCATTAAACATGTAGATTGCTTTTGGTGTATAGCCATTTTTACTAAGTTGATCCTACCAATCCATGAGCATTGGAGATCTCTCCACCTTCTATAGTCTTCCTCAATCTCTTTCTTTAGGGGTTTAGTTTTCTTTATAGAGGTCACTCACATCCTTTGTTAAGTGTACTCCTATGTATTTGATTTTTTTGAGACTATTGTAAATGGAATTGTTTTCATATATTCTTTCTCAGTTTGTTCATTATTGCTGTATAGAAAAGCTAATGATTTTCGTATGTTGATTTTATATCTTGACACCTTGCTATAGCTGTTGATGGTGTCTAGGAGTCTTTGGGTAGAGTTTTTTTGGTCTTTAAGGTACAGGATCATATCCACTGCAAATAGGGATATTTTGACAGTTTCTTTACCTATTTGTATTCCTCTTATTTCTTCTTCTTGCCTAATTGCTCTGGCTAGGATTTCCAGTACTTTGTTGAATATGAGTGAGGATAGTGGGCATCCTTGTCTCTTTCCCGATTTTAGAGGGAATGGTTTCAGTTTTTCACTATTAAGTATAATGTTGGCTGTAGGTTTGTCATATATAGCTTTTATAATGTTGAGGTACTTTCCTTCTTTTCTTAGTTTTCTTAGAGCTTTTATCATGAAATCATATTGGATGTTGTCGAAAGCTTTTTCTGCATCTATTGAGATGATCAAGTGGTTTTTGTCTTTGTTTCTATTAATGTGCTATATTACATTTATTGATTTGCATATGTTGAACCACCCCTGCATCTCTGGGATGAAGCTGACTTGCTTATGGTGAATGATCTTTCTGATGTGTTGTTGAATTTGATTTGCCATTATTTTATTGAGTATTTTTGCATCAATGTTCATTTAGGAAATTGGCATATAGTTATCCTTTCTGGAGGTGTCTTTGTCTGGTTTTGAAATGGATGTATTACTGGCTTCATAACATGAGTTAGGCAGTTTTCCTTCCCTTTCTATTTCGTGGAACAATTTAAGGAGAGTTGGTATTAGTTCTCCTTTAAAGGTCTGATAGAATTCAGCAGAGAATCCATCAAGTCCTGGACTTTTCTTTTTTGGGAGACTATTGCTGCTTCAATTTCTTTTTGTGTTATAGATCTATTCAGGTGATTAACGTCTTCTTGGTTCAGTTGTGGATGATCATAAGTATCTAGAAATCTGTCCATTCCTTCAAGATTGTCATATTTATTAGAATATAGGTTCTCAAAGTAGTCTCTGATGATTTCCTGGATTTACATGGTGTTTGTTGTTATCTCCCCTTGTGCATTTCTGATTTTATTGATTTGAGTTTTTTTTCTCTCCTCATTTTAGTCAGGTTTGCCAGGTGTCTGACAATCTCATTTATTTTTTCTAAAAACCAACTTTTTGCTTCATTAAATCTTTGTATAGTTTTTTTTGTTTCTATTTCATTGATTTCAGCTCTTATTTTTATTATTTGTTTCTTTCTGTTTGTTTTTTGATTTTCTTGTTCTTGTTTTTCTAGGAGTTTGAGATGTATCATTAGGTCATTGATTTGAGATCTTTCTGTCTTTTTAATATATACACTCATGGCTATAAACTTTACTCTCAGGACTGCCTTTGCTGTGTCCCATATGTAGGATGTGTAGGTCATGTTTTCATTTTCATTAACTTCCAGGAACCTTTTAATTTTCTCTTTTATTTTATCAATGAGGAATGTGTTGTTCAGTTTCCAACTGTTTGCATGTTTTTGCTATTATTTTTGTTGTTGAGTTCTAGTTTTAATGCATTGTGATCAGATAGGATGCATGGTATTATTTCTATTTTCTTATATTTGCTGAGGCTTGCTTTGTGTTCTAGGATATGATCAACTTTGGAGAAAGCTTCGTGGGCTGCTGAGAAGAATGTATGTTGTGCACAAATTGGATGAAATATTATGTAGATGTCAGCTAAGTCCATGTGATCTATGGTATGATTTAGATGTAGGATTTCTTTACTGATTTTTTTTGTTTGGATGACCCATCTATTGGTGATAGGGGGTATTAAAATCTCCCACTACTTTTGTGTTTGAGTTTATATATGTTTTTAGGTCCTTCAGAGTATGTTTGATGAAATTGGGTGTATTGACATTAGGTGTATATAGGTTGATAATTTTTATTTCCTTTTGATGTATTTGCCCTTTTATTAGTATGGAATGTCCTTCTTTATCTCATTTGATCAATGTAGGTTTGCAGTGTCCTTTTTCAAGATAAGTATTGCTATTCTTGTCTGTTTTCAGGGACCATTAGCTTGGTAAGTCTTCTTCCAACCTTTCACCCTAAGCCTATGCTTGTTTTTATCGATGAGGTGGGTCTCCTGTAAGCAACAACTTGTTTGATCTTCCTTTTTAATCTAGTTTGTCAAACGGTGTCTTTTGATGGGAGAATTAAGTCTGTTAACATTGTGTTAGTATTGATAGGTATGTGGTGATTCCTGTCATTTAGTTGGACTTATTTGTTTAAGGGTTTGATTGTGTGCAGCTGAATCGATGTTACTCTCTACTTTCTTGCCCTTTCTTCTCCTGTGGTTTGGTATTGCCTGCCCTCTCATGGTTTTGTTTGCTTTCACTTTCTATGTGCAGAATTCCTTGGAGAATCATTTGTAGTGGTGGCTTTGTGGTCATATATTGTTTTAGTTTCTGCTTATCATGGAAGACTTTTATTGTTCCATCTATTTTGAATGATAGTTTTGCTGGGTAGAGTATCCTAGGATTGAAGTTATTTTCATTCATTTCCTGGAAGGCCTCACTCCATGCTCTTCTTCCTTTTAAGGTTTCCATTGAGAAATCTGCTGTGATTTTGATGGGTTTATCTTTGTATGGTATTTGTTTTCTCTCTCTTACAGCCTTCAATATTTTCTCTCTATACTCTGTGCTTGTTGTGTTAATGATAATATCTTGTCGGGTAGTTCTATTTTGGTCAAGTCTGTTTGGTGTCTTGGAGGCTTCCTGTACCTGAATGGACATAGTTTTCTCTAGATTTGGGAAATTTTCTGTTATTATTTTGTTGAATAGATTACTAGTTCCTTTTGCTTGCACCTCTTCTCCTTCTTCAATGCCCATGATTCTCAGGTTTGGTCTTTTGATGGAGTCAGTGAATTCTTGCATATTCCTTTCACAGTTCTTGAGTTATCTAACTAGTAGCTCTTCAGCTTTTCCTTTAGTTAGTATTTCATCTTCTAGTGGTGGGATTCTGTCTTCTGCTTGTTCTAGTCTGCTGGATTGGCCTTCTATTTTGTTTTGCATATCTGTTTTGTTCTTTTTTTCTGAGGTTTTCCATATCATGGGTCTCTTTCTCTTTAATATTGTCAATTTTCAGCTTGAGTTCATTTATCTCTTTATTTATCATGTTCTTTGTTTCACTTTGGTGTTTATTCAGTGCTTCTATAGTCTCTTTTATTTATTCTTGTGCTTTCTCAAATTCTCTATTTTTGTTGTCTTGGAATTTCTTGAGTGTCTCCTGTACATTTTGGTTGACTATATCCAGTATCATCTCTATAAAATTCTCTTTGATTACTTGCAGGATTTCTTCTTTCAGAGTGTTCTTGTGGGCTTCATTGGGTTCTTTGGCATAGTTTATCTTTGTTTTGTTGGAGTCTAGATCTGGGAATCTGTTTTCTTCATTTCCCTCTGGTTCCTGTACTAATTTATTATTGGGGGGAGAATTGTTTCCATCTTTTTTCCATCTTCCCATCATTCCCCTTGCTACTGTTACTGTTCCTGTACTTTGTGTAATTCAGTATTGTCTAGCTTGTAATAGTAAAAATAATGATAGCTAGAATGGAAGAGTAAGAGGAGATAGAAAGCAAAGAAGGAAAAGAAAAGAGGAAAAAAATAGAGAGCCAAAGAAATAAACAGGGAGAGATAATGTACTAATCAACAGTGAACTAAACAATCTTTAGAGAGACAGAGAAAAAAGAAAAATGGAGAAAAAGAAAAAAGAAGGAAAAAAACTCAGGTTCAAGTGCAATAAAGTTTCAGTCTTAATACTTCTGGTGTTACTTCTTCAGCATCCAGTCCTGGTGTTGGTGTTTGAGTAGTAGCTCTGTCATTGTCTCACCAAAGGAAAAAAAAATAGTAGAAAGAAAAAAATTGAAAAAAAAATAGAAAAGATATATAAAACTGTAAAAGAATAAAAATTTCAGGTCCAAAAACCATGTCATTTCAGTCTTATTAGTTCTGGTGTTGGTCCTTCAGCATCCAGTCCTGGTGTTGGTATTTAATCAGTGGCAATGTGGTTGTCTTGTCAGGTGGTTGGATCAGGAGACAGCTTTGTGGGCTGCTATCTGGCCTGTGTCAGGCTGCAGCTCACCTGCCACCTACTGTCAACTGGCTGCTGCTGCAGGCTTTATTTATTGCAGTTCACTGGGGGGAGCCCCTGTCACACCCACCTACTCCAGTAGGCTTTGTTTATTTAGAGTTCTCCCGGAAGCCTGACCCTCTTCTTTTCTCCAGTGTAGCATCCTACCTGCCTGCTACAGTTGCAGGCCTTGTTTATTTAGAGTTCCTGTGGAGAACTGCCCTTCCCCCACTCTCTGGTGGAGCATGTGTATGTCAGTCACGGTTGCAAGCCTTGTCCACTCAAACCTCGTTGAGGGGAGCCACCAAACCCACCTTCTCTGGCAGGCTTGTTTACTTAAAGTTCACATGGGGATCTGTCCTTCCCCCACTCTCTGGAGGAGTGTCCCAACTGTCAGACACTGTTGCAAGCCTTGCCCACCCCAAGCTTGCTGGGGGAAGCCACCAAACCCACCTTCTCTGGCAGGCTTGCTTGTTTACAGTTTGCTTGTGTGCCTGCCCCACCCTCTTTCTCTGGAGCTCAAGGTGCCCTACCCTCTTTGCTACAAGTTCCTTGTTTATTATTCAGTTTTTTTGTTCTTTTTTTGTGGGGTGGGTGTCAGTCTGTCCAGGGGGCTATGCTGGTGTATCCCAGGGGTGGCTGTGGGAGTACTGCGTGCTGCTTATTTGCTCACCTGTTGGTCTGCATCTCTCAAGCAGGTTAGGAGCCAGTGTTTGGCAGCACGGGAGGCCTCCTGGTTTCTCCATATATCGTGGCATGGGGAAGCTATGTGTGGGCTGGGGGTTTGGGGATGTCAGAGTTTTGCCTCCTCTTGGTGGTTTTTCCTGCCAGGTGTGTCTCCAGTGTCTCAGCAAGATTTTTATTTTACGGATCTCTATATATCATATTTTATTTATCTATTCATTGGTTGTTGGGCACCTAAGCATATTCCATTGCTTGTAAGTAGTGATGCTATAAACATGGGTGTGCAGGTCTCTTTTGTATGTTGACTTATGTTGCTCCCAATATATGCTCAAGAGTGGTATAACAGGGTCTTATAGCAGTTATATTTTCAGTTTTTATGAGGAAACATAGTGCTTATTTCCACAGAAGTTGCAGTAATTTACATTCCCACCAACAGTGTTATAAGGGTTCCTTTTCTTCCACCTACTTTTAAGCATTTGTTGCGGTCAGATAGAATTTCAGTGTCATTTTGATTTGCATTTCCTTTATGGCTAAGGATGTTGAACATTTCTTTATGCATTTGTTGGCCATTTGTACTTCTTTTGAGTACTGCCTGCTCAGTTAATTTGCCATTTATTAATTGGATTATTTGTTAATTTGTTGTTTATTTTTTGAGCTTTTTCTCTATTTTGGATATTAATCCTTTGATATATAACTTCCAAAGATTGTCTCCCATACTGTGGGTTGTCTCTTCACTCTGGTAATTTTGTCCTTTGATATGAAGAAGCCTTTTAATTTCATATGTTACTTCTTTCTCTTATATCCTGAGAAATTAGGGTCCTATTCAGGAAGTCATTGCCTATGACTATATCTTCAAGTATTTTTCCTATGTTTTCCTGTAGTAGCTTCACAGTATCAGGTCTTATATTTAGATCTTTGACCTATTTTGGAATGATTTTTATACAGGGTGAGAGATAGGGATCTAATTTTAATATTCCACATGTGGACATCTAGTTTTCCAGGAACCATTTGCTGAAGAGACTGTCTTTTCTCCAATGTATGTTTTTGGTACCTTTGTTGAAAATCAGAGAGCTGTTAGTGTGTGTGTGTGTGTGTGTGTGTGTGTGTGTTTTCTAGGTCTCTATTCATTTTCTTTTTGATAGTACTGGGGCTTGAACTCAGGGTCTCATGTTACTGTGCAGGCATTCTACCATTTGAGCCATGCCTCCCAGAGGTTTTTTGCTTTAGTTATTTCTTGGATAAGATCTCCCTTTACTGTCTGGGGTTGGCCTTGGACTGAGATCCTCCTATCTACAGCCTCCTGTGTAGCTGGAACCATAGGCATGTACCACCATGCCTGGCTTATTGGTTATCAAGACAGGGTCTTGATAACTTTTTGGCCTGGGCTGGTCTTGAACCTTGATCCTCCTGATTTCTGCCTCCAGAGTAGTTGGTATTACAAGAGTGAGCCACTGCACCTGCCCACTGAGTATTCTGTGTACCAGTTTTTGTGCCAGTATCATGTTGTTTTTGTTACCATGGCTCTGTAGTATAATTTGAATTTGAATATTGTGATATTTCCAGCATTATTTTTGCTCAGAATTGCTTTGGCTACTTGAGATCGTATATGCTTCCATATACATTTTGGACTGATTTTTCTATTTCTGAGAAGAATGACATTGGAATTTTGATGGGAATTCTATTGAATCTGTTGTTTGCTTTTGGTAGTATAGCCATTTTCACAATATTAATTTTGCTGATCCATGAACATGGGAGGGCTTTCCATCTTCTACTGTCTTCTTTAATTTCTTTCTTTGGTATATTATGGCTTTCATTATATTATATGAAATATATTACAATGAAATATTGTATTATTGTGTTATAGCTTTAACACCTTTGGTTAAGTTTATGCCCAGGTATTTTTTTTTTTGAGTTTATTATGAATAGGATTGTTTTCTTGATTTCTTTATCAGCTTGTTCATTACTGGTGTATAGAAAAGATTTTTGTATGTTGATTTTGTATCCTGCTACTTTGCTGAAAGTATTTGTCAGACTTAAGGTTTTTTTTTTTTTTTTGGTGGAGACTTTAGGGTCTTTTATGTATAGTATTATATCATCTGAAAATATGGATAATTTGACTTCTTCCTTTCCTATTTGTATCCCTTTTATTCTTTCTCTTACTTTATTGGTTTGACTAGGAATTCAAGCACTATATTGAATAAGAGTGAAGAGACTGAACACCCTTGTCTCATTTCTGACTTTAGGGGAAATGGTTTCAGTTTTAACCATTCAGTATGATGGTGGCTATAAGTTTGTCATCTATAGCTTTTATTGTGTTGAAGTACTTTTGTACTTTTCCTAATTTCTTCAGAGCTTTTATCATGAAAGGATGTTGAATTTTGTCAAAGGCTTTTTCTGCATCTATTGAGATGATCATGTGATTTTTGTCCTTTATTCTGTTTTATATGCTGTATTTCATTTATTTTTTTATTTTTTTTTCTCTTTTATTATTCATATGTGCATACAAGGCTTGGTTCATTTCTCCCCCCTGCCCCCACCCCCTCCCTTACCACCCACTCCACCCCCTCCCGCTCCCCCCCCTCAATACCCAGCAGAAACTATTTTCCCCTTATCTCTAATTTTGTTGTAGAGACAGTATAAGCATTAATAGGAAGGAACAAGGGGTTTTGCTGGTTGAGATAAGGATAGCTATACAGGGCATTGACTCACATTGATTTCCTGTGCGTGGGTGTTACCTTCTAGGTTAATTCTTTTTGATCTAACCTTTTCTCTAGTACCTGTTCCCCTTTTCCTATTGGCCTCAGTTGCTTTTAAGGTATCTGCTTTAGTTTCTCTGCATTAAGGGCAACAAATGCTAGCTAGTTTTTTAGGTGTCTTACCTATCCTCACCCCTCCCTTGTGTGCTCTCACGTTTATCATGTATTTCATTTATTGACTTACATATGTTTGACCATCCTTGCATCCCTGGAATGAAACCAAACTTGATCATGGTGTATGATCTTTTAAATGTGTTGTTGAATTAGGGTTGCAAGTATTTTATTGAGGTGTTTTGTGTCAAGGGAATTGGTCTATAATTTTCTCTTTTTTTGTTGTGTTCTTATCCAGTTTGGGAATCAGTATACTACAGGGTTTAAAGAATGAGTTTTCTAGTACTTCTTCCCTTTCTGTTTTATGGAAAAGTTTGAGTAGCATTGATGTTAGCTCTAAAGATTTGGTAGAATACAACATTGAATCTCTCTGGTCCTGGACTTTTCTTTGTTGATAGAATCTTTATTACTGCTTTAATCTCACATCTTGTTATAGATTTATTTGCATGGCTTATACTCTCATGTTTCAATTTAGGTAGATATGCATCTAGAAATTTATCAATTTCATTTAGATTTTCCAGTTTATTAGAATATAAGTTGGGCTGGCAGAGTGGCTCAAGTGGTAGAGCACTTGCCTAACAAGTGTGAGGCCCTAAGTTCAAACCCCAGTACTGCCAAAAAAAGAAAAACAGATATAAGTTGGTCCTCTATATTTTATAGGTGTTCATGGTGAGATCCTCTTTTTCATTTCTCATTTTATTTTGGGGTCTTCTTTCTCTTTCTTTTGATTAATTTGGCTAAGAGTTTATCAATCTTGCTTATCTTTTCGAAGAACTCACTCTTTGTTTCATTAAATATTTGTATTTATGTTTTGGTCTCCATTTGATTATTTCTGCCCTGATATTTTCTTTCTTTTTGCCTATTAATTTTGGGTTTGGTTTGTTCTTGTATTTCTCAGACTTGAGGAACATCATTAGGTTATTTATTTGAGATTTCTCTGATGTTTTTCAATGTATGTACTCATAGCTATAAACTTCCCTCTTAGTACTGCCTTTGCTGTGTCCCAAAGTTTCTGGTAAGTTGTGTTTTCATTTTAATTTGATTCTAGGAATTTTTCAATTTCCCCACTTATTTCTTTGATCACACACTGATCATTCTACAGTGTATTTTTCTGTCTCCATGCATTTGTGTATTTTTTATAGTTTCTTTTTCTATTTATTTCTAGTTTTATTCCATTGTGCTCTGATAAAATATAGGGATTTACTTCAATTTCTTTATATTATTTCCTAAAACTTGCCCTATTTTAGAGACAGTGTTATAGACTGCTGAGAAGAGTAGTATTCTGTATTTATTTGAAGGGATATTCTGTACATGTCTGTTAAATATTTAATTCTGATTTTTTTGGGTGTGGATGACCTATTTGTTGTTGAGAATGGGGTACTGAAATCTCCTGCTACTATTGTGTTGGCATCTATTTGTCCTTTTATGTTCAGTAACACCTGTTTTATTAAATTGGATGCACTGACATTTGTTGCACATACATTTATAATTGCTGTATCCTTTTGATGGATTGTTCCCTTTATCAATATGACATTCCTTGTCTCTTCTGACAAGTTTTCACTTGAAGTCCCGTTTGTTAGATATGAGTATAGCTACTCCTGCTAGGAAAATTAGTTCCTAGTGTACAGATCATTGCTATCATTGGTTGATGGTGGCCAGTCAAGAGTCAGTTTTCTACTTTTGTGGTGCATTTACCTGAGACACTTCCCTTCTTTTTGTACTGGAAGCCACTGCTGGTCACAAGGAGCTTTATAGTCTTTGTGCCAGGCAGGTTCCTATTTAGTTCAGTGGCTCACCAGTTTGTGTTCCCAGGGTCAAGTATCCAAGCTTAGGGCTAATCTCTGGCATGCATCAGAGAGTTGGGGGAGTAAACAGAGCACTGAGTTCTGCTCTAGTGGTGGAGATCTGAGAGTCTCAGGTGTTCTACCTCTTGGTCTAAGCATTTTTCTGACCCCCATCAGCTGTTTCCCAACCTGTGGATGGGAGAGGTGGGGAAGATCACATGATTCCCAAATCCTGGTCTCAGAGCTCTGAGTCTCACCTGGCAGTAACCCCTGTAGAAAGCAGACAGTTTTTGGAGGCTGAGCTCCCTACAAGCCATGGCTCAGTGCTGTGTTTCTACAGTGATCCTTATACAGTGGGGTTTGCTGTCACCAGGGGGGGTGAGTCCACCAACAATTGCCCACTTTGCTATCCTTGCCCCCCACTACTTAAGCCTCTCAGAAGGTCCACATCAAACTCTCTCTCTCACCTCTTATCGCTACCGACTCCTCAACTGTGTCAAGGTGTCCTAAGACTCTCTGAGCTGTTTTTGTTCCTGGTTTTAAAGTCCTCAGAGTAGCTCAGGTATGCCTTCTCTCAAGATGGCAACTGGCAATAGCACTCCAAGATATGGGGAACAAAAAGCAGTCTTTCTTGTCTAATGGTAGTCTGTCATGAAGAGGAAGTCACAGTAGCAACAAACCCCTATGCTAGGTTGAAGACGTGGGGAGGTATAGACTTGTGCTGCAGCTAGGTCTGCCAGTCTGTTGCCAAGACTATTTAGCTTACCTTATCATAGTGACTTCAGCTTCTCCTCCCTCCCCCGAGGTTGCAAGTGATGGAAGAGTTGATTGTTTTCTATTTTATCCTGTCACCTTTCTCTTTCTCTGTGCTTTCCAGATGTCTTGTCCTTCCTTGGTGGTTTCTGATGCTATTCCTTTCTTTCTCTCTTCAGAATATAGTATCTGCATAAGGATTACTTTCCCCCCTGCATCTTCACCAGCTTTAAATACTTTTTTTGTGTTCTAGATGACAGTCATTCTGACTGTGGTAAGATGGAATCTCAGTGATATTTTGATTTGCATTTCCTTTATGGCTAAGGATGTTGAACATTTTTATGTACTTATTGTCCATTTTTTTGAAAACTAATTAATTTGCCCATGTATTTATTGAGCTATTTGTTCTTTTGGCATTCATTTTTTTGAGTTCTTTATGTATTCTGAATATTAACCTCTGTTGGATAAATATCTGGCCAAAATTTTCTCCCACTGTGTAGGCTGTCTCTTCACTCTGGTTATTGTTTCCTTTGATGTGCTGAACTACAGAAAAGGTTAGATCAAAAAGAATTAGCCTAGAAGGTAACACACACGCCCAGGAAATTAATGTGAATCAACTCCCTGTATAGCTATCCTTATCTCAATCAGCAAAAACACTTGTTCCTTCCTATTATTGCTTATACTCTCTCTTTAACAAAATTAGAAATAAGGGCAAAATAGTTTCTGCTGGGTATTGAGGGGGTGGGGGGAGAGGGAGGGGGTGGAGTGGGTGGTAAGGGAGGGGGTGGGGGCAGGGTGGAGAAATGACCCAAGCCTTGTATGCACATATGAATAATAAAATAATAATAAAAAATTTCAATTTGTTAATTCTTGTTCTGATTTCCTGAAGTATTTGGAATACTAGTCAGAAAGTCATAGCTTTTGCTTTTAGCTTGAGGTGTTTTCCCCTAGTCATTTCAGAGTTTCAGGTCTTATATTAAAGTCTTTGATCCACTTTGAACTGATTTTTGTAGAGGGTGAGAATAGGGATCTTCTACATGTTGATATGCATTTTTCTCAGTGCTATTTGTTGAAGAGGCTGTCTTTTTTCCAATATTCATTTGGACTCCTTGTTGGGAACCAGGTGGGCTGTAGTTGCATGGGTTTCACTCTGGTTCCTCTATTCTATTCCATTGGTTTATGTCTATTTTTTTGTGCCAGTACCATGCTGTTTTTGTTACTGTGACTGTGTTGTATAATTTGAAACCAAGTATTGTGATACTTCTAGCATTGCTCTTTTCACTCAGGATTTCTTTGGATATTTGTGGTCTTTTGGGCTTCTATATTAATTTTCTTATTTTTCTTCTAGTTCTGTAAAGAATGTCATTGGTATTGTGATGGGAATTGCATTGAATTTGTAGAATGCTTTCAGTAATATGGCCATTTTCACAATATTTATTCCACTGATCCATGAATATGAGAGACAATCTTTCCATCTTCTAGTGTTATCTTTAATTTCTTTCTTCAGTGCTATATAGTTTTCATTTTTGAGGGACTAGTATTTGAACCCAGGGCTTCATGCTTGCAAAGAAGGTGTTCTACCACTTGACCCACACCTCCAGTCTGAGTGCTGTATGGCTTTCATTGCGGTGATCCTTCACATCCTTGGTTAGGGTTATTCCAAAATATTTTATTTTTTGAGGTTATTGTGAATGGGTTTGTTTTCCTGATTTCTTTCTCAGCATATTAGTTATTGGTATATTGAAAAGCTACTGATATTTGTATATTGATTTTGTATCCTGCTACTTTAAATAAATATCAAATCTAACAGTTTTCTGGTAGAGTCTTTAAGATCTTTTAAGTATAGGATCATATCTGCAAATAGGGATAATTTGAGTTCTTCCTTTCCTATTTATATCCTTCCATTTCTTTTAATTGTTGTTCTGAGGTTTGAACTAAAGGTCTAGTGCATGATAGGCAAACATTCCACCACTTGAGCTATGTCCCTATGTCATTTTTTTAGGCAGAGTCTCACTATTTTGCCTTTGTTGGTCTCAAATTCACGATTCTTCTGCTTTCACCTCCTGAGTAAATGAGATGATTATAGGCATTTACAGGCTTATTTCTTTTTCTTGACTTATTGTTTTGGCTAAGAATTCAAGCACTATATTGAATAAGAGTGAAGAGAGTGGACATCCTTGTATCATTCGTGATTTTAGAGGCGATTCTTTCAGGTTCCTACCATTCAGTATAATGTTGGCTATAGGTTTGTCATATACAACCTTTTTGAAATTGAGGTATGATCCTTTCATTTCTAGTTTCTTCAGAGCTTTAAAAGTCTCATAAAGTGATGATGAATTTTGTCAAAGGTTTCTTCTGCATCTATTGAGATAGTCACATTGTCTTTTACTTATTAATATGCTTTATTATGTTTATTGATTTGCATATATTGAACCATCCTTGCATCCCTGGAATGATACCAATTTGATCATGGTATATGATCTTTTCAGTGTGTCATTGAATTTGGTTTGCAAGTATTTTATTGAGAATTTTTGTGTATGTGTTCATCAAGGGAATTGATTTATCATTTTCTTTTCTGCTGTGTCCATATCCATTTTTGATATAAATGTAATACAGCCTTTATAGAATGAATTTGGAAGCTTTCTTATCTTTCTATTTTATGGGGTATTTTGAGGAGTATTGGTGTTATTTCTTCTTTAAAGGTCCAGAATTCTGCAATGAATCTGTCCTGTCCTAGATCTTTCTTTGTTGGGAGATTATTATTGTATCAATCTCATTTCTTTTTATAGTCTGTTTAGGTTGTTTATATCTTTTTGATTCAATTTTGGCAGGTCATATGTGTCTAGAAATTTAACCATTTCTTTTCATTTTTCAAATTTATTGGAATATACATTTTCCAGATAGTCCCTAATGAGCCTCTGAATTTCCATGGTATCTGTTTTAATGTCCTCCTTTTTTCCCCTAATTTTATTAATTTGGGTGTTCTCTCTTTTTCTTTTGGTTAGTCTGGCTAAGGGTTTGTAAATCTTTTTTTCTTCTCAATGAACTATGTTTCACTGATGCTTTGTATTGTCCCTTTACTATTGATTTTATTAATTTCCACCCTCATCTTTATTATTTTTTCCATCTACTAATTTTGGGTTTGGCTCGTTCTTATTTTCTAAGACTCTGAGGTGCATCACTTTTTATTTATTTGACATTGAGACAGGGTCTTTTCTATGTAGCCCAGACTGGCCTCACATTCATGATCCTCCTCCTTTAACCTCCTGAGTGATTTGATGTGCTTATGGATATAGTGATTTGATGTGCTTATGGATATAGTTATTTAAATCTTCCATCAAATTTGGGATGTTTTTGGCCATTATTCTTAAAATGGTCTTCCTTTCATTTCCTATATTTCCTTTCTTTCTGGAACTCCAATTGTGCATATATTGGTACACTTGATTGTGTCCCACAGGTCTTTTGGATTCTGTTCTTTTTTTTTTTTTTTACAGTTTTCTTTCTGTTCTTCATTTTGAATGCTCTCAACTGACCTATTATTAACTTCACTGATTCTTTCATCAGTCTGCTCAAATCTGCTCTTGAACCTCTTTGGTGAGTTTTAATTATTAGCTATTTAGTTATTGTATTTTTCAGCTCTAGAATTTCTGACTTTTAAAAGTAGTTTTGTCTTTTAAAAATGTATTTTTTTGTAATTGAAAAATAAAAACTGTATATATTTATCATTTCCAACATGTTGGTTGAAATAAGTGTACATTGTGGAATGTAATTAAAATATACACTGCTTCACATACTTTTTTTGGTGAAAGCACTCAAAATCTAGTCTCTTAGAAATGTTAAAAAATAGAATACATTTTTACTAACTATAGTTAGCATTTTGTCCATTAGACCTCTTGAGCTTATTCCTCCTATATAACTTTTGATCAATGTCTCTCCAGCAGTCCTTCCCCTCCCCAACCTCTTGTAGTCCCATTCTATTCTCAACTTCTGCATTCAACTGTTTTAGATTTAGTGAAATCATGTAATGTTTGTCTTTCTGTTCTTAGTTTATTTTTCTCCTTTTAATTCTAAAGGACAGCTTTGCTGAGTACAGTATTCTTGTTTAGTAGATTTTTCCTTCAGCACTTTCAATATATCCTCCCATCCTTTTTTGGCCTCTATGATATCTGTTGAAAAATCTGCTGCTAATCTTACTAGAACTCAATTAATTATATGTTATTTATTTGTTTTCTATTACTGTTTTCAAGCACTTTCTATTTGTCCCCTCCTTAAAAAAACAATTTAATTATAATGTCTTTGTGTAATCATGTTTGAATTGAATCTGTTTGAGGACATTTGCCCTCATTGTATTTAGATATTTATATCTTTTTCCAGAGTTGGAAAACTTTTTGCTGTCACATTGTGACATTTACAAGTTCTTACAATATATCATAGTTGAATTTACCCCCTCCATCATTCTCCTTTATTCCACTCCCCCATTCCTAGAATAGTTCCAACAGGTTTATTTTTCCATTTTCATACATGAGTACATAATATTTCCACAATAGTCACCCTCCTATACCTTATCCCCACATCCTCCCCACTCCCACCATTACAACCCCCCCAAGAAGGACCTGTTCTGCCTTCCTGTTTTCTGTTTCTGAAAAAAACCAAAATGACTCTTTTGTTTGTTTAAGATACCTATACAGGGAGTTTCCTTGTGACATTCCCATGTATATGTATTATAATTCATTTAGGTTCATTTCTATTTTTCTCCTTTTTACCTTAGTCCCCTTCTTACAGTGATTTCAACAGGTTTAAGAATTCTATATTCATTCTTATATAGGAAGTACATCAATAGTATTCACTTTCTTAACTTCCATCTTTTGCTGTCCCTCTCTCATAGGTGACCTCCCCTTAGCATGACCTGTTTTTCATAATACTGCTTGTATTTGTATTAGGTTTATGCTATTATTTCTTTAATAACATTTCTACCCTTTTGTCTTTCTTTTGTCCTTTACAAACTGCTGTAATTCAATCTTTTCCCATTTTGATGGTGTCTCACAAATTCTATAAGCTGTCTGCATGCATTTTTTTTCTCCTGTGACCCTGTTGTTAAATAACCTGTCTTCAAATTCACAGACTCTTCTGTCCAATCAATTCTACTATTGAGGCTATTACATTTTTCATTCCATTCATTGTATTTTCAGCTGAAGAATTTGTTCAATTTAAAAAATACTTTCAACCTATCTTTTACAATTCTCATTTTGTTCATTATTGCTTACCTGATTTTGTTGAATTTCTTCTGTGTTTTTTTCTTGAAATTCACTGAGCTTCTTAAAACAATCATTTTGAGTACTTTGTCATTTATATCTCCATTTATCTGGGGTCAGCTACTGGTTGATTATTGTGTTCTTTTTGTGGTGTTAAGTCTCCTTCATTTTTCATGTTTCTTATTGCCTTATGTTGGTATCTGTGTTTTTGAAAAAATAAAGTCATTATAGTGTTTACAGACTGGCTTTGTCTGGGGAAGCCTTTCACCAGTCAGCCTGCTCAGAGATTCTGGGCAGGATATCTGCCATGTTCCAAAGGTTGACTTGCTGCTGCAGTTCTCAGGCAGACTGACTTAGTTACTAGGTCAGAAGGTGGGAAAGCCTGGTGCCTAGTTTCACAGGTTTGGGGCCTAAACCCTGGGTTTACTGCAGTGGACTTGTTAATTGAGTCTGTGAGCAAGGGTCTGCAGCTTTGGTGTTGTAGGTTGGACCTGGAAGCTATATTCCTGAGGGCTGGCCTGACATGAATCCACAAGTATTGATCTGTCACTGGGATGGGCCTTGAGCCAGTGTGCAGAGGTTGAATACCTACTGAGATCAGTTGCATTTAGGTTCACAAGGATGTGGCCTGGCATGGAATGAGGGTCTTCAGAGGTGATCTTTAAGCTTCAGTTTTTGCCTGGTTCTAGAATCTTCTAGGGGTTGGTCTGGACTCTGAGTAGTTGGAGCAGGCCTGGACCCAGGGCCCTTTAGAACTTGGAGACTGGCCTGGAATCTGCCTGGTGCTGGGTCAGTGTGTAGTCTGGGACTACAGGGGCTGGTTTGGAGCCTAAGATTATGAGCACTGACCAGGTATCTGGAGCCATTGTTGCTGGCCTGGAGCCTGGGATCATGAGGACTGGCCTAAAGTCCGGGCTTATTGCTGCTGATCTGGAGGCTGAGTATGCAAGTACTGGATGGGTCATGAGGGCAGGCCTGCATCCTGAATTCTTGGTCTGTAAGAGCTAGTCCAACTCTGAAATCTGCTGGGAAATCCCTGATGCCTGAACTTTTGGGTCTATTGGAGCATGCCTTGACCTTAGGTTTTCTGGATTTTAGGGCCACAGGGACAAGCCTGGAATGTGGGACTGTGGGGAACAGCCTGGCACTGGGAAGGCCTAGAGCCTGTATTTGCATGTATTTGAGGCCAGGAGTGCTAACCTATTGCTGGAGCTAAAGTGTAGGATCACAGGTAATGTCTTGGCACTGGGTGAGCCAGGATCCTATCTTCACATGGAACAGCTTGGAGGATGGGTCTTTGGGTGTTGGCTTGGTGACTTCAGCCGTGGAGGCCAGCCTGGTTCTGGGCTGGACTAAAGCTTGATGGGGCTTTGGTGACCAGCCCAGTACTGGAGACTGTCTGGAGCCTACTGCTGCTAGGATGGGCCTGGAATCTGATTCTTTGGGGTCTCACCTGGTACTAGGGTGTTCCTGAAGCCCAAACCCCAGGAATACAGGTTTCAGGCTTACCCTTAAGTAACTAGGGTTTGCTTGGTAATGGGAACTGTCTGGAGTGTGAGGCTACAGGGATAGGCACAGAGACTGAGTCTACTGAGAAGGCCTGGACTCCGTATTTTCTAATTGATGAGACATTTCTCCTAGTTCATTTCATGTTTTGATCATGGTTTCCTTTGGCTGTTTTCTTGTTTGAGCATATTTAAAACAGCTGCTTTGAAGTGTTGGTTTTATTAATTAATTTATTTTTCTTATGACTGGCTTGTGCTTTCTTGTTTCTTTGCATGACTTGTAATTGTCTATTAGTAACTGGAAATTTTGATTATTATAGTATGGCAATCCTGGAAATCATAATCTCCTTCCTCCTTGAGTTTGTTGTTACTTTTATATTATTGTATTTTATTGTTGTTTGCTTGTTTAGTGTATTTGAAATGTATTTTTGACTATCTTTTTAATTGACTATCTTTGATAGTACAAAGATTACATTGTAATAATTCCATACATGCATACAGTGTACTTTGAACAAGTTCCCCCCTCTGTTATACTCTCTTATTCCCTCCCTCCTCCCCAACTTTTCAAACAGTGTTTGGTGGATTTCATTATGCTATCTTCATATGTATATGTGAAGTGTACTTGGATCTTCTTCCCCTGTCAGTATCCTTTCCTTTCCTCCTCTACCTTCCTGCTGATCCCCCAACCATCTCCCTTTTACATTCATGTCCCATTATCATCATCATCAATACTTTAGGTTTAGTTTCCACAAATGAGTGAAAATGTAATATATGGCTTTTTGAGCTTGGCTTATTTTGCTCAACATGATGATCTTTACTTCCATCCATTTTCCTGTAAGTGAAAATTTCATTTTTTGGCTGAGTAATATTCATACATATAATTTTTCTTTATCCATTTATTAGTTGTTGAGTACCTTTGCTGTTTCCACAGTTTGGCTATTGTGAAGAAAGCTCCAATAAACATGAATTTGCAGGTATCTCTCTTGTATGTTGATTTATATTTCTTCAGATATATGCCCCAAAGTAGTATGGTGAGGTCATAAGGTAGGTTTATTTTTAGTTTTTTGAGTAACCGACATTCTGATTTTCATAGCGGTTGCATCAGTTTACATTCCCTCCACAGTATATAAGGGTTCCCTTTTCCCTGCATCCTCACTAACATTTGTTGTTTGTTTACTTGATGATTGCCATTCTGACTGACCTGAGATGGAATCTCAGTGTAGTGTTTTTTGTGTTTCCCTTATGACTAATGATTTTGAACATTTCATCATGTATTTATTGACTGTTGGTACTTCTTCTTTTGAGAATTGTTTGTTCAATTCAGTTGCCCATTTATTAATTGGATTATTTGTTGTTCTAGTGTTTAAATTTTTAAGCTCTTTGTATATTTTGGATATTAAGGCTTTGTCTGTTGAATAGCTGGTGAAGATTTTCTCCTATTTTGTAGGTTGTCTCTTGATTCTGATGATTGTTTCCTTTGAAGTGTAGCTAAATTTTTATTAGGCATGACTTTTATAAATTAATGTTAACCAGAGAGTGGAGCCGGAGAATATCATACCTTCACCACCTTGCATAATGAGAACTACCAACAGTATGATGGACTTGTAACCCTTTCCAAGGCCATAGCTCTTGGGATCTGCAGTTGTCAGTGCACACACTTGCCCTTGCTTTAGGACTGATTTGGTGCTCCACTGAGTGTTAGGATTTTTTTCTGATAGCTTTTATCTAATGGATTAATGAGGAGAACTCAATAATTTGTGTTGAATCTTCATCAATCTAGTAAGAAGTCAGGATGTTTAGAACCCCACAGTGGTATCCAGCTTACTTCTTGGAAACAGACTGAAGACTGAGCAAACTTTAGCTGGTTAACACCATTATGGCACAGGCTTGCCATAGGTTGCACCCTTAGGAATTGAATGTTTGCAGGCACCAAGGAATACACAAACATTTTAACATAACTTTGCTTGGCTTTGTATTGCAACTTGTAAACTTTACAGTCTGGATTGGGTAAGAGGCAAAGAGCTGGTAATACTACCAGTAGTGGACCTTCAGAAGAAAGTACATTACATCAGACTTTTATAAGAGTGCTTCTTTCTGCATCGATTCTGGTTGTACTTATAAGAACCCATCTTAGCTTATGTAGTAGCTTCTGTCAGATAGGTAGAAAGAAGACTTTCCCTCTGCAAATCATTTTTTAAAAGTGTATTTTCATTTTTGGTGGTGTTGGTGTTTGAATTCAGGACCTTGCACTTGCTTGGCAAGTACTATACAACTTGAACCAAATCCCTATACCTTTTTCTTTAGTTATTTTTCAGAAAAGGTCTTGCATTTTTGCCTGCACCGCAATCCTCCTACTTACACCTCCCACATAGCTGGGTTACACATGTGAACCACCACACCCAACTTTCTCTTTTGAAATTGTCTCTAACTAACTTTTTTGCATGGTCTAGCCTCATACCAATCTGCCTGTCCGCACCTTCCAAGTATCTGGGATTACAGGCATAAGCAGTCATGCCTCACTATTATGCTTTTATTTTTAAAAAAAATTTAAACATCTTAATTAATATATGATAGTTATACAGGAGGTTTCATTGTGACATTTCCATATATACATATGTTATCACTAATGTATTTTTATTAACATGCATTAATTGTACATATTGGTTAGTTTCAGTGTGATATTTCTTTTCTTTTTCTTTTTTAACATTTTATTCATATGTGCATACAATGTTTGGGTCATTTCCCCCCCTTGCCCCAACCTCCTCCCTTTCTCCCTACCCCCTTGCATCCAGGCAGAAACTGTTTTGCCCTTATCTCTAATTTTGTTGAAGAGCACGTATACACAATAATAAGAAGGACCAAAGGTTTTTGCTGGTTGAGATAAGGATAGCTATACAGGGAGACTCCTCACATTGCTTTCATATATATTTGTGTTACATTGGAAATTAATTCTTCTCAAACTGACCTTTTCTCTAGTTTCTTTTTTTTATTGTTTTATTATTCATATGTGCATACAAGGCTTGGGTCATTTCTCCCCCCTCCCCCACCCCCTCCCTTACCACCCACTCTGCCCCCTCCCTCTCCCTCCCACCCCCTCAATACCCAGCATAAACTATTTTGCCCTTATCTCTAATTTTGTTGAAGAGAGAGTATAGGCAATAATAGGAAGGAACAAGTGTTCCTGGTTGAGATAAGGATAGCTATACAGGGAGTTGACTCACATTAATTTCCTGTACGTGTGTGTTGCCTTCTAGGTTAATTCTTTTTGATCTCACCTTTTCTCTAGTTCCTGGTCCCCTTTTCCTATTTGCCTCAGTTGCTTTTAAGGTATCTGCTTTAGTTTCTCTGCGTTAAGGGCAACAAATGGTAGCTAGTTTTTTTAGGTGTCTTACCTATCCACACCTCTCCCTTGTGTGCTCTCGCTTTTATCATGTGCTCAAAGTCCAATCCCCTTGTGTTTGCCCTTGATCTAATGTCTGAATATGAGGGAGAACATACGATTTTTGGTCTTTTGGGCCAGGCTGACCTCACTCAGAATGATGTTCTCCAATTCCATCCATTTACCAGCAAATGATAACATTTCGTTCTTCTTCATGGCTGCATAAAATTCCATTGTGTATAGATACCACATTTTCTTAATCCATTCGTCAGTGGTGGGGCATCTTGGCTGTTTCCATAACTTGGCTATTGTGAATAGTACCACAGAAAACATGGGTGTGCAGGTGCCTCTGGAGTAACCTGTGTCACAGTCTTTTGGGTATATCCCCAAGAGTGGTATTGCTGGATCAAATGGTAGATCAATGTTTAGTATTTTAAGTAGCCTCCAAATTTTTTTCCAGAGTGGTTGTCATTCCCACCAACAGTGTATGAGGGTTACTTTTTCCATGCATCCTTGACAACACCTGTTGTTTGTGGTGTTGCTAATGATGGCTATTCTAACAGGGGTGAGGTGGAATCTTAGTGTGCTTTTAATTTGCATTTCCTTTATTGTTAAAGATGGTGAGCATCTTTTCATGTGTTTTTTGGCCATTTGAATTTCTTCTTTTGAGAAAGTTCTGTTTAGTTCACTTGCCATTTCTTTATTGGTTCATTAGTTTTGGGAGAATTTAGTTTTTTGAGTTCCCTATATATTCTGGTTATCAGTCCTTTGTCTGATGTGTAGCTGGCAAATATTTTCTCCCACTCTGTGGGTGTTCTCTTCAGTTTAGAGACCACTTCTTTTGATGAACAGAAGCTTTTTAGTTTTATGAGGTCCCATTAATCTATGCTATCTCTTAGTTGCTGTGCTGCTGGTGTTTCGTTGAGAAAGTTCTTGCCTATACCAACTAATTCCAGAGTATTTCCTACTCTTTCCTGTATCAACTTAAGAGTTTGGGGTCTGATATTAAGATCCTTGATCCATTTTGAGTTAATCTTGGTATAGGGTGATATACATGGATCTAGTTTCAGTTTTTTGCAGACTGCTAACCATTTTCCCAGCAGTTTTTGTTGAAGAGGCTGCTATTTCTCCATCATATATTTTTAGCTCCTTTGTCAAAGACAAGTTGGTTATAGTTGTGTGGCTTCATATGTGGGTCCTCTATTCTGTTCCACTGGTCTTCATGTCTGTTTTTGTGCCAGTACCATGCTGTTTTTATCATTATTGCTTTGTAATATAGTTTGAAGTCAGGTATTGTGATACCTCCAGCATTGTTCTTTTGACTGAGTATTGCCTTGGTTATTCATGGCCTCTTGTGTTTCCATGTAAATTTAACGGTAGATTTTTCAATCTCTTTAATGAATGTCATTGGAATTTTGATGGGAAGTGCATTAAACATGTAGATTACTTTGGGGAGTATCGACATTTTTACTAAGTTGATTCTACCAATCCATGAGCATGGGAGATCTCTCCACTTTCTATAGTCTTCCTCAATCTCTTTCTTTAGAAGTTTGTAGTTTTCCTTGTAGAGGTCATTCACATCTTTTGTTAGGTTTACACCTAGATATTTGATTTTTTTTGAGGCTATTGTAAATGCAATTGTTTTCATACATTCTTTTTCCATTTGCTCATTGTTAGTGTACAGAAATGCTAATGATTTTTCTATGTTGATTTTATATCCTGCTACCTTGCTGTATCTCTTGATGGTGTCTAGGAGCTTCTGAGTTGAGTTTTTTAGGTCTTTAATATATAGGATCATGTCATCTGCAAATAGGGATATTTTGACAGTTTCTTTACCTATTTGTATTCCTTTTATTCCTTCTTCTTGCCTAATTGCTCTGGCTAGGAATTCCAGTACTATGTTGAATAGGAGTGGAGATAGTGGGCATCCTTGTCTGGTTCCTGATTTTAGAGGGAATGGTTTCAGTTTTTCTCCGTTAAGTATAATGCTGGCTGTAGGTTTGTCATATATAGCTTTTATAATGTTGAGGTACTTTCCTTCTATTCCTAGTTTTCTTAGAGCTTTTATCATGAAATGATGTTTAATCTTATCAAAGGATTTATCAGCATCTATTGAGGTGATCAAGTGGTTTTTGTCTTTGCTTCTATTAATGTGGTTTATTACATTTATTGATTTTTGTATGTTGAACCACCCCTGCATCCCTGGGATGAAGCCTACTTGGTCGTGGTGAATAATCTTTTTGATGTGTTGTTGAATTCCCTTTGCCATTATTTTGTTGAGGATTTTTGATCAATGTTCATTAAGGAGATTGGCCTATAGTTCTCCTTTTTGGAGGTGTCTTTGCCTCGTTTTGGGATAAGTGTAATACTGGCTTCATAAAATGTGTTTGGCAGTTTTCCTTCCCTTTCTATTTCGTGGAACAGTTTAAGGAGGGTTGGTATCAGTTTTTCTTTAAAGGTCTGATAGAATTCAGCAGAGAATCGATCAAGTCCTGGACTTTTCTTTTTGGGGACTCGTGATTGCTGCTTCAATTTCCATTTTGTGTTATATATCTATTCAGGTGGTTAATATCTTCTTGGTTCAGTTCTGGATGATCACATGTATCTATAAATCTGTCCACTCCTTTAAGATTTTCAAATTTTTTTGAATATAGGTTCTCAAAGTAGTCTCTGATGATTTCCTGGACTTCCATGGTGTTTGTTGTTATCTCCCCTTTTGCATTCCTGATTCTACTAATTTGCGTTTTTTCCTCTCCTCATTTTAGTCAAGTTTGCCAGGGGTCTGTCGATCTTGTTTATTTTTTCAAAGAACCAACTTTTTGTTTCATCAATTCTTTGTATTTTTTTTTTGGTTTTTATTTCATTGATTTCAGCTCTTATTTTTGTTATTTCTCTCCTATTTGTTTTGGGATTTGCTTGTTGTTTTTTTTCTAGGAGTTTGAGATGTATCATGAGGTCATTGATTTGGGATCTTTCAGTCTTTTTAATATATGCACTCATGGCTATACACTTTCCTCTCAGGACTAACTTTCCTGTGTCCCATATGTTCCGGTAGGTCATGTTTTCATTTTCATTGACTTCCAGGAACTTTTTAATTTCCTCTTTTATTTCATCAATGACCCATTGTTCATTAAGTAGTGAGTTATTCAGTTTCCAGCTGTTTGCATGTTTTTTGTCTTTTCTTTTGTTATTGAGTTCTAGTTTTTTTGCATTGTGATTAGATAGTATGCGTGGTATGATTTCTATTTTCTTGTATTTGCTGAGGCTTGCTTTGTGCCCTAGGATATGATCTATTTTGGAAGTCTGCTGTGATTTTGATTGTTTTACCTTTGTATGTTGTTTGTTTTTTCTCTCTTACAGCCTTCAATATTCTTTCCCTAGTTTCTGAACTTGTTGTTTTAATGATGATATGCCATGCGGTAGTTCTATTTTTATCTGGTCTATTTGGTGTTGTGGAGGCCTCTTGCATCTGAATGGGAATAACTTTCTCTATATTTGGGAAATTTTCTGTTATTATTTTGTTGAATATATTGCGCATTCCCTTTGCGTGCACCTCTTCTCCTTCTTTGATTGCCATGATTCTCAGGTTTGGTCTTTTTATGGAGTTTGTGAGTTCTTGCATTTTCTTTTCACAGGTCTTGAGTTGTTTAACTAATAGTTCTTTGGTTTTTCCTTTAATTACCATTTCATCTTCGAGTTCTGACATTCTGTCTTCTGTTTGTTGTATTCTGCTGCATTGGCCTTCCGTTTTGTTTTGTAATTCTGTTTTGTTCTTTTGTCTGAGGTTTTCCATATCCTGGGTCCTTTCCACTTTGATGTTGTCTATTTTTGTTCTGAGTTCATTTATCTCTTTATGAATTGTGTTCTTTGTTTCACTTTGGCGTTTATACAGTGCTTCTATGGTTTCCTTCATTTCTTCTTTTGCTTTTACAAATTCTCTATTTTTGTTTTCTTGGAATTTCTTGAGTGTGTCCTGTGCATTTTGGTTGACCCTATCCAGTATCATCTCTATAAAATTCTCATTGAGTACCTGTAGTATTTTTCCTTTTAGATTATTCTTGTGGGCTTCTTTGGGTTCTTTGGCATAGTTTATCTTCATTTTGTTGGAGTCTGGATCTGAGTATCTGTTTTGTTCATTTCCCTCTGGTTCCTGTACTAATGTTTTGCTGTGGGGAAACTGGTTTTCCTGTTTTTTCTGTCTTCCCATCATTGCCCTTGGTGTTGTTATTGTCCCTGTACTGTGTGCAAGTAAGTATTTTCTAGCTTGTAATAATAGCACTGGTGATATTTAGAATGGAAGGGTGAGAGGAGATGGAAAGCAAAGAAGTTAAAGGAAAAGGAAAAAACAAATAAACAGGTAGAAAAAAAACAAAACAAAGAACCAAACAAAAAAGTTTCAAAGATGTAAACAGGGAGAAACAGTGTACTAATCAACCATAAGCTGAAAAGGCATTAGATAGCCAAAGAGAGGATTGACAAAAAAATAAATGAAAAATATATATCAAAAAAATCTCCAAGTTCAAATGCAATAAAGTTTCAGTCTTAATAATGTTGGTATTCGTGCCTCAGCCTCCAATCCTGGAGATGTGGGAAGTAGTTCTGTGGTTGTCTCATCAAAGAGGAAAAAGACTGGAAAAACCAAAACAAAACAAAACTGCACAAAACAAAATAAAACCCCACAAAGTGTCCCAAGTTCAAATGCAATACAATTTCAGTAAGTTTTTCAGCATGCAGGTGTAGTTCGCTTGTTGTCTCATCAAAGTTAGGGAGAGAGAAAAGAAAAAAAAAGAGTCTTGAGACACTTCTGTGAATGGCTATCTGCAGCTGTGGCTTTCCTGCCCGCTACTGTCAGCCTGCTGTTGCTGGAGGCTTTATTTATGCAGATCTCAGGGGTGAGCTTAACACTCACCTGCCCTGCAGGCTTTGTTTACACAGAGTTCTTCTGCGCATGAGCCAGTGCTACAAGATTTCCCCTTTCCAAGCACACTGGGGGAGGTGACTGCACCAGCTTTCTCAGGCTGGTATGTTTATTTACAGCTCATGTGGGAAGTGGGCCTTCTCCCCTCTCCTGTGGAGTTTTCCTCCCACCGCCACTTTTACAAGCTTTCCCGCTCCTGATTGCTGGGTGTGTGCTGCTGCTCCTGCCTTCTCCGGCCCGGCCTGTTTGTTTACAGCTCACGTGGGATGTAGCTCTTCCCCCCTCTCCTGTGTGGTTTTCCTCCCTCCGCCACTTTTACAAGCTTTCCCGCTCCTGGTTGCTGGACGTAAGCTGCCACTCCTGCCTTCTCCAGCCTGGCTTGTTGATTTACAGTTCTGTGAGGGATTCCCCTCCCCTCCTTTTCGGCACTCAGGGTGCCCCACCCTCTTTGCTACCTGTCTTTTTTGTTATTGCTTATTACTCAGTTTCTCTTTTTTTCCCTGGATGGGGATCGGTCTGTCCAGGGGGCTATGCTGATCTGGCCCAGGGTTGTCTGTGGGAGTACCACATACCACTTAGCTCACCTTGTTGTCTGCATCTTCCCAAGCCATCTGGGCACTGGTGTCTGGCAGTGGCATGGGATCCCTCCTGGTTTCTCTGTTTAACGTGATGTGGAGGTGCTCTGCACAGGCTAGAGTTGTGGAGGAGTCAAAGTTTTGCTTCTTCTCAGTGGTTTTTCTTGTAAGGTGTGTCTCCAGCATCTCTCCAAGATTTTACTTTAGGAGGCATTCTTTCTGCTTCTTCCCTCTAGCTGCCATCTTGGAATCCCTGCATTTCCTTTATGGCTAGAGATTGTGAGCATTTTTTCATGTGTTTTTTGGCCATTTGAATTTCTTCTTTTGAGAAAGTTCTGTTTAGTTCACTTGCCCATTTCTTTATTGGTTCGTTATTTTTGGGAGAGTTTAGTTTTTTGAGTTCCCTGTGTATTCTGGTTATCAGTCCTTTGTCTGATGTGTAGCTGGTAAATATTTTCTCCCACTCTGTGGGTGGTCTTTTCAGTTTAGAGACCATTTCTTTTGTTGAGCAGAACCTTTTTAGTTTTATGAAGTCCCATTTGTCTATACTTTCTCTTTGTTGCTGAGCTGCTGGGGTTCTATTGAGGAAGTCCTTGCCTATACCTATTACTTCCAAAGTGTTTCCTACTCTTTCCTGTGCCAACTTTAGAGTTTTGGGTCTTATATTAAGGTCCTTGATCCATTTTGAGCTAATACTAGTACAGGGTGATAAACATGGATCTAGTTTCAGTTTTTTTGCAGATGGATAACCACTTTTCCCAACAGCTTTTGTTGAAGAGGCTGTCTTTTCTCCATCATATATTTTTAGTGCCTTTGTCAAAAATAAGTTGGGTATAGTTGTGTGGATACATATCCATGTCCTCTATTCTGTTCCACTGGTCTTCATGTCTGTTTTTGTGCCAGTACCATGCTGTTTTTATTGCTATTGCTTTGTTACATAGTTTGAAGTCAGATATTGTGATACCTCCAGTATTGTTCTTTTTGCTGAGTATTGCCTTGGCCGTTTGAAGTCTCTTGTGTTTCCAAATGAAGTTTAGGTTAGATTTTTTAATCTCTGTGATGAAAGTCACTGGGATTTTGATGGGAATTGCATTAAACATGTTGATTGGTTTTGGTAGTATAGCCATTTTTACTATGTTGATTCTACCAATCCATGAGCATCGGAGATCTCTCCACCTTCTATAGTCTTCCTCAATCTCTTTCTTCAGGGGTTTATAGTTTTCCTTGTAGAGGTCATTCACATCATTTGTTCAGTTTACTCCTAGGTATTTGATTTTTCTTGAGGCTATTGTAAATGGAATTGTTTTCATATATTCTTTATCAGTTTGTCCATTATTAGTATACAGAAAAGCTAATGATTGTTGTTTGTTGATTTTATATCCTGCCACCTTGCTATAGCTTTTGTTGGTGTCTAGAAGTTTTTGCATAGAGTTTTTTTGGTCTTTAAGGTATAGGATCATATTGTTTACAATTTATTTTGACAGTTTCTTTACCTATTTGTATTCCTTTTATTTCTTCTTCTTGCCTAATTGCTCTGGCTAGTAATTCCAGTACTATGTTAAATAGGAGTGGGGATAGTGGGCACCCTTGTCTCATTCCTGATTTTAGGGGAATTGGTTTCAGTTTTCAACATTAAGTATAATGTTGGCTGTATTTTTGTCATATATAGCCTTTATAATATTGAGGTACATTCCTTCTATTCCTAGTTTTCTTAGAGCTTTTATCATGAATTGTTGTTGGATCTTGTTGAAGGCTTTTTCTCCATCTATTGAGATGATCAAGTGGTTTTTGTTTTTGCTTCTATTGATGTGCTGTATTGAATTTATAGATTTGCATGTGTTGAACCACCCCTGCATCCCTGGGATGAAGCCAACTTGGTCATGTTTAATGATCTTTCTGATGTGTTGTTGGATTCAGTTTGCCATTATTTTATTGAGGATTTTTGCATCAGTTCATTAAGGAAGTTGGCCTGTAGTTCTGTTTTTTGAGGGGTCTTTGTCTTGTTTTGGGATGATAGTAATATTGGCTTCATAAAATGAGTTAGGCAGTGTTCCTTCCCTTTCAATTTATGGAACAGTTTAAGGTGGGATGGTATTAGTTCTTCTTTAAATGTCTGATAGAATTCTCAGTGAGTCCATCAAGTCCTGGACTTTTTTTGGGGGAGACTCTTGATTTCTGCTTGAGTTTCTTTTTGTGTTATAGATCTATTCAGGTGATTAATATCCTCTTCATTCAGTTTTTGATGGTCATAAATTTCTAGAAATCTGTCCATTTCTTCAAAAATGTCAATTTATTAGAATATAGGCTCTCAAAGTAGTCTCTGATGATTTCTTGGATTTCCATAGTGTTGTTATCTCCCCTTTTGTGTTTCTGATTTTACTGTTTTGTGTTTTTTGTCTCCTCATTTTAGTCAGGTTTGCCAAGGGTCTGTCATCTTATTTATTTTTTCAAGGAACCAGCTTTTTGTTTCATTTATTCTTTGTATTTTTTTTTGTTTCTGTTTCATTGATTTCAGCCCTTATTTTAATTATTTCTTTCCTTCTGCTTGTTTTTGGATTTGCTTGTTCTTGTTTTCCTAGGATTTGAGCTGTAGTATTAGATCATTGATTTGAAATCTTTCTTTCCTTTTAATATATACACTCATGTCTATGAACTTTCTTCTTAGGACTGCCTTTGCTGTGTCCCATAAGTTCTTGTAGGTGGTGTTTTCATTTTCATTAACTTCCAGGAAACTTTTAGTTTCCTCTTTTATTTCATCAATGACCCACTTTTCATTGAGCAATGTGTTCTTCAGCTTCCAATTGCTTGCATGTTTTCTACTGCTGTTTTTGTTGTTGATTTCTAGTTTTAATGCTTTGTGGTCAGATTGAATGCATGGGATTATTCCTATTTTCTTATATTTGCTGAGGCTTTCTTTGTTCACTAAGGTATGATCAATTCTCGAGAAGGTTCCATGAACTCCTGAGAATAATGCATATTCTGCAGATGTTGGGTGAAATATTCTGTAGATCAGCTAAGTCCATTTGATCTATGGTATGATTTAGTTCTAGGATTTCTTTATTAATTTTTTGTTTGGATGACCTATCTTATGGTGATAAGGGATATTAAAGTCTCCCACTACCACTGTGGTTGAGTTTACATATGTTTTTAGGTCCTTCAGAGTATGTTTGATGAAATTGGGTGCATATTTGTTGATAATTGTTATATTATCAACAAATATGGGTGCATATAGGTTGATAATTGTTATTTCTTTTGGTGTATTTCCTCTTTTTTTGGTATGGAGTGTCCTTCTTTATCTTGTTTGATCAATGTAAGCTTGATGTCTATTTTGTCTGAGGTAAGTATTGCTACCCCTGCCTGTTTTCAAAGGCCATTGGCTTGGTAAATCTTCTTGCAGCCTTTCACTCTCAGCCAGTGCTTATTCTTGTTGATGAGGTGGGTCTCCTGTAGGCAGCAGATTGTTGGATCTTCATTTTTAATCCATTTTGCCAATTGGTGTCTTTTGATGGGGGAAATTAGTTGGTTAACCTTCAGTGTTAGTATTGATAGGTATGTGGTAATCACTGTCATTTAGTTGTCTTTGTTGTTTAAGGGTTTGATTGTGTACAGCTGAATCAATGTTCCTCTCTACTTTCTTTGCCTTTTCTTCTCTTGTGGTTTGGTATTGCCTGCCCTTTCATGGTTTTGTTTGCTTTCACTTTCTGTGTGCAGAATTCCTTGGAGAATCATTTGTAGTGGTGGCTTGGTGTTCATATATTGTTTTAGTTTCTGTTCATCATGGAAGACTTTTATTGCTCCATCTATTTTGAATGATAGTTTTGCTGGGTAGAGTATCATGGGATTGAAGTTATTTTCAGTTAGTGCCCAGAATACCTTACTCCATGCTCTTCTTGCTGTGGTTTCTGTTGAGAAATCTGCTGTGATTTTGATGTGTTTACCTCTGTATGTTATTTGTATTTTCTCTCTTACAGCCTTCAATATTCTTTCTCTAGTCTCTGTGCTTGTTGTTTTAATGATAATATTTTGTGGGGTAATTCTAGAAGAGCCAGTTAGAAGAGAAGGAGAAAAAAGTGAAAGAGATGTAAAGATAAAAGAAAGAAAGAAACAAAAAAAGAAAAAAGAGAAAAAATGAGAGAGATGGTAGATGATTAAACAGCAAACCAGACAGCCAAACTTTTAAAGAAAGAAAAAAAAACCCCTGCAGTTCTGGAACAGTAGAATTGCAGTCTTAGTTGTTCTGATGTTACTCCTTTAGCACCCAGTCCTGTCTGTCTGTGTCTATTAGGCAGGTTTGGAGCCCTCCTGTGGTGGCCTGCCATGCAGGGGCCTGGTGAAGTGGCTAGCTGACAAGCCTGTGGAGCTGGGTCCAGGTGGGGCCTGAGGGGCGGCGGGCCCAGCAGAGCTTGTATTCAGTGGTCCCATGTGGAGTTGTGGCTCAGTGGGGCCTGAGGGGCTGGGAACCCGGCAGGGTGGGGATCCAGCAGTCCTACGCAGAGGTGGGGCCTGGCAGGGCCCTGTTGAAGGCATCTGGTGGTCCCATGTGGAGCTGGGGCCCAGTGGGGTCCGAGGGGAAGGGATCCCTGCAGAGTGGTGATCTAGCGGTCCCACATGGTGCTTGGGTCCAGTGGGGCCCGAGCGGCGTGGGGTCCAAGGTGCAGCGATCCCGCCAGCATGTTGATTTGGTGGTCCCACATGGAGCTGGGGCCTGGCAGGGCATGAGGGGCAGGGGTCTCAGTGGGGTGGGGATCCAGTGGTCCCACATGGAGATGGGGCTCAGTGGGGCCCGAGCGACATGGGGTCCAAGTGGTGGGGATCCCGCCAGGGTGTGAATTTCTTGGTCCCTCATGGAACTGGGGCCTGGCAGGGCCTGAGGGGTGGGAAGCCCTGTGGAGTGGAGCAGTGGCTCTGCGGGCCTATGGGATGGGGACTTGGTGGGCCAGCTGTTCTTTTAGTAGATTGTGGCATGGAGAAGCCTTCCATGATCTAGGGGTTCAGTGTGCCATACTTTTGGCTCTGCCTGGTGCTTTATCTCAGCTAAGTGTGTCCCCAGTGTCTCAGCAAGGTCCCTAATTCACAGAGCTCACGCCATCTGTGGCTGTGTCCCAGTTGCCATCTTGGATCTTCTTAATTTACTTTTCAAGTCTAGATTTGGCATACAAGATTAGAAAGTGTGATATTTGTCTTTCTCCATCTGGCTTATTTCACGTCACATGATTATTTTCAGTTCCATCCATTTAATTTTTTTATAGCTCCATTCATTTTCCAGCAAATACCATAATTTTATTATTCTTTATGGTTGAATGATACTCTAGTTTATATACACACACACAACACCTTTTCTTTATTGATTCATCATTTGATAGACCACTAGGCTGAGCCTGAGGCTATTCTTAACTGTGCTGCTGTAAACGTAAGCACGCAGTTATTGGTATAGGAGGATCATATGGTATTTCTATTTTTAATGTTTTGAGGAACCTCCATACTGATTTCCATAGTGGCTGCACTAATTTATGTTTCCAACAATAGTGTGTAAGCATTCCTTTTCTCCCACATCCTTGCCAAAATTTGTTACTTGTTTTCTTGATGGTTGCCATTCTGACTGGAATGAGATGAAATTTCAGTGTAGTTTTTATGTGCATTTCATTTATGGTTAAAGATGCTGAATATTTCTACATGTATTTATTGGCCATTTGTACATCTCTGGAGAACTTTCCAATTCATTTGCCTATGTATTAATTGGATTGTTGGTTTTTTGGTGTTTAATTTTTGGAGCTCTTTATATATTCTGGATATTAATCCTTTATCCAAGGAATAGCTGGCAAAGATTTTCTTCTATTCTGTAGGTTGTCTCTTGATTGTAAAACTTATTTCCTTTGATATGCAAAAACTTTTAAATTTGATAAAAACTCACTTGTCAATTCTTGCTGTTATTTCCTGAGTAATTGGAGAGCTATTTAGAAAGGTGTTACCTATGCCTATATCCTCAAGGGTCTTATCTGTGCTTTCCATTAGTAGTTTCAATGTTTTAAGCTTTAAATTTAGATCTCATTTTCATTTCTGTACAAGACTGAATGTAGGCTTCAGTCTGAATATATAGCTTCACTCTATATGTGGATATCCAGTTTTTGCAACAGCATTTTTTTCTAAGAAGATGTCTTTTCTCCAACATATGTTTTTGACTCTTTAGACAGTTTAGGTGGTTGTAGCTGTGTGGGCTTACATCCAGATCTTCTATTTTATTCTACATGTCTGTCTTTGTGCCAGTACAATGTTTTTGTTACTATGCTTCTGTAGTATAATTTGAAGTCAGGTATTGTGATACTTCCAGCATTGCTCTTTTTGATCAGAATTTCTTTGATTTTTATACTCCATATAATTTTAGGGTTGACTTTTCTATTTCTGTGAAAAATGACATTAGAATTTTGAAAAGATTGCATTGAATCTCATGATTACTTTTGTTAGTAGAACCATTTTCACATTTTAATTAGGCTGATCCATGACCATGGAAATTCTTTCTATTTTGTAGTGTCTTCTTCAATTTCTTTCTTTGGTGTTTTATAGTTTTACCTGTAGATATATCTCACCCTTTTGTTAGGTTTATTCTCAGATATTTAATTTTCATGGTTATTGTGAGTAGGATTGTTTAGCCTATTCAATATTGGTATATAGAAAAGCCACTGATATTTGAATGCTGATTTTTGCATCTATTTTGCCAAAAGTGTTTTTCAGATCTAAGGGTTTTTTGGTGGAGTCTTTGTGGTCTTATAGGATCATATCATCTGCAAATAGGGATAATTTAAGGTTTTCTTTTTATAGTTATATCCCTTTTTTTTTTGCCTTATTGATCTGATTAAGAATTCAAGCACTATATTGAATAAGAATGAAGAGAGTGTACACCCTTGTCTCATGCCTGACTTTAGAGGAAATGGTTTCAGTTTTTTCCCAATTAGGGTGATGTTGACTATAGGTTTATTACATATAGCCTTTATAATGTTGAGCTATGTTCCTTCTATTCCTAGTTTGCTCAGGGCTTTTATCATGAAGTGATGTTGAATTTTGTCAAAGGGTTTTCCTCTATCTATTGAGATATTCGTATGATTTTTGTCATTTATTCTGTGTATTTGTTGTAGTACATTTATTGACTTGCTTATGCCAAACTATCCTTGCATCCTTGGAATGGAACTAACTTGGTCATGGGGTATGATTTTTTTAATGTATTGTTGAATTTGGTTTTCAAGTATTTTATTGATTTTTTTTGTGGTCCTGGAGTTTGAACTCAGGGCTTACATCTTGAGCCACTCCACCAGCCCTTTTTTGTGATGGGCTTTACTGAGATTGGGTCTCACGAACTATTTGCCCAGGCTGGCTTTGAACTGTGATCCTCCTTATCTCTGCCTCCTGAGTAGCTAGGATTATAGGTGTGAGCCACTGGTGCCCGGCATTATTGAATTTTTTGCATGTATGTTCATCAAGAAAATTGTTCTGTAATTTTCTTTGTCATATTCTTATCTGATTTTGGTATCAGGAGAATACTGGTTTTATAGAATGAGCTTTGTAGTATTCCTTCCCTTTCTATTTAATGGACCATTGGTGTTATTTCAAGTTTCCTTAAGGGTCTGGTAGAATTCAGCAGTGGATTCATCTGGTCCTGGGATTTTCTTTGTTGGGAGACTATTCCTGCTTAAATTTCATTGCTTGTTATAGATCTGTTTAGGTGGTTTATACCCTCTTGGTTCAATTTTGGGAGGTCAAATGTCCCCAGAAATATATCCATTTCCTCTACATTTTCCAGTTTATTAGAATACAAATTATTGAAATATTTCTGAGGTATGTCCATGGTGTTTGTTGTGATTTCTCCTTTTTCATTTCTAATTTATTAATTTGGGTCTTCTTACTGTTGCTTTTGATTATTTTGGCTTAGTTTGTCAATGTTACTTATCTTTTCAGGAACCACTTTTTCATTAATTGATTCTTTGTATTTTAATTTTAGTCTTCATGTCATTAATCTCTGTCCTGGTCTTTATTATTTCTATCTACTGCATTTAAGTTTGGCTTGTTCTTTTTTTCTATGATCCTGAGGTTCACTGTTATTTATTTGGGTTCTCTATGATTTTTTTAAATGAAGGCTCTTGTAGCTGTAATATTCCCTGTTAGAACTGCCTTTGCTTTGTTCCAAAGGATCTGGTAAGTTGTGTTTTAATTTATATTTTTTTGGTTAGTACTAAGGTTTGAACTCAGGGACTTGAACTTGCTAAGCAGTTACTCTACCTTTTGGAGGCACTCTGCCAGCCCTATCATTTACATTTGATTTTAGGAATTTTTAAAATTTCCCTTTTCATTTCTTCAATGACCCACTGATCAATAAAGAGTGAATTGTTCAGTCTCCATGTGTTTGGATATTGTATGTCGTTTCTCTTGTTATAGATTTATAGCTTTATTCCATTGTGGTCTTATAGAATATAGGAAATTAATTCAATTTTCTTATATTTGTTAAGACTGGCATTATGATCTATTTTGGAGAAAGGTTCATGAGTTTCTGAGAAGGCTGAGTAATGTGGCTGTTGGGTATAATATCTTGTAGATGTCTGTTAAGTCCATTTGATCTAGAATGTTGTTTAATTCTGAAGCTTCCTTATTAATTTTTTTCCCAGATGACCTGACAGTGGGGTATTGATATTGCTCACTGTTGTTCTGTTGGCATCTCTGTTTTTATGTCTAGTAGTGTTTGCTGTAAGAAATTGGGTGTGCCAACATTTGATTGCCTATATGTTTATAACTATTATCTCCTCTGTTGGATTGTTCTTCTCAATCAATATGAAGTGATCTTTGTCTCTTTCCTGGAGCTTTGGTTTGAAGATTGCTTTGCCAGAGAGCAGTATCTCTACTCCTGTTTGTTATAGGGCTCCATTTGCTTAGAAAATCATTTTTCCATCCTTTCACTGGAAGCCTGTGTTTGCTGATGCCAGTGAGGTATATTTCTTGCAAGCAACACATGTTTTGGCTTCTTATTTATTTATTTATATTATTGTGCTGGGTGGGGGTGCATTGTAACATTTGCAAAGGTTCTTATAATGTATCAAATATATCATACTTGAATTCAACCCCTCTACTGCTCTCTTTCATCCCCCCTCCCCTGATTTCTGGAACAGTTTCAACAAGTATCATTTTTATATTTGTCCCATATTCATCCTCCTGCCCCTTTCCCTGTCACCTTGCCCTCCATCCCCTGGGCAGAACCTGTTCTTCTCTGCTGTTCTCTGACTTTATAGAAGAAAAACCATAAAAAATAATAAGAGAGCTGAGGATTTGGCTCAAGTGGTAGAGCACCTGCCTTTCAAGTACAAGGCCCTGAGTTCAAATCCCAGTACTGCAAAAAAAAGAGAAACATGGCATTTTTACTAATTTGAGATAAAGATAACTACATAGGGAGATTCCTTGTGTTGTTTCTGTGTATATATGCATTACAACCCCAATTAGTTCATCTCTGGCAGTCCTCTTCACCCCTCCCTAGTCTGCTTCCCATCATGGCCCCAGCTGGTTTAGGATTTCTGTATTCATTCTTGTACAGTGAGCACATCAACCACATTCAAGTTTTTGGTTTCCTTCCCTTGCCCTATCTCCACCCCCTGCACCCCCCACCATGTGTGGCCTCCCCTTAGTGTGACTGGTGTCCAATAATATTGGTGCATCTGTTTTAGGTCTCTAATCTGCATATGAGGGAGAACATGTGATTTTTGGCCTTGTGAGCCTGACTAACTTCACTTAAGATGATGTTCTCCAGTTCCATCCATTTACCTGTGAATGACAAAATTTCATTCTTTGTGGCTGAATAAAATTCCACTGTGTACAAATACCACATTTTCTTAATCCATTTGTCAGTAGTGGGGCACCTTGGCTGTTTCCATAGCTTAACTGTTGTGAATAGTGCTGCAGTAAACATGGGTGTGCAGGTGCCTTTGTAGTAACCTGAGTCTCATTCCTTCAGGTATATCTGTAGGAGTGGTATTGATGGATTATATGGCAGGTCTATTTTTAGTTTTTTAAGACACCTCCATATTGTTTTCCATAGTGGTTATACTTGCTTACATTCCCACCAGCAGAGTATGAGTGTTCCTTTCTCCCTGCATCCTCACCAACATATGTTGTTGGTGGTGTTCTTGATGGTAGCTATTTTAACACGGGTGAGGTGGAAACTTAGTGTGGTTTTGATTTGCATTTCCTTTACGGCCAGGGATGGTGATTGTTTTCTCATGTGTTTTTTAGCTGTTTGGACTTCTTCCTTTGAAAAAGTTCTGTTTAGTTCAGTTGCCCATTTATTTATTGGCTCATTGATTTTTGGGGAGTTTAGTTTTTTGAGCTCCCTGTATATTGTGGTTATCAGTCCCTTGTCTCATGTATAGCTAGCCAAGATTTTCTCTCATTCTGTGCGTGGCCTCTTCAATTTAGAGACCATTTCTTTTGTTGTGCAGAAGCTTTTTAATCTCATGTAGTCCCATTCGTCAATCCTTTCTCTTAGTTCCTGAGCCACTTGAGTTCTACTGAGGAAGTCCTTGCCTATGCCTATTGCTTCCAGTGTATTCCCTGCTCTTTCCCGTACTAGCTTCAAAGTTTCATGTTTTTGGCTAGTTTTTTAATCTGAGCCATCAGTCTGTGTCTTTTGATTGGATAATCGAGAAAATTAACATTTAGACTTATTATAGAAAGTTATGAAGTAATTCCTGTCATTTTGTTGCTTTCTTTTCTTTTTTTTTTGTTTTGGTGGCATTGGAGTTTGAACTTAGGGTCTTGCACTTGCTAGGCAGGTGCACTTACCACTTGAGCCACTCTACTAGTCCTTTCTTGTGATGGTTTTTTTGTTTGAGATAGGGTCATGTGAACTATTTGCCCAGGGCTGTCTTTGAACTTCAATCCTCTTGATCCCTGCCTCCTGAGTAGCTAGGATTATAGGCTTAAGCCACTGGTGGTTCCTGGCTTGTTGCTTTTTCAAATGTCTGATTCTTTCCTAATCCTCATTCACATATCTACTCAGCTAGTGATACTTATTCTTTCTCATTTTCATGAGATTCTTTTAAGTATCTTCAGCAGTGCTGCTTTGATGGTAATGAATTGCTTTAGTTTTTGTTTATCATACAAAGTTTTTATTTCTATTTCAATTATGAAGGATAACTTTCCTGGGTATAGTAATTTAGGTTGACAGTTATTTTCTTCCAGGGCTTAAAATGCATTGTTCCATGACATACTTGCTTTTAAAGTTTCTGTTTACAAATCTTCTGTTACTCTTATGGGTTATTCTTGTCACTTGTCTCTTGCAGCTTTCAATATTCTTTACTTGCCCTGTATATGTCCATGACCCTGGACTGGGAATAATGGAGTTTGCACAGCCTCTCCATGTAGAAGTTTGCACAGCCTCTTCTACCATAATTTCCCTAGTACCTGGTGTCTTGACCTTTGTTCTTGCATCTCCTTGAAAAATACAACCTGCTGTGTCCACATACCAGCCACCTAATGCAAAACTAGATAAAGTACCAGAACTCTTAGGAGACTCCCTGATGCCAAATTAATCAATACCTTAGATAAGGTGTCCTGCATGCCTTGATGATTCCAGAACTAATGTGTTGTAATTAAGCTTCAGTAGCCTTGGGACAATTAGCCCACCAAACCTCATTCCTTTCACCTTGCATCAAGAGTTGTTAAAGCTTGATTTTTACCTGAGCATTTTCCTTGCATTGACCTATAAAAATAAACACTCTTGCTCAGGTAGGCTCTCACATTTCCCACCAGGAATGTGCAGCCCTCCTGATACCAGCTTCTGTTTTATGTTGTATGTGTGTATGTCTGTGTGTGTTTTATTTCTCGTTCCATTCCCCATCGCTCTTAGTCAGGCTCATGCAGCATACCCACGCAGGCCAGGGCAAGTGGCGCCCAACCTTGGGGCCTGACTGCAAGAGAACTCATTAGATAAGGCAAGGGAATGCTCTCCAAAGGATGTGTCTACAGGGAAAATAAGGTAAAGGAAGAGCGAAATTCTGAATATAGTCGGGAGTAATAAATATGGGACAAACTAGATGTAAAGAAACAGATCGCTATGTACATATGTTTAAAACTAGAGGTAAATCTAAAGTCTTCAATGTCTAAGAGTGCACACGAAATTAATGTATTTGTTTTGTGTTTCATTGTGTGAGTTTTGTGTATGTCTATTGTGTGATTAACTTATTAGAGACAAAAAAACTGATAGCTATGGCAACAGTCTTATTAAAAACTGAGACTGACCTAAGACACTCCTAACATTGACTCTTGCTTCAGCTGTTAAAATGAGTCCTAAAAGAACAGAATGGGACACTTCTCAATCTGCGCCTAAAAATTAAAAAAAATAATAACTTATCAATGTACTGTGACCACTTAGTTAATTTTCACATGTTCTTGAGCTCTTGAATCTATGTGTGCTTAAATTGACATTGATGGCATGCCTAATTTAAAACCTTTTTTTATATATGCATATATTTAAATATCTTTAGGAGGATTTTTATTATAAAATTATTGTAAAGAAATACAATAACTTCTGTTCTCTTCCCTCCCCCATCTCTTCTGCTGCTACTTTTAAGAAAAACCAGTTTTTTAAAAGGCTTTGTTAATCAGGTCTAACTAATTACAGGCATTGTTTTATGGACAGTAACCTTCCTTAATCTGTTTCATTTTGTCATAGGTGTAATTTACATTCAATTCCTTTATAATTAGATCTATTAACAAAAGGTGTCTTTAAAAATAAGGCTAATTGAAAAAAATTTTATTTAATTTAAAAATTCTTATAAAAGTTATTTAAAATACAAGTTACAAAGCTAACAAGTAGAAAGGATACAGATAGGTATTTGAGTGTATATTTTGGGAAAAAGTTAGGGGAAAAAAGGAATGTTTTTAGATGAGAAAGGGTTTTGTAAAGAAGGGTTTGTCCTAAAGATTGTTTCAAATATGGAGAGGAGGGATAAGGACAAACCATCAAAGGATTTAGTATGTTGTATGAAGGTCTGAGTAAGTTTTAAAAGTGTATAATAAAAGGCTTCAATGTGTGATAAAGTTAAAATTGACTATAATCTAAGAGTTGTCTAAAAGAATTTTTTTAGGGTCATGTCAAACTAAAATCTAATTTTCTATGTCCATAAAACAACAAGGCTATCTTAATATTATTCTACTCTGAGTAATATCTTCAAATAATTGTTATAGGGAAAGATTTTATCAAAGTAATTACTTGTGTTTTCTGTTGATCTTGTCAAGCTTCAGTACTACTAAATCAGACACATCTTATGTGTCTTAAATGACCACCTTATAACTGTGTTCTATGTATATACTTTATCTAAATATGGTACAAACATTTACAAAATTTCAAGTGTCAGTTTATGTAAAATGATGAGCTAAAGCTCTGTTTTTATCCAAAAGTGTTACATATAATTGACCAGCTAAAATTGTTTATCCGAAAGCATTGCATCTAAACCTTTGACATATAAAATGCTTAATGAGACTTTCGGCAGTGTGCTGTTTATAATCAGTAACATTCAGAAAAACCTTGCCATTTGAGCAATCCTGCTACTTAAAATCTGGCATATATTAGTTTTAGTCAAATAAGTGTTACTGTATATGTATAAAATGTAATTGTACATAAAACAATAAGGCTATTTAGGATCACAGGCATTGGCTCCCTCACTTAAAGAGATGTAAAGTTAATGATGCTAGACTTCTACAAGCTTGTGTGCACATGTTCCTAATTGTAACAAGGAGCATTAGTGTTGCTGTTTTAATACTATCACTCATAATTATTCTACTAAAAATACAGTCTGCAATGGAAATAACTAAATATTCTGAGAAATCCCAAACTACTTTTCAGTATTTTAACCATGGCTATTCTAAGTCTTTTCATTCTCAGTCTGGGTCCTTCTTTGGAGCATTTACAATTACTCAATACCTAATTTCAATTGAGTTTGGCCTTCTAAATATTGTTGGCTTTTTTCAAAACCTTTAAGTGTTGTCTGTTGACATTATGCAGTATTTTCAAGTTGTCAGGATATCATTTATATTCCAGCCAGAACTAAAATGGATGCCAGGTAAGTCCACTTCTTCTAAACTTCTTTTGTTGTTTTTAACTTGGCCCAGTGGGCCTTATTGTAGCTCCACATAAGGTACAAAAGCAATCTCCCTTTTCATATTTGGGACAGCTTATTAAGGGACTGACTATCCACCCCCCAAAAATAGAAATCCATAAAGATAATTTAAAAACTTTAAATGAAAACTGTAAATGATTTTCAAAAATCATTAGGTGATATAAATGGGCTACGTCATGCCTTAAAACTTACCACCCATGAACTGTTTCCTCTCCTTAAAATTTTACAAGGAGATACTCAACCATTTTCCCCTAGATATCTCACACCAGAAGGTTGTATGGCCATAGCTAAGGTTGAACAAGCTTGTCAAATTGTTAACTCATGTTCAAAATGTGCTCCTCACTTGCCTGTGCCCAGTAAGGGAGTTAACCCTAGTGATCTTCATTCTCTATCATTATGGCAGATGGATGTTACTCACATTCCATGTTTTGGACGACAGCGTTATGTCCATGTTGTCATTGATACTTACTCTGGTTTTGTTTTTGCCTCTCCAAGATCAGAAGAAGCAACATTCCATGTCATAAATCACTGTTTAGCTGCCTTTGCGGTGATGGGCAAGCCGTTCCATATAAAAACTGACAATGGTCCAGGCTATACATCTACTGCCTTCAAGGCTTTTTGTTCCTCCTACAAAATTCTTTATACCACAGTTATACCCTACAATCCCCAAGGCCAAGCTATAGTAAAATGAGCTCACCAAAGTTTAAAAGTTTAATTACAAAGACAAGAAGAGTGAGACAGCTCCCCGGCCCCTGAAATTAACAAAACTCTTTTTATTTTAATTTTTAAAAATTGCTCTGAATCTGGCTTTACTCCAGCTGAAAAACATTGGGAACATCGTAATAAACAACATTTACCACAGGTATTGTAGAAAGATGTAATGACTGGGGCCTGGCAAGGCCCTAGCTGGGTCTTGTTATGGGGCCAAGGTCATGCTTGTGTTTTTCCTGAAGGTGCAGAAAGCCCAATTTGGGTACCCTCATAGTTTATGAAGACGCATGAAACTCATCAGCCATCAGATGCAGAAGCTCCACCTGATGGAAGAGGAGAGGAGCCCAAGCCCACCAAAAACCAAACCAACGGAGATCCTGTAACTGAAAGTGACAAGGAACCACCCTCACTGGTCCTACAAGAGGCAACATCATCACTTTGACAATCACAGTAAAACAACCCGGGGATCTACCCCCTCCCCAACTTGGGGTCAAATAAAGTGCTTGGTGGATATGGCCAAGAATGCCATTAAAGGGTGGGGACAGGAAGAAACTCCTGCTGTTCTTCTGCTAGCTATGATTAGCATCATTAGTCAACAGGTAAATGCTGCAGAAGCCCAGAACTTAGTACATTGGGCTTTTGTGCCTCATCCACCTCTGCTTCATGTAGTTACCTGGAAAAGTTCTTCTATATCAGTTTTTACTAATGACTCTGAGCTGGTAGGAGGTCACTCCAGTGGACACCTGGTTCCTACTTTCACTAATTATAATTTTACAGGACAAGCTGTTGCTTTACCCATATGTCTGGGGAATTTGCCTTATTGTCTCCCTCTCATGCTTATTTGGAAAAGTGCTCTGTTATGGAATGGTACTCAATTTCTTGATAAAAAAATAGAATTTTTTGGCTTTAATGCCACTGAACCATATAGTGCTACACATTGGCCTCACATTCCCTGCTGTCATGACAAATGCAATCCCTGGCTCCCCCATAAGGAAGCCTCCAGGGAACAATGTATATTTGCTTCTCCAATGGATATTAATGTTATAGGCTACAAGCTTGTGTATTGGTCTTATAATGGCACTTCTGAAACTAATATTATGGGGTATTGGACCACCGCTGTGATGGGACCAGATGGAGGAACAATTCAATCAGATAAATGGAATGTTGGAGCTGCTACTGCTAATATCAATCTAACTAGCCATTCAGGCAGCTCTGTTATTAAAGGCTTGACAGCTTGTGTTCAACATCCTTTTGCTTTATTGGCTGGATCAATTATCATCTCTAAAAATAGAACTATTTATATTTATTTATTTATATTTTTGTTGAAACAGGATCTTGGTCTTTTTTTTTCTTTTATTCATATGGGCATAAAATGTTTGGGTCATTTCTCCCCCCTTCCCCCTGCTCCCCCCTTACCTACCCCATCCCCTCCCTCTCCACCCCTACCTCCTATTTTGAACTTTTCTCTAATTTTGTTGAAGAGAGAGTATAACTACTAATATGAAGGACCAAGTGTTTTTGCTAGTTAAGGTAAGGACAGCTATTCAAGGAGTTAACTCTCGTTGCTTTCCTGTACATGTGTGTTACCTTCTAAACTAATTCTTCTCAAACTAACCTTTTATCTAGTTCCTGGTCCCCTTCTCTTATTGGCCTCTGTCACTTTAAAGTATCTGCTTTAGTTTCTCTGCATTGAGGGCAACAAATGTTATCTAGGTGTTGGGTGTCTTACCTATCCTTATACCTCCCTTGTGTGCTCTCACTTTATCATGTGATCAAAGTCCAATCCCCTTGTTGTGTTTACCCTTGATCTATTGTCCACATATGAGGGAGAACATATGATTTTTGGTATTTTGGGCCAGGCTAACCTCGCTCAGAATGATGTTCTCCAGTTCCATCTATTTACTTGTGAATGATAAGATTTCATGGTTCTTCATAGCTGCATAAAATTCCATTGTGTATAAACACCACATTTTCTTAATCCATTCATCAGTAGTGGGGCATCTTCGCTGTTTCTGTAACTTGACTGTTGTGAATAGTGCTTCAGTAAACATGGGTGTACAGGTGCCTCTGGAGTAACCTGTGTCGCATTCCTTTGGGCATATCCCCAAGAGTGGTATTGCAGGATCATGTGGTAGATATATGTTTAGATTTTTAAGAAGCCTCCAAATTTTTTTCCAGAGTGATTGTACTAGTTTGCATTCCCACGAGCAGTGTAAAAGGGTTCCTTTTCCCCTGCATGCTTGCCAACACCTGTTGTTAGTGGTGTTGCTAATGATGGCTATTCTAACAGGGGTGAGGTGGAATCTTAGCATGGTTTTAATTTGCATTTCCTTTATGGCTAGAGATGGTGAGCATTTTTTCATGTGTTTTTTGGCCACTTGAATTTCTTCTTTTGAGAAAGTTCTGTTTAGTTCAGTTGACCATTTGTTTATTGGTTCATTAATTTTGGGAGAATTTAGTTTTTTGAATTCCGTATATATTCTTGTTATCAGTCCTTTGTCTGATGTGTAGATGGCAAATATTTTCTCTCACTCTGTGCACGGTCTCTTCAGTTTAGAGACCATTTCTTTTGTTGAGCATTAGCTTTTTAGTTTTATGAAGTCCCATTTATCTATGCTATCTCTTAGTTGCTGAGATGCTGGGGTTCCATTGAGAAAGTTCTTGCCTATACCTATTAGTTTCAAAGTATTTCCTACCCTATCCTGTACCAACTTGAAAGTTTGGGCTTTGATATTAAGATCCTTGATACATTTTGAGTTAATATTGGTATAAGGTGATAAACATGGATCTAGTTTCAGTTTTTTGCAGACTGCTAACCAGTTTTTCCAGCAGTTTTTGTTGAAGAGGCTGTTTTTTCTCCATCATATATTTTTAGCACCTTTGTCAAAGACAAGTTGGTTATAGATGTGTGGCTTCATATCCACGTCCTCTATTCTATTCCACTGGTCTTCATGTCTGTTTTTGTGCCAGTACCATGCTGTTTGTATTGCTATTGCCTTGTAATATAATTTGAAGTCAGGTATTGTGATACCTCCAGCATTGTACTTTTGACTGAGTATTGCCTTGGCTATTCGTGGCCTGTTCTGTTTCAGAATAAATTTAATGGTAGATGGTAGATTTTTCAATCTCTTTGATGAATGTCATTGGGATCTTCATGGGAATTGAATTAAACATGTAGATTGCTTTTGGGAGTATAGACATTTTTACAATGTGGATTCTACGAATCCATGAACATAGGCGATCTCTCCACTTTCTATAGTCTTCCTCAATCTCTTTCTTCAGAAGTTTATAGTTTTCCTTATAGAGGTCATTCACATCTTTTGTTAAGTTTACACCTAGGTATTGATTTTTTTTGAGGCTATTGTAAATGGAATTGTTTTCATATATTCTTTCTCAGTTTGTTCATTATTAGTGTATAGAAATACTTATGATTTTTCTATGTTGATTTTACATCCTGCTACCTTGCTATAGCTGTTGATGGTATCTAGGAGGTTTTGAGTAGAGTTTTTTGGGTCTTTAAGGTATAGGGTCATATTTATTGCAAATAGGGATATTTGTGTTAAGGTCTATTCAGGTGATTAATGTTCTTTTGGTTCAGATTTGGATGATCATAAGTATCTAGAAATCTGTCCATTTCTTCAAGATTTTCAAATTTATTTGAATATAGGTTCTCAAAGTAGTCTCTGATTATTTCCTGGATTTCCATGGTGTTTGTTATTATCTCCCCTTTTGCATTCCTGATTTTACTGATTTTGGTTTTTCTCTCCTCATTTTAGTCAGGTTTGCCAGTGTTCTATCAATCTTGTTTATTTTTTCAAAGAACCAACTTTTTGTTTCATTAATTCTTTGTATGGTTTTTTTGATTTCTATTTCATTGATTTTAGCTCTTATTTTTATTATTTCTCTCCTTCTATTTGTTCAGAATCTGCTTGTTCTTGTTTTTCTAGTTGTTTGAAATGTATCATTATGTCATTGATTTGAGATCTTTCAGTGTTTTTAATATATGCACTCATGGCTCTAAACTTTCCTCTCAGGACTACCTTTCCTGTGTCCCATAGGTGTTTTCATTTACATTGACTTCCAGGAAGCTTTTGACTTCCTCTTTTATTTCATCAATTACCCATTGTTCATTAAGCAATGAGTTACTCAGTTTCTAGCTCTTTGCATGTTTTTTGTCTTTATTTTTGTTGTTGAGTTCTAGTTTTATTGCATTGTGATGAGATAGAATGCATGGTATGATTTCTATTTTCTTATATTTGCTGAGGCCCACTTTGTGCCTTAGGATATGATCTATTTTGGAGAAGTTTCCATGGGCTGCTGAGAAGAATGTATATTGTGTATAAGTTGGATGTAATGTTCTGTAGACATCAACTAGGTCCATTTGATCTATGGCATGTTTTAGATCTAGGATTTCTTTATTGATTTTTTGTTTGGATGACCTATCTATTGATGATAATGGGGTGTTAAAGTCTCCCATGACCACTGTGTGGGAGTTAATATTTACTTTTAGGTCCTTCAGAGTATGTTTGATGAAATTGGGTGCATTGACATTAGGTGCATGTAGGTTGATAATTGTTATTTCCTTTTGGTCTATTTTCCCTTTTTTAGTATGGAATGTCCTTCTTTATCTTGTTTGATCAATGTAGGTTTGAAGTCTACCTTGTCTGAGATAAGTATTTCTACTCCTGCCTGTTTTCTGGGGCCATTGTCTTGGTAAATCTTCTTCCAGCCTTTCATCCTCAGTCTATGCTAATTTCTTTCAATGAGATGGGTCTCCTGTAAGCAACAAATTGTTGGATCTTGGATCTTCCTTTTGAATCCAGTTTGTCAAACAGTGCCTTTTGATAGGGGAGTTAAGTCTGTTAACATTAAGTGTTAGAAATGATAGGTATGTGGTGATTCCTGTCATTTAGTTGTCTTAGTTGTTTGAGGGTTTGATTGTGTGTACCTAAATTGAGGTTACTCTCTACTTTCTTGCTTTTTCTTTTCCTGTAGTTTGGTACTGCCTGCCTTTTCATGGTTATGTTGTGTTTCACTTTCTGTGTGCAGAATCCCTTGAAGAATCTTTTGTAGTTGTGGCTTTGTGGTCATATATTGTTTAAGTTTCTGCTTATCATGGAGGTCTTTCATTGCTCCATCTATTTTGAATGCTAGTTTTGCTGAGTAGAGTATCCTAGGATTGAAGTTATTTTCATTCAATGTCCGGAAGAACTCACCCAAGCTCTTCTTGCTTTTAATGTTTCTGTTGAGAAGTCTGCTGTGATTTTGATGGGTTTACCTTTGTATGTTATTTGTTTTTTCTCTTTTACAGCCTTCAATATTCTTTCTCTAGTCTCTGTACTTGTTGTTTTAATGATGATATATCATTGGGTAGTTCTATTTTGTTCAGGTCTGTTTGGTGTTCTGGATGCCTCCTTTACTTGTATGGGCATAGTTTTCTCTGGATTTGGGAAATTTTCTGTTGTTATTTTGTTGAACATGTTATGCATTCCTTTTGGTTGCACCTCTTCTCCTTCTTCAATGCCCATGATTCTCAGGTTTGGTCTTTTGATGGAGTCAGTAAGTTCTTGCATTATCTTTTCACAGGTCTTGTGTTGTTTAACTAATAGTTGTTCGGTTTTTCCTTTAATTACCATTTCATCTTCGAGTTCTGAGATTCTGTCTTCTCCTTGTTCTAGTCTGCTGGATTGGCATTCCATTTTGTTTTGCATTTCTATTTCGTTCTTTTTTTCTGAGATTTTCTATATCCTGAGTCACTTCCTCTTTAATATTGTTTATTTTCATCCTGATTTCATTTATCTCCTTATTAATTGTGTTCTTTGTTTCACTTTGGTGTTTTTACAGTGCTTCTATAGTTTCTTTTATTTTTTCCTGTGCTTTCTCAAATTCTCTATTTTTGTTTCTTGGAATTTCTTGAGTGTCTCCTGTACATTTTGGTTGACCATATCTAGTATCATCTCCATAAAATTCTCATTGATTACTTGCAGGATTTCTTCTTTCAGAATGTTCTTGTGGGCTTCATTGGGTTCATTGGCATAATTTATCTTTGTTTTGTTGGAGTCTGGATCTGGGTATCTGTTTTCTTTATTTCCCTCTGGTTCCTGTACTAATTTATTATTTGAGGGATACTGAGTTCCCTCTTTTTTCTGTCTTCCCATTATTGCCCTTGCTATTGTTACTGTCCCTGTATTGTGTGTAATTCAGTATTGTCTAGCTTGTAATTATAACAATGGTGATATCTAGAGTGGAAGGGTGAGAGGAGAGGGAAAGCAAAGAAGCTATAGAAAAAGGGAAAAAAACCCCAAACACACACACACACACACACACACACACACACACACATGACAGATCCAAAGAAATAAACAGGGAGAGATAGTGTACTAATCAATGGTGAGCTAAGCAGGCATGAGAGAGACAGAAAGAGGATAATAATAAAAAAAATTCCCAAGTTCAAATGCAATAAAGTTTCAGTCTTAATAATTTTGGTGTTAGTCCTTCAACCTCCTGTCCTGTGTTGGTGTCTGAGAAGAAGTTCTGTTGTTGTCTCATCAAGGGGAAGAAACAATATAAAACAAAACAAAACAAAAAAATCCCAAGTTCAAATGCAATACAGTTTTAATTAGTCCTTCAGCATCCAGTCCAAGTTCTGTCATTGTCTCATCAAAGGAAGAGAAAAACAAAAACAAAAACAAAAACAAAAAACCAAAAAGAGTCTGGGGACAGCTTTGTGAATGTCTATCTGAGGCTGTGGCTCACCTGCCACCTACTGTGAGCCATCTGCTGCTGCAGACTTTATTTATGCAGATCTCAGGAATGAGCTTTACACTCACCTAGCTCTGCAGGCTTTGTTTATTTAGAGTTCTCCTGGATGCATGCCCCTTTTATTTTCTCCAGTGTACAGCCTTACCCACCTGTTGCAATTGCAGTCTTTTTTTATTAAAGTTCGTGTGGGGAGGTGCCCCTCCTCCACTCTGAGGTGGAGCGTGCCACACTTTAGCTGCTGTTACAAGACTTCCCCTCTCTAAGCACATGGGGGAGATGGTGCCACTCCTTCCTTCTCCAGCTGGCTTGTTTATTTACAGTTTGCGTGGGGAGTGCTCCTCCCCCACTCTCCTGTGGAGTGTGCCACATGTTAGTCACTGTTACAAGCTTTCCCCTCTCCAAGGTTGCTGGGCGGGTGCCACCGCTCCTGCCTTCTCCCGCTGGCTTGTTTATTTACAGTTCGCCCACTCTCCAGATCTCAGGGTGCCCCACCCTCTTTGTACATGTCATTTTTTTTCAGCTGCTTTTTTATTTTTCAGTTTGGTTTTTTTTTCTCTTTCTTCCCTGGGTGGGGGTCAGTCTGTCCAGGGGGCTATGCTGATTTGTCCCAGGGTTGTCTGTGGGAGTACTGTGTGCCACTTAGCTCACCTGGTGGTCTGCTTCTTCCAAGCAGGTTATGAGCTGGCATCTGGCAGCATGGGAGCCCTCCTGGTTTCTCCGTTTAACGTGGAGTGTGGATGCTATGTGCAGGCTGTGGGTGTGGAGGTGTCAGAGTTTTGCCTTTTCTTGGTGGTTTTTCCTGAAAGGTGTATCTCCAGTGTCTCTCCAAGATTTTACTTTAGGAAGCACACTTTCTGCTTCCTCCCTCTAGTTGTCATCTTGGAATCCCTTCCAGAACTATTTTTGATATCTCTTGTTCTAATTGCAATTTAACCTCATGTGTGGATAATTATATAAATGGCAACCTACTTTAGTAAAACAAAGGCCCTATATCTACAAATTTCACAGGACCCTGGTATCATGATAGAGGACTGACTACAGGTTTCAAAGAAATAAAATCATTATTAGTAAGACAAAAAGGATTTGTAGGACTCTTGATAGCAGGCATTGTGGCTGCCATCACTGCTATTGCCACCATAGCTACTGCTGAAGTAGCCCTCTCCCAAATCATTCAAAATGCTCATTACGTTAATACCTTAACACAAATTGTCATTTATGCCTTTCAACAGCAAGTTGTTATAGATGAAAAAAAGTGATTTCCACTTAAATTCTCTAGAAGCTGCTTTGCTGTCTATGGGAGATGAAGTTCAAATGCTGAAATTCCATCAAGATTTACTGTGCCATTCAGGCTTCCAACATATTTGTGTTACTGCATCACCCTACAATGCAACAGACTTCCCATGGAAACTCATTAAAGCACATGTCATGGGAGCCTGGGAAAATAACAATGATTCCCTTAACTTACAAGCCTTAAGACAGCAAATTTTAACCATGCAGTGAGCACACAATCAGGTGGCTGCTCCTGCAGATATAGCAAAAACTATATTAGATGAATTGTAAGGATTTAACTCTTTTAATACTCTAAAGTATTCCTTTTGGTATTTCATTGGCATTGTGTTATTAATGATTTGTTGTTTTTGCTTACTTTCAGTCGGAACTCGAAAGATCAAAGGGCGACTCCTCAGATTAAATATAGAAATGTTTTGGGAGCTTTTAAGAAATAGAGTAGGGGGAGATGTTGGTGACCAGGCATGACTCTGGACTGGGGATAATGGAGTTTGCATAGCCTCTCCATGTAGGAGTTTGCATGGCCTCTCCATGTAGAAGTTTGCACAGCCTCTTCTACCATAATTTCCCCAGTACCTGGTATCTTAACCTTTGTTCTTGCCTCTCCTTGAAGAATACAACCTGCTGTGTCCACATACCAGCCCCCTAATGCAAAACTAGATAAAGTACCAGAACTCTTAGGAGACTCCCTGATACCAAATTAATCAATACCTTAGATAAGGTGTCCTGCATGCCTTGATGATTCCAGAACTATTGTGTTGTAATTAAGCTTCAGTAGTCTTGGGACAATTAGCCCACCAAACCTCATTCCTTTCACCTTGCATCAAGAATTGTTAAAGTCTTTTCCTTGTACCGACCCATAAAAATAAACACTCTGGTTCAGGTAGGCACTGACATTTCCCACCAGGAACGTGCATCCCTCCCAATACCAGCCTTTGGCTTTTTTTTTCTTTTATTATTCATATGTGCATACAAGGCTTGGGTCATTTTTCCCCCCTGCTCCCCCCTCCTTTACCACCCACTCTGCCCCGTCCCCCTCTCCCCCACCACCTCAATACCCAGCAGAAACTATTTTGCCCTTATTTCTAATTTTGTTGTAGAGAGAGTATAAGCTATAATAGGAAGGAACAAGAGTTTTTGCTGGTTGAGATAAGGATAGCTATACAGGGCATTGACTCACATTGATTTCTTGTGCGTGTGTGCTACCTTCTAGGTTAATTCTTTTTGATCTAACCTTTTCTCTAGTTCCTGGTCCCCTTTTCCTATTGGCCTCAGTTGCTTTTAAGGTATCTGCTTTAGTTTCTCTGCGTTAAGGGCAACAAATGCTAGCTAGTTTTTTAGGTGTCTTACCTATCCTCACCCCTCCCTTGTGTGCTTTCGCTTTTATCATGTGCTCAAAGTCCAATCCCCTTGTTGTGTTTGCCCTTGATCTAATGTCCACATATGAGGGAGAACATATGATTTTTAGGCCAGGCTAACCTCACTCAGAATGATGTTCTCCAATTCCATCCATTTACCAGCGAATGATAACATTTCGTTCTTCTTCATGTCGGCATAATATTCCATTGTGTATAGATACCACATTTTCTTAATCCATTCATCAGTGGTGGGATATCTTGGCTGTTTCCATAACTTGGCTATTGTGAATAGTGCCGCAATAAACATGGGTGTGCAGGTGCCTCTGGAGTAACCTGTGTCACAGTCTTTAGGGTATATCCCCAAGAGTGGTATTGCTGGATCAAATGGTAGATCAATGTCTAGCTTTTTAAGTAGCCTCCAAATTATTTTCCAGAGTGGTTGTACTAGTTTACATTCCCACCAACAGTGTAAGAGGGTTCCTTTTCCCCCGCATCCTCGCCAACACCTGTTGTTGGTGGTGTTTTTGATGATAGCTATTCTAACAGGGGTGAGGTGGAATCTTAGCATGGTTTTAATTTGCATTTCCTTTATTGCTAGAGATGGTGAGCATTTTTTCATGTGTTTTTTGGCCATTTGAATTTCTTCTTTTGAGAAAGTTCTGTTTAGTTCACTTGCCCATTTCTTTATTGGTTCATTAGTTTTGGGAGAATTTAGTTTTTTAAGTTCCCTATATATTCTGGTTATCAGTCCTTTGTCTGATGAATAGCTGGCAAATATTTTCTCCCACTCTGTGGGTGTTCTCTTCAGTTTAGAGACCATTTCTTTTGATGAACAGAGCTTTTTAGTTTTATGAGGTCCCATTTATCTATGCTATCTCTTAGTTGCTGTGCTGCTGGTGTTTCGTTGAGAAAGTTCTTACCTATACCTACTAATTCCAGAGTATTTCTTACTCTTTCCTGTATCAACTTTAGAGTTTGGGGTCTGATATTAAGATCCTTGATCCATTTTGAGTTAATCTTGGTGTAGGGTGATATACATGGATCTAGTTTCAGTTTTTTGGAGACTGCTAACCAGTTTTCCCAGCAGGTTTTGTTGAAGAGGCTGCTATTTCTCCATCGTATATTTTTAGCTCCTTTGTCAAAGACAAGTTGGTTATAGTTTTGTGGCTTCATATCTGGGTCCTGTATTCTGTTCCACTGGCCTTCATGTCTGTTTTTGTGCCGGTACCATGCTGTTTTTATTGCTACTGCTTTGTAATGTAGTTTGAAGTCAGGTATTGTGATACCTCCAGCATTGTTCTTTTGACTGAGTATTGCCTTGGCTATTCGTGGCTTCCTGTGTTTCCATATAAATTTCACAGTAGATTTTTTGATCTGTTTAATGAATGTCATTGGAATTTTGATTGGAATTGCATTAAACATGTAGATTACTTTTGGGAGTATCGACATTTTTACTAAGTTGATTCTACCAATCCATGAGCATGGGAGATCTCTCCACTTTCTATAGTCTTCCTCAATCTTTTTCTTCAGAAGTGTATAGTTTTCCTTGTAGAGGTCTTTCACATCTTTTGTTAGGTTTACACCTAGGTATTTGATTTTTTTTGAGGCTATTGTAAATGGAATTGTTTTCATACATTCTTTTTCCGTTTGCTCCTTGTTAGTGTATAGAAATGCTAATGATTTTTCTATGTTGATTTTATATCCTGCTACCTTGCTGTAGCTATTGATGATGTCTAGAAGGTTCTGAGTAGAATTTTTTGGATCTTTAATGTATAGGATCATGTCATCTGCAAATAGGGATATTTTGACAGTTTCTTTACCTATTTGTATTCCTTTTATTCCTTCTTCTTGCCTAATTGCTCTGGCTAGGAATTCCAGTACTATGTTGATTTTAGAGGGAATGGTTTCAGTTTTTCTCCATTAAGTATAATGCTGGCTGTATGTTTGTCATATATAGCTTTTATAATGTTGAGGTACTTTCCTTCTATTCCTAGTTTTCTTAGAGCTTTTACCACGAAATGATGTTGGATCTTATCAAAGGCTTTATCTGCATCTATTGAGATGATCAAGTGGTTTTTGTCTTTGCTTCTGTTAATGTGGTTTATTACATTTATTGATTTTCGTATGTTGAACCACCCCTGCATCCCTGGGATGAAGCCTACTTGGTCATGGTGAATAATCTTTTTCATGTGTTGTTGAATTCAGTTTGCCATTATTTTCTTGAGGATTTTTGCGTCAATGTTCATTAAGGAGAGTGGCCACCTCCTTTTTGGAGGTGTCTTTGCCTGGTTTTGGGATAAGTGTAATACTGGCTTTATGAAATGTGTTAGGCAGTTTTCCTTCCCTTTCTATTTCGTGGAACAGTTTAAGGAGGGTTGGTATCAGTTCTTCTTTAAAGGTCTGATAGAATTCAGCAGGGAATCCATCAAGTCCTGGACTTTCCTTTTTGGGGAGACTCTTGATTGCTGCTTCAATTTCATTTTGTGTTATAGATCTATTCAGGTGATTAATTTCCTCTTGGTTCAGTTTTGGATGGTCATATGTATCTAGAAATCTTTCCATTTCTGTAAGATTTTCAAATTTATTTGAATATAGGTTCTCAAAGTAGTCTCTGATGATTTCCTGGACTTCCATGGTGTTTGTTGTTATCTCCCCTTTTGCATTCCTGATTCTACTAATTTGGGTTTTTTCTCTCCTCATTTTAGTCAGGTTTGTCAGGGGTCTATCGATTTTGTTTATTTTTTCAAAGAAGCAACTTTTTTTTTCATTAATTCTTTGTATGTTTTTTTTGGTTTCTATTTCTTTGATTTCAGCTCTTATTTTTATTATTTCTCTCCTATTTGTTTTGGGATTTGTTTGTTCTTGTTTTTGTAGGAGTTTGAGATGTATCATGAGGTCATTGATTTGGGATCTTTGAGTCTTTTTAATATATGCACTCATGGCTATAAACTTTCCTCTCAGGACTGCCTTAGCTGTGTCCCATAGGTTCTGGTAGGTTGTGTTTTATTTTCATTGACTTCCAAGAACTTTTTAATTTCCTCTTTTGTTTCATCAATGATCCATTCTTCATTAAGTAATGAGTTATTTAGTTTCCAGCTGTTTGCATATTTTTTGTCTTTACTTTTGTTGTTGAGTTCTACTTTTACTGCATTGTTATCAGATAGTATGCACGGTATAATTTCTATTTTCTTATATTTGCTGAGACTTGCTTTGTGCCCTAGGATATGATCTATTTTGGAGAAGGTTCCATGGGCTGCTGAGAATGTATATTGTGTAGAAGTTTGATGAAATGTTCTGTAGACATCAACTAGGTCCATTTGATCTATTGCGTATTTTAGATCTCGGATTTCTTTATTGATTTTTTGTTTGGATGCCCTATCTATTGATGATAGTGGGGTGTTAAAGTCTCCCACAACCACTGTGTTGGCATTTTTATATGCTTTTAGGTCTTTCAGGGTATGTTTGATGAAATTGGGTGCCTTGACATTAGGTGCATACAGGTTGATAATTATTATTTCCTTTTGGTCTATCTCCCCTTTTATTCGTATGGAATGTCCTTCTTTATCTCGTTTGATCAATGTAGGTTTGAAGTCTACTTTGTCAGAGATAAGTATTGCTACTCCTGCCTGTTTTCGGGGGCCATTGGCTTGGTAAATCTTCTTCCAGCCTTTCATCCTTAGCCTATGCTTATTTCTGTCATTGAGATGGGTCTCCTGTAAGCAACAAATTGTTGGATCTTCCTTTTTAATCCATTTCATCAAGCGGTGCCTTTTGATGGGGGAATTAAGTCCATTAATATTAAGCATTAGTACTGATAGGTATGTGGTGATTCTGGTCATTTATTTGTCTTAGTTGTTTGAAGGTTTGATTGTGTGTACCTAAGTTGAGGTTACTCTCTAGTGTCTTGGTTTTTCTTTTCCTGTGTTTTGGTTCTGCCTGTTTTCATGGTTAAGTTGGGTTTCACTTTCTGTGTGCAGAATCCCTTGAAGAATCCTTTGTAGTGGTGGCTTTGTGGTCACATATTGTTTTAGTTTCTGCTTATCATGGAAGACTTTTACTGCTCCATCTATTTTGAATGATAGTTTTGCTGGGTAGAGTATCCTAGGGTTGAAGTTATTTTCATTCAGTGCCCGGAAGATCTCACCCTACGCTCTTCTTGCTTTTAATGTTTCTGTTGAGAAGTCTGCTGTGATTTTGATTGGTTTACCTTTGTATGTTACTTGTTTTTTCTCTCCTACAGCCTTCAATATTTTTTCCTTAGTTTCTGAACTTGTTGTTTTAATGATGATATGTTGTTGGGGAGTTCTATTTTGATCTGGTCTGTTTGGTGTCCTGGAGGCCTCTTGCATCTGTATGGGAATATCTTTCTCTAGATTTGGGAAATTTTCCGTTATTATTTTGTTAAATGTATTACACATTCCCTTCGCTTGCACCTCTTCTCCTTCTTCGATGCCCATGATTCTCAAGTTTGGTCTTTTGATGGAGTTGGTGAGTTCTTGCATTTTCTTTTCACAGGTCTTGAGTTGTTTAATTAATAATTCTTTGGTTTTTCCTTTAATTACCACTTCATCTTCAAGTTCTGAGATTCTGTCTTCTGATTGTTCTGTTCTGCTAGATTGGTCTTCCGTTTTGTTTTGCAGTTCTGTTTCGTTCTTTTTTCTGAGGTTTCCATATCCTGGTTGGTTTCCTCTTTAATGTTGTCTATTTTTGTCCTGAGTTCATTTATCTGTTTATTCATCATGTTCTCTCTTTCACTTTGGTGTTTATACAGTGCTTCTATGGTTTCCTTTATTTCTTCTTTTGTTTTTTCAAATTCTCTATTTTTGTTGTCTTGCAATTTCTTGAGTGTCTTCTGTACATTTTGGTTTACCCAACCCAGTATCATCTCTATAAAATTCTCATTGAGTACCTGTAGTATGTCTTCTTTTAAATTATTCTTGTGGGCTTCAGTGGGTCCTTTGGCATAGTTTATCTTCATGTTGTTGGAGTGTGGATCTGAGTACCTGTTTTCTTCATTCCCCTCTGGTTCCTGTACTAATTTTTTGCTGTGGGGAAACTGGTTTCCCTGTTTTTTCTGTCTTCCTGTCATTGTCTTTGGTGTTGTTACTGTTCCTGTACTGTGTGCAATTAAGTATTTTCTAGCTTGTAATAATAACAATGGTAATATTTAGAATGGAAGGGTGAGCTGAGATGGAAAGCAAGAGGTTAAGGAAATGGGAAAAACTAATACACAGACTGGAGGGAGAAAACAGAACAAGGTATCAGACAAGAAGATTTCAAAGCTATAAACAGGGAGTTTTAGTGTACTAATTGACAGTAAGCTGAACAGACATTAGAGAGACAGAGAGAGGATTGAAAATCAAAAATAAAAAAAAAGGTAAGAATAAAAATAAAAAATAAGTAAATGAAAGAAAAATCTATTTTAAAAAATGTATTAAAATAAAATGAAAAAATAGAAAATTTAAAAAAAATCAAAAAACCAAAAAACCAAAAAACCTCCAAGTTCAAATGCAGTGAAGTCTCAGTTTCCAATCCTGGAGATGGTGCCTTAGATGTTGTTCTGTAGTTGTCTCATCAAAGGGGATGCATAAAGTAGAAGAAAACTACACACACACGCACACACAAAAAAACCCATCAAGTGTCCCAAGTTCAAATGCAATACAGTTTCAGTATGTTTTTCAGCTTGCAGGTGTAATTCGGTTGTTCTCTCATCAAAGGTAGGGAGAAAAAGAGAAAAAAAAAGAGTCTGGAGACAGTTCTGAGAATGAAATTTGTAGCTGTGGCTTGCCTGCCCGCTGCTGTCAGTCTGCTGTTGCTGGAGGAATTATCTATGCAGATCTCTGGGGTGAGCTGAGCACTCACCTGGCCCTGCAGGCTTTGTTTGCTCAGATTTCTCCTGTGCAGGAGCCTCTGCTACAGGCTTTCCCCTTTCCAAGCCGTGGGAAAGGTGACACTGCACCCGTGTTCTCAGGCCTGCATGTTTATTTACAGTTCATGTGGGAGGTGGGTTCTCCCCCCCTCTCCTGTGCAGTTTTCCTCCCACCGCCACTTTCACAAGCTTTCCTGCTCCTGATTACTGGGCGGTGCTGCTGCTCCTGCCAGCCGCCATGTTTGTTTATAGCTCATGTGGGAAGTTGGTCTTCCCTCCTCTCCTGTGGAGTTTTCCTCCCTCTGCCACTCTCACAAGCTTTCCCATACCTCGTTGCTGGGTGTGCGCCACCGCTCCTGCCAGTGACTCTCCGGCCCAACCGGCTTGTTTATTTACAGTCCCGGGAAGGATTCCCTTCCCCCAATCTTCAGCGTTCAGGGCACCCCACCCTCTTTCCCATGTGTCTTTATTGCTTATTTCTTATTACTCATTTTTTTCCTTTTTCCCTGGGTGCAGGTCAGTCTGTCCAGGGGGCTATGCTGCTCTGGCCCAGGCTTGTCTGTGGGAGTACCACAGTACCAGGAAGTTCACCTTGTCAGCGTCTTCCCAAGTCATCTGGGTGCCAGCGACTGGCAGTCCAGGGGCCCTCCTGGTTTCTCCATTTAACGTGAAGTGGAGATTCTCTGCGCTGGCTGGAGGTGTGGAGGGGTCAAAGTTATGCCTTTTCTCAGTGATTATGCCTGCAAAGTGTGTCTCCAGTGTCTCTCCAAGATTTCACTATAGGAGGCTTGCTTTCTGCTTCCTCCCTCTAGCCGCCATCTTGGAATCTTCCCCAGCCTTTGGTTTTATGTTGTATGTGTGTATGTCTGTGTGTGTTTTATTTCATGTTCCCCATTGCTCTTAGTCAGGCTCACGCAGCATACCCACACAGGCCAGGGCATTTATGCTTAATGTTTTAACTGTCATATGATGTGGGAAATTTCTATTCTGATCTTGTTTGTTTTGAGTCATAAAAGCCTCCTGTGCCTGGATGGCCATCTCCTTTTCAAGATTTGGGAAGTTTTCTGTTATTACTTCATTGAGTATGTTTTCTATGCCTTTAGCTTGCATCTCTTTTTTTTCTTTTAAGCCCATGATTCATAGGTTTGGTCTTTTAATGGTGTCCCAGAGGTCTTATATATTCCATTTTTACTTCATTGTTTTTCCTTTATCTTCATCAGACACATCTAATATATAGACTTTACCTTCAACCTTTGATGTTTTGTTTTCAATTTAAATCAGTCTACTGTGGAGAATTTCAGCTGTGCTTTTGATCTGACTTATTTAGCTTTTTATTCCCAGAATTTAAATTTGATTTTTCAGAATGTCTATATCTTTATCAAAGTGTTCTTTCATGTGCTACCTTGTCTTTATTTCATTCAGCTCTTTATTTGAGTTTTCTTGGAATTTGAGAATACATCAACTGAATGAATTAATTTTTTTTAGTGGTCCTGGGGTTTGAACTCAGCACTTTATGCTGATTGGCAGGTGCTGTACCACTTGAGCCACACCTCCAGCCTTAGTTGATAATTCTTATAATCAGTTTATTGAGTTCTTTGAGATTTCATCCACTTTACTGACATTAGTGTTTGGTACTGTAGAGTTGTGGCTCAAGTGGTAGAACATCTGCCTAACAAGTGTAAGTCCCTGAGTTCAAACTCTAGTACTGCCTCCTCCAAGATACTATATTAGAATTCTGCAGGGAAACAAGGCAAGATCACTCCCTTCCTTTCTTTCTGTTGATGTGTCTTTATCTTTCTTCACTGTCTATCTCTCAGAATTGACTTTTGTGATTATAATTGTGGAGGTTGGCAAATTCAAAATCTGTCCAAAATCTGTGGGAAAGCTGGAAACTCTGGTGAGGTTTGTATGTTACTGTCTTGAGGAGAATCCTTCTTCCTTAGGAAACTTCAGTCTTTTCTCTTAACACCTTCTAGCAGCTAAAGGATTCCTTTACCTTATGGAGGGTAACTTGTTTTACTTAAACTCCATTGATTTAAATCTTAATCATATTTTAAAGACACCCTGAAAGCAACATATAGGTTGATGTTTGACTAAATACCTGGGCATGATAGCCAAATTGACACATAAAATTAACCATCACTTCAGCCATTAATTTGGCATCAATATACATCTCCTTAAAACATACTTATAAATAAATGAGGACAATAGCAAAGCCACACTTTTGCCTAACCTGATATAGCAGTCTTAGATACAAATGAAAATATACTAACTCTCCTTTGGTGATGTTTACTCAATATGTTGTGTCTCTAATATTATAATGGGAAATTAAACATACTTAAATATTATACTGTAAACTTAATACATCTTATGTTACATGATAAAGAGATAGTGGAGGGAAGAAAACAATGATATTCTATAACCACAATATAATAAAGAAGAAATACTCACAATATAGGTAAGGAAAAGCATGTCTCTCTTATATTCTAGACATGCTTTTCCTTACCTATACTGCAGAGTAGTAGCCCAATTTCTCCTCAAAAATTAGTATTAATTATCCTAGTCAGCAGACTGTGATGAGGCATGCAGATTTCACAGTTTTAACTTTTGGCTTAATGGTGTTATTGTTGTGTCTCTTTGTTGTAAGCTTTCCTTTTGGAACTAAAGCCATCTATATCAGCAGAACATAAGGTCATGAAGACAGTAGGCAAAAATTTTGCTAGTGGATAATTAGGGGTAAAAGGGAGTGCTTCCACTCCTCATTTTCACCTCATGGTTCCTGAATCCATAAATTTTGGGTATAAGAGAAAACACAAGTTCTACTGTTTGCTGAGTTGGAGCATATGTAGGTTCCTGGAGAACCTTTTCCTAGAATTCTAATGTGCTGCTACCTAGCTAGTACTGTAATTGAGTTTGCAAATGACCATTTTACTATTCCATCAAGCCAGATTTTTCAAGATAGTGGGAAACATGGTGAGGACAGTGAATTGTGTGAGCATGGTCCCATTACATGGTTCCATTCATTTACTGTGAAGTGAGTTCCTTGATCAAGAGGAATGCTGTGTAGAATATAAAAGTGTGGATATGACATTCTGTAAATCCACGAATGGTAGTTTGGGAAAAAATTTATGTGCAGGGAATGCAAAAACATATCCAGAAGAAATGTCTGTTCCAGTAAGAACCAAGTACTGCTCTTTCCATGATGGAAGTGGTCCAGTATAATCAATCTGTCACTACACTGGTCACCCTGGGAAATGAATCCGTATAGGGGCTGTTGGTCTTTAGAGCTGGCAGATTGGGCACTCATTAGTGACTATAGATTAGTTGGCCTTGGTGAGTTGAAGTCTGTGATTCTGAGTCTGTGTATAACTTCTATCCCTGCCACCAGAGCTACCTTATTTATGATCCTGGTGGGATATCATGGAACAAAGGAGGATTGATATCCATGGAATCAATCATCCTTTCGAATTATTATTAAACTTCTCCTCTGTTAAGGTCACATTTACATGTGACACAAATATTTTCAAAATTTCACCCAGGGGCCATTCAGCAAGATCTTTCCACATACCTCTTTCCCCAGGCCTTCTTGTCATCAATTTTCCAATGATGTTTCTTCCAAGTATCTGACCATCCAGCCAAATCATTGGCCACAGCACATGAATTGGTATACAATCAATTTCTCATGTCTGACTATTTCTCCTTTAAGAGAAATTAAGAACCAGGTGCAGTTCCTGAATTTCTTCCTGCTATGGATGATTTTACTTCATAATTGCTCTTCAGAGATGTCCCAGAAATAGGCTATAGTGCTGCAGCTATCCACTATGGATGGCATTTTCATATCTTATAGAACCAGGTAGAAACTGGGCCTGAATTTTCTCTTCCTCAGGCAACTGCCTGTAGGAAATTCTCCATGAAGACTGTTCCATGATAAGGTGAGAGCACACACAGGAGGTATGAGGATAGGTAAGAAACCTCCCAAAATATGATAGTATTTGATGTTTTCAGGGCAGAGGAACTAAGGCAGAAACTTTAAAGTGACAGAGGTCAATAGGAGAAGGGGATCAGGAACTAGAGAAAAGGTCAGTTCAAGAAGAATCAACTTAGAATATAACACATTTATACATGGAATCAAAGCTAAAAATCTCCCTGTATGGCTATCCTTATCTCAACTAGCAAAAATGCTTTGTCTTTCTTATTATTGTTTATACTCTCTTTTCAACAAAATTAGAGGTAAGGGCAGAACAGGTTCTGCCTGGAAGTGAGGGGGGGTGGGGGGGGGAAAGGGAGGGGGTAGGGGGAAGGGAGGGAAAATGGCCCAAATATTGTATGCACATATGAATAAATAAAAAAAATAAAAAAGGGTATAAAATTAGTAAAAAGAAAAAAAAAAGAAGACTGTTCCAGTCTACATTCTGTCATAGGTGTAGGCTGGGGGTGAAAAGATAATGTAGTTGGATTGGAAACCATGAGCATTTGGGTTATTTTCTCATGTAACTTACTTGGACTTCAAAGTTTGGTCACGTCTGGTTTCATATATACTACTTCTATTTGATAATAGAGTACTGTTCTGGACACATGAAACTTTATACTTCAATGGGTCAGATAACATTCAGTATATTATGGGGGGGCTCAGGTGACATGGTAACTTTGTGGTCACATGGTTAAGGCCCAGTAGCAAGCCAAAAACTATTTCTTGAAAGGGACATGATAATCTTCATAGGAATTCAGGATTTAGCTCCAAAATTCCAAGGACCTGAGCTATGATTGTAGACCAGCTTTCATGACAGCCTGGACGTGTTATAGAGATTTTTATTGCTCTTGTCTGCACTCAAAACTAGATGGTCACTTGATAAATAGGCTATCAAAGGGGAAATACTGCTTCCACAATACAAAAAGGCCTATGGAGCCTTCTGCCTCATTTTGAGTTGTAGGAGGGGCCTTACCTTGTCACACCTACATTACTGGATCCTTGGAAATTTTAAGGAGGTAGAAGATCCCTGATTTTTTTTCCTTTTTAAAAATTAGGATATATTTGTCATATGGGGGGATTCATACTGACAACTCCAAATAAACTTATATTATACATTGGTTATATCACCTCCACTGTCTCTCCCCATCAACCCCTTCCACCCCACTTAAAGCAATTGCAAGAGGTTTCTTAGTTTTGTTTCATACAAGTATATGAAGTCCATCAACCATATGCCCTCACCTTTATCTCCTTCCTTCACCCTCCCCGCTCTCCCAAACACCCCCCACACTTTGCCTTTTTACTGTCCTGTCTTTCATTATTAATATTTAAGTTGATGTTCAAAGGGGTTTCTCAATGTATCCCTTGCTATGAGTATACTTTACTTTGGTTCATTCAACCCCTTCCATTACTTTTCATTACCCCTTTACCTCCCTCCTCCCATGTTTTAAGCTTTCAGTATATATCCTTATTTCCTCTGCCTTCACAGACGTTATGTTTTGCGACATTGTTGATGCTCTATCATTCTTTTTCCTTTCCTTCTTTCCCTGGGTTCCATAGAGTAATTCTATTACAAACATGTTCTACATATCAGTTTGTATATGAACATGCTTGTTTTTATATATATGTTTATCTTTTGGATCTATCTTCCACGTATGAGAGAAAACATGTGGCCTTTGTCTTTCTGAACTTGGCTTACTTCACCTAACATGATGTTCTCCCATTATATCTGTTTACTTTCAAATCACATGTCTTTGTTCCTTATGGCTGAGTAAAACTCCATTGTATATATATGCCACATTTTCTTGATCCACTCATCAGTTGTAGGGCATATGGGTTGTTTCCATAGCTTAGTTATCGTGAATAGTGCTGCAATAAACATCAGTGTACAAGTGTCTCTATTATGTTCTGACTTACATTCTTTTGGGTATATGCCCAGGAGTGATAACATTGGATCATATGGCAGTTTAACCTTTAGCTTTTTGAGGAATCTCCATACTGATTTCCATAATGTTTGTACTAATTTGTATTCCCACCAACAGTGTGTAAGGGTTCCTATTTCACCACATCCTCACCAGCGTTTATTGTTGTTGTTACCCTTGAATATGGCCATTCTAACTGGGGTAAGATGAAATTTGAGTGCAGTTTTAATTTCCAGTTCTTTTATAGTAAGGGAAGTTGAACAATTCTTAATGTATTTACTGGCCATTTGTACCTCTTTCTTTGAGAATTCCCTGCTTAATCCTTGTGCCCATTTCTTCATTAGGAGTTGATTCTTTGGGGGTTGAGTTTTTTGAGTTCCCTGTAGATTCTGGATATTAGTTCCTTATCAGATGAGTAGCTGGTAAAGATTTTCTCCCATTCTTTGGGGAATCTCTTGAGTCTATTGACTTTTTTTTTTGGTGTGCAGAAACTTTTTGTTTGATGCAATCCCATTTGTTAATTCTTTCTCTTAGATGCTGAGCCTTTTGTGTTCTGCTTAAGAAGTCATTTCCTATGCCTATCTGTTTCAGTGTATTTCCTACTACTTCCTGTAGTTGTTTCAGAGTTTCAGGCAGAAGGCCCCTGAATTTTAGTTGAATTTACTCCTTATTGTCTCACATGCAAATGTCTTAACAATAAGTCTAGGGTAGTTACTTTGCATAACATTAATGTAATGGCATGGTGTGATATCTTGTGAAAGGAAGAGAAAATTAAGGACTAAATTATGCAAGACTAATTTATGACATAAATATGGAGAGTTGATATATAATTGAGGTGGGACAGTAAAGGTATATTGTTGGACTCATATGAAAATAAACTGCTTCCAGATGGTCTTTATGAACAGACATAGCTAAAAGCATTTGCCATATAAATAACTGCATACTGGATTCCAAAGGATGAGTTAATTTGCTGAAGCAATGAAACTAGAGCTGGTACAGCAGCTGCAGTTGGAGCTACTACCAAGTTAAGCTTAGAATATTTTACTATCATTCTCCAAGGTTCATCTGTTTTCTGCATAATCTGAATAGGTGAGCTGAATATGAATGTGGTGGAAATCACCAAGTCTTCATCCTTCAAGTCCTTGATAATGGCAGTAATCTTTGAAATATCTCAAAAAATGCACTATTGTTTTTCACTTATTTTTTTTTCTTGAGACAGGGTCTCACTATGTAGTATAATCTAGACAGGAATTTACTATGTGGCCTCAAATTTGTGATCTTCCTGCTTCGGTCTCCCAAGTACTGGGATTACAGGCTTGAACCACCATGCCTACTTCCACTTTTTTTTGTAGAAGTTCTAGTTGTTTCCACTTGTGCTTCCCCATAAGAATAGTCCTTATACCCTAGATCAGTGAACTAATGGAGTGGATTTTACAGTCACTGCATATGTCTATCCAATTATGCATTTCAGCATATGATAAATAGCCATAGAATGGGTTCAGAACTCTATGGGACCAACTTGTGATGGACTTGGGCAAAAATTCCATTGATCATCTGAACTCAATAGGTTCCGCCTCTGAGTGTTGGAACACAGTGAATTTTTTTCATTTAATTTAGTTTTCATTAACATATAATAGTTGTATGGGGGGAGATATATTGTGACATTTACATATCTGCTTACAAAATATATGCTTAATTAGATTCACCCTCTCCATTGTTCTCCCTATTCCCCTTCCCCCTTTTTAGAGCAATTTCAACAGGTTTCATTATTCTACTTTCATACATGAATACAAAATATATCCACTATATTTGCTCTCCTTCACCCTTTCCCTATTCCTTCCCCCCTCCCACTGGTACTCACTCCCAGAAAGGACCTGTTTTACCTTCTTGTCCTTCATTTTTTAAGTGTATATTGATAATTCAAGGGAGGTTCACCTTGGTTTTTCAGATGTATATCATGCTTGAATCAGATTAACTCCCCTATTACTCTTTCTCTATCACCTGGCTTCCCTATTATTCAACAGCTTGCAGTGCATTGCATTATATTAGAAATTTTGACTCCCCTGGAGCTAGTGTCACTTCAGAGCTTGTGTCCAGTAATCCTCCAAAAGTCTGATTATTTTCTTTTCCTTAGTGAACAGTAACTTTATGGAATAGTGTGCTCATGAAAAAGCAGTGGCACATTTCCATCCCTTAAACTGTAGGGAGCAGAATGGATCTTATTTGCAATATTATGATTTGTTTGAAGGATAATTGAGGAATGATTGAAGTCAGATGAAGAAAAGTGACATAGCTCATATCTCCGTATAGGAAAATCTATGGACCTGGGGCAAGATTACAGGTAGAGGGAATGTAATAGGATGTCTAAAGTATCTAGAAAGACCTCAATATTTTATGGTTTAGAAAATCCACATAAAGGGAGCAAAAAAAGCAAATCTATCTATCTATCTATCTATTTATTATCACCCCTCCATGTGCACATGGGGTGGGGGGGGAGAGAGAGAGAGAGAGAAGAGAAGAGAAGAGAAGAGAACAGAAGAGAAGAGAAGAGAGGAGAGAGGCTCAGCAGAGACACATGATTAATTCAATAAAGATCTTAGGAGACCTTAAGTCTCCTCTTCAAGATGACCTCAAGGCTGAGACTATACCATGCTAATTAGTAAAGGTGTTTCTTGGAATAGCCAAACTTCAAAGACTAGAAGTCTTTTCTCAAATGCCTGTTAACAAAAATATACAAGGCATACAAAAAAGGAAAGAAAGAGAAAGAAAAGCATGGCCCATTAGCACAGGAAAATAAAGTGACAGAAACCGTTCTGAGGAAGCACAGGCATCAGATGTATAAGAAAAATATATTTACTTAGCTTGACATTTAATTTTTTTGCAGTGCTGGGGAACAAACCCCGGGTCTTGTGCATGCTAGGCAAATGCTTTACCACTGAGTTACATCCCTAGCCAAACAATAATTTATTTTCAGTGCTCAACTAATCTGTGTTCACTAAATATAAGAAGCCATGAATTTTCTTTTAAAATTAAATTTATTCATAAATTGATATATAAAAACATAAAATTGTGCATATTAATATGGTACCATGTGATATTTTGATCCACATATGCAAGTGTAATCAGGTTAAACATATTTATCTCCTCAAACATTTACCAGTACTTCATGGTAAAAATATGAAAATTCCTTTCGTCTAGCTTTTTGAAGTATGCAGTGCACAATTATTATTTGTAGTTATCCTACAGTGCAATAGCACACCAGAACTTCTTACTTCTAACTAACTGCAAATTATTACCCATTAATTAACCTTCCCCATAGCTCCTCCTTCTACTTTCCCCAGTCTCTGGTAATTGACATTCTACTGTCAACCTTTATGAGGTGAATTTTTTAAAATCCCATATATGGGTGAGAACATGTAATACTTGTCTTTCTGTACCTGGCTTATTTCATTTAAAATGATTACCTTCAGGTTCATCCATATTTTTGCAAATGGAAAAATTTGATTCTTTTTAATGGGTGCATAGTATGTTAATGTGTATATGTATTACATTTTCTTTTTAATTTTTTTGTATCTGGTATACAAGAGATCCTCTAGGGCATCTCTTATATTCAGGTCATATATTACTGTGTATTTATATCTAGCGAATGTATCCTCCTTTATATGAAATTAAAATGAGAATTGAATTCTACAACAGAATATGTATATCAGAAAGGGGAAAGAAGAAGGAGGAGGAGGAGAAAGTAAAGAAGAAGAGGAGGAGATAGAGGGTAGAGGAAGAGGAGAAGAAAGGAAGGAAGAGGGAGGGAAAAGGGAAAAATGAAGAAAGAAAATGCTTAAAGATGGTAATTTAAATCAAAGAAAATGACAGAAAAATTCATTCCTACATAAAGAAATAAAGTAATTTTTGTTTCATCATTATTAACACATTGTGCAAAATAATTGGATTTATTGATATTGCCATACACACATACATCATACATTGGTCATGTCCATCCACCCACCTCTCCATCTCTTACTCTCACTGCCTATCCTAGTCTCTGGTAATTCTTCTTATGCTTTCAGGTCACTTTTTTTGTTTCCAAATATGAGAGAGAATATGTGATACTTGTATTTCTGTGTCTGGCTTATTTTCACTTAACATGGTGTCCATTTCCACCTATTTTGCTACCAATCATGGCAAAATTTCACTCTTTATCATTGATTAATATTATGAAATCCTATGGATCTCAGTGGTGTGTATTGTAATAACTCTATGTTATTTCTAATTTTCTTGATTTGGATCTTCTCTCATTTTCTTTTGGTTAGTTTAGCTAGTGGTTTCTCATGTTTATTTTTTCAAAGAACCTACTCTTCACTTCATTAATCCTTTGTATTGATCTCACTTTTTTGGGTGGTACTGGGGACTGAACTCAGGGTCTCACACTTGCTAAGCAAGAGATCAACCACTTGACCTGTAAGCTTAGTCCTTTTGCTTTTAGGATTTTTTTTCTTTCAGATAAAGTCTCACACTTTTGCATGGGCCAGCCTTAGACTATGATTGTCCTATCTCTACCCCTCAAGTAGCCAGGATTACAGGTATGTACCACCATGCCCAGCTTGTTTTTGAGGTAGAGTCTCACTGTTTGCTGGGGATTGCCTCAAACAACAATCTTCCTGTCTCTGCTTCCTAAGTAGCTGGGCTTATAGGTGTGTACCATCTCACCATTCCCTATCCTTTGTATTGATTTTTAGGCTCAATTTCATTCATTTCTGCTGTAATCTTTATTATTTATTTCATTTTACATTTTGGGATTTTTGCTTGCTTTTGTTTTCCTAAGATCTTGTTTGTTAGTTTTCTCATTATTGTGACAAAATAATTCCATAAATAACTTAATGGAGGAAGAATTTATTTAGCTCATAATTTCAGAGCTTTTAGTCCATCATAGCAAGAAGAGTGTGGTGGGTGGAGCATAGCTATTTAAGTCTTGGCAGCCAGGAAGTGGAGAAAAGGAAATATAGGAAGGGGCTAGGGCAAGATGTAGACCCAATGACATACCCCAGAGACATACTTCCTCCAACTGGGCTCCATCTCCTGCCTTTTGTCACCTATCAATAATGCCATTATATTATCATTCTATCAAGGGATTAATCCATTCATTAAGTCAGAGAACTCATGATCTAATTATGTCTAGAAATGCCATTACAGACATCCTTAGAGATATATTTTACTAATATACTAGGCACATCTAAATCCAATCAAGATTATCACACCTTGAGATGCATTATTAGGTTTTTTTTTGTGTGGGACTAGGGTTTGAGCTCAGGGCTTCATGCTTGCAAAGCAGAAGCTCTACTACTTGAGCCACACCTATAGTCTATTTTGTAAATGGGGTCTTGAGAACTATTTGGCCTTGAACTGTGATCTTCTCGATCTCAGCCTCCCAAGTAGCTAGGATTACAAGCTTGAGCCACTGGTACCCTGCTCAGTATTAGGTTATTTATTTGAGATCTCTCTGTTTTTATTTTGTTATTATTTATTTAGTTTTTTGACAAAAACAGGGACTTTCTATGTGGCCCAGGCTAGCCTAGAACTCACTATGTAGTCCAGGTTGTCCTCAAACTCATATTTTAATTTTTTTTGCCACACTGATGACTGAATGCATGGCTTCCTGCATCTTAGGCAAGTGCTCTACCACTGGAGACATGCTTCCAGCACCAAATCTCTATTTTTTTAAATGTTGGCACTCATGGCTATAAACTTCGCTCTTAAATCACTTTTTATGGTACTGGTACTTGAACCCAGGGCCTCATGCTAGTTAGGCAGTCACTCTACCACTTGAGCCACTCCTCCAGCCCTTTAATTTACTTTTGTTGAAACCCACAGGTACTGGTATGTTGTATTTCCATTTTCTTTTATCTTTAATTGGCATATATTAAATTGCACATAGCAAGGAGCTTCATCATGATATTTCCATGCAGGCCTAAAATGAACTTTGATCATATTCAACCTCTATTACTCTTTCTTATCCTTTTATCCCCCTCCTCTCACTTTTTCATCCCTTTCTACCTCCATTAGTAGTTCCTTTTTACTTTGGTAACCTTGTTTTTTTCCCCTCTAACTTGTATAAGTGAGAGAAAACATGTGATACTTGTCTTTGTGGATCAGGCTTATTTCATTTAACTTGTGATGATCTCCAGTTCCTTTCATTTTAAGCAATGATGTAATTTCACTATTCTTAATAACAGAGTAAAATTCCCTAGGGTACATATGCCATATTTTCTTCATCCATTCATTCATTGGTGGGGACCTAGGCTGATTCCACGATTTGGTTATTGTGAAAAGTGCTGAGATAAACATAGGTATATAGGTATCTCTATAGTAAGCTGACTTTGGTTCTTTTGTGTATATACTCAGAAGTGTTATGGTAAGGTTGGGAGTTTTAATATTTTGAAGAAACTTCATACTGATTTCCATAGTGGCTGGACTAATTTCTATTTTCATCAGTAATGGATAAGAGTTCATTTTACCCACATCCTTACCAGCATTTGCTGTTATTTGTCTTCTTGATGACAGCTATTCTGACAGAGATAGGTGCAACTTAATGCCATTTTGATTTGCATTTCCCTGATGGCTAAGGTAGTTGAACAAATATTCATGTATTTATTGGCCATTTGTACTTCATTTAAAATATGTTCAGTTCATTTGTGTATGTATTGATTGGATTATTTGTTATGTTGTGTTTAATTTTTGACTTCTTTATATATTCTGAATAATAATTTAATGTCAGATTGATATATGGCAAAGACTTTCTCCCATTCTCTAGGCTGTCTCTTCACCATGTTGATTGTTTCTTTTTCTGTGCAAGAGGCTTTTAATTTGTTACAATATCATTTGTCAATTCTTGCTCTGATTTCCTGAGCTATTGGAGTCCTATTCAGAAAGTCCTTGCTTATGCCTATGTCTTGAAGTATTCCCAAATGTTCTCCTATAGTAGTTTGAATGTTACAGGTCATAATTAATTTAAGATCTTTGATAATTTTGAATTTATTTTTGTACAGTGTGCAAGATAAAGACCCAGTTTTGGTCTTCTACATGTGTTGGTTTGTGTGTCTGTTTTCATGCTAATGCCATGCTGTTTTTGTTACTATGACTCTGTAGTAAGTTCATTTTTTAAATTTTATTTATATTTTATTTTTGATTTTAACGTTTATTTTATACATATATGCATACAATGTTTGGGTCATTTCTCCCCCCCTCACTTACCCCCCCATTCACTCTCTTACCTCCCCCCCACTCCCTTACCCCTCACTACCCAGCAGAAACTATTTTGCCCTTAATCTCTAATTTTGTTGAAGAGAGAGTATAAGCAATAATAGGAAGGAACAAGGGTTTTTGCTAGTTGAGATAAGGACAGCTATACAGGGAATTGACTCGCAATAATTTCCTGTGCATGTGTGTTACCTTGTAAGTTAATTCTTCTCAAACTAACATTTTCTCTAGTTCCTGGTCCCCTTCTCCAATTGGCCTCAGTTACTTTAAAGTATCTGCTTTAGTTTCTCTGTGTTGAGGGCAACAAATGCTATCTAGTTTTTTAGGTGTCTTTCCTATCCTCATACCTCCCTTGTGTGCTCTCGCTTTATCATGTGCTCAAAGTCCAATCCCATTGTTGTGTTTGCCCTTGATCTAATGTCCACATATGAGGGAGAACATACGATTTTTGGTCTTTTGGGCCAGGCTAACCTCACTCAGAATGATGTTCTCCAATTCCATCCATTTACCTGTGAATGATAACATTTCATTCTTCTTCATGGCTGCATAAAATTCCATTGTGTATAAATACCACGTTTACTTAATCCATTCATCAGTGGTGGGGCTTCTTGGCTGTTTCCTTAACTTGGCTATTGTGAATAGTGCTGCAATAAACATGGGTGTGCAGGTGCCTCTGGAGTAACCCATGTCACATTCTTTTGGGTATATCCCCAAGAGTAATATTGCTGGATCATATGGTAGATCAATGTTTAGATTTTTAAGTAGCCTGCAAATTTTTTTCCAGAGTGGTTGTACTAGTTTACATTCCCACCAACAGTGTAAGAGGGTTCCTTTTTCCCTGCATCCTCACCAACACCTGTTGTTAGTGGGGTTGCTAATGATGGCTATTCTAACAGGGGTGAGGTGGAATCTTAGTGTGGTTTTAATTTGCATTTCTTTTATTGCTAGATATGGTGAACATTTTTTCATGTGTTTTTTGGCCATTTGAAATTCTTCTTTTGAGAAAGTTCTGTTTAGTTCACTTGCCCATTTCTTTATTGGTTCATTAATTTTGGGAGAATTTAGTTTTTTGACTTCCCTGTATACTCTGGATATCAGTCCTTTGTCTGATGTGTAGCTGGCAAATATTTTCTCCCACTCTGTGTGTGTTCTCTTCAGTTTAGAGACAATTTCTTTTGTTGAGCAGAAGCTTTTTAGTTTTATGAAGTCCCATTTATCTACGCTATCTCTTAGTTGCTGAGCTACTGGGGTTCCATTGGTAAAGTTCTTGCCTATACCTATGAATTCCAGAGTATTTCCTACTCTTTCCTGTATCAACTTGAGAGTTTGTGGTCTGATATTAAGATCCTTGATCCATTTTGAGTTAATATTTGTATAGGGTGATATACATGGATCTAGTTTCAGTTTTTGCAGACTGCTAACCAGTTTTCCCAGCAGTTTTTGTTGAAGAGGCTGCTATTTCTCCATCGTATATTTTTAGCTCCTTTGTCAAAGACAAGTTAGTTTATTATGTTTATTGATTTTTGTATGTTGAACCACCCCTGCATTCCTGGGTAAAGCCTACTTGGTCATGGTGAATGATCTTTTTGATGTGTTATTGAATTCGGTTTGCCATTATTTTATTGAGGATTTTTGCATCAATGTTCATTAAGGAGATTGGCCTATAGTTCTCCTTTTTGGAGGTGTCTTTGCCTGGTTTTGGGATAAGTATAACACTGGCTTCATAAAATGTATTAGGCAGTTTTCCTTCCCTTTCTATTTCATGGAACAGTTTAAGGAAGGTTGGTATCAGTCCTTCTTTAAAAGTCTGATAGAATTCAGCACAGAACCCATCAGGTCCAGTACTTTTCTTTTTGGGGAGACTCTTGATTGCTGCTTCAATTTCATTTTGTGTTACAGATCTATTCAGGTGATTGATGTCCTCTTGGTTCAGTTTTGGATGATTATATGTATCTAGATATCTGTCCATTTCTTTAAGATTTTCAATTTTTTTTGAATATAGTTTCTCGAAGTAGTCTCTGATGACTTCCTGGACATCCATGGTGTTTGTTGTTATCTCCTCTTTTGCTTTCCTGATTCTATTAATTAGGATTTTTTCTCTCCTCATTTTAGTCAGGTTTGCCTGGAGTCTGTTGATCTTGTTGATTTTTTCAAAGAACCAACTTTTTGATTCATTTATTCTTTGTATGGTTTTTTGGTTTCTATTTTATTGATTTCAGCTCTTATTTTTATTATTTCTCTCCTATTTGTTTTGAGATTTTCTTGTTCTTGTTTTTCTAGGAGTTTGAGATGTATCATTAGGTCATTGATTTGGGATCTTTCAGTATTTTTAATATATGCACAAATGGCTATAAACTTTCCTCTCAGGACTGCCTTTCCTGTGTCCCATAGGTTCCGGTAGGTTGTGTTTTCATTTTCATTGACTTCCAGGAACTTTTTAATTTCCTCTTTTATTTCTTCAATGATCCATTGTTCATTAAGGAATGAGTTACTCAGTTTCTAGCTCTTTGCATGTTTTTGTCTTTATTTTTGTAGTTGAGTTCTAGTTTTATTGCATTGTGATGAGATAGAATGTGTGATATAATTTCTATTTTCTTATATTTGCTGAGTCTCACTTTGTGCCCTAGGGTATGATCTATTTTGGAGAAGGTTCCGTGGACTGCTGAGAAGAATGTATATTGTGTAGAAGTTGGATGAAATGTTCTGTAGACATCAACTAAGTCCATTTGATCTATGGTATATATTAGATCTAGTATTTCTTTTTTGATTTTTTGTTTGGATGACCTATCTATTGATGATAATGGGGTGTTAAAGAATCCCACGACCACTGTGTTGGAGTTAATATATGCTTTTAGGTCCTTCAGGGTATGTTTGATGAAACTGGGTGTATTGCCATTGGGTGCATATAGGTTGATAATTGTTATTTCCTTTTGGTCTATTTCCCCTTTTATTCATATGGAATGTCCTTCTTTATCTCATTTGATCAATGTAGTTTTGAAGTCTACTTTGTCAGAAATAAGTATTGCTACTCCTGCCTGTTTTCGGGGGCCATTGGCTTGGTAAATCTTCTTCCAGCCTTTTATCCTAAGCATATGCTTCTTTCTATCAATGACATGGGTCTCATGTAAGCAACAAATTGTTTTTATTCCAGTTCATCAAATGGTGCCTTTTGATGGGGGGAATTAAGTCTGTTAACATTAATTGTTAGTACTGATAGGTATGTGGTGATTCCTGTCATTTATTTGTCTTAGTTGTTTGAAGGTTTGATTGTGTGTACCTAAATCGAGGTTACTCTCTACTTTCTTGCTTTTTCTTTTCCTGTAGTTTGGTACTGCCTGCCCTTTCATGGTTATGTTGGCTTTTACTTTCTGTGTGCAGAATCCCTTGAAGAATCTTTTGTAGTGGTGACTTTGTGGTCATATATTGTTATAGTTTCTGCTTATCATGGAAGACTTTTATTGCTCCATCTATTTTGAATGCTAGTTTTGCTGGGTAGAGTACCCTGGGGTTAAAGCTATTTTCATTCATTGCCCTGAAGATCTCACCCCAAGCTCTTCTTGCTTTTAATGTTTCTGTTGAGACATCTGCCATGTTTTTAATTGGTTTGCCTTTGTATGTTACTTGTTTTTTCTCTCTTACAGCCTTCAATATTCTTTCTCGGTGTCTGTACTTATTTTTTTAATGATAATATGTCATGTGGTAGTTCTATTTTGGTCATGTCTGTTTGTTGTTCTGGAGGCCTCTTGCACATGAATGGGAATAGATTTCTCTAGATTTGGGAAATTTTCTGTTATTATTTTGTTGACTATATTACACATTCCCTTTGCTTGCATCCTTCTCCTTCTTCAATACCCATGTTTCTCAGGTTTGGTCTTTTGATGGAGTCAGTGAGTTCTTGCATTTTATTTTCACAGGTCTTAATTGTTTAACTTATTGTTCTTCGATTTTCCTTTAATTACCATTTCATCTTCGAGTTCTGAGATTCTGTCTTCTGTTTGTTCTATTTTGCTTGATTGGCCTTCCATTTTGTTTTTCAATTTTGTTTTGTTCTTTTTTCTGAGGTTTTCCATATCCTGAGTTGCTTCTTCTTAATGTTGTCTATTTACGTCCTGAGTTCATTTATCTCTTTATTAATCGTGTTCTTTGTTTCACTTTGGTGTTTATACAGTGCTTCTATGGTTTCTTTTATTTCTTCTTGTGCTTTCTCAAATTCTCTATTTTTGTTGTCTTGGAATTTCTTGAGTGTCTCCTGTACATTTTGGTTGACCATATCCAGTATCATCTCTATAAAATTCTCATTGATTACTTTGAGGATTTCGTCTTTCAGATTATTCTTGTGGGCTTCATTGGGTTCTTTGGCATAGTTTATCTTCATTTTTTTGGAGTCTGGATCTGAATATCTGTTTCCTTCATTTCCCTCTGGTTCCTGTACTAATTTTTTGCTGGGAGGAATCTGGTTTCCCTGTTTTTTTCTGTCTTCTCATCATTGCCCTTTGGATTGTTATTGTCCCTGTACTGTGTGCAATTATGTATTTTCTAGTTTGTAATAATAACACTGGTGATAGTTAGAATGGAAGGGTGAGAGGAGAGAGAAAGCAAAGAAGGTAAGGAGAGGGAAAAGCAAATAAACAAACAAGTAAAAAAACAAAACAAAGAAACAAACACAAAAGTTTCAAAGACATAAACAGGGAAAGATAGTGTACTAATCAACAGTCAGCTGAACAGTCATTAGAGAGACAGAGAGGGTTGAAAAAAAAATCTCCAAATTCAAATGCAATAAAGTTTCAGTCTTAATAATTTTGGTGTTAGTCCCTCAGCCTCAAATCCTGGAGATGTTTTCTCAGAAGTAGTTCTGTCGTTGTCTCATCAAAGGGGAAAAAAACAAACAAACAAAAAACCCCCAAACCAAAACACCACAAAGTGTGCCAAGTCAAATGTAATACAGTTTCAGTATGTTTTTCAGCATGCAGGTGTAGTTCGGTTGTTGTCTCGTCAAAGGAAGAGAGAAAAAAAAAGAGTCTGGAGACCGCTTTGTGAATATCTATCTGAGGTTGCGTCTCACCTGCCTGCTACTGTCAGCCAGCTGTTGCTGCAGGCTTTATTTATGCAGATCTCAGGAGTGAGCTTAACACTCACCTAGCCCCACAGGCTTTGTTTATTTAGAGTTTTCCCGGGTGCGACTGCCACTGTTTCAAGCTTTCCCCTTTTCAAGAACTCTGGGGGAGGTGGTACTACACCCGCCTTCTCTGGCCAGCATGTTTATTTACAGTTCACGTGGGAAGTGGCCCTCTTCCCTTCTCCTGTGGAGTTTTCCTCCTACCGCCACTTTTCAATCTTTCTCACTCCTGGTTGCTGGGCGTGTGCCACCACTCCTTGTTTATTTACGGTTCTGTGAGGGATTCCCCCTCCCCCCTTTTATGGCACTCAGGGTGCACCACCCTCTTTGCTACCTGTCTTTTTTGTTGTTGTTGTTTATCATTCAGCTTTTTTTTCTCTTTTTTTTCCCTGGGTGGGGGTCGGTCTGTCCAGGGGGCTATGGTGATGTGGCCCAGAGGTGTCTGTGGGAGTACCATGTGCCGCTTAGCTCACCTTTTGGTCTGCATCTTTCCAAGTTGTCTGTGAGCTGGTGTCTGGTGGCCTGGGAGCCCTCCTGGTTTCTCCGTTTAACATCGAGTGGGTATGCTATGCCCGGGCTTGTGGTGTGGAGGAGTCAAAGTTTTGCCTCTTCTTGGTGGTTTTTCCTGTAAGGTATATCTCCAGCATCTCTCCAAGATTTTACTTTAGGAAGCATGCTTTCTGCTTCCTCCCTCTAGTTGCCATTTTGGAATCCTCTGTAGTATATTTTGAAATCAGGTATTTTGATTCCTCCAGCATTGCTTTTTTTTTTTTTAATTCAGGATTGTTTGGATATTTAGGATCTTTTGTGCTTCCATATGAATTTTAGGATCTGTCTTTTAGTTCTGTGTGGTATGTCATTACAATTTTGGTGACAATTGCATTGGATTTATATATTGTTTTTGGTAATATAGCCATTCTAACAACATATATTTTGTCAATCTATGAATACGAGAGGTCTTTTCATCTCCTAGTGTCTTCTTCAATTTTTTCAGGGTTTTATAGCTTTCATTGTAGAGGTTTTTAACATCTTTGATTAAGTATATGCCTAGGTATTTTATTATTTTTGAGGATACTGTGAGTAAGGTTGCTTTCCCTACTTTTTGAGATTTTTTTGGTATATAGAATAGCTACTGTTTTTTGTATGTTAAATTTTGTATCCTGTTATTTTGCTTGAAGTGTATGTCAAATATAGAGACACTTAGTAAAGTCTTTCAAGTCTTTTTAATGGTACTGAGATTTGAACACTGGGCACTGTGCTTGCTAGGCAAGTGCTCTATCAGGTGAGTAATGTCTCTAGCCCTTTTTGCTTCTCTTATTTTCCTGAGATGGTCTCTTGTTTTTTCCCAGGTTGGTCTCAGACAGTGATCCTCCTCCTACTCATGTGTAACTGGAGGTACAGCCACAATAGTGGGCGTATTGTTGAAATAGAATCTCATTAACTTTTTCCCTGAGCTTGCCTCAAACTGCAATCCTCCTATGTCTTTTATGTATAGAATTCAACCTTCTGCAAACAGGGTTAGTTTGATTTTTTTTTTCTATTTGCATCCCTTTTATTTCTTTCTTTTGCTTTATTACTCTGGCTATCAAGCATTATATTGAATAAGAGTAGAGAGAATATATGTCCTTGTTTCATTCCTGACTGTAGAGGACATGATTTATTTATTTATTCATATGTGCATACATTGTTTGGGCCATTTCTTCCCCATGCCCCCCTCCCCTTCCCCCACCCCTTCCTCTCCCCCATCCCTCTTGCTTCCAGGCAGAACCTGTCCTGCTTTCTTATCCAATTCTGCTGAAGAAAAGACATAAGCAATATTAAGAAAGACATAGCATTTTGCTAGTTGAGATAAGGATAGCTATACTGAGAGATTCCTAGCATTGCTTCCATGCACACGAAAATTACAACCTGAATTGATTTATCTCTACCAGACCTCTTCACTACTTCCTGGTCACCATCCCATAGTGACCTCTGTCACTTTAAGGTTACTATATTAACTCCTCTACAGTGGACACATCAAACACTTTCAGTTTTGGGTTTTCTACCTTTCCCTATTCCTCATCTATGTGTTCTCCCCTTAATGTGTGACCCATGTCCAGTAATATTACTGCATTTGTTTTAGGTCTAAAGTCTGCATATGAGGGAAAACATACAACTTTTGGACTTCTGAGCCTGGCTAACTTTGCTTAAGATAATGTTCTCTAATTCCATCCATTTACCTGCGAATGATAACATTTCATTTTTCTTCATGGCTGCATAAAATTCCATTGTGTATAAATACCACATTTTTTAAAATACATTCATCAGTAGTGGGGCATCTTGGGTGTTTCCATAACTTGGCTATTGTGAATAGTGCTGCAATAAACATGAGTGTGTAGGTGCCTCTGGAGTAACCTGTGTCACATTCCTTTGGGTATATCCCTAAGAGTGGGATTGCTGGATCATATGGCAGATCTATGTTTAATTTTTAAAAAGACTCTATATTGTTTTCCAAAGTGGTTGTACTAGCTTACATTCCCACCAGCAGGGTATGAGAGTTCCTTTTTCTCTGAACCTTCATCAGCATTTGTTGTTGGTGGTGTTTTTGATGATAGCTATTCTAACAGGGGTGAGGTAGAATCTTAGTGTGGTTTTGATTTCCATTTCACTAGAGATAGTGAGCATTTTTTCATGTGTCTTTTGGCCATTTGAATTTCTACTTTTGAAAAGGTTCTGTTTAGTTCAGTACCCATTTCTTTATTGGTTCATTGATTGTGGGGGGGGGGTTAGTTTTTTGAGCTCCCTATATATTCTGGTTATCAGTCCTTTGATGTGTAGCTATCAAATATTTTCTCCCACACTGTGGGTGGTCTCTTCAGTTTAGAGACCATTTCTTTTGTTGTGCAGAAGCTTTTTAATTTCATGGAGTCCCATTTGTCCATCCTTTCTCTTAATTGCTGAGCTGCTGGTGTTCTATTGAGGAAGTCCTTGCCTATACCTATTGCTTCCAGAGAATTTCCTGCTCTTTTCTGTACTAGCTTCAGATTTTCAGGTCTGATATTAAGGTCCTTGATCCATTTTGAGTTGATATTAGCACAGGGTGATAGGATGGATGTATTTTCCATTTTCTGCATGCAGATAACCACTTTTCCCAGCAACATTTGTTGAAGTGACTGTCTATTTTCCATCATGTTTTTGGTGCCTTTGTCAAAAATAAGGTGGGCCATAGCTGTGTGGATTCAAATTCAGGTCATCTTTTCTGTTCCCCTGGTCTTCATATCTGTTTTTGTGCCAGTGCCATGCTGTTTTTTTTGCTATTGCACTGTAATATAGTTTGAAGTTGGGTATTGTGATACCTCCAGAATTGCTCATTTTACTGAGTATTGCCTGGCTATTCATGGTCTCTTGTGCTTCCAAATGAACTTTAGGGTGGATTTTTCAATCTCTGTGATGAATGTCATTGGGATTTTGATGGGAATTTAGTTGAACATGTAGATTGCTTTTGGTAGTATAGCCATTTTTACTATGTTGATTCTACCAATCCATGAGCACAGAAGATCTTTCCACATTCTGTAGTCTTCCTCTATCTCTTTCCTCAAAGATTTGTAATTCTCCTTGTAGAGGTCATTCACATCCTTTGTTAAGTTTACTCTTAGGTATTTGATTTTTTTGAGGCTAAGTTAAATGGAATTGTTTTCATATACTCTTTCTCAATTTGTTCATTGTTGCTGTATAGAAAAGCTAGTGATGTTTGTAAGTTGATTTTGTAACCTGCCACTTTGCTGAAGCTGTTTGTGGTGTCTAGGAGGATTTGGGTAGAGTTTTTTTGGTAGTTGAGGTATAGGATCATGTCATCTGTAAATAGGGATATTTTAGCAGTTTCTTTACCTATTTGTATTCCTCTTATTTCTTCTTCTTGGCTTATTGCTCTGGATAGGAAGTCTAGGACTTTATTGAATAAGAGTGGGGAAAGTGTGCACTCTTGCCTCATGCTTGATTTTAGGGGAAATGGTTTCAGTTTTTCTTCATTAAGTATGATGTTGGATATAGGTTTGTCAAACATAGCATTTATAATGAGAGGGACATTCCTTCTATTCCCAGTTTTCTTAGAGTTTTTATCACGAAGTGGTGTTGAATCTTATCAAAGTTTTTTTCTGCATATATTGAGATGATCAAGTGGTTTTTGTGTTTGCTTCTATTAATGTGCTTCATTACATTGATAGATTTGAGTATGTTGAACCACCCATTCATCCCTGGGATGAAGCCAACTTGGTTGTGCCAAATGATCTTTCTGATATGTTGTTGGATTCAGTTTGCCATTATTTTATTGAGGATTTTTGTGTTGATGTTCAATAAGGAGATTGGCCTATAGTACTTTTTTTTGGACATGTCTTTGTCTGGTTTTGGGATGAGTGTAATACTGGTTTCATAGAATGAGTTAGGCAATATTACTTCCCTTTCTATTTTCTGGAAAAGTTTAAGGAGAGTTGGCATTAGTTCTTTTTTAAATGTCTGATACAATTCAGCAGAGAATCCAACAGGTCCTGGACTTTTTTTTTTTTTGGGAGACTCTTTATTGCTGCTTTAGTACCATGTTGTGTTATCAATCTATTCAGGTGGTTAATATCCTCTTGGTTCAATTTTGGATGATCATAAGTATCTACAAATTTGTTCATTTCCTCAAGATTTTCAAATTTATTGGAATATAGGTTTTCAAAGTAGTCTCGGATGATTCCCTTGATTTCCATGGTGTTTTTTGTTATCTCCCTTTTTGCATTTCTAATTTTACTGATTTATGTTTTTTCTCCACATTTTATTCAGATTTGCCAGGGTTTGTCAATCTTTATTTTTTCAAAGAACCAGCTTTTTGTTTTGTTGATGCATTGTATGGTGCTCTTGGTCTCTATTTCATAAATTTCTGCCCTTATTTTTATTATTTCTCTGGTTCTGCTTGTTTTGGGTTTTGATTGTTCTTGTTTTTCTGGGAGTTTGAGATGTTTCATTAGGTCATTGATTTGAAATCTTTCTGTCCTTTAATATATACACTCATGGCTATAAACTTTCCTCTTAGGACTGCCTTTGCTGTGTCCCATAGGTTCCAGTAGGTCATGTTTTCATTTTCATTAACTTCCAGGAACTTTTATTTCATCAATGACCCAGTGGTCACTGTGCAATGAGTTGTTCAGCTTCCAATTGTTTGCATATTTTTTGCTGTTGTTTTTGTTGTTGAGTTCTAGTTTTAATGCATTTTGATCAGATAGAATGCATGGGATTATTTCTATTTTCTTATATTTTCTGAAGCTTGCTTTGTGCCCTACCATAGAATCAATTTTGGAGAGAGTTTCATGGGCTGCTGAGAAGAATGTGTTTTGTGAGGATGTTGGGTGAAATATTCTGTAGACATAATTTAGGTACATTTGATCTATAGTGTGAATTAGTTCTAGAATTTCTTTATTGATTTTTTTGGTTTGGATGAGCTATCTATTGGTGATAGGGGGGTATTAAAGTCTCTCACTACCACAGTGTTGGAGTCTATATGTGCTTTTAGTTTCTTCAGAGTATTTTTGATAAAATTGTGTGCACTGATGTTGGGTGCAAGTAGGTTGATAATTGTTATTTCCTTTTGGTATATTTCTCCTTTTATTAGTATGGAGTGTCCTTCTTTATCTTGTTTGATCAATATAAATTTGAAGTCTACTTTGTCCGTGGTAAGCATTACTACTCCTGTTTTTTTTTTTTTTTTTTTTCTTAGTGAGTTTTTTTTTTTTTTCATTTTTCTTTTATTATTCATATGTGCATACAAGGCTTGGTTCATTTCTCCCCCCTGCCCCCACCCCCTCCTTTACCACCCACTCCGCCCCCTCCCGCTCCCCCCCTCAATACCCAGCAGAAACTATTTTGCCCTTATCTCTAATTTTGTTGTAGAGAGAGTATAAGCAATAATAGGAAGGAACAAGGGGTTTTGCTGGTTGAGATAAGGATAGCTATACAGGGCATTGACTCACATTGATTTCCTGTGTGTGGGTGTTACCTTCTAGGTTAATTCTTTTTGATCTAACCTTTTCTCTAGTTCCTGGTCCCCTTTTCCTATTGGCCTCAGTTGCTTTAAGGTATCTGCTTTAGTTTCTCTGCATTAAGGGCAACAAATGCTAGCTAGTTTTTTAGGTGTCTTACCTATCCTCACCCCTCCCTTGTGTGCTCTCGCTTTTATCATGTGCTCATAGTCCAATCCCCTTGTTGTGTTTGCCCTTGATCTAATGTCCACATATGAGGGAGAACATACGATTTTTGGTCTTTTGAGCCAGGCTAACCTCACTCAGAATGATGTTCTCCAATTCCATCCATTTACCAGCGAATGATAACATTTCGTTCTTCTTCATGGCTGCATAAAATTCCATTGTGTATAGATACCACATTTTCTTAATCCATTCGTCAGTGCTGGGACATCTTGGCTGTTTCCATAACTTGGCTATTGTGAATAGTGCCGCAATAAACATGGATGTGCAGGTGCCTCTGGAGTAACAGTCTTTTGGGTATATCCCCAAGAGTGGTATTGCTGGATCAAATGGTAGATCGATGTCCATCTTTTTAAGTAGCCTCCAAATTTTTTTCCAGAGTGGTTGTACTAGTCTACATTCCCACCAACAGTGTAAAAGGGTTCCTTTTTCCCCGCATCCTCGCCAACACCTGTTGTTGGTGGTGTTGCTGATGATGGCTATTCTAACAGGGGTGAGGTGGAATCTTAGTGTGGTTTTAATTTGCATTTCCTTTATTGCTAGAGATGGTGAGCATTTTTTCATGTGTTTTCTGGCCATTTGAATTTCTTCTTTTGAGAAAGTTCTGTTTAGTTCACATGCCCATTTCTTTATTGGTTCATTAGTTTTGGGAGAATTTAGTTTTTTAAGTTCCCTGTATATTCTGGTTATCAGTCCTTTGTCTGATGTATAATTGGCAAATATTTTCTCCCACTCTGTGGGTGTTCTCTTCAGTTTAGAGACCATTTCTTTTGATGAACAGAAGCTTTTTAGTTTTATGAGGTCCCATTTATCTATGCTATCTCTTAGTTGCTGTGCTGCTGGGGTTTCATTGAGAAAGTTTTTACCTATACCTACTAACTCCAGAGTATTTCCTACTCTTTCTTGTATCAACTTAAGAGTTTGGGGTCTGGTATTAAGATCCTTGATCCATTTTGAGTTAATCTTGGTATAGGGTGATATACATGGATCTAGTTTCAGTTTTTTGCAGACTGCTAACCAGTTTTCCCAGCAGTTTTTGTTGAAGAGGCTGCTATTTCTCCATCGTATATTTTTAGCTCCTTTGTCAAAGATAAGTTGCTCATAGTTGTGTGGCTTCATATCTGGATCCTCTATTCTGTTCCACTGGTCTTCATGTCTGTTTTTGTGCCAGTACCATGCTGTTTTTATTGTTATTGCTTTGTAATATAGTTTGAAGTCAGGTATTGTGGTACCTCCTGCATTGTTCTTTTGACTGAGTATTGCCTTGGCTATTCGTGGCCTCTTGTGTTTCCATATAAATTTCACAGTAGATTTTTCAATCTCTTTAATGAATGTCATTGGAATTTTGATGGGAATTGCATTAAACATGTAGATTACTTTGGGGAGTATCGACATTTTTACTATGTTGATTCTACCAATCCATGAGCATGGGAGATCTCTCCACTTTCTATAGTCTTCCTCAATCTCTTTCTTCAGAAGTGTATAGTTTTCCTTGTAGAGGTCTTTCACATCTTTTGTTAGGTTTACACCTAGGTATTTGATTTTTCTTGAGGCTATTGTAAATGGGATTGTTTTCATACATTCTTTTTCCGTTTGCTCATTGTTAGTGTATAGAAATGGTAATGATTTTTCTATGTTGATTTTATATCCTGCTACTTTGCTATAGCTATTGATGATGTCTAGAAGCTTCTGAGTAGAGTTTTTTGGGTCTTTAAGGTATAGGATCATGTCGTCTGCAAATAGGGATATTTTGACAGTTTCTTTACCTATTTGTATTCCTTTTATTCCTTCTTCTTGCCTAATTGCTCTGGCTAGGAATTCCAGTACTATGTTGAATAGGAGTGGAGATAGTGGGCATCCTTGTCTGGTTCCTGATTTTAGAGGGAACGGTTTTAATTTTTCTCCGTTAAGTATAATGCTGGCTGTAGGTTTGTCATATATAGCTTTTATAATGTTGAGGAACTTTCCTTCTATTCCTAGTTTTCTTAGAGCTTTTATCATGAAATGATGTTGGATCTTATCAAAGGCTTTTTCTGCGTCTATTGAGATGATCAAGTGGTTTTTGTCTTTGCTTCTGTTAATGTGGTTTATTACGTTTATTGATTTTCGTATGTTGAACCACCCCTGCATCCCTGGGATGAAGCCTACCTGGTCGTGGTGGATAATCTTTTTGATGTGTCGCTGAATTCGGTTTGCCATTATTTTGTGAGGATTTTTGCATCAATGTTCATTAAGGAGATTGGCCTATAGTTCTCCTTTTTGGAGGTGTCTTTGCCTGGTTTTGGGATAAGTGTAATACTGGCTTCATAAAATGTGTTTGGCAGTTTTCCTTCCCTTTCTATTTCATGGAACAGTTTAAGGAGGGTTGGTATCAGTTCTTCTTTAAAGGTCTGATAGAATTCAGCAGAGAATCCATCAGGTCCTGGACTTTTCTTTTTGGGGAGACTCTTGATTGCTGCTTCAATTTCATTTTGTGTTATAGGTCTATTCAGGTGATTAATTTCCTCTTGGTTCAGTTTTGGATGATCATATGTATCTAGAAATCTGTCCATTTCTTTTAGATTTTCAAATGTATTTAAACATAGGTTCTCAAAGTAGTCTCTGATGATTTCCTGGATTTCCATGGTGTTTGTTGTTATCTCCCCTTTTGCATTCCTGATTCTACTAATTTGGGTTTTTTCTCTCCTCATTTTAGTCAGGTTTGCCAGGGGTCTATCGATCTTGTTTATTTTTTCAAAGAACCAACTTTTTGTTTCATTAATTCTTTGTATGGTTTTTTTGGTTTCTATTTCGTTGATTTCAGCTCTTATTTTTATTATTTCTCTCCTTCTATTTGTTTTGGGATTTGCTTGTTCTTGTTTTTCTAGGAGTTTGAGATGTATCATTAGGTCATTGATTTGGGATCTTTCAATCTTTTTAATATATGCACTCATGGCTATAAACTTTCCTCTGAAGACTGCCTTAGCTGTGTCCCATAGGTTCTGGTAGGTTGTGTTTTCATTTTCATTGACTTCTAGGAACTTTTTATTTTCCTCTTTTATTGCATCGATGATCCATTCTTCATTAAGTAATGAGTTATTTAGTTTCCAGCTGTTTGCATGTTTTTTGTCTTTACTTTTGTTGTTGAGTTCTACTTTTACTGCATTGTGGTCAGATAGTATGCACGGTATTATTTCTATTTTCTCATATTTGCTGAGGCTTGCTTTGTGCCCTAGGATATGATCTATTTTGGAGATGGTTCCATGGGCTGCTGAGAAGAATGTATATTGTGTAGAGGTTGGATGAAATGTTCTATAGACATCTACTAGGTCCACTTGATCTATTGCATATTTTAGATCTTGGATTTCTTTATTGATTTTTTGTTTGGATGACCTATCTATTGATGATAATGGAGTGTTAAAGTCTCCCACAACCACTGTGTTGGCGTTTATATATGCTTTTAGGTCTTTTAGGGTATGTTTGATGAAATTGGGTGCGTTGACATTGGGTGCGTACAGATTGATGATTATTATTTCCTTTTGGTCTATTTCCCCTTTTATTAGTATGGAATGTCCTTCTTTGTCTCGTTTGATCAATGTAGGTTTGAAGTCTACTTTGTCAGAGATAAGTATTGCTACTCCTGCTTGTTTTCGGGGGCCATTAGCTTGGTAAATCTTCTTCCAGCCTTTCATCCTAAGCATATGCTTATTTCTGTCGGTGAGATGAGTCTCCTGTAAGCAACAAATTGTTGGATCTTCTTTTTTAATCCATTTTGTCAAACGGTGTCTTTTGATGGGTGAATTAAGTCCATTGACATTAAGTGTTAGTACTGATAGGTATGTGGTGATTCCTGCCATTTAGTTATCTTAGTTGTTTGAAGGTTTGATTGTGTGTACCTAACTTGATGTTACTCTCTACTGTCTTGCTTTTTCTTATCCTGTGGTTTGGTGCTGCCTGCCTTTTCATGGTTAAGTTGGGTGTCACTTTCTGTGTGCAGGATCCCTTGCAGAATCTTTTGTAATGGTGGCTTTGTGGTCACATATTGTTTTAGTTTCTGCTTATCATGGAAGACTTTTATTGCTCCATCTATTTTGAATGATAGCTTTGCTGGGTAGAGTATCCTGGGGTTGAAGTTATTTTCATTCAGTGCCCGGAAGATCTCACCCCACGCTCTTGTTGCTTTTAATGTTTCTGTTGAGAAGTCTGCTGTGATTTTGATGGGTTTACCTTTGTATGTTACTTGTTTTTTCTCTCTTGCAGCCTTCAATATTCTTTCCTTAGTTTCTGAACTTGTTGTTTTAATGATGATATGTCGTGGAGTAGTTCTATTTTGATCTGGTCTGTTTGGTGTCCTGGAGGCCTCTTGCATTTGTATGGGAATATCTTTCTCTAGATTTGGGAAATTTTCCATTATTATTTTGTTGAATATATTACGCATTCCCTTCGCTTGCACCTCTTCTCCTTCTTCGATGCCCATGATTCTCAAGTTTGGTCTTTTGATGGAGTCGGTGAGTTCTTGCATTTTCTTTTCACAGGTCTTGAGTTGTTTAATTAATAGTTCTTCGGTTTTTCCTTTAATTACCATTTCATCTTCAAGTTCTGAGATTCTGTCTTCTGTTTGTTCTATTCTGCTGGATTGGCTTTCCGTTTTGTTTTGCAGTTCTGTTTCGTTCTTTTTTCTGAGGTTTTCCATATCCTGGCTGTTTTCTTCTTTATTGTTGTCTATTTTTGTCCTGAGTTCATTTATCCATTTATTCATTGTGTTCTCTCTTTCACTTTGGTGTTTATACAGTGCTTCTATGGTTTCCTTTATTTCTTCTTTTGCTTTTTCAAATTCTCTATTTTTATTGTCTTGGAATTTCTTGAGTGTCTCCTGTACATTTTGGTTGACCCTATCCAGTATCATCTCTATAAAATTCTCATTGAGTACTTGTAGTATGTCTTCTTTTAAATTATTCTTGTAGGCTTCATTGGGTCCTTTGGCATAGTTTATCTTCATTTTGTTGGAGTCTGGCTCTGAGTTTCTGTTCTCTTCATTCCCCTCTGGTTCCTGTACTAATTTTTTGCTGTGGGGAAACTGGTTTCCTTGTTTTTTCTGTCTTCCTGTCATTGTCCTTGGTGTTGTTACTGTCCCTGTACTGTGTGTAATTAAGTATTTTCTAGCTTGTAATAATAACAATGGTAATATTGAGAATGGAAGAGTGAGCTGAGATGGAAAGCAAGAAGTTAAAGAAAAGGGGAAAACAAATATACAGACAAGAGGGAGAAAGCAGAACAAGGTATCAGACAAGAGAGTTTCAAAGGTATAAACAGGGAGTGTTAGTGTACTAATCGACAGTAAGCTGAACAGACAATAGAGAGACAGAGAGAGGATTGAAAATCAAAGATAAAAAAAATAAAAAATAAGTATATGAAAGTAATATCTATTTATAAAAATGAATTAAAATAAAATGGAAAATAGGAAATTAAAAAAAAAAAAAAAACCAAAAAACTTCCAAGTTTATATGCAATGCAATTTCAGTCTTAATAATTTGGATGTCCGTCTTAATCTCCAGTCCTGGAGTTGGTGCCTCAGATGTTGTTCTGTAGTTGTCTCATCAAAGGGGATGCATAAAGTAGAACAAAACTACACTCACACACACACAGAAGAAAAAATAAAAAAAAAGCCCCACCAAGTGTCCCCAGTTCAAATGCAATAGTTTCAGTAAGTTTTTCGGCTTGCAGGTGTAATTCGGTTGTTCTCTCATGAAAGGTAGGGAGAAAAAGAAAAAAAAGCGTCTGGAGGCAGTTCTGAGAGTGGTATCTGCAACTGTGGCTTGCCTGCCTGCTGCTCACAGCCTGTAGCTGGCGGCGTTATTTATGCAGATCTCTGGGGTGAGCTTAGCACTCACCTGGTCCCACAGGCTTTGTTTGCTCAGAGTTCTCCTGTGCGGGGGAGGGGGGCCTCTGCTACAGGCTTTTCCCTTTCCAAGCACTGGGAAAGGCGACACTGCCCCGCGTTGTCAGGCCTGCGTGTTTATTTACAGTTCACGTGGGAAGTGGGTCTTCCCTCCTCTCACAAGCGTCCCCGCTCCTGGTTGCTGGCGCGCCCCGCTCCCGCCAGAGCCTCTCCGGCCGCCCGGCTCGTTTATTTACAGTCCCGGGAAGGATTCCCTTCCCCCAATCTTCAGCACTCAGGGCGCCCCACCCTCTTTCCAGCGTGTCTTAACTGTTCTTATTGCTTAGTACTCAGTTTCTCTTTTTTTCCCGGGTGGAGGTCAGTCTGTCCAGGGGGCTATGCTGCTCTGGCCCAGGCTTGTCTGTGGGGGAACCGCGGTACCGCGAAGCTCACCTGGTCCGCGTCTTCCCAAGCCGTATGGGCGCCGGCCACTGGCGGCCCCGGGGGCCTCCTCGGTTCTCCGTTTAACGTGAAGTGGAGATTCTCTGCGCCGGCTGGAGATGTGGAGGAGTCAAAGTTATGCCTTTTCTCGGTGATTATGCCTGCAAAGTGTGTCTCCAGCGTCTCTCCAAGATTTCACTATAGGAGGGTCGCTTTCTGCTTCCTACCTCTAGCCGCCATCTTGGAATCTCCTCCTGTTTGTTTTAATGGGCCTTTGGCTTGGTAAATCTTCTGCCAGCCTCTCACCATAAATCAGTATTTGTTTTTGTCAATGAGTTGTGTCTCCTGTAAACAATAGATTGTTGGATCTTACTTTTTAATCCAGTTTGCCAAATGGTGTCTTTTGATGGTGGAGTTGAGTCCATTGACATTCAGTGTTAATATTGATAAGTATGTGGTGATTCCTGTCATTTAGATGTTTTTGTTGTTTAAGGGTTTGTTTGTGTGTAGTGGAAGCGATATTACTGTCTGATTCCTTGTCTTATCCTCTCCTGTGGTTTGATATTGCTTGTCCTCTTGTGGTTTTGTTTGCTTTCATTTTCTGTGTGCAGAATCCCTTGTAGAATCTTTTGTAATTGTGGCTTGGTAATCATATATTCTTTTAGTTTCTGCTTATCATGGAAGACTTTTATTGCTCTATTTATTTTGAATGATAGTTTTCCTGGGTAGATTATCTTAAGGTTGAAGGTATTTTCATTCAGTGCCCAGAATACCTCACTTCATGCCCTTCTTGCTTTTAAGGTTTCCATTGAGAAATCTGCTGTGATTTTCATGGGTTTCCCTTTATATGTTATTTGTTTTTTCTTTCTTATTGCCTTCAAAATTATTTTGCTGTTCTTTTTGCTTCTTTTAATAATAAAATGTCATGGGGAAGTTCTATTATGGTCCAGTCTCTTTGGTGTTCTGGAGACTTCCTGTAACTGAGTGGGCATAACTTTCTCCAGATTCAGGAAATATTCTGTTATTATTTTATTGAATATATTCTGAATCCCTTTTGCTTGAACCTCTTCTCCTTCTTCAATGCCCATGATTCTCTGGTTTGGTCCTTTGATAGAGTTCATGAGTTCTTGCATATTCCTTTCAAGTGTTTTGAGTTGTTTGACTAATAGTTCTTCAGGTTTTCCTTTAATTTCTATTTTATCTTTGAGTTCTTTGATTCTGTCTTCTGCTGGTTCTAGTCTTCTGGAGTGGCCTTCCACTGTGTTTTGTGCTCCTGTTTCATTCTTTTTTCTGAGGTTTTCCATGTCCTCTTTAATATTGTCTATTTTCATCTTTAATTCATTTATCTCTCTATTTATGGTGTTCTCTTTCACTCTGGTGTTTATTTAGGGCTCCTATGAGTTCATTTATTTGTTTCTGTGTCTTCTCGTATTCTTTATTTTGGTGTCTTGAAATTTCTTAGTGCATCTTGTACATTTTGGTTAACCATGTCTAGTATCATCTCCATGAAATTCTCAGTGATTACTTGCAGGATTTCTTCTTTGTGCCTATTTTTTGGACATTGATGGGTTTCTTGGTGTCATTTATCTTTGTTTTGTTGGAGTCTGGAGCTGGGTATCTGTTGCCTTCATTTCCCTCTGAATCCTGCATTAAATTATTTTTTGAGGGAGAATGGTTTCCATGCCTTTTTCTTCTTCCCATCACTCCACTTGATATTGTGCAACTACGTTCTTGGTAGGCTAGTTCTGTTTTCACTCACCTGTTTTCTTTCCCTTGATTTAATTTGTTTTGTGGCTGATTTGGGTTTTCAGCTAAGTTGGTGTGTTATTTCTGTCCCTCGTCTGGGTGTAATTTAGTAATAACTAAGTCACAGGTTTAATACCTGACCAGTAGTTTAAATGTTATATAGGTGACCCCTTGGTGGTAATATCTATAAGCAGTGGGAGTTGGAGGGTTAACGTTTGTAATGCTAGCTATAGAAATTTGGGGAGCTGGATGTGTTGGCACTAAAGGGGAAGGTGGAAAGTGGAGTGAGTGAGTGGTTGAAGCAGTGTGGAGGCTGATGCTTTTGGTGGTCTTTGTGTGTGTTTGGGTGTATTTCTGTCATCATAATAGAGGGATTGTGTTAGGTATCTATAGATGCTTGTGTTAGGGATTGCAGGGTTTGGGGTTGTGTAAAGTTGGTTAGTAAGTTGGTTAGCAGTTGAGTGTGTAGGAGGGAGTGGTAGTCTGGTGACAGATTGGGGGAGAATGGGAGGGGAAGGTGAGGAATAGGGTAAGACAGTGATTGAGAAAAGGCTGAAGGAGTTGTTGGGGGGATGGATTTTAGCACAGGAGAAGGAGGAAGAGTGAAGGGGATGAGAGTAGGATTGAGAAGATGATGATGGCAAAGTTGATAGTATAGAAAGAGAAAGAAAAAAGATAACAGGAATAAAAATAAAGTAGGAAACCCACAATAACAAAACAAAGAAAAAAGCACAAAGAAATCAGCAGGAAAAACTGAACAATCAAACAAACAAAAACAAACAAACTAAAACCAAACATCAACAAAAAAAGAAAAACACCAGTTTAGGAACAATAAAATTTCAGTCTTATTTTAAGTTCTGGAGTTACTCCTCCAGCATCCAGTCCTGGTATTGGCAAATAAGCAGAAGCTCTTAAGAGGTCTCACAAGGTGGTTTGCTTGTGAGTAGTGTTTTGTTCTTCTGTCTACCAGTTGACTTGAAATTGTGAGGTGAGGTGCCTTTGCCAGATCATGCAGGGTGGTCTAGGATATTGATTTCCTCAGCTGATAGCTGTGTTACCTTTCAGCTGCAGCTTCTTGGTCAGTTTCTCCCCTAGAAAGGTATGGCTGTTTAAATTTGAAATATACTCTCAGGTTCAGGCGATCATCTCTGTAGTCCACTAGTTGTCCTGCTTTGGAAGTGGCTTTTTGCTGTGCTTGTTTACTGGGATTTCTCAGCTGGGGGCTTATTTTTTGTCCTGACCCCTTTCTCTGGGGCAGGGTCAGTGTTCTGTCAGGCCCACATGCTGTCAGTGTGTTATGAGGGTTCACTATTTTTTTTTTCAATTTTGCAGGGCAGTTTGACTTTGGGTGCTGCTCACTTGCTCAGGAGATGAGCTCTGTGATCTGCTACCCGACCTGCTTTGGGGAGTGGCTTATTGCCCTCCTGCTCTTGGCATTCCTGCCTTTCTGGCATTTGTTTACTGATAGTTTGTGCTGAGATTAGCTCCTTGCCCCTCTCTCCTTCTCTAGTGCACTTTCAGCTTTCCTGCTCCCTCTGCCCTTGTACTAGATTACAGTTTGCTGTTTATTATTCAGTTTTTTTTAGGAGGGAGAGTCAGCCTGCCCAGGGGCTGTGCTGGTTTATCCTGAGGGTGGCTGGGGGAATTCTGCATGATGCGTGGCATTCACCTGTTTGGTCTGTAGAATGTCTCGCAAGCAGGTTTGGAGCCAGCGGTGGCTGCTGTGGTGGTGGTGGCAGCCCTCAAGTTTTCTGAGTGTAACATTTGGTGGGGAATCCTTCCACAGGCTGTGGTTTTGAAGGTTAGATTCTGGTTGGTGCTTTACTTCTGCCATGTGTGGCTCCAGTGTCTCAGTGAGGTTTTGGGTTTGTTGCTCATTCTATGTGCTTCTGTACTGTAGTCACCATTTTGGATGTCTCCATCTTTTTCATTTTTTATTGGTCTCATTTGCCACTTCTGATGCATCCAGGTGATCTCCCATGGTTCTGCAGTAAGAAGAATTCACACAGCTGCGGGAGCTGTGTAACCTGACAGCTCTGTTAGCAGTAGGTACATGGCAAATCTCACTTATTTTTTAATGTACATACTCATATTATACAATTTCCTCTTATAATCACTTTCATTGTATCCTACAGGTTCTGGTATATTTCACTTTCATTGGCTTCTAAGAATTTTTTTTATTTCAATTCTATTTCTTCAGTGACCCATGGATCATTCAAAAGTGTATTGGTCAGATTCTATGTGTTTGTATATTTTCCGTTTTTCTCTTACTGTTGCTTTCTAGTTTTACTCTATTGTACTCTGATAAAATACAAGAAGTTATTTACAAATTCTCCTGATCTCTGCCTCCTGAGTAGCTAGGATTAGAGTCATGAGCCATCAGTTACTGGCCAATTTTCTTGTCTTTTTATGACATGCATTATGTCCTAAAATATGATGTTTTTGGAGAAAGTTCCATAGGATGGTGAGAAAAATGTGTATTTTGCATCTGTTGGGAGGAATATTTCTGTATATATCTATCAAGTCCATTCAATCTATAGTATAATTTAAAGTTTCTTTGTTGATTTTTTGTCTAGATGGACTGTCTATTGGTGAAAGCAGGATATTAAAGTCACCCACTATTTTTGCACTGGGGTTTATCTGTGTTTTTATGACTAGTTATGTTTATTTAATGAAATTTCTTGTGCTGGCATCTGTTGTATATATGTTCTCTGTTGTATTATCTTCTTGATGAATTGTTCCCTTTATCAGTATGAAGTGACCTTCTTTTTCTCTTCTGACTGATTTTGGTTTGAAGTCTGCTTTGTTGGTTATGTTTATAGGAACTCCTGTTTGTTTTTAGTCTCCATTTGTTTAGAATATTTTTTTATCCTTTCATTTTAAGCTCATGCTTGTCTTTGTTAGTGAGGTGCATTTCTTGTAAGTAGTGAAATGTTGGATCTTCTTTTTAACTTAATCTGCCTTCTGAGTCTTTTAATTGAGACCACTAACATTCAGAATTATTATTTAAAGTGTGTAGTAATTGCTGTCTTTTTTTTGGTAATGTTTGATTCTTTCTTGATCCTCATTTGCTTATCTGCTCTACTAATGAGATGTATTCCTTTAAGTATCTTCCTCAGTGCTGGTTGAGTGGTCATGAATTCTTTTAGTTTTTGTTCATTGTGGAAGGTTTTTTATTTCTCCTTCAGTCATGAAAGATAGCCTAACTGGAAACAGAAATCTTGGTTGATAGTTATTTCCTTCAGGTCTTGAAATACATAATTCCTTGGTCTCCTGACTTTTAGAGTTTCTGTTGAAAAATCTGATGTTATTCTTGTGATTTTCAATATTCTTTCCTTGTTCTGCTTTACTTAATGTTTTAGCTATAATAGGATGTGAGGGAGGTTCTTTTCTCATTTTGTGTTTAGTGTTCTAAAGACTTATTGTACCTGGATATATTTTCTACCAAATTTGGGGAATTTTCTATTATTATTTTATTGAATACATTTTCTCTCCTTTAGCTTATATTTCTTCTTGCATGCCCATGGTTTGTAGATTTGGTATTTTAATGATGACCCAGAGCTCTTGTATGTTCTGGTTGTACTTTTTATTTTTTATTTATTATTGTCTGAATGTTCTCATTCATTTACCTTGTATCCAAGCCCTAATATTCTATCTTCAATGTGATACAGTCTATTGGTGAGGCTTCCAACTGAAGTTTTTTTGAGTTATTGAGCTTTTCCTTTCCAGAATTTCAATTTTATTTTTTAAGAATTTATATCTTCAGGATCCAAGATGGCGACTAGGGTGCAGAACCAGAAAGCATGAGCTCTGTGACTCCAAAACCTTGCTGAGATGCTGGAGCCACACTTGGCAGAAATAAAGCACCAAGGAGAATCAAAACATCCACACCTCTGAACCCTTGGCCCGTAGAAAACCTCTCCAAGTCACGTTACACTGAGAAAACAGGTGGGCTGCTGCCACTGCCACTGCTGCCAACTCAAAACCTGCCTGGAGACATTCAGCAGACCAAAGAGGTGAGTACCAAGCATCATGCAGTATTCCTCCAGCCACCCCTGGGATAAACCAATGTAGCCCCCTGAGCATACTGATCCTCCCCCTGCATAAAAAAACCTGAAGAATAAACAACTGAAGTGAAAACTAGTAAGTAAACAAATGGCTGGAAAGGCAGGAAGGCTGACAGTGGGTGGGTGATAAGCCACTGTCTGAAGCAGGGCAGGTAGCAGACCACAAAGCTCATCTCCTGAGCCAGTGAGCAGCACCCAAAGTCAAATGGCTCTGCAAAACTGGAAAACAAACAGCAAACCATAAGAACACACTGACAGCAGAGAGACAGCTGACCTTGCCACAGAGAAAAGGAGTGAGGCAAAGAAACAAGCCCCCAGTAAACAAGTGCAGCAAAAAGCCATGTCCAAAGCAGGACAGCTGTTGGACTACAGGTCTGATTTCCTTAACCTGAGGACAGCATGCAAACTTAAACTGCCACACCTCACTGAGGGAGGAGCTGACCAAGCAGCTGCCACTGAAAGGAAGAAGAAAAAAACACTACCCACAAGCCAACACCTGGTGAGACTATGACAGAGCTTCTGCTTAAATACCAACACCAGGACTGGATGCTGGAGGAGTAAGACCAGAAGATAAAAATAAGACTGAAATTTTATTGTTCTTGAACCTGGAGTTTTTTTGTTTGTTTGTTTTATTTAGGTTTTTGTTTGTTCATCTCTCCCCATTGATTTCTTTTTTTGTTAGTTTTGTTATTGTGAGTTTTCCAGTTTTACTTTTACTCCTAGCATTTTTTTCTATTTTTCTATTATCTTTCTATATTATCAGCATAACCATCATCATCCTTTTGTCCATACTCCCACCTCCTTCACTCTCCATCCTTCTCCTGTGCTAAAACCCATTGCTCCCTTAGCCAACAACTAGTACTGCCCTCTCTCACCCACTTTCTTCCCACAACCCTCACCTTCTCCCCCCATTCTTCCCTAACCTATCACCAGACTACCCCTTCCTCCTGCACACTCATCACCCACTGAACAACCTACTATACCAACTTTACACAACCCCAAACCCTGCAGTCCCTAAAACTAACACCCTCTTCTACAACAACAAAAATATACCCAAACACACAAAAGGACCACAAAAACAGCAGCCCCCACACTTCTTTCCCCACTTACCCATCCCACTTCCCATTTCCACATTTAAAGCCTCCAATGCAGCTCCAAATTTCTATATCTAGCATTACAAACATTAACCCCATAACTCCCACTGCTTATAGATATTACCACCAAGGGGTCACCTATATAATATTTAAACTACTGGTCAGGTATTAAACCTGTGACTTAGTTATTACTAAATTACACCCAGACCAGGGACAGAACTAGCACACCAACTTAGCTAAAAACCCAAATCAGCCACAAAACAAAAATTAAATCAAGGGAAAGAAAACAAGTGACTGAAAACAGAGCTAGCCTACCAAGAACGTAGTTGCACATTATCAAGTGGAGTGATGGGAAGAAGAAAAAGGCATGGAAATCATTCTCCCACAAAAAATAATTTAATGCAGGATTCAGAGGGAAATGAAGGCAACAGATACCCAGCTCCAGACTCCAACAAAACAAAGATAAATGACACCAAGAAACCCATCAATGTCCAAAAAAATAGGCACAAAGAAGAAATCCTGCAAGTAATCACTGAGAATTTCATGGAGATGATACTAGACATGGTTAACCAAAATGTACAAGATGCACTCAAGAAATTTCAAGACACCAAAATAAAGAATACGAGAAGACACAGAAACAAATAAATGAACTCATAGGAGCCCTAAATAAACACCAGAGTGAAAGAGAACACCATAAATAGAGAGATAAATGAATTAAAGATGAAAATAGACAATATTAAAGAGGACATGGAAAACTTAAGAAAAAAGAATGAAACAGGAGCACAAAACACAGTGGAAGGCCACTCCAGAAGACTAGAACCAGCAGAAGACAGAATCAAAGAACTCAAAGATAAAATAGAAATTAAAGGAAAACCTGAAGAACTATTAGTCAAACAACTCAAGACACTTGAAAGGAATATGCAAGAACTCATGAACTCTATCAAAAGACCAAACCAGAGAATCATGGGCATTGAAGAAGGAGAAGAGGTTCAAGCAAAAGGGATTCAGAATATATTCAATAAAATAATAACAGAATATTTCCTGAATCTGGAGAAAGTTATGCCCACTCAGTTACAGGAAGTCTCCAGAACACCAAAGAGACTGGACCATAATAGAACTTCCCCATGACATTTTATTATTAAAAGAAGCAAAAAGAACAGCGAAATAATTTTGAAGGCAATAAGAAAGAAAAAACAAATAACATATAAAGGGAAACCCATGAAAATCCCAGCAGATTTCTCAATGGAAACCTTAAAAGCAAGAACAGTATGAAGTGAGGTATTCTCGGAACTGAATGAAAATAACCTCAACCCTAGGATACTCTAACCAGCAAAACTATCATTCAAAATAAATGGAACAATAAAAGTCTTCCATGATAAGCAAAAAAGAAAACAGTACATGGCCACCAAGCTACTACTACAAAAGATTCTACAAGGGATTCTGCACACAGAAAATGAAAGCAAACAAAGCCATGAGAGGGCAGGCAGTACCAAACCACAGGAAAAGAAAAGACAAAAATTAGAGAGTAACATTGATTCAGCTGCACACAATCATACCCTTAAACAACAAAAACATCCTAATGACAGGAATCACCACATATCTATCAACAGTAACACTGAATGTTAATGGACTTAAGTCTGCCATCAAAAGACACTGTTTGGCAAACTGGATTAAAAGTAAGATCCAACAACCTGTTCTTTCCAGGAGACCCATCTCATTGACAAGAACAAGCACTGGCTTAGGGTGAAAGGCTGGAAGAAGATTTACCAAGCCAATGGCCCCTGAGAACAGGCAGGAGTAGCAATAATTATCTCAGACAAAATAGACTTCAAACTTACATTGATCAAACATGATAAAGAAGGACACTCCATACTAATAAAAGGAGAAATATACCAAAAGGAAATAACAATTATCAACCTACTTGCACCCACTGTCAGTGTACCCAATTTTATCAAACATATTCTGAAGAACCTAAAAGCACATATAGACTCCAACACAGTGGTAGTGGGAGACTTTAATATCCTCCTATCACCAATAGATAGCTCATCCAAACAAAAATCAATAAAGAAATTCTAGAACTAAATCACACCATAGATCAAATGTACCTAAATTATGTCTACAGAATATTTCATCCAACATCTTCACAAAATACATCTTCTTAGCAACTCATGGAAGTTTCTCCAAAACTGATCCTATCATAGGGCACAAAGCAAGCCTCAGCAAATATAAGAAAGTAGAAATAATCCCATGCATTCTATGTGATCACAGTGCATTAAAATTAGAACTCAACAACAAAAACAACAGCAAAAAATATGCAAATGATTAGAAGCTGAACAACACATTGCTTAATGATCAGTGGGTTGTTGATGAAATAAAAGAGGAAATTAAAAGGTTCCTGGAAGTTAATGAAAATGATAATACAACCTGCTGGAACCTATGGGACACAGCAAAGGCAGTCCTAAGAGGAAAGTTTATAGCCATGAGTGCATATATTAAAAGGACGGAAAGAAAGATCTCAAATCAATGACCTAATACTCCATCTCAAACTCCTAGAAAAACAAGAACAATCAAAACCCAAAACAAGCAGAATGACAGAAATAATAAAAATAAAGGCCAAAATTAATGAAATAAAGACCAAAAAAAAAAAAAGGAAAAAAACCATACAAAGAATCAATGAAACAAAAAGCTGGTTCTTTGAAAAAATAAACAAGATTGACAGATCCATGGCAAATCTGAATAAAATTAGGAGAGAAAAAGCCCAAATCAGTAAAATCAGAAATGCAAAAGGGAAGATACCAATAAACACCACAGACATCCAAGGAATCATCCGAGAGTACTTTGAGAACCTATATTCCAATAAATTTTAAAATTTTGAAGAAATGAACAAATTTGTATATACTTATTATAATCCAAAATTGAACCAAGAGATTATTAACCACACGAGTGGATCAATAACACAAAATGAAATTGAAGCAGCAATAAAGAGTCTCCCAAAAATAAAAGTGTAGGACCTGATGGATTATCTGCTGAATTGTGTCAGACCTTTAAAAAAGAACTAATACCAACTCTCCTTAAACTTTTCCAGAAAATAGAAAGGGAAGGAATACTGCCTAACTCATTCTATGAAGCCAGTATTACATTCATCCAAAAACCAGACAAAGACACAGCAAAAAAGGAACTATAGGCCAATCTCCTTAATGAACATTGATACAAAAATCCTCAATAAAATAATGGCAAACTGAATTTAACAACATATCAGAAAGGTCATTCACAACAACCAAGTTGGCTTCATCCCAGGGATGGATGGGTGGTTCAACATATTCAAATCTATCAATGTAGTACAGCACATTAATAGAAGCAAAGACAAAAGCCACTTGATCATCTCAGTAGATGCAGAAAAGTCCTTTGATAAAATCCAACACCATTTCTTGATAAAAGCTCTAAGAAAACTAAGAATAGAAGGGATGTAGCTCAACATTGTAAAGGCTATACATGACAAATCTATAGCCAGCATCATACTTAGTGGAGAAACACTGAAACCATTTCCCCTAAAATCAAGAATGAGACTAGGGTGCCCACTATCCCAACTCCTATTCAACCTAGTCCTGGAATTCTTAGCTAGAGCAATTAGGCAAGAAGAAGAAATTAAAGGAATACAAATAGGTAAAGAAACTGTCAAAATATCCCTATTTGCAGATGACATGATCCTATATCTTAAGGACCCAAAAAGCCTACGCAAAACTTCCTAGACACAATAAATAGCTTCAGCATATTGGCAGGATACAAAATCAACTTACAAAAATCATTAGCTTTTCTATACACCTACATCAAACAAATTAAGAAAGAATATATCGATAAAATTCCATTTATAATAACCTCAAAAGAAATATCTAGAAGTAAACTTAACAAAGGATGTGAGTGACCTCCACAAGGAGAACTATAAACCTGTGAAGAAAGAGACTGAGGAAGACTAAAGAAGGTGGAAAGATCTCCTGTGCTCATGGATTGGTAGAATCAACATAGTAAATTGGCTTCAGTATCCAAATCTACATGTTTAATGCTGTTCCCATCAAAATCCCAATGACATTCATCACAGAGATTGAAAAATCTACCCTAAAGATCATTTGGAAACACAAGAGATCGGGAATAGCCAAGGCAATACTCAGAAAAGAGCTGGAGGTATCATAATACTTGACTTCAAACTATATTACAAAGCAATTGCAATAAATACAGCATGGTACTGGCACAAAAACAGACATGAAGACCAGTTTAACAGAAAAGATGACCCGGATATGAATCCACACAGCTATGCCCACCTTATTTTTGATAAAAGTGCCAAAAACATACGATGGAGAATAGACAGTGTCTTCAACAAATGTTGCTGGGAAAAGTGGTTATCTGCCTACAGAAAATGGAAAATAGATCCATCCTATCACCCTGTACTAATATCAACTCAAAATGGATCAAGGATCTTAATATCAGATTCAAAACTCTGAAGTTAGTACAGGAAATAACAGGGAATACTCTGGAAGCAATAGGTATAGGCAAGGACTTCCTCAATAGAACCTCAGCAGCTCAGCAACTAAGAGAAAGGATGGACAAATGGGACTCCATGAAATAAAAAAGCTTCTGCACAACAAAAGAAATGGTCTCTAAACTAATGAGACCACCCACATAGTGGGAGAAAATATTTGCCAGCTACACATCAGACAAAGGACTGATAACCAGAATATACATGGAGCTCAAAAACTAAACTCTCCCAAAATCAATGAACCAATAAAGAAATGGGTATTGAACTAAACCGAAGTTTTCAAAAGAAGAATTTCAAATGGCCAAAAAGCACATGAAAAAATGCTCACCATCTCTGGCCATAAAGGAAATGCAAATCAAAACCACACTAAGATTCCACCTCACCCCGTTAGAATAGCTATTATCAAAAACACCACCACCAACAAATCTTGGTGAGGATGTGGGGAAAAAGGAACCCTCATACATTGCTGGTGGGAATGTAAGCTAGTACAACTACTCTGGAAAACAACATGCAGGTTTCTTAAAAAACTAAACATAGATCTGCCATATAATCCAGCAATCCCACTCCTAGGGATATACCCAAAGGAATGTGACACAGGTTACTCCAGAGGCACCTGCATATCCACATTTATTGCAGTGCTATTCACAATAGCCAAGTTATGGAAACAGCAAAAATGCCCCACTACTGACAAATGGATTAAGAAAATATGGTATTTATGAACAATGGAATTTTACTCAGCCATGAAGATGAATTTTTATCTTATCATTCACAAGTAAATTGATGGAACTGGAAAACATCATCTTAAGTCAAGTTAGCCAAGCTCTGAAAACCAAAAATCGTATGTTCTCCCTCATATGTGGACTTTAGATCTAAAGCAACTGCAGTAAGATTATTAGACTTGGGTCACACACTAAGGGGAGAACACATACAAGAGAAATAGGGAAAGGTAGGAAACTCAATACTTGAAAGTGTTTGGTGTCCCCACTGCAGAGAAGCTAATACAGTAATCTTAAAACGACAGAGGTCAATATGGGATGGTGACTGGGAAATAGTGAAGAGGTCACAAAGAGATGAATCAATCACGTTGTAATACACTTGTGCATGGAAGCAGTACTAGGAATCTCTATGTATAGCTATCCTTATCTCAATTAGCAAAACTGCTATATCTTTCTTATTATTGCTTATGTCTACTCTTCAACAAAATTGGAGAAGGCAGCAGAGCAGGTTCTGCCTGGAAGTGAGGGCTATGGGAGGGAGAGGGGTTGGAGGGCAGGGTAGAGAAATCACCCAAACAATGTATGCACATATGATTAAATGAATAAAGAAAAAAATTTTCTGTCTTTACTGATTTCACCTTCATTGTTTTTCTTATTTCATTGTATTCTCTTTCAATTTACTCAGATGCTCATTCATGTCCTCTTTTATTTCATTGATCATTCTTATAATCTTTCTTTAGAATTCTTTTTCTGCAATTTCACACACTTCACTATTATTAGAGTCTGTTATTGTATAATTACTGACTTTTGGAGGAGTCCCATTGTCTTTTCATATTTCTTGTGTTTCTATGTTGGTGTTTCTTTAAATTGAATTATTCTCAGCTTTTAGGCAGGATTGAGTAGTAGAGGGTTGAAGTACAGTTTTTCACCACCAGACTAGGGTTGTAACTCAGTAGCCAAACATTTCCTATGTGCTCAGGACACTGGGCTCAACCCTCAGCACCCACTCAGAGAGAAGAAAACTAGTTGAAGTTTCTTGTATATTCTATTTCATTTGATACTAGGAATTGAAAAAAATTTCCCCTGGTTACTTCAATGACCACTTTTTGTTCAACAGGGTATTGTTCAATATTCATATGTTTATAGAAATTATGTCATTTCTTTTGCTGGTTGTTTCTAGTTTAATTTGGTTCTGATCTGAAAAGATTAAGTTATTTCAATTTTTGTACTTCTAAGATTTATTTTATGGCCTAAAGTAGTATTTATCTTAGAAAACGTTTCATGTGCTGAAGAAAAGAATGTGCTTTCTGCAGCCGTTCAATGGAATATTCTGTAGATGTTTGTTTAGTCCATTTGATCTATAGTGTAATTAAACTCTTACATTTCTTTCCCTTTTTTTTTTGATTTTTTGATATGGATGAGCTATCATCCAGATTATGATAAAGGGTATTGAAATCATACAGTATTATTGTATAAGAATCTATCTGCCTCTTTATGTCTTGTATTGTTTGTTTTATAAAATTGTGTGCTCCAGTTTTCCCTATATACACATTTATAAATTTGTTATATATCATTTGGCATCATTTCCTTTATCAATATGTAGTGATGTTCTTTGTCTCTTCTGACCAATGTTAGCTTGAAATAATTTTTGTCAGATATGAATATACTGCTGCTTTCAATTTCGTTTGCTTGAAATATCATTTTGTATCCCTTTACTTTTAATCTTCATATATCTTTGCTTATGAGGTAAGTTTCTTGCAAGGAGGAAAATTTTAGATTTTTTTTTAACTCACTCAGCCAGCCTGCATCTTTTTATTGAATAAATAAGACATTCAATGTTTTTATTGAAATGTATGTGGTAATTCCTGCCACTTTGTTGTTTTGCTTCTGGTTGTTTTGAAAGATTCATGTTCTGTTCTTTCTCCCTTATTCATCTTAGCATTGGGATGGTTTACTGAAATAGTAACATTTGATTTCTTTGCTAATTCTCATTTTTTACTTGAATTTACCATTTTTGCTTTCCTAATCCTCCTTTGATTATCCACTCTTACAGTGAGATTTATTCTTCCTGTGCTCTTGTGATTGTGTTTATCTTGCTTTGTCTTCTATGTGTAAAATTCATTTACATAACTTCTTTTTTTTAATTTATTTTTACTTTTTAATTTTATTCATATGTGCATACAATGTTTGGGTCATTTCTTCCCCATTCTCCCACCACCACCCTTACCCTCCCAGCCCTCCATTACCCCCCAACCCCCCACAACCAGACAGAAACTATTTTGCCCTTATCTCTAATTTTGTTGAAGAGAGAGTATAAACAATAATAGGAAGGACCAAGGGTTTTTGCTGGTTGAGATAAGGATAGCTATACAGGGAGTTGACTGGCATTGCTTTTCTGTACATGTGTGTTACCTTCTAAGTTAATTCTTCCCAAACTGACCATTTCTCTAGCTCCTGGTCCCCTTCTCCTATTGGCCTCAGTTGCTTTAAAATATCTGCTTCAGTTTCTCTGCGTTGAGGGCAACAAATGCTATCTAGCTGTTTGTGTGTCTTACCGATCCTCATACGTTCCTTGTGTGTTCTCACTTTATCATGTGATCAAAGTCCAATCCCCTTGTTGTGTTTTCCATGATCTAATGTCTGCATATGAGGGAGAACATATGATTTTTGGTCTTTTGGGCCAGGCTAACCTCACTCAGAATGATGTTCTCCAGTACCATCCATTTACCTGCAAATGATAATATTTCATTCTTCTTCATGGCTGCATAAAATTCCATTGTGTATAAATACCACATTTTCTTAATCCATTCGTCAGTACTGGGGCATCTTGGCTGTTTCCATAACTTGGCTATTGTGAACAGTGCTGCAATAAACATGGGTGTGCAGGTGCCTCCAGAGTAACCTGTGTCAAATTCTTTGGGTATATCCCCAAGAGTGGTATTGCTGGATCATATGGTAGATCGATGTTTAGATTTTTAAGTAGCCTCCAAATTTTTTCCCAGAGTGGTTGTACTAGTTTACATACCTACCAGCAGTGAAAGGGGGTTCCTTTTTCCCTGCATCCTCACCAACACCTGTTGTTGTTGGTGTAGCTGATGATGGCTATTCTAATGGGGGTGAGGTGGCATCTTAGCGTGGTTTTAATTTGCATTTCCTTTATTGCTAGAGATGGTGAGCATTTTTCATGTGTTTTTTTGCCATTTGAATTTCTTTTGAGAAAGTTCTGTTTAGTTCACTTGCCCATTCCTTTATTGGTTCATTAATTTTGGGAGAATTTAGTTTTTTGAGTTCCCTATATATTCTTGTTATCAGTCCTTTGTCTGATGTGTAGCTGGCAAATATTTTCTCTCAGTCTGTGGGTGGTCTCTTCAGTTTAGAGACCATTTCTTTTGGTGAGCAGAAGCTTTTTAGTTTTATGAGGTCCCATTTATCTATGCTATCTCTTAGTTGCTGAGCTGCTGGGGTACCATTGGGAAAGTTCTTGCCTATACCTATTAATTCCAGAGTATTTCCTACTCTTTCCTGTACCAACTTGAGAGTTTGTGGTCTGATATTAAGATCCTTGATCCATTTTGAGTTAATATTGGTATAGGGTGATATACATGGATCTAGTTTCAGTGTTTTGCAGACTGCTAACCAGTTTTCCCAGCAGTTTCTGTTAAAGAGGCTGTCTTTTCTCCAGTGTATATTTTTAGTGCCTTTGTCAAAGATAAGTAGGTTTTAGTTGTGTGGCTTCATATCCGGGTCCTCTGTTCTGTTCCACTGGTCTTCATGTCTCTTTGTGTCAGTACCATGCTGTTTTTATTGTTATTGCTTTGTAATATGGTTTGAAGTTGGGTATTGTGATACCGCCAGCATTGTTCTTTTGACTGAGTATTACTTTTGCTATTCGTGGTCTCTTGTGTTTCCATATAAATTTAATGGTAGATTTTTCAATCTCTTTGATGAATGTCATTAGGATTTTGATGGGAATTGCATTAAACATGTAGATTACTTTTGGGAGTATAGACATTTTTACTATGTTGATTCTACCAATCCATGAGTATGGGAGATCTCTCCACTTTCTACAGTCTTCCTCAATCTCTTTCTTCAGAAGTTAATAGTTTTCCTTGTAGAGGACGTTCACATTCTTTTTTAAGTTTACACCTAGGTATTTGATTTATTTTGAGGCTATTGTAAATGGAATTGTTTTCATATATTCTTTCTGAGTTTGTTCATTATTAGTGTATAGAAATGCTAATGATTTTTCTATTACTATTTTTTACTATTGATGGTGTCTAGGAGTAGAGTTTTTTGTGTCTTTAAGTTGTAGGATCTTATCATCTGCAAATAGGGATATTTTGACACTTTCTTAACCTATTTGTGTTCCTTTTATTCCTTCTTCTTGCTTAATTGCTCTGGAAAGGAATTCCAGTACTACGTTGAATAGGAGTGGAGATAATGGTCATCCTTGTCTCATTCCTGATTTTAGAGGGAATGGTTTCAGGTTTTCACTGTTAAGTATAAAGCTGGCTGTAGGTTTGTCATATATAGCTTTTATAATGTTGAGGTACTCTCCTTCTATTCCTAGTTTTCTTAGAGCTTTTATCATGAAATGGTGTTGGATCTTTTCAAAGGCTTTTTCTGCATCTACTGAGATGATCAAGTGGTTTTTGTCTTTGCTTCTATTAATGTGGTTTATTACATTTATTGATTTTCATATGTTGAACCACCCCTGCATTCCTGGGATGAAGCCTACTTGATCGTGTTGAATGATCTTTTTGATGCATTGTTGAATTTGGTTTGCCATTATTTTATTGAGGATTTTTGCATCAATGTTCATTAAGGAGATTGGCCTATAGTTCTCCTTTTTGGAGGTGTCTTTGCCTGGTTTTGGGATAAGTGTAATACTGGCTTCATAAAATGTGTTTGGCAGTTTAACTTCCATTTGTATTTCATGGAACAGTTTAAGGAGGGTTGGTATCAGTTCTTCTTTAAAGGTCTGAAGATTTCAGCAATCCATCAGGTCCTGGACTTTTCTTTTTAGGGAGACTCTTGATACCTGCTTCAATTTCATTTTGTGTTATAGATCTATTCAGGTGATTAATATCCTCTTTGTTCAGTTTTGGATGATCATAAGTATCTAGAAATCTGTCCATTTCTTTAAGATTTTTGGATTTATTGGAATATAGATTTTTGAAGTAGTCTCTGTTGATTTCCTGGACTTCCATGGTATTTGTTGTTATCTCCCTATTTGCATTCCTATTTTACTAATTTGTGTTTTTTCTCTCCTCATTTTACTCAGGTTTGCCAAGGGTCTATCAATCTTGTTTATTTTTTCAAAGAATCAACTTTTTGTTTCATTAATTCTTTGTGTGGTGTTTTTGGTTTCTCTTTCATTGATTTCAGCTCTTATTTTTTATTATTTCTCTCCTTCTATTTGTTTTGGGATTTGCTTGTTCTTGTTTTTGTAGGAGTTTGAGATGTATCATTAGGTCATTGATTTGGGATCTTTCAGTCTTTTTAATATATGCACTCATGGCTATAAACTTTCCTCTCAGGACTGCCTTTGCTGTGCCCCATAGGTTCCGGTCAGTTGTGTTTTCATTTTCATTGACTTCCAGGAACTTTTTAATTTCTTCTTTTATTTCATCAATGACTCATTGTTCATTAAGCAATGAATTACTCAGTTTCCAGCTGTTTGCATGGTTTTTGTTTTTATTTTTGTTATTGAGTTCTAGTTTTATTGCATTGTGATCAGATCGAATGCATGGTATAATTTCTATTTTCTTATATTTGCTGAGGCTTGCTTTGTGTTGTAGGATATGATCTATTTTGGAGACGTTTCCATGGGCTGCTGAGAAGAATTTATATTGTGTAGAAATTGGATGAACTGTTCTGTAGACATCAACTAGGTCCATTTGATCTTTGGTGTATTTTAGATCTCGGATTTCTTTATTGATTTTTTGTTTGGATGACCTATCTCTTGTTGATAATGGGGTATTAAGTCTCCCACAGCCACTGTGTTGGAGTTAATATATGCTTTTAGGTCTTTCAGGGTATGCCTGATGAAATTGGGTGCATTGCCATTGGGTGCATATAGGTTGATAATTGTTATTTCCTTTTGGTCTATTTCCCCTTTTATTAGTATGCAATGTCCTTCTTTTCTCATTTGATCAATGTAGGTTTGAAGTCTACTTTGTCAGAGATAAGTATTGCTTATCCTGCCTGTTTTCAGGGGCCATTGGCTTGGTAAATCTTCTTCCAGCCTTTTATCCTAAGCATATGCTTATTTCTATCTATGACATGGGTCTCCTGTAAGCAACATATTTTTGGATCTTCCTTTTTAATCCAGTTCATCAAATGGTGCCTTTTGATGGGCGAATTAAGTCCATTAACATTAAGTGTTAGTACTGATAGGTATGTGGTGATTCCTGTCATTTAGTTATCTTAGTTGTTTCAATGTTTGATTGTGTGTACCTAAATCGATATTACTCTCTACTTTCTTGCCTTTTGTTTTCCTGTAGTTTGGTACTGCCTGCCATTTCATGGTTATGTTGGGTTTCACTTTCTGTGTGCAGAATCCCTTGAAGAATCTTTTGTAGTGGTGGCTTTGTGGTCACATATTGTTTTAGTTTCTGCTTATCATGGAAGATTTTTATTGCTCTATCTATTTTGAATGATAGTTTTTCTGGGTAGAGTATCCTAGGGTTAAAGTTATTTTCATTTAGTGCCCGAAAGACCTCACTCCAAGGTCTTCTTGCTTGTAACATTTCTGTTGAGAAGTCTGCTGTGATTTTCATGGATTTACCTTTGTATGTTATTTGTTTTTTCTCACTTATAGCCTTCAATATTCTTTCTTGAGTCTGTGTACTTGTTGTTTTAATGATAATATGTCATGGGTTAGTTCTATTTTGGTCAGGTCTGTTTGGAGTTCTGGAGGCCTCTTGCACCTATATGGGCATAGATTTCTCTAGTTTTTGGAAATTTTCTGTAATTATTTTGTTGAATATATTATGCATTCCCTTTGCTTGTACCTCTTCTCTTTCTTCAATGCCCATGATTCTCAGGTTTGGTCTTTTGATGGAGTCAGTGAGTTCTTGCACTTTCTTTTCACAGTTCTTGAGTTGTTTAACTAATAGTTCCTTGGTTTTTCCTTTAATTACCATTTTATGTTAGTGTTCTGAGATTCTGTCTTCTGCTTGTTCTATTCTGCTGGATTGGTCTTCCATTTTGTTTTGCATTTCTGTTTTATTCTTTTCTCTGAGTTTTTCCCTATCCTGAGTCACTTCCTCTTTAATATTGTCTATTTTCATCTGATTTCATTTATCTCTTTATTAATCGTGTTCTTTGTATTACTTTGCAGTTTATGTAGTGCTTCTATGGTTTCTTTTATTTGTTCTTGTGTTTTCTCAAATTCTCTATTTTTGTTGTATTGGAATTTCTTGAATGTCTCATGTACATTTTGGTTGACCATATTCAGTATCATCTCTATAAAAGTTTTATTGATTACTTGCTGGATTTCTTCTTTAGATTTTTCTTGTGGGCTTTATTGTGTTCTTTGGCATAGTTTATCTTCATTTTGTTGGAGTCTGGATCTGAGTATCTGTTTTCTTCATTTCCCTCTAGTTCCTGTATTAATTTATTGCTGGTGGGAAACTTGTTTCCCTCTTTTTTCCATATTCCCATCTTTGCCCTTGCTATTGTTACTGTCCCTGTATTGTGTGCAATTAAGTATTTTGTAGCTTGTAATAATAACACTGGTGATATCTAGAATGGAAGGGTGAGAGGAGAGGGAAAGTAAAGTAGGTAAAGAAAAAGGGAAAGAAACAAACAAGTAAAAAAACCAATAACAAAAGAACAGCAACAAAAAAACCATTGTCAAAGAAATAAATTGGAGAAATAGTGTACTAATCAACAGTAAGCTAAATAGGCATTAGAGAGACAGAGAGAGGTTAAAAAACAAACAAAGAAGCAAAAAATCCCCAAGTTCAAATGCAATAAAGTTTCAGTCTTAATAATTTTGATGTTAGTCCCTCAGCCTCCAATCCTGGAGATGGCTTCTCAGAAGTAGTTCTGTAGTTGTCTCATCAAAGGGGAAAAAATAATAATAAAAAAACCAAACAAAAAAACCAATGTGCAACAAAATATTCCAAGTTCAAATGCAATACAGTTTCAGTAAGTCTTTCAGCATGCAGTTGTAGTTCAGTCGTTGTCTCATGAAAGGAAGAGAAAAAGAAAAAAGAAAAAAAATAAGGGTCTGGAGACAGTTCTGTGAATGTCTATCTGAGGCTGCAGCTCACCTTCTCACTACTGTCAGCCAGCTGTTGCTGGAGGCCTTATTGGTTGTAGATCTCAGGAATGAGCTTAACACTCACCTAGCCCCACAGACTTTGTTTGTTTAGAGTTCTCCTGGGCATGATAGCCACTGTTACAAGTTTCCCCTCTCCAAGCACACTGGGGGAAGTGGCACTACACCTGCCTTCTCTGGCCAGCTTGTTTATTTACAGTTCCATGAGGGATTGCCCCTCCCCCACCTTTGGCACTCAGGGCACCACACCCTCTTTGCTAAGTGTCTTTATTTTTGTTGTTTATTATTCAGTTTGTTTTTTTCTCTTTTTTCCCGGGGTGGGGGTCAGTCTGTCCAGGGGGCTATGCTGATCTGGACCATGGTTGTTTGTGGGAGTACCACGTGCCACTTAGCTCACCTGGTGGTCTTCGTCTCTCAAGCTGGTAGGAGCTGGTGTCTGGCTGTGTGGGATCCCTCCTGGTTTCTGTGTTTAACGTGGTGTGGGGATGCTATGTGCGGGCTGGGGGTGTGGAGGAGTTGGAGTTTTGCCTCTTCTCTGTGGTTTTTCCTGTAAGGTGTATCTCCAGCATGTCTCCAAGATTTTACTTTAGGAGACACGCTTTCTGCTTCCTCCCTCTAGTCGCCATCTTGGAGTCCTACCCCTCCATTTACATAACTTCTGTAATGCTAATTTAGTTGTCATGATTCCTTCAGTTTATGCTTATCTCAGGAATTCTTTATTTCTCCATCAATTATTAAGGATAATCTTAGATATAGTAATCTTGGTTACAAACTATATTCTTTCAGAACTTGCAATACATCATTCCATGCTCACCTGGCTTTCAGTTTCTGCTGAGAAACCTGGTGTTAATCTTTTGGAATTGCCTTTAAACTGATTTAGGACTTCTTATAGCTTTCAGTGTTGATTCCTTGTTATGTACTTTTGTCAGATTATAATATGATGTGGAGACATTCATTTCTGGTTATGTCTACTCAGGCTCTAAATGCCTGCATATCCACATATCTGTTTCAAGATTTGAGAAATTTTCTGCTATTATTTCACTGAGTAGGTTTTCTATGCCTTTATCCTGTGCTTTTACACCTTCATACAGACCTACTAGTCTTAAATTTAGTCTCTTAATTGGGTACCAAATGTCTTATAAGTTTGGGTCCTAGTTTCTTTCTTTGCTGTCTTTAGGCACTGATATTCTTTCTTCCACTTTATCTAGTCTACTGGTGTGGCTTTCAACTAAGTTTTTATTTGAGTTATTAGCCTTTTCATTTCTAAGATTTCTGTTTCATTTGCTTCCATTAGTGGAAAGTTATGAACCTTTGGAAGACTTTGTTTGCCTTGATTTTTCATATTTCTTGTGTTGATATGCTGATATTTGTGCATCTGTTGGGATGTATATATCTTATGCTTTTATGTAGGGGTCATTTTAGTGAGCACACTTTTCTTGTGGGCTCAATTTCCAACACCACTCAGAGAGGAGAAAACAAATCCACATGTATTAGTCATTTTTTTGTTCATTTGACAACATACCTGAGGGAATTAATAGAGAAATGATTTATTTTAGCTTGACAAGTTTCAGTCTATCATTATGGGGAGAACATGGTATAACAGAGCAGTTCAGAAGATGGCAGTGTGAAGCTGAGAGAGAGAGAGAGAGAGAGAGAGAGAGTATGAATATTCACACACTGTATCTTCTCCATTTCCCCTTTTATTCCATCTTGGTCCCTCAGCCTATAGGATGGTGGCACCACATTTAGGATGGGTAGTTCCCTTTAGCTAAGTCCTCTAAGAAGCACCTTCAAGCTGATGCCAAGAGGTGAACTTTCTAATCTCCTAGGTGTTTCTCAATCCAATCAATTTGACAATCAAGATTAATCCTCTCAATCCACTCATCAATCTGACACCTAAACACATCTCCTTAAACCATAACATTCCACCCCTGGTCCTCAAAAGGCTTATGTCCATCTTATAATGCAAAATTCATCCAGTCTATATCCAAGAGTTCCCATAGTCTTAACTATTCCAACACTGCTCAAAAGCCAACTATCAAAGTCTCTCTTGAGACTCTAGGAAAACTGTCAGTTCTGAGCCTCTGTCAAATAAAAAGTAAGCTATATACTTACAAGATACAATGACACAGAGTACACATTCCCATTCCAAAAAGGGAGGATTTGGGGCATTGAAAGGAGAGATGGGACAAAATCAAGACTGAAACCCAGAAGGTTAAATATTAAATTCTGCATATCTGTGTCTATCATCTGGGGCATGTGGTGGTAGGTGGTGGGTCCCAAAGGTGTTGGAAAGCTCTTCACCTATGACCTTTTTGTTTGCAATCCATGTCACCTATCTCTTGGGCTGTCTCTGCTTGCTGCCTGTAGCTTTCCTTGGCAGGTATTCCAAAGTTCCTGGCCTCCCTAATTTTCTGGGGTCTATATCGTGGTTTTGGCTTTACTCTTACATCTTTACTCTCAGGGGTTGCCTTTAGGAATCTTGACCATGCCACACATTGTCTGGCCTCCCAGGCCTTCCTTTGTAATCTGGTGAGAAGCTTCTGATTCTGTAACTCTTGTATTCTGTACGCCTACAGATGCTGAATTATGTGGTTGATGCCAATGTCTGCTACCAGTTTGAGCAGCATCTGTGGCCCCTTGGATCATGGATGCAGTGGCTTCTGAGTGCCTTGGTGGCTGCCTATGGGGAAACACCTTTGTAGGCAGCCCTGTGTGAACAGGGTGTCCATCAGTGCTCTCTTCTCAAGGGGAATGCCTTTTAAATGAATTTACACTTTTACCCCCTTCTGCTTGCTATGGGAAGGGTCTTGATTACTCCTCAGATGTGCTCAAGGCATGCTTCCTATTGTCACAGTGCAAAGTACTTGACTTCTTTGTAATCTCTTCAGAAGCCCTGGCTTCCTTAGCTCCAACTTTAGACAGGTGTTTTTTTGGACCATACTTTAGGTTTTAAAATTTTCCTGCTATTTGCTCCCAGATTTCACTGTAAATTTTGCTAAAAGCAACTAGCCAAATCTATTCCATAGCCTGAATTTTGGGCTGCCTTCAAATTTCCTCTCTTAGATTAATTAGTATACGGCCTTTAAATTCAGCCTCCTACAATATCTTAGGACACAGAAGAAATATAGACAAGTTCTTTTCCACAATGTAGCATGAATGACCTGAAGTCCAATTGCAAATAGAGTCCTTATTTCCATCTGAAATCTCATGGACACAGTCTTTATTGTTTGCATTTTCCCCAGCATTCTGGTCTTCTGAGCTCCCACCAGAGTCTCCCAGTAAGCTCTGCATGTAGCATTCCAGGGTTCCTCTTACCTATGTCTCCAAACTTTTCCAAATTCCTCCCAGACACCAGTCAAAGTCATGGCAACAACCTCACTTCTATGGTACCAATTTTCTGTTAGTCAGTTTTTTTTTGTTTTGACAAAACACCTGAGAGAAACAACTTCATGGTAGACAGATTTATTTTGGCTCACAATTTCAGAGGTTTCAGTTCATCATATTAGAGAGGGTCTGGCAGAGAAGAGCAGATCACATCATGGTGGCCAAGAAACAGAGAGAGAGAGAGAGAGAGAGAGAGAGAGAGAGAGAGAGAGAGAGAGAGAGAATACTTATGCTGGCTGACTTTCTCCTTTCCTCCTTTTATTGTATCTGAACTTCCAGTCTGTGATGGTGTTGCCAACATTCAGGGTGGGTATTTCTCCCTTAGTTAATCATCTTTGGAAACACCCTCATAGATACACCCAGAGTTGTGCTTTATTAATTTCTTAGGTGCTTCTTAGACCAATCAAGTTGACAATCAAGATTAACCATCATACCCAGTAATAGCAAAAACTCAAAAACAATCCATACGTAGAAATATAGGAAAATAAATTAAAAACAATAATTCTACCACCAATAACAATAGAAAAGAAAGGGGTTAGGCTGGGGGGCATGGTTCTATTGGCAGAGTGCATGCCTTGCAAGTACAAGGCCCTGAGTTCAGGCCCCAATACTGCCAAATAAGGGCAAGAATAATATAAAGTAAAAAGTTTAAAATTAATAAATGTAAAATTATTAATAATAAGAAGAAAGGAGCAGGGAAATGGACAGAAGAAAGATATAAAAAGAAAAATAAGAACGGAAAAGAGAGACAAAAAGTCCAATTTAAAAATGTAAATAAAATCAGATATTAAGAAAAAATATTGAGAAGAAAAAAACTATGAGCTAAAAATTCCACCTAGCCAACATACTTGGATTGAAGAACCTTCTTTTCAAGTCTTCTAATATTAAAATCTGCCATGTATGACAGAGTCATGGGCCTCAATTGAGGCCAGTGTAGTTCCTTTCCATTCCCACCACCGAGATCTGCCCCACTGGGTCAGTTGTTGTCTAAAGCCAGGCTTTATTCACTCCATGATCTTTATTCACGCCACAGACTTTTTGTATGAGGGCCTGGTGCTGCCACTAGTATCAATGAGCTTTGGTGGTATGTTGACTAGGTAGGCACTCACTTTCTCCAGAAACCCCCAGTGTGTCCACCCCAGAGTATGGCAAATATTGAAACCTCAGTTCACCACAATTTACAGCCTCCCTGTACTGGATTTAAACCTCAGTGTATTTCCCAAAGCCTCAGAGAGCGGGAGAAGCAAACAGGCTGCTAAATTCTGTGCTGGATGAGTGAAGCTGCAGGAACTAAGCAATCCACTGGTGTTGGTCTTGGTGTTCCCAGACCTTCCCTTACCCTCTGCAGTAAACTGACTGCTGGTGATTACTCTTGCTCCTTGTCACAGAGTGTAGGGCCACTGACCACTGTGCCCTCCATAATCCATGCTGCTTAACCTTCTTAGCCAGTTTGTGACAGAGCCTCCCCTATCCCTACCTGTCTCTCATGACTGTCTCTCACACAGTCACAGTGGTGGGGTTTCTTCCAGGACCCTGAACTATGATTGTTCTGTTTTTTCTGATCCACAGAGTTTAGTCCTTAACAATTGTCCCTTTCTCAAGATGGCTTCAGTTATTACATTCTCAGAGATGGTGAATGATGCAGTCTATTTTTTCCTTTACAGTTTGTTGTGCAGGAGGAGTCACTTTCAGATCAAATATGGGTCTAGATATTTTGTCTTTTTTTTGAGATAGTGTCTCTATGTAGCTCAAGACAGCCTCAAACTTGCTATGTAGCCAAGGCTGGCCATGAACCCATGATCCTCCTGCTTCAGTCTCCGAATGCTGGGATTATAGATGAGCACCACCATGTATAGCCTCCCTGTACTGGATTTAAAGCCCGGAGCTGGTGGAGTGGCTCAAGTAGTAGAGCACCTGCCTAGCAAGCATGAGGCCTTGAGTTCAACCCTTAGTACCTCCAAAAAAACTTAAATAAAGCTCATAAGAACTGTGGGTTTCTACTGTTGTTAGGACTGCTAGTCTGTTCTTATCATTGAGGCTGCCTGCTCTGTTTGGGCTTCATTTGTATTTTCAGTGTCATGTTCTCCTCCAGGTGTGGAATCCACATTGGAGTTGCTGATTTCTTTGTACTTTTCTCTGAGTTGCTTTTCTGCTTTTCTATACTTTTTAGTTTTCCTGTCACTTCCTAGAATTCATTTTTTCTTTCAATCCTTGGAATTAGTTTCTCCTTTGTTGGCCCAACTGTGTATTTTCAAATGCCTTGTCTTTTCACTCACTAATTGTCTCTTTGTTTGATCTATTGAGCTGTTTTTGCCTTCTATCATGACATATCAATGCATTAATTTCCCCCAATGCATTTTTCAGCTCCAGGGTTTATGTTTGATTTTTAAATTGCTTCCATCTTTCTCTTAAGTATTTCTGTTGAAGTATTGAATTTTTTCTCTGTGTTTTCTTGAAGCTCATTGAATTTCCTTAAAACAGCTTTTAAAAATTCTTCGTCAGTGAATTCTCTCATACATGTTACTAGCTGATCAATGTTTGGTGACTTATTTTGGCCATTAGGTGAAATCATGGTTTCCTGAAAGCTGATGTTTGATGTGTGACATCTTCTGGGCACTGAAAAATCAGATGAGGTATTTATTCCAGTCTCTGTAATCTGTGTGTGCCACTCTTTCCTGAAGTCTGAAGCAGAATTTGTGTGTGTGTGTTATCTTTTTTTCTGAGCCTGTGGTTACTTCCACTATTTCAGCACTAGATGGAGCCCTAATTTCCAGTTTGCTGTGAGTTTTTTTGTTTATTTGTTTGTTGTCATTCTTTCATCACTTGAGGGCAATCTAAGCCCATGTTTGTCCCAGATCTGTAATTGCAGAATTGTACAGCATGAATTGGAGGAATACCTTAAAAGGGTAATATGTCTCCTCCAGCCTCTCCCTGGGCCTGGTGTAGGCCCAAGCACTTCATCTACAGTCACTGGCTTATGGTCAGACATGGCAGGATTACTTTGGATTGAGTCACCAGGGTGAGGCCAGTACTAGTTTCCTATGAATACCTGTGTCCACTAGTACTGCCAAGCTATGCCACACTATATACCCATAGCCCAACCAAGACTAGCACAGCCTTGGAGTAAGAAAAGCATCCACACTTTTATGTGGGCTGCCTGATGCTGAAGTGGACTAACAGCCCATGACCCCTGCAAGGAGCCACAGGTGATGCTGTCAGAAATCTGATAGACTGGGGCCATGTGCTTCCACTGGTACCAGGGCTCTTTAAGATGCTCCATCTGTAGGGATGCTTGGGGATGGGGGCTGCCAAGATCTGCCAGCACTAGGTTGTACCAGCTCAGTACTAAGTTCTAGGGCAAAGTTATGGGTTTACTAACTAGATATAATTCCAGCAAGTTGGGTTTTGCTCCATGCTAATGCTTCCTGAGTTTGGGATAGTGTAGGTGAAGTTAGTCCCATGGTCACCAAGGTGGATACTAACCTGGGTCACTCTTGAGTCTCACAGATTCAGGGACCTGTGCAGTCTGTGAGGGATTCCCTGGGCCCATTCCAAGCCCAACAGTGATGTATGCCAAAACTTGACTCTGTCCCATTGGCATGTAGTCCTTACCTGATGCCTGGTTAGATCTAGAGACTCCACCTGCAAGTTCTGGCCTCTGTATAGTGGCGTTTTTTTCCAGCTTGGTGTTGGGCCTTATCATAGTAGGCCTAACTCTGAGCTCCAAGGCGAAGTCCTGTGCTAGCTTTCATGCCCCACTGGCCAGTGGGTGGAGTTTTGCTCTCTCTTATTTTAGGAAGAGGTGCAATGAAGGTGGTCAGCTGCCTGATTTGTTAACACAATTCCTGCAGCTGAATGCATGGGTACTGGTCTAGGGGTGAGTGCAATTGGAGTCTTCTTGTCACTGGGAATCACCATAGTAAGCCTAGTACTCAATCTCATATCTAATGTCTGGACTTCCTTCTGTCCCTCTACCCTATGTGGGAGGTGTCTCTCTCTAGGCTGGGCTGTGTGGAGTTAGGGGAGGGTTGACACCTGCAACTCTTTCCTTCCTGCCTTCTTCAATACATCTTTTCTTTTTACTTTTACTAAAACCAGGCACTGTGATCTTTGATCTGGCTGAAGTTAGTTTTGCATGAATAACTGTTCAAACTGTTGTGCCTTTGAGGAGAAGTTTGCTGGAGGATCTTATTCATCTGCCAACTTGCTCCTCCTCTAAATTTCCCTTTTTTTTCTGGTCAGCTTTTAAAAGTTATTGTTACTATAATTTTGATTAGCAAAATTGTACATATTTATGTTGTACAATATGATGTTTTGGAATCACAGCTCACCTGTGTTAACTTCAGGTGGCTAATATCTTAATCCTGGGATCTGCTCTAAAATTAGTTGCAAATGACTGGTTACATGAAAAGGAATCTATTAACTTAACTTTTCCTACTTATAATGATGACCAGTTTGTGGTTTTGGCATATGTGACAAATCAACTGCGACATGTAAATATTTTTCCACCAAAGAGACAATGTACCATTTCCATGTAATGCTCAAAATACAGAATTTTATTAAATAATTTTATTAATAATTATTAATAATTAATAATTAATAATTTTATTAATAATTTTATTAATAAGCTAGAGAATTTTAGCTTATTCTCCAGATCCTGGGAACTACCAAACATGAATACTTTTTATGACAAAAAGTGTTTGGAATGTGGTAGGCATGCAAGAAATAGTTTCTAAATGAATAATACTTAACAGGGGAGAAGAATGATGAGAAGGAAAATACAATAATCACATTAGGTGAGCCTTCAAAGTTAGGCAAGGATAGTTCAGGGACAAAGGAGCCAACAAAAACTTGTGACACTTTATCTTTCACTCCAATAATTACTTGTCATGTTACTCAAGTATTCCCAATTTATAATATTACTTTCCTGTTGCTATGGCCTATTTTCCTACTCCTAGAGCCAAGAGTAATCTAACATTCTAATGATGAGTAAGTTACCAGTAAAGCTATTTTTGGCCCTTGGGAACTTGGAAGAGAGGTTGTGAGACTTGGACCTAGCAGAGCTGACATGGTAGATGGCACAAAGTTTAACTGTGCCTTCCTTAAGGACACAGAAACATTACCAGCAGCTTAACTAAGGCTGTCATAGCACATAGGGAACCAACAGTGGGAAAGACATACAGAGAAAATAATTGTCAGAGGTAGAGCAGGAAGAGTTGAAAAGAACAGCATAAGCACAGGCTGGATCCTAAAGTTTTGCTATAGCCACCAAACCTATCAGGTAAATCACTTTGCCAAATAAAGATGAAGAGACCTTTCTGGTAAAAGTATCATCTTGTTTGGTAGTACTCACTGTTCAACATAACTACTAAAAAGACAATAAGACATGGGAAAGTATAGAAAATCCATTTAGAAGGCAGAGAATTATTTTAAGTGAGAAATAATTTTGCTAAGATATATAACGAATGCTTCCAAAAAGGTAAATTGTTTTTTATTTGAAAATTTCAGCTTTTTCCTGTGAAAAACTTTTTTATTAGCATACACTAATTGTACCAAGAAGTTTCATTGTGAAATTTCCATAGATGTATGCAATGTACTTTTATCAGATTCACCTCTTTTATTGTACTCCCTTAACCCTCCTTCCTTCTCCTCCCTTTTCAAACAGTTCTTAGTGAGTTTCATTATGCTATCTTCATACATACATACATACATACACACACACATATATATAACATATTTATATATATATAGTATTTCAATCATATTTACCCCCCAGTACCGTTGGTCCAGGGAAATAATGTCTTGTGCACAAAAGTGTATGTACAGCTATGCTCATTATAGCATTATTCACAATATCTTATGATAGGAAACACTCTTAAGTGTCCAATAATAGTGGATAAATTAAATGAATTGTGGCACATCTATGAGAAATGTTATAAAAATATACTTTTGACATAGAATGTGATTCAAATGACTTACTCTAAAAAATTAGGTTACAAAATTCCATGTATTACTATAATCTCATTTTGAAAATGTTATATTTTATGTACACAAAAGAAGAGAAACACATGCAGAAAGGTAGATAACAAAATATTAATATTAATAGTGATTACTTCTGGATAATGAATTTAAGGATACTTTTCATTTTATCTGACTTTAATTTCCATATTTCTCAAGAATGAAAATATATTGTGTAGCAAAAAAGAGTTTTAAAAGAATGAAATTTCTGCTTTGCAATTTGGTTAGAATTTCTTTCTTGTTTTGTACATGAGGCCAGTGGAATTTTTAATTGCTAAATATTTTCAGTAGGTGTGTAGAGACATCTATGTATCCATATCTCACTGTAGGGACACAGATCTGTTTGAATAAATATATAGATAATTCTTAGAGGGATTGTTTGCAACTGTACTCATTGAATGATCATAGTAAAATGAACAGAGTTAAAAGAGCTTATATTTTGGCTAACAATATATTTCAAAAATTAAAACTGTTGGTATTCAAATCAGAAAAAAATGTTGAAAAGAAGGGTTGAGGATATAATTGGCTTTAAGCTTATAGTGTTCTGAAAACACAACTTAGGTTGTGTTTATGAACTTATCAATCCATCATGATGAAAGAAAATGGATAAGGCTCTCAGAAGAGATTAAACTCTCCAGAGTAAAGTGCACATTTTTACGTAATGTATCTTCCTTTCTTATCATGGTATTTAATGCTTCATCATCAGTCACTAGGTTTTCTCTATGGAGCCAGCATGTATCACCCTCCTATTTTGTATAATATATCAAGTACAATAAGATCTCCAATCAGGGCGTATTTATCAAATTAGGGCATCTGTTTAGGTTAAAAAGAGGAAAGTAGGAAGAAGCAACCAGTAATTTGCTTGATTTTACAAACAAAATCATAAGAATGACCTTGAGAAAGTGTCATTTCTGGAGTTTTGACTCTGACTTGTTCTTCCATTGCTCTTCTAATAATTGCTACCTCAAATTATAAGCATTGCTAAGGATATAGATTGGACACTTGTGGATGAAAAGTTGGGCATCTATAGAGGAACAAGTGTAGTCTCTCAAGTTATTATAATTTTCTATCTGCAGCTAGGAATGAGTCTGTAAGAAATAGCTGCTGAACCAAGTACTATGAAATACAGTTACTAGAAAGGATAGAGTCAAACTGCAGAAAATGTGCAGAATCTTTCTGTCTGTCTGTGTGAGTAAATGTCTGTCTCTATTTTCTCTCTGTCTTTCTCATAGAATTGATTTTTTAAAAAAATTAATTTATTTTATTTTTAATAATTTTTATTAGGATATATTTGTTATACAGGGAGGATTCATAGTGACAATTCTGATTAGGCTTATATTGTACATTAGTTTATATTACCACCATTGTCTGTCCCCATCAACCCCCCTGCCCACTCCACTTAAAGCAATTGCAAGAGGTTTCTTAGTTCTGTTTCATACAGGTATATGAAGTCCATCTACCATATACCATCACCTTAATCTCTTTCCTTCACTCTCCCTACTCCCACTAGTACCCCCCACACTGTACCTATTTTACAGTCCTGTTTCCATTATTAATATTTAAGTTGATGTTCAAAGGGGTGTCTCAATGTATGTGGGTTCATTCAACCCCTTCAATTACTCTCCCTTATCCCTTTACCTCCAACTCCCCTTTTTCAATAGCTTTCAATACACATCCTTTTATCTTCTATCTTCATTATTGAATCATAGAAGGAAAATAATTTGACCTTTGGTTTCTTTTTCATTGCTAAAGAATTGTAGAGTTGAAACTATTAAAAATGTTTGTAGTGAGTCATATTCATTGAAATAGCTTTGTAGCTTTTAAGGCAGTTATTTGCTTCAAAAAGTGTGAAGATGGACCTGAACAAGTTTGATGGGAATCTCTAAAAAAGCTTGTTGTAAAGACATCTTGATTTCATAGGTACCTTGAAAACCAACAAATTTATCATTAGAGCAGCAGTAGGGGATCATCAGAACCAATAATTTTATCAAAGAAATATTAACTCCCAATGAAAATGAATAAGAAGAGTTGGTATAACAAAAGGTAAAGACAAGATTTGGAAATTAATTTATTGTTCATGCCAATAATCTATATGTATTCTGGATTATGATGGGCATTGGCATGCCCTTTTTGGCAAGGGAGAAACAAGATTCATTCTGTTTGTAAGGGAAATAGTAATATCTTACTGTGATTCATATATCACTGTCCTTCCACATGAGCTAGCTGATTTGAATTACAACAGAACTACTAAGGTTTATTACTATATCCCTTACTAATGCCCTAATCACTGGGCAAACTTCTCTCTGAGGGCTATGTGACCTTTGATCATCCCCACATTTATTATTGGCTCATAATACCAGGCAGAGTCATGTCTGACTGCTGTCCCTTGAACAAAGACATCTAAAGAAATACAGAGGAGTTGAATGTAGACCCGTTCCAATGTTCTCAGAAGAGACAGACACAAAGGCATCTTACTGCATAAAGATCAAGAAAATTACTAATGTTTTTAACAAATTGTAGTGTCTAAAAGAAAGATCTTTGAAAAATAGGAGACCCAGATTTGCAGTATGGTCTTCTGATCCCTTTATATCTTGGAGTCTCTGCTTTTCCTGTATAAAATTAAATGAATGGACAATATTGTATCTAATTTACCTTCTGGCTTTGTCAGTTTATAATTCTAATAACAGATAGCCTGTTAGCATTGGTCAGGGCTGAGTTCCTGCCTGGATATGAGTAAACTTTTCTTAGTTTAGAAAAGATAATGATGTTAACAAAACCATGCCTGTTTTAAAGGAATTTGTTTTATCTTGGCAGAAAACATTTAGAGACAGCCAGTATTCCTTTTCTCCTCTCCTCTTCTCTCAGTTTTTCTCAGTTTAAGATGGCTAAATGTTCTTTTCCACAGCTAGTGTATCTATGGGCTTTGCTCTGCAACCTCTCCAGGAAGTCTGTACTGGAGAGGAAATTAGATCTTCACTGTCATGGGCTGAGTATCTCCTCAATGTTCTTATGTTTAAGTACTAACCCCTAGTGCTCCAGAATGCAACTGTGTTTGGAGATAACCTTTAAAGAGGAATTCAACTTGATGTGAGGCTGTTAGAGTGAGCCCTAATCTAGTGTTACTGGTGTCCTTATAAAAAGAGGGACTTTTCATACAGAGAAGGTCATACAAGGATGTGTGTGTAAAGAAGAAAGACTATATAATGATACAGAAAAAATGCATGTGCAAGACAAGGAGAGGGGCTTTAGAAGAAATGATACCTGCTAATATACTGATCCTGGAATTCTGCCTTTCAGAATTAGAGAAAATAAATTTCTTCTTTCAAAGACACTTAGTCTGTGGTATTCTGTTATGCCTTCCCTAAGAAAAAACTAATACACTATCATACATATTTCATGCATACAGCATATTTTCAAAGGAGTGGGATTACTACACTAATATTTTTGCCTACTATGATATATCTTTTAGATTGTTTTTGCTGATGATGCAGTTATTGTGTAGAAGATGAAATGAGGTTCCTAATGTCCTGTGTATGAGAAGCTATGAGATGCCATATGCAGTAGTTAGTTTTGTTAGATGTTGGGAATTATGAGTCAATTTTGATATATAGGTTATCAGGAAATATGTTACAAATTATTTTAAAAATAACATAGAATATAAATAATAAAAATATAGTATTTTGTTATGGATATATTCATTTCAAAGTGGAGAACTAAAACTGCAATATTTTTGGTAGAAAGTTCTGGCTCTGTCAACTAACTTCCTGGGGATGTACTGCATCCACCCTCATGCCACTACAGAAAATTTATTTATTAAATTCTTTTTCTTGAGAATATCAACTCTGACCTTAAAACAACTAAGACATTTCCTTAACAATAAATGTGTCCATAAAAGATGCCAAAATCACCTCAGATTTACTCTTAAGAATTTCTCCATTGTCACTTTAAATAATTTGCTAATTTGGAGGAAACTGATGTACTTTATATAGTTACTATTTATAGATCTGTGAATATTTCCTGAAGCTTGGTCATTCTACTACCAAGTGTATTGAAAAGTTTACTATGATTTACTATGCACCATTGGGGAGGTACAGAATAAGCATAAAGCAAAACCCTGTTAAAAGGTGTTTGGAATATTTTAATTAATAGATTTATTTTTTTAAAACAGATTTGTCTTAAAGGAAAATTGAACAGTAAGTACAGAGTTCCCATATATCACATCTCCTTACTACCACTACACGTGGTTTCTCCTATTATTAATGTTTTTCATATCAGTGTGATATGCTTGATGAACCAATATTGGTTCATTTTTATTAACTAAAGTCCATAACTTACATTGGGTTTCTTTCTGGGTTCTATGATTTTTGACAAATGTGTATATATCATGTATCTACCATTATAGCATGATACAGGATAGTTTTATTGACTTAAAAATCCCCTGTGTATTTATAATCACCTGTTTATTCCTCCTTTCTTTCTCCAAATGCCTGGAAATTACTGATCTTTTTATTATCATTGAAGACTTGCATTTTCTAGATTTACCTTCAGTTGGGACCATGCAGCTTTTTCAGACTGGTTTCATTCACTAAGCTATATGAATGTAAGGCTGCTTTTGTGTTTTCATAACTCATTTCTTTTCCATTTCTATCACTGAATATTATTCCAATATGTGGATGTACCACAGTTTGCTTTTCCATCCACCTGTTGAAAGATAACTTGGTTGCTTCCAAGTTTTGGCAATTATGAATAATGCTGCCATGAATGTTTTTGTACAAGGTTTTGTGTGAACATAAATTTCTAACTCACCTGGATCACCAAGGAGCAAGACTGCTGGATCTTATAAGAGTTTAGTTTTGTAAGAAATTGCCAAACTGTTTTTTAAAGTGGCTGTCCCATTTTGCATTCCCAGAAGCAATGAATGGGATTTCCTGTTGCGCTACATACTTGTCAGCATTTGCTGTTGTCAGTATTCTGGATGGTAACCATTCTAATAGGTATGTAATGATACCTCATTGTTGCTTTAATTTGCAACTTTCTTCTTCTTCTCCTTCTTCTTCTTCTTCTTTCTTTTTTTGGCAGTACTGGGGTTTGAACATTGGGCCTCATGCTCATTAGGCAGGTGATCTTACCGCTTGAGTCACTCTGCTAGCCCAATTTGTAACTTTCTATTGAGCCTTTTTACATGCTTCTTTTCATCTGTATATCTTCTTTGTTTATGTGTTTGTTCAGGTCTTTTGTTCCGTTTTAAACCAGGATGTTTGTTTATTTGCTGTTGAGTTTTAACAGTTCTTTGTATTGCTTGAATGCTATGCCTTTATTAGGTATGGTTTTAATACATATTTTCTCCCAGTCCATGACTTGTCTTTTCATTCTCTTCATAGCATCTTATGTAGAGAAGTTTTTAATTTTAATAAAATTCAGCTATCAATTTTTTCTTTAATGGATTTTGCTTTTTTTGGTGCTGTATCTAAAAAATGTCAATGACAAATACAGGGATACCTAGATTTTCTCTAAGTTATCTTATAGGTGTTTCACAGATTTGTATTTCATATTTAAATTTTTTACTCTTTATTTTTGTGAAAGTTCTAAAGCCTGTGTCCAGATTGATTTTTTTGCCTGTGGATGTTCTTTATTAAGATGAGGAAGTTCCTTTCTATTCTTAGTTTGTTGGAAGTTTTTTTTAAATCATGAATGGATGTTGGATATTTTCAAATGATTTCTCCACTTCCATTGATACAATAATGGATTTTAATTATTTTCTTTAGCTTGTTGTTACAATGGATTGCATTAGTTGTTTCTTTGAGATGGGAGCCTTTCTATGTTGCCCAGGTTGGTCTGGAACCCTTTGACTGAAGTGATCCTCTCATCTCAGCATCTGGAGAAGCTAGTACTACATGCATGTGCCACCTATCCTGGATCCTCCTTAACTGAATTTTGTATGTTGAACCAGTCTTGAATAGCCTTATAAATCTCACTTGATCCTCATGTATTATTCTTTCTTTTTTTGTACTTTATTTTTTTGGTGGTACTGGGGTTTGAACTCAGGTGCTCTACCCCTTGACTCATGTCTCCAAACCTATGTACCACTTTTTAAAAAATGCTGTGGGATTGATTTATTAATATTTTATTAATATTTTGTTGAAGAATTGCATCTACATTCATGAAATATATTAATCTGTAGTTTTTCTTTCTTATAATTCCTTTGGTTTTAGCATTATGGTGTGCCTTCATGGAATGAGTTGGAGTTCTCTTTTCTGTTTTCTGGAAGAGATTGTAAAATAATAGCATTATTTTTTCCTTCAGTGTTTGATAGAATCCATTAGTGGTCCAATCTGATCTTGGTTCATTCTGTTTGAAAGATTATTTATTGACTCAATTTCATTAATAGATATAGGTCTACTCAAGTTATTTATTTGTTCTTGTGTGAGTTATGGTAATATATCTTTTAAGGAATTGATCCATTTTGTAAAGATTTTTAAGTTTTGGGGCATAGGATTATTAATAATAGTCCATTGTTATCTTTTTAATGACCAGGAGGCCAATAGTAATGGTTCTTTTTGAAAATTTTCATTTTCCTCACTTTATCTGGTTATAGGTTTATTGATTTTATTCACTTTTAAAAACCAGCTTATGGTTTCATAGATTTTCCCTGTTGATTTCCTGCTTTTCAAATTAACTGACTTCTTTAATTTTTCTCTCTTTTTTTTGGCTTACTATCAATTTAATTTGTACCTCTTTTTCAAACTTCTTTCTTTTTCTTTTTTTGGTGGTACTGGGATTTGAACTTGGGGTCTTGTACTTCCTAGGCAGGCACTGTACAGCTTTAGTCATGCCCCCAGCCTTTATAGGTTGTTTCTGAGATATAATCTAGCTTTTTTGCCCAGGTTTAGCCTTGGACCTACAGCCATCAGCATAACTTGGAACACAGACACGTGCCACCATGCCTGGCTTGTTTTGTTGAGATGGGGGTCTCACTAAATTTTTGGCTGGGCCGGCGTTGACCATAATCCTCTCAATCTCCACCTCCTGAGTAGCTGAGGTTCAGGCCTGAACCGTTATGCCTGTATCTTCTTGTTTCTTAAAGTGGAAGTTTAGATTATTGGTTTTAGATCGCTATTTTTTGTAATATATGCTTTCAGTGTATAAATTTTCCTACAAGCACTTGTCTCACATCTTCTAAATTAGATCATTTGTGTTTTCATTTAGTTAAGAGATTTTAAACTTAATGTTTAAATTTATTCTTTTTTTTTCTGAGACAAGTTCTTGCTATGTAGCCCAGGCTGGCCTTGAACTCACCATCTTCCTTCTCAGCCTCCTGAGTGCTGAGGATAAAGGCATGCACTACCACACCCAGCTTAGAAATTTATTCTTTAAGATGTTTTTATTTAGAAGTATGTTGTTTAATCTCCACCTACTTTTGAGTTTTCTAAGTTGTTTTTCTGTTATTGATTTCTAGTTTAGTTCATTTGTGGCTTGAGAGCATACTTTGTATGATCTTTATTTTAAAATTTTGTTAAAGTGTGTTTTGTGGCCTAGAATGTGGTCTATCCTGAGTTTGAACTTCAGAGAAGGCAATAAGGTTTTTTTAATCACTCACTGTATTACAATTTTCCACTGAGAAAGAAGCCTGGTGGTAGGGAAAAATATCCAACCCATCAAGTTTTATGACATAAAATCTAGATTCTAGATCTGTAGTCCTTCAGAACCTTCTCAATTTCCTTGTGTACCACTTCTTTTGTTCACAAGACAGTTTTTAAATATACTGGTTACAGGCCATTATGTAATGCCATAATCTATACCCAATACTATAAATTTGTAATAATTACCTACCACTGCCCTAGAATTACCACATTTAGCTGTTTTATGTATTTATTTTTTTAGCTTATGTTAATTGAATTTTTTATTGTTTATTCACTTATTCATATGTGTATACATTTTTTGGGCCACCTTTCCCACCTGACCTCACCTCCATCCCCCTCCTCCCCACCCCCCTTGCTTCCAGGCAGAACCTGTTCTGCTCTCTTTTCCTACTTTGTTGAAGACAAAACATAAAACATAACAAGAAAGACAGCATTTTTGCTAGCTTGAGATAAAGACAGATATACAGAAAGATTGCTAGCATTGTTTCCATTCACATGTGTATTGCAATCTGAACTGGTTCATCTCTTCCAGACCTCTTCACTACTTCCCGGTCCCCTTCCTATAGTGGCCTCAGACAGTTTAAGATTACTTTATTCGCTCCTCTACAGTGGGCACATCAAACACTTTCAAGTTTTAGGTTTCCTTCCCTTTCCCTATTCCTCCTGTACACGTTCTCCCCTTAGCATGTGACCCATGTCCAATAATATTACTGCATTTGTTTTAGGTCGTTAATCTGCATATGAGGGAGAACATATGATTTTGGACTTCTGAGCCTGGCTAACTTCACTTAGAATTATGTTCTCCAGTTCCACCCATTTACTTACAAATGACAAAATTTCATTCTTCTTTGTGGCTGGGTAAAATTCCATTGTGTATTTACCACACTTTCTTAATCCATTCATCAGTAGTTGGGCATCTTGGCTGTTTCCATAACTTGGCTATTGTGAATACAGCTGCAATAAACATGGGTGTGCAGGTGCTTTTGTTGTAACCTGACACACTTTCCTTCAGGTATGTTCCTTAGGAGTGATACTGCTGGGTCATATGGAAGATCTATGTTTAGTTTTTTAAGAAGCCTCCATATTGTTTTCCAAAGTGGCTGTACTAGCTTACATTCCCAACAGCAGCATATGAGAGTTCCTTTTCCCCCACATCCTTGTCAATGTTTGTTGTTGGTGGTGTTTTTGATGATAGCCATTCTAACAGGAATGAGATGGAATCTTAGTGTGGTTTTGATTTGCATTTCCTCTATGGCCAGGGATGGTGAACATCTTTTCCTGTGTTTTTTATTCATTTGGATTACTTCCTTTGAAAAAGCTCTGTTCAGTTCAGTAGCCCACTTCTTTATAGGCTCATTGATTTTTGGGGAGTTTAGTTTTTTGAGCTCCCTATATATTCTGGTTATCTGTCCTTTGTCTGATGTATAGCTAGTGAATATTTTCTCCCATTCTGTGGGTGGTCTCTTCAGTTTACAGACTATTTCTTTTGTTTTGAAGAAGCTTTTTAATTTCATGGAGTCCCATTTGTTCATCCTTTCTTTTAGTTGCTGGGCTACTGGAGTTCTACTGAGGAATTCTTTGCCTATACCTATTGCTTCCAGAGTATTCCCTACTCTTTCCTGTACTAACTTCAGAATTTCGGGTCTGATATCAAGGTCCTTAATCCACTTTGAGTTGATACTAGTACAGGGTGAGAGGCATGGATCTAGCTTCAGTTTTCTGAAGGCAGATAACCACTTTTTCCAGCAATTTGTTGAAGAGGTATTTTTGGTGCCTCTGTCAAAAATAAGGTGGGCATAGCTGTATGGATTCATATCTGGGTCCTCTATTTTGTTCCACTGGTCTTCATATCTGTTTTTGTGTCAGTACTATGCTGTTTTTATTACTATGGCTCTGTAATATAATTTGAAGTGGGGTATTATGATACCCGCAGAATTGCTCTTTTTTTAAATTTTTATTTTATTCATATGTGCATACAATGTTTGGGTCATTTCTCCACCCTTTCCCCCACCCCTTCCCTTACCCCCCAACCTTGCTCCCTCCTAACCTCCCAACCCTACTCCCTCCCTTATCCCCCCTTACCCCTCGCTACCAGGCAGAAACTATTCTGCCTTTATCTCTAATTTTGTTGAAGAGAGAGTATAGCAATAATAGGAAGGACCAAGGGTTTTTGCTAGTTGAGATAAGACTAGCTATACAGGGCGTTGACATGCATTGATTTCCTGTACATGTGTGTTACCTTCTAAGTTAATTCTTCTTGAACTAACCTTTTCTCTAGTTCCTGGTCCCCTTCTCCTATTGGCCTCAGTCGCTTTAAAGTATCTGCTTTAGTTTCTCTGCATTGAGAGCAACAAATGCTATCTAGTTTTTTGGGTGTCTTATCTATCCTCATACCTCCCTTGTGTGCTCTCTCTTTATCAAGTGATCAAAGTCCAAACCCCTTGTTGTGTTTGCCCTTGATCTAATGTCTGCATATGAGGGAGAACATACGATTTTTGGTCTTTTGGGCCAAGCTAACCTCATTCAGAATGATGGTCTCCAATTCCATCCATTCACCTGTGAATGATAACATTTCGTTCTTCTTCATGGTTGCATAAAATTCCATTGTGTATAAATACCACATTTTCTTAATCCATTCGTTAGTAGTGGGGCATCTTGGCTGTTTCCATAACTTGGCTATTGTGAATAGTGCTGCAATAAACATGGGTGTGCAGGTGCCTCTGGAGTAACCTGTGTCACATTCTTTTGGGTATATCTCAAGAGTGGTATTGCTGGATCATATGGTAGATCAATGTTTAGATTTTTAAGTAGCCTCCAGATTTTTTTCCAGAGTGTTTGTACTAGTTTACATTCCCACCAACAGTGTATACGGATTCCATTTTCCCCGCATCCTTGCCAACACCTGTTAGAGGTATTGCTAATGATGGCTATTCTAACAGAGGTGAGGTGGAATCTTAGTGTGGTTTTAATTTGCACTTCCTTTATTGCTAGAGATGGTCAGCATTTTCTCATGTGTTTTTTGGCCATTTGAATTTCTTCTTTTGAGAAAGTTCTGATTAGTTCACTTGCCCATTTCTTTATTGGTTGATTAATTTTGGGAGAATTTAGTTTTTTGAGTTCCCTATGTATTCTGGTTATTAGTTCTTTGTCTGATGTGTAGCTGGCAAATATTTTCTCAGAGTCTGTGGGTAGTCTCTTCAGTTTAGAGACCATTTCTTTTGTTGAACAGAAACTTTTTAGCTTTATGAAGTTCCATTTATCTATGCTATCTCTTAGTTGCTGAGCTGCTGGGGTTCCATTGAGAAAGTTCTTGCCTATACCTATTAATTCCAGAGTATTTCCTACTCTTTCCTGTACCAACTTTAGAGTTTGGGGTCTGATATAAAGGTCCTTGATCCATTTTGAGTTAATATTGGTATAGAGTGATATACGTGGATCTATTTCAGTGTTTTGCAGCTTGCTAACCAGTTTTCCCAGCAGTTTTTGTTGAAGAGGCTGTCTTTTCTCCATCGTACATTTTTAGCGCCTTTGTCAATGACAAGTTGGTTATAGTTGTGTGGCTTCATATCTAGGTCCTCTATTCTGTTCCACTGGTCTTCATGTCTGTTTTTGTGCCAGTACCATGCTGTTTTTATTGTTATTGCTTTGTAATATAGTTTGGAGTTGGGTATTGTGATACCTCCAGCGTTGTTCTTTTGACTGAGAATTGCCTTGGCTATTTGTGGCCTCTTGTGTTTCCATATAAATTTCATGGTAGATTTTTCAATCTCTTTAATGAATGTCATTGGAATTTTGATGGGAATTGCATTAAACATGTAGATTACTTTTGGCAGTATAGACATTTTTACTATGTTGATTCTACCAATCCATGAGCATGGGAGATCTCTCCACTTTCTTAGTCTTCCTCAATCTCTTTCTTCAGAAGTTTATAGTTTTCCTTGTAGAGGTTGTTCACATCCTTTGTTGAGTTTCACCTAGGCATTTGATTTTTTGAGGCTATTGTAAATGAAATTGTTTTCATATATTCTTTCTCAGTGTGTTCATTATTAGTGTATAGAAATGTTAATGATTTTTCTATGTTGATTTTGTATCTTGCTACTGATGGTGCCTAGGAGCTTCTGAGTAGAGTTTTTTTGGTCTTTAAGGTATAGGATCATGTCATCTGCAAATAGGGATATTTTGATAGTTTCTTTACCTATTTGTATTCCTTTTATTCCTTCTTCTTGCCTAATTGCTCTGGCTAGGAATTCCAGTACTATGTTGAATTGGAGTGGAGATAGTGGGCATCCTTGTCTGGTTCCTGATTTTAGAGGGAATGGTTTCACTTTTTCACCATTAAGTATAATGCTGGCTGTAGGTTTGTCATATATAGCTTTTATGATGTTGAGATAATTTCTTTCTATTCCTAGTTTTCTTAGAGTTTTTATCATGAAATGGTGTTGGATCTTATCAAATGCTTTTTCTGCATCTATTGAGATGATCAAGTGGTTTTTGCCTTTACTTTTGTTAATGTGGTTTATTACATTTATTGATTTTCATATGTGGAACCACCCTTGCATTCTGGTCTGAAGCCTACTTGGTTGTGGTGAATGATCTTTTTGATGTGTTGTTGAATTTGGTTTGCCAATATTTTATTGATGATTTTTGCATCAATGTTCATTGAGGAGATTGGCCTATAGTTCTCCTTTTTGGAGGTTTCTTTGCCTGGTTTTGGGATAAGTGTAATACTGGCTTCATAAAATGTGTTAGGCAGTTTTCCTTCCCTTTCTATTTCATGGAACAGTTTAAGGAGGGTTGGTATCAGTTCTTCTTTAATGGTGTGATAGAATTCAGCAGAGAATCCATCAGGTCCTGGACTTTTCTTTTTGGGGAAATTCTTGATTGCTGCTTCAATTTCATTTTGTGTTATAGATCTATTCAGGTGATTAATATCCTGTTGGTTCAGTTTTGGATGATCATATATATCTACAAATCTGTCCATTTCTTTAAGATTTTCAAATTTATATGAATATAGGTTCTTGAAGTAGTCTCTGATGATTTCTTGGACTTCCATGGTGGTTGTTGTTATCTCCCCTTTTACATTCCTGATTCTACTAATTTGAATTTTTTCTCTCCTCATTTTAGTCAGGTTTGCCAGGGGTCTATCTATCTTGTTTATTTTTTCAAAGAACCAACTTTTTGTTTCATTAATTCTTTGTATGGTTTTTTTGGTTTCTATTTCATTGACTTCAGCTCCTATTTTTATTATTTCTCTCCTTCTATTTGTTTTGGGATTTGCTTGTTCTTGTTTTTCTAGGAGTTTGAGATGTATCATTAGGTCATTCATTTGGGATCTTTCAGTCTTTTTAATATATGCTCTCATGGCTATAAACTTTCCTCTCAGGACTGCCTTTGCTGTGTCCCATAGTTTCTGGTGGGTTGTGTTTTCATTTTCATTGACTTCCAGGAACTTTTAAATTTCCTCTTTTATTTCATCAATGACCCATTGTTCCTTAAGTAATGAGTTATTCAGTTTCCAGCTGTTTGCATGTTTTTTGTCTTTTCTTTTGTTGTTGAGTTCTAGTTTTACTGCATTGTGATCAGATAGTATGCATGGTATGATTTCTATTTTCTTGTATTTGCTGAGGCTTGCTTTGTGCCCTAGGATATGATATATTTTGGAGAAGGTTACATGGGCTGCTGAGAATAATGTATATTGTGTAGAAGTTGGATGAAATGTTCTGTAGACATCAAGTAGGTCCATTTGTTCTATTGTATATTTTAGATCTTGAATTTCTTTATTGTTTTTTGTTTGGATGACCTATCTATTGATGATAATGTGGTGTTGAAATCTCCCACAACCACTGTGTTGGAGTTAATATATGCTTTTAGGTCTTTCAGTGTATGTTTGATGAAATTGGGTGCATTGGCATTGGGTGCATAAAAGTTGATAATTGTTATTTCCTCTTGGTCTATTTCCCCTTTTATTAGTATGGAATGTCCTTCTTCATCTCATTTGATCAATGTAGGTTTGAAGTCTACTTTGTCAGAGATAAGTATTGCTACTCCTGCCTGTTTTCGGGGCCATTGGCATGGTAAATCTTCTTCCAGCCTTTCATCCTAAGCTTATGCTTATTTCTATCTATGACATGGGTCTCCTGTAAGCAACAAATTTTTGGATCTTTGTTTTTAATCCAGTATGTCAAACGGTGCCTTTTGATGGGTGAATTAAGTCCATTAACATTAAGTGTTAGTACTGATAGGTATGTGGTGATTCCTGTAATTTACTTGTCTTAGTTGTTTGAAGGTTTGATTGTGTGTACCTAAATCGATGTTACTCTATACTGTCTTGCTTTTTCTTTTCCTGTAGTTTGGTACTGTCTGCCCTTTCATGGATATGTTGTGTTTCACTTTCTGTGTCAGAATCCCTTGAAGAATCTTTTGTAGTGGTGGCTTTGTGGTCACATATTGTTTTAGTTTCTGTTTATCATGGAAGACTTTTATTGCTCCATCTATTTTGAATGATAGTTTTGCTGGGTAGAGTATCCTAGGGTTGAAGTTATTTTCATTCAGTGCCCAGATCTCACCCCAAGCTCTTCTTGATTTTAATGTTTCTGTTGAGAAGTCTGCTGTTATTTTGATGGGTTTACCTTTATATGTTATTTGTTTTTTCTCTCTTACAGCCTTCAATATTCTTTCTTGTGTCTCTGTATTTGTTGTTTTAATGATAATATGCCGTGGGGTAGTTCTATTTTGGTCTGGTTTGTTTGTTTTTCTGGAGGCTTCTTGTGGGCATAGATTTTTCTAGATTTGGGAAATTTTCTGTAATTATTTTGTTGAATATATTACGCATTCCCTTCGCTTGTGCCTCTTCTCCTTCTTCAATACCCATGATTCTCAGGTTTGGTCTTTTGATGGAGTCAGTGAGTTCTTGCATTTTCTTTTCACAGGTCTTGAGTTGTTTAACTATTAGTTTTCTGGTTTTTCCTTTAATTACCATTACATCTTCAAATTCTGAGATTCTGTCTTCTGCTTGTTCTATTCTGCTGGATTGGCCTTTCATTTTGCTTTGCATTTCTGGTTCATTCTTTTTTCTGAGGTTTTGCACATCCTAAGTCACTTCCTCTTTAAGGTTGTCAATTTTCGTCCTGATTTCTCTTTATTTATCATGTTCTTTGTTTCACTTTGGCATTTATACAGTGCTTCTATGGTTTCCTTTATTTCTTCCTTTGCATTTTCAAATTCTCTATTTTTGTTGTCTTGGAATTTCTTGAGTGTCTCCTGTACATTTTGGTTGACCATATCCAGTATCATCTGTATAAAATTCTCATTGATTACTTTGAGGATTTCATCTTTCAGATTATTCTTGTGGGCTTCATTGGGTTCTTTGGCATAGTTTATCTTTGCTTTGTTGGAGTCTGGATTTGAGTATCTGTTTTCTTCATTTCCCTCTGGTCCCTGTACTAATTTTTTTGCTGTGGGGAAACTGGTTTCCCTGTTTTTTCTGTCTTCCCATTATTGCCCTTGGTGTTTTTATTGTCCCTGTATTGTGTGTAATTAAGTATTTTCTAGCTTGGAATAATAACAATGGTGATATTTAGAATAGAAGAGTGAGAGGAGAGAGAAAGCAAAGAAGGTAAAGAAAAGCAAAAAACAAATAAACAGGTAAAAACAAACAAACAAAACAGTGTCAAGGATATAAACAGGGAGAGATTATGTACTAATCAACAGTAAACTAAACAGGCATTAGAGAGACAGAGAGAGGATAAAAGAAAAAATAAAATAAAGAAATAAAATAAAAATTTTTAAAAAAGTAAAATAATTAAAAAAATCCCCAAGTTCAAATGCAATAAAGTTTTAGTTTAATAATTTTGGTGTTAGTCCCTCAGCCTCCAATCCTGGAGATGGTGTCTCAGAAGTAGTTCTGTCATTGTCTCATCAAAAAGGAAAAAAACCAAAAAAACAAAAACAAAAAAAACCCCAAAACACAACAAAGTGTCCCAAGTTCAGATGCAATACAGTTTCAGTAAGTTTTTCAGCATGCAGGTGTATTTTGGTTGTTGTCTCATCAAAGGAAGAGAAAAAGAAAAGAAAAAAAAAGTCTGGAGACAGCTTTGTGAATGTCTATCTGAGGCTGCAGCTCACCTGCCCACTACTGTCAGCCAGCTCTTGCTGCAGGCTTTATTGATTGCAGATCTCAGGAGTGAGCTTAACACTCACCTAGCCCCTCAGGCTTTGTTTACTTAGAGTTCTCCTGGGCAAGACCACCACTGTTACAAGCTTTCCCCTTTCAAAACCCATTAGGGGAGGTGGTGCTACTATAAATAAACACATTGTCTGGCCAGTGTGTTTATTTATAGTTCATGTGGGAAGTGACACTTCCCCCCTCTCCTTTGGAATTTTCCTCCCACTGCCACTTTTACAAAATTTCCCGCTCCTGGTTGCTAGGCATGTGCTGCCGCTTCTGGTTGCTTTGCAGGTGCCGCCGCTCCTGCCTTCTCCAGCTGGCTTGTTTATTTACAGTTCCGTGAGGGATTACCCTCCCCCACTCTTTGGCACTCAGGGCACCCTGCCCTCTTTGCTATGTGTCTTTTTTATTGCTGTTATTATTCAGTTTGTTTTTTTCTCTGTTTTCCCTGGGTGGGGGTTGGTCTGTCCAGGGGGCTATGCTGATCTGGCCCAGGGGTGTCTGTGGGAGTACCACGAGCCACTTAGCTCACCTGGTGGTCTGCTTCTCTCGAGGTGGTAGAAGATGGCGTCTGGCAGAGTGGGAGCCCTACTGGTTTCTCCGTTTACCATGGAGTGGAGATGCTATGTGTGGGCTGGGGGTGTAGTGGTGTTGGAGTTTTACCTCTTTTTGGTGGTTTTTCCTCCAAGGAGTATCTCCAGCATCTTTCCAAGATTTTTCTTTAGGAAGCATGCTTTCTGCTTCTTCTCTCTAGTCACCATCTTGGAATCTTCTCCAGCATTGCTGTTTTTGCTGAGTATTGTCTTGGCTATTCACAGTCTCTTGTGTTTCCAAATGAACTTTAGTGTGGATTTTTTAATCTCTATGATCAATATCATTGGGATTTTGATGGGAATTGCATTGAACATGTAGATTGCTTTGGGTAGTATAGCCATTTTTACTATGCTGATTCTACCAATCCTTGAGCCTGGGAGATCTTTCCACTTTCTGTAGTTTTCATCAACCTCTTTCTTCAGAGGTTTGTAGTTCTTTTGTAGAGGTCATTCACATCCTTTGTGAAGTTTGCTCCTAGTTATTTGATTTTTTTGAGGCTATTGCAAATGAAAATGTTTTCATATATTCTTTCTCTATTTGTTCATTGTTGATATATAGAAAAGTTACTGATTTTTGTCATTTGATTTTATATCCTGCTACTTTGCTGATGCTGTTTATGGTGTCTAGGAGTTTTTGGGGTCTTTGAGGTAGAGGATCATGTCATCTGCAAATAGGGATACTTTGACAGTTTCTTTACTTATTCATATTCCTTTTATTACTTCTTCTTGCCTTATTGCTCTGGATAGGAGTTCCAGGACTATGTTGAATAGGAGTGGGGAGAGTGGGCACACTTGTCTCCTTCCTGATTTTAGGGGAAATGGTTTCAGTTTTCACCATTAAGTATGATGTTAGCTGTATGTTTGTCATATATAGCTTTTATAATATTGAGGTACATTCCTTCTATTCCTAGTTTTCTTAAAGCTTTTATCATGAAGTGGTGTTGGATCTTGTTGAAGGCCTTTTCTGCATCTATTGAGATGATCAAGTGGTTTTTGTCTTTGTTTCTGTTAATGTGCTGTATTACATTTATTGGTTTTCATATGTTGAACCACACCTGCCTTCCTGGGAAGAAGCCGTCGTCTTGGTCATGTTGAATGATCTTTCTTATGTGTTGTTGGATTTGGTTTGCCATCATTTTATTGAAGATTTTTGTATTGATGTTCATTAAGGAGATTGGCCTATAGTTCTCCTTTTTGGATGTGTCCTTGTCTGGTGTTGGGATGGGTGTAATACTGGCTTCATAGAGTGAGTTAGGCAGTGTTACTTCCCTTTGTATTTTGTGGAAAAGTTTAAGGAGAGTTGGTATTAATTCTTCTTTAAAGGTCTGATAGAATTCAGCAGAGAATCCATCAGGTCCTGGACTTTTCTTTTCTGGGAGACTATTCCTGCTTCAATTTCATTTGGTGTTATAGATCTGTTTAGGTGGTTGATATCCTCTTGGTTCAGTTTTGGATCATCATAAATATCTAGAAATTTGTCCATTTCTTCAGGATTTTCAAATTTATTGGAATATAGATTCTTTAAGTAGTCTGTCATGATTCCCTGGATTTCCTTGGTGTCTGTTGTTATCGCCCCTTTTGTGTTTCTGATTTTACTGATTTGGGTCTTTTCCCTCCTAATTTTAGTCAGATTTGCCAGGGTTTGTCAATCTTGTTTATTTTTTTCAAAGAACCAGCTTTTTGTTTTGTTGATTCTTTATATGTTGTTTTTTGTTTATATTTCATTAATTTTGGTCCTTATTTTTATTTTTTCTCTCCTTCTCCTTGATGTGGGTTTAGCTTGTCCTTGTTTTCTCTAGGAGTTTGAGATGTAGCATTAGGTAATTTATTTGAGATCTTCCTGTCCTTTTAAAGAATGCATCATGGCTATAAACTTTCCTCTTAGGACTGCCTTTCATGTGTCCCCTAGATTCTGGTAAGTGGTGTTCCCATTGTCATCAACTTCCACAAAATTTTTGATTTCCTCTCATTTCTTCTATGTCCCACTGATCATTGAGCAATGTGTTATTCAAGCGCCAATTATTTGTTGTTTTTGTCATTGAGTTGTAGTTTTAATGCATTGTGATCAGATAGAATGCAGGGGATTATTTGTATTTTCTTATATTTGCTGAGTCATGCTTTGTGCCCTAAGATATGATCTATTTTGGAGAAAATTCCCTGGGTTGTTGAGAAGAATGTATATTGTTCTATTGTTGGATGAAATATTCTGCTGACATCAGTTAGGTCCATTTGATTTATGATGTGATTTACTTCTAGAATTTCTTTCTTCATGTTTTTGCTTGGATGACTTATCTATTGGTGATAGGGTGGTATTAAAGTCTGCCACTATCACTGTGTTGGAGTCTATATGTGCTTTTAAGTCCTTTAGAATATGTTTGATGAAATTGGGTGCACTGACATTGGGTGCATATAGGTTGATAATTGTTATTTCCTTTTGGTGTATTTTACCTTTTATTAGTTTGAAGTGTCCTTCTTTATCTCATTTGATCAATTTAAATTTGAAGTCTACTTTGTCTGATATAAGTATTGCTACTCCTGCCTGCTTTCACAGGTCATTGGCTTGGTAAATCTTCCAGCCTTTCAGCCTAAGCCAGTGTTTGTTTCTGTCAGTGAGATGTGTCTCCTGTAAACAACAGATTGTTGGATCTTCCTTTTTAATCCAGTTTGCCAAATAGTGTCTTTTGATGGGGAAGTTGAGTCTATTGACATTTAGTGTTAATATTGATAGGTATGTGGTGATACCTACATTTAGTGTTTTTGTTGTTTAAGATCTTGATTGTTTGCAGATGAATCAATGTTACTTTCTGATTCCTTGTCTTTTCTTCTCCTGTGGTTTGATACTACTCTTCCTATTGTGGTTTTGTTTGCTTTCATCTTCTGTGTGCAGAATTCCTTGGAGAATCTTTTGTAGTGGTGGCTTGGTGGCCATATATTGTTTTAGTTTCTGCTTACTGTGGAAGACTTTTACTGCTCCATCTATTTTGAATGATAGTTTTTCTGGGTAGAGTATCCTAGGATTGATGTTATTTTCATTCAGTGCCCAGAAGACCTCACTCCATGCCTTTCTTGGTTTTAATGTTTCCTTTGAGAAATGTGCTGTGATTTTCATGGGTTTACCTTTATATGTTATTTATTTTTTCTCTCTTATAGCCTTTTGTATACTTTGTCTATTCTCTGTGCTTTTTGTTTTAGTGATAATATGCTGTGGGGAGGTTTTATTTTGGTCAAGTCTGTTTGGTGTCCTTGAGGCTTCCTGTACCTGAATGGGCAAAACTTTCTTGAGATTTGGGATATTTTCTGTTATTATTTTATTGAATATATTACAAATCCCTTTTGCTTGGACCTCTTCTCCTTCTTCAATGCCCATGATTCTCAAGTTTGATCTTTTGATGGAGTCAGTGAGTTCTTGCATATTCCTTTCACAACTCTTGAGTTGTTTGACTAACATTTCTTCAGTTTTTTTCTTTAATTTTTATTGTATTTTCAAGTTCTGAGATTCTGTTTTCCACTTGTTCTAGTTTGCTGGATTGACCTTCCACTTTGTTTTTTGTTTCTGTTTGGTTCTTTTTTCTGAGGTTTTCCATATCTTGGGTCACCTCCTTTTTAATATTTTTAATTTTCATCTTTAATTCATTTATCTCTGTATTTATAGTGTTCTCTGTTTCACTTTTGTGTCTATTTTGGGCACCTCTGGGTTAATTTATTTGGTTCTGTGTCTTCTCATGTTCTTTATTTTTGGTGTCTTGAAATTTTTTTGAGTGCATCTTGTACATTTTGGCTAACCCTGTCTCATATCTTCTTCATGAAATTCTCAGTGATTTCTTCTTTCAGCATGTTTTTGTGGGCATCACTGTGTTCTTTAGTGTCATTTATCATTGTTTTGTTGGGGTCAGGAACTGGGTATCCATTTTCTTCATTTCCCTCTGAATCCTGTATTAAATTATTTGTTGGAGGAAAGTGGTTTCCATCCCTTCTTCTTCCCATTGCTCCACTTGGTGCTGTGCAGCTATTTTCTTGGTATGCTAGTTGGTGGTTTTAATTGCTTCTTTTCTTTTCCTTGATTTAATTTTTGTGTCAGGTATTGCAGAAGCTTGAGGTTTTGTAAAGTTGGTACAGTATGTTGGTCAGCGGATGGTGAGTGTGTAGGAGGGAGGGTTGCCTGGTGACAGGTTGGTGGAGAATGTGAGGGGAAGGTGAGCACAGGGGGATAGTGTGGATGAGAAGGGGCAGAAAGAGTAGTTGGGAAAGAGAGCAATGGATTTTAGCACAGAAGAAGGAGGGAGTGTGAAAGGGTTGAGAGTAGGGATGTGAAGATAGTGATGATAAAGTTGATAGTACATAAGGAAAAAAGAAAATAGGAATAAAAATAAAAAAAACCCACAATAATATAACAAACAAACAAACAGAAAAAAAAAACCACAATAAAAAAATACCAGGTTCAGGAACAATAGAATTTCAGTCTTAGTTTAAGTTCTGGAGATACTCCTCCTGCATCCAGTCCTGGTATTGACATATAGGCAGAAGTTCTGATGTGGTCTCACCAGGCGATTGACATGTGAGTAGTATTTTGTTCTTCTGTCTACTAGTTTGATTGAAATTGTGAGGTGCAGTAGGTTTGCCAGATCAGGCAGGGTGGTAGAGCTATTGATTTCCCTAGGTGATTATACTTCAGCTGCAGCTGTTTGGTCAGCTCCTCCCCTAGCCAGGTGGGGCAGTTCAGTTTTGAATTCTGCCTTCTGGTTCAGGAGATCAACTCTGCCATCCACTACCTGCCCTTTTTGGAGGTGGCTTATTTCTATGTTTGTTTACTGAGAGTTCAGTGCTGGAAGTTTAGGTTTTTGTTATGCCCCTTTTCTCTGGGGCAGGTTTGACATACCACCTGCCCCCCTCCACTGTCTGTGCTAGATTACAGTTCACTGTTTGTTTTTCATTTTTTTCCAGGGAGTTGGGGGATCAGCCTGCCCAGTGGCTGTGCTGGTTTATGTTCCCAGGGGAGTGGATAGGGGAGTCCCATGGTGTGTGTTACTCATTCATTCTGTCAATTGACACTCAGGCAGGATTGGAGCCAGTAGTGGTAGTGGTGCTAACTTTTCTCAGTGTAGTGTGGTGTGGGGAGGCTTTCCACAGGCTAGGGGTTCAGGATGTCAAAAGTTTGATTCTGGTTGATGCTTTATCTCTGTTTGATGGAGGAAGGAGAAGAGAAGGAAAGTAAAAAAATTCACAGTGGGTGAGGAGGGTTTCCCCGGGTCTGGACCCACCTTGGTGGATATGCCACAGATTGCAGCTGTTAGGTACAATCAAAGGCTTATTTGAGGATCAATCTTTGATTTTTTTTTCCTGTACCTAATGTGATGGCAGATATTATTTTGGCTAGAAGCAGTCAGAATTACCCAAGTGTGGCTCCAATGTCTCAGGGAGGATTTTGGAGTCACAGAGTTTAACTCTGTGGAGTATGGAGGCTTTCTGCTTCCGTACCCTAGTTGCCATCTTGGATCCTCCCTCTTTAGCTATTTTAAATAACAAATACAAGCATATTATCTTATATTTTTGGATGTTAGAAGTCTGAAATGGGTCTGTTTTTGAATTACTGTTGTTTTTATTTGTTTATTTTTTATTATTGTTGTACTAGGGGTACATTGTGACATTTAAAAAAGTTCTTACAATATATCATACCTAAATTCACCCTCTCCATCATTCTTCTTTATCTTCTCTCCCCCTATTCCTAGAGTAGTTTCAGCAGGTCTCCTTTTTCCATTTTCGTATGTACTCACCCTCCTACACCTTTTCTTTATATCCCCTCCCTTCTCACTGGTACCAATTGCCAGATAGGACCTGTTTTACCTTCCTATTTTTGTTTGTTTAATACAGCTATACTGGGAGTTTCATCATGATATTTCCATGTATATGTGTATTATAGCCTGAATTGGTTCATCCCCCCTATTTTTCTCCTTTCTATTTTAGTTCCCTTCTTATGATGATGTCAACAGGTTTAAAAATTCTATATTCATTCTTGTATAGGGATTATGTCAACCATACTCACCTTCTTAACTTCCTTCTTTTACTCTCCCTCTCCAATTAAAGTGAGTTTCTTATATGCAGCATGTAGTTGGTCTTGTTTTTGAAAATCTACTCTCACAAGACTCTGTTTTCTAATTCAGGTGTTTATACTATTTAATTTTAAAATTTTTTTTGCCTTTTTGAGATAGGGTCTTGCTATGTAGTGCAGGCTGGCTTAGACTCTCTGTAACCCAGGATGGCCTAGAACTTGCTATGCAGCCTGCATTAGCATCAAACTCACAATCTCCCTGCCTCTGCCTGCCAAGTGCTGGGATTACAGGCATGTGTCATTACTTATAATTACCCGATATATGATTATGGTTGATAGCTACTATATTTACATATGTAATCCAGTCATTGCCCTTTTTCTTTCTCTCTCTCTCTGTTGTTTTTTTTTTGGTCTTACACTCTTTCTGAGCTTCCTTTCATTTTATGAAGAAGACAAATAATCTTTTGGCAGAAAGCTCTTGAGAGAACTCAGGAAAAGTGTGGGAGTCTAAGCTAAATGACCCCTTTCAATTCCAAGATTGTAAAATTCTTAATTAGTAAAATATTCAAAAGTTATTTGCAGGTAGTTATAATAGATCTCCACTTTGAAAGTATCATAATTATTGTTAAGGTTTGGATATGAAATGTCCCCCCAAATGCTTGTTTCCAGCTGGTGACACTATGGAGAGGTGATTGGCTCAAAAGGACACAAATCTCTTCAATGAACTGGTCCATTGACAAGTTAATAAATAGCAGGTAAGGCCTAGTTGTTGGTAGTATGTTACTGGGGACATGTGTTTGAAGGTCCTCAGCTCCTTGTCCTCTCTTGGTCTCTCTGTCTCTGTCTCACTCTTTCTCTTCCTCCTGTCTACCATTTGGTGAGCCACTTTACTCCACCACATACTCCCACCATGATGTTCTACCTCACCATGCTTTGACCCAAAAGCAATGAAGCCAAGTGACCATAGACTGAAGCCTTTGAAACCATGAGCCAAAACAAACCAATACATGTTTATCTCAGATATTTTGTCATAGTGACAAAAATTTGACTTGTGCTACCATATTTAAAACAGCTTGATAATCAAGACTTCAGGATTGTACTTTTTATCTATTGTAGAGTTGGGACTTTCAAAACTTTAGTTCTACAAACCTTCATCCTTTTCAACTTATTTTGAATAGGGCTGGATTGGAACTGAGAGGAAAAGGTATAGAGGTCAGACCCCACAGTAACTGACTCATGTTGACCAAACTTACCAGAAAATTTGTACCTGAAAGCCAGTTAAATAGTTCAGAGTAAAAATTGGAATAGCCAAGCAGATGAATATCCCTATTGGCTAGCCATAGTTTGTCTCCTGGCAAGGAAGCAACAAAACCAAATGGATATCCTAAGGTTGAGGACTGCACAAACTTACTAGAATTTCTTGTCATTTGTCTGGCCATTTCCTTTAGTGTCCCTGGGTACATATACCCCCCAGTATCACCTTAAGTTTCTCTTTCATACATTCCAAGGTGAACCCTGAGGATTTCTAATGATGTGAATGCTCATATAAGGGTCCTAATTATTTCAGGCTTGAGAAAGGCCCAATTTTTCTGTTAATACATTAGGTTCTAATTCTGTTGAAGCAAGGAGTTTTAGGTTTCCTCCAGTATTTTGACAATATTAAAATACACATTTCCCTTTCAAAACAGGGGAAGAATGGGTCTATCCAAGATGCCAGTTATGCTGAGTATTAAATGTGGCATGGTCGGAAAAGTCACAGAGTAAGACATTAGCCTCTGTGGGACTACAGGATTTGCTTTGGAATGCTCTTATAATTAGATTAAGCACATTAGATTTCACAAATTTCAATTTAAAAAATTGATACACATGAAGAACTATGCTGTTTTAGCAACAAAAATTCCTTCTGTGGATGGAAAAAATGAGCCAAATTTTATGCCAAACAATTATAATTTTTGTTTAGTTAAAAATGAAAACTATGTGGAAGAGTGAAAGGGGATAAACTTTATTGGTTTTCATTGTTAGTTATTTTTGTAAGGGAGACTAGAATTAGACATTAATTTGAATTATTCTTTACCAAAGTTGTAGAAAGAATATTCTGACTTTTATGGGATGAAAGACATTATTTTTCAATACTTAATTTTAGTGTATGCTTGTGTCTTCAAAAAAAACATTAATCTTCAAGAAGGCAAAAATAAAAACAGCAAACCCAAGTAGTCTTGGGTGTTCAGAAATAAGTATGTTAATTTTTGTTTTCGTATAGTGCACTGAAATTGAGTAGCAACAAACCTTTACTTTGTTTCCCTTTGAAAAAGGGAAGTTTTCCATGAAGATAATTTATTTGTGTTAAATTTCTAAGACAGTACTAGTGACATGCAAAATATTTCCTAGATCAACTGACTTGCTATCAAGAGAAACTGTGAAGATTGGGTCCTTGGGAGTACAAATTTAAATGTTTGAGCAAATATTCCATGAAAATCTGTTTGATAAAAATTAGGTCATGCTTTTCTGATTTAGAATAGAAATACATTCTTTTGACTTACTAGAGTTATCCTAGAAGAGATTATATGAAAGGATTATAAATAGTGCAGACAAAAGTACAGTAATGAGCATATGAATAAAGTTAGAAATTGTCTTTTCATTTATCTAGAGTAACAGAGCTCTGGGATGGAGCAAAGACAATGTTTTAGATTTGGCCTCTCAGAAACACTTTCCCATTTTTATATTACAGATAATCTTCAGGCTGTACACATGAAGTAGAATAGAAAAGGTCCCACAAGTTTACATTGCTCTGAGATCTAATCTCACCTTTTAAGCTTTTGAATTTTCCACAGTTGGAGTCACTAAAATGTTAGTAGGAGGTAGGTATTGAGAAAATGTTTGATTGCCTTAAGGACAATTAAAAATTAAAAGCATAAAATCATATTGCTAGAGCAAAAAGCCAGGAGATTTTATAACCAAGAAAACCAAAATTTATAGTCTGATAAGAGCACAAATAACTATTTATATTTATTCTGGAAACAAAAATACAGAGTTTCCTCTTAAGATCAGAATTTTTTTTTAAGATACAGAAGACATATTGGCTGAACAAAAATAGTTAGGTTAGGTATATAACAAAAGATAGTTTGGATAGCTGATGAGGTTGGTGACTAGAGGAATGTATGTGAAGACTGTGGCACATTAATGCCACAGGGTATTTTATTGCCATTAAGAATTACAAACATGAAAGTCCTTGTAATGTCAATATTCTAAGATACTATACAATATTTTTATGGTGATCTGACTAAAATTACATGCTTCATTTGTTTATATAATTTAAAAATTTAAATATGTAATTTAATTAAGCCTGGTTTTAAAAAATGAACAAATCATTAAAAAAATTAACCCCTGGTTCATCTCTCTCTTTTTTTCTCTCTCTCTGCATATATATTAATATATCTGTGGTAAGAATACTTAACATGAGATCTCTCTTAAGGTTTTAAAATGCACAATACAATATCGTTAACCATGGGTATAAGGTTGTATAGCAAATCTCTATAACCTATCATCATACCTAACTGAAACTTTGTACCTAAAAATGGTACTGCAGGATAGTATAGCAAATTGAGAACATGGGTTGTGGTGGTATCAGACTGCCTGGGTTTTCACCTTGATTCTGATGCTTGGTAGCTGTTTGACATTGGGCAAGTTACTAAGCTTCTTTGTCCCTCAGTTTTTAATTTAACATACCTATCAGGGCAGTTGTAAGCATTAAATGTATTACTGCAGGTAAAGTACTTAAAACAGAGCATAGTACATAGATCTCATTAAATGTTATATAATGCCATTTAAAGATATAATATGTAACCTTGAGGAATAGGTAATTCCACAAGAATCCCTTCACTTTAGGAGAAAATATTAACACATATAGGGAAATTGGGAAAACAATTAAGTACTAAGCAGCATGGTATAGGCTATTAAGTGTGTAATTCATGAAAGAAGAACAAATGTGGATTTGCAGGCAAGTGAAGGTTTTATGGTGTGTTTCCATATGGGATGAAATGAGAGTGGAAATGAGAACACAAACAAAAGCCTCAATGCAGGACTAAATAAACATGATTCTTTTATGTGTTATAGAATTTAACCATGCCAGATTTTGTTTTAACTCTTTCAATATTGGTGTAGTACATCTGAATGAGTATATTTGAGTAACAAAACCATCTCTAGATACTTTAAAATTATATCTCACCATATATTTTAAGGTAAAATTTCAACATACCTGATCTCATTTGATTTTCACAAATGCTGTATAAGACAGATGGGACAAGTATTATTTTCATTTTACAAATGAGGTTGCTGAGGGTCAGAGTTTATGTCACTTGCCTAAAGTTATATATCTAGTAAGTAATTGAGGCCAACTTAATCTACAGGTCTTCCAGCTTCTAATGTAGCACTCTTCTACCATGCTACATTCTTTGCTGAATAGTAGAAGGTTTAGTAAATGAGAAATGAGAACTGATTTTTATGACAAATAATTGTGTTTGATCTTTGTCTTAAGCATGAGAAAAATAGTATAGAGTAAAAGTTCTGCCAATGGCAAGTTTTTGGTATGTTAAACAAAAGTGAACGAGTAACAGTCATTATTATGTTTTAGAGGGTCTTTATGTTTGTGATTTTCCCCAACACTGGAAGTGAAATAGAAATAATGTATGTGTGGCAGATTTAGGTAGAACTTCTACTTTTATAGTTGTTCTTTTTTCTTCACTCTTATTTTTTTTCTTCTGAAGTAATGTGTCTTTTGAATTACAAAGATAAGGAATACACTACACTTCAGCAAAAGCTTTCTCATTAATATTCTATTTTATCCATTACTAGTTGGTTTTGATATTTTAAGACAATGATTCCTCTGTAATATAAATCCACTGTAAACATTCTTTGGTATTCCTGTTAACATGCCAGTAAAAAAGAAAAAGTATGAAACAATAACAGAGTTTATAACTACTTAAACCCATAAATGCATATCATAGAGCAAAATCTCTTACATAGAGTAATACACATATTCATAAATATATGCACTTCTTAAGTAACATGGACATTCAAAATTTTCTTCAGAGATCCTTTGTTGTAAATTTTTCTCCTGGTAATAGGAATATAGAAAAGTAGACCTTCTTTCCTTCTCTTCAGATAAATTTTTAATTACTTCCTTTCATATCAGTTGTCTGGTTTCTTAAGAAAGAATTATATGTTGAGTAGGGAGAAAATTCCTTACAGGAGCCTCAATGAGCAACATGATTTTCTTTTGGGATCTCAAGGCTGGAGCAGAAGAAAATTGGAGACAAACTGGCCTTTGATCAGATTTATCTTCCTCAGTTTCCAGATTGTACATTGCATGGAGCCCTTAGGATCATTTGGTGGAATACTAGTCAATTGTAGCATTTGTATATTCTCTTCTGGAAGAAATGGCCCTACTTGCCTAGCTAGTCAGTACTATAAAGGAGGAGGCTGAGAGTACATTTTATGTAGCTCCTGGGTCATCTCCAGTACTCATCTGATGGGATGCATGCAAAAGGATATGTTAGGTTGAGAAGTATTTGCTAATTTTAAAGCTAGACTTAATAGTCTAGTGCTTATCCTTTGTACAGCTTTTATTTGGGAGGAAAACCTTGATCTTAGACACAGTTTTACAGTGCAAAACCACAAATATACTCCACCTTCTGGCGAATGGTCAAGGAACCATATATAATTTGGCTCGTAATTGTGAAATGAATTTTTAACCCTTGTGTACTAATGGGAGTCATAAATAAGATAGGTTTATAGGCACATATGATTCAGTGTGCAAATTATTAGTGGGAATTTTTTAAATTATAAATGATTTGGGAAAATTATTGTTTGGGAAACTTTTTATTGATTTGCACTGGAGATAGATTTAAACTATTCTTTACATATTTCTTCTCCTTTTTCTGGCAAAGAGGACTTCCTCTTGGGTACATAATTCATGCTGGACAAAGAATGTTTTCTAAATGTAGACAGCCTTCTCCTAAAGTTTCCCCCTGAAAAGAAATATAGAAGAGGGTCAAAGCAACAATTTGATGCCGCCAGAGACAAGGTTATGACCACTGACTTCTGCATTGTAAGGACAGAATCACAGGGCTTAGTTTCACTGTGTAAAAAGTGAAGGTGAATGGTACGTTGAATATGATATGGCATGAAGCTGATTAAAAAGGCTGCTGTCACAACTATTATCATTCCTATAGCCTTTTTACGACTTGACAGATTTTTCTTCATTGAATTTTTTAGTAAGGTCAAAATGATCATTGTGTAACATACAATTATAATGACAAAAGGGATGATGAAGCCAATGAATAAGGACACATAATGCAAGACCAAAATATTATTCTTCATTTGATTGTCCTGTGGAGGCTCAAAGCACTTAGTATTGTTTTTCTCATCTTTGTAAGTTTTGGACATTAAAAATGGAGAACTGGTCAAAATCACAAAAATCCAAATGCCAACACACACAAACCTGGCTTTTTTCTGTGTAACCAAATTAATGTTCTGGACTGGGAAAACAATTGCAACACATCGAAAAAAGCTCATGGCTGTCATAAAGAAAATGCTACAATAGAGGTTGACATACAAAGCATAAGTGCTGAGGCGGCACAAAAAGTCACCAAAGAGCCAAACACCTTTGTGAACATAATAGACTACACGGAGAGGCAATGTGCACACACAAAGTAGATCTGCTATGGCTAAATTAATCATGTATACTTGGAAGGCTGATTTTTCGTGATATGTTTTTATGAGGACATAGAGCACAAAGCCATTGCCAAAGAAACCCACAACAGAGATCATAGAGTACAAGGTGGAATACACTTGATTACGGAAGTCATCAATAGTGTCATGGCATGTATTATTACTGGCAGAAGATACTGTCAGATTTCCAGCTCCATCCATGTTTCTTTAGGGAATGTCTTCTTTGGTGCCTACAATATATAAAATATCTTGTTAATTATTTTGTTTTATTTACTTTCCATTTTTAAGGATTGCATTTTTCTATTTGATTAATTTTTGTGATCATATTATTGTACTGGAAGTACATTGTAACATTTACAAAAGTTCTTACAATATTTCATAGCTAAATTCACCCCAGTCTATCATCCTCCTTTACCCCCCCATTCCTGGCACAGTTTCAACATGTCTCATTTTCCATTTTCATACATGAGTACATAATATTTGCACCATATTCACCCTTCTACACCTTTCCCCCCCACACACTAGTACTAACCCCCTAGACTGGACCTGTTTTACCTTCCTGTTCTCTGTTTTTGAAAAAATACATTTTTGTTTGTTTAAGATAACTATACAGGAAGTTTCACTGTGACATTTCCAGGTATATATGTATTATAATCTGAATTGGTTCATCACCTCTATTTTCTCCTTTTTACTATAGTTCTATTCTTATGGTGATTTCAATAGGTTTAAAAATTCTATATTCATTCTTGTATAGGAAGTACATCAACTATATTTACCTTCTTAACTTCCTTCTTTTATCCTCCTTCTCTCGTATGTGATCTCCCCTTAGTGTCACCTGTTTTACATAATATGGCTTGTATTTATATTGTGTCTGTCTCCCACAAGTGAGAGAAAACATGTGGCTCTTGTCTTTCTGAGCCTGGCTTACTTCACTTAAAATGATGTCCTCCAATTGCATCCATTTACCTTCAAGCCACATGATTTCATTATTCCTCATGGCTGAATAAAATTCCATTGTGTATAAATACCACATTTTCTTAATCCATTCACTACTTGGGGGCATCTTGGCTGTTTCCATAGTTCAGCTATTGTGAATAATGCTGCTACAAACATGGCTGTGCAGGTGACTTTATTGCAACCTGATTTACATTCCTTTGGGTATATCCCTAGAAGTGGAATTGCTGAATCATATGACAGTTCTATTTTTAGTTTTGTGAGAAGTCTCTGTACTGTTTTCCATAGTGGTTGTACTAATTTACATTCCTACCAATACTGTATGAAGGTTCCTTTTCCCCCTCATCCTCAACAACATTTGTTGTTTGTGTTCTTGATGATATCTATTCTAATAGGAGTATGTTTTTTGACCATTTGGATGTCTTCCTTTGAAAAATCTCTTAAAACATCTTGCCAATTTTTACTAGACCTTAAATTATAGGAAGTGTTAATGTCATTTTGCAGTGTCAGCAGGAAGGAAGAGTTGTGGGGCAATGATTCAGCTGGACTCTGCCACCAAGAGGAAGAAGGGCTTGGGTCCTCTCAGAAACTCACAAAACATTTTTTTCTCTTTTCCCATCCATGTTTGTCAGATATACTTCCTCTTATTCTTCAACATCTAGGTGAAATATTCTGTATTTTAAATCATACTACTCTAGTAGTATTCCAAAATTTTTCTTTTTAGATATATTTATGAAATTTTTCAATTAGAGAAAAACTTTAAATAGTAGTTTCATATGTATGAATACATCTCTAAATATTTATGTATCTATTTGCTACCTCCTGCCTCAGCCTCCAGAGTGCTGGGATTATAGACGAATAGTACCATGCTTGTCAAGAGCTTTAAATTCTGTTAGAGAATAAAATCTGAATGGAAATACTTGGTTCCCTCAAGAAGAGGGAGTATTCCAAACCCCTGCATTATTCCCCTCAAGAAGAGGGAATGTATATGAGAATAGGTTACCTAGCACCCTAGGTAACATCTGCTGAATGCTGCTCATACCTAGGGAAAATGATCAAATTTGTTGTTACTGAAACTCACTCCTGTGAGGGAGATTCTTAATCTAGGACATGGCTAACTATATTTAGAAACACAGAACACCATAATTAGGGAAAGCTTACAGGCCATCTGGTTATTTTAATGATAAGATAAAAGTTTTAGAGAGGTGAAATACACATTTAAAAATCTGTACCATAATTTAAGACTGAGGAAAGATGTGATATAACTAGTTGAAATATACTTATTGGATGAAGAAATTGTTGTAGCTCTTCATCCTTGTTCTCATCCTAGATTTGTACTCAATGCTTTAATGTTTAGTCATATATAGTCATTTTTATAGCAAAAAGTTATTACTTGGTCTATCCATGTTCATCAGGGCACTAAACAAGTAGTGATTTCTTTAGTGGTCAGCTAGATTCTCCTACTTTTTATGAAAGTAGAAGAAATTAATCAAATATCATATGTCAGACAATCTTTGAAGTCTTATTTGTTGGCTTTCTACACAACTCTTTCTCCTTGGGAAGAGAGAAGTTGGGGATTGTAAGATGGGAAGATTGCTTGAGCATTCAGGAACTACCAGCAATAGATGGGACTGATCTCCATACCAGGGATACAGAAACAGATAGAACTGACAGTGGTTGCAGGTGGGATATAACTTCTCAGGTTTACTACTGTGAATAATTATATTTGCTTTTGAGGATGTACCATTTATTCATCTAGAAACTCCACATAGTTGTTCTATATTTTCCTTTCATTTAATCATGTCATTATTTGTCAACAAGAATTGTTGGCGTAAGATAAAAAATTGAAGAGGAATAGTTCTGAAGTCATAGAGAAAAATGAGACCATTATTCCAAACCCATGCATTATTTTTCTGTTTGCTTTCCAGTTGCCTCCCTCTTTCACCAGTGATTCTCTAAACTCAGGTGGAAGGAAGGGAAACTGCCTCAAATTAATTCAGTTTTTTTCATTAATCCCATGTTAAGTGTTTTCCTCAAATGGGGCTGTATTATTCTGTGAGGCACTAGATGGTGCTCTTGAGATTTTTTGATGTAACTCCCCCCCCCCTTAGCTTTACTGTATATAATTGACAAATAAATGTTGCATGTATTTGGAATACATGCACAATGTGGTAACATGATGATCTGATACAGATTATCTGATATGTGATGATTACCACAACCATTTCATAATGTGATGATTTGATATACAAATACATTGTGAAATGATTGCCACCATCAAGTTAATTAACACATTCATCACAGGCCCAGCCTGGTGGCACAGGCCTGTAATCTGTAATCCCAGCACCCTGGAGGTCAAGGCAAGAGGACCTTGGGTTTGAGGCTAGCCTGGGCTACATAGTGAGACTCTGTCTCAAAAAACCAAACCAAGCCAAAACAAAACAAAACAAAATACCTCACACCCATCATGTCACATACTTTTTTTGACTGTATAGTTTGTATAGGAAAAAAATTTGGAAGCTACTTAAAAAGCTAAACATTGATCTACAATTTGATCCAGCAATACCACTCTTGGAGATATACCCAAAAGACTGTGACACAGGTTACTCCAGAGGCACCTGCACACCCATGTTTATGGCAGCACTATTCACAATAGCCAAGTTATGAAAACAGCCAAGATGCCCCACTACTGATGAATGGATTAAGAAAATGTGGTATTTATACACAATGGAACTTTATGCAGCCATGAAGAAGAATGAAATGTTATCATTCTCAAGTAAAGAGATGAAACTGGAGAACATCATTCTGAATGAAGTTAGCCTGGCCCAAAAGACCAAAAATCGTATGTTCTCCCTCATATGCGGACATTAGATCAAGGGCAAACACGACAAGGGGATTGGACTTTGATCACATGATAAAAGCGAGAGCACACAAGGGAGATATGAGGATAGTTAAGACACCTAAAAAATTAGTTAGCATTTGTTGCCCTCAACGCAGAGAAACTAAAGCAGATACCTTAAAATCAACTGAGGCCAATAGGAGAAGGGGACCAGGAACTAGAGAAAAGGTTAGATCAAGAAGAATTAACCTAGAAGGTAACACACATGCACAGGAAATTAATGTGAGTCAATTCCCTGTATAGCTATCCTTATCTCAACTAGCAAAAACCCTTGTTCCTTCCTATTATTGCTTATACTCTCTCTACAACAAAATTAGAAATAAGGGGAAAATAGTTTCTGTTGGGTATTGAGGGGGTGGGGGGAGAGGGAGGGGGCAGAGTGGGTGGTAAGGGAGGGGGTGGGAGGAGGAGGGAGAAATGACCCAAGCATTGTATGCACATATGAATAATAAAAAAATTAGAAAAAAAGAATGCTTAAAATCTATTCTCTTAGCAAATTTCAAGTAACAATACATTTTTCTTAACTGTAGTCACTATGTTGTATATTTCATTCCCAGAGTTTAGTCATTTTATAACTGAAAGTTTGTGCCCCTTGATCAGCATCTTCCAAATCCTGAAAATCACAATTCTACCCTCTGCTTCTGCTATAGCCTTCAAAACAACCACATTTGAAAGGTAATTACCAGCAGCCCTTCCTAACACCACCAATCTTCAATTTGTCGTGCTGCAAGCTTTTCAGAATAATTTTCCACACATTATGGCTTCCAGGTATGCTATGTTCTTGCTTTAAAAGCTCCAGTTCTAATTATCCTGATTTTATCAGTGCATGTTGTATGCTTATGTTGAAATACCACACTGAACTCCAGTAATAAGAACAATCATTACATGTTAATTAGAAAAGAAACCTTCAGTAATTCCTGATTGCCTTCCGAATACAATCCAGACTTCTTGGTCTGATATTTGAAACTCCTCATAGTCTGGCTGTAGTTTACTTTCCTCAGTTTCTCTCTTACTTCTCCTGCTTGCAAACCTTATAGTTCAAGGAAACAGTTATTTTAACTATGCCAGGTACTTGTGCCACAAGTTTTCACACCTGCCTGAAATGCCCTTTCCTTCATCTGCATATACAAAACTACCCATCATTCAGCTCAAATTGCATCTTCTTGACTCTACCTTACCTAATTCTCCATGCAAAGTTATTTCCATCCTTATTGAACTTCTAGGGAATGTTTAATCTATCTTGCATATCATTAATTTGTGTAAATGTGTTATCTTTTCTTCCAGACTAAGTATGATTGATAAATAAGAAAGCATCTCATGCAGGGCCTAGCACATATGTACCATGTTCTTAAGTATTAAGTATTAATTGAGGACTTGGGAGGAATAGCTCAAGTGGTAGAGTACCTACCTAGCAAGAGTGAGGCCCTGAGTTCAAATCACATTACTACCAAAGAGGAGGAGGAAGAGGAAGAAGAAGGAAGAAGAAGAAATAAGGAGAAGGAGGAGAAGGAGGAGGAGGAGGAGGAGGAGGAGGAGGAGAAGAAGAAGAAGAAGAAGAAGAAGAAGAAGAAGAAGAAGAAGAAGAAGAAGAAGAAGAAGAAGAAGAAGAAGAAGAAGAAATGAGGAGAGGAGGAGGAGGAAGAGGAGGAGGAGGAGGAGGAAGAGGAGGAGGAGGAGGAGGAGGAGGAGGAGGAGGAGGAGAAGAAGAAGAAGAAGAAGAAGAAGAAGAAGAAGAAGAAGAAGAAGAAGAAGAAGAAGAAGAAGAAGAAGAAAAGGATTTTCTCCCACTGGGTTGCTCTATTAGGTTAAATGTGTAGGCTTTGGGGGTACAGGCCTTCAGTCTGTAAGTGGGCTGAAGCTGATTCAACATGTGTGAAGACCCAAGCTTGGGTCTCACAAAATAATGAAACAAAGGAAAATTGAAAGCGCAGACCAGAATTAGCAGTTAATAGCATGCATACGGAGGAAGAAAATGCTGTTGCAATTCAAACTACTGAGGAGCATCCTGTATCTTTTGACTAGTGCTCTTTCAGACCGAGGGGGTTTGAAGACCATTCCTGAAGTTTCATGAGGAGTCTGAAGTGAAGCAGAAGAAAAATACTGACAAAGACCATCCAGATAGTGGAATTAAAAAAGGATCCCATTCAAATTCAAGAAAAGTAAGCACTGATAAGACTGCTGTGGTTAGTGGAAATCATATATGTTCTTGTAAAGAAAATGAAATATTTGTACAGCTTGCCAGTTCCTCACAGTTTCAATGCAGTGATCATGTAAGAATTGTTCTAGACAAAACTCTTAAAGATTGCTCTGAGCTTATCCTAAGGCAACTTCAGAAAATGAAATCTATTGTCAGTCTGAAAAACTTGAAGTACATTCAAATGACTTGGATATATCTGTCATGGAAAAAATCAGTATAGGTAGAACCACAGACAGAGGGCAGTACTGATAACTAATGTAGTAGAAATACATCATTTTAAATAGGAAGCCATCAAGAATGCTGTAATTGTGAAACTTGTTATTTTTTTGTTGACATGCACTAACCTGTCCAAAAAAATAGGAAAACAAAACCATGATATTTGTCATGTAGAACTTTTTCTTTCATCCTCACAGGACTTGAGGAACAGAACTAATACTTCAGTTATTATAAATATTTGAGTTAAATCCCAAATTTCTGTCACCCAACTGCATTTTTCATGAACTAGACTGAATTATCTGTTCATTGGTATGCTTTACCATGTCACTTTTCATGTATAACAGTACTCTTTATTTGTAGATACCCTTTTTGTACATGTTTATTATTGTAAATTATTTGCTGCCATCAGCAGTCTATAAATCTAAACTATTAAATGATACATTTATATTTGGAACTTTCATTTTTGACTTTCAACTATATTGATCAATGGATATTTCAAATATTTGCAAGATGTGAAAGCATTGAGTGAGTTGTGGATTCATTTGGGGGCAGGAGGGAAATATACATATATGCAAGCATATATACAACAAGCAAACAAATTCTCATACTCTGTCAAACATATGGGCAGAATTTTTAATGGAAATTATTATAGTTGTAATAGTGGTCTTGTTTGCATAAACTGATCAGTCATTTCATTGTCCCAATCTAATGCCCATAAAATAATTTAGATTTTCACTATTTTCTTTAGATTTTTACAAATATAAATTTTGGAACTTTAGTTTTTAGCTAAGTGGTCAAGTTCTTAAATTTTCTTTTATTGTTTTTGATTAAGGAATTTTAAAACTAAAATTAGAAACTCTGTCATAGTTCACTGATTTTTACATGAATCATTTATTTCTAAGTTGATCGCAAGGTTGTGTTTCACAAAGTAGGCCAATCATATTAACACTTTGTTCTGCTTTGTAAATTTGCCATCTGGAATTTTTGGGTAGTATGTGAAATTAATACAAGATCCCTTAGTAGTTTCCAATAGCTATAGATTTCCTTTTTCCCACTGTTTCTGATTGGATGTAGTTACTACAAGTCCATGAAATACAAATAAGGAATTTACTACATTGGAAAAAAGTGATGATTGAGTGAGTGAGTAAAAAATGATAGAACAAGGTATCTATTTATTGTTTGAAGGTATTATTCATCATTTGAAACCATTTAGAGTTACCTTCTTAGGGCTGGGATGTAGCTCAGTGGTACAGCACTTGCCTAGCATGCGCGAGGCCCTGGGTTCGATCCCAGCACCAAAAAAAAAAAAAAAAAAAGACAGAAACCATTTAGAGTTACCTTCTTATTCTAATACAGTTTAAAACATGTCCAGCCTCAGAGCATAAAGTTGCTGTGTAAGTAAAGTTGCTTCCTAAAGTGTTAAGGAAGGTATAAATCATAAGGCTATCTGTAAGAGTTAAACAACACCCATATTCTTCCTATTTTAATTTATTTATTCATATGTGCATACATTGTTTGGGCCATTTCTCCCCCCTGCCCCCTACCTCCTCCCTTTCACCCCCACACCCCCTTTGCTTTCAGGCAGAATCTGTTCTGCCCTTATCTCTAATTTTGTGGAAGAGAAGACATAAGCATAGTAAGAAAGACAAAGCTAGTTGATATAGGGATAGCTATACAGAGAGATTCTTAGCATTGCTTCCATGCACAAGTGTATTACAATCTGAACTGATTCATCTCTAACTGATCTTTACACTGGTTGGTGATCCCCTTCCCATATTGACCCCTATCACTTTAAGGTTACTGTATTAGCACCTCTGCAGCGGGGACGTCAGACACTTCCATGTTTTGGGTTTTCTACCTATCTCCATTCCTCCCGTATGTGCTCTCCCCTTAGCGTGTGACCCAAGTCCAACAACATTACTGCCTTTGCCCTAGGTCTAAAGTCTGCATATGAGGAAAGCAACACCCATATTATTGACACAGACTAAATATTTGTTACCTGTTATATATTACAAATAAATAAGAAATTGTCAGATATTTAAATGAAAGATGTCAAGTAAAACTGATAAATAACAATGAAAATACACAAAGAAGTGTATGACCCCTAGTGCCATTAATAAACTTCAGAGCCCTTACACACCCAAATAATCTTTCTTATAAATTTCATTATTTAGATTCAATTGTTCATTTATATATGTCAAGTTGATGATTTATATTAGGCCATAAAAGAAGAGTATAAAATTTCAGAATAAGCAATGAATCCTAGAAGTGTAGAGATCATTTACCACAAGGCAATTAGTTCACAAATGATGACTACATGTGTGAGCAGCATTTAATTCACCTTTACACTATTTACTGTGGTACCCAAAGATGTGACCAATCCTAATTGGACACAGAGTGTTCCTTTGGAAGCCTAAGAATTCATTCCTGCCTTTGAACAGCTCATAGTTGGACAGGGGAGTGAATGGTGAGGAGTAACAGCTCAGAAGTATGAAGAGGATATAATACAGTATAGTAAGAGCCATTTAAGCACAAAACAAATGAGTCTTTAACTGATTAATGAAAGCAAGCAATAAACACAAATGGAACAGATTTTATTTTAGTACAGATGATAAAGTTACTTTGTTAAGATAAATGCATGTTGAAAAAGCAAGGTCCATTTTGAAAATGGAGCCATACCTCTTTGTAGCACTGCAGTACTCTTCACAAATGTTACTTCTTATGGTGGTCAGTGCTTCTTATGTTGTAATGTCAGAGGATGCCCAAGCTGAAATCTTAAGATTGAAAAGGAAGTTAATGACCTTAAAAATAGTCTAGAAGGGTCATGGGAACTTAGCAGCCTTAAGTATAGATCCAGAGAGTGTGATGGGACATCAAAGCTTCCTTCACTGAAAGATTTAAGGCTAGTCATTGAATTCCATGACTCCTTATCCTTCCATCCTTTTTTTTTTTAACATTCCCAGAGGGAGGACTTGGAATACAGGCCATAACAAGTCACAGATGTTTGCTGCCATGTGCACACAACTTTTGTATTTAGAGATGAACACAGTATTATAAAATACTCCTCTCTCTATGAAAACATATTTTCCTCATAAACATTTACTTGCAAAGATCAAAAGCAGAAATAATTTAGAAATTCCTATCTAAGGATTGATTTTGCTAGAAATAGGAATTAGAACATTAAAAATATCAAGTATATCATTCTGGATAGTTTAGGGAAGAAAGTAGAAGTTCCTTTTAGTTTACCAACCCAGTTTCTGGAATTTATAGGGGAGGAAGAACAACTTAAAGGACCATGGACTTTTCTCCCTATAAACTCATACTAGTATTTATTGTTTTTGTCACTAATTTGGCACATGTACTTTTAGAAATCAACTGTTTTGTAGCCTCTATAGTTAACTTTTAAAGAATGTATGTCTCTTCCTTCAATTAAGTTATATCAGAGAATCTAACAAAGTATAACAAATCTCTATGAAATAAGCAGAGAAGGGCTTTCTTGAAGCAGTTGCAACCTGAGTGCTTTTCTTCTAAGCTTTTGTTGTCCTAAGGAAACCTTCATTCTTGTCTGCAAGGTCCCCAGAGGCTGGTCACTTTTTCTTTATGTGTGGTCCCGGTGCCAACAAAATAAACACATCCCTCCAGTTTATTCTTAGCAAGTAGAAACAGGGTGGAAACTTCCAAAGAAACTCTACTCAGAAAAAAAGGAAATCAAAAGGAAAATAAAGGAAATGCAAAACCATAAGACATAGTCTAATTTTAAAAGTAGAAACCTGGCCCATAGTTACAATATTGCAGCTTAAACTCAGCACTGTACTCAGATAATCATTTTTCTGCACTGTGCTCAGATAATCATTTTTCAGAGCTTCTCCAATTACTTCTCCCTTTTCAAATTGTTCTGCCTTCTCCAAGTAAGAAGATGACATAAGTTACCTGCTATATCCTGGGTAAAGTGTGGATTTCAAGTAAATTACTCAGAGTTGCCTTTTACATTTTGTTAATCCCGCAGTAAACTTTTTTTTAGTTTGATTACTTTTTACCAGGTCCTTATACTTCAATAAAGATATACTGACTGAATGCTGAATGTATAAAATCCTTTCTGATCCTAAAATATGATGCCACTCATCTAATCCATGAAGAAAATTAACATCAGCTCTGTGATAGCTTTTTTATTTAGACAAAACATATTTTTCCCGAGTGTGGAACAAAAAAACAAGTTTATGATTGTCTAAGATCTATATATGAGATGTACAATGTTACCAGTCTAATGTGCTAACTGGTTATCCATTTCCATGGTGGCTGTGCCATTATGATTTAGCCCAACCTTTATATGTACAGTGAATAAATGTCATACTGTCTAGGCAACAGTGTAGTGTTTTTTTTTTTTTTCAAGTTTGGGATGGCAAAACCCAAATAACCCAATGTATGGTTATTTTAGAAATTCTTATCATTGTATATAGCAGGCATTCAAAGTATGGTTATGTGATTTTTACTTTATTTTTATTAACATATGTTAATTGTACAAAGGGGTTTCCTTCTCCCAAGTACAAAGGTTTGTGACTTTTGTTTCAACATAGTATAATCAGTAATGAATGCCCCTAAATTTAGTTCAATACAGTTGCTCTTCTTTATGTATTTTTGAAAAATTTCTTACAGTCTTCTTGGGAACTAATTTCCAGAATTAAGGTCATTTCTTGAGATAATTTTTGAGTCCAAATGCTTAAAAGGAAACAAGCCCCCAACCCTCTCCCCACTGATCAAAGTTGCCTCTATCTCCCCTGGTCAGGGTTGTAGAGACATCAGGTATATTTGACTTCCTTCTATCATATTTCCTGTAAGAAAACAAAAATGTTAATTTTTATGTTGGATAAATAACATCAAAATAAATGTTACAATGCTGTGTAACATAATGTAACATAAAATAAATGGTACTAGAATTTATTCATCTTGCTTAATTGAAACTTCATGCCTATTGATTAGTAGTTCCTCATTCCCCACTTTTCCAGTCCCTGACAACTACATTCTATTCTTTGATCCTATGAATTGGACTAGTTTAGATACTTCTCATATACGGAATGATGTGGTATTTGTCTTTTTGTGATTGGCTTATTTTTCTTAACACAATATCCTCAGTTTTCATTCATTCCATTGTATAGTATGGAATTTCCTTCTTTTTCTGAGGCTGAAATTTCTTCCACTTTATGCATGTACCACCTTTACATTATTGATTCATCTGTCAATAGACATTTAGATTTTTAGTTTTATCCCATATCATCTGTTATTTATAGCAAGTTCACTGCTTTATAAAGACTTTTTTTGTTATAGCAAACCACTCTTCCTTCAAGAAGGGAGAAAAACTCACCTTAATTTTTTGCCAGAGCAAGGACTATATGAACATGATGGCAAGACCATAATAGCCTTTGAACCAGGATAGTGCTAAGTTTGAATCATAATTGAATCTGTACTTGCCTGTGTGACCTTGGAAAAGTTACTTAACCTTTCTGTTATTCAATTGTTTGCTATGTAAAATGCAGATAATAAAAGAATCCAAATTATAGTAAAACCTGGGAATGTAAATAAAAGTTTTCAGGAGCAGGCAAGGTTTTTTTTTCAGTGTTGAAAGAAGCTGTTGATAAAAGGCATAAATAAAAAGTGTCATTAAAGAAGGACCCAAGAGCGAAACAAAGAATGACCAGATACTTCCTATTCAGTGCTCTTGAGTATGAAAGTGCAAACTGTACCTTAGTTCCATGAGTGTTGCAGAAAACAGTGATGCATGTCCATTTCTCTAAATTATACATAGCCAGGGTTCTTAGTAAATAGAGTGAATAGGAAGTGGCCTTATGACTATGTAACTAAATGGCACATGAAAAGTTATTAATTGAATTAAATTGGATTTAATTGAACTGATTTTGCTCACATAATAAAGGCTTATGGTCTAATTATAGACCCCAAAACTGTTTGACTAATTAATTCAACAAAACTTAATGAGAGTCAACTAAATTTTTAAAGGATAGGGCTGAAAATGAGTTTCAATATCTAACTTTATAACTAGAAAGATATTTCTAAATTTGGTTTCAAGATGATTTATATCATATACTAAGAAATCTTGAAAAGAATTTAAGCTAGAATTGTAAAAAAAAAAGCCCATTAGCTTGATTTAAAATTATAAATTCTATCATTCATAATAAGATAGGAAATTATGGTATAACTGCATAATTTATGACTTTTTTTGGTATTATATTATATGTTGAACTCTCATTCAAAATATTTTCTAAGTCTCTATTATATCTATTTACATACTTTGCTTAGCTTTTCTTAACTAAAGCTTCTTAGGACAGGAAACTTGTCTCACCCATCTTCATGTTCTCAGCAAGTTTAACCCAGGGCTTGGTATCTGGTAAGCCCTCAATAGGTGTTTCTGATTGGCATTGAATTGGTAGTAAGAATCATGCTTGAGGATGACACCTGATTCTTGTCGATCTGGGAATGATAAAGCCACAGGGTTGGCTTTGGCCTGTCACTGTACTACTAATATCCTTGATATTAATAGTTTTTTTGCTTTTGATAAAAAGCAAAAAAAAAAAGGCAACTATGCAGATGTTATCAACTGTTGGGTAAGGGTTAGAATTCTGAGTAACTTTGAAAAACTAAGTGAGATAGGGGATGTAATTAAGGTGAATATCAAGTAAATTTGTGTAGTTTATAAAGTATCAGTCAAGAAATGTGCTGTTTAGTTGCAAGTAGAGCTCAAAAAAGAGAGCAAGAGCAAGGTATAGTGTAGAAAGCAAGCTTCAACTTGTTCATAAATCAGGAACAGAGAGTTAGTCATAATTAATACTATATCAATCACATCTTTTGTCTCCTTAGAAGCTCCTGACTGCATATACAAAATAATATAAATCTAATTGCACTAGACTTTTCTGGATTACTTCTCAGTGTCCCTTCTTTCACCATAAATGTATCCACATAGTATCAAATTTGCTTCTGCAAGGTATGTTCAGGTAGGAAAATTCTACCAGTGCTACTTGGGTACCCTTTAGAATAAGAAATGGCAAGATAAAGAGTAACTTATTAGTGTCATGGTATTCAGGCTTTTATGAGGATCTGAGACCAGACAAGATCACAGAATGATTCATAAAGAAAGGGATCAAAACTATGTTCCCGTAAGTTGTAAGGTGAACCAAATCAATGAACGAGTCAATGAAAAGGAAGTATGTGTCAGTGTATTGAAAATGATTCTGAAACAGCTAATCAGTAAAAAGAAGTTACTAGAAGTAGCTATAAAAATATCTGAAATGGAATGACTTAATTTTATAGAATATTAGAGTTGGAAGAGCACTTGCAAAACATCTAATCTAACCCAACTCCTTCATGACCTAGAGTGAGAAAGTGATTACTGGAAGTAATACACCAAATTAGTGGCAGGGCCAAGATGCCTAAATCACGGTCCAGTGCTATTTTCACTACACCACATAATTAAGTTTCAGATTCCAGAAGGTCTTTCACTAAACACTGACCCATAAGACAAATTCATATGCTAGTGCAAATCTTGTCCGTTGCTATTGTTGTGCTGAGGACTGCATAAATGTCAAGGATTGATTAATCTCTTTCCCTTCTTTTTGGTTACAGTTTGGAAGTACTGTTTACAGAATATTTGAAATTAAAATTTTCTTTTTAGTTTTCTTGTTTCTCTTCAGTTTAATCTCAGTTATGCTGGATTATTCTCTTAAAACACAGATCTAATCAAATCAGTTCTCTCCCAAAGATCTCCAGTGACCTATTAATTAAACTCAAAGAACTATTCAATACTACAATAACATTCCATCCCATTGCTTATTTTATTTATATCATATACATATGACCTACTGACTAGCTCCATCCCTCATTTGATATCTTTTCCTTTCCTCATGCCATATTGCCATATATGAAGTGCCCTTTGTCCTCATCACTATCAGATGTAATTCTAGCCATCTTCTCCTCCATAAAAACTGCCTTGTCTTCTATATTACTGTAATATACTAATTATGTTAAAAGTGATGTCATAGAGCTGGGATGTCCGTCAGTGGTAGAGTGCTTACCTAACACATACAAGGCCCTGGATTCTAGCCCCAGACATGATATTAACCACTTAATATGTATAAATTCTGTGCTGGATCTTTGGAAAACGGGACACAGGCCCTACCTATAAAAGACTTCCAGTCAACTAGAGGGAGACACAGATATGTTAACAAATTAATGCATTGTACCACTGCAGCTGTTGCAATGGAAGTATATAAATGCACAGAGAAGCTAGGCATGGTGGCACATCCTGCAATTATAGTACTTGGACAGCAGAGGTAGGTGGATTGTGAGTTCAGGACCAGCCTGGGCTACATAGTGAGATGTTGTCTCCAAATATAAAACAAAACAAAAAAAGAGAGACACATAGAACAGAAATAGTAAATAGTCTATGTATGTTAGAAAAGGATTTATAAAAGACAAAGGGGAGAAAGAGACAGAGAGGAGCATTCTAGGTAGAGAGAGAGAGAGGGAGAAAGTAGAATGAGAAAGGCATGGAAATTAAAATAGCCTGGCATGTTTAGGGAACAACTAACAGTTTGATGCAGCTAATATATAAGATGATAGGTATATGTGTATTTGTGTGTGTGTGTGTGTGTGTGTGTGTGTGTGTGTGTGTGTGAGAGAGAGAGAGAGAGAGAGAGACTCTGATTGGACTATGAGTTTAAAAGTAGAAATTAGTTTGGAGAGAAATGTAGAGACTATGTTACAAAAAATCACAACAGCTTTTATATACCATTCTAGAGACTCTGAGTCCATCCTGTAGGTAATGGGTAGCTGCTAGAGGATACAGAGTGAGAAAAGAAGACTGACATGGAAGGCAAAAAGAAAGTGCATAAGTATGACAGTTGAATTATGATTTATTGTGGATCAGTTGAAACAGAAGCCAGTAGGTTCAACTACATTTCAAGTTCCTTGAAAGCAGGGTTCAGAGCTTCTCTTTCAACTGTTTTACTTCCTCTTATACTTCCCTACTTTCTCTCTAGAGTGGTTAGCATAGTACTTTGCATTTATAGCAGGAATAAAAGAATGGCTGGTGAGATTCTACATCATTCTTTTTATAGAAAATTATATTATTGACCCATTATTTTTATTTGAAGAATAGTTGCCAGTTTGAGCCAAAGGGGATCTTTGAGATCCTGTTCCAATGGACTTTTTGCATGTGAAAAACTGAAACCTAGGGATGGAAGTAGGGTGGTGATGACTTGCTCAAGAACACATAACTAGTGAGAGAGCTGGTAACAGAATCCAAGTGTTGTGAAGGATAGGCCAGTTCTGCTACCACACTGTTGTCTCCATCCTCACTCTTCCTTTTTTAAAATATCAGTGACTTATTTTTCAGATAGTCAATTGCGGTCATCAGTGCAGACAAGATCTGTGAAATGACAACATTTGGTCTCAGTTATTTGCTTCTTTTTCTTTGGAGTATTTATCAACATTCATGTGGATGACTTAAACCTCTGTCTTAGCCACAAACTACTCACTTTAACTTCATTTTCTCATTTTCAGCTGTGCCTTAGATTGCTATACTTGGATCACTTGATTTTTTTCCCTTAATTTCACAATTCTCAAGTTAATTTATACGAGTGATCTTTCTGTTATTTTTTTCATCATCACAGATAGTCGTCAAGTTATTACAGCATAGAACCTAGCATTCATCTTTGACTCCACCTGACCTTTATCTTATCCCTCATCAAGTTCTGTTGATGCTTATTTTGTAATACTTCCTCTCTCTTTTATCAACCTAGTTCAGGATCCTTATCTCATGCCTTGCTACATGGACATACTTCAAATATGAATCCTTTTTTACACTTACATGGTCAAAGAGGTGAATATGCAAACCTGAAAAATTTCTACTTATACTTCATGATTCAGGTTAAAGTTGTTATTTTCTATGAATGCTTCCTTGTGCATAGTTCTATCAAAGTACATATCACAATAGTGCAATTATTCTTTGTGTAATTAGTCTTTTTGCTTACAGGACTGTAATTTAGTCAGACAGAGAACCTACTAATATCAGTGAATGTGTTTTATTCATTTTTGTTCTATTTTTCTCCTAATTGCACAATTATAAAGAGAGACTGTGTCGGTTTAAGTGCTTTTGAATAATAGAGTACTTAACTCCCTTGGATCAGTGTGTAGGTAGAGTAAGGAGCATGATTTTGGTGTGGAAACATGGATGCTATTGTGCAGAAATCTAAATAATTGTGTAAAGTTAAAGTGAAATGTGGACACCTCTAGGAGGGTAGAATCTATTAAAAAGAAATCTGAAAAATCAATAAAGAATGCAGAGGAACTGGAGGACATCATTCTGAGCAAGGTTAGCCAGGCTCAGAAGACCAAAAATTGTATGTTCTCCCTCATATGAGGACTTTGGATCTAGGGCAAATTCAGCAATGTGGTTGGACTGGGATCACATGACAAGGGGAGAGCACATACGGGTCATATAGAAATAGGTAGAAAACCCAAAACATGAAGGCGTTTGATATCCCCACTCCAGAGGAACTAATACTTACTTAAAGCGACAGAGGTCAACATGACAAAGGGATCAGGAACTAGGGAAAAGATCAGTTTGAGATGAATCAACTTGGGTTGTAACACACTTGTGCATGGAAGCAATGTTAGGGATCTCTCTGTATAGCTATCCTTATAACAACTAGCAAAAACGCTTTATCTTTCTTATTGCTTATGGATTCTTTTCAACAAAATTGAAGAAAAGGGCAGAATAGGTTCTGCCTAGAAGTGAGGGGAGGGGAGGAAGGGGCAGGGAGCAGAGGGGAGAAATGACCCAAACAATGTATGTACATGTGAATAAATGAACAAAAAATTAAAAAAAGAGAGAATGCAGAGGACCACGGCTCATACATAGATACTTTACAAATCATTTATGAAGAAAAGAAAGTGGATAACAAAAGACTTAATCCACATGTTTAGGCAGGAAAGGAAGGCAAAGAGCTTAAAACAAAGAAGGTATAAGCAATCTGGAGGAGAGTTCAAAAGTGGCTTTGGTCAAAGACTACATCCAAATTTTGTGGATGTATTTGTCTATAGAGCCTGAGCGAGAATGATGATGGGTGCTTTTGAATTGAAGACAGAAGAGATCAAAAGATTAAATAAGTGTCTGGATGTAGTTTTATGATTCTTAGTAGTTGAATGCTTTTCCAAGACTTCCTTTACCTTTCTAGTAAATGCTAATGTGTACCGGATGGTCTCTCTGTGATGGAGGACTGCCAACAGGGGTGGGGTGACAAGGGTAGGACCAAAGCAGAAGAGGAAATGGGGGAGGCTGGGACTCAGGACTCAGCCGCCTAAGATTGACACTTCCTCCACTTCTGCTGAGCAGTAACAAGATGTGGGAAACTTGTATTTTATGAGGATGCAGCTCATCTCATAAGTCTCCAATGTCTTCTTTCTTCTCAACGTAGCCTATTCTTGTCAAATGAGAACAATTTGTTGTGCTGTTATTTCTATAAGGCTGAGATTAGGGAGGTTAGAACTATGTTGTAATATAATAATCTTTTTTTCCGTTTATTCATATGTGAATACAATGTTTGGGTCATTTCTCCCCCCTACCCAACTTTTTTTTGAGATTGTCTCTAATTAACTTTTTTGCCTGGGCTAGACTCATACCATGATCTGCCTGTCTCCACCTTCCAAGTATCTGGGATTACAGACATAAGCAGTCATGCCTCACTATTATGCTTTTATTTTTTTTTAAACGTAAGCACTTTAATTAATATGTGATAGTTATATAGGAGGTTTCATTGTGACATTTCCATATATACATATGTTATCACTAATGTATTTTATTAACATGTATTAATTGTACATATTGGTTAGTTTCAGTGTGATATTTCTTTTCTTTTTTTAATATTTTATTCATATGTGCATACAATGCTTTGGTCATTTCTTCCCCCTTCCCCCCACCCCCTCCCTTCCCCCCAACCCCTTACTTCCAGGCAGAAACTGTTCTGCCCTTATCTCTAATTTTGTTGAAGACAGAGTATAAGCAATAATAAGAAGGACAAAGCATTTTTGCTAGTTGAGATAAGGATAGCTATACAGGGAGATTACTTCCATGTACATATGTGTTATATTCTAAGTTGATTCTTCACGAACTGACCTTTTCTCTAGTTCCTGATCCCCTTCTCCTATTGGCCTCTGTCGCTTTAAAGTTTCTGCATTAGTTCCTATAATAATCTTTTAATACAACAGGCACTCACTAATATTTGTTGGATGGATATAAAATGAATAGGAGAATCAACAAATATAAGTGATTTTTAAACTGCAAAGCACTACATAAATTTGAGTTTTTAATTATTTTCTTTCCAACTCACACTAGGTTCAGTGCAGATCTTTTTTTTTAATTATTCATATGTGCATACAATGCTTGGGTCATTTCTCCCCCCTGCCCCCATCCCCTCCCTTACCACCCACCCCACCCTCTCCCTCTCCCCCCACCCCCTCGATACCCGGCAGATACTATTTTGCCCTTATCTCTAATTTTGTTGTAGAGAGAGTATAAGCAATAATAGGAAGGAACAAGGGTTTTTGCTAGTTGAGATAAGGATAGCTATACAGGGAGTTGACTCACATTGATTTCCTGTGCATGTGTGTTATCTTCTAGGTTAATTCTTCTTGATCTAACCTTTTCTCTAGTTCCTGGTCCCCTTCTCCTATTGGCCTCAGTTGATTTTAAGGTATCTGCTTTAGTTTCTCAGCATTGAGGGCAACAAATGCCATCTTACCTATCCTCATATCTCCGTTGTGTGCTCTCGCTTTTATCTTGTAATCAAAGTTCAATCACCTTGTTGTGTTTGCCCTTGATCTAATGTCTGCATATGAGGGAAAACATACGATTTTTGGTCTGTTGGGCCAGGCTAACCTCACTCAGAATGATGGTTCTCCAATTCCATTCATTTACCAGCGAATGATAACATTTCGTTCTTCTTCATGGCTGCATAAAATTCTATTGTGTATAGATACCACATTTTCTTGATCTACTTTGACCATCCCATCCCACACTGCTTTTTTAAAGTTTGCATTATGATTTTTATCTGTGTCAATAACAAGGCAATCAGTATTCTACTACATTATGTTGTATTTTTTAACATGTAGGAATCTTGTTTCCCTCAGTAGATTGTGAAATCCTCCTGGGCAGAAATAAAAATAATTAAAAAAAGTAATTTTTTTTTCTTAAGCCTTATGACCTGAAAGCCTAGTGTACCACAATATTTTGTTCATAAAAACAAGTAATATATGTTTATCAAGTGATAGGTTATTGGTTATCTGGAACAAAGTATCTGGAGCAAAGATACCCATCTTTAATCCACATATAATCAAGCTTGCCCCAGTATTCCCCATAAGTTTTCACCATGGTAATAAAAAGATCTTGTGGCAGAGGGCAGAAAGATTCTGTATCATCACTGTAGTCCTATCACTACAATAAAAAGTTTTCTTACTTGGTATTTTCAGAGATGTGCTTAGCAGCATTCTCACTAGTATTAAAAGCTACAAGGGTGCTGATAGTGCATTGTTGATGGTTCTCAGATGTTTCTTCTGAAATAGCATACTCTCCTTACAGTAAGAACATCATACTTATCAAATCAGGCACCTCTGTTTTCAGGCAGTTGGAATCCAAATACAGGGTACTGTCAAGCCTAAAAGGACCTTAGACTGTGTCATTCAGAGCTTATGACACAGTGTGTCTCCTTGCCTAGTACTGTGCCACAAGTATAGCAATCAGATTAAAGTGATATATTGAACCAGACCTGAAGGGAAATGCAAGCCACCAAAAGGCAACAGAAATCTTGATGAGTGCATGGGTGTGGGTATGTGGTGGAGACAGTATTTCCACTCTTAGTTTGGGTGTTACAGAAAACTTATATACCTTTGAACAGTTTTAAAGGGCAAGCAGAGGCCTTACCTTCTTCTAGCTATACCTGTGTACTATGTAACTAATTACCAGTAGTTTGGAATCCCCTAAAACTCTGAGGCCATTGCCTACAGCTGAATATGAGGCCTGCCCCTTAACCTCTTGCATTTAGATGCCTGAATCTTGGAAGTGAGATCCTTGTTGAAGGGCCTTTGTCATAAATACCAATTTAGACTAAGCATAATCTTAACCATTCCAATTTGGAATGAAAAGAAGCTTTTACTATTTTATGAGGCCTAGAGACTTCCTAGGGACTTTGGAATAAGTGCCTAAGACATGTCAGAGATATTTTAGTGTTGTTATTGTTAGTGCAATTTTACTTAGCCTGTTGAATTCATGACAACTCAAAGACAATCCTATATACAAACAAAAGTTACTCAGATAGATGAGAAACTTTGACAAATCTTATATTTGAGACATCTGAAAGTGTGATTCCAAATTGGATTTTTCTTTCCTTTTTAGAGAAAGAAGACTGATGAAAAAAGAAAACCTGAATGTGCCAAGAGATGTTTAGATTGCCACTCTTTCCTTTTTCACCAGTTACCTTAAAGCAACAGCTTAAACATCTGGGATGTATTGATTCCACATGCACTAAAATAAGATAAAAACATTTTATTCATTAAAAGGGAAGCCAAGTATCTGTTTAAGTGTCTGAAGGCTTATTTTTACCCTTCTGTTTTATCTCTTTTTGGCTCCCTTTTTTTGTGAGGCTCTCTCCCTGACTAACATCTTCCAAAATTTTAAAGATTTTTCTTTGTCTTTTCTCTCACATGTACTTATTCCCTTCCTCAAACCAGAATGACTGGTGGGGCACAAAGAAGGGAGAAATTATGATAGGATAAAATGAATAAGCAGGATGCAAGAGTTTTGCAGAGTAGAACTTAAGTTTAAACAGTGGCCTTCTCCACTTACCTTTGTCATTTCAGGGTGTTTTAAGCACCAGGATTGTCATATGAATTAATGGACCTGAGATATCTGTATTTATCTAATTGGATTAAGTGACCTCTCTCATTGCCTTTTTTTTGTAGGAATGAGGATACAACACTACTTGGTATGAATCTAACAGACTTTGTAGCAGTTCTATTTCCTTACTGCAAATCAACAAATCCATCTCTGTTGTAGAGTAGATATATCAATATATCTCTCAGGAGTTTACTTATTCTTGGGACAGCTTTTATCACTGGTTCTTTTTTAAATTTTTTAAATTTTTATTTTATTCATATGTGCATACAATGTTTGGGTCATTTCTCCCCCCTTCCCTCTGCCCCCTCCCTTACTCCACCCCCCCCCCGCTCCCTCCCTTCCCCCACCTTCCCCCTCACTATGCGGCAGAATCTGTTCTGCCCTCATCTCTAATTTTATTGGAGAGAGAGTATAAGCAATAATAGGAAGGACCAAGGGTTTTTACTAGTTGAGATAAGGATAGCTATACAGGAAGTTGACTCACATTGATTTCCTGTGCATGTGTGTGTTACCTTCTAAGTTAATTCTTCTTGAACTAACCTTTTCTCTAGTTCCCCTTCTCCTATTGGACTCAGTTGCTTTAAAGTAACTGCTTTAGTTTCTCTGCATTGAGAGCAACAAATGCTATCTAGTTTTTTAGGTGTCTTACCTATCCTCATACCTTCCTTGAGTGCTCTCACTTTATTATGTATCACTGGTTCTTAAATCATACCACATAGTTGTTCATGTAACCAGAAACCTAAATGACACTGGGGTGAAGGACAAAGGTGGCTTTGGGTGTTTTAGGGAGCAATATCTGTAATATATATATTGTAGGTATGTGATTACAACCAAATCTGTTGTTGTACAAGTGACTTTATGACAGAATAGTAGAATGTTGTATTACAATATTCTGAACTTGGTGTAAAAATTATTTTGATTCTTAACTTTTGATCCCAAGAATCACTGGTCCAAATGGAAATAATGGCTGATAAAAAAAGGTGAATAGTTCAATTATAGAAATACTTCTTCAGTAATACTTTAACATATTTTATTCCTTTCAGAATTCACATGGAAACATGTAGTACTAGTGGCAACCAGAAGGCTATATCCCACTTACAGGTTCTCAGAGTAGGATGAGATTTCTGAGACTTAGAGTGAGGCACCTGGCCTAAAGGTGTAGTGTAGGGAGCAGGAAGTAGCTGGTTCCACCCCCTCCATCTGTAGTCAGTTTTGTTATGTGTTTTAGCTTCCCGAAATGGATGGATTTTTGACAAAGCCCTTTGGTGGCTTGAATTTTTAAGTTGCTTTCATATTTATCATTTTAACAGATTTGTAAAATACTCACTGCATTTTTGATACACAAGGGAATAAGGAATACTGACACTCAGCAACTCGTTGAAAGTGCACAACTGATTAAAATGTCAACACAAAGAGGAACTCCCAGTTCTCCAGGCCCAGATTCCTTTCCATTGAGATCTGTGATGCAAGGTAGTTTAGAGCAGCTACTGTAAGGCCACAAAGAATTTATGACAAAGTTAATGCTGGGAAACAGTTTGAAGCAAAAATTCCCAATGCTTGTTTATATTAGAATAACTTAACATTTACTTAGTGTTCATGGTGTGTATGAGGCGCCATGCTAATCATTGTCAAGTGGGGGAAGTTTAATACTCTTTTAGGCCTGTTTTATTTTGCCTCCTCCTTAAAACCTTCTCCATTTAGCCTACCTTTCTTCTCTATTGCCATTTGCAAAAATGACTCTGGTTTGCTGTCTCATATTATTTATGTTTTATAGCTCTATAGGTCTACCAAAACTGTAAGTTCCTCAAGGGCAGAGACTATGTCTTACCTTCTTTTGTGCCACATATTGTATTGAGCTTGAGCAATACTTGTTTAACTGGATTATAACAAATTTGAGATATTTCAATAGCAACATGAGAAATAACAAAATGGATCAAAGTAGTACTCCATACAGAACTATGTAAATAGTGAGATTATGATAGCTACCCTTCCTGGTGTCAAATCTATAAAGTTGAATATGTACCTTTGGAATCAGTGCCTTCCCATTAGAATCCCTCATTATCTGCCAATGATACTGCAAATGCAAATTTATTTTTCTGTACCATGGAAGAATCTTATTTTTATACCACATAAACAGTTTATAAATCTATCAAAAGTTTGATTAAAGTAGGAGGAAGAAGGTAATGAAAAAGTGAGAAGTGATGGTTCTGAATTAGGAAGACACTGACATGCTAGATGCAGCCTTGCCTCAACCTGCAAACTTTCCTTAACCTACAATTCTGTTTTGGCTTACTGGCTCCTAGGCTGACTTGTTTTATTTGCAGGAACTGATTTGCTGGTATAATCAATATTTAGGGAAACTGAGGAACACAGTTTTGTTAAGGAGATGGGTATAAATATATTTGTAGTTCTTTATTTACTATATAATAAGGGTAGCATTTAGTTCTAGTTGGGCTATTAATAGTAATGTAATGAAAAAGTATTTTAAAATGATTAAAACTGCTGCAGTAGATATGATGAACTTAAAAATGTAGAAACAAATTTCACTAATATACCTAAAATATATTGTGGTTCATTGTATTTTATAATTCATTGTAAGTTATAAATATAATATTTAAAATAATGTACAAATAAGACCAAGTTTGTTATATTTTCTTTTAAAATGATCACCTGTTGAATATGTGGCATTATGACCTCCTTTTAAATTTAGATGTCTAAACAACTTCAGAACACTGAATTTAAATTAAAGAGGTAGATTCTACCAGCCCATGTGTTTCTTAGGAAAATAGTTTCTTTGCTGCTAAGTAGAAAAAAAATGTTCCTGGCCAAAATCGTTGATTAAAATGTATGAATTTTTGGCTCTCTGTCAACCTAGTCTATTTTAGACTATTTCAAGTCTAAAGTTATTATAAAATAGATCATAGAATTTTCTTATACTCATTTATAGTTGAGAGGGCTTTCTTTTTTATAGTCTCTAGTCAGAACTCACCAATTTCTAGTTGTGCAGCAAATTTTAAGAACATTTCTTAACCTCTTCAAGTCTGTTTCCTCATTTCTCAAACAGAGAGAGTAACACTGTCTTCTGAATTGTAGGCTGTTGAGAAGTTCAAGTGGGATAATGAGGGCAAAACTTCCTTGTGAAAATGCCAGGTCACTCTTCACTACTTGGTTCACCTCCAGTGATCGCTCTATATTTTCCTTCCATATTGAAGAAATCTGCCACTATGTTAGAAAAACTCCACTGAGCCCTTAAAATGGGATTTTGAAATATACTTTACATTTCTGGCTAATTACAAAGGAGCCAGAGGCTTGGGGACTGAGTGTCCCCTCTGTATTTTGCCACACTGATCCTCTAGCAGAAGCAGTGAGCCAATACTTGTTGACAGGTTAGTTAGATTATCAAATATCTGGCAGATAAATAAAGCAGAAAGAACTCACAGTTGCAGCCTAATTTAAAGCAGGCAAAACAAATTAGTTATCCCAAAACTCTGGGGAATTTGCTAAAATCTACCATCAGCTGAATTTTACTGCACACTGTTTTGATATTAGTACTGAAATACCAAGTCTTACCTGCTGCCTTCCAGATTCACAGTTGAGGGTGTTTTTGCTTTTGATCTCAGAAGCTAGCTCCAAGTCTTCAGTGGATCCGATCTACCAGTCCCTTAGAGAGCTCACCCTTGTTAGTGAGCTGCAGAGTAAATCTGGACAGTCTGGAGAGTCTTAAAAGTGCACTCCATTCACAGAGTGCTTGCTCGTTATTCAAGCTACTTTGCAAAGTTGAGTTGCTGCTATTTTCAAGAGGGGAGAGGGCAGGGCAGGGCACATTTGCTAGCCTTGTACTGATTCTTCTTCCTCTTTCTGATTAGTCCTCAAGCTGTTTAAAGCATACCAGAGTTTGAGCTATCTGGTGCAAAGTGGGGGAGGGTAAGAAATAGAAAGGGAGGAAGAATAGAAACTGGAGACTTGGCAGGTTGTGTGTATAAATGAAGTTTTATCCCTAGCAACAGCAATAGAATCCTCAGGAAATCATGTAGCTGCTCTGAGATGGAAAGCAAGGAGGGGTTTATGCTGTTCGGCTTAGTTCTCATGATTTTTATGACTGGATGGTGGTTAGAGTATTTGTAGGCGGGGAAAGCTAATCCTACCAGTATATGCTAATATGACTAGCATTATGAGAAACTTGATCTTAATCAAGATAAATTTCATCTCTCTCTCAATCTTTCTCTCCCTCCCTCTCTCTTTTTTTCCCTCTCTCCCTTCCTCTCTCTTTCTCTCTCTCTCTCCTGTCTTCTTTCTGACTCTTGTGGCTGTATTCACATTCTAAAAATCCTTTCCCTTCCTGGTGCATTATGTCCTGGAAAATATCCTCACAATAATAAGTTGCCTCCATTAGGTCCAAAGTATTCTTTTTCTATCCTACTGAGAAGTTCTGGAATGACAAGTCTTTCTGTCAGTGATCCAGTGTTAGTAATTTGGGGGCCAAGTAAGTGCTCTTGACCTTTGGTTGGGTTCTGAGGTATTGGAGCTGTGGGGTGCCCAGTCTGGCTTTTGGAAAATAGGGACATGTTAATCTGTATGTGTTCATTGGATCCTGGGGCAGGACCTTGATGTTGCAAACCAAATAGATAAGACCATGATATAAGTTGGTTACTTGAATTATAATGAGTTGTATTATGAAGTTTTAAGGCATAAATATGTTCACTTTAACATTTTGTGAACATGGCCCCATAACTAATTATTAGTTTGATGGACTTATAAAACATGAGCCCAATATTTTTCTGGCCTGCTACCTGCTGCAAGACAAATATTTATTCAAGTTTTGCCTCTTTAGGTATCAAAATAATACTTTACAGTTAATCTGAGGCCAGGACTATAAGGCCTTTGGTATCTTCATCTCCTTCCACAGACTCCTTTGATGTGGTGGTGGTGATGATGGTTGGGGGGAAAGGCCATTCATCACATTTAAAGAGGAGAGAACATTTGAAGTTAAGACCAGATTTTAACAAGGTGGACTCAGTCCTTACTTTCTTGGAGCTTATATTTTAGCACTATCATGAAAATATTCAGTCAAGTTGGAAATCAGCAAATTCGTGCTTAATTTATGTTGCACTTTAAGGAATAAAGTACTGTTACATTTTATTTTTGTATAGATAGATATAAATTCCAAAACTTGATTTGTTTTCACATCAAGCCATTTTTGATACAAATTTTTAGATCGCTATACATTTCTTGCTGTCTAAGATAAGTGTTGAGCATAATTTATTTTTTGTTTAATAGGATTTAAATAATTATTATTAACACTTATTGGGCACTTATATATTCTATTAAAGTGCTTTGATTATGTTATTTAATCCTTACAACTTTTATAAGGTATTATCTTATTTCATACTTCCTGAGGAGTAGAGGGGTTAAGTAATTTGTTTAAAATTACACCAGTGGCAGTGCCAGGATTCAAGCACAGGTGTGACTAGTCTCTTAGCAATTATATATCATTATATTTCTGTATTTTTAAAATATATGTTACTGTGGGTTGTGATGGCAAATTCTATAAATGTACTAATGTACTTGCTTTTCAGTTAGGACTTTACACACTTGACCTTCCCTTTTTTGTTTCAAATTTACCATTTCCTTAGGAAGCATATATTAAATCCTTGCTTAGAATTATATGTGGTATTACATTCAGTTAGACTTGAAGTGAGCATCTAAAAAATAAGTATTTTCACTTTTGGTCTTAGGGACTCAGAGGATGAAAACTGCTATAATAAATGGTTTTATGTATTTCTTTGTACTTGGTGATTTCAGGATCATGACTAATTGGGTCTGCCTGTTGTTGAAATGTTCATAAAAATGAAGAAATTTGTTAAAAAAAAAAGACCAGATTTTAATCCTTCCTTCAGGAGTTTTACTAACTAAACTGACATTTTAAGCATTATCTTTTCAACTGGGTTTTTATCCCCAGAAATTTATAGGAAAGTTTATATAGAATGCAGAGGGTGAATTACCACTTCCCCTCCGGTCTGAAATGCTATAGCCATTTTTGTGTTACGGTGGACAGGTAAATCATACTAGGTACTGAAGAAAAGGAAAGAGGATAGATCCTTGAGCTTCAAAATGGCAGCACTATAAATGTGGCAGAGAGGAGGTGTCTTATGGTGCTTCTGTGTGCTCCCATGCTTATTTCTTTCCTTAGTTGTTTCTCTATTCCTGAGTGATGGGAAGGGCAGTACTCCACCTATTCCCAAACGGGACTTTGGCTTGTACAAATGTATTGATTTTTGCCACTTTTACTATAATTGACAGTGTATTCCTCATCTCTCCATTCTTTTTCTCTTTTTTTAAACCTCTCTACCCATTTGCATTATATACCCATCTTTACATTTTCTATCATTTCAGGAAAAGATAAAGTGCCCTACTCATGCTTCCCTGCTGCCCCATTCTTTCTCGTTTTCCCAGATTCTTAAAGTTCTTACTTTCTTATTGGAATGAAGGATTCCAAATAAGGAGTGGTGAGGAGGAAGGGATATAACATGTAGTTAGATGGGGAATCTGTCTTAACAAAGTAGGACTTGGGAAAAAGGTTAAGGAATTTTTGGCCAAATAGTTTTCATACAGTAACTATGAGCTACAGGACCTCCTATGGAGCCTACATGGATTCAAAGCTGATAAATGGCTTTTAAAATAATCTCATTTAGATTTTACATTAAATTTAGTTCCTGAGGAACATGCCTGATTTATCATTGTGTCCTGAGGTGTTAGCTCATTTCTTTGTTTGGTTTGTTTGATAGATAATCCTAGTTCAACTTTCTCATATTACAGATGAGAAAACAGTCCAGAGAGAAAGAGGAGTTATATTTTTTTCTCCAACACTGAAATTGTTCCATGAGTCAATACTAATGGTATTTCTGAGAATGGTTAAAGAGGTTTAATATACGCATAGCATAGTTATATGTGCCTGCACACGTATACTTATTCATAGAGACTGGGATGGCCATGATTCATCTTTTGGTTCTAGCTTACAGAAACCTGGAGGCAAGGAAAAAGTCAGTCTGGCTGTAGAAAAACGGCCTTCACCAGTTTCCCTATTCCTGTTCCAAGACCTATCCCATGGGTTTACATCAACCTAATAACCCTAGTTATCATTTCTAGCGAGGCAGGAGCACTGTAACTGAGTTAGAGTTGGGTAAGTTTGAATGAACCCTGTAGAACAGAATAGCATAGACCACCTAGGATAGATGGTGCAGATCATTTACCTTTTTTGTGTGTTGTTCAATGTCGCAGCTACTAGCCATGTGTGGTTATTTAAACTTAAATGTAAATTAATAAAGTAAAAAATTATGTCCCTCAACAACCTAACTACATTTCTCGTTCTCAGTAGCACAGCTATATATGGATGTGGCTATTGCATTGAGCAATACGTATTTACAAGAGGTGTTAAAACTAATACCTGATTTGGGGTAGAGGGTGTCACTAGTGCAATGTCATATAATTGCCAATGTTTGTAGAAGAATTCAGATTTCTGGACTCCCAATGAGAATAGTCAGATTTATTTCCACCCCCTATCTAATTATTTCTAACTCAGTGTGGATCTGTAAGCATGATTCAGACACATGAGTGTGTGTGACTCCGTGTGGAGTTTGAAAAAGCTCATGTGTGGGCTTTGAAGATTTTAGTGGGAGTGGGGGAGGAACAAGGCATCTGGTTAGCATAGATGAGGGAATGCTGTATGGAATAGAAGGTGTATTAATTATGATAAACTCCAGTTTTACTTTTCCCTACTCAGTGTTTTCCCTTAGTCCAGCTGTAGATGGGTGTGGACAGGGAGGTGAGCTGGTTTGGTGGATCATTTTTTCAGCCAAGGCAAGAGGGAGTCCGGGGTGTGTGTGTGTGTGTGTGTGTGTGTGTGTGTGTGTGTGTGTGTTGGGTGTGTTGAGAAAACTGCTACTAGCATCCAAATCTAGGAATTGAGGCTTATTGGATTTGCTCTCACCTCAGCTTTTGCTCCAAGAAATTACCAGTGGTGGAGGCAAGGACTGTCAGTGAGGATGGGGCTTTTATTTATTTAGAGGGATTGTCTCCAGCCACTTAAAATTGAGGAATTGCTGTACTAAAAACTCTTAGTGAAAGTGCTGCTAAAACTAGAGACTAGTTTACTAAGGATTATTTTAAGAACATCTAAGTCTGCAGCTCCTCAAATCTGTTGCTACTCAGAAGTTGCTAGTGTTAGTCAGAAATGCCTTTAAATGTAGTTCTTGGCAAGAGTCCTTTGTTAATAGGAGTGGCCTAAGGACTGACTCTAGTCCACTGTGGGTGGATGTGAAAGCATATCTTGAATTCTACAATGAGGGGTTTGGAGAAATGATGATGTTAACTTTCTGGGAAGGTGGGCTCATGAAGGATACAGAGGTGATGTTGAGATTATTGAGCCAACTTCCCACTCCCACTCACCAGGCAGGTTTAGGAGACATAGATACTGGACCCAGTTTCAGCTTTCCTTGATGAATTCTAGAGTCCTGTCGATCCTATCCCCATAGAATGCTAGAGCTGGAGAGAAACACGTGTTTCTCTCCTTCTACACCTGAGAAAAATTAGAATGGAAATTAGCTTTACATTTATCTTGTTTGATTGTTGAATAAATAAATCTAGAGCAACCCTCTCCTATTACAGATGGTGAAACTGAGTTCAGAGAAGCTCTCTCAGGATTAATTTCTTTTGTCACCCTTGAATAAGTTATTCTATCATTTGGAGTCTTACTGTTCTTATTAGAAAAATGATGATAATAATATCAGCTCTGACTATTTCCTAGAATTTAAAAATCAAATAAAACAAGAGCCAAGAAAGAGCCTTAAAAAGAATAAATGTAATGCAGATAAAATTATTTCATTATCTGTTTTTCACCTTCCTGCCTAGTGGCTTCTTTTACCAAAAATATTACATGAATTGTTGTAAATAAAAATTTTCAGAGAGGGAAATTTGGGTAACTTTGAGATAATTTGGGATTATGTAGTATTATACCCCCAGGATAGGGGATTATTATCACTGAGGAACTAGTTGCAAAGGCCTACTTTTATATCTCAAACTATGTTTACCACAATGGCAGTATCTGTCAGGTGTATTTGTATGTGTTTGCTCTGTCTTTGTGTGTGTATATGTGGTTTAAAAATGAGGCTTAGGGACTACTGAGGCACTAATTGTAAAATTACCATAGCTATTGGAGTTTTCTAAAGGTAAAATGAAAACAATCATTTGACTCAAAATTAAAATCCCAAGACCTAGGTTTATTGTAGCTGTATCACTTTTGATATGGCCTGGGACAGAGCAAGTCACTTAAATTTTTTGAGCTTCAATTTTTCCATTTGAAATGAATAAGATTGAATGGATTATACTATCCACCTTGTCACTTCAGTGGGAATTAAAGTGAGATAATGCATGTGAAAGTTTTGTGAACTGTAAATAGTGGCTAAAAAAAACTCTCATTATTATTTCCTAGTAGCAGGGGAAATTCCCCAGGGATGTGCTCAGAAGTCATCTTTGGCCTATTTCCTTTATCTCTGCAAAGGACCAGCAAGTTCCCTAGCCAGGAAGGGAAATCGATTTAAATATTTGATTTTTGGGGTCCAATCCTTAATCTAGCTTTAATTCCCTTGCTGAGATTCTCTTGTTTTCAAAAGATACAAACATAACTAGCCTTGGACAAATATTTTAAAGCAAATCAAGCATGTTTTCAATGACCCCTTTTTCCTTTATCCTTTTCAACACTTGCTACCCTACTGGGGGTAGAGAGTAGCAAAAGAAACTATATTCTGAGAGGTTGTATGTCTCAGTGGGTAGTTAATAGCTTAAAATCTGGAGCTAGGTCTGCATTGAATCTTTGTTTCACCACTTACTAGTTGTGATTTTACATAATTTATCCAACCTCTTGGCTCCTCAGGGCCAATAATTACATGATCTTGTGTGGTTTTTAGAAGGCTTTCATGCTCCTGGCACAAATGATGTTTACAATAAATGTGGTTTTATTTTTGTTTGCACTCATTATGGTTCTTGTTCTCTCATAGTTATTTATATTTAAAGTTACCAGCCTAGGATTAGACACGTCCTCAAAGAACAATTTCTGGTTCGAAGCATTAACAACTTTCCCACATCTTAGTTCTGCAGGCAAGATTGGTTTGGTGGTTTGTAGAAGGGAGTCTATAGGCAATATTGGGTACCAATTTGAATACAAAAGGGGATCTTGATTTTTTAATACTTTTTGGTAATTTTTCTTTTACATTTGCTTACAGATGATCAGGAATCTTTCTTGATTATTATCTCCTAAGAAATATCTGCATCCCTGTTCTGTCCAGAGGCCTCCCATCACTGGCAGGTTGGAACCTAGATTACTTGATTAAGAGGCTTTGACCTTGACTAAAACAAGCTAACATAAATGAAGATTTTTTAGTTGGTATGTGTCTCATCGGGCTAAGCTGAATACCTAGATGTATACTAAATATGGTTATGGAACAAAGGACTCAGCTTCTTTAGTTTCATCGTATCTGATTTGGGGCACTCCCCTGTGGATCAGTCTCAGAACTGCCCTGTCAGTTTACAGAATAATTTTGATTTCATGATGTTGTGCTGAACAATTTATTTCCCTCCCACAGAAGAAAATGTGGGCAAATTTGTATGTGTGGCAAATAAATGGTTACTGACTGATTGAATATGTTCCTCATGGAGACAAGTAAAACCAAGAAAAAGGAAAATACAGAACATCTGATAAGAGGGATAGTGAAGATGTACCTGGTAGAAACGTACTCAAAGTGATTACTTTTGTCACATCATTTAACATAGAGCCTGAAATATTATTTTTATGTTTGTCACTATTAGTCAAATACTGTTTGTGAAAGTACTTTGAAAATGGGAATGCATTATACAATTTGAGATTATTTGCTATCAGTTTACTGTTGGTTATGGAATGCTCTCATTAGGTAATTTTGAGCTTTCTCTTTTGCACAAAGATATTATGGGCATCTCTTCCTCTGAAATGTTTTAATGCCCACTTTGATTTCTGAATGAAAAGCACTTTTGAATCTGATAACTATTCAATCTTCAGGCTGTCTCAAGTCTACTATTATTTAAACAAGCAAACAAACAAACAAATGAATGAGCTACAGTCACCAATAGTCAAAATGGTAGCCAAATTGGTAGCTAGCTGTGTCTTTTTTTTTTCCTGAGGTGAAAAGGCCTTCTTACTTTACTCATTTTGGGTTTATAACTGTCAGTCCTTCTCTTTCTTCCTGTTTCAAGCAGGAAGTGCTGATAACATTGTACATAAATAAGTACTCCACATTGCATAACTGCCGCCTCCTTTCAGAATTTGAAGAGTGCCTCAAATAATCTGTCTGCACTTAGGTACTCAGGAGAGCCAGTGAGAAGGTCTTTGTGTACAAAGAAGAAAAGGGGCTAGAAACATCTATTCCACCCTGTGTATGTCTTCTGGGAGCAATGGTTTGTCTGCCAAATGTGTGACATTAACTCTAAACTTATTGGTCCAGCAGAGCTAGTCCTAAGGAAAATTAGAGAATAAATGAAATGAGATTTTCTTGACCTCTTTTTTAAATAGAGACATCTTTTCTTCTTTCTTTTTCTTTTTTTCCTGTTCAGGCATTTAGTGCTTCTATTTTTTTTTGTCTCTTTCATCAAGAAATGTTTTATTAAAATACTGTTTTCAATGCAGAGGTGAAAAAGTTTTCCTCAATAATTTTAATTGACTAATAAAGTGTAATTTCCACTTTTTTTAAAAATTAGAAAATGGATTTTGGTACACCAACAAGAAATGCAGTCATTAACTTTGATTCGTGCATTTTTTTGTTAGAAAATTAATACTGTACCCTATCTTTGTGATACTGTTTATTCAAATATTCATTGCAGTTAATGTTTCTAGAATCTGTACTATACTCATTCCTTTAAAATGTAAGCTTATCATTTATGTGCAGCTGCATGTGAATTATTGCAAAGATCATCTATAAATTACTGATCACCTCATGGCTTTAAATTTCCAAACGAAAATAAAAAAGAAAAAGAGGCAATCAGGTAATTATTATTTTCTATTTTTTAATATTTTTATTAGCATATATTATTTGTGTAGGGGATTTCATTGTGGCATTTTCATATGTGCTTACAATGTAAATCATTTTGTATTGTGCTAGTAATCTTAGATTTCATGTAATATTCATTAAATTACAATTTAAAATGTACCCTACATAGAGAAAATATGCTTTTGCTTACTAATTTTAAACAATGACATTATAAGCATTTTAATAAAACAATGAAGTGAGGTTAATAATGAATTTTAAAGTCCATTTTCCTTTTTTAAGTTATTGCACTATTTCTATCTATGAACTATTGTTAAAATAATATAGAATTATATTTTTCAAAATATAGACCAACCTTGCTTTTATTTTGTTCTGTGCCTGATATACTTCATAATTGCTATGTTTAATTTTCAAAAGTTGGGCTTCTCCCTCACAATAAATGTAAGTCTTATTGTCATAACCAGTGCTTTGTTTTATGCTGACTGAGATTCTAAGTGAAGGAAAGTGGATTTGAGAAGGCACTAACATTTTATTTTAAATTACATCTTTTTAAAATTGTGGTGCTGGATGGGGGTATATTGTGGCATTTATAAAAGTTCTTACAATATGTGAAATATATCACCCCCTCCATCATTTTCCTTTCTCCCTTTCTCCCTCCATTCCTGGAATAGTTTCAACAAGTCTCATTTTTCCATTTGCATACATGTATACACAGTATTTGCACCATATTCACCTTCTATACCCTTTCTCCACATCCTCTCCCCTCCCACTGGTACCAATCCCCCAGGCAGGACCTGTTCTATTCGCTTGTTCTTTGATTGTGTAAAAGAAAGAAAAAATGACATTTTTTGCTTAAGATGGCTACACAGGGAGTTTCCATGTGACACTTCCATGTATATCTGTATTATAGCCTGATTTGGTTCATCTCCTCTCTTTTTCTTCTTTCTATCTTAGTCCCTTTCTTATGGTGGTTCCAACAGATTTAAAAATTTTATATTCATTCTTGTATAGAAAGTACATCAAACACATTCACCTTCTTAACTTCTTTTTTTTACCCTCCCTTTCTTGTATATGACTTCCCTTAGCATGACCTGACCTGTTTTTCAAATATTGCTGTATTTGTTTTAGGTTTATATTTCACATATGAGAGAAAGATGCAGCTTTTGGCCTTTTGAACCTGGTTAACTTCAGTGTAAATAAGTTTAAATTGTTCTTTTCTTGAAGTGACTTAATTATGAAATATAACTAAAGCAAAAATAAAAATAGGAGAGGGATCCAAGATGGTGACTAGGGTACAGAAGCAGAAAACCTAAGCTTTGTGACTCCAAAAACCTCCCTGAGACATTGGAGGGAGACTTGGGTAATTCTGACTACTTCTAGCCAAAACAGTAGCTGCCATCACATTAGGTGCAGAAAAAAATTCAAAGACTGATCCTCAAATCAGCCTTTAATTGCATCTAACAGTTGTGACCTGTGGTAAAGCCAGCCCTGGGGAAACCCTCCTCCTCCATGGCAATTTCTCTCTCCTTTTTTTTCTTTCCTTCTCTTCTCCTCCCTCCATCAAGGGGAAATAGAGCATCAACCATAATCAAACTCTGTGACATTCTGAACCCCCAGCCTGTGGAAAGCCTCCACACACCACACTGCACTGAGAAAAGTTGGTGCCATTTCTCTCTGGCACCGCTGCTGGTTTCAAACTTGCCTGTGTGTCAATTGGCAGAATGAACAGGTGAGCACCATGCACAATTCAGGACTCCCCTATCCATCCTCCCTGGGAATGTAAAACAGGGCAGCCCATGGGAAGTCTTATCTCCCCCAACAAAACTGAAAAAAAAAAGTGACTGTAATCTAGTATGGACAGTGGAGAGGTCAGGTGGAATGTTGAACTTGCCCCAGAGAAAGGGAGCAGGGCAAAGAACTAAACTCTCAGTACCAAACTCTCAGTAAACAAACACAGAAAAGGCAGCAAAGGCTGGGATCAGGTGGATAACAAGCCATCACCTAAAGCAGAGCAAATAGTGGATCACAGAGCTGATCTCCTGAGAAAAGAGCAGCATCCAAAACCAAACTTCCCCTAATACTGAAAAACAAACAGTGAACTGTAATTTACATGGACAGTAAAGGGGGTGGGTGGAACACTGAACCTGCCCCAGAGAAACAGATAGGGGCAAAGGGCTAAACTCTCAGCACCAAACTCTCAGTAAACAAACACAGCAATACACCACCTCCAAAGCAGGGCATGTAGTGGATTGCAAAGCTGATCTTCTGAAGCAGAGGGCAGCATTCAAAACTGAACTGCCTCACCTCGCTGGGGCAGGAGCTTACCAAACAGCTGAGGCTGAAGGATAACTCAGCAATCAGCTGGGGGAAAACAATAGCTCTGAACATCCTGTATGATCTGGCAGACTTTCCTCACCTAACAATTTCAATTAAACTGGTGGACAGAAGAACAAAACACTACTCACAAGCCAATCAGCTGGTGAGACCACATCAGAACTTCTGCTTATATGCCAATACCAGGACTGGATGCTGGAGGAATAACTCCAGAATGTAAACTAAGACTGAAATTCTTTTGTTCCTGAACCTATTTTTTTTGTTGTTGTTAGTTATATTATTGTGGGTTTTTAAGTTTTATATTTATTCCTATTTTCTTTCTGTACTATCAACTTCACCATCACTATCTTCTCATCCCTAATCTCAAGCCCTTCACTCTCCCTCCTTCTCCTGTGCTACAATCCATGTTCTCTATCCCCCTGCCCTCACCTTCTGCTCCTATCCCCCCAACCTGTCACCAGACTAACCCTCCCTCCTACACACTCATCACCTGCTGGCCAACCTACTCTATCAATTTACACAACACCAACTTCCTGCAATTCATGACACAAGCACCCTACACTACAACAAATGAAATATACACAAACACACACAAGGGCCACAAAACCCAGCAGTCCCCACATCGCTTTCCCCACTTACCCACCCCACTTCTTGCCTCCCCTTTTAGTGCCACCTTAACCAATTTTCCAAATTTCTACAGTTAGCCTAACAAACATTAACCCCCCAATTCCCACTGTTTATAGATAACACCACCAAGGAGTCTTCTATATAATAAATGGACAACTAGTTGGGAATTGTGAATTAGTTATTACTAAATTACACCTCCAGGCCATGGACAGAAATAGCACACCAACCTAACTAACAACCAAGGCAAAAATTAAACTAAGGGAAATAAAGCAGGCAAGTAAAACCACCAGCTAGCCTATCAAGAACATAGGAGCAAAACACCAAGTGATGTGATGGGAAGAAGAAGAATGGATGAAAACCACTCTCCTCCAAAAAATAATTCAATACCAGATTTAGAAGGCAATGAATAAAATGGATACCTAGCTCCTGACTCCAACAAAACAATGATAAATGACACTAAGGAACCCAGCAATGCCCACAAAAGCACCCACAAAGAAGAAATCTTGCAAGAAATCACTGAGAATTTCATGGAGAAGATATTAGACATGGTTAACCAAAATGTACAATATGCAGTCAAGAAATTTTAAGACACCCAAAATAAAGAGCATGAGAAGTCATAGAAACAAATAAATGAACCCAGAGTGCCCTAAACAAACACCAAAGTGAAATACAAGACACTATAAATAGATGAATGAATTAAAGATGAAAATAAAATATATTAAAGAGGAGGTGACCCAAGATAGGGAAAACCTCAGAAAAAAGAATCAAACAGAAATACAAAACACAGTAGAATGCCACTTCAGCAGACAAGAACAAGTTGGAGACAGAATTTCAGAACTAGAAGATAAAATAGAAACTAAAGAAAAAACTGAAGAAATGTTAGTCAAACAACTCAAGAGCTGTGAAAGGAATATGCAAGAACTCACTGACTCCATCAAAAGACCAAACCTGAGAAACATGGGCATTGAAGAAGGAGAAGAGGTCCAAGTAAAAGGGATTTATAATATATTCAATAAAATAATAACAGAAAATTTCCCAAATCTTGAGAAAGTTTTGCCCACTCAGGTACAAGAAACCTCAAAGACACCAAACAGACTTGAACCTCCCCATGGCATATTATCATTAAAACAACAAGCACAGAGAAAGGAGAAAGAACACTGAAGGCTGTAAGACAGAATAAACAAATAACATATAAAGGTAAACCCATGAAAATCACTGCAGATTTCTCAAAGGAAACCTTAAAAGCAAGAATGGCATGGAGTGAGGTATTCCAGGCACTGAATGAAAACAACTTCAACACTAAGATACTCTAACCAGCAAAACTATCATTCAAAATTGATGGAACAATAAAAATCTTCCACAATAAGCAGAAACTAAAACAATATATGGCCACCAAGCCACCACTACAAAAGATTCTCCAAGGAATTCTGCACACAGAAGATGAAAGCAAACAAAACCACAACAGGACAGGAGAAGAAAAGACAAGGAATCAAAGAGTAACATTGATTCACCTGCACAGAACAAAACCCTTAAACCACAAAAACAACTAAATGGGAGGAATCACCACATACCTATCAATATTAACACTGAATGTCAACATACTCAACTTTCCTGTCTACAGACACCATTTGGCAAACTGGATTAAAAAGAAAGATCCAACAATCTGTTGTTTACAGGAGACCCATCTCATTGACAGAAACAAACACTTAGGCTGAAAGGCTGGAAGATTTACCAAGCCAATGGCCTGTGAAAGCAGGCAGGAGTAAAACACTTACATCAGACAAAGTAGACTTCAAACATACATTGGTCAAGTGAGATAAAGAAGGACACTTCATACTAATAAAAGGGGAAACACACCAAAAGGAAATAACAATTATTAACCTATATGCACTCATACCAGTGCATGTGGAGAGCAGAGTAGGAGAAGCCTATGAGGACATAAGCACAGTTTTACTCAATATTCTGCAGGCTGAGATTGGCACAGCCCCAGCCACAGAAGAAGGCTAGAGTATGATGCAGAGCAGCTGCTTTTCCTAAGATGTTTATGTCAAATAATAGGTTTGCTGAGATTTGGCATAGACACAGCCATAGAAGAGAGTGAGAAGGTGAGATGCAGCTCGGTGGCTTTTCTTAAGTTGTTTAGAAGCAGGAATGCAGGTTCCTCTTGTTACAGTGTCATGCCCCTCCCCAAGAAACATTCATCCACTTCCTCATTTACCACTGGATATAAAAGACTCACTGAAGGAGGATTTTGGATTAAGGGAGGCTTTTGAATGCCTGAGGTTTTTTGATGGAGGTTTTGGGCTGAAGGGCAATTGTTGAAGGGGGAAAATAAATGGCTGAGGGAGAATTGCTGGAGAGAGGATTGCTGAAAGGAAAAGAATTGCTGAAGAAGAATTGTCAAAGGGAAATTGCTAAAGAGGGGTTAATAGAATTTGTTGACAGCTTGCAAAGGAATGGCCGCTGTTGATTGTCTGCAGGTCTGAGGACTGAAACTTTAAGAAAGCTAAAGAGAGAACATGGGACAGTGCAAGTCTGCACTGAGAACTTTATACGCAGGCTTTAGAAAAGCTAATCTAAAGAAAAACTAAAGAGAACATGGATAGTGCACATATGACCACTGAGGCTTTAAGAAAGATAAGAGAACTTGAGATACTACGTGTCTGAGAGCATAGACTTTAAGAGAGATTATGCTAATGAAAAGCTAAGAGAAAATATAGGATAGAGTGACTCTAGGGAAAGAGACTTTAAAGAATAAAAAAGAAGACTTTTAGAAGCAAGGTTTTAAAGAATTATAAAGGAGTAAGGCCTTAAAGAAAAGATAGAGAAAAGAAACAACATAAAGAGAAGAGATTAATAGAGATAAAAAGCAATGAAGCTGTTGTGAGTCTCCACCTGAGTACTCAACACACCTGGCCCCAACTTTCTGTCTGTCTGTCTATCCTGTGTCCTTTCTGCATCTCCCATCACCCTCAATTAGGCCCAGATAGGTTCAGTAGTAACAGGAGTGAGAGAAAGCTCACTCCAAGTGCACTCAATTTCATCAAACATATTCTAAAGGACTTAAAATCACATATAGACTCCAACACAGTGGTAGTGGGAGACTTTAATACCCCTCATCACCAATAGAAGGTCATCCAAACCAAAAAAATCAACAAAGAAATCCTAGAACTAAATCACACCATAGATCAAATGGACCTAGCTGATGTCTACAGAATATTTTATCCAACTTCTGCACAATATGCTTTCTTCTCAGTAGCCCATGGAGCTTTCTCCAAAATTAATCATATCTTAGGGCACAAAGCAAGCTTCAGCAAATATAAGAAAATACAAATAATCCCATGCATTCTATCTGATCACAATGCATTAAAAACTAGAACTCAACAACAAAAACAGCTTCAGAAAATATGCAAATAAATGCAGCCTGAATTATACATTGCTCAATGATTAGAGGGTAATAAAAGAAATAAGAGAAGAAGTCAAAAGTTTCCTGGAAGTTAATGAGAATGAAAACACAATCTACCAGAACCTATGGGACATAGCAAAACAGTCCTAAGATGACAGTTTATAGCTGTGAGGGCGTATATTATAAAATAATAAGTGAGCTAATTCTACATCTCACACTCCTAGAAAAACAAGAACAAGCTAAACCGACATCAAGCAGAATGAGAGAAATAATAAAAATAAAGGCCAAAATAGAGACAAAAAAAAAAACCAAACAAGCCACGCAAAGAATCAACAAAACAAAAAGCTGAGAGATTCCAAGATTGCGGCTAGAGGGAGGAAGCAGAAAGTGTGCCTCCTAAACCTTCAAGAGATGCTGAAGATACACCTTACAGGAAAAACCACCAAGAAAAGGCAAAACTTTGACTCCTCCACACATCCAGCCTGTGCATAGCATTTCCACTTCATGTTAAATGGAGAAACCAGGAGGGTTCCCACACTGCCAGACATCAGCGCCCAGATGGCTTGGGAAGACGCAGACCACAAGGTGAGCTAAGCAGCACGTGGTACTCCCACAGACAACCCTGGGCTAGATCAGCATAGTTCCCTGGACAGACCGACCACCACCCATGGAAAAAAGAAAAAAAACTGAATAAGAAGCAATAACACAAAAAAGACACAAAGCAAAGAGGGCGAGGCACCCTAAGTGCTGAAGAGGGGGGGTGGGGAAATCCCTAACAACAAGCCGGCTGGAGAAGGCAGGTGTGGAGGCACATGCTCAGCAACTAAGAGTGGGAAAACTTGTAAAAGTGGCGGTGGGAGGAAAACTCCACAGGAGAGGGAGAAGACCCACAACCCACATGAGCTGTAAATAAACAAGCCAGCTGGAGAAGGCAGGTGTGGCAGCACATGCCCAGGAACCAGGAGGAGGAAAGCTTGTAAAAGTGGCAGTGGGAGAAAAACTCCACAGGAGGGGGGGAAGACACACTTCCCATGTGAGCTGTAAATAAACACACAGACCTGAGAAAGCTGGTGCAGTGTCACCTCCCCCAGTGTGATTGGAAAGGGGATAGCTTATAGCAGTGGCGGTCCAGCCCAAGAGAATTCTAAGTAAACAAAGCCTGAGGGGCTAGGTGATTGTTAAGCTCACTCCTGAGATCTGCATAAATAAAGCCTCCAGCAAGAGCAGGCTGACAGCAGTAGGCAGGTGAGCTGCAGCCTCAGATAGCCATTCACAGAACTGTCTCCAGACTCTTTTTTTTTTTTCTTTCTTCCTTTGATGAGACAACAACCAAACTATACCTGCATGCTGAAAAACCTACTGAAACAGTATTGCATTTGATCTTGGGACACTTTGTGGTGTTTTTTATTGTTTCACGTTTTTTTGTTTGTTTGTTTTTCCTCCTTTGATGAGACAACAACACAACTACTTCTGAGACACCATCTCCAGGATTGGACACTGAGGGAATAACACCAAAATTATTAAGACTGAAACTTTATTGCATTTGAACTTGGAGATTTCTAAAATTATTTTATTATTTATTTATTTATTTATTTTCAATTCTTTCTCAATCTATCTAATGCCTGTTCTGCTTACTGTTGATTAGTACACTATCTCTCCCTGTTTATATCTTTGAAATTTTTTCATTTGTTTCCTTGTTTTGTTATTTCTACTTGTTTGTTTATTTGTTTTTCCCTTTTTCTTTAACTTCTTTGCTTTCCACCTCCTCTCATCCTTCCATTCTAAATATCACCAGTGTTATTATTACAAGCTAGAAAATACTTAATTGCACACAGTACAGGTACAATAACAACACGAAGGGCAATGACAGGAAGACAGACAAAACAGGGAAACCAGTTTCCCCACAGCAAAAAATTAGTACAGGAACCAGAGGGAAATGAAGAAAACAGATACTCAGATCCAGATCCAACAAAATGAAGATAAACTATACCAAAGAACCCAATGAAGCCCAGAAGAATAATCTAAAAGAAGAAATACTACAGGTAATCAATGAGAATTTCATAGATATGATACTGGATATGGTCAACAAAAAAGTACAGGAGACACTCAAGAAATTCCAAGCCAACAAAAATAGAGAACTTGAAAAAGCACAAGAAGAAATAAAATAAACCATAGAAGCACTGTACAAAAACCAAAGTGAAACAAAGAACATGATTAATAAAGAGATAAATGAACTCAGGACAAAAATAGACAACATTAAAGAGGAAAGGACCCAGGATATGGAAAACCTCAGAAAAAAGAATGAAACAGAATTGCAAAAAAAATGGAAGGCTAATCCAGCAGAACAGAACAAGCAGAAGACAGAATCTCAGAACTCGAAGATGAAATGGTAATTAAAGGAAAACCCAAAGAACTATTAGTTAAAAAACTCAAGACCTGTGAATAGAAAATGCAAGAACTCACTGATCCATCAAAAGACCAAACCTGAGGATCATGGGCATTGAAGAAAGAGAAGAGGTACAAGCAAAGGGAATGCGTAATATATTCAACAAAAAATAATAACAGAAAATTTGTCAAATCTAGAGAAAGATATTCCCATACAGATGCAAGAGGTCACCAGAACACCAAACAGACCAGACCAAAATAGATCTACCCCACAGTATATTATCATTAGAACAACAAATACAGAGACCTAAGAAAGAATACTGAAGGCAGTAAGAGAGAAAAAACAAATAACATACAAAGGTAAACTCATCAAAATCACAGCAGACTTCTCAACAGAAACCTTAAAAGCAAGAAGAGCTTGGGGTGAGATCTTCCGGGCACTCTATGAAAATAACTTCAACCCCAGGATACTCTACCCAGCAAACCTATCATTCAAAATAGATGGAGCAATAAAAGTCTTCCATGATAAGCAGAAACTAAAACAATATGTGACCACAAAGCCACCAATACAAAAGATTCTGCAAGGGATTCTGCACACAGAAAGTAAAACCCAATATAACCATGAAAGGGCAGGCAGCACCAAACTACAGGAAAAGAAAAAGCAAGAAAGTAGAGAGTAACCTCAACTTAGGAACACATAATCAAACCTTGAAACAACTAACACAACTAAATGACAGTAATCACCACATATGTATCAGTACTAACACTTAATGTTAACAGACTTAATTCACCCATCAAAAGGCACCACTTGACAAAATGGATTAAAAAGGAAGATCCAACAATTTGTTGCTTACAGGAGACCCATCTCACTGACAGAAATAAGCATGCATAGGTTTAGGATGAAAGGCTGGAAGAAGATTTACCAAGCCACTGGCCCCAAAACCAGACAGGAGTATCAATACTTATCTCTGACAAAGTAGACTTCAAACCTACATTGATCAAACGAGATAAAGGAGTACATTCCATACTAATAAAAGGGGAAATAGACCAAAAGGAAATAACAATTATCAACCTATATGCACCTAAAGTCAATGTGCCCAATTTCATCAAACATACCCTGAAGGACCTAAAAACATATATTAACTCCAACACAGTGGTTGTGGGAGACTTTAACACCCCATTATCAACAATAGATAGGTCATCCATACAAAAAATCAATAAAGAAATCGTAGATCTAAAATGTGTGCCAGCTACACATCAGACAAAGGACTAATAACCAGAATATATACGGAAGTGAAAAAACTAAATTCTCCCAAAATTAATGAACCAATAAAGAAATGGGCAAGTGAACTAAACAGAACTTTCTCAAAAGAAGAAATTCGAATGGCCAAAAAACACATGGAAAAATGCTCACCATTTCTAGCAATAAAGGAAATGCAAATTAAAACCACACTAAGATTCCACCTCACCCCTGTTAGAATAGCCATCATTCGCAATACCACGAACAACAGTTGTTGGCGAGGATGCAGGGAAAAGGAACCCTCTTACACTGCTGATGGGAATGTAAACTAGTACAACCACTCTGGGAAAAAATTTGGAGGCTACTTAAAAAGCTAATCATTGATCTACCATATGATTCAGCAATACCACTCTTGGGGATATACCCAAAAGACTGTGACACAGGTTACTCCAGAGGCACCAACACACCCATGTTTATTGCAGCACTATTCACAGTAGCCAAGTTATGGAAACAGCCAAGATGCCCCAGTACTGATGAATGGAACAAGAAAATGTGGTATTTATACAGAATGGAATTTTATGCAGCCATGAAGAAGAACGAAATGTTATCATTTGCTGCTAAATGGATGGAATTGGAGACCATCATTCTGGGTGAGGTTAGACTGGCCCAAAAGACCAAAAATCATATGTTCTCCCTCATATGTGGACATTAGATCAAGGGCAAACACAACAAGGGGATTGGACTTTGATCACATGATAAAGTGAGAGCACACAAGGGAAGTATGAGGATAGGTAAGACACCTAAAAAATCAGCTAGCATTTGTTGCCCTCAATGCAGAGAAACTAAAGCAGATACTTTAAAGCAAGTGAGGCCAATAGGAGAAGGGGACCAGGATCTAGAGAAAAGGTCAGATCAAGAAGAATTAACCTAGAAGGTAACACACATGCACAGGAAATCAATGCATGTCAACTTCCTGTATAGCTATCCTTATCTCAACTACCAAAAATGAAATGACCCAAACATTGTATGCAAATATGAATAAAAAAGCTAATTCTTTTAAAAAATGAACATGATTTACAAGCCCCTGACAAATCTGACCAAAATGAGGAAGAAAAAGACCCAAATCAGTAAAATAGGAAATGAAAAAGGAGAGATAACAAAAAACCCCAAGGAAATCCAGGGAATCATTAGAGATTACTTTCAGATCCTATATTCCAATAAATTTGAAAATTGAAGAAGTTGTCAAATTTCTAGATACTTATGACCATCCAAAACTGAACCAAGAGGATATTAACCACCTAAACAGATTTATGACACAAAATGAAATTGAAGCAGCAATATAGAGTCTTCCTAAAAAGAAAAGTCCAGGACCTGATGGATTCTCTGCTGAATTCTATCAGACCTTTATTTTTTTATTTTAAGTTCCATCTTTTTTTGTTGTTTTATTATTCATATGTGCATACAAGGCTTGGGTCATTTCTCCCCCCTGCCCCCACCCCCTCCCTTACCACACACTCCACCCCTCCCGCTCCCCCCCACCCCCTCAATACCCGGCAGAAACTATTTTTCCATTATCTCTAATTTTGTTGAAGAGAGACTATAAGCAATAATAGGAAGGAAGAAGTGTTTTTGCTGGTTGAGATAAGGTTAGCTATACAGAGAGTTGAATCACATTAATTTCCTGTGCGTGTGTGTTACCTTCTAAGTTAATTCTTTTTGATCTAACCTTTTCTCTAGTTCCTGGTCCCCTTCTCCTATTGGCCTCAGTTGCTTTTAAGGTATCTGCTTTAGTTTCTCTGCGTTAAGGGCAACAAATGCTAGCTATTTTTTTAGGTATCTTACCTATCCTCACCCCTCCCTTGTGTGCTCTCACTTTTATCATGTGTTCAAAGTTCAATATATTCTTTCTGAGTTTGTTCATTATTAGTGTATAGAAATGCTAATGATTTTTATGTTGGTTTTATATCCTGGTACATTGCTATAGCTATTGATGGTGTCTAGGAGCTTTTGAGTAGAGTTTTTTGGGTCTTCAAGGTATAGGATCATGTCATCTGCAATTAGGGATATTTTGACAGTTTCTTTACCTATTTGTATTCCTTTTATTCCTTCTTCTTACCTAATTGCTCAGGCTAGGAATTCCAGTACTATGTTGAATAGGAGTGGAGATAGTGGGCATCCTTGTCTAGTTCCTGATTCTAGAGGGAATGCTTTCAGTTTTTCTCCATTAAGTGAAATGCTGGCTGTAGGTTTGTCATATATAGCTTTTATAATGTTGAGGTTCTTTCCTTAAATTCCTAATTTTCTTAGAGCTTTTATCATGAAATGGTGTTGGATCTTATCAAAGGCTTTTTCTGCATCTATTGAGATGATCAAGTGGTTTTTGCCTTTGCTTCTGTTAATGTGGTTTATTATGTTTATTGATTTTCATATGTTGAACCACTCCTGCATTCCTGGGATGAAGCCCACTTGGTCGTGGTGAAGAATCTTTTTGATGTGTTGTTGAATTCGGTTTGCCATTATTTTGTTGAGGATTTTTGCATCAATGTTCATTAAGGAGATTGGCCTATAGGTTTCCTTTTTGGAGGTGTCTTTGCCTGGTTTTGGGATAAGTATAATACTGGCTTCATAAAATGTGTTAAGCAGTATTCCTTCCCTTTCTATTTCATGGAACACTTTAAGGATGGTTGGTATCAGTTCTTCTTTAAAGGTCTTCTAGAATTCAGCAGAGAATCCATCAGGTCCTAGACTTTTTTTGGGGGGAGACTCTTGATTGTTTCTTCAATTTCATTTTGTGTTATAGATCTATTCAGGTGATTAATTTCCTCTTGGTATAGTTTTGGATGATCATTATCTTGATATCTGTCCATATCTTTAAGAGTTTCAAATTTATTTGAATTTAAGTTCTCAAAGTAGTCTCTGATGATTGCCTGGACTTCCATGGTGTTTGTTTTTATCTCCACTTTTACATTCCTGATTCTACTAATTTGGGTTTTTTCTCTCCTTATTTTAGTCAGGTTTGCCAGGGGTCTGTCGATCTTGTTTATTTTTTCAAAGAACCAACTTTTTGTTTCATTAATTCATTGTATGGTTTTTCTGGTTTCTATTTCATTGATTTCAGCTCTTATTTTTATTACTTCTCTCCTTCTATTTGTTTTGGGATTTGCTTGTTCTTATTTTTCTAGGAGGTTGAGATGTATCATTAGGTCATTGATTTGGGATCTTTCAGTCTTTTTAATATATGCACTCATGGCTATAAACTTTCTTCGCAGGACTGCCTTTGCTGTGTCCCATAGGTTCTGGTAGGTTGTGTTTTTATTTTCATTGACTTCCAGGAACTTTTTAATTTCCTCTTTTATTTTATCAATGATCCATTGTTCATTATGTAATGAGTTATTTAGTTTCCAGCTGTTTGCATGTTTTTTGTTTTTACTTTTGTTGTTGAGTTCAACTTTTACTGCATTGTGATCAGATAGTATGTACTGTATAATTTCTATTTTCTTATATTTGCTGAGACTTGCTTTGTGCCCTAGGATATGATCTATTTTGGAGAAGGTTCCATGGGCTGCTGAGAAGAATGTATATTGTGTAGAAGTTGGATGAAATGTTCTGTTCAGATCAAGTAGGTCCATTTGATCTATTGTATATTTTAGATCTTGAATTTGTTTATTGATTTTTTGTTTGGATGAACTATCTATTGATGATAATGGGGTGTTAAAGTCTCCCACAACCACTGTGTTGGATTTAATACATGCTTTTAGGTCTTTCAGGGTATGTTTGATGAAATTGGGTGCATTGACATTGGGTGCATACAGGGTGGTGATTATTATTTCCTTTTGGTCTATTTCCCCTTTTATTAGTATGGAATGTCCTTCTTCATCTCATTTGATCAATGTAGGTTTGAAGTCTACTTTGTCAGAGATAAGTATTGATACTCCTGTCTGGTTTTGGGGCCAGTGGCTTGGTAAATCTTCTTCCAGCCTTTCATCCTAAACCTATGCATGCTTATTTCTGTCAGTGAGATGGGTCTCCTGTAAGCAACAAATTGTTGGATCTTCCTTTTTAATCCATTTTGTCAAGTGGTGCCTTTTGATGGGTGAATTAAGTCCGTTAACATTAAGTGTTAGTACTGATACATATGTGGTGATTCCTGTCATTTAGTTGTGTTAGTTGTTTGAAGGTTTGATTGTGTGTTCCTAAGTTGAGGTTACTCTCTACTTTCTTGCTTTTTCTTTTCCTGTAGTTTGGTGCTGCCAGTCTTTTCATGGTTAAGTTGGGTTTTACTTTCTGTGTGCAGAATCTTTTGTATTGGTGGCTTTGTGGTCACATATTGTTTTAGTTTCTGCTTATCATGGAAGACTTTTATTGCTCCATCTATTTCGGATGATATTTTTGCTGAGTAGAGTATCCTGGGATTGAAGTTTTTTTCATTCAGTGGCCAGAAGATCTCACCCCACGCTGTTCTTGCTTTTAATGTTTCTGTTGAGAAGTCTGCTGTGATTTTGATGGGTTTACCTTTGTATGTTATTTGTTTTTTCTCTTGTGCAGCCTTCAATCTTCTTTCCCTAGTTTCTGAACTTGTTGTTTTAATGATGATATGTTGTGGGGTAATTCTATTTTGATCTGGTCTGTTTGGTGTCCTGGAGGCCTCTTGCATCTGTATGGGAATATCTTTCTCTACATTTGGGAAATTTTCTGTTATCATTTTGTTGAATATAGTATGCATTCCCTTTGCTTCCTCCTCTTCTCCTTCTTCGATGCCCATGATTCTCAAGTTTGGTCTCTTGATGAAATCAGTGAGTTCTTGCATTTTCTTTTCACATATCTTGAGTTGTTAATTAATAGTTCTTCAGTTTTTCCTTTAGTGACGATTTCATCTTCAAGTTCTGAGATTCTGTCTTGTGTTTGTTCTATTCTGCTGGATTGGCCTTCTGTTTTGTTTTGCAATTCTGTTTCCTTCTTTTTTCTGAGGTTTTCCATATCCTGGGTCCTTTCCTCTTTAATGTTGTCTATTTTTGTCCTGAGTTCATTTATCTGTTTGTTAATAGTGTTCTCTGTTTCACTTTGGTGTTTATACAGTGCTTCTATGGTTTCCTTTATTTCTTTCTTTGCTTTTTCAAATTCTCTATTTTTTTGTCTCAGAATTTCTTGAGTGTCTCCTGTACATTTTGGTTGACCATATCCAGTATCATTTCTATAAAATTCTCATTGAGACCCTGTAGTATGTCTTCTTTTTAATTATTCTTGTGTGCTTCATTGTGTTCTTTGGCATAGTTCATCTTCATTTTGTTGGAGTCTGGATCTGAGTATTTGTTTTCTTCATTTCCCTCTTTTTCCTGTACTAATTTTTTGCTGTGGGGAAGCTGGTTTCCCTGTTTTTTCTGTCTTCCCATAATTGTCTTTGGTGTTGTTATTGTCTCTGTACTGTGTACAATTAAGTGTTTTCTAGCTTGTAATAATAACAAGGTGATATTTAGAATGGAAGGGTGGGAGGAGATGGAAAGCAAAGAAGTTAATGAAAAAGGGAAAAACAAATAAACAGACAAGTAGGAAAAAAAACAAAGAATGAAACAAAAATGTTTCAAAGATATAAACAGGGAGCGTTAGTGTACTAATCAACAGTAAGCTGTACAGGCATTAGAGAGACAGTGGGAGGATTGAAAATAAAAATAAAAATAATAAAGAAATATATGTATATAAATAAAATAAAGCAAAATGAAAAATAGAAAAAAAAAAGCTTCCAAGTTTAAGTGCAATGAAGTTTCAGTCTTAATAATTTTGGCGTCCATCTCAGCCTCCAATCCTGGAGATGGTGCCTCAGGTGTTGTTCTGTAGTTGTCTCATTAAAGGGGACACATAAAGTAGAACAAAACTGCACACAGAAAAAATACCCACAAAGTGTCCCAAGTTCAAATGCAAAACAGTTTCAGTACGTTTTTCAGTATGCAGGTGTAGTTCAGTTTTTTACTCATCAAAGGTAGGGAGAGAGAAAAAAAAGAGTCTGGAGACAGTTCTGTGAATGGCTATCTGCACCTGTGGCTTGCCTGCCTGCTGCTGTCAGTCTGCTGTTGCTGGAGGCATTATTTATGCAGATCTCTGGGGTGAGCTTAACACTCACCTGGCCCTGCAGGGTTTGTATACTCAGAGTTCTCCTGTGTGCAAGCCTCTGCTACAAGCTTTCCCCTTTCCATGCACACTGTGGGAGGTGTCACTGCACCCCTTTTCTCAGGCCTGCATGTTTGTTTAGAGCTCACGTGGGAAGTGGGTCTTCCTGTCTCTCCTGTGGATTTTTCCTCCCACCGCCTCTTTTACAAGCTTTCCTGCTCCTGATTGCTGGGCAGTGCTACTGTTCCTGCTGGCTGGCATGTTTATTTACAGCTCATGTGGGAGGTGGGTTTTCCCCCCTCTCCTGTGGAGTTTTCCTCCCTCCACCAGTCTCACAAGCTTTCCTGCTCCTGGTTGCTGGTCGCATGCCCCCACTCCTGCCGGAGCCTCTACGGCCAGTCCTGGCTTGTGTATTTACAGTTCTGGGAAGGATTCCCTTCCCCCTCCTTCGGCACTCAGTGTGCCCCACCCTCTTTGCAACGTGTCTTTATTGTTCTTATTGCTTATTACTCAGTTTCTCTTATTTCCCCAGGTGGGGGTTGGTCTGTCCAGGGAGCTGTGCTGTTCTGGCCTAGCGTTGTCTGTGGGAGTACCGCATACCACTAAGCTCACCTTGTCCGCATCTTCCCAAGCCGTCTGGGCACGGGTGGCTGGAGTCCCAGGGGCCCTCCTGGTTTCTCTGTTTATCATGGAGATTCTCTGTGCTGGCTGGTGGTGTGGAGGGGTCAAAGTTTTGCCTCTTCCAGGTGGTTTTGCCTGCAAGGTGTGTCTCCAGCATCTCTCCAAGATTTCACCATAGGAGGTACACTTTCTGCTTCCTCCCTCTAGCCTCCATCTTGGAATTCCTCTCTCTATCAGACCTTTAAAGATGAACTAAAACCAGGTCTCCTTAAACTTTTCCACAAAATAGTAAGGGAAGAAACACTGCCTAACTCATTTTATGAAGCCAGTATTACACCCATCCCAAAACCAGACAAAGACACTGCCAAAAAGAGAACTACAGGCCAATCTCCTAAATGAACATTGATGCAAAAATCCTCAATAAAATAATGGCAAACCAAATCCAATAACATGTCAGAAAGATCATTCACCATGACCAAGTTGGCTTCATCCCAGGGAAGCAGGGATGGTTCAACATATGCAAATCAATAAATGTAACACAGCACATGAATAGAAACAAAGGCAAAAACCACTTAATCATCTCAATACATGCAGAAAAAGCCTTTGATAAGACTGAACACCACTTCATGATACAAGCTCTAAGAAAACTAGGAATGGAAAGAATGTACCTCAACATTATAAAGGCTACATATGACAAACCTAGAGCCAACATCATACTTAATGGAGAAAAACTGAAACCATTTCCCCTAAAATCAGGAAGGGGACAAGTGTGCCCACTCTCCCCACTCCTATTCAACATAGTCCAGGAATTCCTAATCAGAGGAATTAGGCAAGAAGAAGTAATAAAAGGAATACAAGTAGGTAAAGAAATTGTCAAAATACCCCTATTTGCAGATGATATGATCCTGTACCTGAAAGACTCAAAAAAGTCTATCCAATAACTCCTAGACACCATAAACAGCTTTAGCAATGTATCCGGATACAAAATAAACTTACTAAAATCAGTAGTGTCTCTATACACCAACAATGAACAAATTGAGAAAGAATATATGAAAACAACTACATAAATAAAATACCTAGGAATAAACTTCATAAAAGATGTGTATGACCTCTACAAGGAGAACTATAATCCTCTAAAGAAAGAGATTGAGGAAGACTACAGAAGGTAGAAAGATATCCCATGCTCATGAATTGGTAGAATCAACATAGTAAAAATGGCTATACTACCCAAAGCAATCTACATGTTCAATGCAATTCCCATCGAAATTCCAATGACATTCATCACAGAGATTACCCTAAAATTCATTTGGAAACACAAGACTGTGAATAGCCAAGGAAATACTCAGCAAAAAGAGCAATCCTGGAGATATCACATTACCCGACTTCAAATTATTTACAGAGCCATAGCAATAAAAACAGCATGGTACTGGCACAAAAACAGATATGAAGACCAGTGGAACAGACTAGAGGACCCGGGTATGAATCCACACAGCTATGGCCAACTTATTTTTGACAAAGGCACAAAAACCTTTGATGGAGAATAGAAAGCCTCTTCAACAAATGTTGCTGGGAAAAGTGGATGTCTGTCTGCAGAAAACGGAAACTATATCCATGGTTATCACCCTGTACTAGTATCAACTCAAAGTAGATTAAAGACCTTAATATCTGACCCAAAATTCTGAAGCTAGTACAGGAAAGAGCAGGGAATACTCTGGAAGCAATAGGTATAGGCAAAGAATTCCTCAGTTGAACTCCAGCAGCCCAGCGACTAAGAGAAAGGATGGACAAATGGGATTCCATGAAATTGAAAAGTTTCTGCACAACAAAAGAAATGGTCTCTGAACTTAAGAGCGCACCCACAGAGTGGAAGAAAATTTTGACTGGCTATACATCAGACAAAGGACTGAGCTCACAAAACAAAACTCCCCCCAAATCAATAAACCAATAAAGAAGTGGGTACTGAAGTAAACAGAACGTTTTCAAAAGAAGAATCCAAATGGCCACAAAACATATGAGTAAATGCTCACCATCATTGGCCATAATGGAAATGCAAATCAAAACCACACTAAGATTCTACCTCACTCTTGTTGGAATAGCCATCATCAAAAACACCACCAACAACAAATGTTGGTGAGGTTCCGGAAAAAAAGTAACCCTCATACACTGCTGGTGGGAATGTAAGCTAGTACAACTACTTTGGAAAACAATATGGAAGCTTCTTCAAAAACTAAACATAGATCTGCCATATCATCCAGTAATACCACTCCTAGGGATATACCCAAAGGAATGCAATTCAGGTTATTTCAAAGGCACCTGCACACCCATGTTTACTGCAGCACTATTCACAATAGCCAAGTTATGGAAACAGTCAATACACCCCACTTCTGACAAATGGATTAAGAAAATGTGGTATGTATACACAATGGAATTGTACTCAGCCACAAAGAAGAATGAAATTTTGTCTTTTGCAACTAAATGGATAGAACTGAAGAACATCATCTTAAGCATAGTTAGCTAGACACAGAAGGCCAAAAATCATATGTTCTCCCTCATATGCAGATTATAGACCTAAAACAAATGCAGTAATACTATTGGACATAGGTCACACACTAAGGGAAGAACACGTACAGGAGGTACAGGGAAAGGGAAGGAGATCTAAAAGTTGAAAGTGATTGATGTGTTCACTGTAGAGGAGCAAATAATGCAATCTTAAACTGGCAAAAGACATTATGGGAAGGTGACTGGGAAGTAGTGAAGAGGTCTGGAAGAGATGAACCAATTTGGATTGTAATACACATGTGCATGAAACCAGTGCTAGGAATCTCTCTGTATAGCTATCTTTATCTCAAGCTAGCAAAAATGCTGTGTCTTTCTTATTATCTCTTATGTTTTCTCTTCAACAAAATTGGAGAAGAGGGCAGGAAGTGAAGGGTTAGGAGGGGAGACAGAAGGCGGATAGGGGCAGGGGGAGAGGTGGCCCAGACAATGTATAAGCATATGAATAAATGTATAAACAATTAAAAATAAATAAAAATAAAGTCAATAGAAACATCCATAATTCCATCACACTGCATTAACCCACTCTTAACACTCACATATATTATCTTTTATGCTTTTTTCTTTAACTATATACATACAAATGTGATAAGTTTATACTCATTGCTTTGTAAGCTGATATTTTTAGTTAAGAATATATTGTGTATTTCTTACTGCAATATTAATATATTCTCTCTGTCTTGTTTCTTTTCATTTAATTTTTACGTTTTAGTATTGTCAGTTCAAATGCAGTTGTAAGAAATAATAGAGTGTACATTTTGTGAAGTTTCCCCTAATGTTAACCTCTTGAAAAATTATATCTCAGTATGACAATAAGGATATTGATATAGTCTGATACAGTTCATTCATTGTTGGTATATAAAACTACATTGGATTTCTGTGTGTGGAGCTTATACCTTTGTTACTTTAATGAACTTAGTTCTAGTAACTTTTTAATTGATCCTTCAGCATTTTTCTCTATGTAGAATCATGCCATCTGCAAATAGAGATTGTTTTCTCTCTTTCCAATTTGGATGCTTTTCATTTATTTTTCTCATCTAATTGTCTGGTTAAAAGTTCCAATACAATGTTGTAAAGTAGTGAATGCAGGCATCCTTAACTTGTTCCTGATAATAGAGGGGAACACATTTAGCCTTCCACTATTAAGTATGATGCTATCTACTGGTTTTTAATAAATACTCTTTATTAAGTGGAGGAAGTTCCCTTCTATTCCTAGTTCTCTGAGTTTTTTTCTTCATGAAAGGGTGTTGGGTTTTGTCAAATAATTTTTCTGCATCAATTCAGATGATTGTATGGTTTTTGTTCATTCATTCTATTAATGTGGTTTTTATGATTGATTTAATATATTTAATCATCTTTACATATCTGGGATAAATCCCATTTGGTTGTGGTGTATAGTCCTTTTAATATGCTGTTGTATTTGATTTGTTGGTATTTTGTTGGAGATACTACCTTTATATTCATAAAGGATATTGGTGTGTACTTTTTATGTCTTTTATTAGCTTGTGTGAATTGAACAAAGGGGTTTTGTTGTGATATTTCCATACATGCATATAATGTAGTTTGATCAAATTCACCCCCTCTATTATTTTTTCTCATAACTCCTTCCCTTTAAGTATTTTTAAAAGATTTCATTATTCTTTTTAATGTCTTTATCTGGCTTTAGTATCAGGGTAATGTTGGTTTCATAGAATCAATTAGGAAGTGTTTCTTCTTCTTCTTCTGTGTTTTGGAAGAATTTGAGAATTATTGGTGTTAATTCTTTAGATATTTTGTAGAATTTGTCAATGAAGATATCTAGTTCTGGAATTTTATTTGTTTGGACATTTTAAAAATTGCTCATTTAATTAATTTAATTCTTAAAGGTCTGTTCAGATTTCAAAACTTCTTGAGTCAGTGTTGGTAGTTTGTGTGTTTCTAGGAATTTGTCCATTTAATACAGACTATCCAATTTATTGGCACATAATTTTTCATAGTATTAACTTCTACTTCTTATTTCCATGAGGTAGATGTAATATCCTCACTCTCATTTCTGATACTATTTATTTATGTGCACTCTTCTCTCTCTCTCTCTCTTTTTTTTTACTGTAACTTGTGTTGTGGCCTACTACATCCTGAAGCATGTCTCCTGTGCATTTGAAAACAGTGTGTATTCTGTTGTTACTAGAGTAGTAGATGTTTCTTAGGTCATGGTCATTTGCAGTATTTCAAAGTTCTCTGTTTCCTTATTCTTCTGTGTAGATGGTCTATTCATTTTTTTGGCAGTACTAGGGGTTGAATTCAGGGCTTCATGCTTGCAAGTCTAGATTGTCTGTTCAGTGTAGAAAGAAGAATTTTGATGTTTTCAAATATTATCACACTTGCCATTTTTCTCTTCATAGTTGTAACTATTTGCTTCCTATATCTTTAGAGTTTGTTTTTGGACTGCATATATTTACAACTGTTATATCTCTTGATTAACTGAGACTTTGTCAAAATATAGTGACTTTATCTGTCTTTAGTAACAATTTATTTTGGCTAGTATTAGTAAACCCCTCCCTTGTCTCATTTTTAGTTACCATTCTAGTGGAATACATTTTTTCAGTCTTTCTATTCCAATTCTGATGGTGTCTTTATGATCTAAAATGAGAATCACTTAGCATATAGTTGGGCTGTTTCTTTTTTGTCTATTGTTCCAATCTATGAGTTTTGATTGGAGAGTTTAATCTAATTACATGTAGCAGGCTGAGGCCAGAGGATTGCAAATTTGAGGCCAGCTTGGGATACATGGTGAGTTCAAGGCCAGTCTGAGTTACCCAGTAAGACCTGGTCACACACACACACACACACAAATTTGGAGTTACATTGAGACTAATTACTGTTAAGAAAGGATTTCTGTCAATTGCTGCTTGTTTTTGTTATTTCATGGTTTTTATCTCCCATTTTCTTGGTCACAGTTTTCTTTTGTACATATTTGATTTTTTTCTAATATACTTTTTGATTCCCTCCTCATTTTATTTTGTGTCTATTTTCAAAATATTTTCTAAGTAGCTGCCATGGGGATTATGTCCAATATTCTAAATTTATAACTACCTACTTTGAATGGATGCTAATCTAGTTTCAGTAGAAAACAAAAACTCAACTTCCTACACATATTCATTATTTCCTTCATGTTGTTGTCATGAACTGCACCTTTATGCATTGTGTACTCAATAAACTAGGTTTATAATTATTGTTTTATGCATCTCCTATAAATTATGTCACAAATAAAAATATTACCAACCAAAAATCTCACTGGCTTTTGTATTTATATATGTAGTACCTTTACCAAAGATGTCTATTTCTTCAAAAGGCTTCAGGTTAATGTCTAGTGTCCGTCATTTCAACCAGAAGGTTTTTCATTAACAAAAATACTTCAATTTTTTTTATCTGGATATGTTGTGAATTCTCCTTTATTATTTTTATTGATATTATTTTTATGTGTTAGAGGTAGATTTTGTAATTTGATACATGCAAACTGAGTAATAATCAAATCAGAATTATGGTTTTTTCCATCTGGTCAAACAATCATTTTAATATGTTGGGAATTTTTCACTCTACTACTCATTTTGAAATATATCATAGATTATTTTACTTTATTTTTAATTTTTTTTTCTTTTATTATTCATATGTGCATACAAGGCTTGGGTCATTTCTCCCCCCGCCACCACCCCCTGTCTTACCACCCAATCCGCCCCCTCCCTCTCCCCCACCCCTCAATACCCAGCAGAAACTATTTTGCCCTTATTTCTAATTTTGTTGTAGAGAGAGTATAAGCAATAATAGGAAGGAACAAGGGTTTTTGCTGGTTGAGATAAGGATAGCTATACAGGGAGTTGACTCACATTAATTTCCTGTGCATGTGTGTTACCTTCTAGGTTAATTCTTTTTGATCTCACCTTTTCTCTAGTTCCTGGTCCCCTTCTCCTATTGGCCTCAGTTGCTTTTAAGGTATCTGCTTTAGTTTCTCTGCGTTAAGGGCAACAAATGCTAGCTAATTTTTTAGGTGTCTTACCTATCCTCACCCCTCCCTTGTGTGCTCTCGCTTTTATCATGTGCTCAAAGTCCAATCCCCTTGTTGTGTTTGCCCTTGATCTAATGTCCACATACGAGGGAGAACATACGATTTTTGGTCATTTGGGCCAGGCTAACCTCACTCAGAATGATGTTCTCCAATTCCATCCATTTACCAGCGAATGATAACATCTCATTCTTCTTCATGGCTGCATAAAATTCCATTGTGTATAAATACCACATTTTCTTAATCCATTCATCGGTGGTGGGGCATCTTGGCTGTTTCCATAACTTGCCTATTGTGAATAGTGCCGCAATAAACATGAGTGTGCAGGTGCCTCTGGAGTAACCTGTGTCACAGTCTTTTGGGTATATCCCCAAGAGTGGTATTGCTAGATCAAATTGTAGATCAATGTGTAGCTTTTTAAGTAGCCTCCAAATTTTTTTCCAGAGTGGTTGTACTAGTTTACATTCCCACCAACAGTGTAAGAGGGTTCCTTTTTCCCTGCATCCTCGCCAACACCTGTTGTTGGTGGTGTTGCTAATGATGGCTATTCTAACAGGGGTGAGGTGGAATCTTAGTGTGCTTTTAATTTGCATTTCCTTTATTGCTAGAGATGGTGAGCATTTTTTCATGTGTTTTTTGGCCATTTGAATTTTTTCTTTTGAGAAAGTTCTGTTTAGTTCACTTGCCCATTTCTTTATTGGTTCACTAGTTTTGGGAGAATTTAGTTTTTTAAGTCTCTTGTATATTCTGTTTATCAGTCCTTTGTCTGGTGTATAGCTGGCAAATATTTTTTCCCACTCTGTGGGTGTTCTCTTCAGTTTAGAGACCATTTCTTTTGATGAACAGAAGCTTTTTAGCTTTATGAGGTCCCATTTATCTATGCTATCTCTTAGTTGCTGTGCTGCTGGGGTTTCACTGAGAAAGTTCTTACCTATACCTACTAACTCCAGAGTATTTCCTACTCTTTCCTGTATCAATTTAGAGTTTGTGGTCTGATATTAAGATCCTTGATCCATTTTGAGTTAATCTTGGTATAGGGTGATATACATGGATCTAGTTTCAGTTTTTTGCAGACTGTTAACCAGTTTTCCCAGCAGTTTTTGTTGAAGAGGCTGCTATTTCTCCATCGTATATTTTTAGCTCCTTTGTCAAAGACAAGTTGGTTATAGTTGTGTGGCTTCATATCTGGGTCCTCTATTCTGTTCCACTGGTCTTCATGTCTGTTTTTGTGCCAGTACCATGCTGTTTTTATTGTTATTGCTTTGTAATATAGTTTGAAATCAGGTATTGTGATACCTCCTGTATTGTTCTTTTGACTGAGTATTGCCTTGGCTATTCTTGGCCTCTTGTGTTTCCATATAAATTTAACAGTAGATTTTTCAATCTCTTTAATGAATGTCATTGGAATTTTGATGGGAATTGCATTAAACATGTAGATTACTTTTGGGAGTATCGACATTTTTACTATGTTGATTATACCAATCCATGAGCATGGGAGATCTCTCCCCTTTCTATAGTCTTCCTCAATCTCTTTCTTCAGAAGTATATAGTTTTCCTTGTAGAGGTCATTCACATCTTTTGTTAGGTTTACACCTAGGTATTTGATTTTTTTTGAGGCTATTGTAAATGGAATTGTTTTCATACATCTTTTTCAGTTTGCTCATTGTTAGTGTATAGAAATGCTAATGATTTTTCTATGTTGATTTTATATCCTGCTACCTTGCTATAGCTATTGATGATGTCTAGAAGCTTCTGAGTAGAGTTTTTTGGGTCTTTAAGGTATAGGATCATGTCATCTGCAAATAGGGATATTTTGACAGTTTCTTTACCTATTTGTATTCCTTTTATTCCTTCTTCTTGCCTAATTGCTCTGGCTAGGAATTCCAGTACTATGTTGAATAGGAGTGGAGATAGTGTGGCCCATTGATTTTTGACGAGGATGCCAATTTCATTCAATGGGAAAAGAATAATCTTTTCCACAAGTGGTGCTGGACCAACTGGATATCCAAAAGTAGAAGAATGAAGTTGGAATTCATTCTCATTTACACACAAAACTAAACTCAATGGGGCTAGGGGTGTGGCTCAGTGGTTGAGTGTTTGCCTAGCATGCATGAGGCCCTGGGTTCAATATCCAGGACTACAAAAATAAAACAAAACAAAAAATTCAAGATGCATCAAAAACCTATACCTAATGGCTAAAACTATAAAATTTAGAAGAAAACATAGGTATAAGTCTTTGAGACCTAGGATTAGGGCACTGTTTCTTAGATTTGATTCTAATAATATAGTCAACAAAAGAAAAAATAGACAAATTAAGCTTCCTCAAAATAAAAAATTATCTGTTACAAATAATGCCATTGAGAAAGTGAAAAGATGATCCACAGAATGTGAAAAAATATTTGTACATTATATCTGATAAGAGACTTGTGTCTAGAATATATAAACATTATAAACATGACTTACAAATCAATAATAGAAAGACAATTCCAATCAGAAACTGGCAAAGAATCTGAAAAGCCACTTCTCCAAAGATACATGAATGGCCAACAGCCACGCAAAAATATATTCAACATAATTAATCATCAGTGAAATGAAAATAAAGCTGCACTGAGATATCACTTCACATTCACTAGGGTGGCTTAAAATAATCAGTTATATGTTGTCTAGGATGTGGACAAACTTGGTACCCTCAAACATTGCTGGTAGGAATGGGGCAGCCATTTTGGAAAACAGTCTGGCAGTTCTCCAAGTGTTACACAGAGTTACCTTATGAACCAACACTTCCACTCCTAGTTATATACCCAAGAGAACTGAAATATAGCCTGCATAAAAACTTGTATATGAATGTTCACAGCTGAATCATTTACCATAGCCCCAAAATGATGCATTCCAAATGTCTATCAACTGTGAGTGGATGAATAAATAAATGTAGTGTACCCAAACAATGAAACATTACTCAACAATAAAAGGAATGATGGACTGATGAATTCTACAACATGGATGGACCTTGAAAACATCAGGCTATGTGAAAAAAGCCAGTTGCAAAGGCCCACACAGTCAGTGATTCCAGACACATCCAGAGTAGGCAGCTCCATACAGACAAAGTAGATTAGTGGTGGCCTAAGGTTGGACAGGGGCTTGGGGGAAATGGGGAGTGACTGACAACCGGCAAGGAGTTTCTCTCTAGGGTGATGAAATTATTGGCTAAAGTTGATTATGGTGATGGCTGCACAACTCAGAATTTAGTTTAGTATAAATCCACTGAATTGTACCCTGTAAATGGGTGAACTGTACGGCATGTGTATACTTTGTCTCAATAAAGCTGTCATAAAGGCAGGAAGGGAGGAACCTTGGTAAGTCAGAAACATACCACAACATCATACTCAAGCATCAAAACAAAGGTCACAAAATGCGGTAAGGGCAGCTAAGTGACAAACTGCAAAGATGCTAGTGCATGATAGTAGGTTCTTCATAGCGACCATAAATTAGCAGATATTGGACCATTAAAAAGCAAAGTGGCTACTGGGGTGCAAAGAAATACACTGTAGACACAAGCACCATATTCAGACCTTTATAAACTCTTGCTAGAGTGTTTATGTTCTAGGGTCCACAGTTTCAAAGGGGCAAGTAGGGCTGAAAGGTGCACACATGGTTGGAGTTTCAAGTTCACCACACACCCACCCCAATCATCTGGGCTGATCTTGGTTTTACAATCGGCTCTCCTGGTCTATGCTAGGATTTCACAGCCCAGTCAGGACCCTGGGACCTGTAGGTATGGAGGTGGCAAGACGGAGCAGAGAGCACACTGGCCAGCTCTACTTCTACATTTAAACATGGAGATCGACTTGGAGCTCTCACCAAATAGTTCAGATTTTTCAACAGAACCAGTGAGGTGACACAACTTCCAAGACCACAGTGGCCTCCCAGTTGGACTCTTTCTCCCTCTCTGAGGATGAATCCATCACCTGACCCCATGCCCACCCCCCAGCTGTCCTCTCTGGGCCCAGTCAGGTGGACTAGGCTCTTGCTAACATCTCTTTCTTTCTAACCTTGAGGGACTTTGAACTTGATTTTGCTCTGATGTCACTTGAGGAGCCCAGACTCATTCTCCTGTCCCTGAGCAGATGGGAGCCATGAGTGACTGTTGTACATCCTGTATCTTTACTACAACTCTATCACTTACCCACAATCCATCATGCTTCTCTCATCCAACTGAATTGACTTCTTATTTGGATTCCAAAGACATATTATACTTAACCACATTTCAAAAGTTTGTGACTAAAGAAAGAAATAACCCATAATCTCACCTTGTCCTTATGCACACATATTTATACATAAGTATAAACACAGTAAAGATAGAATTTTTGTAGCATAATTTTTAACTTATCAAGTCACAGGAACTTTATGTATGTAGTTAGAATCACTGTCATGCTGAGGGAACAGACAGAAATCCTGGGCTCTATTATTTACAACAATAACAGTTGTTACCATTTATATATATAGTGCTCCCAGTGTCCCAGACATCACTCTGGGCACAAAGTTAATCTCTACAACAACCTTATCAAGCAGCATTATTATTTCTATCGTGTCACAGATAAGTAAATTGAGACACTGAGAGGTTGGAGGGCTTGTCCAAGGTCATTCAGCTATAATTCAAGCTGCCCGGGGCCAGAGGTCGTGCTTATAACTCCTTCAGAGGGTCTCAAAACTAGGGTGCTCAAGCGATAGAGCACAAGGCCCTGGGTTCAATTAGCAGTACTGCAAAACAAACAAATGAACAAATAAACAAACAAACCCACAGGATCTTTAGCACCGCTTCCAGATACTCCAGTTGAGGCAGGCTGGGGTGGGGCCCAGGAATCAGTCCTTGCAGGACATCACCGAGCAGCTCCGCTTCCCAAAGGGGTTGTCTTATTCGAGCCAACCTCAGACTCAATTAGCTAAATGCAATTCCAACCATTAAAAGGACTGATAAACCAGGCTCTGGCTGTCATGCTGCTGAATTAATGTCCACGTGACAGTCGCCTGGCTCTTACAGCCAACTAATCTCACAGGTTAATAAGATTACTCAAGATTAACTCAGCAGGATTGTCCCCCAAACTAGAGGAGGTTCAGAGTTGTTCTTGGTGGAAGAAAGCTCTGACCCCTTCCAAAGAGAGCATTCTTCTAGAAGGGTAAGAGCTCCTTTATGTTGCACTAAGTCAAGCTTGGCTTTGAGATCTGTGGGCTGAGCCTGGCTCGGCTGAGAACTGATGGGTGAGTGGGGGAACCAAGTGGTTCAGCATTAATGAGGAGAATCAGATTTGAGCATTTGAGCAGGAAACAAATCACTGGCTAGTTTGGGCAGTTGTGTTCTGAGGGAAAAAGTATGGCAGCTTGGAGTTGGACACATCTGGCTTTGAGACTCTCCCTCAGCACAACCTCACTGTGCAGGAAGTCCTCTCTGAACTCAGGTTTCCTCGTTGATAAAACAGAGCAGTTAAAGGATCACAGGGTCCAAAATTATGTTGGGATCCTTAGGAAGCACCTAAACTAAGGGCTGGCCCAAGGGCAGCCTCAAAGGTCACTGTTCGAGGACATGAATCAGGGATGGACATCAGAGCTTAGAGTGGGGGAAGCTGCCAGTCCTCCAAGTTACAGAACAAGTTTCCCTTTTTCAGAATCCCTTGGGCTGGGGATATAGCTGGGTGGTACAGTGCTTGCTTAGCATGTGAGAGCCCCTGGATTCAGTCCCCAGCAATACTCCCCCCAAAAATTGTCTCTAATATCTGCCTGTGGCCTTGCCTTTTTGGAGGTCGCCTCTGCTAGGCAGGCCACTTATAGCAGATGCCTCTTTGATGTGCCACCCAGATTCCACCTCAGGGTCAGGTGACTTACTCTCCTGATGGTGGGGTGCCAGAAGAAGGCATTTTTACTGTCGACCCTCTTTGGGGATTGCCTTGTCAAATGCTACACTTCCTTTTCCAGCAGCAACCTCACCCCAACTTGGACAACTGAGCTGGCTCAGCTTCAGAGCTTCTTCTCCTTGGGTTGACCCCTTGCTGGGACAGTGTCACAGTTTACCTGGTCCCTCTTTCCACACAATCCTGCTTCCTCACCCACTGGCCCCAGCTGGAGATTCCAAGGGCCTCCCTAAAAAATGTCCTTCATGTTAATGTCAGCCTGAGAGTCGGCCTTCTGAGGCTCCCACCCTCCCTTGGTGCTTCATAGAGTGGAAGGTGCATTGGTGCACCTTCTGCAGGTGACCCCAGCCTAGCTTAGAGGCCACCGTTACAGAGGTTGCCTGCTGCCACCTTCCCAGCTCTCTTTGCCGGCTAATGGCTTCTAAGCAATTTCTAAAACAACAACAACAACAACAACAAAACTGTCAAAGTAAAATTTTTTTGTTATTCTTTTCTTTTCTGCTCTTATTTCAAAATCAAAACATGTTTATCACAGTCAAAAATCAGAACACACAAACAAACTGAAAGAGGAAAATAACATTTATAATCCCATACACCAGAGATAACCACTGCTGGTACCTTGGGTATATCTTTCCGGAAGTCTTTCTATGCCAAATGACCATGGAATCACACTGTAAACATTGTCTTGTGGTTTGCTTGGACTCTGTCACTACCATGATAAATATTTTCAACCAGCCATGTGGCCTCCTGGTGAGACTAGAGAAGCGGATACTCAGAAACCTTTAGGCTTTTCTGACTAGACACCCTAGTCCATCCCACTCGCACAGTAGAGATGGGGAGATGGGGAAACTGAGGCCCAGGACGAGGAAAGGCCTCTTCTCAGGTCCCACACTGAAAGAGCAGGACAAGTGCTTCCCTCCAGCCATCAGAGGCCATCTAGATTACCGTCTGACCTGGCCCTGAGCCTGTCTGTCCAAATGTCTGAGTTGCCCAACCACATTCAAAGCAGGAAAGGAACAGGAAATGGGATTTGAGTATCTTTCAGATACTCAAAAACATAGACATTTGTTTATTTAATGGTGCCCCAAAGATTTTAAATGCTCTCTTCATGCTTTCTTGTTTTAATTTTTTTCTGATTGGAATAGTTTAAAGTACCTATCTCCTAGTTCAGATATTCTTGTCGAGTCTTTCAAAGTTATTTTTATTTGAGTGATTGACCTCTTAATTCTTAAGATTTCTGATTCTTTTTCAAGATGCCTGTCTGTTGAATTTCTAAATCATACTATTCATAGTTTTCCTAATGTTTTTCAAATGTGTCTATATTCTCATAGATCTCATTGAGCTTGTTTATTATCACTTAAATTCTTCATCAGGCATTTTGTCTATATTATTTTCTCTGTTGCTAGAAAATTATAATGTCACCTTTAGATATCACTGTAGCTTATTTTTTCATACTTCTTGTATGAGATTTACAGATGTGTTGGATCATGTATCTCTATCACTTTTTATGAGTGGTCTTAATAGTAAGTGGCTTTTACCTGAAGATGTGTCTTGGGGTTTCTGTTTGGCATACAATGTTAACTTTGTTTCAGGCTAGGTAGTATATTGTAGTCTCTCTATAACTTCTTTAGTTATAATTAGTGACTTTGGGCACAGTGAATCCCATAGCAGAGTTAAAAATACTGATACCTACTGTCTTTCTAGGCCATGCAGCAGTAGAGACTTGCTAGCAGCTCAGAGAGGTTTGATACAGACTGCAGTAAGTATGGTATGCTTATGTGGTCACACCTATAATAGGTGTGGTGGCACCAGTTGGATGATGGAAACTTCCTTAGGCACTGATAAAATGAGCTGTGATGCTGGCAAGGACCTTTAGTGCAGGCAGTCCCTGCATTCATGGGGGTCCTTAAGCACTCATGTTTAGGCTAGGCAGTGGTGCAGGCTCAGATGCTGGATGGAGAGGAGTGGTGAGAGCCACAGCATTCACTCTATGGAGCTCACACCCAAGCCTGAAAGCTGCACATACCCAGGCATGGTGCAGGCATGGAGGGAATCAAGGTATTCTTCCTGGCCCCTCTGGTAGAGTGGCACATGCTTAGCAGCAGGTTGTAGATGTTTTAGTTTGATTTAAAATGTATTCATGCTGGGAACCAGTGGCTCACACCTGTAATCCTAGCTACTTAGGAGGCTGAGACAGGGTGGATCACAGTTGTAGGCCAGCCCAGGCAAATAGTTTGAGAGGCTCCATCTCCAAAATAACCACAGCAAAATGGACTGGAGGTGTCACTCAAGTGGTAGAGCATTAGCTTTGCAAGTGTGAAGCCCTGAGTTCAAACCCCAGCCCCACAAAAAATGTATTATTTATGAGCTTATCTATAAAAATTCTCACCATGGCTTAAAAAGTTAAAAGAGGCATGGGTTGAGTTAACAGTTTCTCTGAACTACTGACTATCTTTTTTTCTTTTAGTATTTATTTTATTATTAAATATGCAATGCATTGACTTGGCTTTAAAAGTATAAAAAATCTTCCCAGGAGAAGTGTCCCTTCATATGACTTGAGAGTCATTTACTTTAAAATGCCAACAGAGTCAAAATGGATTATGAGCAAGTCAAATTATGCACCACAGAGAAAATTCAGAAGAATTACTTTGAAGAATGAAAGAATGTGATTGCAACTGGTGAGTGATGAATTGAGAGCCAGTAAAAGAATATGAAGTTTGCCAGACTCACCACTTTAATTTTGTAGCCTAATCCTATTGGAAGCTTCCTTTGTTGATAATATTCTCAATTGCTTTGATCTAACCTAGAGATTTACATATAGTATTACATTTTAATGAGGGGACTTTCTTCTAATGAATTTATAGTCTTTTTCAAGCATACTTAGACACTACTTCATGCATCTTTTTTTTTTTTGAGACAGGGTCTTAGTACGGACCAGGCTGGCTGTGAACTTGCTATGTAGCCCAGACTGCCTTGAACTTGAGATCCTCCTGCCTCAGACTTCTGAGTGTCAGGATCACAAGCATATGTAACCATATCTAGCCACTTCAATGCTCTTTACTCCCAAATTCTGATTATTCTTATAGTGCATTCTTATTGTGAGACTAAAGAACAATGAAGTTTACTTTGGCATGTACAAAGTTTACTTTGGCATGGAAGACAAATGAACAAGTTGAACAAGGAATGTTGAGTCCATTGCAGAGTGAAAGCAATAATTTTAGCTTCCTAGAGGAAATCTGGAATTAACAGGGAGGAAGTAACAGGAGCCAATTGCAATTCACAATAGAAAATTTTTTCCAATGAGTGAATGTCTAATAATAAGTTTGACTATCTTAATGATTACTGAATTGAGTTTCTCATTACAGATTTGAGAGCTACCTAAAATTCTATCAATGGTAATATATAATTCTGTATTTCAATATTTGAAATGAGAACAGCCACAATGCACCACACAATAGGTGTGAAACAAAAGATTATAATTATTAGAACATCTAGACATTCAAGATAACACATTCTTGTTTCTTTAATAATTATGATTGTAGGCTCAAGAAAGAAATCTGGTACTAGTTTTCCCACAATATTGTTTGTCTACTGAGCTAGTCCCATAAAAGGAATAGAGATAACTCTCTTACTTTCCTGGGAAAATCAGGAGATTAAAGTTTAGCACACCACTTATCTGTGTTGCTGACTAATAAGGTATGTATAGAGGAATATTTATTTTATTTATTTTAGGGAGTCTGAAATCAATTTTGATTTGTTTTATAAGTGTAGTTCCTTTATACTTATCTCTGTAGTCTCCCCCTTCATCTGTCTTCATTTTCTACCACTCTTCTCATTGTTTAGTCTCTATTTTTTTTGATGATTGGCTCACTGTTCTCTGGAAAGAAACTGATTTTAACCTTGGGAGGTCTGATTCCTAGGACAGCATCTTCTCATTAGACCAATGTTCCCTTGCTTATCTCAGCTTGTGGACTTATTCTTGTGATGGTGGTGGTTGGGGGGTCGGTTCTGGTACACATTGAATCATTCTCCAGTCTTGGAAGAGCTCCTTCTCAAGGCTCTTCATTTCTTGTCCCTAATTTTGGTTGACTATTGCTATATTCCTAATTACATTTTTGTCTCCACATACCTCTCCTTCTAACCAAAATTTATAAAAAGGCAATGAGGGAAATCTTGACATTATAATGTAAAAAATCTTTACATTATTCACTATAGCACTATTATGCTTTAATTCCTGGTATTCTGCCTATCTTCCCCATTAGAATGTGAGCCTGAGGGAAGGAGCCATGGTTTCATCTTTGTATTCTCACTGTGTCACTTGGTGTTTGACACATAGTAGGTTCTCAGTGTGTCTCCTAAATGAACAAAGCCATAAAATGTTCAATATTGTAGCAAGTATGTAAAACTCAAGACAACATAGTCATATATTTTATCAAAAGCCATTTGTCCAACATAAGGTCTGAACAAATAAACAATGCCTTTTTCTAAGAAGTATAAAGTATGACTTAGTTACATTTCACAAACTTACTTAGATGAACAGGGATATTGCTTTGGGTCACACAGAGTTTTCCCAAAGCTTTGATATGTCACATTAAATTCTTTTCCTGAAAGCCAAGTAATTGGACAAGGGTTCATAATTATATGTTTTCTGGTGATAAAACTCATGTGTTTACATAAATGTGATAAAATTTAAACTTCTAAATAACTCTTCAACTTTGAAAAGAAGAACACTTATTGATGACAGTCTGGATATAAATTAAGAGTCTTAGTAGACTTGAATGAAGACTGAAGAACCAAATGGCACAAAGGAATAAAATTGATAAAAATAAGTCACATAAAGTTAGCATATGCCTTTTTATTTTTATGATTTAAAAGTAGCATGGTGTTTTATTATCATAAAACAAACATGTTCATATAGAAAAATTTGAATACACCACTGAGTGAAAATAAGAACATGGAACTTGTAGTCTTCCTTTATTGAATTTGTAAGCATAAGTGTTAAATGGCTATATTCAGTATGATATAAGGAGAATGTAATTTTATTCTTTTTCACCATTCATTAAATTTTCTTTGTGGAATACTTCTTGCTCCCAGATGAAATTTGTGTACCATGGACTCAATCTTAGATAATCAATCTAATCTAATAATCACATAACTCTAAACTCTCATTCAATTTAAAGCTTTTCCCTTCCTTCATCAATGATCTACTTTAGACTTAGAACTCAGGGAAGCCTGGTCAGTGTTATAGTTTAGATCTGAAATGTTTCCCAAAGGTCCATGTGCTAAAGGCTTGGTCTCCAGGCTCTGGTGTTATCGGGAGGTAGTGGAACATTAAAGATGTGAGACCTGGTGGGGAGGAAGTTAGGCCATTGTAGTCATGCCCTTGAAGAAGATTGTGTGACCTTGGTCCTTTTTCTCTATCTTTTATTTCCTGGATACCATGAGTAAGCATCTTTGCTCTGTCATGTGCTTTCTGCCATGATATGTTGCCTCCCTGTAGGCCCAAAAGCAATGCGGTCAACCAATTATGGAATGAAACCCCTGCACTTGTGAACAAAAATAATTTTTTTCTCTTTTTAAGTTGATTACACCATGTATTTTGTGACAGTAACAGAAAACTGTCTAACACAGCATTTTTATTTTCCCATACTGATGGTCTATTACTCCTTTTACACACTCTTGGTTGCATTGAGCTTCTCTTTAACTTGGGTGTGAGGGGGAGGAGAGGAGGTAAAGGAAAGAAAGGTCATACTTGATTTGTATAGTTGTGCATATTGTATTTCTACCATTTTGGTGTGGCAGATTTCAAATGCTGAGCATTCTTTGAAGGTTATTTATCATTGACTCTCTTTTCTTCTTCTCCTCCTCCTCCTCCTCCTCCTCCTCCTCCTCCTCCTCCTTCTCCTCCTCCTCCTTCTCCTCCTCCTCCTTCTTCTCCTTCTCCTTCTTCTTCTTCTTCTTTCTTCTTCTTCTTCCTCCTCTCTATCTCTCTCTCTCTCATCTTGCTAGAAGCTAATAACATTGTCCAAAAATCTCAGGTTACTTTTTGTCATTCCCTTTACTCAGATCACCTTGTCACTCCTTTGGGTAAAGTATTTTTAACAAAACTAAAGTCTAACTTCATTGCCTGGAGTCACTTCTAGTTCTCAAGAAACATACATGAATTTTTGCTTATTAATTCTAGACAATTAGGTTAGTCTTCAAAGCAGTTCTCTTGTTTTGTATCATCTGGAAGATGAAACTTGGCCTCCCCTCAATCTTTAGATTTCCTTAGGCAAATGTCACATGCCTGTCCTCAGGTTCTCATCTGCAAATTCTATGGGATACATATAAGATTTCCAAATTATTCCCTTGAAGCCCTCCTCACTTAGCTTGAGGTGAAGGTTTGGCAGGGAATATGAACAGCACATGATAACTTTGTCTAAAATTGTTTCTACTGTTCTATTATGTTAAGAACAAATTCTTATCTTTCTCTTAGGTATCCTAGAAGTGGGTGAAGGGCTAGTGCTGGAAGAATTGAGTTTTGGTTACTCTGTGTGCAAGAGTTATATGTAAAATAACTTTTCCTTCCTATTACATTTTTTGGGGCTTCTGCTAAACTGACACAATAGTAAAAGTTGTGTTTAATATTCTGTTACACTAGCCAATGCTTACTATATACCAAGGTCTAATTGGTAAGTATTTTATACTTATGAATTCATTCAATCCACACAGCAATTTAAATAGAAAATACAATTATCATACTAATTATACAGTTGAGGAACATGAAGCAAGGAGAGGACGAGTAATTTCCCTAAGTTTATATAGTGAGTTAGTGATGTTATTATGATTTTGGCCAAAGGTGTCTGCTTCCAGAGCTTAAAACAAATGTGCTATTCATATCTACACAGAATTACATTGTTTTTGTGAAGCTAAAGAAAAGGGATTTATATTGGTTATAAATTATTGTTATTAAAATGAAGTCAGATTCTTGGGGCACTGTGGTCATTAAAAAGGCTTCTGTTCATCCTTGTGTGCAAGGTGTCTTTTAGAAATTTCCTGCAGGATCAAGAAGTATTTCTAGTACCAACTGAGTAGATATAGTCACCTGCACTTAAAATATATTAAATGTATGAAAGTAGTGCACAGACATGTTAAGAAATGATCTAAACTAAACAAAAGTCATTAGATAGAAAGCAAAAGTCTCCCATCCCAGACATGTTTTTAATAAGTTTCATGGAATAATAGAGCAAAATAGTGGCCACTGAAGGACAGGAAAGGTACAGAATGGGTAGAAGAAGGTTGGATAATAGGTATCAAAACACAGAAAGGAGGAATAAGTTCTAGATGTCCTACAGCACAATAAGGTAACTGTTTTACAATAATATGTTTTATATTTTGTCAAGAACTGGAAGAGTGTAATTAAAAAAAGTTGATAAATGTTTATGGAGATGGAAATGCCAATTAACCTGATTTGATCATTACATACTGTATACACACATGCACACACACACACACACACACATATGCAATTTCACATATCAATTAAAAATAAATTCAGGTAAATAAACAAGATAAAAAAACAGGAAAAATGTTTCTTGTGACTCCTTATAGAAATAGTCTATGCACATACATGCATATATAAATATGTATATATGTGCCTATGTGTGTGTGTTTGACAATTGTGACACTTCACAATCTGTCCCTTTTTTGCTGCTGCTGTTTTGAGACAGGGTCTTGCTTTGTAGTACAGGCTGGCCTTGAACTCTCTCTGGTTCAGTCTCCTGAGTGCTGGAATTACAGATGTGTACTGCCAAGCCTAGCTCCTTTAAAAAAATTTATGTCTTGACTATCTTTCCATATGTAATGTGAAAAACTAAACTAGAACCCATTGAACTCACAATCTTTCAATCTTTGTCTTATGGTTTTTGATAATATATCTCAGTTAGAAACCGAGAAATATTACATTCTGCTAGGTTCATCCTGCATCTTACACTTGTGCCTTGAGACTGCCTGGAAGAGTCTCATGCAATTTTGCAAATTTAGAAGAAGCTAGAGTTTCTGTGATCTATGGCTTTTATTTTCTGTTGCCTCTACTTCTCTGTGATACCTGCTCCCTACTCACTTTTCCTTCAGATACTCATTCTCCTCTCTGTGCAAATTTGCTTTGAAAAATTCTGCTAGCAGAACTATAATTCCCTGTGTATCCTGAAGTCCTGGCATTATTCTTCCCATGTGTGTTATTGTACATCAAACACTTGTTATGAGAGATGTTGCCCCCACTACAACATTCCCAAATACAGAAGTTTCTATTGAAGGAGAAAAGTAAGGTTAATTACTCTTCTAAGTCTTTCAATACTAATAAATGTACTTAAAATTCTGACGTAATATACTCTCCACATTTCTAGTGCTAACATGTCCTTTCTTTTATGAAGTGATGGCAAATAGTAGACAGTAGTTTATTTTTTATTGCTCTTGCTTTGTAAAATAAAAATATAGATACCCATGATCAGACCCAACCTCCATAAAACTTTTTTTCTGGAAATATTACTGGTCATGAAATTTAAAAATGTTGCAATAGTTTGCTCCATACACATGTTTTCAAACCTTCAACTAGTAAGGAGGGTAGGGAAAAGAGAGAAGGAAAGCTTTCATGGGGCCTTCCCACTATTACAGAAATCACGTTGCACCTTGGCACATATATATGATGTAGGTGGTTAACACTGTTTGTACTTATCACTGAATTTAATAATGAAAAAATGACATTACTGTTACCATAATAATCCTTCTTTGGCTAATGGTGGGTTGTATTACATTCTTGTTATGTAAAAACCAGTGGAAGAAAACCAAATGGATTTTAATAACCACCAAATCCAGTTTATTAGGTATTTTTTAGTCCTTAGGGGCTTGTGAGTTTTACAAATACCATGTGTACTTTTCAGGGTTTAGTATCTCTACGTTTTTGGTATGTTAAACTTGTTTATCTAGGAATAGCATAGTTTGTCCCCTCATCCCTGCAGAATATAAATTCATGACAGAAAAACAGTTCTTCTTTTTCGTGGAGAGCTTATACTTGTTCACTAAGTATATGATTTCAGGAGCAGACACAGAGAGTTGGAGAAGAAAGGGACATTTCCTAAGCCAGGCAACCTGTATAATTTTAGAACAGAAAATGGCTGCATATTCAATCCTTTTATATATTTTTTTAAAATGCCTGCAAAGAAATGGGATTTTCCTAAAGTAGTCATCTTTTCAAGAGTAGGGATAAGCCAACATTTCTTCTACAGCGTGTCTACTTTGAAAGACTGAGTCTGATAAACCCTGCAGTGATGTATTCATCAGCTAGGCAGTGTTTGTTATCACTGAGTCTTAACAGAAATCTAAACTCACTAATAAAAAAGATAGGGCCAATAAAGATCAATTTGTGCTAGCACTGTGGGTGTTCTGGCATTAAAATTTTCTCTTAATCCACTGGTAGGTAGACTTGTAGGGTGCCTTGGATCTGATTCTGTCAAGCCAGAGGAAGACAATTTGGCCCCAGACACACAGTACTTCAAGTTTTAGAGTCACCAGATTAGAAAGGAAATCATTCCAAGGACATGACCAGCAGAGCACAAGTACCATTATACTTCTAGGGAAATAGAAATAGTAACTCCTACTACACTTTGTAGAACAAACTAAAATGAAATGAATGTAGATAAAGGAAAGAATTCTGGATTGCTTAGAAAAAATATATCTCAGTATTCATTTCCTTTCTTTGTCCATTTGCATTCATTATAACTTCAGGACTTGTGAGATGATTTGAGAGAACTAGAATTTTGTGGTTCAAATATAAAAACAACAGCCATTATTTTTGATATACTATTGCCATACTACTCTAAAATTTACAAATTTCTTTCATATTTATATTCATAATCTCATTTGCTGCTCACTTTACTCCAAAGGTTGGACTAATAAGTATTGCACTATTTCTTAACTACCAGACCAATAGTTTTCTGTAAACTGCCTCTCCTATATCCATAAAAGCATGTTAAGTCAATTGTCTACAACCATATTTTTCTACTACCTGATGGATTTATTTTGCAGTGGTTCCTCACTTAATATTCTGAAGAGATCTGAGCTGGAATGGAGGAGATGGAACTTCCCTTTTCTGTTTTCTGTCAACTTGCATTTTTTGGTGGTACTGGAGTTTGAACTCAGGGCTTTGCACTTGCTAGACAGATGCTCTAGTGCTTGAGCCACACCTGCAACCCTTCAACTTGCATTTTAACAGTTTGCCAACCTGTCTTTCCAATTATCACACACCAAGAGGTTATTTCTCTTCTTGTCAACAGGTGTTTTTGATAGAAATGTCTCTTTGCACATTTGAAACTTTATCATAGATCTTGTCTCTATCCCTCCTTAAACTTGATTTTCAAAGAGGCATATTTTGTATTCATATAAATATTTAGGGAAATCTTTCCCACTGAGAAAGATAGTAAGCAAATATGCTATTGTGGCTTAAACCCAAGGTTAAGTTTTATTTTAAATTTTCATTCTTTAGCTATTTTACATGTCTCTTCTTCCTTATTCTCCTTAATACATGTTTTTGCTACTTAATGATAGGTGAAAAAAGAGGTCTTATCACTTCTTGATAAGTAAATGTTATGTAAAAATTTTATTTGCTCTACAGTTTTTAGGTTCTGGTGATTTTCCAGTATTACTTATTGATAGTAAGGCATTATTGAAAATCAAATAATAATTGAATTACTAAAGCATATGGTTATTTGATTGCACCCACAACTGTTACCTAGTGCACAGGAAGCCATAGAGGTATAACTAAACAAACAAATATAACCAAAAAAATATTAACAGCTAAACCTTACTTGCCTTAATAAGGGAAAAAACTTTCTTTATTCTTTCATACTTTGATAGGCAATATTTTGGTGCACTTTTCTTGGATATATCTGACTTGTAATTTAGATATGTTCACTACTGATGCTAAATATTAAGATCAAAGTGACAATGGGAAAGGAAGTCTTATGGTTTGAAGATAGAGAAAGGGAATGTGTGTTCAAATGAAAATAAGGGAGGATCCAAGATGGCGACTAGAGTGCAGAAGCAGAGAGCATGAGATACGTAAATCAAAAATTTTGCTGAGACACTGGAGCCACAATTGGCAGAAAAAAAGCACCAAGAGGAATCAGGGCTTTGACACCCTGAACCCCCAGCCCGTACAAAGCTTCTCCATGCCATGCTACATGGAAAAAACAGGAGGGCTCCTGTGCCACCAGATGCCAGCTCCAAACCTGCTTGGGAGACATCCAGCAGACAAACAGGTGAGCGGATAAATGGCATGCAGTATTCCCACAGCCACCCCTGGGAAAAACCATCAGAGCCCCCTGCACAGACAGACCCCCTGACCTGCCAAAAAAAACCCCATGATTAATAAACAAGGAACTGAAAAGGAACATGCAGCAGAGGGAGTGGGGTGCTCTAAGTGCACCAGAGAAGGAGTGAGGAGCAAGGAGCTGATATGCACACAAACTTACAGTAAACAAAGTCTGGAAAGGCAGACAGGCCAACAGTGGGTGGGTGGTAAGCCTCTGCCTGAAATAGGGCAGATAGTGATCCACAAAGCTCATCTTCTGAGCTAGTGAGCAACATCCAAAGTCAAAAGATGTTGCAAAATTGAAAAACAATCAGCAAACCAGCATAACACACTGACAGTAGAGAGCTGGCTGACAGATCTCTGACTTTGCCCCAGAGAAAGGGGTCAAGGCAAAGAAACAAGCCACCAGTAAATCAACACAGAGAAAACCCAACTCCAAAGCAGGACAGCTGGTGAACCACAGAGCTGAAAACCAGAACCTGAGGACAAGCCACACCTCACTGAGGGAGGAACTGACTAAGAAGCTGCTTTTGAAAGATGGGAAAAAAAACTGGTGAGTCTTCCCAACCATTTGGCAAGACTAAGAAAGAGCTTCTACTTAAATACCAACACCAGAGCTGGATGCTGAAGGAGTAACACCAGAACTATTGAGACTGAAAATCAATTGCTCCTGAACCTGGAATTTTTTTACATGTTTGTTTGTTTTGTTCTCTGTTTGTTTGTCCACACCTCTCCCTGTGGATTTTGTTGGTGTTCTTTATTTTTTTCTTGATTTCTTTGTTTTGTTAGTTTTACTCTTATAAGTTAGCTAATGCTAAATTACACACAGACCAGGGACAGAAACAGCACCAAGTGGAGCAATGGGAAGACAGAAAAGGGATTGAAACCATTCTTCCCCCCAAAATAAATTAATATAGGATTCAGAGGGAAATGAAGAAAATGGATCCACAGTTCCAGACTCCAAAAACAAAGACAAACTATGGTAAGAAACCCAATGAAGCCAACAAGAAAATTCTGAAAGAAGAAATCCTGCAAGTAATCACCAAAAATTTCATGGAGATGTTATTAGACATGGCCGACCAAAACTTACAAGAGGCACTCAAGAAATTCCAAGACAACAAGAACAAAGAATATGAGAAGACACAAAAACAAATAAATGAACTCATAGAAGCCCTAAATAAATACAAAAGTGAAGCAGAAAACACCATAAATAGAGAGATAAATGAATTAAGGACAAAACTTGACAATATCAAAGAAGAAGTGATCCATGACATGGAAAACCTCAAAAAAAGACTGAAACAGAAGTACAAAACACAATGAAAGGCCAGTCCAGCATACCAGAATAAGCAGAAAACAGAATCTCAGAACTTGAAGATGAAATGGAAATTAAAGGAAAAACTGAAGATTCCTTTCACTCAAGACCTGTGAAAGGAATATGCAAGAACTCACCAACTCCATCAAAAGACCAAACCTGAGCATCATGGGCATTGAAGAAAGAGAAGAGGTGCAAGCAAAAGAAATTCATAATATATTCAACAAAATAATAGCAGAAAATATCCCAAATTTAGAGAAAACTGTGCCCATTAGGTACAGGAATCTTCCAGGATGGCAAACAGACTTGACCAAAATAGAACTTCTCCAGGACATATTATCATTAAAACAACAAGCACAGAGAATAGAGAAAGAATATTGATGGCTGTAAGAGAGAAAAAACAAATACCATACAAAGGTAAACCCATCAAAATCACAGCAGATTTCTCAATGGAAACCTTAAAAGGAAGAAGAGCATGGAGTGAGGTCTTCCAGGCACTGAAAGACAATAATTTCAACCCTAGGATACTCTACCCAGCAAAACTATCACTCAAAATAGATGGAGGAATAAAAGTCTTTCATGATAAGCAGAAACTAAAATAATATATGACCACCAAGCCACCACTACAAAAGATTTTCTTCAAGAAATTCTGCACACAGAAAATGAAAGGACAGGCTTTACCAAACCACAGGGCAAGGAAAGACAAGAAAGTAGGGAGTAACATGATTCATCTGCACACAATCAAACCCTTAAACAACTAAGACAACTAAATGACAGGAATCACCACATACCTGTCAATACTAACACTGAATGTTAATGGACTTAACTTCCCCATCAAATGACACCATTTGGCAAACTGGATCAAAAAGGAAGATCCAACAATCTGTTGCTTACAGGAGACCCATCTCATTGACAGAAACAAACACTGGCTTAGGGTGAAAGGCTGGCAGAAGATTTGCCAAGCCAATGGCTGCTGAAAACAGGCAGGAGTAGCAATACTTATCTCAGACAAAGTAGATCAAACTTATATTGATTAAATAAGATAAAGAAGGACACTCCATACTAATAAAAGGGGAAATACACCAAAAGGAAATAACAATTATCAACCTATATGCACCCAGTGTCAATGCACCCAATTTCATTAAAAATGCTCTGAAGGGCCTAAAAACATGTATAGACTTCAACACAGTGGTAGCATGACACTTTAATACCTCCCTAAAACCAATAGATAGATCATCCTAAAAAAAATCCTAAAAGAAATTCTAGAACTAAACCACACCATAGATCAAATGGACCTAGCTGATGCCTACAGAATATTTCGTCCAACTTCTGCACAATATACATTTTTCTCAGCAGCCCATGGAACCTTCTCCAAAATTGATCATATCTTAGGGCACAAAGCAAGCCTCAGCAAATATAGGAAAATAGAAATAATACCATGCATTCTATCTGGTCACAATGCATTAAAACAAGAATTGAACAACAAAAACAAAAGTAAAAAACATGCAAACAATTGGAAGCTGAACAACACATTGCTTAATTATCAATGAGTCATTGATGAAATAAAAGAGGAAATTAAAAGGTTCCTGGAAGTTAAGGAAAGTGAAAACACGACCTACCAGACCCTATGGGACACAGCAAAGGCAGTCCTAAGAGGAAAGTTTATAGCCATGAGTGCATGTATTAAAAGGACAGAAAGATCTCAAATCAATGACCTAATGCTACATCTCAAACTTCTAGAAAAACAAGAACAATCAAAACCCAAAACAAGCAGAAGGAGAAGGAGAGAAATAATAAAAATAAGGGCCAAAATTAATGAAACAGAAAAAAAATGCAAAGAATCAATGAAACAAAAAGCTGGTTCTTTAAAAAAAAAATAAGATTGACAGACCCCTGACAAACCTGACTAAAATGAGGAGAGAAAAAACCCAAATCAGTAAAATCAGAAATGCAAAAGGGTGATAACAACAAACACCATGGAAAACATCAGAGATTACTTTGAGAACATATATTCTAATAAATCTGAAAATCTTGAAGAAATGGACTGACTACTAGATACTTATGGCCATCCAAAATTGAACCAAGAGAATATTAATCATCTGAATAGATCCATAACAAAAAATGAAATTGAAGCAGCAGTAAAGAGTCTCCCAAAAGAGAAAAGTCCAGGACCTGATGGATTCTCTGCTGAGTTCTATCAGACCTTTAAAGATGAACTAATATCAACTCTGCCTAAACTGTTAATAAAATAGGAAGGGAAGGAACACTGCCTAACTCATTTTATGAATGAGTATTACACTCATCCCAAAACACAGACACCTCCAAAAAGGAGAACTATGGGCCAATCTCCTTAATGAACATCGGTACAAAAATCCTCAATAAAATAATGGCAAACCGAATCCAACAACACATCAGAATGATCATTCACCACAACCAAGTCGACTTGATCTCAGGAATGCAGGGGTATTTCAACATAAGCATATCAATAATTGCAATACTAATGTAATTAGTATTACATATTAGTATTGCATTAATAGAAACAAAGACAAAAACCACTGATCATCTCAATGGATGCAGAAAAAACCTTCAACAAGATCCAACACAACTTCATGATAAAAGCTCTAAGAAAATTAGGAATAGAAGGAATGTACCTCAACATTGTAAAGGCTATATATGACAAACCTAGAGCCAACATCACACTTAATGGTGAAAAACTGAAACCATTTCCCCTAAAATAAGGAATGAAACAAGGGTGCCCACTATCCCCACTTCTATTCAACATAATACTAGAATTCCTAGCCAGAGCAATTAGGCAAGAAGAAGAAATAAAAGGAATACAAAAGGGTTAAAAATGTCAAAATATCCCTATTTGCAGATGATATGATCCTATACCTTAAAGACCCAAAAACTCTATCCATAAACTCCTAGACGCCATAAACAGCTACAGAAAGGTGGCAGGATACAAAATCAACATACAAAAATCATTAGCTTTTCTATACACCAATAACGAACAATCTGAGAAGGAATATATGGAAACAATTCCATTCACAATACCCTCAAACAAAATCAAATACCTAGGAGTAAACTTAACAAAGGATGTGAATGACCTCTACAAGGAGAACTACAAACCCCTGAAGAAAGAGATTGAGGAAGACTGCAGAAGATGGAAAGATCTCACATGCTTATAGATTGATAGAATCAACATAGTAAAAATGGCTATACTACCCAAAGAAATCTACATGTTTGTTGCAATTCTCATCAAAATCCCAATGACATTCATTGTAGAGATTGACAAATCTACCCTAAAGTTCATTTGGAAACACAAGAGACTGCAAATAGCCAAGGCAATACTCTTCAAAAAGAGCAATGCTGGAGGTATCACAATACCTGACTTCAAACTATGTTACAAAGCAATAGCAATAAAAAAAGCATGGTACTGGCATAAAAACAGACATGAAGATCAGTGGAACAAAGGTGCTAAAAATATACTATGGAGAAAAGGCAGCCTCTTCTACAAATGTTGCTGGGAAAAGTGGTTATCCTTCTGCAAAAACAGAAACTAGATCCATGTTTGTCACCCTATACTAGGATCAATTCAAAATGAATCAAGGACCTTAATATCAGACCAGAAGAAATCTGAAGTCAGTACAGCAAAGAGCAGGGAATGCTCTGGAAATAATAGGTATAGGCAAGGACTTCCTTAATAGAACCCCAGCAACCCAGCAACTAAGAGAAAGGATGAACAAATGGGACTTCATGAAATTAAAAAGCTTCTGCACAACAAAAGAAATGGTTTCTAAACTGAACAGACCACCCATAGAGTGGGAGAAAATATTTGCCAGCTACACATCAGACAAAGGACTGATAACCAGAATATACAGGGAACTTAAAAAACTAAACTCTCCCCAAATCAATGAACCAATAAAGAAATGGGCAAGTGAACTAAACAGAACTTTCTCAGAAGAAGAAATTCAAATGGCCGAAAAACACATGAAAAAATGCTCACCATCTCTAGCAATAAAGGAAATGCAAATCAAAACCACACTAAGATTCCACCTCACTCCTGTTAGAATAGCCATAGTTAGAAACACCACCACCAACAGGTGTTGGCAAAGATGTGGGTAAAAAGGAACCCTTGTACACTGCTGGTGGGAATGCATACTAGTACAACCACTCTGGAAAAAAATTTGGAGGCTTCTTAAAAATCTAAGCATAGACCTGCCATATGATCCAGCAATCCCACTCCCGGGGACATACCCAAGGGAATGCAACACAGGTTACTCCAGAGGCACCTGCACACCCATGTTTATTGCAGCGCTATTCACAATAGCCAAGTTATGGAAACAGCCAAGATGCCCCACTATAGATAAATGGGTTAAGAAAATATGGTATTTATACAGTATGGAATTTTACTCAGCCTTGAAGGAGAATGAAATCTTATCATTCTCAAGTAATTTTATTGAACTGGAGAACATCATTCTGAGCCATGTTAGCTAGGCTCAGAAGACCAAAAAATCATGTGTTCTCCCTCATATGCAGACTTTAGATCTAGGGCAAAGGCAGTAATGTTGTTGGACTTGGTTAATAGGCTAAGGGGAAAGCACATCAGGAGGTATGTGCATAGGTAGGAAATCCAAAACATGAAAGTGTCTTCTGTCCCCACTGCAAAGGAGCTAATATAGAAACCTTAAGGCGATAGAGGTCAATATGGGAAGGGGATCAGGAATTAGTGAAAAGATCAGGTAAAGTTGAATCCACTTGGGTTGTAACACATTTGTACATGGAAGCAATGCTAGGAATCTCTCTGTATAGCTATCCTTATCTCAAGTAGCAAAAATGCTTTGTCTTTCTTATTATTCCTTATGTCTTCTCTTCAACAAAATTGGAGAAAAGGGCAAAACAGGTTCTGCCTGGAAGTGAGGGGTTGGTGGGGAGAGGGAGGTGGTGGGGGTTAGGAGGAAGAAACAGCCCGAAAAATGCATTCACATGTGAATAAATGAATAAAAAGTTGAAAAAAATGAAAATAGGATGAGGAATAAACTGAGGAAGTACAAGCTATCCTGTAAGCAAAGCATAGAGGAGTTGGTAAGGTCCAGCACCATCACAAAGAATATTAAATATTTTACTATGAATAAAACAGTCTGCTGACACTAAGTCTGAAGGTCCGTGTGTGTGTGTGTGTGTGTGTGTGTGTGTGTGTGTGTGTGTGTGTGTGTGAGTGTGTTACTTCACATCTTTGGTAGCACTTCATATTGTTAGAGTTTTTCAATGTAGTCCTTATAAGGGATGTATAGTGATATATTTCAGTGTCATTTTAATTTGCACTTCCCATATATCTAGTGATGTTGAGCATATTTTTCATATGCTTGTTTGTCATCCATATATTGTATATAATGGTCAAAAGTCCATTCAAGTCTTTAACTGACTTTTAACAAAGTCGACTGGTTTGTTTTCTTATTAATGAGTTTTGATAGTTTCTTATATATTCAGGTTGAAGAAATGACATAAGCATAATAAGGAAGACAAAGCATTTTTGCTAGTTGAGCTAAGGATAGCTATACAGAGAGATTCCTAGTATTGCTTCCATGTACCCATGTGTTACAACCCATGTTGATTCAACTCTAAGTGATCTGTACATTGGTTCCTGATCCCCTGCTCATGATAACCTCTGTCATTTTAAGGTTTCTGTATTAGTTCTTCTGGAGTGGGGACATCGAATACTTTCATGTTTTGGGTATTCTACCTATTCCTATATTTCCCATATGTGCTCTCCTCTTGTCACGTGATCCAAGTCCAACCACATTGCTGCATTTGCTCTAGATCTAAAGTCCGCATATGAGGGAGAACATATGATTTTTGGTCTTCTGGGCCTGGGTGACCTCGCTCAAAATTATGTTCTCCAGTTCCATCCATTTACTTGCAAATGATAAGATTTCATTCTTCTTCATGGCTGAGTAGTATTCCATTGTGTACAAGTACCACATTTTCTTGATCTATTCATCAATAGTGGGGCATCTTGGTTGTTTCCATAACTTGGCTATTGTGAATAGCGCTGCAATAAACATGGGTGTGCAGGTGCTTCTGGAGTAACCTGTGTTGTATTTCTTTGGGTATATCCCCAGGAGTGGGATTGCTGTATCATATGGCAGGTCAATTTCTAGATTTTTAAAAAGTCTCCAAATGTTTTTCCAGAGTGGTTGCACCAGCTTGCAGTCCCACAAGCAGTGGATTAGGGTTCCTTTTTCCCCACATCCTTGCCAACACCTATTGTTGGTGGTGTTTTTGATGATGGCTATTCTAACAGGGGTGAGGTGGAATCTTAGTATGGTTTTGATTTGCATTTCCTTTATGGCCAGAGATGGTGAGAATTTTTTCCTGTGTTTTTTGGCCATTTGGATTTCTTCTTTTGAGAAAGTTCTGTTTAGTTCAGTTGCCCGTTTCTATTGGTTCATTGATTTTAGGAGAGTTTAGTTTCTTAATTTCCCTGTATATTCTGGCTATCAGTCCCTTGTCTGATGTATAGCTGGCAAATATTTTCTCCCACTCTGTGGGTGGTCTTTTCAGTTTAGAGACAATTTCTTTTTTTGTGTAGAAGCTTTTTAATTTTATGAAGTCCCATTTGTTCATCCTTTCTCTTAGTTGCTGGGCTGCTGGGGTTCTATTGAGGAAGTCCTTGCCTATACCTATTTGTTCCAGAGTGTTTCCTGTTCCTTCCTGTAGTAACTTCAGAGTTTCAGGTCTTATATTTAGGTCCTTGATCCATTTTGAGTTGATACTAGTACAGGGTGATAGACATGGATCTAGTTTCAGTTTCTTGCAGACGGATAACCACTTTTCCCAGCAACATTTATTGAAGGGCTGTCTTTTCTCCATCATATATTTTTGGCAACTTTGTCAAAAATGAGGTGGACATAGTTGTGTGGATTCATATGGGGGTCCTCTGTTCTGTTCCACTGGTCTTCATGTCTGTTTTTGTGTCAGTACCATGCTGTTTTTATTGCGATTGCTTTGTAATATAGTTTGAAGTCAGGTATTGTGATACCATCAGCATTGCTCTTTTTGCTGAGTATTGCCTTGGCTATTTGCAGTCTCTTGTGTTTCCAAATGAGCTTTAGTGTAGATTTTTCAATCTCTGTGATGAAAGTCATTGAGATTTGTTTGGTTTTTTTTTTTTTTGGACAGAGTCTTGCTAGGTAGTGCGGTTGGTCTTGAACTTGCTATCCTCCTGCTTTAGTTCAGAGTGCTGAGATTACAGGTGTACACATTTTAAAACCTTTTTGCGTGGATGCCAAATAGTTTAGATTCCAACTATTTAAAGACTATCCTTCTCCATTGAATTGCCTTTACTGTTTGTCAAAAATCAATTGACCTTACATCTGTTGTTGTATTTCCATTTTCCATTAATCTATATGTCTATTATTTCTCTAATACTGCACTGTTATGATTAATGTAGTTTTATTCTAAAGTCTTGACTGCGAGTTCTACAGCTGTTGATTTCTGTAAATAATGTATAATATTAGTCTAATCAGAATTGTCACTATGAATCCCACCCATATAATGACTATAGCATAATAAAAATTATAATAAAAAATATACGGACAGCTGGGTGCTGGTGGCCCACGCCTGTAATCCTAGCTACTCAGGAGGCAGAGATCAGGAGGATTGCAATTTGAAGCCAGCCTGAGCAAAGATAGTTTGCGAGACCCTATCTCAAAAAAACCTTCACAAAAATCAGTGCTGGTGGAATGGCTCAAGGTGTAGGTCTTGAGTTCAAACTCCAGTACCACAAAAAAAAAAGAAAAAAAAGCTGTACTGGTTATGCTAAATTATTTTTTCTTTAATACCTTTATTGAGGTAGAATTGATATAGAAACAGCATATATTTAATATGTTCAATTTGATGAGTTAAATATCAAATGGGCCTAGTTAAACATCAATGACACCATTACCACAATCAAAATAATAAGCATATTCAATACCTCCCCAAGTTTTCTTGCATTTCTGTTTCAGCTTTTTGTGGTAAGCACACTTAACATAATCTGTGGCTTTTCACTTAACAATACATTATTACTGTACCAGTAAATTTTTATGCAACATGATTTTTACATAATATTTTGAACATAAAATAGAGTCACAAAGTTCAAATCTAAATGATGTAAAAAGGTGAAGAGTGACATGTCTTTCTTTTTATCATTTTGTCCTACTTACTCAGTTTCTAATCTTTTGTTCTTCCATAGGTAACTATTTTAATGAGCTTACTTATGCATATTTCCTCAGCTTTTAAAAAGCTCAGACACAAAAAAATGAAATTATAATTTAATTTTACATTTCCTCACATTTTAAAATAATATGTCATTCTAAATATTTTGTTTTGTACCTTTGTAGTCTGTTCACAATATACCTGATGGGTCTTTTGTATAACAACATCAAGAGGGCTTTCAATTTTTTTTAACCTTTTCAGTTTTTTTTTTTAGATTACATTTTTATTTTATCTTTTAAATTTTATTTTTTCAATTTTTCAATTTTATTTTATCATTTTTATATTTACTTACATGTGTTTACATTATTTGGGCTACCCCCCCAACCTGTTCTGCCATCTTGTTCTCTGATTTTGTTGAAAAGAAAACATAAAAGATAGTAAGAACAATACAGCAGTTTTGCTAATTTGAAACAAAAATAACTATACAGAGAGATTCCTAGTGTTGTTGCCATGCACATGTGTATTAAAGCTCACATTGATTCATATCTACAGACCTCTTCACTACTTCCTGGTCTCTTTCCCATAGTGGCCTCTACAAGTTTAAGATTGTTATATTCATTCCTATACAGTGAGCACATCAACCACATTCAAATTTTAGATTTCCTTCCCTTTTCCTATCCCTCCCATTTACGGCCTCCCCTTAGTGTGTGACCCATGTCCAATAATATCACTGCATTTGTTTTAGGTCTATAATCCTCATATGAGGGAGAACATAGGATTTTTGGCCTTCTGACCTGGCTAACTTCCTGTAAGATGATGTTCTCTAGTTCCATCCATTTACTTGCGAATGACAAAACTTCATTCTTCTTTGTGGCTGAATAAAATTCCAATGTGAATAAATATCACATTTTAAAAATCCATTCATCGGTAGTGGGGCATCTTGGCTGTTTCCATAGCTTAGTTATTGTGAACAGTGCTGCAATAAACGTGGGTGTGCAGGTGCCTTTGGAATAACCTGAGTCACATTCCTTCAGATATATTCCCAAGAGGGTTTTCTTATATGTGTTTACAGGCTTGTTTATTCTATTGTATGGGTGCATCATAATTTGACTAGCCACCCAGATACTCAGGAGGTGGTGATCAGGGGGATTGCAGTTTGAGGTCAGCCCAGGTAAAAAAATTACTGAAACACTATCTCAACAAATAAGCTAGATGTGATGGTACACACCTGTAATCCCAGTCATGTGTGAATAGGTAGGACTGCAGTCCAAGGTCAGCTCGGGAAAAAATATGAGACCCTTTCTGAAAAATAACTAAAGCACAAAAAAAAGGTCTGGGGGGTGTGGCTCAAGTGGTAGAGTGCCTGCCTAGCAAGTGTGAGAGTTTGAGCTCAAAACCCCAAATACTGCCAGAAAAAAATGACTATTGTTTGACTAGTCTTTTATTGGTGAATAATCATTTAAAATCTTTAGATATTATCAATGATGCTATAAATATAATTTTAATAGTTTTTCTTTATTTTATCCTATACAGCATTATTTATATAAACAGTCCCATATTGTTCAATAGTTAGGCTCTTTCCAATATATTAACAGTATATTTGTGTATATCTCATTTTTCCTAGAATGAATTCTTACAAATTATGCTATTTAGTAGTATCAGTTCTTTTAGACGTATGTATACTATAATCATCACTTGAGTATAAACTCCTTTAAGGAAGGAGTTTTTCTCAGTACCTTATGAAACTTAAGATATGATTAGATTCATGTAAGAATTCAACGAATGTAGATTGATTGTGGGGACAAATTTTGATTCAAGAGTGTTGTTTCATGTTACCATGAGAATCAGCAAGAATTGCTATATGTTAGCCTGGGGCTTAAGAGAAAATCTCCAACCCTGAGGAAGCAGAGTCAGGAAGTGGGGTCAGCCATGTTAAGCCACTCTTAAAAATGAGGCAAAAAAATCCAATGAAGCCAAGAGTACACACATCAGTGGAGAGAACTAAAACGGTGTTCCCCTCACCTCTTTCAGAGATAAGAAACCACTGAAGAAGAGAAACCATGACATGACATATATAGGAATTCTAGACAAAAACTACTACTGATATACAAAGATTATATACTGTTTAGAGTTGTTTCTTCAGTTATGAAAATGACTTATACCATGTCACTTTTGTGATTTATGACTTATCCTTGGAAGATTGTTGACTGGAGTTAATGTCAACTGATGGGTGGATAAGTCACTATCAAATTGCATCAAATCCTGCTATTTTAGCACTACACTATAGCAATCAAAATTATCTAGGTGCAAAAGTAGTAGGAGCATGTCAGTAACATGTCAAAAAATGCTCAGAAGAAGGTAAAGAGAAGGAGTGTATGTTTGGCTAATTTTTAAAAGCTATATACCTAGATGCTTTGATGGTTGTATGATAGTGTAGATAAGTACATTCTGGCAAAATCATCAGACAGTATGAACAAGTTTGACAGCAGTCTGTATGATCAAACAGGTTGTTTCTTGTAGACTTGTGCAGTACATACTCAACTCCTGCTGGCAATACCTTCTGTATTCATAATGCAGAACTCCTTCAGTGCCTTGAAGTGACAGAGAAACAGACTGTATTTTGCACCAAAGGCATGTGACTGAATTTCACTTGGGAAATATGCAAACCAGATAAAGTTTATTAACAAATGTTTTAATAATCTCTGCAGTGTTTTTGGATTCCATGCCAAATAAATGCACATTGGGTGTATTACTTGGGAAAGGGGTGGGGCAAGATACTGAGAGACTTCAGCATTGTTTTTCTTTTGTTTGTTGAATATTCCTCCAAATGCCTGGGGTGTGAATATTTTCTAATATCTCTACCAAATTCAAAACTTTTTGCACTACCTGACAAATGGAGCTTCCTTCACTCCACACAGTGATCTTTCAGACATCATGGGAATAATAAATAACCAAATTTGTAAAATGTTTGCTATTATTCTTTAGCAATTCAAAGCAAGAAATGATTTAAGTGTTTCTGGCAAGCTGATTTTTCTCGTAAATGGTATTAAAAGGAAGCTGGAATGGTGCCATTGGCCCTTTAACCTTAATCAAGACTATATGATATGCAAATCCAGGAAGACTTGCAAAATATCATTACAGCTTTCTTTGCCGCTTTGTTCTCTTGTTCCTTTGGTCTTTGATTGCTTTTTATCCCCATTGCTGATTAATTATTAGCATTTTTCTAAAATTCAATATCCACCTTTTTCTTTTTTCCTTAAGGACCTGTGTACTTTCATGATCTCAGCTAGCCCTTTATATGGCTACCAAGTTAGTGTTTTCAATTCTCACTAGCTTGGTTTCTGCCACTATATTTTCAGTTTCTTTCATTTTCCCTTGGGAATACCAGCAAAGATCTTTCACTAGGCTTGATTGTTAGGTTGGATAGAGTTTGATATGGATCTCAACTTATCTGACACAACCATTTAGCAAAATTGCCTCTCCAGGAAAATCTTGGGACTTGGGGAGGAGTAAAAAAAATTCTAGCAGATAGTGTCTTGATACTATACCATCCTGCCTCTTTCCCTGCCTGCCTGCCACTGTAATTATTTTATGCTTAGTCTCTGGAAAAATTCTGAGAGCTCAATGGCCATGGAATACAATGTCATGGAAAAATGCATCTCAATCACTAAAAAGGTCTTAGACTACTCTATTAAGTGTACAGCATTGCAGTATGACCCTATTGTCTAGGAACTCACTGTGCAAAGTGGGAGGTAGCCATCTGAGTAGGGAATTAGAGTAATTAATGAGTATTATGATATCATGCTGTGGCTGCACAGTGATGAGGCACCTAACCCAGTTCAGAGTGATTAGGACAGTTTACTGAAGGAGTTGATGCTTGACTGATTTTGAAAGAAGGAAGAGTTAGGCAGACATAAATTAGTAAATGTAATACAGCATACAAAGGAAGTCAAGGCAAAAATCATCTTAATTGATGCAGGAAAAGCTTTTGACAAAATTCAACATCCTTTCATGGTAAAATCTCTGAAGAAAGTAGAAATACAAGAAATGTACCTCAACATAAAAATATGATAAGTCTATACCAATATTATACTAAATGGGAAAAATCCAAAATAATTTCCTTTATAGTTGGAATGAAACAAGGGTGGCCACTCTCTCCATTCTTATCTAATATAGTACTGGAATTCCTAGCCAAAACAACAAGACATGAGAAAGAAATAAAAAGGGTTTCAAAAAGGAAAGAAAGAAGTCAAATTATCCCTATTTGCAGATGATATGATTCTGTACTCAAAAGACCCTAAAGATTCCACCAAAAACCTACTAGATTTAACAAACACTTTCAACAGGGTAGTGGGATATAAAATCAACATACAAAAAACCAGTAGCTTTTCTATATACCAACAATGAACAGGCTGAGAAATAAATCAGAAAAACATTGCCATTCACAATAGCTTCAAAAAAAAAAAAACCTTGGTATAAGCTTAAACAAAGAAGTGAAAGACCTCTACAATGAAAACTATAATATATTGAAGACAGAAGTCACAGAACCCCAGAAGCTGGAAAACCTCCCATGTTCATAGATTGGCAGAATTAATATAGTGAAGATGGCTATGCTACCGAAAGGAAATCTGCAGGTTCAATATAATGCTCATCAAAACCACAATGCCATTTCTTTTTTTTTATTCATATGTGCATACAATGCTTGGGTCATTTCTCCCCCCTGCCCCCACACCCTCTCTTACCACCCACCCCGCCCCCTCCCTCTCCCCCAACCCCATTGATACCCAGCAGAAACTATTTTGCCCTTATTTCTAATTTTGTTGAAGAGAGAGTATAAGCCATAATAGGAAGGAACAAGGGTTTTTGCTAGTTGAGATAAGGATAGCTATACAGGGAGTTGACTCACATTAATTTCCTGTGCATATATGTTACCTTCTAGGTTAATTCTTTTTGATCTCACCTTTTCTCTAGTTCCTGGTCCCCTTTTCCTATTGGCCTCAGTTGCTTTTAAGGTATCTGCTTTAGTTTCTCTGTGTTGAGGGCAACAAATGCTAACTGATTTTTTAGGTGTCTTACCTATCCTCATATCTCCGTTGTGTGCTCTCGCTTTTATCTTGTGATCAAACTTCCATCACCTTATTGTGTTTGCCCTTGAGCTAATGTCCACATATGAGGGAGAACATACGATTTTTGGTCATTTGGGCCAGACTAACCTCACTCAGAATTATGTTCTCCAATTCCATCCATTTACAAACAAATGATACATTTTGTTCTTCATGGCGGCATAAAATTCCATTGTGTATAAATACCACATTTTCTTAATCCATTCATCAGTAGTGGGGCATCTTGGCTGTTTCCATAACTTGGCTATTGTGAATAGTGCTGTGATAAACATGGGTGTGCAGGTGCCTCTGGAGTAACCTGTGTCACAGTCTTTTGGGTATATACCCAAGAGTGGTATTGCTGGATCAAATGGTAGATCAATGTTTAGCATTTTAAGTAGGTGCCAAATTTTTTTCCAGAGTGATTGTACTAGTTTACATTTCCACCAGCAGTGTAGGAGGGTTCTTTTTCCCCACAACCTCACCAACACCTGTTGTTGGTGGTGTTGCTGATGATGGCTATTCTAACAGGGGTGAGGTGGAATCTTAGTGTGGTTTTAATTTGCATTTCCTTTATTGCTAGAGATGGTGAGCATTTTTTCATGTGTTTTTTTGGCCATTAGAATTTCTTCTTTTGAGAAAGTTCTGTTTAGTTCACTTGCCCATTTCTTTATTGGTTCATTAATTTTGGGAGAATTTAGTTTTTTAAGTTCCCTATATATTCTGGTTATCAGTCCTTTGTCTGATGTGTAGCTGGCAAATATTTTCTCCCACTCTGTGGGTGTTGTCTTCAGTTTAGACACCATTTCTTTTTTTGAGCAGAAGCTTTTTAGTTTTATGAAGTCCCATTTTTCTATGCTATCTCTTATTTGCTGTGCTGCTGGGGTTCCATTGAGAAAGTTCTTTTTTTAAAAAAATTTTTATTGTTTTATTATTCATATGTGCATACAATGCTTGGGTCATTTCTCCTCCCTGCCCCCACCCCCTCACTTAGCACTCACCCTCCCCCTCCTTCTGTCCCCCACCCCCTCGATACCCGGCAGAAACTATTTTGCCCTTATCTCTAATTTTGAAGAGAGAATATAAGCAATAATAGGAAGGAAGAAGGGTTTTTGCTAGTTGTGATAAGGATAGCTATACAAGGAGTTGACTCACATTAATTTCCTGTGCATGTGTGTTACCTTCTAGGTTAATTCTTTTTGATCTAACTTTTTCTCTAGTTCCTGGTCCCCTTCTCCTATTGGCCTCCATTGCTTTTAAGGTATCTGCTTTAGTGAGAAAGTTCTTACCTATACCTACTAATTCCAGAGTATTTCCTACTCTTTCCTGTATCAACTTTAGAGTTTGTGGTCTGATATTTTTTTTTTCATTTTTCTTTTATTATTCATATGTGCATACAAGGCTTGGTTTATTTCTCCCCCCTGCCCCCACCCCCTCCCTTACCACCCACTCCACCCCCTCCCGCTCCCCCCCTCAATACCCAGCAGAAACTATTTTGCCCTTATCTCTAATTTTGTTGTAGAGAGAGTATAAGCAATAATAGGAAGGAACAAGGGGTTTTGCTGGTTGAGATAAGGATAGCTATACAGGGCATTGACTCACATTGATTTCCTGTGCGTGGGTGTTACCTTCTAGGTTAATTCGTTTTAATCTAACCTTTTCTCTAGTTCCTGGTCCCCTTCTCCTATTGGCCTCCATTGCTTTTAAGGTATCTGCTTTAGTGAGAAAGTTCTTACCTATACCTACTAATTCCAGAGTATTTCCTACTCTTTCCTGTATCAACTTTAGAGTTTGTGGTCTGATATTAAGATCCTTGATCCATTTTGAGTTAATCTTGGTATAGGGTGATATACATGGATCTAGTTTCAGTTTTTTGCAGACTGTTAACCAGTTTTCCCAGCAGTTTTTGTTGAAGGGGCTACTTTTTCTCCATCGTATATTTTTAGCACCTTTGTCAAAGACAAGTTGGTTATAGTTGTGTGGCTTCATATCTGGGTCCTCTATTCTGTTCCACTGGTCTTCATGTCTGTTTTTGTGCCAGTACCATACTCTTTTTATTGTTATTGCTATATAATATATTTTGAAGATGGGTATCGTGATACCTCCAGCATTGTTCTTTTGATTGAGTATTGCCTTGGCTATTCTTGGCCTCTGTGTTTCCATATAAATTTAACGGTAGATTTTTCAATCTCTTTAATGAATGTCATTGGAATTTTGATGGGAATTGCATTAAACATGTAGATTACTTTTGGCAGTATAGATATTTTTACTATATTGATTCTACCAATCCATGAGCATGGGAGAGCTCTCCACTTTCTATAGTCTTCCTCAGTATCCTTCTTCAGAAGTTTATAGTTTTCCTTGTAAAGGTTGTTCACATCCTTTGTTATGTTTACACCTAGGTTTTTGATTTTAATTGAGGCTCTTGTAAATGGAATCATTTTCATATATTCTTTTTCAGTTTGTTTGTTATTAGTGTATAGAAATGCTAATGATTTTTCTATGTTAATTTTATATCCTGCTACCTTGCTATAGTGATTGATGGTGTCTAAGACCTTCTGAGTAGAGTTTTTGGGTCTTTAAGGTATAGGATCATGTCATCTGCAAATAGGGATATTTTGACAGTTTCTTTACCTATTTGTATTCCTTTTATTCCTTCTTCTTGCCTAATTGCTCTGGCTAGGAATTCCAGTACTATGTTGAATAGGAGTGGAGATAGTGGGCATCCTTGTCTAGTTCCTGATTTTAGAGGGAATGGTTTCAGTTTTTCTCTGTTAAATATAATGCTGGCTGTACGTTTGTCATATATAGCTTTTATAATGTTGAGGTACTTTCCTTCTATTCCTAGTTTTCTTAGAGATTTTATCATGAGATGGTGTTGGATCTTATCAAAGGCTTTTTCTGCATCTATTGAGATGATCAAGTGGTTTTTGTCTTTACTTTTGTTAATGTGGTTTATTACATTTATTGATTTTCGTATGTTGAACCACCCCTGCATTCCTGGGATGAAGCCTACTTGGTAGTGGTGAATAATCTTTTTGTTGTTTTGTTGAATTCAGTTTGCCATTATTTATTGAGGATTTTTGCACCAATGTTCATTAAGGAGATTGGCCTATAGTTCTCCTTTTTGGAGGTGTCTTTGCCTGGTTTTGGAATAAGTGTAATACTGGTTTCATAAAATGTGTTAGGCAGTTTTCCTTCCATTTCTATTTCATGGAACAGTTTAAGGAAGGTTGGTATCAGTTCTTCTTTAAAGGTTTTCTAGAATTCAGCAGAGAATACATCAGGTCCTGGACTTTTCTTTTTGGGGAGACTCTTGATTGCTTCTTCAATTTCATTTTGTTTTATAGATCTATTCAGGTGATTGATATCCTCTTTGTTCAGTTTTGGATGATCATATGTATCTAGAAATTTGTCCATTTCTTTAAGATTTTCAAATTTATTTGAATATAGGGTCTTGAAGTAGTCTCTGATGATTTCCTGGACTCCATGGTGTTTGTTGTCGTCTCCCCTTTTGCATTCATGATTCTACTAATTTGGTTTTTTTCTCTCCTCATTTGAGTCAGGTTTGCAGGGGTCTGTTGGTCTTTTTTGTTTTTTAAATGAATCAACTTTTTGTTTCATTAGTTCTTTGTTTGGTTTTTTTTGGTTTCTATTTCGTTGATTTCAGCTCTCATTTTTATTATTTCTCTCCTTTTATTTATTTTGGGATTTGCTTGTTCTTGTTTTTCTAGAAGGTTGAGATGTATCATTAGGTCATTGATTTGGAACTTTCAGTCTTTTTAATATATGTACTCATGGCTATAAACTTTCCTCTCTGGACTGCCTTTGCTGTGTCCCATAGGTTCCAGTAAGTTGTGTTTTTATTTTCCTTGACTTCCAGGAACTTTTTAATTTCCTCTTTTATTTCATCAGTGACCCATTGTTCATTAAGTAATGAGTTATTCAGTTTCCAGCTGTTTGCATGGTTGTTGTCTTTACTTTTGTTGTTGAGTTCTACTTTTACTGCATTGTGATCAGATAGTATGTACTGTATAATTTCTATTTTCTTATATTTGCTGAGACTTGCTTTGTGCCCTAGGATATGATCTATTTTGGAGAAGGTTCCATGGGCTGCTGAGAAGAATGTATATTGTGTAGAGTTTGGATGAAATGTTCTGTTCAGATCAAGTAGGTCCATTTGATCTATTGTATATTTTAGATCTTGTATTTGTTTATTGATTTTTTGTTTGGATGACCTATCTATTGATTATAATGTGGTGTTGAAGTCTCCCACAACCACTGTGTTGGAGTTAATATATGGTTTAGGTCTTTCAGGGTATGTTTTATGAAATTGGGTGCGTTGGCTTGGGTGCATATAGGTTGATAATTGTTATTTATTTCCTTTTGGTCTATTTCCCCTTTTATTAGTATGGAATGTCCTTCTTTATCGCATTTGATCAATGTAGGTTTGAAGTCTACTTTGTCAGAGATAAGTGTTGCTACTCCTGCCTGTTTTCGGGGGCCATTGGCTTGGTAAATCTTTTTCCAGCCTTTCATCCTAAGTGTATGCTTATTTCTGTCAGTGAGATGGGTCTCCTGTAAGCAACAAATTGTTGGATCTTCCTTTTTAATCCATTTTGTCAAACAGTGCTTTTTGATGGAGGAATTAAGTCCATTAACATTAAATGTTAGAAGTGATAGGTATGTGGTGATTCCTGTCATTTAGTTGTCTTAGTTGTTTGAGGGTTTGATTGTGTGTACCTAAAATGAGGTTACTCTCTACTTTCTTGCTTTTTCTTTTCCTGTAATTTGGTGCTGCCTGTCTTTTCATAGTTATGTTGGGTTTCACTTTCTATGTGAATAATCCCTTGAAGAATCTCTTGTAGTGGTGGCTTTGTGGTCACATATTGTTTTAGTTTCTGTTTACCATGGAAAACTTTTATTGCTCCATCTATTTTGAATGATAGGTTTGCTGGTTAGAGTATCCTGGGGTTGAAGTTATTTTCATTCAGTGCCCAGAAGATCTATCCCCAAGCTCTTCTTGGTTTTAATGTTTCTGTTGAGAAGTCTGCTGTGATTTTGACGGGTTGACCTTTGTATGTTGTTTGTTTTTTCTCTGTTACAGCCTTCAATATTCTTCCCCTAGTTTCTGAACTTGTTGCTTTAATGATGATATGCCATGGGGTAGTTCTATTTTGATCTGATCTGTTTGTTGTTCTGGAGGCTGCTTGCTTCTGTATGGGAATAGCTTTCTGTAGATTTGGGAAATTTTCAGTTATTATTTTGTTGAATATATTATGCATTCCCTTTGCTTGCACCTCTTCTTCTTCGATGCCCATGATTCTCAGGTTTGGTCTTTTGATTGAGTTGGTGAGTCTTGCATTTTCTTTTCACAAGTGTTGAGTTGTTTGACTAATAGTTCTTCAGTTTTTCCTTTAATTACCATTTCATCTTCTAGTTCTGAGATTCTGTCTTCTGTTTGTTCTATTCTGCTGGATTGGCCTTCCATTTTGTTTTGCAATTCTGTTTTGTTCTTTTTTCTGAGGTTTTTCCATATCCTGGTTCCTTTCTTCTTTAATTTTGTCTATTTTTCTCTTGAGTTCATTTATCTCTTTATTAATCATGTTCTCTGTTTCACTTTGGTGTCTATGCAGTGCTTGTATGGTTTCCTTTATTTCTTCTTTTGCTTTTTCAAATTCTCTATTTTTGTTGTCTTGGAATTTCTTGAGTGTCTCCTGTACATTTTGGTTGACCATATCCAGTATCATCTCTACAAAATTCTCATTGAGTACCTGTAGTATTTCTTCTTTTAGAAGAAAAGGCATTAGAGAGACAGAGAGATGCTTGAAAATAAAAATAAATAAATAAAAATAAAAAAATGAAATTATCTATATCTATATCTATATCTCTCTCTATATATATAATCCCCATGTTCAAATGCAATAGAGTTTCAGTCTTAGTAATTTTGGTGTTCATCCTTCAGCCTCCAGTCCTGGAGATTGTGTCTCAGATATTGTTCGTAGTTGTCTCATCAAAGGGGAAAAATAAAATAAAACAAAACCACACAAAACAAAAAGCCCCCTACAAAGTATCCCAAGTTCAAATGCAATACAGTTTCAGTAAGTTTTTGAGCATGCAGATGTAGTTTGGTTGTTGTCTCATCAAAGGTAGGGCAAAAGAAAAGAAAAAAAAAGGGTTTGGAGACAGTTCTGTGAATGGCTATCTGCTACTGTGGCTCTCCTGCCCACTGCTGTCAGCCTGCTGTTGCTGGAGGATTTATTTATGCAGATCTCAGGAGTGAGCTTAACACTCCCTTGGCCACACTGGCTTTGTTTACTCAGAGTTCTCCTGTACACAATGCCACTGCTACAAGCTTTCCCCTTTCCAAGCACACTGGGGGAGGTGACACTGCACCTGCTTTCTCTGGCCAGCATGTTTGTTTACAGCTCATGTGGGAAGTGGGTCTTCCTCCTTCTCCTGTGGAGTTTTCCTCCCTCTCCACTTTTACAAGCTTTCCCTCTCCTGGTTGCTGGGCATGTGCCAAGGCTCCTGACTTTTCTGGCCTAGCTTGTTTATTTGTAGTTCTGTGAGGGATTCCCTCCTCCCTTCTTCAGCACTCAGGGTGCCCCACTCTCTTTGCTATGTGTTTTTATTGTTCTTATTGCTTATTACTCAGTTTCTCTTTTTTTCCCTGGGTGAGGGTCGGTCTGTCCAGGGTGCTATGCTGATCTGGACTAGGGTTGTCTATGGGAGTACCACATACCACTTAGCTCACCTCATGGTCTGTGTCTTCCCAAGCTATCTGGCACTGGAGTCTGGTGGCAGCCCTGGGGCCCTCCTGGTTTCTCCATTTAACATGAAGTGGAGATGCTCTGCACAGGCTGGAGGTGCAGAGGGGTCAAAGTTTTGCCTCTTCTCGGTGGTTTTGCCTGTAAGGTGTATCTCCAGTGTCTCTCCAAGATTTTACTTTAGGAGGCATGCTTTCTGCTTCCTCCCTCTAGCTGCCATCTTGGAATCTCCACAATGCCATTTCTTCACAGAAAAAGAATAATCAATCCTAAAATTCATATGGAGACATAAAAAGATCTAAATAGTGAAAGCAATCCTGAGGAAAAAAGAGGAACTCTAGAGGTATCACAATGCCAGGCTTCAGTTAAAAAAACAACATGGTACTGATACAAAGACAGATATGAAGACCAATGGAACAGAAGACCCAGCAATACAATCACACAACTACATCCATCTGATCTCTGACAAAGGAACCAAAAACATGCACTGGAGAAAAAGGAGTCTCTTCAAAAACTGGTGCTGTGAGCTGGCAGAGTGGCTCAGGTGGTAGAGCACTTGCCTAACAAGCATGAAACCCTGAGTTCAAACCTTATTACCACCAAAAAAACATGGTCTTGGGACAACAGGCTATCTACATGCAGAGGACTAAAACTAGACCCCTGTCTCTTATCCTGTTTAAAAATCAACCCAGAATGGATCAAAGATCTTGATGTAAGACTGGAAACATTGAAACTACTGCAGGAAAATAGGGAAAACACTGGAAAATGTAGGCATAGGTAATTATTTTCTGAATAGGATTCCAATTGCTCAGGAAATAAGAGCAAGAATTGACCAACAGAACTGCATCAAATTAAAAAGCTTCTGCACATCAAAAGAAACAGTTATCAGAATCAAGAGACAACTCACAGAATTGGAGAAAATCTTCACCAGCTATTCAACAGGTAAGGGACTGATGTCCAGAATATACAAAGAGCCCCAAAAAACTGGACAGCAGAAGAACAAATAATCCAATTAATAAATGGGCAAATGAATTGAACAGACCTCAGAAGAGGAAATACAAATGGCTAATAAATACATGAAGAAATATTCAACATCCTTAGGCATAAAGGAAATGCAAATCAAAACCACACTAAGATTCCACCTTACCCCAGTCAGGTTGACAATCAAGAAAACAATGACAACAAATGCTGGCAAGCATGTAGGGGAGAAAGGAACCTTCCCACACTGTAAGTGGGAATATAAACCAGTGCAACCACTATGGAAATAAGTGTGGAGGTTCCCCCTAACAACTAAAAGTAGGCTCACCTTACAACTCCACCATACCATTCTTGGGCAACATCCAAAGGAGTGAAAATCAATATATGGATAAAATACCTGCATACTCATGTTTATTGCAGCTCTTTTCATACTTGTCAAACTGTGGAAATAGCCAAGGTACTCAGCAACTGATTAATGGATAAAGGAAAACATATATGTATGCATATAAGAAGATATTTTATATGTATATATAATGGAATATTTTACTCAGTCATAATGAAGAATAAAAGTATGTTATTTGCAGGAAAATGGATGAAACTGGAAGTCATCATGATGAGTGAGGTAAGCCATATTCAAAAGGCTAAATATCTCATGTTCTCACTCTTTTGTGGAACCTAGACCTCAAATGATGATGATAATAATAATGGACATGAATGTATGGAGGGCTTTCTGGGGGGGTCATTGGGAGGGGAAGGGGGAAAGTATACTGAGAGGTGAAGAGGTGAAGCATACCAAGAGGTACACTTCATATATACATCTGAAGACAGAATAATGATTATCACCAAACACTGCTTGAAAAAGAGAAGAAGGAGGGGGAATGGAAATATTATGGAGGGAGTGAACTTTTTCAACTGTGCTAAGGTCAGCTATGGGTCTTGCAGAGCCTTTTATATTCTGGGAAGGAAGAGGAAGAATGGTGTTGAAAACAACAATCACCCTTTGGTTCTGATGAGAAGTCTCTTCCTCTTTGGCTGAGACTTAAGCTTTGACAAAAACAAACCACATTTTAATAGGTTTTAAAGGAAGTTTCAGTCAAATGCAAGATGTGTATTCTTACTTTTCTGCCTAAATCTAGGACTGAAAACCATCCCTTAGTGATGATGATAAACCAGGTTTCTCTCTGTGTGTCTCAAGTTACCTTGAAAATTGTCAGGATGTTTGTCTGAGTCTTAGATTATTTAAGAGATTTGCTAGATCTTTTTAAAGAATCTACATTTTTTGTCAACATATTTAAAATAAATTTCCTTAAACCTCCTCATTAAAACATAAACTACAAGAGTGCTCAAATATGGTTTAAATATAATTGATTAATCTTTTCTTTAGCTTATCTTGTACAAGCCATGAATCATGGTTGAACTTAAATGTCACCTGTGGAACAACTATTCTAGGCAAACATTCAACCACTGATCTATGTCTCCAGCCCTTGGAACAACTATTCTAAAAGACACAAAAGTAAGTGGGAACACTCATTTTATTCATGCTCGAATTTGTGGACTTTTAAACACAGAAACTGTAGGGGTAACTGTAACTTTGGGAGTTATCCTGATTGAGTCACTATTGTTACAATATACACAAGAGCAGACCTCTGGGTAGAGTATGCAACAATTTATTTGTTCCTAAAATACTGGGGCTCTTTCATCTATTACCTAGAGTAACTCAGATGACAAGGAAGAAAGCAGTTGTAATAGTCATTTGCAACTTTGAACTTGTGAACCTTACCTTTAAAAATTCCTCTTGTGACATCAGCAAGATGGCAGACTAGAAGCTCCAGGCCCTGATTACTCAAAAGAAACACTAAATAAACAACTAAACCTGACCCACTGAACTTTATAGAAGCTCTGTAAATCAATCAGAGATTGACAACACCAACCAAATCCCTATTCAACAACGAAAGTATTCAAAATGGTACAATATTCTGTGGAATTTTAACACCCTCCCACCCATGATCTCCACCTTGGTGCAGTGCGATTTTCAAAAAGCAGCAGATTAATCCCTAGTTCTGTTACACAAATTGGGGAGATCAGAGCAGACCAAATGTGCAAATTTCTAACCTGCCTAATTGCTGTCCAAGGCTTTGTGTCAGCTAACTCAGAAATTAGAAACTGTCTTGAGACAAATGAAAGTGAAAACACAGCTTACTAAAAGTAGTGGCATATAGTGAAAGCAGTGCTAAAGGAGAATTTTAAGCTCTATTTACATTAAAAGAGAAGAACATTCTTAAATTCATAACCTAGTTATGTGTCTTTTGGAACAGGAATGAAAAGAACAAACTAAACCCAAAGCCAGCAGACGGAAGGAAATGCTAAAGATTAGAGCAGAGATAAGTAAAATGAAGGCTAGAAAAACAATAGCAAAAATACATTTTAAAAATCAACAAAATTACTGGCACAAACACAGACAGGTACACCAATGGAATAGAATAGAAGACCCTGGAAGAAATCCCTGTCTCTTATTCTATACTAATATAAATTCAAAGTGAATCAAAGACCTTAATGTAAGACCTGAACACTGAAACATAAAAGGAAAAACACTGGGAGATATAGATATAAGCAACAACTTCCCAACTAGGACTCCAGTAGCTTGCAAATAAGAACAAGAAATTGGGAAAAGAAAGGATACTGAGCAGTGAAGATGTTCAAACTATGCTACATATATACATATAAAGAGAGCATAATGAAACCCACCAAACACTGTTTGAAGGAGAGGGGAGGAGAGAGTGAGAAATGGAAATATAATAGAGGGATGAACTTGTTCAAAGTACACTGTAACCATATACGGAATTATCACAATGAAAGCAATCATATATGGAATTATCACAATGATAACCCCTCATATTATTAATGTATGCGATTTCAAAACTAAAATAGAATAAAAACCAAAAATTGACAAATGGGGTTGCATCAAATTAAAAAGCTTCTGCCCATCAAAGAAAATAATTTCCAGAATCAAGAGACAACCCACACAATGGAAGAAAATCTTTGCAAGCTAATCATTATATAAAAATTGAAATCCAGAATATATAAAGAGCTTAAAAATTAAACATCAAAAGGACAAATAACCCCACTAATAAATGAGCAATAAAATTGAATTAGACAGTTCTCAAAACAAGTACAAATGGGCAATAAATACCTGAAGAAATGTTCGACATTCTTAGTCATAAAGAAAATGCAAATAAGGCTGGTGGAGTGGCTCAAGAGGTAAAGCACCTGCCTGGCAAGCATGAGGTCCTGACTTCAAACCCCAGGATCGCCAAAAAAAGAAAATGCAAGTAAAAACGACATTGAGATTTCATTTCTTCCCAGTCAGAATGGCTATCATCCAGAAAAAACAACAAATGCTGGTGAGGATGTGGGGGGTGGGGGAAAGGAACCCTTATACACTGTTGATGGGAATGTAAATTAGTCCAGCCAACATGGAAATCAGTATGGAGATTCCTCAAGAAACTAAAAATAGAACTAACATATGATCATTATATACTACTCTTGGGCATATATCCGACATACAGTAGAGATACCTGCATGCCCATGTTTATAGTAGCACTATTTATGATAGCCAAGTTATGGAATCAGCCTAGATGCCCAACAACCAAAGAATGGATAAATCAAATGTGGTACATATATACAAAAGAGTATTATTCATCCATAAAGAAGAAATTATTTTTGAGGAAAATAAATGTAACTGGAGATCAAGTTAAGCAAGATAAGCCAGGCCCAGAAAGTCAAATATTGCTTGTTTTGCTCATATGTGGACTCTAGCTTATTTGATTTTTACAATATGACATGATTGTAAAAGAGGGACCAGTTGGGGTAGGGTGAGGGAGAGTTCTAGCAGGTAGGGAGAGAGGGAAGGAGAATACTACAGAATTATATTATATGTGTGTATGAAAATAATATAATGAAACCCATGTTGTGCTTGGATCAAATCAACCCCACTTATGTTACTCTTTCTTAAGTCCCCTCCTTCTTCCCTCTCCTTTCAAAGTCAAGCCCCAGTACTGCAACAACAACAACAAAAGGATTATATGAAAATAATGTGAATAATTGTATGCCAACAAATTGGATAACCTAGGTGGGAAGAAACAGAAAATGTAAATAGATTCATGATAGTAAGAATATTGAGTCAGTAATCAAAACCTTCCCAACAGAGAAAAACACAGAACCAAATGGATTCATGAGTCAATTCTGCCAAACATTTGAAGAATAAATACCAATCTTCTCAAATTCTTACAAAAAAAGAAGAGATGGGAAAAGTTCCAAACTTATTCTACGAGGTCAGCATTATCTTGTTACCAACATAAGACAAGACACTACAAGAAAACTAAGGTGAATATCCCCTAAGAATATTAATGCAGAATGCTGAACAAAATACTAGCAAACGTAATTCAACAACACACTGCAAAGATTGATTAGATACCAAGAACAAAAAGGATTTATCACTGAGACTCAAGGACAACTCAACATAGGAAAATCAATAAATGAGGTAGACTGTACTAACAAACTGAAGCAAAAATTCACAGTCATCTTAATATATCTGAATCTATTTTATAAATACAACAGTCTTTTATTATTAAAAAACACTCAATAAAATAGGAATGGAAAGACATTACTTCAACATAACAGAGACCATATATAAAAAACCCATAGCTAACATTATTCTTTTTTCTTTTTCTTTACTATTTTTGAGACAGGGTCTCACTATGTAGCCCAGGCTGGCCTGGAACTCATGATCTTCCTGCCTATACCTGCTAAGTGCTGGGATTATAAGTGCACACCATCACATCCAGCTTCACATTCTTCTTTGATATGATGCATTTGGAAGGACACAAGATCACCCATGTAAAATTTTTGTTTAAAATGCATAGTTTGAACCTAATTATGAGAAAACAATTAAACTAATCTAAATTAAGAAAGTCTACAAAATATGGCTTGGAATCCTAAAAAGCACAAATGTCATGAAAGACATCCATTACAAAAAAACAGGGTAACAAAAGGATTGAAAGATAAAGGAGACTAAAGGGATATGATAGCTAAATTCAATGTATAATTCTTGTTTGACTTTGAAATTTAAAAAATCTAGCCAAGAAAATATGGACAATTACTGAAATTTGATATGGTCTTTCTTACATAATATTCTTGAATAAGTGTTAAATGTCCTACGGGTAATGATTATATTGTGATCATGTAGGAAAATTCCTTTAGCTGTAGGAATTAAAGGTAAACTGTTATATCTGCAAATGTATTCTCATGTGTTACAGAAAAAAGTTTATGTGTGTGTGTGTATTGATTTTTATTCTCAATGTTATATTGAGCAAAATTGTGACCATGAACTAGCAAATATTGAACTTGTTTCTGTAGGAAGTATATGCATATCTCACATAAACTACAATCTTAAATCCTAAGAACAACTCATTCTGGTAGATTGTACTTTCTTTATTTGACAAAAAGAAAATGAAGCTCAGAATAAGTGACTTTCCATCCTACTAATAGGTACTGAAGTTGGGATTCAAATTTCTTTAATTTGCCAAAGAGTTAGAGCTTCTTAACCTATAAACCCCTGATCATCATTTCTTGAGAGCTGAAAGCTCAGTTGTGATGTGCACATCAGATGATTCAAACTTTTTGTAGCTCTGCACATGTCCTCTAAGAGCCCGGAAAAGTCAGAAAATATTAACTTATGGTTATAAATAAATTTTAGTGAATAGATACATTCACCAATACAGAATCTGCCATTAATGAAGATCTACTACATACACACACCAAACACAAAGGTTGGCTATTCTTGAAATATTGTTGAATTTTTTTCAAAATACAAAGTAGAAGAAAAAAATAAATAAAGATGTAGTCCTTGAGGAGGAAAATCTTAAAAAGAGTGTTCCTAGGACACTCTTTTGGTAGACTAGGTGGCACCTACTAAATAAGATTTTAAAAGCTCAGGGCAGCCCTCCACTACCACCGTTATCTCTAACCTCCACCCTAATAACATCTTTTTATTTGAATGCCCATTGATGGCATGAACCTTTAAAGAAATCACAGTCTTTCATCCCACAATAACAGATCAGACCTTACCCAACCCATGGAGCTATGATTTTGACTCACTCACAATGAGTGTCTCTGATTAGAATATACTGAGACTTGTTTTAATAGAAAAATTGTAATGAAGTTTGAGGACCCTACAATGATAAAGGACAGGAGGTGGAGGGAACTTACTTCAGATGTTTTAATAATTTCCAATTACTCAAAATAATAAAACATGCAAATTAAGAGAAAGAGTTTTTCCATCGCCTACTACCTAGTTATTCTGGAATTTTCCAAAGGTAGGCAAGGACATTTTAGAAAGGATAAAAACAAATGAGAATCAATTCCTTCCTGTTTTACTGCCAATGACAATAACTTCTCAACAAATTACATAGTGTTCAATTCCTTTAGAAAGATTAGTCTTGGCACTGCACCTTTAATTGAAAATGAAGTCTTTATTAATGGTCCAGTTGGCCTTACTTACTAGAAAAGAAGTTGCCTTTCAAAAATGTAAAGTTCCCTAAAGGGAGCATTAGTGGAAAAACTCTCAGATTTAAGGGAAATTAATATCAAGCTGAAAATTCTGTGAAGGGAATCAGATGATCCTCACATTTTTTCTTAAGAAGTGTACATAGGCAGTACTGGATAAATTGGGTAATTTTGTTTTACTGTATTGCAATGCAGAGAGTGGGGCAAATGGGGCTTCTCATTACTGGCAAATAGTACTTGAGAATGGGGATGAAAAAAGAAGAGCCAAGGAGTGCAGCCTGCCATTATATGTTCTTGTCTTTTGTGAAAGGATACATATAGCAGGAAACGGATTTAAGGTTGGTAGGTAAAACATAAAATGCCAAGTTAAATTTGAATTTTAGATAAACAATAAATATTATTTAACAATGTCCCATGCAATATTTGATACATATTTATAATAAAATAATTATTCTTAGTTTATTATTCTTTATTGTTCTTACTACCATTTGCTATACTTCTTGTTACACAAATTGAGCTACCTGATACTTTGTGGAATCCACTCATTTTTTCCTGTTTTTGTGCCTTTGCTCACACTCTTATTTTTTATTCATTTATTCACATGTGCATACATTGTTGGGGTCATTTCTCCCCCTGCACCCTGTCCCGACTCTCTCCTCCCCCCGCCCCCTTGCTTCCAGGCAGAACCTGTTCTGCACTTTTCCGTTGAAAAGTAGAAATAAGCAATAAGGAAGACAAAGCGTTTTCTGCTAGTTGAGATAAAGACAGCTATACAGAGAGATTCCTAGCATTGCTTTCATGTACGAATGTGTTACAACCCAGGTTGATTCATCTCTAATTGATCTTTACATTGGTTCTTGATCCCCTTCTCGTGTTGACCTCTGTCGCTTTAAGATTTCTGTATTAATTCCTCTGCAGTGGGGACATCAAATGCTTTCATGTTTTGGGTTTTCTATCTAATCCCATACCTCAGTATATGTTCTCCCCTTGTCATGTAACCCAGGTCCTACAGCATTGCTGTATTTGCCCTAGATCTGAAGACCGCATATGAGGGAGAACATATGATTTTTGGTCTTCAGTCTGGCTAACCTTGCTCAGAATGATGTTCTTCAGTTCTATCCATTTACTTGCAAATGATAAGATTTCACTCTTCTTCATGGCTGAGTAAAATTCCATTGTGTATAAATACCACATTTTCTTGATCCACTCGTCAATAGTGGGGCATCTTGGCTGTTTCCATAACTTGGCTATTGTGAATAGCACTGCAATAAACATGTGTGCAGGTGCCTCTGGAGTAACCTGTGTCACATTCCTTTGGGTATATCCCCAGGAGTGGGATTGCTGGATCACATGGCAGATCTATGTTTAGATTTTTAAGAAGCCTCCAAATTTTTTTTTCCAGAGTGGTTGTATCAGCTTGTATTCCCACCACTTTGCTCACAGTCTTTATTTATTATGTCATCCTTTCCATCCCTTTTTTTTTCTTTTCTTGTTTTTTCTTTATTCATATCCTTTTCATCTCTATGCAGTGAAATGTTACCAATCCAGGTACAGTTGTATGCATTAGTAGTATCAGGTACTCAGGAGGCTTGGGGGGCTGGGGGAGGAGGCTTGAGCCCAGGAGTTAGAGGCCAGCCAGGCAACATGACCATGTCAAGAAGAAAAAGACCCCTCTAATGCTCTTTTTCTCATAAAGGCTTATTTAAGCTAGTATGTTTTTCTGATTCCTTAATCAGTTCAAATCAAGATGCCATCTCTTTCTTCTCTGAATCCCCACATCACTTTGCTGGCATCTGTCCCCTATGTAGTAAGATTTGAGGACTTCAAAAAAGACCCCACCCTAAGCTTGAATTTCTACCATTAGCTACTGAGCCTATTGATTAGACTACCCTTCCTTAGAATTCTCTTGTGACATATAAACATATTTATGAAGGATATCTTTCAATCTCTAGCCTTAGGTTCCCTCTCTTTCCAGAAAGGATACATGTGTCATCATGAATGATGACCTTAGTTTAAGTTAGAGCTTAGGGGACACAAGTCACTAAAAAGATAGGAAGAACAACTGAGACATTTACTTATTATATATCTTGTGTCAGGCACTTATGGTCCAAGTGACAGTGATGATGGGCAGGAGTTCTTGAAAAACAAAGCAAACCAACAGTCCCTGTTTTTCAACATAAATGCTAAGGTCTTCACACTCAGCAACTGTTTCACAAGAAGACACCAAGCAATGTAAATTGCATTTAAATAAGATTTAGAATAGACATTAGTGGACATTCTGTCTATTAAAAACAGCAAAAATTCTAGGAGCCAAACTAAATGAAAGAGTGTATCAAGGGGCCTGGGGTGTAGCTTCGTGGTGGAGCACTTGACCCGCATGCACAAGGCCCTGGGATTAATCCCCATCACACAAAAGTATATTGATTGAGCAATCAGATGTTTTGAGAGCTGATTCTCCTTTTCCTTTCCAACTGATCACATTTATGGTAGGCATTCTCATGAGGCCTACTTCTTTGGTTTGCTGTTCTGAGGAAGTGAACTTTTTAAAGTGATAATAGAGGGTACCCCAGATGAAAATCTTTCTGGTGGAAGTTAGAGGTAGGAAAAACATCTTTTTTAAAAAAATTAATTTTTATTAGGATATAGTCATGATACCCAGGGGGGTTCATAGTGACAACTCCAATTAGACTTACATCGTACATTAGTTTACATTGCCCCCATTATTTCTCCCCCTCAGCCCCCTCTCCACCCCACTTAAAGCAATTGAAAGAGGTTTTCTAGTTCTGTTTCATATAGGGATATGAAGTTCATCTACCACATACCATCACCTTAATCTCCTTAGTTCACCCTCCCCCCTCCTATTAGTACCCCAGGCTGCACATACTGTGCCTATTTTACACTCCTGGTTTTCATAATTAATATTTGAGTTGATGTTCAGAGGAGTTTCTCAATGTATACCCTGTGTTGGTGTGCTTTACTTTGGTCTGTTCAGTCCCTTAGAATACTCTCACTAACACATTTACCTCCTACTCCCTGTTTTTCAACATCTTTCAATACACATTCTTATATCCTCTACCTTCACATCTTATGTTATGCGATATTACTGATGCTCTATCATTCTCTTCTCCTTTCCCTCTTTCCCCGAGTTCCATAGAGTAGTTCCACTGTTACAAACATGTTCTACAACTGAGTTTGTATATGATCATGTTTATTTTTGTGTATATGTTTATCTTTGGATCGATCTCCCATGTATGAGAAAAAACAAGCATCTTTTATGTTTCTGATCCTTGCTAACTTCACTTAACATGATTTCCTCCAAAACTATGTTAGGAATTCCAAAACTGTATTGAATAGGAGTGGAGAAAGTGAACATCCTTGTCTCATTCCTGACTTTAAGGGGAACAGTTTCAGTTGTTCTCCATTTAGTATGGTTCTAGGTTTGTCATATATAGCCTTTATTGTGTTGAGGAATGTTTCTTCTATTTTTATTTTCTTCAGAGCTTTTATCATGAAAGGTTGTTAGATTTTGCTAAAGGCTTTTTCTGTGTCTATTTAGAGGATCATGTGGTTTTTGTTCTTGCATCTGTTTATGTACTGTATTACATTTATGGATTTATGTATGTTGAACCATCCTTGCATCCCTGGAATGAAACCAACTTGGCCATGATGTATGATCTTTTTGATGTGTTGTTGAATTCTGTTTGCCAGTATTTTGTTGAGAATATTTGTATCTATATTCTTTAAAGATATTGGTCTATAATTCTCTTTTCTGGTTATGTCTTTACTGGGTTTTGGAGTGAGTGTAACGCTGGTTTCATAGAATGAGTCTGGTAATACTCCTTCCCTTTCTATTTCCTGGAAAAGTTTGAGGAGTATTGGTGTTCTTTTTTAAAAGTTTGGTAAAATTCTGCTGTGAATCCATCAGGCCCTGGGCTCTTCTTTGTATGTAGACTCTTTATTAGTGTTTCAATTTCATTGCATGTAATAGGACTATTTAGGTGGTTAATATCTTCTTGGCTCACTTTTGGTTGGTTGCATGTGTCTAGGAATTTACCTTTTTCATCTAGATTTTCCAGTTTACTTGAACGTAAGTTTTCAAACTATTCTCTAATTATTTTCTAGATTTCATTGGTATTTGTGGTTATGCCCTCTTTTTCATGTCTGATTGTATTAATTTGGGTCTTCTCCCTCCTCTGTTTTGTCATGTTGGCTAAGGGTTTGTTGATCTTGTTAATCTTTTCAAAGAACCAACTTTTTGTTTCATTGATTCTTTGTATAGTTTGTTTGGTTTTGATTTCATTAATCTCGGCCCTGATCTTTGCTATTTCTTACCATCTGCTGGTTTTGGGTTTGGTTTGTTTTTGTTTTTCTAGGAGCTTATGGTGTATCATTAGATGATTTATTTGAGAGGTTTCTGTTTTTTTTTTTTAATATAGGCACTTATAGCTATAATGTTTTCTCTTTGCTGTGTCCCACAGATTCTGGTAGGTGGTATTTTTATTTTCATTGGATTCTAGGAATTTCTTGAATTCTTCCCTTATGAAATTGGTCACCCATTAGTTTTTTAGCAGTGTGTTGTTCAGTTTCCATGTGTTTTAGTATTTTCTGGGGATCTTTTTGTTATTGAGGTCTAGTTTTATTCAGTTGTGATCTGATATGATGCAGGGGGTTATTGTGATTTTCTTGAATTTGCTAAGACTTGTCTTGTGTCTTAAAATATGATCTATTTTGGAGAAAGTTCCATGAGGTACAGAAAACAATGTGTATTGCCTAGTTGTTGGGTGAAATACTTTACAGATTTCAACCATGTCTATTTGGCCTAATGTGTGTAGTATTCTGAAGTTTCTTTGCTGATCTTTTGTCTGGATGATCTATCTATTGGTGACAGTGGAGTATTCAGGTCTCCCACTATCACTGTGTTAGTGTCTATCTGTACTTTCAGGACCATTGGAGTTTTTTAATGTAGATGGGTGCTCCTGTGTTTGGTGCATATATATGTTAAGGATATTTTCTCTTGATGAATTGTTCCATTCATTAAAATGAAGTGACCTTTGTTATCACTTCTGATTTGATATTACTTTGAAGTCTCCTTTGTCAGATGTGAGTATAGCTACTCCTGCTTGTTTATGGGGTCAATTTGCTTGGAAAACTTTTTCCCACCCTTTGACTCTGAGCCACTGTTTATTTTTTTCCAGTTAGATGAGTCTCTTGTAAGCAACATATGGTTGGGTCTTGTTTTTTTAATCCAATTTGCTATTCTTTGTCTCTTGAATGGGGCATTGAGGCCATTTACATTCAGTGATAGTATTGAGAAGTGCCTATTGTTTCTAGTCATTTTTGTTTCCCTGTTGTTTAGCTTTACCTATTATTGGTTTGCTTGCTCAAAAGGGTTTATTCTTTCTTTTTAAAAAAATTATTTATACATTTACTCATATGTGTATACATTGTTTGGGCCACCTCTTCTCCCAATCCCTTGTGAGACAGAGATAGCTATACAGAGATTCTTAGCATTGCTTCAATGCACAAGTGTATTACAGCCCAAATTGGTTCATCTCTACCAGACCTCTTCACTATTTCCCAGTCACCTTCCCATAGTGGCCTCTGTTGGTTTAAGATTACTTAATACTCTTCACTACAGTGGACACATCAAACGCTTTCAAGTTTTAGGTTTCCTTCCCTTTCTATATTCTGCCTGTACACGTTCTCCCCTTAGCATGTGACCCATGTCCAATAATATTACTGCATTTGCTTTAGGTCTATAATTCATATATGAAGGAGAACATATGACTTTTGGCCTTCTGAGCAAGGCTAACTTTGCTTAGGACAATGTTTTCCAGTTTCATCCATTTACTTGTGAATGACAAAATTTCATTCTTTTTTGTGGCTGGGTAAAATTCTATTATGTAGAAATACCACATTTTCATAATCCAATGTTGGTAGTAGGGCATCTTAGCTGTTTCCATAACTTGGCTATTGTGAATAGTGCTGCAATAAACATGGGTGTGCAGGTGCCTTTGGAATAACCTGACTTGCATTCCTTTGATCCTGACTCCCTAGGAGTCTGGATCATATGGCAGATCATTATTTAGTTTTTAAAGAGGCCTCCATATTGTTTTCCAAAGGGGTTGAACTAAAGTATATTCCCACCAGCACTGTATGGGGGTTACTTTTCCCTGAATCTTTGCCAACATTTAGTGTTGATGGTGTTTTTGATGATAACTATTCTAACAGGAGTGAGGTGGAATCTTAGTGTGGTTTTGATTTGCATTTCCTTGATGGCCAGGGATGGTCACCATTTTTTCATGTGTTTTTTTTCTATTTGGATTTCTTCCTTTCAAAAGGTTCTATTTAGTTCAGTTGCCCATTTATTTATGCTCATTGATTTTTGTGGAGTTTAGTTTTTTGAGCTCGCTGTATATTCTAGTTATCAGTCCTTTGTCTGATGTATAGCTAGTGAATATTTTCTCCCACTCTGTGGGTGGTCTCTTAAGTTTAGAGACCATTTCTTTTGTTGTGCAGAAGCTTTTTAATCTCATGGAGTTCCATTTGTCAATCATTTCTCTTAGTTTCTGAGCCACTTGAGTTCTACTGAGGAAGTCCTTGCCCATGCCTATTGCTTCCAGTGTATTCCCTGATCTTTCTTGTACTAACTTCAGTGGTTCAGGTCTGATATTAAAGTCTTAGTCCACTTCAATTTGATACTAGTACAGGGTAATAGGCATGGATCTAGTTTCAGTATTTTGCAGGCAGATATCCACTTTTCCCAGGAACATTTTTAAAGAGGCTGTCTATTCTCCATCATAGGTTTTTGGTGCCTTTGTCAAAAATAAGGTGGCTCTAGATGTGTGGATTCATATCTGGGTCCTCTATTCTGTTCCACTGGTCTTCATATCTGTTTTTTTTTATTCATACGTGCATACAATGTTTGGGTCATTTCTACCTCCTTCCCCCACTCCCTCCTTATCCCCCCACCCCCTAACTCATCCCCCACCCCCTTGCTACCCTGCAGAAACTATTTTGCCTTATCTCTAATTTTGTTGAAGAGAGAGTATAAGCAATAATGGGAAGAACCAAGGGTTTTTGCTAGTTGAGATAAGGATAGCTATACAGCGAGTTGACTCGCATTGATTTCCTGTGCATGTGTGTACCTTCTAAAATAATTCTTCTTGATCTAAACTTTTCTCTAGTTCCTGGTCCCCTTCTCCTATTGGCCTCAGTTGCTTTAAAGTATCTGCTTTAGTTTCTCTGCTTTGAGGGTGACAAATGCTATCTAGTTATTTAGGTATCTTACCTATCCTCATACCTCCCATGTGTGCTCTCGTTTTATCATGTGATCAAAGTCCAATGCTCTTGTTGTGTTTGCCCTTGATCTAATAACCACATATGCAGGAGAACATATGATTTTTGGTCTTTTGGACCAGGCTAAACACACTGAGAGTGATGTTCTCCAGTTCCATCCATTTACCAGCAAATGATAACATTTCATTCTTTTTCATGGTTGCATAAAATTCCATTGTGTATGAATACCACATTTTCTTAATCCATTCGACAGTAGTGGGGCATCTTGGCTGTTTCCATAACTTGGCTATTGTGAATACTGCTGCAATAAACATGGGTGTGCAGGTGCCTCTGGAGTAACTTGTGTCACATTCTTTTGGGTATATCCCTAAGAGTGGTATTGCTGGATCATATGGTAGATCAATGTTTAGCTTTTAAGTAGCCTCCAAATTTTTTTCCAGAGTGGTTGTAATAGTTTACCCTCCCACCAGCAGTGTAAGAGGATTCCTTTTTCCCTGCATCCTCGCCAACACCTGTTGTTAGTGTCATTGCTAATGATGGCTATTCTAACAGGGGTGAGGTGGAATCTTAGTGTGGTTTTAATTTGCATTTCCTTTATTGCTAGAAATGGTGAGCATTTTTTCATGTGTTTTTTGACCATTTGAAATTCTTCTTTTGAGAAAGTTCTGTTTAGTTCAAATGCCCATTTCTTTATTGGTTCATTAATTTTGGGAGAATTTAGTTTTTTAAGTTCCCTATATATTCTGGTTATCAGTCCTTTGTCTGATGTGTAGCTGGCAAAAATTTTCTCCCAGTCTGTGGGTGTTCTCTTCAGTTTAGAGACCATTTCTTTTGTTGAGCAGAAGTGTTTTAGTTTTATGAAGTCTCATTTATCTATGCTATCTCTTAGTTGCTGTGCTGCTGGGGTTCCATTGAGAAAGTTCTTAACTACACATATGAATTCCATAGTATTTCCTATTCTTTCTTGTATCAGTTTTAGAGTTTTGAGTCTGATATTGAGATCCTTGATCCATTTTACATTAATATTGGTATAGGGTAATATACATGGATCTAGTTTCAGTTTTTTGCAGACTGCTAACCAGTTTTCCCAGCAGTTTTTGTTGAAGAGGCTCTCTTTTCTCCATCGTATATTTTTAGCACCTTTGTCAAAGACAAGTTGGTTATACTTGTGTGGCTTCATATCTGGGTCCTCTATTCTGTTCCACTGGTCTTCATGTCTGTTTTTGTGCCAGTACCATGCTGTTTTTGTTGTTATTGCTTTGTAATATAGTTTGAAGTCAGGTATTGTGATACCTCCAGCATTGTTCTTTTGACTGAGTATTGCCTTGGCTATAAATTTATAAATTTAATGGTAGATTTTTCAATCTCTTTAATGAATGTCATTGGAATTTTGATGGGAATTGCATTAAGCATGTAGATTACTTTTGAGAGTATAGATATTTTTACTATGTTGATTTTACCAATCCATGAGCATGGGAGATCTCTCCACTTTCTATAGTCTTCTTCAATCTCTTTCTTCAGAAGTTTATATTTTTCCTTGTAAATGTCGTTCACATCCTTTGCTAGGTTTACACCTAGGTATTTGATTTTTTTTGAGGCTATTGTAAATGGAATTGTTTTCATATATTCTTTCTCAGTTTGTTCATTATTAGTGTATAGAAATGTTAATGATTTTTCTATGTTGCTTTTATATCCTGCTACCTGGCTATAGCTCTTGATGGTGTCCAGGAGCTTTTGAGTAGAGTTTTTTGGGTCTTTGAGGTATAGGATCATGTCATCTGCAAATAGGGATATTTTGACAGTTTCTTTACCTATTTGTATTCCTTTTATTCCTTCTTGCCTAATTGCTCTGGCTAGAAATTCCAGGACTAGTTAAATAGGAGTGGAGATAGTGGGCATCCTTGTCTAGTTCCTATTTAGAGGGAATGGTTTCAGTTTTTCTCCGTTAAGTATAATGCTGGCTGTAGGTTTGTCATATATAGCTTTTATAATGTTGAGGTACTTTCCTTCTATTCCTAATTTTCTTAGAGCTTTTCTCAGGAAATGGTGTTGGATCTTATCAAAGGTTTTTTCTGCATCTACTGAGATGATCAAGTGCTTTTTGTCTTTGCTTCTGTTATGTTGGGTTTCACTTTCTGTGTGCAGGATCCCTTGAAGAATCTTTTGTAATGGTGGCTCTGTGGTCACATATTGTTTTAGTTTCTGTGTATCATGGAAGACTTTGTTGCTCCATCTATTTTGAATGATAGTTTTGCTGGGTAGAGTATCCTGGGGTTGAAGTTATTTTCATTCAGTGCCCGGAAGATCTCACCCCATGCTCTTCTTGCTTTTAATGTTTCTGTTGAGAAGTCTGCTGTGATTTTGATGGATTTACCTTTGTATGTTATTTGTTTCTTCTCTCTTACAGCCTTCAATATTCTTTTTTGGGTCTCTGTATTTGTTGTTTTAATCATAACATGCCGTGGGGTAGATCTATTTTGATCTGGTCTGTTTAGTGTTCTGGAGGTTTCCTGTACATTGATGGGCATAGTTTTCTCTAGATTTGGGAAATTTTCTGTTATTATTTTAGTGAATATTTTACGCATTCCTTTTGCTTGCACCTCTTCTCCTTCTTCAATGCCCATGATTCTCAGGTTTGGTCTTTTGATGGAGTCAGTGAGTTCTTGCATTTTTTTCCCAAAGGTCTTGAGTTGTTTAACTAATTGTTCTTTGGTTTTTCCTTTAATTAACATTTCATCTTTGAGTTCTGAGATTCTGTCTTCTGCTTGTTCTATTCTGGTGGATTGGCCTTCCATTTTGTTTTGCATTTCTGTTTCGTTCTTTTTTCTGAGGTTTTCCATAACCTGGGTCCTTTCCTCTTTAATTTGTCTATTTTTGTCTTGAGTTCATTTATCTCTTTATTAATTGTGTTCTCTGTTTCACTTTGGTGTTTATACAGTGCTTGTATGGTTTCCTTTATTTCTTCTTTTGCTTTTTCAAGTTCTCTATTTTTGTTGGCTTGGAATTTCTTGAGTGTCTCCTGTACATTTTGGTTGACCCTATCCAGTATCATCTCTATAAAATTCTCATTGATTATCTGTAGTATTTCTTCTTTTAGATTATTGTTGTGGGCTTATTGGGTTTTTTGGCATAGTTTATCTTCATTTTATTGGAGTCTGGATCTGAGTATCTGTTTTCTTCATTTCCCTCTGGTTGCTGTACTAATTTTTTGCTGTGGGGAAACTGGTTTCCCTGTCTTTTCTGTCTTCCCGTCATTGCCCTTGCTGTTGTTATTGTCCATGTACTGTGTGCAATTAAGTATTTTCTAGCTTGTAATAACAACACTGATGATATTTAGAATGGAAGGGTGAGAGGAGATGGAAAGCAAAGAAGTTAAAGAAAAAAGAAAAACAAATAAACAAGTATAAAAAACAAAACAAAGAAACAAACAAAAAAGTTTCAAAGATATAAACAGGTAGAGATAGTGTACTAATCAACAGTAAGCTGAACAGGCATTTGAGAGACAGAGAGAGGATTGAAAAAAAATCTCCAAGTTCAAATTCAATAAAGTTTCAGTCTTAATAATTTTGGTGTTTGTTCCTCAGCCTCCAATCCTGGAGATGGTGTCTCAGAAGTAGTTCTGTCATTGTGTCATCAAAGGGGAAAAAAACCAAACCAAACCAAACAAAACAAAATAACACAAAACAAAAAAAAACCACTAATTGTCCCAAGTTCAAATTCAATACAGTTTCAGTAAGTTTTTCAGCATGCAGGTGTAGTTTGGTTGTTGTCTCATCAAAGGAAAAGAGAAAAAAAAAGAGTCTGGATACAGTTCTGTGAATGGCTATCTGAGGCTGTGTCTCACCTGCCCACTTCTGTCAGCCTGCTCTTGCTGGAGGCTTTATTTATGCAGATCTCAAGAGTCAGCTTAACACTCACCTAGCCCCGCAGGCTTTGCTTGCTTAGAGTTCTCTGGGGCACGACCACCACTGCTACAAGCGTTCCCCTTTCCAAGCACCCTGGGGGAGGTGACACTGAACCAGCTTTCTCAGGCCTGCTTGTTTATTTACAGTTCACATAGGAAGTTGGTCTTACCCCCTCTCCTGTGGACTTTTCCTCCCACTGCCACTTTTACAAACTTTCCCACTCCTGATTGCTGGGTGTGTGCCGCCCCTCCTGCCTTCTCCAGCTGGCTTGTTTATTTACAGCTCGCATGGGAAGTGGGTCTTCCCCCCTCTCCTGTGGACTTTTCTTCCCACCGCCACTTTTACAAGCTTTCCTGCTCCTCGTTGCTGGCTTGTTGTGAGGGATTTCCCCTCCCTGCATCTTTGGGGCTCAGGGGGCCTCACCCTCTTTGCTACATGTCTTTTTTGTTGTTATTGCTTATTATTCAGTTTTTCTTTTCTTTTTTCCCTGGGTGGGGGTCAGTCTGTCCAGGGGGCTATGCTGATCTGGCCCAGGGTTGTCTGTGGGAGTACCGTGTGCCGCTTAGCTCACCTTGTTGACTACGTCTTCTCAAGCTGTCTGGGCTCTGCCATCTGGTGGTGGCACGGGAGCCCTCCTGGTTTCTCCATTTAATGTGAAGTGGAGATGCTATGCGCAGGCTGGGGGTGTGGAGGAGTCAATGTTTTGCCTCTTCTAGGTGGTTTTTCCTGTAAGGTGTATCTCCAGTATCTCTCCATGATTTTACTTTAGGAGGCGCACTTTCTGCTTCTTCCCTCTAGCCACCATCTTGGAATCTCCTCTCTGTTTTTTTGCCAGTACCATTCTACATTTTTGCTATGGCTCTGTAATATAGTTTGAAGTCGAGTATTGTGATACCTCTGGCATTGTTCTTTTTGCTGAGTATTGCCTTGGGTATTCATGGTCTCTTGTGTTTCCAATGAACTTGAGGGTAGATTTTTCAATCTCTGTGATGAACATAATTGGGTTTTTCATGGGAGTTGCATTGAACATGTAGATTGTTTTTGGTAGTATAGCCATTTTTACTTTGTTGATTCTACCAATCCATGGGAGATCTTCCACCTTCTGTAGTCTTCCTCACTCTCTTTCTTCAGAGGTTTGTAGTTTTCCTTTAGAGGTCATTGACATCTTTTGTTAAGTTTACTCCTAGGTATTTGATTTCATGAGACTATTGTAAATAGAATTGTTTCCATATATTCTTTCTCAATTTGTTCATTGTTGGTGTACAGAAAGTTACTGATGTTTGTAAGTTGATTTTGTATACTGCTTCATTGCTGAAGCTGTTTATGGTGTATAGGAGTTTTAGGGCAGGGGTTTTTGGGTCTTTTAGGTATAGAATCATCTTGTGTGCAAAAAGGGATATTTTGACTGTTTCTTTACCTATTTGTATTCCTTTTATTACTTTTTCTTGCCTTATTGCTCTTGCTAGGAATTCCTAGTTGAATAGGAGTGGGGAGAGTGGGCACCCTTGACTTGCTCCTGATTTTAGGAGAAATGGTTTCAATTTTTCTCCATTAACTATGATGTTAGCTATAGGTTTGTCATATGTAGTCTTTATAATGTTGAGGTACATTCCTTCTATTCCTAGTTTTCTTAGAGCTTTTATCATGAAGTTGGTTGAATCTTATCAATGGCTTTTTCTGCATTTATTAAGATGATCAAGTGGATTTTGTCTTTGCTTCTATTAATGTGCTGTATTACATTTATTGATTTGTATATGTTGAACCATCCCTGCATCCATGGGATGAAGCCAACTTGATCATGGTGAATGATCTTTCTGCTGTGTTGTTGGATTTGGTTTGCCATTGTTTTATTGAGGATTTTTGCAACAATGTTCATTAAGGAGATTGGCCTATAGTTCTCCTTTTTGGAGGTGTGTTTGTCTAGTTTTGGGATGAGTGTAATACTGCCTTCATAGAATGACTTAGGTAGTGTTCCTTCCCTTTCTGTTTCGTGAATAGCATAAGGAGAGTTGGTATTAGTTCTTCTTTAAAGGCCTGATAGAGTTCAGCAGAGAATTTGTCAGGCCCTGGACTTTTCTTTTTTAGGAGACTCTATTGTTGCCCCAATTTCATTTTGTGTTATAGATCTGTTTAGGTGGTTAATATCCTCTTGGTCAGTTTTGGATGGTCATCAGTATCTAGAAAGTAGTCAACTTCAGAATTTTCAAATTTATTAGAATACAGGTTCTCAAAGTAGTTTCTAATGATTCTCACATTTCCTTGGTGTTTTTTATACTCCTTTTCATTTCTGATTTTACTGATTTGGGTCTTTTCCCTCCTCATTTTAGTGAAATTTGCCAGGGGCTTGTCAATCTTGTTTGTTTTTTCAAAGAATCAGCTTTTTGTTTCATTGATTCTTTGTGTGGATTTTTTTGTTTCTAATTCATTGACTTCAGCCCTTATTTTTATTATTTCACTCCTTCTGCTTGTTTTGGGTTTTGATTGTTGTTGTTTTACTAGGAGTTTGAGATGTAGCATTAGGTCATTTATTTGAAATCTTTCCATCCTTCTAATATATGCACTCATGGTTATAAACCTTCCTCTTAGGACTGCCATTGCTGTGTCCCATAGGGTCTGCTAGGTTGTGCTTTCATTTTCATTAACTTCCAGGAAACTTTTAATTTCCTCTTTTATTTAATCTATCACCCACTGATCATTGAGCAATGTGTTATTCAGCTTCTAATTGTTTGCATATTTTCTGAAGCTGTTTTTTTGAGTTCTAATTTTAATGCATTTGGACCAGATAGAATGCATGGGATTATTTCTATATTCTTATATTTGCTGAGGTTTACTTTGTGCCCTAAGATATGATGTATTTTGGAGACACTCTGTTGTCTCAGTGTCTCCGTGTGCTGTGTGGATGTTGGATGAAATATTCAGTAGACATCTGTTAGGTCTATTTTATCTATGGTGTGATTTAGTTCTAGAATTTCTTTTTTTTTAAGTTAACCAACTTTAATTTCTACTAGATCATCTGGGAATCTTCTTTTTGTTTGGGTCATTTCTCCACCCTCCCCCCCTCCCCACCTTCTCCTCCTCCCCTCCTCCTCAGTTTCAGACATGTCCCGTTCTGCCCTTGTGACTAATTTTGTTCAAGAAAAAACATAAGCATAATAAGAAAGACAAAGTGTTTTTGCTAGTTGAGTTAAGGATAGCTATACAGAAAGATTCCTACTATTGCTCTCATGTATCCATGTGTTACATCCCATGTTGATTCAACTCTAACTGATCTTTACATTGGTTCCTGATCCCCTGCTAGTGATAACTTGTCATTTTAAGGTTTCTGTATTAGTTCCTCAGGAGTGGGGATACTGAACAGTTTCATGTTTTGGGTTTTTTACCTATTTCTCTATCTCCCATATGTGCTCTACCCTTTTCTTGTGATCCAAGTCCAACAACATTGCTGCATTTGCCCCAGATCTAAAGTCCACATATGAGGGAGAACATACAGATTTTGGGCTTCTGAGCCTGGCTGACCTCGCTCAGAATGATGTTCTTGAGTTCCATCCATGTACCTGAAAATAATAAGATTTCATTTTTCTTCATGGCTGAGTAAAAAATTTCTTTATTGATTTTTTTGTTTTGATGACCTAGCTATTGGTGATAGGGGTGTATTAAAGTCTCCCACTAACACTATGTTGGAGTCTGCATGTGCTTTTAGGTTCTTAGTGTGTGCTTGATGAAATTGGTTGCACTGACATTGGGGGCATATAGGTTGATAATTGTTATTTCCTATTGATATATTGCACCTTTTGTTAGTATGAAGTGTCTTTCTTTATCTCATTTCTTCAATGTAAGTTTGAAATCTACTTTGTCTGATACTCCTGCCTGTTTTCAGGGGCCATTGGCTTGGTAAATCTTCTTCCAGCCTTTCAGCCTAAGTCAGTGTTTGTTTCTGTCAATGAGAGGGAACTCCTGTAAACAGCACATTGTTGGATCTTCCTTCTTAATCCATTTGCCAAATGGGGGAGTTGAGTCCATTGACATTCAATGTTAATATTGATAGTATGTTGTGATTCTTGCCATTTAGTTGTTTTTATTGTTTAAGGGTCTGATTGTGTGCAGGTGAATCAGTGCTATTCTCTGATTACTTGTCTTTTCTTCTCCTGTGGTTTGATACTTCCCATCTTCTCATCATCTTATTTGCTTTCATCTTCTGTGTGGAGAATTCCTCAGAGAACCTTCTGTAGTAATGACTTGGTGGTCATATATTGTTTTAGTTTCTGCTTATTGTGGAAGACTTTTATTGTTCTGTCAATTTGGAATGATAGTTTTGCTGAGTAGAGTATTATAGTGTTGAAGTTATTTTCATTCAGTGCCTGAAATACCTCACTCCATGCCCTTCTTGTTTTAAGGTTTCCTTTGAGAAATCTGCTGTGATTTTTCTGGGTCTACCTTTATATGTTATTTGTTTATTCTCTTACAGACTTCAGTATTCTTTCTCTATTCTCTGTGCTTGTTTTGATGATAATACGCTGTTGGGAGTTTCTATTTTGGTCAAGTCTGTTTGATGTCTTTGAGGCTTCCTGTATCTGAATTGGCAAAACTTTCTTGTGATTTGGGGAATTTTCTGTTATTATTTTATTGACTGTATTACAAATCCCTTTTGCTTGGACCTCTTCTCCTTCTTCAATATCCAAGATTCTCAAGTCTGGTCTTTTGAAGAAGTCAGTAAGTTCTTGCATATTCCTTTCACAGCTCTTGAGTTGTTTGACTAACATTTCTTCAGTTTTTTCTTTAATTTCTATTTTATCTTCTAGTTCTGAGATTCTGTCTTCCACTTGTTCTAGTCTGCTGAAGTGGCATTCCACTGTGTTTTGTATTTCTGCTTGATTCTTTTTCCTGAGGTTTTCCATATCTTGGGTCACCTCCTCTTTAATAGTTTTTATTTTCATCTTTAACTAATTTATCTCTCTATTAATAGTGTCCTGTATTTCACTTTGGTGTTTGTTTAGGTTGCCTAAGCATTCATTTATTTGTGTCTGTGTCTTCTCATGTTCTTTATTTTGAGTGTCTTGAAATTTCTTGAGTGCATCTTGTTCATTTTGGTTAACCATGTCTAGTATCCTCTTCATGAAATTCTCAGTGATTTCTTGCAAGATTTCTTCTTTGAGGATGTTTATGTGGGCATTACTGAGTCATTTATCATTGTTTTGTTGGGGTCTCATTCATCATTGTTTTGTTGGGATCAGGAACTGGGTATCCATTTTCTTCATTTCCCTATGAATCCTGTATTGAATCATTTTTTGGAGGAGAGTGGTTTCCATTCCTTCTTCTTCTTCCCATCACTCCACTTGGTGCTCTGCCACTATGTTCTTGATAGTCTAGTTGGTGATTTTAAATGCCTGTTTTCTTTCACTGAATTTAATTTTTGTGTTGTGACTGCCTTGGTTGTTAGCTAGGTGGTGTGTTATTTCTGTCCCTGGCCTGGAGGTGTAATTTGGCAATAACTAAATCACAGGTTCAATGCCCAATTAGTTGTTTATATATTATGTAGAAGACTCCTTGGTGTTGTCATTTATAAACATTGGGGTTTGGGGTTTAATACTTGTTGGGAAATTGGTTAGGATGGCACTAAAAAGAGAGGCAGGAAGTGAGGTGGGTGAATAGGGGAAGTAATGTGGGGACTACTGGGTTTTGTGACTCTTGTGTGTGTTTGGATGTATTTCTGTTGTAGTGTAGGGTGCTTATGTCAGGGATTGTGGGAGGTTGGTATTGTGTAAAGTTGGTACAGTAGGTTGGTCAGTAGGTGGTTAGTGTGTAGAAGGGAGGGGTAGTCTGGTGACAGGTTTGAGGAGTATGGGAGGCAGAAGTGAAAGCAGGGAAAGAGAGTGGATGAGAAGGCGCAGAAAGAGTAGTTGGGAAGGAGAGCAATGGATTGTAGCACAAGAGAAGGAGGGAACATGAAGTGTGTGAGGTTAGGGATGAGAAGATAGTGATGGTGAAGTTGATAGTACAGAAAGAAAAACAGAAGATAGGAATAAAAATAAAAATAAAACCCCTACAATAATATAACAAACAAACAAAACAAAATTTAAAAAATCCCACAATAATAATAAAAAACCCCACCAGGTTCAGGAACAATAGAATTTCAGTATTAGTTTAAGTTCTGGAGTTATTTCTCCAGCATCCAGTCCTGGTATTGGCATATAAGCAGAAACTCTGACATGGTCTCACCAGGTGACTGGCTTATGAGTTTTGTTCTTCTCTCTACCAGTTTAAATGAAATTATGAGGTGAGGTAGGTTTGCTAGATCATGCAAGGAGGTCAGAGCTATTGTTTTCCCCAGCTGACAGCTGTATTATTCTTAGGCTGTAGCTGTTTGGTCAGCTCCCCTCCCCCACAGAGGTGGGGGAGTTCAGTTCTGAATGCTTCCCTCTGCTTCAGGAGGTCAGCTCTGCAATCCACTACCTGTTCTGCTTTGGGATGTGACTGGTTGCTGTGTTTGTTCACTGAGAATTTGGTGCTGAAAGTTTATTTCTTTGCCCTGTGCCCTTTCTCCACATCATTCCACCTATCCCCTCTGCTGTCCATGTTTGAGTACAATTCACTGTTCAGTTTTGCAGGGCAATTCGGTTTTGAACTCAGGGCCTCAGGCCTTCCAGACAGGCATTCTATCATGTGAGCCACTCCACCAGCTGGCAGTTTAGTTTTGAATGCTGCTCTCTGGCTCAGGAGATCAGCTCTGTGGTCCACTACCTGCCCTGATTTGGGAGGTGGCTTGTTGCCTGCCCTTGTTCTCAGCCTTCCCTGCCTTTCCTGTTTGCTCACTGAGAGTTTGTGTTGAGGGTTTATTTCCTTGCTCCAACCCCCTTCTCTGGTGCAGGTTCTGTGTTCCACCCACCCCTCCACTGTCCGTGTTTGATTACAGTTCTCTGTTTGTTTTTCAGTTTTGTTGGGGGGGGGAACCAGTCTGCCCAGGGGCTGTGCTAGTATATTTTCCTGGGGGTGGGTAAGGGAGTCTTGCATGGTGCATGGTGCTCACTTGTTCTTTCTGTCAATTCATGCTCAGACAGGTTTGCAGCTGGTGGCGATGGGAAGAAATGGTGCCAACTTCTCGTGGCGTGGGGAAGCTTTCCATGGCCCAGGGGTTCAAGATGTTACAGAGTTTGATTCCGGTTGATGCTCTATTTCCACTTGATGGAGGAAGGAGAAGAGAAAGAAATTTTTTTTAAAAAGGGGAGAGAGAAAATGCCATGGGGGAGGAGTTTCACTGGGTTGGACCTGCCTTGCTGTCTGTGTCATGGGTCGCAGCTGTTAATTGCAATTAGAAGCTGATTTGAGGGTCAGTCTTTGAATTTTTTTTCTGCATCTAATGTGATGGCAGTTATTATTTTGGCTAGAAGCAGTCAGAATTACCTGTGTGGCTCCAATGTCTCAGGGAGGCTTTTGGAATCATGGAGCTTAGACTTTCTGTTTCTGTACCTTAGTCACCATCTTGGATGTGGTTTATTGTTTCTTGAGTCCACCTGTCTCACTCTAGTTTTTTCTTCTATATGTAAAATTACTTTAAGTATCTTATGTAGTGCTGGTTTGGTGGTCACAAATTCCTTTAGCTTTTCCTTGTTGTCAAAGGTTTTATTTTCTTCTTCAATTAGGAAGGATAGTTTTGCTGGGTAGACTAGTCTGGGTTCACAGTTGTTTTCTTTTAGGGCCTGGATTATATCTTTCTTTGACCTTCTTGTGTTTAAAGTTTGAGTTGAGAAATCTGCTATTATTCTAATGGGTTTGCCTTTATATGTGACTTGTCTTTTCTATTTTGCAGCTTTCAGAATTCTTTCTTTGTTCTGTGTGCTGAATGTTTTAATTATGATGTGTCTGGGGGTTTCCTCTTTTGGTCCTGATGGTTTGGTGTTCTGTAAGCTTCCTGTACCTAGGTGGCTGTATCTTTCTTGAGGTTAGGGAATTTTTCTGCTATTATTCTATTGAATAGGTTGCTAATGCCTTTTGTTTGTATCTCCTCTCCTTCTTCTACACCCATAATTCATAGGTTTGGTCTTTTCATTGTGTCTCATTCATTTTTTCTTAGCATTTTTTAATGATCTAATTCCTCTACTCTGTCGTCAGTTCTTGATACTCTATTTTCTGCTTGCTATACTCTGTTCACAAAGCTTTTCATTGTGGTATTTATTTGGGATGTTGAGTTGTTTATTTCAGATTGATTGTTTTTCAGGATTTCCATATCTTTATTGATTTCCTCTTTCATATCCTGGATAGTTCATTTAATTTCATTCATCTGTTTGTTTGTATTTTCTTTGAGCTCATTTCATTGTTTGTTCATGTTCTCTTTGAAGTCAAATACTAAGCTTTGTGTATCTTCTTTGAGGTTGTTAATCATTTTTCCTGTTGTTTTTGGAATTCATTATTTGATAGCTCTTCCTCTACACAGGTGTTTGGATCTTTAGTAGTGGAACTGGCTTTTGATGGAGAGCTGCTGTCTTGCTGTTTCATTCTACATTGAGATTTATGCATCTGGAGTTGGTTTTGGTTATGGTTTTAATCTCTTGTGCTCCTGTAGTTGGTGTTTTGAGGTTTTTTTTCCTCCTGGAGCTCCAGCAGTGTTCCTCAGACAGAGGTATGCTGGATAAGTTACCACTTGCAGGGTTCTTGTTGTGGTGCCAATTGCCTCAGTGAGGGGGCTGGAGTTCCCACTCTTTGATAGGGGCATAGGGGCTCTCCTGCAGCTGCAATAGTGGGTCTCTGTGCACTCTAGGGGGTAAGCCTTCTAGCAACAGCAAGGTAGTGGATTGCCACTCAGTGGAGGAGCTGGGATTCCAGGTCTTGGACCAGAGAGATGTGACTCTTCTGCAGTGAGGTGCAGTGCTGGGCTTCTGTGTGCCTTGGGGGAGCAGGGCTTCTGGTGCTGCCTGCAGAGTAGCAGGTTTTAGCTTTCTTCCCTTCAGTGGGGAATCTGGGGTTCTTGCTCTTTGATGGGGAAGAAAAGGCTCTCTTGCTGTCAGGGACAGTGAGGAGTACTGGATCTCCATGTTCTGTGGGGAGGGAAGACTCCTGGCACCTGAAGTTTAGCCAGGCCCAGAGCCTAGTGTTCACTTGGGTGTATGGTAGCAGGCCCCTGGCACTGTGTAGTAAGATGAAGGTACCTGTGAGGCAATAATGCTGGTAGGCTTGAATTATGTGGTGCCCACTAGGCAGCAGTGGCCCTGGGGTTTACTTCCATTGGGGCATGGACTTCCAGGAAACATGGTAGCTGCTGCTGGCTTAGGAGAACAAAGTCTGCAGGCAGTGGGCATTCCAGGGCCTGATTTCCCACATGGGTCTCAAGGAGTGCAGTTCCTTGGGACTGCTGCCCACTCGGGAGAACTGAGCCAGTAGGCAGCAGGAGTTTTGGGGCCCCATCTCCTGCATGGGCTTCTGGAAGCAGAGTCTTGTGGCTCTGCCACTGGCTTAGGAGAACAAAGCCTGCATGCAGCCAGAGTTCTGGAACCTGAGCTCAGTTCTGTGGAACTGTTGCTAGGGGAGCCAAGCCTGCTGGCTTGCACCTTCTATTACCCATGGAGCAATGGGAGCCATGGGACCTTCTTACACAGGGGCATTGTTTTCCGTGGCATTTCAGAGTGAAAGTAGTTGTGTATTATTGGAGAGTGTGGAGCTCTGAGTGCCCATGTGTGCCAGGATGCAGGACTTACCACCAAGTAATGGAGCCTGGAGCTGCATGCTGACTTCAGGGGCGGGGGATCTGGAGTGCTGAGCTGCAGGTTGTTCTTCCTATTCTTCATGTGGCTAGTTGTTTATTTGTGGGTTCAGAGAGGGTTTTGCTTCTTACTGATTATAGGACCCTACAGGTGCCTTTTGGGGTTCTTTGATCTTCCTTTTTTGGGATAGTTGGTTGCCACTAAGCTACAAGAATGTAGGAATGTCAACAATCCACCAACTTAATCTGCTCATCACTGAGATGGAGATAGTTATGAAGAACCTCCCAAGAAAGAAAAGCACATATTCTGATGGATTCACTGCTGAATTCTACCAGACACATTTACACATCTGGTGATCTGATGTTTTGGAGAATTTTCCACAAACTTTGGCCCAATAAATTTTGAACTGTTTTCCCCTTTATTTCAACACAGTTACAGTGCCTGAAACTGATGTGGAAGTGCTTTCCTACTTCCTCATACGAGTGTCCTTCCTGGGCAGCTGGGAGTTTCTGCTAAAGCCTTCAGATGGAAGCAACCCAATGTTCTCTGCTTAGGTTCCACTTTGTCCTGATCTCTTCTGGGACAAGTTTCTCCAGTTCATTATTTCAGTCTTCCTGGTTCAGGATCCCTATATAGCTAGGTATGGTCATACATGCTTGTAAGCCTAGCACATGGGAGGCTGAACAGACAGATCATGAGTTCCAGGCCAGCCTGGGCTACAAGGAAAATTCCCATTGAAGTCTTGTTTTTTCCAGACTTAAGTTTTATTTTTTCTTTCTTTTCTCTTCAGAAGGCCCTTCTTCAGAGTTTCATGGTTTCTTTGGAGAATTCTTTTCCTCCTCTCTGCTTGTCCCTGGGGATACAAGAGTCCTGGGTGGTAGCACTGAGCTTGACACAACCTCCCAGCTGTGCTGGCACCCACACTCTGCATCCCACTGACAAGGCAGCACCCCAGCCCCAGCTCCACCCAGGGGAGCAAGAAGGAGAAGAGTCCACGCTGAGGCCAAGGCTGTGTGCTGTGTCAGTGGAAGACCAGGAAGAACATCTTGAAAGTATGGAGAAAGATGTATATGGATGACTTCAAGATTTTTATGACTTGCATAGAAGGATGGAGACACAATGAAGCATATTACCTATGCTACCAGAGCATTTATAGCTGTAGAATATTTGTGTGTAGAATGCACTGGTAAAAATAACTAAGACTCAATGTTCCCATTATTTGTTTTTGGTTTTGAGCCTGTATTATAGCCATAAACTATGAAAGTTCTCTATAAATGTAAGAAATTCCATCTGTGGACTATAGCTTCAGCTTGTTCAGACTGCTGACCTGCTCAATAAATTCTGAACTTGCCCTTACAGTTGTATAAAGCGATTCCTTGCAAAAAATCTTGCAATATGCAACTCCTACTAGTTGTTTCTCAGATTGAATTCTGATGCAGACTTTTGACAAATATAGCTGCTTATAGAATTATAAATCTCTTCATATTCTTCTTATCATTTCCCACTGCTACACACATGCATCCTATTCAAGCCACAATAAACTGATCACTAGACTATGAGTAAACACTACAATGTGTATTTGCAAACTCTTTTTCCTTGGATGGAAATTTCTCTCCTCCCACAACATTCCCTGCCAAACCCCTATGAATCATGACACAACTCAACTGTAACTCCTCTTTCCCACCTCAGTCAGGTTAAATGCTTTCTTCTCAGTATACTCAGAATATTCTGAGAGTATAGCACTTGCTTCTCTGTCATTTGAACCTGTGTCTCCTCACTGAACTGTGAGCCCTTAGCATAATCTTTGGCATCTGACAGGTACTCAATAACCATTGTTGATTGAATGATAAATGAATTAAATTAGAATAAAAAGCTAATTTCTATGTAGTGTGTGATAATTAGGCATAAAGCATAATCCATTATCTAGTTACAATCAAAACAATATGTTGTTCCCTTCTCACTTTCTCTATTATCCATCATTGACCAATAGAATTTTCTGTGAAGATAAAAATCTTCTATACCTCTATGCTTTGAAGTATCATAATCACTAGCCATATAGGTCTTCGGAACATTTGACATGTGACTAGTGTGGCTAGAGAACTAAATTTTGTATTTTATTCAATATTAATTTAAATTAAATAGCATATATTGCTAGGGGATACTGAATTTGTGCAGGTTATATTGAGAATGAAGAGCAACACTTTCCTCTGGTGTTTTTTTTTTCATTTATTCATATGTACATACAATGTTTGGGTCATTTCTCCTCCCAACCCTGCCCCCTACTTTTCCCCAGCCCTCTTCCTCTCCCTCCCTACCCCCTTGATTCCAGGCAGAAACTGTTTTGCCCTTATCTCTAATTTTTTTGAAGAGAGAGTATAAATAATAATAATAAGGACCAAGGGTTTTTGCTAGTTGAGATAAAGACAGCTATACAGACAGATTCCTAGCATTGTTTCCATGTACAAATGTGTTACAACCCAAATTGATTCATCTCTACCTGACCTTTTCAGTAGATCCCCATCACCTTCCCATATTGACCTCTGTCATTTTAAGGTTACCGTATTAGCTCCTCTGCAGTGGAGACATCAAATACTTTCATGTTTTGGGTTTCTTACCTATCCCCATTCCTCCTGTATGTGCTCTCCCCTTATCATGTGACCCAAGTCCAACCACATTACTGCATTTGCCCTAGACCTAAAGTCTGCATATGAGGGAGAACATACGATTTTTGGTCTTCTGAGCCTGGCTAACCTTGCTCAGAATGTTGTTCTCCAGTTCCATCCATTTACTTGCGAATGATAAGATTTCATTCTTCTTCATGGCTGAGTAAAATTCCATTGTGCATAAATACCACATTTTCTTAATCCATTTGTCAATAGTGGGGCATCTTGGTTGTTTCCATAACTTGGCTACTGTGAATAGCACTGCAATAAACATGGGTGTGCAGGTGCTTCTGGAGTAACCTGTGTTGCATTCTTTGGGTATATCCCCAGGAGTGGGACATCTGGATCATATGGCAGATCTATGATTAGATTTTTAAGAAGCCTCCAAATTTTTATCTAGAGTGGTTGCACTAGCTTGCATTCCCACCAGCAGTGTACAAGCGTTCCTTTTACCCCACATCCTCACCAACACCTGTTGTTGGTGGTGTTTGGATAGTGGCTGTTTTAACGGGGGTGAGGTGGAATCTTAGTGTGGTTTTGATTAGCATTTCCTTTATGGCTAGAGATGGTGAGTATTTTTTCATGTGTATTTTGATCATTTTAATTTCTTCTTTTGAGAAAGTTCAGTTTACTTGCCCATTTCTTTATTGATTCATTAATTTTGGGAGAATTTAGTTTTTTGAGTTCCCTATATATTCTGGTTATCAGTCCTTTGTCTGATGTGTAGCTCACAAATATTTTCTCCCACTCTGTGGGTAGTCTTTTCAGTTTAGAGATCATTTCTTATGTTGAGCAGAAGCTGTTTAGTTTTTTGAAGTCCCATTTGTCTATCCTTTCTATTAGTTGCTGAGCTGCTGGGGTTCTATTGAGAAAGTACTTGCCTATACCTATTGCTTCCAAAATGTTTCCTACTCTTTCCTATACCAACTTTAGAGTTTGGGGTCTGATATTAAAGTCCTTGATCCATTTTGAGTTGATACTAGTGCAGGGTTATAAACACGGATCTAGTTTCAGTTTTTTGCAGACAGATAGTCACTTTTCCCAACAACATTTGTTGAAGAGGCTGTCTTTTCTCCATCGTATATTTTTAGCGCCTTTGTCAAAAATAAGTTGAGTGTAGTTGTGTGGGTTCATATCCAGGTCCTCTATTCTGTTCCACTGGTCTTCATGTCTGTTTTTGTGCCAGTACCATGTTGTTTTTATTGCTGTTGCTTTGTAATATAGTTTGAAGTCAGGTATTGTGATACCTCCAGCATTGTTCTTTTTGCTGAGTATTGCCTTGGCTATTTGTGGTTTCTTGTGTTTCCAAATGAATTTTAGGGTAGATTTTTCAATCCCTTTGATGAATGTCATTGGGATTTTGATGGGAATTGCATTAAACGTGTAGATTGCTTTTGGTAGTATAGCCATTTTTACTATGTTGATTCTACCAATCCATGAGCATGGGAGATCTCTCCACTTTCTATAGTCTTCCTCAGTCTCTTTCTTCAGGGGTTTATAGTTTTCCTTGTAGAGGTCATTCACATCCTTTGTTAAGTTTACTCCTAGGTATTTGATTTTTTTGAGGATCTTGTAAATGGAATTGTTTTCATATATTCTTTATCAGTTTGTTCATTATTAGTGTATAGAAATGCTAATGATTTTTCTATGTTGATTTTATATCCTACTACTTTGCTATAGCTGTTGATGATGTCTAGGAGCTTTTGAGTAGAGTTTTTTGGGTCTTTAAGGTATAGGATCATATTGTTTGCAAATAAGGATATTTGTGTTATAGATCTATTCAGGTGATTAATGTCCTTTTGTTTCAGTTTTGGATGATCACAAGTATCTAGAAATCTGTCCATTTCTTCAAGATTTTCAAATTTATTTGAATATAGGTTCTTGAAGTAGTCTCTGATGATTTCCTGGGTTTCCATGATGTGTATTGTTATCGCACCTTTTGCGCGATTTGGGTTTTTTCTCTTTTCATTTTAGTCAGGTTTGCCAGGGATCTGTCAATATTATTTATTTTTTCAAAGAACCAACTTTTTGTTTCATTAATACTTTGTATGTTTTTTTTGTTACTATTTCATTGATTTCAGCTCGTATTTTTATTATGTCTCTCCTTCTGCTTGTTTTGGGTTTTGCTTGCTCTTATTTTTCTGGGAGTTTGAAACATAGCATTAGGTCATTGATTTCAGATCTTTCTGTCCTTTTAATATATGCAGTCATGGCTACAAACTTTCCTCTTAGGACTGCCTTTGCTGTCTTCCATAGGTTCTGGTAGGTTGTGTTTTCATTTTCATTAACTTCCAGGAACCTTTTAATTTTCTCTTTTATTTCACAAATGACCCACATCATTGAGCAATGTGTTGTTCAGCTTCCAATTGTTTGCATATTTTCTGCTGTTTTTTTTGTTGAGTTCAAATTTTAATGCATTGTGATCAGATAGAATGCATGATATTATTTCTATTTTCTTATATTTGCTGAGGCTTGCTTTGTGCCCTAGGATATGATCAATTTTGGAGAAGGTTCCATGGGCTGCTGAGAAGAATGTATATTGTGTAGAAGTTGGATGAAATATTCTGCAGACATTGGCTAGGTCCACTTGATCTATGGTATGATTTAGATCTTGGATTTCTTTATTGATTTTTTTGTTTGGATGGCCTATATATTGGTGATGGGGGGGTAGTAACATCTCCCACTAATACTGTGTTGGAGTTTATATATGATTTTAGGCCCTTCAGAGTATATTTGATGAAATTAGGTGCGTTGATATGGGTGCATAAAGGTTGATAATTGTTATTTCCTTTGGTGTATTTTCCCTTTTATTTGTATGGAGTGTCCTTCTTTATCTCATTTGATCAATGTAGGTTTGAAGTGTGCTTTGTCTGAGATAAGTATTGGTACTTCTGCCTGTTTTTGCGGACCATCAGCTTGGTAAACCTTCCAGCCTTTCACCATAAGCCTATGCTTATTTCTGTTGATGAGATGGGTCTCCTGCAAGCAACAAATTTTTGGATCTTACTTTTTAATCCAGTTTTTCAAATCAGGTCTTTTGTGGGGGAATTAAGTCTGTTAACATTCTGTGTTACTATTGATAGGTATGTGGTGATTCCTGTCATTTAGTTGTCTTAGTTTTTTAAGGGTTTGATTGTGTGCAGCTAAATTGATGTTACTCTCTACTTTCTTGCTTTTTCTTCTCCTGTGGCTTGGTAATGTCTGTCCTTGCATGGTTTTGTTTGTTTTCACTTTCTGTGTGCAGAATTCCTTCCATCTTGAGTCTTTTGTAGTGGTGACTTTGTGGTCATATATTGTTTTAGTTTGTGCTTATCATAGAAGACTTTTATTCCTCCATCTATTTTGAATGATAGTTTTGCTGGGTAGAGTATCCTAGGGTTGAAGTTATTTTCATTCAGTGCCCAGAATACTTCACCCATGCTCTTCTTGCTTTTAAGGTTTCTGTTGAGAAATCTGCTGTGATTTTGATGGGCTTACCTTTGTATGGTATTTGTTAATTCTTTCTTACACCCTTTAATATTCTTTCTCTATACTCTGTTCTTGTTGTTTTAATGATAATATGTCATGGGAAGTTCTATTTTGGTCAAGTCTGTTTGATGTTCTGGAGGCCTCCTGTACCTGAATAGGCATAGTTTTCTCTAGATTTGGAAAATTTTCTGTTATTATTTTGCTGAATATATTATGAATTCCTTTTGCTTGCACCTCTTCTCCTTTTTTTAAAAAAATTTTTATTTTATTCATATGTGCATACATTGTTTGGGTCATTACTCCCCCTTCCCCCTGCCCCTTCCTTACTCACCTGCTCTTTCCCTACCCCCCCTTACACCTCATTACCAGGCAGAAACTATTCTACCCTTATCTCTAAATTTGTTGAAGAGAGAGTATAAGCGATAATAGGAAGGACCAAGGGTTTTTGCTACTTGAGATAATGATAGCTATATGGGGAGTTGCCATGCATTGATTTCCTGTACATGTGTGTTAACTTCTAAGTTAATTCTTCTCGAACTAACCTTTTCTCTAATTCCTGGTCCCCTTCTCCTATTGGCCTCAGTTGCTTTAAAGTGTCTGCTTCAGTTTCTCTGCATTGAGGGCAACAAATGCTACCTAGTTTTTTGGATGTTTTACCTGTCCTCATACCTTCCTCGTGTGCTCTCGCTTTATCATGTGATCCAAGTCCAATCCCCTTGTTGTGTTTGCCCTTGATCTAATGTCCACATATGAGGGAGAACATACGAATTTTGGTCTTTTGGGCCAAGCTAACCTCACTCAGAATGATGTTCTCCAATTCCATCCATTTACCTGCGAATGATAATGTTTCGTTCTTCTTTGTGGCTGCATAAAATTCCGTTGTGTATAGATACCACATTTTCTTAATCCATTCGTCAGTGGTGGAGCATCTTGGCTGTTTCCATAACTTGGCTATTGTGAATAGTGCTGCAATAAACATGGATGTGTAGGTGCCTCTGGAGTGATCTGTGCCACATTCTTTTAGGTATATCCCCAAGAGTGGTATTGCTGGATCAAATGGTAGATCAATGTTTACATTTTTAAATAACCAACAAATTTTTTCCAGAGTGGTTGTACTAGTTTACATTCCCACCAGCAGTGTAGGAGGGTTCCTTTTTCCCTTCATCCTTGCCAACACATGTTGTTAGTGGTGTTGCTAATGATGGCTATTCTAACAGGGGTGAGGAGCAATGTTAGTGTGGTTTTAATTTGCATTTCCTTTATTGCTGGAGATGATAAGCATTTTTTCAATGCGATTTTTGGCCATTTGAATTTCTTCTTTTGAGAAAGTTCTGTTTAGTTCACTTGCCCATTTCTTTATTGGGTCATTAATTTTGGGAGAATTTAGTTTTTTGAATTCCCTATATATTCTGGTTATCAGTCCTTTGTCTGATGTGTAGCTGCAAATATTTTTTGTCATTCTGTGGGTGTTTTCTTCAGTTTAGAGACCATTTCTTTTGTTGAGCAAAAGCTTTTTAGTTTTATGAAGTCCCACTTATCTATTCTATCTCTTAGTTGCTGAGCTGCTGGGGTTCTATTGAGAAAGATCTTGCCGGTACCTATTAATTCCAGAGTATTTCATACTCTTTCCTGTACCAACTTTAGAGTTTGTGGTCTGATATTAAGATCCTTAATCCATTTTGAGTTAAAATTGGTATAGGGTGATAAACATGGATCTAGTTTCAGTTTTGTGCAGACTGCTAACCAGTTTACCCAGCAGTTTTTGTGAAGAGGCTGTCTTTTCTCCATCATATGTTTTTAGTGTTTTTGTCAAAGACAAGTTGATTATAGTTGAGTGGCTTCATATCTGGGTCCTCTATTCTGTTCCACTGGTCTTCATGTCTGTTTTTGTGCCAGTACCATGCTGTTTTTGTTGTTATTGCTTTGTAATATAGTTTGAAGTCGGGTATTGTGATACCTCCAGCATTGCTTTTTTTCCTTGCTGAGTATTGCCTTGGCTATTTGTGGCCTCTTGTGATTCCATATAAATTTAATGGTAGATTTTTCAATCTCTTTGATGAATATCATTGGGATTTTGATGGGAATTACATTAAACATGAGGATTACTTTTGGGAGTATAGACATTTTTATTATGTTGATTCTACCATTCCATGAACATGGGAGATCTCTCCACTTTCTATAGTCTTCCTTAATCTCTTTCTTCAGAAGTTTATAGTTTTCCTTGCAGAGGTCATTCACATCCTTTGTTAAATTTATGCCTAGGTATGATTTTTTTGCGCTATTGTAAATGGAATTGTTTTCATATATTCTTTCTCAGTTTTTTCATTAGTAGTGCATAGAAATGCTAATGATTTTTCTATGTTGATTTTATATCCTGCTACCTGGCTATAGCTATTGATGGTGTTTAGGAGCTTTTGAGTAGAGTTTTTTGGGTCTTTAAGGTATAGGATCATATCATCTGCAAATAGGGATATTTTGAGAGTTTCTTTACCTACTTGTATTCCTTTTATTCCTTCTTCTGGCCTAAATGCTCTGGCTAAGAATTCCAGTACTATGTTGAACAGGTGTGGGGATAATGGGCATCCATGTCTCATTCCTGATTTTAGGGAAAATGGTTTCAGTTTTTCACCATTAAGTATGATGTTGACTGTAGGTTTTTCATATATAGCTTTTACAATGTTGAGTTACTTTCCTTCTATTCCTAGTTTTCTTAGAGCTTTTATCATGAAATGGTGTTGGATCTTATCAAAGGCTTTTTCTGCATCTATTTTGATGATCCAGTGGTTTTTGTCCTTGCTTCTGTTAATTTGGTGCATTACATTTATTGATTTTCGTATGTTGAACCACCCCTGCATTCCTGGGATGAAGCCTACTTGGTCATGGTCAATGATCTGTTTGATGTGTTGTTGAATTCGGTTTGCCATTATTTTGTTGAGGATTTTTGCATCAATGTTCATTAAGGAGATTGTCCTATAGTTCTCCTTTTTAGAGGTGTCTTTGCCTGGTTTTGGCATAAGTGTAATACTGGCCTCATAAAATGTGTTAGGCAGTTTTCCTTCCTTTTCTATTTCATGGAACAGTTTAAGGAAGGTTGGTACCAGTTCTTCTTTAAAGGTCTTCTAGAATTCAGCAGAGAATCCATCAGGTCCTGGACTTTACTTTTTGGGGAGAATCTTGATTGCTGCTTCAATTTCATTTTGTGTTATAGATCTATTCAGGTGATTAATATCCTCTTCATTCAGTTTTGGATGATCATATGTATCTAGAAATCTTTCCTTTCTTTAAGATTTTCTAATATATTTGAATATAGGTTCTCAAAGTTGTCTCTGATGATTTCCTGGACTTCCATGGTGTTTGTTGTTATCTCTCCTTTTGCATTCCTGATTCTACTAATTTGGTTTTTTTCTCTCCTCATTTTAGTCAGGTTTGCCAGGGGTCTGTTGATCTTGTTTTTTTTTTTTTTTTCAAAGAACCAAATTTTTGTTTCATTAATTCTTTGTATGGTTTTTTGGTTTCTATTTCATTGATTTCAGCTCTTATTTTTATCATTTTCCTCCTATCTGTTTTGGAATTTGCTTGTTCTTGTTTTTCTAGGAGTTTGAGATGTATCATTAGGTCATTGATTTGGGCTCCTTCAGTCTATTTAATATATGCACTCATGGCTGTAAACTTTCCTCTCAGGACTGCCTTTCCTGTGTCTCATAAGTTCTGGTAGGTTGTGTTTTCATTTTCATTGACTTCCAGGAACTTTTAAATTTTGTCTTTTATTTCATCAATGATCCATTGGTCATTAAGCAATGAGTTATTCAGTTTCCAGCTGTTTGCATGTTTTTTGTCTTTATTTTTGTTTTTGAGTTCTAGTTTTATTGCATTGTGATTATTTAGAATGCATAGTATAATTTCTACTTATATTTGCTGAGACTTGCTTTGTGCTCTAGGATGTGATATATTTTGGAGAGGGTTCCATGGGCTGCTGAGAAGAATGTATATTGTGTAAAAGTTGGATGAAATGTTCTGTAAACATCAACAGGGTCCATTTGATCTATGGTATATTTTAGATCTATGATTTCTTTATTGATATTTTGTTTTGATTACCTATCTATTGATGATAATGGGGTGTTAAAGTCTCCCATGACTCCTGTGTTGGAGTTAATATATGCTCTAAGTCCTTCAGGGTATGTTCGATGAAATTGGATGCATTGACATTGGGTGCATAGAAGTTGATAGTTGTTATTTTCTTTTGGTTTATTTCCCCTTTTATTAGTATGGAATGTCCTTCTTACCTCATTTGATCAATGTAGGCTTGAAGTCTACTTTGTCAGATACAAGTAATGCTACTCCTGCTTGTTTTGGGGGGCCATTGGCTTGGTAAATCTTTTTCTAGCCTTTTCATCCAAAGCCTATGCTTATTTCTGTCAGTGAGATGGTTCTCCTGTAATCAACAAAATGTTGGATCTTTCTTTTTAATCCAGTTCATCAAATGGTGCCTTTTGATGGGGGAAATAAGTCCATTAACATTAAGTATTAGTATTGATAGGTATGTGGTTATTCCTGTCATTTAGTTGTCTTAGGTGTTTGAAGGTTTGTTGTGTGTACCTAAATCGAGGTTACTCTCTACTTTCTTGCTTTTTCTTTTCCTGTAGTTTTGTGCTGCCTGCCTTTTCATGGTTATGTTGGATTTCACTTTCTGTGTGCAGAATCCCTTGAAGAATCTTTTGTAGTGGTGGCTTTGTGGTCACATATTGTTTTAATTTCTGCTTATCATGGAAGACTTTTATTGCTCCATGTATTTTGAATGATAGTTTTGCTGGGTAGAGTATCCTAGGGTTGAAGTTATTTTCTTTTTTTTTTCATTTTTCTTTTATTATTCATATGTGCATACAAGGCTTGGTTCATTTCTCCCCCCTGCCCCCACCCCCTCCCTTACCACCCACTCCTCCCCCTCCCTCTCCCCCCCCTCAATACCCAGCAGAAACTATTTTGCCCTTATTTCTAATTTTGTTGTAGAGAGAGTATAAGCAATAATTGGAAGGAACAAGGGTTTTTGCTGGTTGAGATAAGGATAGCTATACAGGGCATTGACTCACATTGATTTCCTGTGCGTGGGTGTTACCTTCTAGGTTAATTCTTTTTGATCTAACCTTTTCTCTAGTACCTGTTCCCCTTTTCCTATTGGCCTCAGTTGCTTTAAGGTATCTGCTTTGGTTTCTCTGCGTTAAGGGCAATGAATGCTGGCTAGTTTTTTAGGTGTCTTACCTATCCCCACCCCTCCCTTGTGTGCTCTCGCTTTTATCATGTGCTCATAGTCCAATCCCCTTGTTGTGTTTGCCCTTGATTTAATGTCCACATATGAGGGAGAACATACGATTTTTGGTTTTTTGAGCCAGGCTAACCTCACTCAGAATGATGTTCTCCAATTCCATCCATTTACCAGCAAATGATAACATTTCGTTCTTCTTCATGGCTGCATAAAATTCCATTGTGTATAGATACCACATTTTCTTAATCCATTTGTCAGTGCTGGGGCATCTTGGCTGTTTCCATAACTTGGCTATTGTGAATAGTGCTGCAATAAATATGGATGTGAAGGTACCTCTGGAGTAACAGTCTTTTGGGTATATCCCCAAGAGTGGTATTACTGGATCAAATGGTAGATCGATGTCCAGCTTTATAAGTAGAGTATCCTAGGGTTGAAGTTATTTTCATTCAATGCCCAGAATATCTCACCCCAAGCTCTTCTTACTTTTAATGTTTCTGTTGGGAAGTCTACTGTGATTTTGATGGGTTTAGTTTTGTATGTTATTTTTTTTCTTCTCTTACAGCCTTCAATATTCTTTCTTGAGTCTCTGTACTTGTTGTTTCAATGATAATATGCCATGGGTTAGTTATATTTTGGTCTGGTCTGTTTGTTGTTCTGGAGGCCTCCTTCAGCTGTATGGGCATAGATTTCTCTAGATTTCAGAAATTTTCTGTAATTATTTTGTTGAGTATATTACATATTCATTTTGCTTGCATTTCTCCTTCTTCAATGCCCATGATTCTGAGGTTTGGTCTTTTGATGGAGTCAGTGATTTCTTGCATTTTTTTCCACAGGTCTTGAGTTGTTTAGTAGTTCAGTTTTCCTTTAATTACCATTTCATCTTTGAATTCTGAGATTCTGTTTTCTGTTTGTTCTATTCTGTTGGATTGGCCTTCCATTTTGTTTTGCATTTCTGTTTCATTCTTTTTTCTGAGGTTTTCCATATCCTGAGTCATTTCCTCTTTAATATTGTCTATTTTTGTCCTGAGCTCATTTATCTCTTTATATATTGTGTTCTTTGTTTCACTTTTGTGTTTGTACAGTACTTCTATGGTTTCTTTTATTTCTTCTTGTGCTTTCTCAAATTCTCTATTTTTATTGTCTTGGAATTTCTTAAGTGTCTCCTGTACATTTTGGTTTACCATATCTGGTATCATCTCTATAAAATTCTCATTGATTACTTGGAGGAATTCTTCTTCAGATTATTCTTGTGGGCTTCATTGGGTTCTTTGGTATAATTCATCTATTTGTGTTGGAGTCTGAATCTGAGTATCTGTTTTCTTCATTTCCCTCTGGTTCCTGTACTAATTTTTTGCTGTGGGAAAACTAATTTCCCTATTTTTTCTGTCTTCCCATTGTTGCCCTTTCTATTGTTACTGTCCCTGTACTGTGTGCAATTAAGCATTTTCTAGCTTGTAATAATATCAATGGTTATATTTAGAATGGAAGGGTGAAAGGAGAGCAAAAGCAATGAAGGTAAAGAAAAAGGGAAAAATAAATAAACAAACAAGTAAAAACAAAACACACAAACAAAAAAGTGTCAAAGATATAAACAGGGAGAGATAGTCTACTAATCAATAATAAGCTAAACAGGCATTAGAGAGACAGAGAGAGGATAAAAAAAATTTCCAAATTCAAATGCAGTAAAGTTTCAGTGTTAATAATTTTAGTGTTAGTCCCTCAGCCTCCAATCCTGGAGATGGTGTCTCAGAAGTAGTTCTGTCCTTGTCTCATCAAAGGGGAAAAAAACCAACCAACCAACCAACCAAACAAAAAAAAACCACCACAAATTGTCCCAAGTTCAAATGCAACACAGTTTCAGTAAGTTTTTCAGCATGCAGGTGTAATTCGGTTGTTGTCTCATCAAAGGAAGTGAAAAAAAAAGAGTCTGGTGACAACTTTGTGAATGACTATCGAAGTTGTGGCTCACCTGCCCACTACTGTCAGCCAGCTGTTGCTGGAGGATTTATTGATTGCAGATCTCAGGAGTGAGCTTAACACTACCTAGTCCCCTCAGGCTTTGTTTACTTAGAGTTCTCCTGGGCACGACCACCACTGTTACAAACTTTCCCCTTTCTAAGCACACTGGGGGATGTAGCATTACACATGCCTTCTCTAGCCAGTGTATTTATTTACAGCTCACATGGGAAGTGACCCTTCCCCTGTCTCCTGTGGAGTTTTCCTCCCACCACCACTTTTACAAATTTTCCCGCTCCAAGGTTGCTGGGCAGGTGCTGCCACTCCTGCCTTCTCTTCTTCTTCTTCAATGTCCATGATTCTCAGATTTGGTCTTTTGATGAAGTTGGTGAATTCTTTCATATTCCTTTCATAAGTCTTGAGTTGTCTGGCTAGTAGTTCTTCAATTTTTCCTTTAATTACCATTTCATTGAGTTCTGAGATTCTGTGTGCTGCTTGTTCTAATCTACTGGAGTGGCCTTCCATTTTGCTTTGTATTTCTGTTTCATTCCTTTTTCTGAGGTTTTCTATATCATGAGTTACTTCCTCTTTAATATTGTCAATTTTCTTCCTAAGTTGATTTATCTTTCTATTTATGGTGTTCTCTTTTTCACTTAGTGTTTATGCAAGGCTTCTCTGGTTTCTTTTATTTGTTCTGGTTATTTCTCATATGCTTTATTTTTATTGTCTTAGAATTTCTTAAGTGTCTCCTGTACATTTTGGTTGACCATATCCAGTATCATCTCTATGAATCTGTCATTGATTACTTGCAGAATTTCTTCTTTCAGTGTGTTGTTCTGTGCTTATTTGGGTTCCTTGGTATAGTTTCTTTTTGTTTTGTTGTAGTCTGAATCTGGGTATCTGTTTTCTTCATTTCCCTGTTTTCTGTATGAATTTGTTGTTTTGGGGAAAATGATTTCCATCATATTTCTGTCTTCCCATCATTCCACCTAGTGTTGTTATTGTCCCTGTACTGTGTTTAATTTAGTATTATCCAGCTTGTAATAGTAAAAATAGTGACATCGAGAATGGAAGAGTAAGAGGAAAATGAAAGGAAAGAAAGAAAAGAAAAAAGAAAAAAATATAGGACCAAAGAATTTAACAGGGAGGGATAGTGTACTAATCAATAGTGACATAAACAATCATTAGAGAGAAAGAGAAAAAAGGAAAAAGAAGAGAGGAAAAGAAAAAAGGAAAAAAAGAGAAAAAAAGAAAAAATTTTTAGGTTCAGATGCAATAAAGTTTCAGTCTTAATAATTCTGGTGTTACTCCTTCAGCATCCAGTCCTGGTGTTGGTGTTTGAGTAGTAGCTCTGTTGTTGTCTCATGAAAGAAAAAAAAGGAAAAAATAATAATAAAAAGAAAAATAATAATTATAAGAAATAGAAAAGATATATAAAACTATAAGAGAATAAAAATTTCAGGTCCAGAAGCCATGACGTTTCAGTCTTAGTAGTTCTGGTGTTGGTCCTTCAGTATCCACTCCTGGTGTTGGTATTTAATCAGTAGCACTGTGGTTGTCTTGCCAGGTGTTTGGGTCAGGAGACAGCTTTGTGAACTGCTATCTGCTCTGTTTCAGGCTGCAGCTCACCTGCCACATACTGCTAGCCAGCTGCTGCTGCAGGCTTTATTTATTGAAGTTCACTGGTGGGAGCCATCACACCCACCTCCTCTGGCAGGATTTGTTTATTTAGAGTTCTTCTGGGAACCTGCCCTCTTCTCAAGTGGAGAGTCCTACAAGTTAGCTACAGTTGCAGGCTTCATTTTCAAAGTTCACATGGGGAACTATCATTTTCCAATTCTCTGGTGGAGCATCCTGCACATCGGCCACTCTTGCAACCTTTGTTCATTTGAAGTTCGCTGGGGGGAGCCACCAAACCCACCTTCTCTGGTAGGCTTTGTTTGTTTAGAGTTCACATGGGAGCCTTCCCCTCCCCTGTTCTCTGGTGTAGAGTTCAACAAGCCTGCTACAGTTGCAGGCCTTGTTTATTTAGAGTTTGCATGGGGAACTGCTCTTCCCCTCCTCTCCTGTGGAGCATCCCGCATGTCAGTCACTGTTGCAAGCCTTGTCCACCCAAACCTTGCTGGGGGGAGCCACCAAACCCTCCTTCTTTGGCAGGCTTGTTTATTTAAAGTTCATGCGGGTGCCTGCCCCTCCCCCTTCCTCTGGAGCTCTCAAGGTATGTGTCCTTTCCTGTTCCTTGTTTTTTATTCATTTTTTCCCCCAGGATGGGGATCAGACTGTCCAGGGGGCTATGCTGGTTTATATCAGGGGTGGCTGTGGGGCTGCTAATTTGCTCACCTGTTGGTCTGCATCTCCCAAGCAGGTTAGGGGCTGGCATCTTGTGGTACGGGAGCCCTTCTGGTTTCTCTGTATAACTTGACATGGAGAGGCTATATGTGGACTGGGGGCTCTGGGGTGTCAGAGTTTTGTTTCTTCTTAGTGGTTTTTCCTGCCAAGAGTGTCTCCAGCATCTCAGCAAGATTTTTGCTTTACGGAGCTCATGCTATCTGCTTCCTTCCTCTAGTCACCATCTTGGAACCTCCTCTCCAGGTGTTTTAAACCATTTATTAATTTTCCTCTTTTTCTTACACACACCCCAACAGATGAAGTTGTAGATAACTTGTGTAGGCACTGGCAAAATAAGCATGAAGCTTCAGGGGAAGAGAGAAAATCTGGGCTGGGTTAGGACAGCAAAAAGTGCTCATAAATTAAAATGACCCCTGGTTGTAAGTCCTGGCCATCCTTTGCCTTTGGTGAGGTTGCTTAACCACCATGATTAGCATATTATGAAGGAGTGATTTCAGCATTTCCAAATGGACATTTTCAGGAGTTAACACCAAGTCCCACACACTATGTGCAAAGTGATTACATTACAAACTAATAGTACACATTTGGGAGAGAAACATCCTTATCCAGTAAATTATGTGGAAGTCAAGCACACTCAAGGTGAAAAGTTCCCACAATTGTATGTTATTTGAGAGACCAGAGTAAAGTAATCCTGTGGAAGGGAAATTAAGTTTTGTCACCATTGGCATCAGAATTATCATGGTATTATCAGTAAGTTTTAATTTAACACTATATTATCAACATGCTTACAAATACCAAGAGAGACCACACAGCCTAGAACATCAAGCTAATCCCTAGAAATGCAACTGTGTTTGAAGAAACAGGACACAAGGAGTACTTGCTTATCCTCCAGGAGAAAGAAAGTGGTGGAAAAGGAAATCTCCCTATAAGAAAAGTCATGGTGTGCCATGCATTGGATTAGTGACTAAGGTAGTGTATTATATGGTCTTTACATTTCTTTATAAAAGACAGTAATATTTCAAACATGTTAACTGATTTTCTTTCAACTGCTATAAATTCCCCTCTCCCATTTTTTTCTCTTTAAAAATTCTTTTATTATTATTGTTTTGCTGGGTGGGGGTACATTGTAGCATTTACAAAACTTCTTATGATGTATCAAATATATAATTAAATTCACCCCCTCCACTCTCTCTTTCACCCCCCTCCCCTAATTCCTGGAACAGTTTCAACAGGTATCAAATTTGCATTTACATACATGTGTATACATTATTTGCACCACATTCACCCACCTACCCCTTTCATCACCACCTCCCCTCTCACACCATTGTCAACCCCCCTCCTCCATGCAGAACCTGTTCCACCATCCTGTTCTCCAACTTTGTAGAAGAAAAAACATGAAATGTAATTAGAGAAACATGGTGTCTTTGCTAGTTTGAGATAAAGATAGCTACACATGGAGTTTCTTTGTGTTGTTTCCATTCATACATTTATTACAACCCCAACTGATTCATCTCCATGAGTCCTCTTTACTCTTCCCTGGTCCCTTTCCTATGGTGGTGCCAACCATTTTAAGATTTCTATATTCATTCTTGTATACTGAGCACAGCAAACACATTCAAGTTTTTGGTTTTCTTCCCTTGCCCTATCTGTCCCATGTGTGACCTCCCCTTAGTGTGTCCCATAATATTGCTGCGTTTGTTTTAGGTCTATAATCTGCATATGAGGGAGAACATGCAACATTTGGCCTTCTGAGCTTAACTTCTCTTAAGATGATGTTCTCCAGTTCCATCCATTTACCTGTGATTGACAAAATTTAATTCTTCTTTGTTGGTGGGTAAAATTCTTTTGTATATAAATACCACGTTTTAAAAATCCATTTATTGGTAGTGAGGTATCTTGGCTGTTTCCATAGCTTAGCTACTGTGAATAGTGCTGCAATAAACATGGATGTGCAAGTGACTTTGTAGTAACCTGACTCACATTCTTTCGGGTACACCCCTAAGCTCTCCCACTTTTTTCTCTCTTATTTTTTCTCAGATTTCTTTAAAGGGTTCTATAGTGTTCCTCTCCCCTACTATCTTATTTTGTTTGTGTCACACTAATCGTGAAATCCAGAGGAACCTAATTTACATGTTGTAGACCTTGGCATAACCACAACAGTTATTTTTACAGCTGTAATAAAGTAACTAACAAATTCATAGCTAATACTAATTCCCATTTTTATTTCTGTAAATGATTTATTAAAGCTCTTGTACTGGTAAAGTTCTCTTTCATTAAGTGGAATTTAAAAGTTGCCACATTGAAGTGATTGTAAATACTCTAACTTGGGCTCTGAGGCAGAGCCTTGCCATGGGTGTGCATTTTGTGATAGACAAGTGCATGAGGAGACCCAGGCTGCTGTGGAGGCTGGGATTTAGGTAACGGAGTTATTCTCATTTAGCTAGAAAATATCTAGACTTGGCCCTGATCCAAGTTAATATATATGATATTCTTTCTAAGAGTTATTGTGGGAGGGGAATAATCCCTTACCTGTGGAAACAAAGTTTGATTCACAGTAGTTCTGCCAAATCTTCTTTGTAGCCTGTGGAATTATTCCACTATGTGATATGCAATGTTTACCATATACAACTGTTATCAATTCTTAGTCATAAGCTAGTTGGTCACTGGCTGATACACAAGCTCCCTCTTTGAAGTCTCACACAAATGACCACCCAGATTAACTGAGCACCTCCAGAAACAAAGAATTTATCATTTCACAAAATATTCCATCTTATTTTACAGCTAGTGTTAATTAATAGAAAGGTCTACCCCATACTGAATCAAATTCTGTTTCTTTATAGTTTTCATCCTTGGCAGATGGTTCTTATTAGTAGGATGACAGAACAAGCCTGCTACTTCTCATTTTTCTTGGTTTTTTGTCATTGTGCTGGGAGTACATTGTGAGATTTACAAAAGTTTTTATAATATGTTATAGTTGAACTCACCCCCCATCATTCTCCTTTATTCTCCCACCACATGCTTCTTTGTCTTAATGAAAGTTTTTTAAAGTATTTAAAAACATGTTTTACTTTTGAAGCTCCTCCTCTATAGATCAAACATGTTCAATTTCATCAACTACTTTTCATTATTTTTGGTCTGTTCACCACTCTGATTATATGACTGAGGCTGTATCTTAATTTGTCAAATTTCCTCTTAGAGTGCAATTCCCTAACTTAACTAGGTGTAGTCCTAGCTGACTGAGTACAATAAGTACCTTCCTTGATTTTGACACAGTACATTTGTTAATACAAAATAGTTCACTTTTTATTTATTTATTTCCTCCCTCCTTGCTCTGCTATATTTTTCACAACCACATAATAGAATAAATTCATATTCAATTATAGCAAGCTGAATTCTTGAAATGTCCTCATATAAATTGCTAATATGTCAGGATATTGCTCATGTTATTAATAATTTATGTTTTCCCTAAATATATATTGATTGCCTTCTGTATTCCAATCACTATGGTGTGTTTGGGGGCATATAAATAAAGCTGGCAGTTGACGTTTGCCACTCTACTTCAGGATTCTAATGTATTCTTATTTAATCTCATCTCTTTAAAATTTACCTGCCACATTGGCCTGTTGAAATTTTCTTGGGTCCAGATTGTATTGCCCATTGTTTTCACTTCATCTACTAACTTTATATAAGCTGAATATTTAAATAAATTATCCTTTATGCCCTTATCAAAGTCCATGATAAAAATTTTGAACACTTTTGGGCTGGTGGAATGGCTCATGTGGTAGACTGCCAGCGTAGCAAACATGAAGACTTGAGTTCAAACCTCAGTACCACCAAAAAGTTTTTTTGAACACTTTTCAAAATTGATTCTGAAGAAACTGATAAATTCTTATACTCTTACCTTTACAAATTAATGGTTCTGATTTTATAAGTAAGTTGAAATAACTCTGGTTTATTAAATATTTCAATAATTATTTATAAAATACTATAAAATGCATTTAAAAATCTTTCTTTGAGAGGGATCAAAAATGGTGGCTTGGGTATGGAATCAGAAATCCTAATCTCTGTGACCTCAGAACTTCCTTGAGACATCAGAGCTACACTTGGGTAATTCTGATTGCTCCTAGCCAAAATATTAACTACCATCACATTAGGTGCAGATAGAATTCAAAGACTGACCCTTAAATCAGCCTTTAATTACACATAACACATGTGAAAATCCCATGCAGCACAGCCAGAAAAGTGTGTCCAATGCTGGGAAAAAAGCCCCCTGGCCATTTTTCTTTTCTTCTCTTTTTTTCTTTCTCAGAACAAGTAGAAGACAGAGCATCAATCAGAATCAAACTCTGTGACACCCTGGACCCCTAGCTGTTGGAAAACGTCCCTATGCCATACTGAAAAAAAAAAAGCAAAGCCATTTCTCCCCACCATCTGCCTCCAAGCTGCCTGTGTGAAACTGAAAAATGAACAGGATTCAGTGGCAAATGAAGAAGATGGATACCCAGTTCCTGACTTCAACAAAACAATGATAAACATCACTAAGAAGCCCAGTGACACCCACATAAAAACCCTCAAAGAAGAATTTTTAGAGGATATCACCAGGGAATTCATGGAGAAGATACTAGTCATGGTTAACCAAAATGTACAAGATGCACTCAAGAAATTTCAAGACACCAAAGAAAAAAAAATGAGAAGGCACAGAAACAAATAAAGGAACTCAGACAGGACTTCAACAAACATCAAAGTGAAACAAAGGACACTACAACAAGGGAGATATATGAATTAAAGAGCACAACACAAAACATAAAACAGGAGTTGACCAAAGATATGGAAAACCTCAGAAAAAAGAATCAAACAGAAATCCTGGAAATAAAAAGTCCATTTGGTTCAACATAAAACACAGTGGAAGGCCATCCCAGCACACTAGAACAAGTGGAAGACAGAATCTCAGAGATTAAAGATAAAATAGAAATTAAATTAAAAAGTATGGAAGAAATCTTAGTCAAATAACTCAAGAGCTGTGAAAAGAAAATGCAAGAAATCAGTAACTCCATCAAAAGACCAAACCTGAGAATCATGGGAATTGAGGAAGGAAAGAGGTGCAAGGCAAAAGGGATACATAATATATTCAATAAAATAGTAAGAGAAATCTTCCCAAATCTAGAGAAAGCTTTGCCCATTCAGGTACAGGAAGCCTACAGACAGCAAACAGTCTTGACCAAAATAGAACCACCCCAATGCATATTATCATTAAAACAACAAGCACAAAGAACAGAGAAAGAATATTGAAGGCTGTAAAAGAGAAAAAACAAATAATGTATAAAGGTAAACCCATAAAAATCACAGCAGATTTCTCAACAGGAAACTTAAAAGCAAGAAGGGCATGGAGTGAGGTATTTCAGGCACTGAATGAAAATAACTTCAACCCTAGTATACCCTACCCAGCAAAACTATCATTCAAAATTGACAGAGCAATACAATTCTTCCATAATAAGCTGAAACTAAAATAATACATGACCACCAAGCCACCACAACAGAAGACTCTACAAGGAATTCTGCACACAGAAGATGAAAGCAACAAAACCATGAGAAGATGGAAAGTATCAAACCAGAGAAGAAAAGACAAGTAACCAGAGAGTACCATTGATTCACCTTCACACAATCAAATCCTTAAATAACAAAAGTAGCAAAATAGCAGGAATCACCACACACCTGTCAATACTAACACTGAATGTCAAGAGACACAACACCCCTATCAAGACATTGTGTGGCAAACTGGATTAAAAAGGAAGATCCAACAATCTGTTGTTTACAAGAGAACCATTCTGTTGACAGAAATAAACACTGGCTTATGGTTAAAGACTGGAAGATTTACCAAGCCAATGCCCCTCAAAACAGGAAGGAGTAACAATACTTATATCAGATAAAGTAGACCTAAAACCTACATTGGTCAAAGGAGATAAAGAAAGACACTTCATACTAATAAAAGGGGCAATACATCAAAAGGTAATATCAGTTATCAATCTATATGCATCCAATATCAGTACACCTAATTTCATCAAACATATTCTAAAGGACTTAAAAGTACATATAGACTCCAACACAGTGGTACTGAGAGACTTAATACCCCCTATCACCAATAGATAGGTCATCCAAACAAAAAAATCAATAAAGAAATTCTAGAACTAAATGATATCATAAATCAAATGGATCTAAGATATCTTCAGAACATTTCATTCAACAACAGTGCAATATACATTCTTCTCAGCAGCCCATGGAACTTTCTCCAAAAACCATCATATCTTAGGGCACAAAGCAAGCCTCAGCAAATGTAGGAAAATAGAAATAATCTCTTGCATGCTATCTGATCAAAATGCATTAAAACTAGAACTCAATAACAAAAAGAACAGCAGAAAACTGCTGGATAACACATTGCTCCACAATCAGTGGGTCATAGAAGAAATAAGATTAGAAATTAAAAGATTCCTGGAAGCTAATGAAAGTGAAGGCACCACCTACCAGAACCAATGGGACACAGCAAATGCAGTCCTAAGAGGAAAGTTTACAGCCATGAATGCATATATTAAAAGTACAGAAAGATCTCAAATAAACGACCTAATGCTACATCTCAAACTTGTAGGAAAACAAAAACAAGAAAACCCCAAAACAAGCAGAAGGAAAGAAATAATAAAAATAAGGGCTGAAATTAATCAAATAGAGACAAAAAACCATATGAAGAAGCAACAAAACAAAGAGCTGGTTCTTTGAAAAAATAAACAAGATTGACAAGCCTCTAGCAAATCTGACTAAAATTAGGAGGGAAAAAACCCAAGCTATCAAAATCAGAAATGAAAAAGAAGCAATAACAATGAACACTGAGGAAATCCAAGGAATCATCAGAGACTACTTTGAGAACCTATATTTCAATGAGTTCGAAAATCTTGAAGAAATGGACAAATTTCTAGATACTTATGACCATCCAAAACTGAACCAAGAAGAATATTAACCACCTAAACAGAGCTATAAAACAAAATGAAAATTGAAACAGCAGTACAGAGTCTCCCAAAAAAGAAAAGTCCAGGACTTGATGGATTCTCTGCTGAATTCAACCAGACCTTCAAAGAATTAATACCAACTCTCCTTAAACTTCTCCATGAAATAGAAAGGGAAGAAACACTGGCTAACTCATTCTATGAAGCAAGCATTGCACTCATCCCCAAACCAGACAAGGACATATATAAAAAGGATAAGTACATGCTAATCTACTTAATGAATATTGATGCAAAAATCCTCAATAAAATAATGGCAAACCGAATCCAACAACATATCAGAAAGATCATTCATCATGACCAAGTCAGTTTCATCCCATGGATGCAGGGATGGTTCAACATATGCAAATCAATAAATGTAATACAGCACATTAATAGAAGCAAAGACAAAACAACTTGATCATCTCAATAGTTGCAGAAAAAGCCTTTGATAAGATTCAACACCACTTCATGATAAAAGCTCTATTAAAACTAGGAATAGAAGGTATGTACCTCAACATTATAAAGGGTATATATGACAAACCTATAGCCAACATCATACTTAATGGAGAAAAACTGAAACCATTTCCCTTAAAATCAGGAGCAAGACAAGGATGCCCATTCTTCCCACTCCTATTCAATATAGTTCTGGAATTCCTAGCCAGAGAAATAATGTAAGAAGAAGAAATAAAAGGAATACAAATATGTAAAGAAATAGTCAAAATATCTGTTTGCAGATGACATGATCTTATACCTCAGAGACCTGAAAAACAAGATTAATTCACAAAAACCAGTAGACTTTCTATACACCAACAATGAACAAGTTGATAAAGAATATAGGAAAACAATTCCATTTACAATAGCTTCAAAAAAATCAAATACCTAGGAATGAACTTACCAAATGATCTCTTCAAGGAGAACTACAAACCATGGAACAAAGAGATTGAGAAAGACTACAGATCTCCTATGGTCATAGATTAGCAGAGTCAACATAGTAGAAATGGCTGTACTACCAAAGCAATCCACCTGTTTAACACAATTCCCATCAAAATCCCAATGACATTCATCACAGAGATTGAAAAATCTACCCTAAAGTTCATTTGGAAACACAAAAGACCACGAATAGCCAAGGCAATACTGAGCAAAAAAGCAATGCTGGAGGTACCACAAGACCTGACTTCAAACTATAATACAGATCCATAGCAATAAAACAGCATGGTACTGGCACAAAAATAGATATGAGCACCAGTGGAACAGAATAGAGGACCAGGACATGAATCCACACAGCTACGCTCACCTTATTTTTGACAAGGTGGCAAAAATTACAATGGAGAAAAGACAGCCTTTTCAACAAATGTTGCTGGGGAAAGTACTTATTTACCTGCAGAAAACTGAAAGTAAGTCCATGCCTGTCACTTGTACTAGTATCAACTCAAAGTGATTAAGGACCTTAATATCAGTCCTGAAATCTTGCAGTTAGTACATGAAAGAGCAGGGAATACCCTGGAAATAAGTTATAAGCAAGGACTTCCTCAACAGAACTCCAGCACCCCAGCAACTAAGAGAAAGGATGGACAAATGGGGCTCCATGAAATTAAAATGCTTCTGCACAACAAAAGAAATGGTCTCTACACTGAAGAGTCCCACAGAGTGGGAGAAAATATTTGCTAGCTATACATCAGACAAAGGAATGATAACCAGAATATGCAGGGAGCTCAAAAAACTAAACTTCCCCATAGTCAATGAACCAATAAAGGAGTAGGCAACTGAATTAACAGAACTTTTTCTAAGGAAGAAATCCAAATGGCCACAAAACCCATGAAAAAATGCTCACCATCTCTGGCCATAAAGGAAATGCAAATTAAAACCACACTAAGATTCCACCTTACTCTTATTAGAATAGCTATCAAGAAAATTACCACCAACAAATGTTGGTGAGGATGCGGGAAAAAGAAACCCTCATACACTGCTGGTGGGATTGTAAGCTAGTACAACCCCTTTGGAAAACAATATGGAGGCTTCTTAAAAATACTAAACTTAGATTTCCATACAATCCAGCCATAGCACTCCTAGGGATACACCCAAAAGCATGCGACTCAGGTTACTCCATAGGCACCTGCACACCCATGTTTATTGCAGCACTATTCACAATAGCCAAGCTATGGAAAGAGCCAAGATGTCCCACTACTGATGATGGATTAAGAAAATGTGTTATTTATACACAATGTAATTTTACTCAGCCACAAAGAAAATGAAATTTTGTCATTCACAAGTAATTGGATGGAACTGGAGAACATCATCTTACGTGAAGTTAGCCAGGCTCAGGTCAAAAATAACATATTCTCCCTCATATGTGGATTATAGACCCAAAACAAATGCAGTAATATTATTAGACATGGACCACACATTAATGGGAAAACACACACAAGAAGAATAGGGAAAGGGAAGGAAACCTAAAACTTGAATGTGGTTGATATGCTCACTGTAGAGGAGCAAATAAAGTGATCTTAAACTGGCAGAGACCACTATGAGAAGGGGACCGGGAAGTAGTGGAGAGGTCTGGTAGAGATGAACCACTGTGGGTTGTAATACACATGTGCATGGAAGCAATGATAGGAATCTCTCTGTATAGCTATGTTTATCTCAAACTAGCAAAAATACTTTGTCTTTCTTATTATCTCCTGTTTTTTCTCTTCAACAAAATCAGAGAACAAGAGGGCAGGACAGATTCTGCCCAGAAGCAGTGTGTGTGTGTGTGTGTGTGTGTGTGTGTGTGTGTGTGTGTTTGCAGAGGTGGCCCAAAGAATGCATACACATGTAAGAAAATGTAAAAATGACAAAATAGAAGAAAGAAAACAATCCTTCTTTGACTTGTTTTGATAAGGTAAAGGAAATGTACTTGAATCTTGCGTAATAACTATATTTCACTTCCACATATATTTTCCCTTCAGGATGAAGATCTCTTAGGCATTTTTGTTCTGTTGTGTTGGGGTTTTGCTTTTATATTACTGGGGAATGAACCCAGAGCCTTGTGCATACTATGTAAGCTCTCTACCACCATAACATGCACTCAGCCCTTGCTGTTTTTTTAATTAATTTTTTATTGTGTTATAATATATATATATGTATATATATATAACCTTTAATACATTATAATTTAAAAGTGTAGTCTTAGTTACATTAAATACATTCACTCTGTTATGCAACTATCACCACTATGTATCTGTATAACTTTTTCCTCTTCCTAAACTGAAACTTTTTGCCCATTAAACAATAGTTTCCCTTTCCTCCATTACCCCAGCTTCTTGTGACCAGCACTCTACTATTTGTCTCTATGTGTCAGACTACTCTGGGTAACTCATAAATACAATCATTCAGAATTTGTTTTCTTGTGACCAGTTTATTTGACTCAGCACCATGTCTTCAATATTTATCTACACTGTTGTATTATGAGAATTTCCTTCCTTTTTGTAGCTGAATAGTATTCCAACACATGTATATGCTATATATTGTCTATTTATTAACCAATGGGCTGCTTTTGCCTCTTAATTGTTGTTAATAATGGTGCTATGATCATATGTGCACAACTATCCATTTGAGTAACTGCTTTCAATTATTTTGTGCATATAGCCAGAACTGAAAATGCTGGATTAGAAGGTAATTCTATTTTGCATTTTTTTTGAGGAACCTCTATTCTGTTTTCCATAGTAGTAGCACCAATAGTGCACAAGGGGTCCATTTTTTTCACATGATTCTCTGGATTCTTTTTGTTGTTTTATAACTATCTTAATGAGTATGAAGTGGTATTTTGGGTTTAATTTGCATTTCTCTATCACTGATGTTGAGCATCTTTTCATGTGTTTATTGAGTATCTTCTTTTGAGAAATGTCAATTCAAGTCCTTTGCCCAGTTTTATTTTTTATTAATATTGTACTAGGGGTACAATTGTGACATTTACCAAAGTTCTTACAATATATCATAGTTGAATTCACTTTCCCCTCCATCATTCTCCTTTTTCCCCTACCCCATTCCTGAAGTAGTTTCAACATGTCTCATTTTTCAATTTTCATACATGTGTAAACAATATTTCGATCACATTCAACCTCCTACACTGGAGCAATCTTTCTCTCACTACTGGTTATTACCGAACCTAAGTGGGCCTAACTGGGGGCATCTGGTGATGTAGAAAGGACACAGGATAGACAGACAGACAGAAAGTGGGATCAGGTGTGTTGAGCACTCAGGTGGAGATGCACAACCCTCATTGCTTCTTTTCTTTATTATTCTCTTCATTTTACTCTGCTTCTTTTCTCTATCTTTATTCTTTAAGGACTTACTCCTTTACAGTTCTTTAAAACCTTGCTTCTAAAGTCTTCTTTAAAACCTTGCTTCACTATTCTTTAAAACCTCTTTCCTTAGACTTGCACTTTCCTATGTTTTCTCTTAGATTTTCTTTAGCATATTCTCTCTTAAAGTCTTTGCCCCCAGACTTGCACTGTCCCATGTTTTCTCTTTAGCTTTCTTAAAGCCTTGGTGCTCAGACTTGCAAACAACAACAACTGTGCCTAAAAACTGCACATGCATAACTCTTAAGGTCTCGGATCTTAGACTTGTACTGTCCCATATTCTCTTTAGCTTTTCTTTAGCTTAGCTTTTCTAAAGCCTATGTATAAAGTTCTCTTTAGCTTTCTTAAAGTGTTGGCCCTCAGACTTGCTAGCAATTCCCCTTTAGCAATTCTCCTGTTGCAATTCTTTTCCCTTCAGCAGCTTTTCTTCAGCCATTCATTTTCCCCCTTCACCAATCCTTTTCCCTCTTCACCAATCCTTTTCCCTTCAGCAATTCTTTTCCCTTGCAAAAGCTTCCCATATCCAAAAAGCCTTCTCCATCAGAAAGCCAAAAGCAAAAGTAAAAGCCTTCCTCATCAAAAAGCCAAAAAGCAAAAGCCCCATGTCTTCCTTCAGTGAGTCTTTTATACCCAGTGGTAAACAGTGTGGAGCAGTGGTTCTTGGGGAGAGGCATGACAGCATAACAGGAGAAACCTGTGTTCCCACTTCTCTGAACGTAAACAGCTTAAGAGAAGCAGCTGTTCTGTATTTCCCTCTTCTGTGGCCGCAGCTGTGCCAATCTCAGCCTACAGATAAACATTTTAGGAAAAGCTGTTGAGCTGCATCTTGCCTTGTTTATGTCCAGTTCTCATAGGCTTCTCATAATCAGCTCTCTCAACTATACCCTTTCCTTGTATCTTCCCCCCTCCCACTGGTACCAGCTTCCCAAACAGGACCTGTTAACCTTCCTGTCTTACCCAGTTTTAAATAGGCTTGGTTGTTTTGTTTGTTGAGCTGCAAGAGTTCTTTATATAATTTATGTATACTAACCCCTTATCAAAGGTATGATTTAAAAACATTTTCTTCATTCCATGAATTGTCATTTCAATCTGTTCACAGTGTTCTTTCATACAAAAAAGTTTTTGCATTTTATCCAGTCCAATGTATTCATTTTTCTTTCTTTGTTTGTGCTTTTGTTGTAGTACTACACAAATTATTGCCAAATCCAATACTATTATATTTTGCCCCTATGTTTCCTCCTAAGAGTTTTATAGTTGTAGTGTTTATTTCTCAGTTTTTCATCTATTTTGAGGTTTTTTTTTTTTTTTGGTTAATTTTTGTGTATGTTGCAGGTAAGGATACAACTTCATTCTTTTCCATGTGGTTATCTAGTTTTCCTAATACCATTTGTGGAAAACACTGCCCTTTTCCCTATGAGTGTTCTTACTAATCTTGTTTAAATTACTTGACTATATATGTGAGTGTTTGTGTCTGAACTTTTTATTTTATTCCATAGGGTTATATGTGTACTTTAATGATAGTATCATACTAGTATGATTAATGCATCTTTGTTGTAAGTTTTGGTTGAAAACTGGAACATTGTTCTTTATCAAGATTATTTTGAGTACTTAGGATTCCTCAAGAATGTGTATGAATTTTGTTTTGCAGCACTGGGGTTTGAACTCAGGGCCTCATGCTTGCTAGGCAGGTGCATTGCCACTTGAGCCACTTTGCCAGCCCTTTTTTGTATTAGGTATTTTTCTGATAGGATCTCACGAACTGTTTCCTCAGGCTGACTTCAAATCTAAAATTCATATGAATTTTAAGATGGATTTTTCTGAAAAATGTATTTTGGGGATTCTGATGGGGATTGCATTAAATCTGTGGATTACTTTGGGTAGCACTGACATCATAACAATAAAGTCTGTCAATCTGTGAACATAGGATGTCTTTCCATTTATCTGTGTAAATTTTTTAAATAACATTTTATTTTATATCCTACAGTTTTGTTGAGTTCATTTATTAGTTCTAACAGTCTGTTTTTGTGTGTGTGTTCTTTACAGCTTTCTACATATAAGATATTTATTTGATCTACAAATAAAGATAATTCTTACTCTTTTCCAATTTGGATGGTTTTCCAAGACTTTTATTTCAGTGTTGGGGATTCAACCCAGGGCTTCACAAATGCTAGGCAAATACTCCACCACTTGAGCCAAGGCCCAACCCAATCTGAATGCTTTCAAATTTTAGTTTTAGAGGAAGTCCAAGATGACAGATAGCTGAGGGATCCTGAGACCTGGATCTCCACGATTTCAGAAAAATACATCAATTCATGGTAGCAAGGATAAGGTAACTCTGATTTTTTTGCCAAGTAAGATACCACCAATACATCAGGTGCACATGGTGTTCAACAACCCACAGTTAAAATAGCATTTTGTAGCACATAATAGTCAGGAAAACCCTGGCACTGGGACAGGCCAAGCTGTCAGTCTGTCCACTGGAAATTTGTTTTTCTCTTTTTAGTTTTTGGTTTATTTTATCCTGTTTAGGAAAAGCAAAAATGCAATTGCAATGAACTGTAGAATGAGTCCAGAAAGCATCTGGAATGTCCTGGACTTGCCAGAATAGGTGGACACAGAATCTCGGACTCCTGCTTGTCAGCACTGTGCTGGAGAGAACCTGTTTCCACCCCAGTGAATCTGCAACCCACCAGGTAAGTACAACACATCATCTGCCCTCAGGAGACCCACGTAGTCCAGCACAGCTGGTGGGAAGATTGCACCCCCCCTGGACAAAACTGATGGCCAAATAAACAGAGGGAACGTTTCACCTCTGACTGGTAGGGATGGGGTGGAGTCCTGAGCTGACACAACCTGTGTGGGGGTGGGGCAATCTAGCTGCAATCTGGTAAAAACAACACCACATTTGAACACTTTGGAGAAAATGTAGTGAGCTAAAAAACAATTGACCAAAAAGTTCAATTCTAGTTTCTAGGCTTGCCCTGTGGGCAGAAGGGACTGGTGACTGCTCACATACCAGCTCCTCCCAGGACCACATTGGAGAACCCACCTACATCAGATTACCCATCCCATTAAGGAAAGCCTGAGTTCAAACACCCAAAGTTGACTGATAGGGAGGGGCAACATCCACTGCCATACAGACCAGCATACCAACCTTATGAAGGGACAGAGACATTGAGAAATCTCCTGTCAAAAGTGTCAGCACCTTGATTTGAAATCAGAGGAAAGAGTTCAGGACACTCATTGTATTGATTTTTTATCTATTATTTTTATTTATTTCTATTTTTTTCAATTTATTGTTACCATACCACCCTCTTCCATTCTGTCCAAATATCACTTTGCTTAACACTCTCTTGCTCTACTTTCCTTTCATTCCCCGATTTTTTCCTTTCTTCTCCTTTCCTTCCTCTCCTCTCCCTACCTTCCCCTACTGCTGCTACTCTTCCACACTCACCACTCACACCATTCACTGAATAGCCTATTATACTAACTTTACACTTTGCCCCCATCCTTTGGATCCCTCTGCAATCCTTGATAATAGCACCATCCCCCCATGACTGAACTACACCTTTACCCACATTAGGGCCTCATTACTGTATAGCTTCTGTACCTCACACCTCTTTTTCTCCCTCATAACATCCCCCTTCCCTGCCCCCTTCTAGCACTATATTTTATTTATTTATTTAATTATTTATTTTCAGTATCCACAAATGAAACTTTATTTCCATGCTAGTTTATTTACACATCATGTATGATGGCTTTCACTTCACAATGGCCATATTGTTGATGAACTTGAAATATTTACCTGCTATCTTACTGCTACAAGAAAAGGCTAGCTGACTCATCACCTAGAATATGCCCTTGAATAGGAACAATTGATCAAACTGACTGCTACCAAGTCCCTGCCCACCATCAAATACAACCATTTTTTTCAATGAGTTCAAGGTTGTTTATTTATTTCTCATTAATTCATGTATATCCCTGCAGTTTATCTTGCTTACATTTCAGCATTATAAATAGAAATAGACAACAAATAACTTGGCCAAGGTCACCAGCAAGGCTCAGGTACTGCTGTGAGTGGAACATGGATCTTGAGATCCTTAGAGCAATATCTGCTACTTCCTCCTGGGCAGTGGCTGATTTCAAATACTTTGAATAGATAGCATTCATTAATCAATCACAACTGGCTAGCACCATATTTTAAATGATCTAGGTATTTATCTCTATCCAAACAACTGTTATCTCCCCAATACCCACTGTTGATAGACAATATTGCCAAGGGTTTTCTTATATATTATGTAAATAACTGTTTAGCATTGAATTTGTGAATTTATTATATTATGTAAATAACTGGCTTAGCATTGAATTTGTGAATTTATTATGCTAAGTTATACCTTCAGGTCAGGGAACAGAAATATTACAACATCATAGCGAAAAACTAAGCTAATCAGAGCACAGAAATTAAGTCAAGGGAATGATAACAGGTGATTAAAACCTCCAACTAACTAATCAACAACACATGAGCAAACCACAAAATAGAAACATGGGAAAAAAAAAGGCAGAGGAATATGACTCCTCAAAAGACTAACAGTAGCATATAGAGGTGGAAAGTGAAGGGAATGAATCCCAAATGCTGACTTCAGAAGAAAAAATGATAAGAATGTTCAATGAGCTTAAAGAGGACCTTAAAGAGAACATGAAAAAAAAACAACTCAAAAATTATAAAGAGAACATGGATAAAAAACTTGAGAAGACACAGGAACAACTAAATGAACTCAGAGAGGATTTCAACCACTCCCAAATGAAACTAAGGAGATTATAAAAAAGAGATATATGAAATAAAGAAGACAGCACAGGATATGAAAGTGGAATATAACAAAGATATGGAAAACCTCAGAAAAAAGAATCAAACAGAAATCCTTGAAATAAAAGATCCCTTAAATCAAATAAAACGTCAATTGAAAGCCACTCCAGCAGATTGGAACAGTGAAAGACAGAATTTCAGGGCTTGAAGACAAAATAGATATTAAAGAAAAAGCAGAATAATTCTTAGACAAAAGACTGAAGAGCTGTGAAAGGAATACATAAGAAGTCTGAAAGTCCATTAAAAGACCAAACCTGTGAATCATGGGCATTGAAGAAGGAGAAGAGGTTTAAGCCACAAGGGATATGTAATATATTCAACAAAATAATAGTGGAAATTTCCCAAATCTTTAGAAAAAGATGCCATTCAGATACAGGAAGCCTCCAGGACACCAAACAGACATGACCAAAATAGAACCTCTCAACAGCATATTACAGTTAAAACAAGTAGCACAGAGAACAGAAAAGAATATTGAAGGCTGTAAGAAAGAAAAATCAAATAATATATAAAGGTAATTTCATCAAAATAACAGCAGATTTCTCAACAGAAACCTTAAAAGCAAGAAGGACATGGAATGAGGAATTTTGAGCACTGAAAGAAAACAATGTCAGCCCTAGGATACTCTACCCAGCAAAGTTATCATTCAAAATTGTAAGAGAAATAAAAATCTTCCATGGTAAACAGAAACTAAAACAATACATGACCACTAAACCACCATTACAGAAGATTCTGAAATGAGTCCTATACACAGAAGATGAAAACAAACATAGCCATGAAAGTATGGGAATTATTAAATCTCAAGAGACGAGAAGACAAGTAATCAGAGAATAACATAAAATTAGTTGTGCATTCATAAGCCCTTACACAACAAATAAACTAAATGGCAGGAATCACCAAATACTGCCCAATATTAACATTGAATGTTAATGGCCTCAACTTCCCCATCAAAAGACACTGATTGGCAAACTGGATTAAAAAGGAAGACCTGACAATCTGTTGTTTACAAGAAACTCACCTGACAGACAGAAACAAACATTGCCTTAGGGTAAAAGGGTGGAAGATTTGTCAAGCTACTGGCCCCCCAAAATTGGTATAAGTAACAATATTTATATCAGATAAAGAAGACTTCAAATCTAAATTAGTCAGAAGAGACAATGAAGGCCACTTCATACTAATAAAAAGCAATACATCAAGAGGAAATTACAATTGTTTATGTATATACACCCAATGTTGGTGCACCCAACTTCATTAAGCATACACTATTGGTCTTAAAAACATAGGTAGACACCAACACAGTGGTGGTGGGAGACTTCAGTATTCCTCTATCACCAATAGATAGCTCATTCCAACAAAAAAACTCAACAAAGAAATTCTAGAACTGAATGACACCACAGATCTAATGGACGTGATAGACTTCTAGAGAGTATCCCATCCTGCAACAACACAATACACATTCTTCTCAGCAGCCCATGGAACTTTCTCCAAAATAGACCATATTTTAGGTCAAAAAGCAAGTCTAACAAATATAAGAAAATTGAAATAATCCCTTGCATACTGTCTGACCACAACACAGTAAGACTAGAATTCAATGACAAAAGAAACAGCAGAACATACTGAAACAACATGTGGTTTCATGATCAGTAGGTCACAAAAGAAATAAGGGAAGAAATAAAAAAGTTCCTGGAAGTTCCTATCAGAACCTATGGGACACAGTAAAGGCAGTCCTAAGGGGAAAGTTGATAGCAGTGAATGCATATATTAAAAACAGAGAAAGATACCAAATAAATGAACTAATGCTGCATCTCAAATTCCTTAAAAAACAAGAACAAACCAAGCCTGAAACTAGAAGGAGAGAAATAGTAAAAATATGGGCTGAAATCAACAAAATAGAGAAGAAAAATCCCATACAAAAAAATCAACAAAACAAAAAGCAAACCCTGGCAAACCTGACTAAAATGAGGAAGGAAAAGACAAATTAATAAAATTAGAAATTAAAAAGGGGAGATAACAAGAACCAAGAAAATCCAGAGAATCATTGATGACTACTTTGAAAACCTGTATTCAAATAAATTGAAAAATCTAGAAAAATGAACAAATTTCTAGAAACATGACCATCCAAAATTGAACCAAGAGGATATTAATCATCTAAATAGACCTGCAATGAAATTGCACCTAACATGCAATGAAATTGAAGCAGCAATAAAGAGTTTCCCAAATGGGGGGGGAGGGGTCAGCGAACAGGGGGGAGATGTGGCCCAAACAATGTATACACATATGAATAAATGTAAAAACAAAAAAAATGATAATATTATCCAAAATGTGAAAAAAAAGAGTCTCCTAAAGAAGAAAACTCCAGGACCTGATGTATTCTCTGTTGAATTCGACCAGACTTTTAAAAAAGAACTAATACCATCCCTCCTTAAAATTCTCCATGAAACAGAAAGGAAAAGAACAGTGCCAAAGCCAGTATTATACATATCCTGAAACCAGATGTGGACACAACAAAAACAGAGAATCACAAGCCAATTTCTTTAATGAACATAGATGCAAAAAATCCTCAATAAAATAATGGCAAACCAAAATCAATAGCATATCAAAAAGATCATACACCATGACCAAGTCGGCATCAGGGATGCAGGGATGATTCAATATACACAAATCATTAAATGTAACATAACAATTAAAAAACTTTGTAGCCCATTTTATGGATTTCTACATCATCCATCCTTTAACATATAAATGTAGTCATTATTTTTAATTATTTTGATTTTTAGTCTTCATACTAAATTTATGAATGATTTATGCACCATCTTTACAATATTACAACATTCTGAATGTGTCTAATGCCTCTTACAGTGAGTTCCCATGTTTTCTTTTTCTTGTTCTCCTCCTCCTCTTCCTCCTGCTCCTCCTCCTCTTCCTCCACCCTTGGGATTGAACTCAGGGCTTTGCTCTTGCTAGACAGGCATTCTATGATGTGAGTCACTGTCAGCCAACTTTTGCATTGGCAATTTTTGATATAGGGTCTCACTTTATATCTAGTCTGGCCTGTACTGTGATCCTCCTATTTGTGCTTCCCCATGTAGGTGGCACCTTAATTTCAGTATTAAGGGATGTCATGGCTCTTGAAAGCTCCTGATGCTTATTGGCATGTGATATCACTTGAGCATTGGAAGATCAGCTATTTAGTCTAGTTTTCCTACTCTGGCTTTGTTTGTGCCCGACTTTCCACAAATTCTAAGTGGACTGCTGAGTTTGTGGTCACTTCCACTATTTTACCACTGGGTGGCATCCTGGTCCTTATATGCTAGGAATCTTTTGATATGTTGTCATTGTTTTAATACTAGAGGGCAATTCATGCCCAGTTTTGTTTCAAGTACACTGTTGGTGTGTTGTTCAGAATAAATGAGAAGAGGAATTTTAAAAAATTGTCTTGGGGGAATTCCAAGACGGCAGCTAGAGGGAGGAAGCAGAAAGCATGCCTCCTATAGTGAAATCTTGGAGAGATGCTGGAGACACACCTTGCAGGCAAAACCACTGAGAAGAGGCAAAACTTTGACCCCTCCACACCTCCAGCCAGTGCAGAGAATCTCCACTTCACGTTAAATGGAGAAACAAGGAGGGTCCCTGGGCCACCAGACACCCACGCCAGACAGCTTGGGAAGACACAGACAAGTTTTGTTCTACTTTCTGTGTCCCCTTTGATGAGACAACTACAGACCAACACCTGAGGCACCATCTCCAGGATTGGAGGCTGAGACGGACACCAAAATTATTAAGACTGAAACTTCATTGCATTTGAACTTGGAGGTTTTTTTTTTATTTTCTAGTTTTCATTTTGTTTTATTTTATTATATATATATATATATATATATATTCTTCCATTTGCTTATTTTTTATTTTTATTCTTATCTTTATACTTTTTATTTTTTATTTTTAATCCTCTCTCTGTCTCTCTAATGCCTTTTCAGCTTACGGTTGATTAGTACACTGTCTCTCCCTGTTTATATCTTTGAAACTTTTTTTGTTTGTTTCTTTGTTTTGTTTTTTTCTTTCTACTTGATTATTTGTTTTTCCCTTTTCCTTTAACTTCTTTGCTTTCCTTTCCCTCTCACCCTTCCATTCTAATATCACTAGTGCTATTATTATAAGAAAGAAAATACTTAATTGCACACAGTACAGGGACAATAACAACACCAAGGGCAATGATGGGAAGACAGAAAAAACAGGGAAACCAGTTTCCCCACAGCAAAAAATTAGTACAGGAACCAGAGGGAAATGAAGAAATCAGAATAAATGAGAAGAGTAGCTAAAAAGAATAGTGCATTCCCTGGAGCCTCTCCCTGGGGCCATGGTAGACCTGGATACCTCAATTCTAGTTAACCAGCCTGTGGTCAAACAATGCAAAATTCTGGCTCTGGACAGAATTACCATGGGTGGACTAGCCCTGGGTTTCTATGTCACACAGCCCACCCATATCAGGACAACACTGGATTTGGACCATGTCCCATGCTGATATGTGCTATGTACTGCTGAATTGAACTCATAGGTTAAGACTATTGTAATAAGTCACAAGTGATGTAATCAAAGTTCAGTAGACTGGAAGTGTGTGTCTTCCCCTGGTACCAGAACTATTCCAGTGGCTCCACCTCCAGCCTTGGCAGTTGGCCTTTAGAATCTTCTAAGGACTAGGTTTCACCAGCCTATCATTAAGCTCTAAGGAAAGTCTTGGGCTTTGTACTCTGTCCTACCCCAATGAATGAGGTCTTGCACCCGGCCTTAAGGTGGTATTAGTGAAGGCAGTCTTTTATTTATTTATTTTTTAATTTTTATTTTATTCATACGTGCATACAATGTTTGGGTCATTTATCCCCCCTTACCACTCACTACCCAGCAGAAATTATTTTGCCCTTATCTCTAATTTTGTTGAAGAGAGAGTATAAGCAATAATAGGAAGGACCAAGGGTTTTTGCTAGTTGAGATAAGGACAACTGTACAGGGAGTTGACTACATTAATTTCCTGGGCATGTGTGTACCTTCTAAAATAATTCTTCTTGATCTAACCTTTTCTCTAGTTCCTGGTCCCCTTCTCCTATTGGCCTCAGTTGCTTTAAAGTATCTGCTTTAGTTTCTCTGCATTAAGGACAACAAAAGCTATCTACTTTTTTAGGTGTCTTACCTATCCTCATACCTCCCTTGTGTGCTCGCACTTAATCAACTGATCAAAGTCCAATCCCCTTGTTGTGTTTGCCTTTGATCTAATGTCAACATATGAGAGAAAACATATGATTTTTGGTCTTTTGGGCCAGGCTAACCTCACCCAGAATGATGTTCTCCAATTCCATCCATTTACCTACGAATGATAATGTGACGTTCTTCTTCATGGCTGCATAAAATTCCATTGTGTATAAATATCACATTTTCTTAATCTATTCGTCAGTAGTGGGGCATCTTGGCTGTTTCCATAACTTGGCTATTGTGAACAGTGCTGCAATAAACATGGGTATGCAGGTGCCTCTGGAGTAACCTGTGTCACATTCTTTTGGGTATATACCCAAGAGTGGTATTGCTGGATCATACGGTAGATCAATGTTTAGCTTTTTAAGTAGCCTGCAAATTTTTTTCCAGTGTATTAGTTTACATTCCCACCAGCAGTGTAAGAGGGTTTCTATTTCCCCGCAACCTCACCAATACCTCTTGGTGGTGGTGTTGGTAATGATGGCTATTCTAATAGGGGTGAGGTAGAATTTAGTGTGGTTTTAATTTGCATTTCCTTTATTTCTAGAGATGGTGAGCATTTTTCATGGGTTTTTTTGCCATTTGAATTTCTTCTTTTAAGAAAGTTCATTTTAGTTCACTTGTCTATTTTTTATTGGTTCATTAATTTTGGGAGAATTTAGTTTTTTGAGTTCCTTATATATTCTGGTTATCAGTCCTTTGTCTGATGTGTAGCTGGCAAATATTTTCTCCCACTCTGTGGTGATCTTTTCAGTTTAGAGACCATTTCTTTTGTTGAGCAGAAGCTTTTTAGTTTTATGATGTCCCATTTATCTAAGCTATCTCTTAGTTGCTGTGCTGCTGGGGTTCCATTGGGAAAATTCTTGCCTATACCTATTAATTCCAGAGTATTTCCTACTCTCTCTTGTACCAATTTTAGAGTTTGGGTTCTGATATTAAGATCCTTGATCCATTTTGAGTTAATATTGGTATAGAGTGATATACATGGATCTAGTTTCAGTTTTTTGCAGACTGCTAACCAGTTTTCCCAGCAGTTTTTGTTGAAGAGGCTCTCTTTTCTCCATCATATATTTTTAGCATCTTTGTCAAAGGCAAATTGATTATAGTTGTGTGGCTTCATATCCTGGTCCTCTATTCTGTTCCACTGGTCTTCATGTCTGTTTTTGTGCCAGTACCATGCTGTTTTTATTGTTATTGCTTTGTTATATAGTTTGAAGTCGGGTATCATGGTACCTCCAGCATTGTTCTTTTGACTGAGTATTGCCTTGGCTATTCGTGGCCTCTTGTGTTTCCATATAAATTTAATGGTAGATTTTTCAATCTCTTTGATGAATGTCATTGGTATTTTGATGTGAATTGCATTAAACGTGTAGATTGGTTTTGGGAGTGTAGACATTTTTACTATGTTGATTCTACCAATCCATATGCATGGGAGATCTCTCCACTTTCTATAGTCTTCCTCAATCTTTTTCTTTTGGAGTTTATAGTTTTCCTTGTAGAGGTCATTCACATTCTTTGTTAAATTTACTCCTAGGTATTTGATTTTTTTGAGGCTATTGTAAATGGAATTGTTTTCATATGTTCTTTCTCAGTTTGTTCATTATTTGTGTATAGAAATGCTAATGATTTTTCTATGTTGGTTTTGTATCCTGCTACCTTGCTATAGCTGTTGATGGTGTCTAGGAGCTTTTCTGTAGAGTTTTTTGGGTCTTTAAGGTATAGGATCATATTGTTGGCAAATAGGGATATTTTGACAGTTTCTTTAGCTATTTGTATTCCTTTTATTCCTTCTTCTTGTCTAATTGCTCTGGCTAGGAATTCCAGTACTATGTTGAATAGGAGTGGAGATATTGGGCATCCTTGTCTCACTCCTGATTTTAGCGGAAATGGTTTCAGTTTTTCACCATTAAGTATGATGCTGGCTGTAGGTTTGTCACATATAGCTTTTATAATGTTGAGGTACTTTCCTTCTATTCCTAGTTTTCTTAGAGCTTTTATCATGAAATGGTGTTGGATCTTATCAAAGGCTTTTTCTGCATCTGTTTTGATGATCAAGTGGTTTTTGTCCTTGGTGTATTACATTTATTGATTTGCATATGTTGAACCAACCCTGCATTCCTGGGATGAAGCCTACTTGGTCATGGTGAATGACTTTTTTGGATGTGTTGTTGAATTCGGTTTGCCATTATTTTTTTGAGGATTTTTGCATCAATGTTCATTAAGGAGATTGGCCTATAGTTCTCCTTTTTGGAGGTGTCTTTGCCTGGTTTTGGGATAAATGTAATACTGGCTTCATAAAATGTGTTAAGCAGTATTCTTTCCCTTTCTATTTCATGGAACAGTTTAAGGAGGGTTGGTATTAGTTCTTCTTTAAAGGTCTGATAGAATTCAGCAAAGAATCCATCAGGTCCTGGACTTTTCTTTTTGGGGAGATGCTTTATTGCTGTTTCAATTTCATTTTGTGCTATAGATCTATTCAGGTGATTAATATCCTCTTGGTTCAGTTTTGGCTGATCATATGTATCTAGAAATCTGTCCATTTTTTAAAGATTTTCGAATTTATTTGAATATATTTTCTTGAAGTAGTCTCTGATGATTTCCTGGACTTTCATGGTGTTTGTTGTTATCTCCCCTTTTGTTTTCCTGATTCTACTAATTTGAGTTTTTTCTCTGCTCATTTTAGTCAGGTTTGCCAGGTGTCTGTCAATCTTGTTTATTTTTTCAAAGAACCATCTTTTGTTTCATTAATTCTTTGTATGGTTTTTTGGTTTCTATTTCATTGATTTCAGCTCTTATTTTTATTATTTCTCTCTTTCTATCTGTTTTGGGATTTGCTTGTTCTTGTTTTTCTAGGAGTTTGAGATGTATCATTAGGTCATTGATTTGAGATCTTTCAGTCTTTTTAAAGTATGCACTCATGGCTATAAACTTTCCTCTCAGGACTGCCTTTGCTGTGTCCCATAGGTTCCGGTAGGTTGTGTTTTCATTTTCATTGACTTTCAGGAACCTTTTAATTTCCTCTTTTATTTCATCAATGACCCATTTTTCATTAAGCAATGAGTTATTCAGTTTCTAGCTGTTTGCATGTTTTGTGTCTTTATTTTTGTTGTTGAGTTCTAGTTTTATTGCATTGTGATCAGATAGAATGCATGGTATAATTTTTCTTTTCTTATATTTGATAAGGCTTGCTTTGTGCCCTAGGATATAATCTATTTTGGAGAAGGTTCCATGGGCTGCTGAGAAAAATGCACATTGTGTAGAAGTTGGATGAAATGTTCTGGAGACATCAACTAGGTTCATTTGATCTATGGTATGTTTTAGATCTAGGATTTCTTTATTAATTTTTTGTTTCAATGACCTATCTATTGATGATAGTGGGGTGTTAAAGTCTCTCACTACCACTGTGTTGGAGGTAATATATGCTTTTAGGTCCTTCAGGGTATGCTTGATGAAATTGGATATGTTGACCTTGGGTGCATATAGGTTGATAATTGTTATTTCCTTTTGGTTTATTTCCCTTTTTCTTTTATTATTATGGAATGCCCTTGTTTATCTTGTTTGATCAATGTTGATTTGAAGTCTACTTTGTCCAAGATAAGGATTGCTACTCCTTTCTGTTTTGGGGGCCCATTGCCTTGGTAAATCTTCTTCTATCAATGACATGGGTCTCCTGTAAGCAACAAATTGTTGGATCTTCCTTTTTAATCTAGTTTGTCAAATGATGCCTTTTGATGGGGGAATTAAGTCCATTAACATTAAGTGTTAGTATTGATAGTTATGTGGTGATTCCTGTCATTTAGTTGTCTTTGTTGTTTGAGGGTTTGATTGTTTGTAGCCAAATTGATGTCACTCTCTACTTTCTTGCTTTTTCTTTTCCTGTAGTTTGGTACTGCCTGCCATTTCATGGTTAAGTTGGGTTTCACTTTCTGTGTGCAGAATTCCTTGAAAAAACTTTTGTAGTAGTGGCTTTGTGGTCATATGTTGTTTGAGTTTCTGTGTATCATGGAAGACTTTTATTGCTCCATCTATTTTGAATGATAGTTTTGCTGGGTAGAGTATCCTAAGGTTGAAGTCATTTTCATTCAGTGCCCAGAAGATCTCATCCCAAGCTCTTCTTGCTTGTAAAGTTTCTGTTGAGTAGTCTGCTGTGATTTTGATGGGTTTACCTTTGTATGTTATTTGTTTTTCCTCTCTTACAGCCATCAATATTCTTTCTTTAGTCTCTGCACTTGTTGTTTTAATGATAATATGTCATGGGGTAGTTCTATTTTGTCAGGTCTGTTTGGTGTTCTGGAGGGTGCATGTACCTGAATGGGCATGGTTTTCTCTAGATTTGGGAAATTTTCTGTTATTATTTTGTTGAATACATTATGCATTCCTTCAATATCCATGATTCTCCAGTTTGGTCTTTTGATGGAGTCAGTAAGTTCTTGCATTTTCTTTTCACAGGTCTTGAGTTGTTTAATAGGTCTTCTGTTTTTCCTGTAATTTTCATTTCATCTTTGAGTTTTGAGATTCTGTCTTCTGCTTGTTCTATTCTGGTGGATTGGCCTTCCATTTTGTTTTGCATTTATATTTCATTCTTTTTTCTGAGGTTTTCCATATCCTGAGTCAGTTCCTCTTTAATATTGTCTATTTTTGTCCTGAGTTCATTTATCTCTTTATTTATCATGTTATTTGTTTCACTTTTGTGTTTATACCGTTCTTCTATAGTTTCTTTTATTTGTTCTTATGCTTTCTCAAATTCTCTATTTTTGTTGTCTTGGAATTTCTTGAGTGTCTCCTGTACATTTCGGTTGACCTTATCCAGTATCATTTCCATATAATTCTCATTGTTTGCTTGCAGGATTTCTTCTTTAAGAGTTTTCTTGTGGGCTTCATTGGGTTCTTTGACACAGTTTATCTTCATTTTGTTGGAGTCTGGATCTGGGCATCTGTTTTCTTCATTTACCTATGGTTCTTGTACTAATTTATTATTGGGGAGAAAATGGTTTCCCTCTTTTTCCCGTCTTCCCATCATTGCCCTTGCTACTGTTACTGTCCCTGTACTGTGTGTAATTCAGAATTGTCTGGCCTGTAATTGTAACAATGATGATATCTAGAGTGGAAGGATGAGAAGAGAGTGAAAGCAAAGAAGGTAAAGAAAATGGGAAAAAAACAAAACAAAACAAAACAAAAACAAAAGCAGAGCCAAAGAAATAAACAGGGAGAGATAGTGTACTAATCAGCAGTGAGCCAAACATCCATTAAAGAGACAGAGAGAGGATTAAAAAAATCCCCATGTTCAAATGCAATAAACTTTCAGTCTTAATAGTTTTGGTGTTAGTCCTTCAGCATCCAGGCCTGGTGTTGGTGTTTGAGTAGTAGTTCTGTCTTTGTCTCATAAAGGGAAAAAAAAAGAGTCTGGCGACAGCTTTGTGAATGTCTATCTGAGGCTGTGGCTCACCTGCCACCTACCATCAGCCAGCTGCTGCTGCAGGCTTTATTTGTTGCAGATCTCAGGAGTGAGTTTTACACTCACCTAGCCCTGTAGGCTTTGTTTATTTAGAGTTCTCCTGGATGCTTGCCCCTTTTGTTTTCTCTACTATACAGTCCTAAACACCTGTTGCAAATGCAGTCCTTTTTTATTTAGAGTTTGCATGGGGAAGTGCCCCTCCCCCACTCTCTGGTGGATTCTGCCACAATTTAGCCTCTGTTGGATGCCTTCCCCTCTCCAAGCACACTGGGGGAGGTGGTGCCACACCCACCTTCTCTGGATGGCTTGTTTATTTACAGTTTATGTGGGGAAGTGCCCCTATCCTCCTCTCTGGTGGAGCTTTCCACCGACATCCACTGTTACAAGCTTTTCCCACTCCAAGGTTGCTGGGTGGGTGCTGCAACTCCTGTCTTCTCCAGTCATCTTGTTTATTTACAGTTCACATGAGGGAGTGCCCTCCCCCACTCTCCAGAGCTCAGGGCACCCTGCCCTCTTTGCTGTGTGTCTTTTTTTTTTCAACTGCTTGTTTATTATTCAGTTTGGGTTTTTTTTGTCCCCAGGCAGGGGTCAGTCTGTCCAGGGGGCTATGCTGATTTGTCCCAGGGTTGTCTGTGGGAGTACCATGTGCCACTTATTTGCTCACCTGATGGTCTGTGTCTCCCAAGCAGGTTAGGAGCTGGCATCTGGTGGCATGGGAGCCCTCCTGATTTCTCCATTTAATGTGGAGTGGGGATGCTATGTGTGGGCTAAGGGTGTGGAGGTGTCAGAGTTTTGCCTCTTCTTGTTGGTTTTTCTTGCCAGTTGTATCTCTAGCATCTCTCCAAGATTTTACTTTAGGAAGCATGCTTTCTGCTTACTCCCTCTAGTCACCATCTTACCTCTTGTTCTTGCTCTTGGATATACAAAGCACATCATAATAAGCTGCCATATATTTGGTCTGAGATTCCCTGATCTAGGCAACAGTGTCTTCTGTGTATTTCCTGACATTTATCAGATTGTAGTAAAAGTAGACATTTTCATGCCTCGGGTTGAATGGAAATACCATGGAAAGGCTTCATAAACTCTCTGGCAACACATGACCTGGGTGATAATAATGCTTTACCTACATTTTTGAGGTTTCCAAAGATCGCAGTGAACATTATCTGACTTGAGCCTCCTAAAAACCTTGTGATAAGGTAATAGCTTTTAGCTCCAATTTACTTTTAGAGGAACAAGGCACAGGATTTGTTCAGGATGACAATGGTTCAAAAGTAACATACTTTCTAGTTGAGCTGAGGTTACAACCTAGATCTCTTGTGTCCTAGTCTATTACTCGTAACCTTATTTTTCATTGCCACAGTATAAGATGAGAGATTACATGATATTTCATAGTCTTTGTGCCTTTTTTTTTCTGCTCCAGATCTTTTATTTATTTATTTTTTTGGAAAATATTTTGTAACATTTACCTGTCTGAGACAAGAAATTGAAAAGGTTGCTTCAACAAACTCCACTTCTTCAAAACTCATTCCCTTGAAAGCATTCTCTGATCACTGCTCCTCAATGCCTCATTCCTAAAGTTTATATTTTTTAATTTTAGTTTTAGTTGACATGTAATTTACATTTTATATTTTTAATTTTTCTTCTTAACTAAAAGCACATAATATGCTTTGGGTAGATAACTTGGAGTGGAATTCCTGAGTCATTGCATTTTTGAGGCACAACCAAACTGTTTTTCACAGTGTTTGCATGGATACATTCCCACCAGAAATGCAGGAGGGAGCCAATTTCTGTGCATCTTCACCAACACTTACTTAAAAAATTATAGCCATCTTTGTTAATCCATTTGGGTTACTATAACAAATACCTTAGAGTGTGTAATTTGTAAACCATAGAAATTTATCTGTCATAGTTCTGGAGATGGTAAAGTCCAAGAGGAAGGTACAAGCAGATTAGGTATCTGTTGAAGGCCTGTTATTCATAGGTGGTGCCTCATGTGGTAAAAGGGGCAGGCTTTCTTCCTCTAGCATCTTAAGAAAGGCATTAATCCCATTCATGAAGGCTTTTCTTTCATGACCTAATCACCCCCTAAGTATTCCACCTCTTAATACACTTGGGGTTAGGTTTTGAAACATGAATTTTGGGGGGATATAAATATTCAAGCCACAGCACTATCTTAGTGGGCATGGTTTGTTTTTATTTTTATTTAATCTTTTTGTGTCCTTATTGCCCAATTTTGTAACTTCTTTGGAGAAATATCTATTCAAATGTCTTTTGACAAGTTGTGAATTGGGCTTTTAGGTTTTTGGTTGTCATTGAGTTGTAGCTCTTCATATATGCTTAACATTAATCCCTTCTCAGGTATATTATTTGAAAATGTTTGTTTTGTGGGTTGTCTTTTTACTTTCATGTCTTTCTTTCTTTTTTGAGACGGGTCTCATTTATGTAGCCCAGGCTGGTCTCTATGTAGTGATCTCCTTGTTTCAGTCTCCTATGTTGTGGGATTACAATTGTGTTGCCACCATACTCAAACTTTTCACTTATTGTTAGGTTTTTGGTGTCATATCTAAGAATCCTTTGCCAAATTGTAGGTCATGAAGATTTACTCCTATGTTTTCTCACAGAACTTTATATGTTTTATTTTTACATTTAAGGAATTGAGTTACTGTGAGTTAATTTTTTGTGTAGTTTGAGGAGAGTCCAACTTCATGCTTTTGCTGTCTCTTCCTAGTTGTCTCAGTATTATTTATTGACAAGAATATTCTCCATTGAATGCTATATTAGTTTCCTGAGTCTCTTGTTATTTTGATGTATCTGTCCACGCTCTTTAGATCTATGCATTTATAAATATACATATATGACTCATGACACATTTACAAGTATACAAATGTTACTATTGCTATTAATATGCTAAGACTTTTCTATTTTGAGAGAAATGGAAGTGAGAATCTTCCTCCCAGAAAACTCATACACATTGTTCCTTAATTGCTGAAATTTTACCAGTGAAAATGTATTCCTCAGGGCTGGGGATATCGCTCAGTTGTAGAGCTCTTACTTAGCATGTGCAAAGCCCTAGGTTTAATCCCTAGCATCATGAAATGGAAGAAAAAATGTATTCTTCACAGGTGTAATGGCACATGCCTCTAAACTCACCACAGGGGAGGCAGAGGCAGGAGAAAAAAGAGTTTGAGTCCAGCCTGGGCTACAGAGAAATTTCCACGAAAGCTTGGGATACTTAGCTCAAAAACAAACAAAAACAAAAAAGGTATTCCTCACAGCTATAGCCATTTTATTCTTTATGAAAGTGCTGAAAGCACATGTTGAAGAAAAGACAGCCTTTTTAAAAGAAGACAGTCTCTGTAACAAATGGCGTTGGACAAACTGAATATTCACATGTGGAAGACCTAAATTCTATCATCTTTCATCCTGTCCAAAAATCAATTCAAAATGGGTCAAAGACCTTACTGTAACACCTGAAACTTTGAACCCACTCTAGGAAAACATAGGGAAAATACTTCCAGATCTAGACATAGACTAGAATAAAACTCTAAGAGCTCAAAATATAATAACAAGAACAGACAAATAGTATTGCATCAAATTTAAAATCTCCTGCCCAGCCAAAGGAAAAATCACCAGAGTGATGAGAAACTCTATAGCATGCAAGAAAGAAAAAAATCTTTGTCATCTATTCATCTGACAGATGATTAATATTTAGAATATATGAATAACTCATACAAAGTATTCTATTTTATTTATTTATGAAACTAATGTGAGATTTTATGAGTCTTGAAAAACATTTTCCATAGAAGGAAACAAGTAATTTTGAAGTTAAAACATTGAACAGCAAAAAAATAATCTATACAATAAATAAACATATGAACTAAACAGAATGGTCTCAAAAGAAGAAGTATGCCTGGAACCAGTGGCTTACATCTGTAATCCTAGCTACTCAGTAAGCAGAGATTTGGAAGATTGCAGTTCAAAACCAACCCAGGCAAATAGTTCCTAAGACCCTATCTTAAAAAACCTTATCACAAAAATTTGGGCTGGTGGAGTGGCTCAAGGTGAAGGCCCTGAGTTCAAGCTCCAGTAACTCAAAAAAAAAAAGTACATCAGGGAAATTCAAATTGAAACTGTATTAGATACATCACAATGTTCAACTAATATATGCTAATAAAAATATAAAAAATAAGAAACTACATTGAGGTTCCATCTCACCTCAATCAGAGGGCTATCATCAAGAACACAAACAACAACAAATGTTGGTGAAGATGTGGAGAAAAAGGAACTCTCATACACTGTTGGTGGGAATGTAAATTAGGACAACCACTATGGAAAACAGTATGGGGGTGCCTCAAAAAACTAAAATAGATCTTCCTTATGATCCTGCTATACCACTCCTAGGCATACTGCTGAAGGAATCAAAGTCAGCATACAATAGAAATAGCTGTGCACCCATGTTTATTATGGCAGTATTCACGAGAGCCAAGTTATGGAACCAGCTTAGATGCCCATCAGTGGATGAATGTATCTATACAAAGTGGAGTATTATTCAGCCATAAAGATGAATGAAATCAAGTCATCTTCAGGAAATGGATGGAACTGGAGATCATCATGTTAAATGAAATAAGCCAGACTCGCAAAAACAAATATCACATGTATCCTATCACATGTGAAATATAGATTTAAAAAAAGACATGAAAATGTACTAGGTATGAGAGGCAGCTAGTCCACATAAGGGCAAATGAAGGAAGGTGGAGGGGGAGGCATCAGGGGACAGTCTATAAAGAAAAGAAGAAAATCTCCTTTAATATTTAGTTAACACATTGGTATGGTTAGAAAGTTTAATAACTTTGGTGATAAGTTAAAGATATTTACTTCTTTCTTTTATAAAATAAAGACATTTAGAAATATCAGAAACTTAAAAACTATGGGAGATATTTATGGTGAGATATAAAGCAAACAAAACAGTATTATTTTAGAAATTTTAATGGGATATAAAAGACTATTTGTCCTTAATTGTCTTAACATTTTCCTTTTAGTTGGACAGGTTTAATAAAATAGCATATAGTTCCTTCTTTATGGTTCATTACTTTGGCTCTATACTGAATAATATTGAAATGTTATATTAATCTAATGTTGTTGGTTCCTTTTCTAGTTTTGTAATAATGTATCAAAGCATGAAAATACATAGTAGAATATAAATATTATAACCCTTGACTATATAAAATAAATATAATACATTTTAAAGAATATAGCACATGATAAAGAGCTATACACAGGAGGAAATGTGGATGTAATAATCCACCTACTCAGAAGGCAAAGATTAGAAGGATTGTGGTTTGAAGCCAGCCCAGGCAAATAGTTCTCAAGACCCTATCTAAAAAAAAATCCTTAGCAAAAATAGGCTAGTGGAGTGGCTTAAGTTGTAGGCCCAGAGTTCAAACCCCAGTACAAAAAAAAGTAAAGAAAGAAAAGTTAATTTTTAAAAGGAAAAAAAAGTTGCCAGGCACAGTGACTTCAGCCCCTAGTACTAGCTATTCAGGAGGCAGAGATGTGGAGAATTGCAATTTGAGATCAGCCCAGGAAAAAATGTTTATAAGATCCCATCTCAACCAATGGTCAGATATACTGGTACATGCCTATCATCCCAGCAATTCAGAGAAACACAATTAGAAGGATACAGGCCTGGCTAGCACAGGCATAAAGTGAGACCTCAAAAATAATCAGCACAAAAAGGGCTGGTGGAATGACTTAAGTAGTACAGCACTTGTCTAGTAAGCCATGTTTTAAAAATCTCCAAAGATGTTTTAAGATTAAATATCCTTAATTCTGTTCTCTTCTCACCTCATTTCTAGCCTTTTCTATTTCTAAATATCTCTCAAGGCTACTTGCTTCCATCTAACCCAGAGTCATTGAATTCTCTAGTGAGGTTTCTTTAATTTCTTACCTAATCTGTTATAATAGTCTTAAGGCTTACACATGATCTTTTAAACCTATTATCTTACCCCACTTTGCATCTACCTTGGACCAAATAAAAATCTACATAAAATCTTTAGTAAATTAACAATACCTATAGAATAAAATTCAAAGGTCTTAGTTCAGCTCAGCTAGTTCCTTCATGGTTTGCTTCTTCTGTACTTTTTAACCTCATGCTTCCCAATCACCCTTATTCTTAGTTCTAAACATAATAAAACAATTATAAATTGTCTTTTTTCTGTCTCTTCATTTGGGCTCCTTGAAGTATTATATCAAACAGGTTTATTTATCTTCTAAACCTATGACAGTACATTACATGTACTAGGGGCTTAATTAATATTTGCAAACTGACTGAATAAGCTTAAGGTTATTTATCTTTTATGGTTCTGAACCTTAAACTTTTGGAGTGCCATATGTCCATTGTGTAGTGTCTTCACTCATGGACATTAAAATGGTTGATCTTTGTAACTAAAAGGAAGGCTTCAGATGTACTCTTTCCTTCCATTTACAAAACCACAAAATGTAAGTTAAGTAGTATAATTTATTGTCTCTTCTCAGCTCTAAAATATACAGAAAGAAGCTTCTTGTTAACATGGAGCATATCAAAAGAACTTTATTCAAATTCCAGTCTCACTACTTATGAGTTGAGAGCCACTGAGCAAGTTAATTCACCTCTCTGCTTCAGTGTATTTTTATTAAGGTGAATAATGACATGATCATATGCACTCCACAGACCTAGTGCTGTCAAGTATCAAATGAGATCATGTATATGAAATCACCTTGAAAGACCTACTCAAAAGTAAGAAATCAATGCAGATGCTTTCAAGACCTTCTAGAACAAAGATTTTGGTATAAAATCATTGTATAAAATGTAAGGGATTATCATTTTGAGATTGATATTGGGTTACCTTCTCACATTCAGGTTTCAGTTATATCAGACTTTGAATGTGTGATAGAAAAATGATCAATTTGTAACATTTGTGAGGGTAGTGACTATGTAGTTGGCCTAAATTATGCTGAAGGTTAAAAGTGGCAGCACTCAAATTTGCAGCTGAAGTTTCCATGACCAAATTCAAGGAAAAATTCTGAATTATTATTAGGTGCACAAAATGGCATCATACATAGGAAGTGTCTCATGTAGTATCTCTCATTAAAAATATTTGGCTTGCAGTTTTTAATCAAACAGACATATCTTCAACACCAAATATACCTAGCTAGATCTAAACTCTTCTAAATGTTGAAGTAATCAGAACCGAATAAGACAGTGTTTCTGTACTGTTAAGGAGCTCACAGTCCAGCACAGTTTTGTTAGCTCCCTGAAAGTGATGACTTTGGGGAAAAGGTACACAAAATAGGAAGTTATTGCAAAGATTGTACTTCAATAATTTTTTAACAATTTATTCACATGCGCATACATTGTTTGGGCCACTTCTACCCCCCCACCCCCTCCCCCTCCTTCTCCTCCCCACGACCACTGGCTTCCAGGCAGAACGTGTTCTGCCCTTATCTCTAATTTTATTAAGAGAAGACATAAGTAATAATAAGAAAGACAAAGTGTTTTTGCTAGTTGAGATAGAGAGAGCTAACAGAGAGATTCCTAGCATTACTTCCATGTACAAATGTGTTACAACTCAAATTGATTCATCTCTACCTGACCTTTTCAATAGATCCCCATCACCTTTCCATATTGACCTCTGTCATTTTAAGGTTACCGTATAAGTTCCCCTGCAGTGGGGACATCAAACACATGTTCTGGATTTCTTATCTATAACCATACCTTGCATATGTGCTATCCCCTTGGCATGTGCCTCAAGTCCAACCACATTGCTGTATTTGCCCTAGATCTAAAGTCTGCATATGACGGAGAACATGCAATTTTTGGTCTTCTGAGCCCGGCTAACCTCATTCAGAATGATGCTCTCCAGTTCCATCCATCTACTTGCAAATGATAAGATTTCATTCTTTTTCATGGCTGAGTAAAATTCCATTGTGTATAAATACCACATTTTCTTAATACATTCATCAGTAGTGGGACATCTTGGTTGTTTCCATCATTTAGCTATTGTGAATAGTGCTGCAATAAACATGGGTGTGCAGGTGCCTCTGGAGTAACCTGTGTCACATTCTTTGGGTATATTTCCAGGAGTGGTATTGCTGGATCATATGGCAGGTCTATGTTTAGATTTTTAAGAAGACTCCAAATTTTTATCTAGAGTGGTTGCACTACCTTGCATTCCCATCAGCAGTGCACAAGTGTTACTTTTTCCCTACATCCTCACCAACACCTGTTGGTGGTGGTGTTTTGGATGATGGCTATTCTAACAGAGGTGAGGTGGAATTTTTGTGTGGTTTTGATTTGCATTTCCTTTATACTAGAGATGGTGAACATTTTTTAATGTGCTTTTTGGCCATTTGAATTTCTTCTTTTGAGAAAGTTCTGTTTAGTTCAGTTGCCCATTTCTTTATTGGTTCATTGATTTTTGGAGAGTTTAGTTTTTTGAATTCCCTATATATTCTGGTTATCAGTCCTTTGTCTGATGGATAGTTGGCAAATATTTTCTGTGGGTGGTCTTTTCAGTTTAGAGATCATTTCTTTTGTTGTGCAGAAGCTTTTTAGTTTTATAAACTCCCATTTGTCTATATGTTCTCTCAGTTGCTGAGCTGCTGGGGTTCTATTGAGGAAGTCCTTGCCTATACCTATCACTTCCAGAGTGTTTCCTGCTCCTTCCTATAGTAACTTCAGAGTTTCAGGTCTGATATTAAGGTCCTTGATCCATTTTGAGTTGATACTAGTACAGGGTGATAGACATGGATCTAGTTTCAGTTTCTTGCAGACGGATAACCACTTTTCCCAGCAACATTTGTTGAAGAGGCTGTCTTTTCTCCATCATATATTTTTAGCAACTTTGTCAGAAATAAGATGGGCATAATTGCTATTGCTTTGTAATATAGTTTGAAGTCAGGTATCGTGATACCTCCAGCATTGCTCTTTTTGCTGAGTATTGCTTGGCTATTCATGATCTCTTGTGTTTCCAAATAATTTTAGGGTAGATTTTTCAATCTCTTTGATGAATGTCATTGGGATTTTGATGGGAATTGCATTAAACGTGTAGATTGCTTTTGGTAGTATAGCCATTATTACTATGTTGATTCTACCAATCCATGAGCATGGGAGATCTCTCCACCTTCTATAGTCTTCCTCAATCTCTTTCTTCAGGGGTTTGTAGTTCTCCTTTGTTAAGTTTATTCCTAGGTATTTGATGTTTTTGAGGTTATTGGAAATGGAATTGTTCCATTTATTCTTTCTCAGTTTGTTTGCAATTGGTGTACAGAAGAGCTAATGATTTTTCTAAGTTGATTATGTTACCTGCCACCTTGCTGTACCTCTTTATGGTGTCTAGGAGTTTTTGGGTCTTTAAGGTATAGGATCATATCATGTGGAAATAGGGATATTTTGACAGTTTCTTTACCTATTTGTGTTCCTTTTATTTGTTCTTCTTGCCTAATTGCTCTGGCTAGGAATTCCAGTACTATGTTGAATAGGAGTGGGGATAGTGGGCACCCTTGCCTCATTCCTGATTTTAGAGGAAATGGTTTCAGTTTTCACCATTGAGTATGACGTTGGCTATAGATTTGTCATATGTAGCCTTTACAATGCTGAAGTACTTAACTTCTATATCTAGTTTCTTAGAGCTTTTGTCATGAAGTGGTGTTGGATCTTGTTGAAGGCTTTTTCTGCATCTAGTGAGATAATCAAGTGTTTTTTGTGTTTACTTCTATTAATGTGCCATATTACATTTGTTGATTTGCATGTTGGAATAAGCCAATTTGGTCTTGGTGAATGATCTCTCTGATGTGTTGTTGGATTCGGTTTGCCATTATTTTCTTCAGGATTTTTGCACTGATGTTCATTAAGGAGATTGGCCTGTCATTCTCCTTTTTGGAGGTGTGTTTTTCTGGTTTAGAGGTGAGTGTAATATTGGCTTCATAAAATAAGTTAGACAGTGTTCCTTCCCTTTCTATTTTGTAGAACAGTTTAAGGAGGGTTGGTATTAGTTCTTCTTTAAAGATATGATAGAATTCAGCAGAGAATCCATCAGGTCCTGGACTTTTCTTTTTGGGAGACTCTTTATTGCTGCTTCAATTTCATTTTGTGTTATATTTCTATTCAGGTGACTAATATCCTGTTGGTTCAATTTTGGATGATCATAAGTATCTAGAAACTTGTCCATTTCTTCAAGATTTTCAAATTTATTGGAATATAGTTTCCCAAAGTAGATTCTGATGGTTTCCTGGATTTCTGTGGTGTTTGTTGTTATCTCCTCTTCTGCATTTCTGATTTTATTGAATTGTGTTTTTTCTCTGCTCATTTTAGTCAGGTTTGCCAGGATTCTGTCAATCTTATTTATTTTTTCAAAGAACCAGCTTTTGTTTCATTTATTCTTTGTATCTTTTTTCTATTTCATTAATTTCAGACCTTATTTTTATTATTTCTCTCCTTCTATTTGTTTTGGGATTTGCTTGTTCTTGTTTTTATAGGAGATTGAGATGTAGCATTAGGTCATTGATTTAAGATCTTTCTGTCCTTTTAATACATGCACTCATGGCTATAAACTTTCCTCTTAGGAATGCCTTATTGTGTCCCATAGGTTCCAGTAGGTCCAGTAGGTCGTGTTTTCATTTTCCTTAGCTTCCAGGAACATTTTAATTTCCTCTTTTATTTCATCAAGGACCCATTGATCATTGAGCAATGTGTTGTTCAGCTTCCAATTATTTGCATGTTTTTTACTTTTTTTGAGCTCTAGTTTTAATGCATTGTGATCAGAAAGAATGCATGGGATTATTTCTATTTTCTGATATTTGTTGAGGCTTGCTCTGTGGCCTGAGATATGATCAAATTTGGAGAAGGTTCCATGGGCTACTGAGAAGAATGCATATTGTGCAGAAGTTGGAGGAAATATTCTGTAGACATCAGCTTGGTCTATTTGATCTATTGTGTGATTTAGTTCTAGAATTTCTTCACTGATTTTTTGTTAGGATGACCTATCTATTGGTGTTAGGGGGGTATTAAAGTCTGCCACTACCACTGTGTTGGAGTCTCTATATGTTTTTATGTCCTTCAGAGTAAGTTTAATGAAATTGGGTTCATTGATGTTGGGTGCATGTAGGTTGATAATTGTAATTTCCTTTTATTGTATTTCCCCTTTTATTAGTATTGAGTGTCCTTCTTTATCTTTTTTGATCAATGTGAGTTTGAAGTCTACTTTGTCTGAGATAAGTATTGGTACTCCTGCCTATTTTCAGGGGCCATTGGCTTGTAAATCTTCTTCCAACCTTTCACCCTAAGCCAGTGTTTGTTTCTGTCGATGACATGGGTCTCCTGTAAGCAACAAATTTTTGGATCTTCTTTTTTAATCCAGTTTGCCAAAATGTGTCTTTGATGGGGAGGTTTAGTCCATTAACATTCAGTGTTATTGATAGGTATGTGGTGATTCCTGTCAGGTTTGGTCTTTTGGTGGAGTTGGTGAGTTCTTGGATATTCCTTTCACAGGTTTTGAGTTGTTTGTGTAATAGTTCTTCAGTTTTTCCTTTAATTTCCATTTCATCTTCAAGTTCTGAGATTCTGTTTTCTGCTTTTTCTAGTCTGCTGGAGTGGAATTCCATTGTGCTTTGTATTTCTGTTTCATTCTTTTTTCTGAGGTTTTCCATATCATGGGTCACTTCATCTTCAATATTGTCAATTTTCATCCTTTATTTATTTATCTCTCTATTCATGGTGTTCTCTGTTTCACTTTGGTGTTTATTTAGGGCTCCTATGAGTTCAACTATTTGTTTTTGTATCTTCTCATACTCTTTATTTTTGTTGTCTTAGAATTTCTTGAGTGCCTCCTGTATATTTTCTTTGACCTTGTCTAGTAACATCTCCATGAAATTCTCAGTGATTTCTTGCAGGATTTCTTTTTCCAGGGTGTTCTTGTGAGCTTTGTTGGGTTCCTTGGGATAGTCTCCCTTTGTTTTGTTAGGGTCTGGAACTGGGTATCTGTTTTCTTCATTTCCCTCTGAATCCTGTACTCATGTATTTTTTGGGGGAGAACAGTTTCTATCCCTTTTTCATCTTCCCATCTTTCCACTTGGTGCTGTTTCTGTCCCTAGTCTTTGTATAATTTAATATTACCTAACTTACAATAGTAAAACTAATGCAAACAAGAAAGAAAGAGAAAAAAGAAAAAGAAAGAAAAAAATAGAGAACAAAAGAAATCAATAGGGAGAGATGGTGAACAAACAAACAGCGAACAAAAGAAACCCTTAGAGATAAAGAAAAAAAAATTTCATGTTCAGGAGTAATCGAGTTTCAGTCTTAGTAGTTCTGATGTTACTCCTTCAGCATCCAGTCCTGGTGTTGGTATTTAAGCAGTAGCTCTGTCATAGTCTCTTCAGGTGGTTGGGTCAGGAGATGAGCTTTGTGGACCACTATCTGCCCTATTTCAGGCAGCGGCTCATCACCTGCCTACTGTCAACCCATTTGCCTTTCTAGGCTTTGTTTACTGAAAGTTCATGTGGAGTTCAGCTCCTTGCCCTTCACCCCCTTCTCCAGTGGATTCAGAGCACCATGCCCCCTCTTCTGTGTGTCCTTTTCCGTTCATTGTTTATTATCCAGTTTTTTTTTGTGGGGTGGGGGACAGACTGTCCAGGGGGCTATGCTGGTTTATCCCAGGGGTAGCTCTGGGAATACCACTTGCCACTTATTTGCTCGCTTGTTGTTCTGCATGTCCTAAGCAGGTTTGGAGCCAGCATCTGGTGGCACAGGAGCCCTCCTGTTTCCTCAGTGTAATGTTGCATAGAGAAACTTTGTATGGGTGCAGGTTTGGGGTGTTGGAGTTTTGCTTTTTTTTGGTGTTTTTTTTCTGCCAAGTGTGTCTCCAGTGTCTCAGCAAAATTTTTGATTTACAGAGCTCATGCTATCTGCTTCCTCCCTCTAGTCACCATCTTGGATCCTCTCTATCTTCTGTTCTATTTATTTTGTTATTCAATGATTGAAGTCTTCATACACATTTCAGGCTTCAGTGGTGTTTAGAGTTCTGCCCACTCTCTTGGTGCCACCATTTCCCTCTTCTGATGCATCCAGGTGACCTCACTATGGTCCTGCAGTCAGAAGATTTCACACAGCCACAGGAGCTGTGTAGCCTGAGAAATGCCCATCTAGTAGGCACATGGCAAGTATCTGTACTTCAGTAATTTTAAGAAGAAATTCATATGTTTCTAAATTACCTATGTATAATACAAGGCCTTAGCTCAATAAATATTGTTGAACAAATAAACAAATGAAGCATTTCAAAGTAGAACAGGATGTCAAAGAGGCACTCAAACTGCTTTTGCTGAAAACGTGAACTCCTTACTAAAGCCCATGAATTAACTAACAGCAGGAGAAAAGCATGGCATCTGTCCTCCATTTTGTATCTGTCTTTGCTCTGAGCCATTCTCTCTGCAGTTACCTTGCAATCACCTTGGAATCAAGGAAGCACAGGAATGTTTGATAATATTTATGTTATCAATTTTATGACAAGGAACCAAAACTACCCCCAACAGTAGAATCTCCTTTGTATGGGCCACCTGTCCAGCTCCAGATAACAACTCTGGAACCTCTCCCTGAACCCTTGGATTTAGATAATGGTCAACCAGAACACAGCTGTGACTGAAACTGTTTATGTACACCTTTGTCCCCTGCCCCCAATTCTTTTATCTATTTAAACCTATAACTCATGTCTGTACCTGAAGATGGGTGAAGATAAGCTCAGTGCTTACTCTTTCTCTTCCCAAGGCATGTTCTGAGCTCTTTTCTTTGCCTTCACCATGTCTCCTTATTTGGCATTTAGGGGTAGGTGGCCAGACCTGGCATATGGAATCTCAGGAGTTTGGGCCTTGGGTCCAAAACTCTGGTTTCAGATGGCAATTGGCCATTTCTGACAAGAACACAGTGAGGGTATTTGTGGTGCGTTTTTTCTGCTTCCCTTTTTGGTTTCTTGGTAGAGTGAGAAGCCAAATTAAACCTGCAACTAGGAGACACCCTAAGAAAACACTGACTTCCTAATGCTGTCTGTACTCCTTTGTACTATGACTTATGTAAGACCTTCTGTCTGAAACTTTCATGTGAATATACAGCAATTTTTTTACAGAGCACATCAAAAGGTGTTTTCAATGTAGAGATTTCTGGGGAGTTAGCAGTACATCCAAAATGCAAACCTTCCTTAAGCATGAGATAACAAGAACTGTGTCATCTTGACTAATCTTGTGGTGAGTCACTTTCTTAGAATGGTAGCAGCTAAGGAAGATATCTATCATTAATTCCTTACATGATATGGAACCCTTATGTTTTTGAAAATATTTTCAAATTTAGCATATTATTTGTTCTGTGTAGCACTATTGTGAGAAAATCATCTGCAGACAAATTTGGAAATGGAGACTTAGAGAGAAATCTTTCTCTCATTCCATCTTCTTCTTGATTCTCAATAGTTTATTCTTCATACTTGCCACATTCCATAGCAATTAAATATCAGTCCACTGGAAGAAAGCTTGGGATAAGATTTTTTTTTTGACATCTTCTTCAACTCTAAATTTTCAGTGTCTTCAATTTGCAGTTGCTTCTTTCTTCCATTAGAAGCTATTAATAAGATGGTTGCAGATCTCAAAATGTGTTTTCCTTTGCATGATACAATAAGTAAAATGGGAATGATATGGACAATATTTTAATAGTCATTTCATTCATGCAAGTTGAACCTTTCTTATCCACCTCAAGAGGACATTAGCCTTCCTTCCCCTGAACAATTAGAGCACCTTCTCTGCTTATTTCTTAGGGCTATAACAATTTCTAACTTATATTTTGACTCTTTATTTCCATCCTACTGAAACTGGAGTTTTGGAACCAAAGCCCAAACTACTGGGATTCAACATGCCAAGTCCAGCCACTCATCCCTAAATTCCAATAAAGGGGCATGGTGAAGGCAGAGCAAGATTTATTACATAGCTTGTGACATGCCATGGGTAGGCAGGCTACAATTAGGGCAAGTTCAGGACTGACAGAAAAATATTATAACTTAGATTAACCATGTTTTGTCTCTGGGACTGCCCTCACCTGACCCAGGTGTTAGAAATGAAAGCAGCATAGAAGAGGCAGAGAGATGTCTCAAATGCCAGTACAGGATTTATTGTTTGAGAAGGAGCCCTACGGAGAGGTCACCAGCAAGAGAGCTGGAGCCCACAGCTGCTTACAGACTTGGAGTAGGTATAAGGGAGTGGTCTGGAGGGGAAACCCAACTGGGTGGGAAAATTTTTCCACAGTAGAGTCAACTATCACTAGGGAAAGTGAGAGGAGATAAGAAGTAACTAAGTAGATAAGTTGCGCAGCTCTGGTCCCCCCGGCATGGTAGTGACTTGCCATTTCCTTGAGGCTAGATGTGATCTTTCCAGTGGGTAGTGGGGTGTCAGTAAGCTGCCTGCGAGGATGGGGGATCCAATCCTAAGGTGGCTTCTTTCTGTTCACCATACACTGGGAACCACCCATTCCCTTCCCCACCCATTGATTATTGGGTGAAAATCACCTGGTTTCTCCCTTCCCACAGATTAGTGTAAGTTTATAAAGCACCTGGAGAAGGGAAGCATGCTTTCTCTGCATCCATGCTCACCATGCTCCCTTTTGTATTTCTTTTCCCTAACTTTTAATAAACTCCCTTTACACCCATGTGTCCTGCCATGGATTCTTCCCAGTGGAACACAAAGAATTTGGAAGTCTTCTGAGCACAGACTCCACTGTGCCACCAACAAAGGGAAGAGGCAAAGTAAGCACTCAGCCCATCTTCAGCCATCTTAAGGGTATAGCCATAAGCTACAGGTTTAAATAGACAAAGTACAGGGGGCAGAGGACAAAGAAATGCATAGTTTAGTCTAAGGTGTAGTCTGATTGGTTATTATCTCAGTTCTTGTTCTGGGAGTTGTTATCTAGAATCAACCAGCAGGTGGACTATCCTGAGGAAGGTCTAGTGTTAGGAATAGTTTTGGTCCCTTGTCATGAAGATGTTATCAGTTCTGTCTTTCCTGGAATTCCAGGTGATTGCAAGGTGACTGCAAATAGAATGGCTTAGAGCAAAGACAGATAAAAAATGAAGGACAGATGTCATGCTTTTCTCATGCTTTTAGTTAATTCATGGGCCTGAGTAAGGAATTCAGGCTTTTCAGGAAAATAGTTTGAGCGTGTCCTATATTATCTCCTCAAATTGAATATAAGAAGCATGTTTGTATTATGCATTGTGATACACTGTGATTCTTTGGTGGTGAGGGTCCTCCTTCTACTCTTAGAAAGAAATCAAAGGCAGAAACTTGAATAGCAAAAATTAGAGAAGTTTTATTTGCAGAGAAGTGAAAGGAAAGTCTGCATGTGGAGCATGCAGCCGGACCCAGAAATTGGTAGGTCCCTGAATCTGGTTGGATGTCAGGTTTTATAATTTTTTATTGCCAGTGGGAGCAGTATGTCTTGATGTGAAGATTTTGGCACTAAGGGGTGTCTCTTGGGAAGGAGACAGGGTGCATCCTTACCTGGCTAATTGCGACCTTTGGGGAACACATGAAACTCCTGCAGTCTGCCCTTCAATTGTACCTAGTATTAGGACTAGCATTTGATGCTCTTTAGTATCTGTTACCTGAACAGACTAAAACTTGGCTTGTTACTGCAATCTCAAAGAGCTAAATAAGTTACAGAGAGTTTGCTATTTATTGTAAATGAGTATTTTCCCATTCTTCTGGATAGCCCAATTAAACTCTCTCAAACTTAGCCCAGCCCTCATAACCTCTGCTGTGAGTGTTATTGGAGGAGGGGTGAGGAGGTTCTCATAGCTTCCCAGTTTCCATGCAAAATCACAGGTCCTTGAGATCCACAGATGTCAAAATCATTTCAAGGTGTCTCACACCAAGGAATCACACAAGGCAGAAGTTTTAGCAAGGATTTATTTTGCTATAACAAGATAAAGTAAGGAGAAGAGTAGGGAGAAGTAGGGAAAAAAGAGAAACATTTTCTGTTCCCCACATGGGAAATGGTGGTTCATGTCTATGGTCTTATACTTTCTGAGCTGGGGGGGAATATGAGTCATCAGAAGTTTAGCTACCCTAATCATTAGACAATGGTTCTAAGTGCCCAAGATAGGTGCTATTTATTATTTTAAAATGTGGAGATACTATCTAGGTCTACTGAAAATACAGGGACAGCAGGTGGGTTTGATGATTTCCCTTTATCATCCCTCTACCCATTCCAGGAGACTTGTTGCTTATTAACATTTCAAAGAGGAAGGCACATGCAGATGACCCCTTTATGTCTCCCAATTCTGGTAAATTAACATCTAAAAGGAGATGGGGGGGGTTAGCTGCTTTGACTTTTGACTTTTCAATTTTTACTTCCTCATTCCAATGTCTGGGTCTGGCCCTTTTAACATTTACTAAAATAATATAATTGCCCTCTCTCCTCATCCATTTATCCTGTGTCATGACCACAGTACCTTTCCTGAGTATGTACTAAATTTGCTGCCTAGACCACTTATTTGTCCTTTTACATAGTCTGCTCTACATTTTCCTTCCACACAATAATCAAAAACTACTTTTAAATAGAACTAAATTCTATTTAAAGAATAGAATTCTTTAAAGCAAGTAAATACTTGCTTTGCAACTAACGACATATGTTAAAAGGCTTCAAAAACTCTAAACATGAAACAGAATATTACTTTTGTTGTTATCATTATTATTGTAGAAACCCTTCCACTTTCTTCTAAGTTAAAAAAGATACTAAAAACTTAGCTTAATGTTTCTTATCAGAGCTAGTGCTTCCATTGGCAGAGAGGATCTGGGAGTAAAAGACAGGGTCTTACTTATACTTCTCTCCTTCAACAACTCTGACCATTTATTTACAAACACTCTCAAACTTCTTGAGAAGATTAGCCTTTTGTTTCCTTTTCTGGCCTTTTTCATCTCAGACTCACAGATGCAGATGGCTTTATGCTGCCTTTGTCCCTACTTCCTTAACAGTAAAGCTTGTGACTACACCAATATCTTCAGGTTGTTCTTTAATCTGATACTGAAAATGCTGAAAAGGGTGTTTGTGTATATAAATATGTTTTCCTTATTGCTACTTTTTCTTTATAGCATTGTCCTTTTATCTCTAAGGTATTTGATTCTACAAGTGTCATATAGTTCTCTGTTTTGCCTAAGTGAAGTTTTAGAATGGTAATTCCAGGTTTTGGAATGTCACAGTTTACTCACACTGCACCCAGTGTGCTGGAGCAGGCAATCTCTAGAAAGTCTGGTCAGAAGACACCTAGATTCTTACATATCATGTGGAAAGAATCCAGACAGGACATATAGATGTAGTGAGAGTGATAAAAGTTTATTAAAGGGTGTTAGGGTCTGAGAGTCTTATTCCTTCGAGAGACAGAGAGTCACGCGTGAATGCAATCAACAAAGCAGAGTTTATTGAGCTGGCAAGCCAGGGTCAAGCTCCCACACAGACACACAGGTCCGATTAGGCAGACAAGACCCCGAGCCTCTTTAGGGAAGATCTTATATAGGCCCCTACCGGCTGTTACAGCAAAAGCCCACACAGTACATAGCCAATGAGTTTGTAACACCACATACATTTCCAGCCTATCCATTTAAGAGTACATTACTTCTTAGCCTATAGATTCAAGGGTCAGTATTCGTGCACATGGTTACATTTAGCAAGCAAGCAGGGCACATCTTGCACGTACTTCTAGTCGTCTTTCGCAATCTGCTCACATTCCTCATGTTCCTCGCATTCCACCTGCCCCCATCCTGTTTATCTTATCCTGCACGGGGCATCCTGTGCTGGCTTTACTGGTTTCTGCTATGGGGATCTGCTGGGGCAAAGGGCACATCCTTTCATTTCCCCCCCCCTTTTTTTTTTGGGCTATATTGAGGAATCATTCTCAAGGGGATGAAGAGCCTGGTATTGTTGGCAGAGGACCAGAAGTTGGACAGTGTTAATTCAGTTTTTGATGAAAGTCACAAGTCGGTTTAGAATACAAGGTCCTATGGTGACCAGTAGCAGGAGGATTACTATCGGCCCTGCTAGTGCAGACAGGAGGGTAGCTAGCCAAGGGGACTGGTTGAACCAAGATTTGAACCAGCCTTCCCTGGCCTCTCTTTCCCTTTTTCGTTGCTTTAGGCCTTCCCGAAGTTTGGACATAGAGTTGCGAACAACCCTGGTGTGGTTGGCGTAAAAGCAACATTCTCCCCTAGAGCTGCACAGAGGCCACCATTCTTAAGGAACAGTAGGTCCAGTCCCCTCCGGTTCTGGAGGACTACCTCAGATAGGGAAGTTAGGGATTTTTCAAGGTGGCTAATGGATTTTTCAATACGGTCTAGGTCCTCATCAATGGCCGCCCTGAGGGAGGTGAGGCTGGAGTGCTGAGTGGCCAGAGAGGCTATGCCGGTACCCGCCCCTACCAGGCCTATTCCAAATAGGGTAGCGATGGTTAGGGTGGTAATGGGCTCCCTTTTTGCCCGGGGGCGGTCGGACCAGTAAAGAATGGGATATTCAGCTGGATGGTAGAGGATTGTAGGCACCACTATCACCATCAGGCAGAATTCCTGGGAGGCATTAAAGACTGATCCAGCCAAGTGGGGGGTCAGCCCGTTCAGCAAGCATGCCCACCAGGCACCTCCAGCCGGGGTTATCCAATGGGAGGCATTCCAGTTTGGGTGCTCAATCATAGTAGCGCACAATTTTTTATTTCCTTTTGGGACCTGCCCTACACAAGTCCCTTGGCCACTGACCTGAGCCATGGTCAGGCTGGCAGGTCAGGCCTCCCAACCCGTTGGAGTAGTGGTGTTAACTACAAAAGAGGAATTGATTCCAATAGCCTCGTAGAAAGGGGGCGAAGGGCTGTAGCAAAGCCAGCAAGCCTTAGTTAGATTAGGGGCTGTCCTATTCAAGGTCTCAAATGTAGCAAACAGCAAGGTCTCCAGGGGGCTAGGTGGTACAGTGAAGGGAACGGTGGTTGTGGGTTCTGGGGGTGTCACTTTGGGACTCTGAGAGTCATTGGGAGTGGTGTTCTGGGGTGTCTGGGGAGTTGTGCGTGGAACCAATTTTGCCTCAGACAACTCTGGCTTTAACACAGGATTAGGCCTTAACATGAGATTAGGTCCTATTGTTAGAGTAGAGACTGGTTGTCGCACACGCCGCAAGGTAAAAAGGGCTCCTAGATGATTTGTTTTGTAGAGTCTGACTCCCCAGGATTTACCCAATTCCCAATTTGTCGCCTTTTTTCCTAAATCAGTGAAATTTATCATAATGGGATTACAATTGGGGGGAGTTGGGCATCCCTTATTTATAGGTCTAGGTTGGTGGCATGTAATACCAGATTGAGAGACTCTACTTAACTGAATAAGGTCCCCCTGTTTGGGGGGTGGCCACCATATGTCCCCTGAGCTCTCACAACCTCATGACTTACAATAATAGTCTGCGATTCCTCCACATTTTTTTCTGTGGTTGGGTTGGGGAGCGGGGCAGACATAGAAGTAACTTTGGCGCAAATCCCATTGTCCCCTGCCAGTGAATAAGGCCCTTAAGTCAAAGTATAATTCTGGGAACCAGGTGCTGGGAGGGGTCACCTTGGAGGTCTGGTTAAGAACGTCTCCTGTGGATACATCTACAATCATCCAGGTCAGGTTAAAAGGTTGATGTGGATTTGTATGCCCCAAGCAAGTGGTGGACAGGGTTAGAAAAAGGAATAAGGTTACCGAGGTCCAGTTTGCTAAAGTCTGAGTTTGAAGGAATTGTCCTTGTGGTGGGACACCCTTCTTGTTGGCAGGAAGTCTTCCTTCACAGCTACCGGGTCCACTGGTCTGATGTGGGTGTAGTGGACCCAGATGATGATCCCATTCTAGGAGGGCTGCGGAGCATCTGGGGTGTTTTCGTTTTCCGGAGCATCTCGTATCAGCCGGAGCTTGAGTGGATTTGTGGGATGCTGTCGTGCAGTCCAATTTCCCTGCTCCTCCTGAGGACGTGCCCATCTCACATGGGAGTGGTGTACCCATGGTGCAATTCCATTGACCTTGAGGGTGGTGGGGGTAGTAAGCAGTACAACATAAGGTCCTTTCCATCTAGGCTCTAGGGTTTTGGACTGATGCCTTTTAACCCATACCATGTCACCCGGGACTATGCCATGTTCCAGAGTCGGGACCCTCTCAGTAGTATGGTATGCTTGAATTAAGGGCCATATTTGTTGTTGCACCTTAGCTAGAGCCTGTAGCATAGTCAGGTAATTTGGGGCCAGATCACCTAGTCCCAGGCTTAAGGTCCTTTGAATGATGGGGGGTGGAGCCCCATACAGGATCTCAAAGGGGGTTAGCCCATGGACATAAGGGGAGTTCCGGACCTGGAAGATGGCCAAGGGAAGGAGTGTCACCCAATCACCGCCAGTCCCCGGGGCCAATTTGGCTAAAGTCTCCTTTAGTGTCCTATTCATCCTTTCTACTTGCCCTGAGCTCTGGGGGTTATATTCACAATGTAGTTTCCAATTGGCCCCCATAGCCTGGGCTAGTCCCTGCAGGACTTTACTAACGAAAGCCAGACCATTATCTGACCCAATTGCCTCAGGCACCCCGTACCTGGGTATGATTTCCTCTAGTAAGGCTTTTGCCACTACCTGACTTGTCTCCCTCTTTGTAGGAAATACCTCCACCCATCCCGAAAAGGTATCTATGAACACTAGCAAATATTTGTACCCAAACTTCCCTGGTTTTACCTTGGTAAAATCCACTTCCCAGCTTCTTCCCGGGGCCCTCCCCCGTTCCCGAATACCTGTGTGGTGCCCCTCCCTTCATCCTAGTTTCATAGCTGTACAGCTAGCTCAATCCTCCACAATTTGACGGACGGCCGTGGTCTGGTTCGGAAATCGGAGTTGTGCAGATGTCAGCAAGTCTAGCAACTTTCTCTGCCCCAAGTGGGTGGACTTATGTGTTAGCTAACAGGAATTGGCCGAGTTTCTCGGGCAGGATTAGCTTGCCTTCCAAGTCGCTTCTCCATTCATCCTCCCTTTTTCTAGTGAGGGAGTGGGCTCTCATCCAAGTGAAATCCTCCAAGGAGTACTCTGGTCAGGGAGGTAGCGAAGGGAGCTCGGGGACAGGCACATCTATAGCCGCGACCATGGAGGGACTCACCATTGCTGCTCTCCTAGCTTCTCGATCTGCCCTGTTGTTACCGACAGCTTCCGAAGTCTTGGCAGACTGATGGCCTGGGACATACATCACTGCCACTGCCTTTGGTTTTTCCACTGCTATTAATAGACGCTGGACTTCGGCCAGGTTTTTTAAGCCTTTCCCTTCTGCTGTGTGAAATCCCCTTTCGCGATAGATGGCTCCGTGGATGTGGATGGTACCGAAAGCATAGCGGCTATCGGTGTAGCTATTGACTCATTTTCCTTCTGCCCTTTCCAGGGCCTCGGCCAAGGCAATTAATTCTGGCTTTTGGGCTGAGGTTCCAGGTGGAAGGGCACTGCTCCATACCGTGTTTCCTTCTTGGTCAACCACTGCTGCCCCTGCCCTTCGGACTCCATTTTGGACAAAACTGCTTCCATCAGTGTACCAATTTAATTTACAGCCGGACAGTGGGGTGTCCTTTAAGTCAACCCGTACCTGGGTAACTTCGGAGAGGAACTCCTTACAGTCATGGACAGGTGTCTGTAGTTCCGGGTTGGGCAACAGGGTGGCAGGGTTCAGAGTTACGGGATCTGTGAAGGTGATCCGAGGGGAATCCAGCAAGAGCCCCTGGTAGTAGGTGAGCCTGGCATTCATCATCCATTTCCCAGGGGGTTGTTTAAGGACTCCCTCCACTGGGTGAGGGGCTGTGACCTGGAGGGCCTGTCCAAAGGTTAATTTGTCTGCTTCTCTCACTAACATGGCAACGGCCGCTATGATGCGGAGGCAGGGGGGCCATCCTGATGCTACTGCGTCTAATTTCTTGGAAAGATGTGCCACGGGTCTCTTCCAGGGACCTAACTGTTGGGCCAGGACTCCTTTGGCTACCCCCTTTTTTTCATCCACAAACAGAGTGAACAATTTTGTGGGGTCTGGTAGGGTCAAGGCAGGGGCCTGGAGAAGGGCAGCCTTTAGCTGGTCAAAGGCCCGCTGTTGTTCCTCTCCCCACCTCCAATCCAGAGCCTCTTTGGTGGCCTCATATAGGGGTCTGGCTATCTCCGCAAATCCCGGAACCCAGAGTCTACAGAACCCTGCGGAGCCCAGGAACTCTCTCACTCCCCTAGTGGATGTGGGGGGTGGAATAGTCAAAATAGTCTGTTTCATGGCATCAGTCAGCCATCTTGCCCCATCTGCGATCCGATAACCCAGATATGTCACTGACCTTTCACAGATGTGGGTCTTCTTGGCACTCGCCCGATATCCCAGCTCACCTAACTCCGTTAGCAGGTGTTCAGTAGCCTCGCTGCACTCCTCTCGGGTTTCTGCCGCTAACAGTAAGTCATCAACGTACTGTAGTAGAGTGACTCACAGGTGACTCCGGCGAAAGGGCTCCAGGTCCTGGCTCAGGGCCTCATTAAACAGGGTGGGAGAATTTTTAAATCCTTGTTGCAGTCTGGTCCAAGTGAGCTGTCCGGTCTGGCCCCCATCCTCTTGCCATTCGAATGCAAATAGCGGCTGGCTGATTTCTAACAATGGAATGCTGAAGAAAGCATCTTTCAAATCAAGGGTTGTATACCATACTTGTGAGGGTGGTAGGTGACTGAGCAAGGTATAGGGATTTAGTACAGTGGGATGAATGTCCTCCGCCCACTCATTTACCTTTCGCAGGTCTTGCACAGGCCTATAGTCCCCATTTCCCGGCTTTTGGACGGGGAGCAGAGGAGTATTCCAGGTGGACAGACAAGGCCGCAGTACTCCTTCCTTTATTAGCCTGCGGATATGAGGGGCTATGCCTCTTCGAGCCTCTTTGGGCATAGGATACTGTTTTACCCGAATGGGAAGAGCGGAAGCCTTCAATTGTATAACTACGGGAGGGAGGTGTTTGGCGAGGCCAATTCCCGCAGTCTCTGCCCAGGCCGTGGGAAACCTTTTTAGCCATTGGGCTATGTCCCCTCCTGGCTCCTGTCGGCTCTCAAACAGTCGATATTCATCAGTCAATGATAGGGACAGGACATGTATCAGGCTCCCCTCCTGATCAGTCACAATTATTTCATCTGGTTCAAAATAGATACGGGCCCCTACTTTGGTGAGCAGGTCCCGTCCGAGCAAGGGAGCGGGGCTCTCAGGGACGACCAGGAAGGAGTGTGTGACCTGGTGTTTTCCTAAGTCTACCTTTCTTTTGGTAGTCCATGAGCATAACTGTGTACCCGTGGCCCCCTGAAAGACACTTGTTCGTTCCTTGTTCAAAGGTCCACATGCCTTGTTTAAGACCGAATACTGGGCACCGGTATCCACCATGAACCCCATCGGCTTCCCCTCCACACATACAGTTACCCAAGACTCGGGGAGGGGGTCCGAGCCCCGTCTCCCTCAGTCCTCTTCTCCGGCTAGAAGGACTCTTGCCTGCTCCACTGCTCGTTCCCTTTCCCTGTTACCTCCCGGTCTCCTGCCAAACCCTCTTCTTCCCTTTAACTTAGGGCATTCTCTCTTCCAATGCCCAGTCTCCTTACAGTAAAAACAGTGTTCCTTATCCGGGGTCCTGGCATGGCCCCCTTCCCTGGGTTGGTCCCAGACACCCGCTAGGAAAATACGGGCCATTTCTCTTTGTTGCTTTCGGTTCTCCTTAGCCTGGAACTCCCTGTCCTCCTTTCTCAATTTCTCCTGGGCCTCCCTGTCTTCCTTTCTCCGCCTTTCCTCCCTTTCTTCTGGAGTTTCCCTTGCGGTAAAGACCTTCTCTGCTATCTGTAACATTTCCCTAATGGTTATCTCCCCTAAGTTTTCCTGTTTATTGAGTTTTCTCCTAATGTCTGAAGCTGCCTGATTAATGAATGAGAATACCACAGCAGACCGGTGGATCTCCGCCTTGGGGTCAATAGGGGTGTACTGTCGGTATGCCTCATAGAGGCGCTCTAAGAAGCCGGCCGGGCTTTCATTTTCCCCTTGGACAACTGCCTTTACCTTTGCAAAGTTGGTGGGCCTCCTAGCGGCCGCTCGGAGACCTGCCATAAGAGTCTGGCAGTAGATTCGGAGACACTCCCTACCTTCTGCAGTCCCGAAATCCCAATCAGGGCGGTGTAGGGGGAAGGCCTCGTCTATGGCCCGTTGGAGGGTTGTGGGTCTCCCATTGTCCCCCAAGACGTTCTTTCTAGCTTTGTGGAGGATGGGCTCCCACTCCTCCATCGTAAAAAGAGTATTGAGCAGCTGGTGACAGTCGTCCCATGTGGGGCAGTGTGTATGCATGACGGACTCCAGGAGATCTATGAGACACTTAGGGTCTTCTGAAAAGGGTGGGTTCTGCGTCCTCCAGTTATATAGATCACTGGAGGAGAAGGGCCAGTACTGAAACTGTTGTCCCCCTCCCGGGCCTCCTTGGCCTACCATCCGGACTGGAAATGTGGGGACAGTTTCCTCCCCATGTGTTGATGAGGAGGGCCCATCTTCTCCCTCCCTTTCCCGTACCCCTCGGGGGTGGAGTCTTCTACCCATTCCTCCTCCGGCTGTTGGTCCTGTTGAGGAGGATGAGGAAATTTCCTCCTCCGGAGCACTGGCCTGACCAGGGGGAGTCACGTATGGGGGCGGCCGATCTTCCTCTACCCCCGCAAGGGATGGGTAAAGGGGGGAACTCTCCGGTAAGACCGGGGGTGGTAAAGAGGGTGTCCTATTTTGAGGACTGGTCAGGGAGGGAAGGGGAGGTTTCTCTTCCTCTTTTATGACCAAGGCAGGCGTGACTGGGGTTTTAGCCCCGGGAGCCGAACTGGAGGGGTGAGTCAGAAAAGCTGTTAACCAAGGGGGGGGTTCCCCGCTAAATCTTCCCAAACCAAAATGTAAGGGGCCTGATCTGGGTGGCCTTGATTGCTTGGTCAGAAAACGACAGCCTTGACCTTAGTGATCAGGTCTAGGGAGAGGGAACCTTGAATGGGCCATCCGACTCTGAAGGTGGGCCATTCTGCAGAACAAAGGGTGTCGAACTTACCTTTCTTAATGACCAGACCCACATTTAATGTCCTTTTTTTGACTTCTGGAAAGTGAGAGAGAATCAAAGACTTTGGGGTTGCTTGTCCCTCTCCCATTGTGGGATGAGAAGCAACCACCAGGAGAGATAGAACAAAAAGGGTGAAAGCAACAATAACTCCACACACACAGAACACTCTCCACCACTCGCTTGGACTGGTCCTTCTCTCATGCTGGTGCGCACCCCATTCAGTCTCCTCACCGTCCAATTTGGATGTCAGGCTGAAAGGTGTCCACTTGAGGGGTGGTTGTCCTCACCGTCCAATTTGGATATCAGGCTGAAAGGTGTCCACTTGAGGGGTGGTTGGTCGACTAGTTCAATTAGTTCTTCACCTGGTGCCAGGATTCCTGAAATGCTCGAGCCCAAATGAGAGGAAAGCCTCTCCCAGCAGGACCTCGTGGTCCCCTTAATGAGATTCCCAGAATGAATCTCCCTGGGGATTGGCCAAATCCCCACCGCAGCCCAAACGGGAACAATCATCTACCAATTAGTTCCCTCCAAATGAGAATTTCAGACTCTCCCAATGCCTAGGAGTTGGAATCACCTCTGCTTTCTCGTGGACGGTCTGCCTTCTCGAAAAAGGGTATCTTGGTGGGACCTCCAAATGTTAGGGTATGAGAATCCTATTCCTCCGAGAGACAGAGAGTCACGCGTGAATGCAATCAACAAAGCAGAGTTTATTGAGCTGGCAAGCCAGGGTTAAGCTCTCACACAGACACACAGGTCCGATTGGGCAGACAAGACCCAGAGCCTCTTTAGGGAAGATCTTATATAGGCCCCTACCGGCCGTTACAGCAAAAGCCCGCACAGTACATAGCCAATGAGTTTGTAACACCACATACATTTCCAGCCTATCCATTTAAGAGTACATTACTTCTTAGCCTATAGATTCAAGGGTCAGTATTCGCGCACACGGTTACATTTAGCAAGCAGGCAGGGCACATCTTGCACATAGTTCTAGTTATCTTTCGCAATCTGCTCACATTCCTCACGTTCCTCACATTCCACCTGCCCCCATCCTGTTTATCTTATCCTGCACGGGGCATCCTGTGCTGGCTTTACTGGTTTCTGCTATGGGGATCTGCTGGGGCAAAGAGCACATCCTTTCAAGGGAATGGGAAGGCACCAAAAAAGGCAGTGGTGACTCCTGCCAGGTGGAATGGAACAGGACAAGAAGGAAGGAGAGATCTCTTTTGTTTTAAGATGCTTTTTAAATCTCAAAGGCAAGGTGAGGAGAATCTGGGCAGTCCTTGTTGAAACTGGAGTTTTGGACCAAACTCTTGAGATTCCATATGCCAGGTCCAGCCACATACTCCTAAATGCCAAATAAAGAGGCATGGTGAGGGCAGAGAAAGGAGGTTTATTACAAGGCTTATGACATGCCGTGGGAAGAGGCACAGTATGAACTCAGCTCATCTTCAGCCATCTTCAGGGTACAGTCCTGAGTTATAAGTTTAAGTAGACAAAAGCACTGAGGGCGGAAGACAAAGGTATGCATGACAGTCCTAATCATAAGTGTAGTCTGGCTGGTCTGGTCAGTTTGTCAGGCAGATGGTCTAGTCAGCTCTGGGAATTTATTACCTGGGGGGAGTAATCTTGTTCCTGTTTGAGAGGATTCTCAGGATAATTGTTCTCACTGGTAGGGTGGCAGTTCCAGGTGTCTCCAGTTCATTGTCATAAAGATGTTATTGGTTCTGTCCTTTCTGGATGCCAACATGATTGCAAAGTGACTGCAAAGAGAATGGCTTAGAGAAAAGACAGATATAAAATGGAGGCAGGGATACCAAGCTTCTCCTGTTTTTAGTTAATTCGTGTGCCCAAGTAAGGAGTCAGTGCTTTTCAGCAAAAGCAATTTGAGCACCTCTTACAATTCCCCCCTTATGTTTGAACATTTCTCAATCTTGAGTGAATTACAGTTTCATGGCCAGAAAAACAGCTATATTTAGCTGACAACTAAGTCCAAAGTACTTATTTAAGTCTAAAACTAGAAATGCCATTATAAAGCAGTTGTTTATGTCCTTACTTAAATAGAAGGCCTCGGACAAAAATATGAGTCTGTGTTTTGTCAGAGGTGCCTATAAGGGCTTGACTGTCTAGTAGCAATGTGTATGGACATTCTTTAGAAACCTGTTGGCTTTAGTAAGTTTTGCAAGGTCTGGCACAGGTGACTCCATTTGGATTGTGACAGGTTTCTCCCTGCTATATGTCAGTGTCAAGGGTCCTTGCCTTCACAGGCCAGGGAACTGGCTTGTGAGGCTGCTGAATTATGAGCCAAAGCCAGTATATAAAGTGGGATTTATTAGAGAGAAAGGAAAGGCTACAGCTAGAGAAGTGCAGTGGAGCCCAGAAACTGGTAACTCACTGCTCAGGTGAAGGCTGGGGTTTTTACGGACATTTTAACTCTGGGTTAGGTGGCTTTTTCTCATTGGCCATGGATTCATGGGCTTTCTCAGGTTTGCACCTTTATTGGGGGAGGGGAGACAATTTGGGAGCCTTTTGCTCATCAGCCTTGTGGCAGATCTATCAGACCTTGTATCTTTTCTTTAGGATACAGAAATGTGGATTTACAATTCCCTCTCAGGGTGCAGGAATGCAGGCCTCTAACTCCTCAGGTTACAGAAATGATATTGCTCTCCAGGGGGGATAGAATACTCATCTGCCTTAGGTCTCCAGACCCAAAAAATCTCCTCTCTGAGATAAGTACCTAACTGTTGTTGGGGAGAGGGGTGATGACTCATATAGTTCCTTTATGCTGGCAATGGGGTGATGGGGGGTAGGTGTGGTGGTACTTGTCTCAGGGATTGACCCATGTAGTCTACAGGGGCCCCCCGATAGAACAGGATGGAGGGCTTATGAGTAGGAAGAGGTGAGAATTCCTTGACTAAGATCTAGAGTTTTATCCATTGGACCAGCTGAGATATAAATCTGGAGAAAGCATTTATTATGCAAGACCCAAATAGGAATATTAGCAGGAGCATAAAAAAATGGTCTGGCAAGGGCTGCATATCAAGGGATCCAGATCCTGCAAAATCTATAACTCCCAAGAAAACTCTAAGCTGCTTTATGGTCTGGAGGAGTGGAAAATGGAGGATTGGGTTGATTTGTTCATGACTCAGGGAGCAAATCTGTCCCTTTAAGACCACACTTAGGTGACCTGCAGAAGGCATAATTGAATCTTTTTCTTTAAAGACTCTGTATCCCCGGGAGGCCAGAAAGTTTAAAAGGGACTCAGTCACCCTGCAGATGAGGGGCTCTGTGGCTCTGCACAGAAGTAAGTCATCAACATATTGAAGAAGGGTGGCCTCTGGGTAGTGACAATCTAATAAGTCTCTGGTTAGGGCCTCATCCAAAAAGATGAGGGCTGTCTCTACACCCTTTTGACAAAACTGTCCAAGTTAGTTGCTGTGAAGGGTTTATGGGATCTTCAAAGGCAAACAGAGGCTGATTGTCAGAATGCAGAGGAATGCAAAAGAAAGTGACCATTAAATCTAGTACAGAGTAATATTAGGATTTTGGGATCTTTGAGCCAATAGATTATAGGGATTGGGAGCAGTTGGGTAGAGGAGAATGACTGCTTTATTAATGAGCTGGAAGTCTTGAACCAACTTCCATTTTTCTGGCCTCTTACAGACAGCAAGAATAGGAATATTGTAGGGGCTGGAGCAACTGATTAGTGATCCTTGTTTTTTTAAGGAATTTTTCATAGGTAAGAGGCTTCGTTGTCCCTCAGGCTTGAGGGGATACTGTTTTTGATGTGGAAACTGTGAGGGATCTTTGAGTTTTATTTAAATTGGGAAGGCTGTTTTGGCTCACCCTACAGTCATTCCATTAGTCCCCACTGTGGGATCCACTTTTTTCTGAAGAAGGCAGCAACACTGTGTGTGTGTATGTGTGTGTGTTTTAGAATTTGAGCCTTTAGCTGAGATAGTAAATCCTATCTCACCAGGGGCATTGGAGTCTCAGGGACTATGAGAAAAGAATGGCAGAAGTGAAGGTCTCCCCAAGAGCAGGCCAGAGCTCGAGTAAAATAGCACTTTAGAGGCTGGCAAGATATGCCCTGAACAATAACCTTGTTATTGAACTGGGGACCAGGAGAATGGTAAGGTGGGATCCACTGTCTAGAAAGATGACTTTTCACTACTCTATTATTATGACTACCCTAAGATCCTCAACATTGATGTTAAGAAGTGGAGCCTGGACAGGAGGCCACAGGACCCATCAATCCATAGGAGGTGGCACCCCCCCCTTCCACCTGGAGGGCACATAGATCTCCAGTGGTTACTTTTTCAGAGAGAGCAAGGTCCTGGTGGGGGCCATGGCTGTCTCCTGTGCTGTCTCCATTTTGGGCATTTTCTGTGGAAGTGCCCTTCCTGTCCACAATGGTAGCAAGCTTGGGATGTAGGCCCTGTTGGGTGGAGCACTCCCTGAGAGTTGTGATTAGGTCATGATGTTTCTTATCCTTTTATCTCTTTTTTGTGAGGTTCTGGTTATAGTATACAGACATAGGTAGTTGCATTAGTTGGCCCAATGACTTTTCCCCTTCAGTCACAGGCTTTTGGAGTTTTCTATGAGTATCTGGGGCTGACTAAGTTAGAAATTTATCTTTGAGGAGAACCTCTCTCACCTGTGACTCTAGGTCCACTTGGTATGCTTTTGGATAGTGTCCTTAAGATGCTGTAAAAAGGTAAGGGGGCTTTCATCAGGGACTTGTTGTACCAGTCACTGGGGAATCATTTAAAGGTTTAACTTTGGCCCTTTTTAGACCTTTTATTATAAGATGGATAGTGGTGTCAATGCCATTTACCCCTCTCATCATTTTGATCCCAATGTGGATCTGCCAAGGGGACTGCCTGTGTGTCCATAGGCATGGGCACATTTATTGCCTCATTTCCAGGTGCCACGGGTATTGGAGCTTGTTGTAGATGAAAATTGTCTCCAACCTGTGTGGCCTTGGCCAGGACCCATTGCTTTTTTAATGAAGAAAGAGTCTTGTCCTGGAGAAGCATGATGTCCTTTCATCCATGTTAAAGGTTTGGATTCCAGAAATAAAGGCCTGGATACATTGTTCTGGGGTGTCAGTATAGCTCCCCAGATCCTTTTTTATCTCTCTTGTATCTGATAACTGGAAGAGGACATAGACATTCCCTCTTTCTACCATTGCCTGTTGAAGAGGGAAACATCCATTAGGAGGTCTTGCATATTGGGGTGGCTCAGAAGGTGGAGCAGGAGGTGGATCAGTAGATGGAGCAGTAGGGACAGGGTCTTTGTCATTGGCAAGGGGCTTATTTAGTCCTCCTTCCCATGTTTATTTTGTGACTTACAAAGAACAGCCAGTGTTTGAGTATCTAGATAGCAATTATGGAGCCATTCTGGGTGGTCCCAGAGATAAAAGAAAAGCTGTATATAGGGGACCTCAGTCCACTTTTCCTCCCTTTTTCAGAAAAGGTCTAATTGGAGTATGATATTATAATTTAAGGAGCCCTCTGAAGGTCACTTCTCTTGGTTACCCAATGAATATTTGGGCCAGGTTCAGTACAAAGAAAGATGAGGGTTTTTTCTTGAGATTATTAGGGTCAGTAGACAGTCCAGCAGAAAATGCTTGGGTACTGAGGCTAGAAGATGGGAGGGGGCAGGTCCCACCTAGAAAAACTGGACATACTCCCCTTTTGTTGGTGTCCCAATCGAGGATCGACCTGATGACAGCAGGCATCCCTGTCTCATGATTTCCTTCTGTTGTCCATGGCCAGGACTGAAGGACATGTAGTGACCAGTAGGACTGCAGCCACTCTTATCTATGCAGTGATAAAACTCTCAGATCCTATCTTTTAGCCTTATATTACCAAAAGCAGGCAACCTCTTTGACAAAGGCAACCTCTTTGACAGAGGCTACCTCTTTAACAAAGGGATGCATCACCTGGAGAAGTGTCTGTAACATTAGAGAAGGGTAAATAGAGGGAATCCCAGGGCAATCACAGTGCCACAAAGGGACAAGTAGTGTCAATATTTGGAGGAAACTTTTTTATGCTGAGGCTGAAATTATGAGAAGTTTTAAATGAGAAGTCTAAATACCATAGCAATGTTCAGTTTTTGGCTATTTCCAGAAGGTTATATTAGTGCTTCTTGGGGACCATAACTTTGAGATAAGTATTGGTTCCAAGGGCTGGATTGGTCAGGCTTGGGCATGAGGTGGAGTTGGGCACGGGGCTTGGGCAAGGCACCGCCACCCTCCCCAACATCACATCCAGGACATGTGACCCTGTGTTACCATGCTCACTCCTGCAGCCTCTTGCTCCACCTCTCGTGTAAGTGCACCTGTGCATGTTTAGTTTTCCTCTCATCTCTTTTTGGGGGAGTGGCAGTGGGTTGCAGTTGCCTCTGTGTATGGGTGGCAGCTTTGGATGCATGCCTGCCCCTTTTTATGGGTTGTCTTAGCTGTGGCGGGAGTCACTGCTGTGCCAAGGGAGTCTGGCCAGATGGACCAATGTCACTGTGGATGAACTTTTCCTTCCTCCCCTTGTGGGGGTGGGGTTAGGGTGCAGGTGTGTCCTCAACCCTACCAGGTCTGCCCCTGTGGCCTGCTGCTCCTCTTCCTGTGTGTGCATGCAAGTGCTTATTTTTCTTGTTATCTCTTTTTGGGGGATGGTGCTGAGTTGTGGTCACTGCCACGCAGCTGGCAGTGGCAGCTCTGGACACCAGCTGGGATCTTTCCATGGATTGCCTTAGCTGTGGCCAGGGCTGCATGGGTGCTGGGGTTTCGGTGTGGATGTGGTGCAGAGGCCCATGTCAGTCCTCATCCCCACTGGGTCTGCCCCTGGAGTCACAGTTTCATGAGGTACTTTTGCCTCCACTGGCACACAGCAGCTGATTTAAAGCTGATGTGGACCAAGGGACATGACAAACTAGATGTGGGAGTAACTGAAGACAGTCATAAGGTACCATGGTACAAGTTTTCCATGGGAAGCCAGGGTCCCAGGAAGCACAGGGAGGGGAAGGCAGACTGAAATGAGGGACAAGGTAGAAGGACTGGGGAGGGAGCATGTGAGTAAAAGTATGTCTGCTGCTTTTACAGAAGGGGTGACCAGACATCATAGTTGAGGGAGGGGGAACAGAGCTGAGAGACAGGACACATGCTTGAGGGATTAATGATTAGGTGTGTTTTCAAGTCATTCCCACTTAAGTGGCACTGGAATACTATCAGCCACACAAAATCTCCACTGTCAGGGCAGTGCTTCCAGCAGAAGGGGGTATTGACTGGTGGGAGAAAAGATTGCCAGGAGCCAAAACCAATCAGGACTCTTCCAACATAGCATAAGGAATACCTGAATAAACCCTGGGCTTGGTCTCAGCTTGCAGGGAAGGAGCCAAAAACACGCCCAGAGCTGGAATTACTGTGAGGCCAAAGTTGGCTAGGAGCTGTTGCTTTGATACCATGATGGGAAAGTCTCTCAGGAAGACAAGAACAGAAAGAGAGAGACAAGGGGAGTAGCACAGGGAAGTCTGCTTTTGGCTAGTCCTTAGCAAGGGGTTTCCCTCCACAGGAGTATCCAGCAGGGTGCCGGAGGCTCATAGCCACTCCTTAGGCAAACTTTTGCTGGTTTGGCACTCAAGTCATACCGACCTTGGTCCAGGAGAGATGTCCCTTCATGGTCACCAGAAATGTTACATGCCAATGTGAAATGTTGTGGGCTGGTGTTGAGGGTTCTTGCCTTCACAGGCCAGAGACCTGGCTCATAAGGCAGCTGGTTGACTTATGAGACAAGGCCAGTACACAAAGTAGGATTTATTAGAGATAAAGGAAAGGCTACAGCTAGAGCACTGCAGTGGAGCCTGGAAGCCCATGGCTCCCTGCTCAGGTGAAGGCTGGGGCTTTTTATGGACGCTTTAACTCTGGGTTAGGGTATGTGTTAGGTGGGTTCTTTCCATTGGCCATTGATTTGTGTGTGCAGGCTTTCTTAGATGAGCTGGTCTGTTTGCTCCTTATTAGGGCAGAGAAACAACCTTGAGAGCATTCTGTTTATCAGCCCCATGTTAAATTTATGAGACACTGTATATTCTCCTCAGAGTGCAGGAATGCAGATTTATGAGCTCCTCAGGGTGCAGGGCCCATAGTACTCTCCATTGGGGATGGAATACTGACTCATTCTTCTGTCCTTTAGGTCCCCAGACCCAACAATGTTATGAGTCTGTCTTTTTTGGAATCCATAGTGATTGCAAAGTGACTGTAAAGAGAATGGCTTAAGCAAAGACAGATACAAAATGGAGACAGCAATGCCAAGCTTCCTGTTTTTAATTAAATTGTGTGCCCAAGTAAGAAGTCAGTACTTTTTATCAAAAGCAATTTCAGTGCCACTTACACTGTGGGATAGGCTAGGGGGATTGACAAATTTGATTTATTCTCTGCATTCACTTACACTAGCTCTTAAGGTATTTTAGTTTTACATGCATGAGGTGTGATCAATATTCATGCTTAAGTAAAGGGCTTTTAGCTGAAAGATAAACTCCAGGGCAGAGTTTTCGCAAGGCTTTCTATAAGGGATTTGCAATTGAAAATCACTCTATGACTGCCACTAGAAAAGGTCACATGGCACCTGAGTCCCAATAACTTTCTTCTCTATTTTTTTAGCTTGCCTTGTCAGTGGTGGTTATGAGTTGAATTGTGTCCTCTCCAACAAAGATATGTTGAAGTTCTAACACTTAGAATCTCTGAATATGAATTATAGTATAGAAAACTAATATGGAAGTCAAGAGAACTTCCTTAAATTATACTACTTCTTTGTTTCAATTCCTTTCCTTTACAACCTTCTATATGTCTGTTGAAGACAACAGATTCACTTCAGCAAAATGCTCCTGGCCTGTAAACTCTCATTGCCTATGTATCTTGCCAGTCCATTACTTCTGTGCTTCTCTTTTTGCCCTGCATATATCCTATAACCCTCCATGACTTTGTTGGTTCTATTTCCAAAGCTTAGAACATTCTTCCTTTCTCTAATCACCTAAGTGTTATTCATTCTTAAAGAATTTGCTAAAGTATTCCCATTATCTCAATGAGGCCATCATCAATTTCTACAGTTGGAATTTCTACCTTTTTCCTGCTTCACAACAGCAATTGGCATGCACCAGTTTTATGCTACTGATTTCATTTTGCCTTGTATTATCATTCTGAGACTGGAAACAAGGGAACAGGGACTTGTTAGGCAGGTTAGGTTAGGGAAAGAGGACTTTGTACCTTTGGCCCAGAGGCAACATAAACAGGGCATGGGGACTCTTGAAACTACTCCTGACACTTTGAAACCACTGCAGTTAACAGGCCACATGTGATTGAACCCCGGACCAATCAGAAATGGACAGAAAAGCATACATGGAGGGTGATTTGAACAAGCCAACAAACAATGCATTGGTATATCCCAGGAGTGATATTGCTGATCATATGGCAGTTTTATTTTAGTTTTTTAAGAAGCCTCCATATTGTTTTCCATAGTGGTTGTACTAGCTTACATTCCCACCAACAGTGTATGAGGGTTCCTTTTTCCCCACATCCTTACCAACATTTGTTGTTGTTTGTGTTCTTGATGATAGCCATTCTAATATTGTAACATTTTATTATAATTATTAGCACATATCAATGTACAAATTAATGAGTTTTAAACTATAGACATTTGTATTTTTAAAAGATTTACCTTTTCTTGGATGAAATTAACATACAATTGGGGCTGGATGGTGGTGATGGTGATGAGGTATTATGCAGAGCTCAGTAATCTCATTTAACAAAAACATCTAGGAAAACTAGTTCTTCATGCTAAAACCTCTGTACAAATTAGGTATAGAAGGATCATCCTCAATATAATAAGGGCTATGTATGATAACCATAAGCAACATCACACTCAATAGGGAAGAGCTGAAAATATTTCCTCTAAAATGAAGAACAAGCCAATTGTGTCCATTCTCATAACTTGCATTCAATATAGTATTGGAGGTTTTAGTCAGAGCAATTAGACAAGAGAAAGAAAGAAAACACATACAAATAGGAAGGGAGGACATAAACTTGTACCTCTTTGCAGATGATATGAAAATACATATTGAAAAACCTGAAAATTTCACTAGAAGACTATTAGAAATGATAAATTAACTAGAACTGATAAAGTTTCAGGAAACAAAATCGTGATATAAAAATCAGCAGCATTTATATACATCAATAATGAGATTGTTATGAAAGAAATCCTGAAAGCAATACCTAGGAATAAATTCAATCAAGGAAGTGAAAGACTTCTGCAATGAAAATTGTAAAACACTTATTAAAGAAATTGAAGAAAAAAAGTCCAATGTGTTGCTGTGTCTGCAACCTCAGGATGGCTATAGACCATAAGTACAGGGTTACTTAGGATTGTATTTTGTAAGAGCTTTCTTGTTCTCTCTGTCTCTCCCCTTCCTTTCTTCTTTTTATTATATTTTGTAAGAGCTTTCTTACTGGAGAAGATCCAAGATGGTGACTGGGGCACAGATGCAGACAGTGTGAGCTCTGTGAATCAAAGATCTTGCTGAGATGCTGGAGCCATGCTTGGTGGTGGAGATGAAGCACCAGAGAGAGTTGAAACTTTGGCACCTGGACCCCCTAGCCCATGGAAGCCTTCTCCATGCCACAATACACTGAGAGAACAGGCTGGCTGCCACCCACACACAGCTGCCACCACTAGCCACTGGCTCCAAAAGTGCTTGGGAGACATTTGGCAGACCAAACAGTTGAGCTCCAAGCATCACATGGTATCCCTCAGCCACCTCTGGGATAAACCAGCACAACCCCCCTAGACAGAGTGATCCCCCATGCAAAAAAAAAAAAACTGAACAATAAACAACAGAACTGAAAACTCGCACACAGTGGAGGGGGTGGGGGTTGCTGAAAGTGTACCAGAGAAGGGGGGAGGAGCAAGGAGCCCAACTCATGCAAACCATCAGTAAACAAATGGCAAGAGGGCCAACAGCAGGCAGATCAGCCATTGCTTGAAGTAGGGAAGGAGTGAAGGAAGCAGACTACAGGGCTCAGTTCCTGGGCACCCACAGTCAGACTGCTCTGCAGCATTGAGGAAAAAACAGCGAGCCGTCACAACATCCTGAGAGGGGCAGCCAGCTGATGGATCATTCACCTCGTCCTTACTCCAGGGAAAAGGGATGAGGCAAGGACACAAGCCCCTAGTAAACAAGCACAGAGCTAAGCCAACTCCAAAGCAGGAAAACTAGTAGACTGCAGAGCTGCCACACCTCACTGGGGGAGAAACTGACCAATCAGCAGCTGCAGAAAGAAAAAAGAAAAAAAAAAAACACTACCCACAGGCCAACCACCTGATAAGACTAAGACAGACCTTCTATTTAAATACCAACACCAGGACTGAATACTGGAGGAGTAACACAAGAACTTAAACTAAGACTGAAATTCTATTGAACCTGAACCTGGAGTGTGTGTTTGTTTGTTTCTTGTCTGTTTGCTCATCTCTCCCTGTTGATTTCTTGGGGGTTTTTGTTTGTTTGTTTTTTGTTGTTGTTGTTTTTTTGTTTTATCACTGTGAAATACTTAATACTAAATACACTCAAAACAGGGACAAAAATAGCACACACACAATTAGCTAAAAATCCAATACAGCCACAAAACATAATTTTACCAAGGAAAAGAAAACAGGTGACTGAAACCACCAACTAGCAGAACAGTTATGCAAAACCAACAGGAATGATGGGAAGAAGAAAAAGGGATGGAAACCATTCCTCCCCTCAAAATAATTTAATAAAGGATTCAGAGGGAAATGAAGAAAACTGATATAGACATGGTTAATCAAAATGTACAGGAGGCACTCAAGAAATTCCAAGACACCCAAAATAAAGAGTACGGTAAGACAAAGGAACAAATAAATGAATTCATAGCAGCCCTAGATAAACACTAAAGTGAAACAGAGATCACTATAAATAGGGAGATAAGTGAATTAAAGACAAAAATAGACAATATTAAAGAGGAAGTGACCCATGACATGGAAAACCTCAGAAAAAAGAGTGAAACAGAAACACAAAACACAATGGAAGGCCACTCCAGCAGACTAGAACAAGCAGAAGACAGAATCTCAGAACTTGAAGATAAAATGGAAATTCAAGGAAAAACTGAAGAGCTGTTAATCAAACAACTCAAGACCTGTGAAAAGAATAGGCAAGAACTCACCGACTCTATCAAAAGACCAAACCTGAGAATCATGGCCATTGAAGGAGAAGAGATGCAAGCAAAAGGGATTCATAATATATTCAACAAAATAATAACAGAAAATTTCCCAAATCTAGAGAAAACTATGCCCATTCAGGTACAGGAAGCCTCCAAGACACCAAACAGACTTGACCAAAATAGAACTTCCCCACAACATCTTATCATTAAAACAACAAGCACAGAGAATAGAGAACAAATATTGAAGGCCGTAAGAGAGGAAAAAAAAATAACATACAAAGGTAAACTCATCAAAATCACAGCAGATTTCTCAACGGAAACTTTAAAAGCAAGAAGAGTATGGAGTGAGGTATTCTGGGCACTGAACAAAAATAACTTCAACCCTAGGATACTGTACCCAGCAAAACTATCATTCAAAATAGATGGAGCAATAAAAGTCTTCCACTATAAGGAGATACTAAAACAATATATGACCACAAAGCCACTATTACAAAAAATTCTTCAAGGAACTCTTCACACAGAAAATGAAAGCAAACAAAACCATGCAAGGAGAGGTAGTACCGAACCACAGGAGAAGAAAAAGCAAGAAAGTATACAGTAACATTGATTCAGCTACATACAATCAAACCCTTAAACAATAAAGACTACTAAATGACAGGAATCACCACATACTTATCAATACTAACACTGAATGTTAACAGACTTAATTTCACCATCAAAAGAACTGTTTGGCAAACTGGATTAAAAAGGAAGACCCAACTATCTGTTGCTTACAGGAGACCCATCTCATTGACAGAATCAAGCACTGGCTTAGAGTGAAAGGCTGGAAGATTTACCAAGCCAATAGCCCCGAAAACAGGCAGGAATAGCAATACTTATCTCAGACAAGTACACATCAAACTTACATTGATCAAAGGAGATAAAGAAGGACACTCCATGCTAATAAAAAGGGAAATACACCAAAAGGAAATAACAATTATCAACCTATATGCACCCAATTTCATCAAACATACCCTGAAGGACCTAAAAACATATATAGACACCATCACAGTGGTAGTGGGAGACTTTAATACCCCCTTACCACCAGTACATAGGTCATTCAAACAAAAAATCAATAAAGAAATTCTAGAACTAAACCACACTATAGATCAAATGGACCTAGCTGATGTGTACAGAATATTTCATCCAACTTCTGCACAATACACATTCTTCTCAGCAGTTCATAGAACCTTCTCCAAATTTGATCATGTCTTAGGCCACAAAGCAAACCTCAGTAAATATAAGAAAATAGAAATAATCCCATGCATTCTATCTGATCACAATGCATTAAATCTAGAACTCAACAACAAAAACAACAGTAAAACACATACGAACAATTGGAAGCTGAATAACACATTGCTCAATGATCAATGGTTCATTGATGAAATAAAAGAGGAAATTAAAAGTTTCCTGGAAGTTAAGGAAAATGAAAACATGACTTACTGGAACCTATGGGACACAGTGAAGGCAGTCCTAAGAGGAAAATTTATAGCCATGAGTGCATATATTAAAAGGACAGAAAGATCTAAAATCAATGACCTAATGCTACATCTCAAACTCCTAGAAAAACAAGAACAAGCAAATCCCAAAACAAGCAGAAGGAGAGAAATAATTAAAATAAGGGCTGAAGTCAATGAAATAGAAACAACAAAAACAACAAAAAAAATCATACAAAGAATCAATGAAACAAGAAGCTGGTTCTTTGAAAAAATAAATAATATTGACAGACCCATGGCAAACCTGACTAAAATGAGGAGAGAAAAAACCATATTCAGTAAAATCAGAAATGCGAAAGGGGAGATAACAACAAACACCTCAGAAATACAGGAAATCATCAGAGACTACTTTGAGAAACTATATTCCAATAAGTCTGAAACTCTTGAACATATCCACAGATTTCTAGAAATCATATACTTATGATTATCCAAAATTGAACCAACAGGATATTAATCACCTGAATAGAAATATAACACAAAATGAAATTGAAGCAGCAATAAAGAGTCTCCCAGAAAAGAAAAGTTCAGGACCTTATGGATTCTCTGCTGAATTCTATCAGATCTTTAAAGAAGAACTAGTACCAACCCTCCTTAAACTGTTCAACAAAATAGAAAGGGAAGGAATGCTGCCTAACTCATTTCATGAAGCCAATATTACACTCATCTCTAAGCCAGAAAAACACACCTCCAAAAAGGAGAATGATAGGCCAATCTCCTTAATGAGCATCAATGCAAAAATCCTCAAGAAAATAATGGCAAACCGAATCCAACAACACATCAGAGAGATCATTCACCAAGACCAAGTGGGCTTCTTCCAATATGCAAGCCAATAAATGTAATGTGGCACATTAATAGAAGCAAATACAAAAAACACTTGATTATCTCACTAGATGCAGAAAAGGCCTTCAACAAGATCTAACACCACTTCATGATAAAAGCTCTAAGAAACTAGAAATAGAAGTAAAGTACCTCAACATTGTAAAGGCTACATATGACAAACCTATAGCCAACATCATACTCAATGGTGAAAACTGAAACCATTCCCTCTAAAATCAGGAACGAGGCAAGGGTGCCCACTATCCCCACTCCTATTCAACATAGTACTGGAATTCCTAACCAGAGCAATTAGGCAAGAAGAAGAAATGAAAGGAATACAAATAGGTAAAGAAACTGACAAAATATCCCTGTTTGCAGATGATATGATCCTATACCTTAAAGACTCAAAAAACTCTACCCAAAAACTTCTAGACACCATAAAGAGCTACAGCAAGATGGCAGGATACAAAATCAACTTACAAAAATAATTAGCTTTTCTATACACCAATAATGAACTAACTGAGAAAGAATAAATGGAAACAATTCCATTTACAGTAGCCTCAAAAAAATGAAATACCTAGGAGTAAACTTAACAAAGGATGTGAATGACCTCTTCAAGTAGAACTACAAACCCCTGAAGAAAAAGATTGAGGAAGACTACTGAAGGTGGAGAGATTTCCCATGCTCATGGATTGGCAGAATCAACGAAGTAAAAATGGCTATATTATCAAAAGCAATCTACATGTTTAAGGAAATTCCTATCAAAATCCCAATGACATTCATCAAAGAGATTGAAAAATCTACCCTAAAGTTTATTTGGAAACACAAGAGACCGTGAATAGCCAAGGCAATACTCACCAAAAAGAGCAATGCTGGAGGTATCACAATACCTGACTTCAAACTATATTACAAAGCAATAGCAACAAAAACAGCATGGTACTGCACAAAAACAGTCATGAAGATCAGTGGAAAAGAATAGAGGACCCAGAGATGAATCCTCACAGCTATGCCCACCTTATTTTTGATAAAGGTGCCAGAAATATACGATGGAGAAAAGATAGCCTCTTCAACAATTGTTGCTGGGAAAAGTGGTTACCCATCTGCAAAAAACTGAAACTAGATCCATGTTTATAACCCTGTGCTAATATCAACTCAAAACAGATCAAGGACCTTAATATCAGACCCGAAACTCTGAAGTTGGTATGGGAAAGAGCAGGAAACACCCTGGAACTAATAGGGATAGGCAAGGACTTCCTCAATAGAACCCCAGCATCTCAGAAACTAAGAGAAATGATGGACAAATGGGTCTTCATAAAATTAAAAAGCTTGTGCACAACAAAAGAAATGGTCTCTAAACTGAAGAGACTACCCACAGAGTGGTAGAAAATATTTGTCTGCTATACATCAGACAAAGGACTGATAACCAGAAGATACAGGGAACTTAAGAAACTAAACTCTCCCAAAATCAATGAACCAATAAAGAAATGGGCAACTGAACTAAACAGAACTTTTTCAAAAGAAGAAATTCAAATGGCCAAAAAACACATGAAGAAATGCTCACCATCTCTGGCCATAAAGGAAATGCAAATCAAAACCACACTAAGATTCCACCTCACCCCTGTTAGACTAGCCATCATCAAAAACACCACCAACACGTGTTGACAAGGATGTGTGGAAAAAGGAACCCTCGTACACTGGTGGGACTGCAAGCTGGTGCAACCACTCTGGAAAAAAATTTGGAAGCTTCTTAAAAATCTAAACATAGATTTACCTTAAGATTTTTAATAGCTCCATGATATTCTGTTGTTTGAACTTGCCATAATTATTAAGGGTTTAAAAATTGGTTATAAGTTGAGCATAGTGATATACCCCTGTAATCCCAGCATTTGGGAGTCTGAGGCAAGAGGATTGCAAGTCTGAGGCCAGCCTGGGCTATATAGTGAAACAGTGTCTCAAAAATCAAACAAAAAAATTTTTACAAATATTTTGCTCTGGGGTGAGTTGCATTTTCACATGTCCATCATAGGCTTTGTCATCGATTCAAATATAGTCCTTTCTGTTTAAAAAGGATTTATGTGTGGAATTTTTCTTCACTTATAATTTTGCAGCTCAATCTCATGTTATTTATGTTGTCTTTGCTAAGTACAAATGTTTATTCTTACCCAGACTTTGGATCTGACAGTAGCTTTTACAGTAGCTTTGTCAAAAATAAACTATTGGGTTCTGTGGTGCCTGGGACAAATGCTAAACAAAGCATATCATTAATCTCAACTGCTTGATTCTCCAGTTCTCAAAGTCTATGAAAAAGAGGTCTAGAAATCTAGTGCAACTTGACAAATTGGAAGATGATCCAGAAAAGATGTGTGATTTAACTTTGTGCCTAAGAAAACCTCCACGGAGGTTGTGAAACAGTGGAGAGAGCACTGTGCCAGCAGTCAGGAAGGGGGCTTCTGGTTTCAACTCACGTGCTAGCTTCCTGTAGGACCCACAAACAAAACTTCCTCTTTCCGGAATTCAGTTTCATCATCGGATAAATAAAGGGAGTGGTAGTAATATATATTCTCATGGGCTTCCTGGCTTGAAAAGCCTAAGTATCTCAGAAGAGCTGAATCCGTGTGTTCTTTGCAAGGGAACATTTAGGTAATGTCTTTGAGCCTATGAAGAGGGTATGTCTAGAATGTTGGGATTTGATTTAAGAAAGGCATAATTTTCTTTATTCATAAATTTATTTCCTATATATAATATGTAATGTTTAATAATTCTTATTTTTTCATTGTTTTAGTGATAAGAACATTTAAAATCTACCCTTTATTAGATTTCATTTATGCAGTACAATATCATTAACAATAGCCCCCATGCTATACTTCATAAAATTTATTGATACTATGTAAACTTTGTATCCTTTGACTGACATGTCTACATTTCCCCACCCCCTCACTCCTGGTAATCACCATTCTACTCTCTACTATGAAAAGCATAATTTTTAAAGTTGCAAAAGATTAGGGGGTGACTCAGTCTTCTAATGAAAGTGTCAAGAGTCTTGTTATTTGAGTCATGCCAATCTGGACACCAGAAAATTGTGATAAGTCTCTAAACTCTACCTCTTTTTTCCTCTTGGTACCCAACTCCACAGCCAGTCATTGCTCTCAGCATTTCTGGTAAATTTTTGTGGGGGAAGACTGTTTTTTTACATAAGAGTATAGGAGTAGGACAGACCCTATTTACAATGACCATGATATATTTCTCATTTCTCTTTGGAGTGCCAAACTGGTGAAGTTAAAAGTATACTTGAGAGTGAAGTCACTGAATGCTTAAATATTATATTCAAAGCATTGATTTTAATGGATTTGTGTCAACTGAGACTGATCTCTAATGTGGAAGCTCAGGGACTTAAATGGGAACATTAATAATGTGATCAAATACATAGATGATACCAACCTGGGAGGGACAGTAAATATATTTAATGACACCAATAACATCCAAAAAGCCACCTTGTGTTTGATAGAGACTTGTATTGCACTTGAATTATGTGCATAGTAGGAGAAGGAGGTGTCTGAGGGTAGGAGTCAGGGGTTATTTATCCATTATCATAATGATTCATTAGTATTTTACATCTAGAATAGTTAAATTAAATAATCTTTTAGTAGCAAAACCATTCCCTTGCTTAGTGACTTGGGGAAAATACTTGTAATGCTAGATTAATGGCATTGTGTTTAATAACAATCAAAAATTCTCGCCATTACTGTTTCTATCTCATTAATTCATCAGGATGAAAATTTAGCTTATTATGTCTAAAGTACAGTGCTGAAAGTTATACAAAAGTGAAGGTTCTTCTCTGGAGGACCCTCAAGCTATGTGTAGGGAAGATGAAACATTTACACGAATTACTTCCATGTTACATGGTGATGTGTGATAAGGACCAAATGAGAGGTGCTGAAAATACAGCAGGAACCCAGGGAAAGGATGGAGGGAGGAATGATATACCTTCTGGGATGGTCTTTCTGAAGTAGGTAGGAATTTGATCTTAATTTCAGCCAAACTACTGAGGACTTCTGTTACAGTCTTTTTATGGAACCTTGTAATTCTTACACAAAATCACATAGGGAAGTAGAGAGAGGAAAAATCACAGCCTCGAGATATTTGTAGATTTCTCAGGCCTAATGCAAGTGTTAATTTTAGAGCATTTATTTATTTTTAAGTTTGTTTTGTTCCCTTTCCATAGAAATGGGAGCCCCCTACTGTTCTCTGCCACCAGCTGCTCTGGCTCTGAGATAGGGAGAAAGAGCAGGTGCCAGAACTCATGTATTGAAATAGATGAGTCTGCTACTCAATCATTTTCCAATGGCAGAGCCTCAAGGGCAAACACGTCAACTATGAGCCAACAGCTGCCAACAGTCTTTTCCCAGCAGTTTGAGGATACTCCTGTGCTAAGTATGAACTTGCTGTGCCGTAGGTGTTGCTGTACTGTCAGGGCAAGTCCCTACTGCCTGCCAAACATTTTACCTCAGCAAAAATTAGATTATCTGAAAAATGGTGATGATCCATGAAATAAGTAGTAGTGCCTTTTCAGAAACTAGGCACTAAATGTGTACTACATAAAGAAATATTTCTGGAAGAATCATAGCTATAGGTTCCCTAAACTACAGCAATGTTTTAGATTTTGGGGTTCTCTGCTACTTGCTACCTTAAACCTGGTCTATTCTCCTCAACTCCTTGCAATCTCCTAGTTAACTCCCTCTTCTGCCTTACTGGAAATATTTAACTTACTAGTTCTGACTTTATCATTGATCCTCAGTATTCTTGTCTGAAAAATGAATACTTAGCTCACAGTGCACAGTTGTGATGGTTTGTTGACAAAACTAAATGTGAAGGTTAATGGTCTGCACAGATATAAGGTGATGTTATTATTTAAATCCATTGTGGAAGCTGAGAGTGTTTGGAGACTGCTTTTACTTGAATTTTCGGTCTAAAAAAAGATTGTCTCTGGGATAAAATTCCTGAGCCTTAGTGCAAGCCCTATGCTAGTGTAGTGTCTACCTATAGTTTGCCTGTCTGTATTCTCTGCCTCTCCTTTTCCCTCTTCTTTTCCTCCTACCCTGCTTCTCTTCTGCTTTTTTTGTCTTTGACTCTGTACGTCTCTCTCTTCTCTCCTTTCTCTCTCTCTCTCTCTCTCTCTCACACACACACACACACACAGAAACCATGCACACAGTAAAAAAAGAAGAAAGAAAAAAAAAGCTGCACTGGTTGGTATAGACTTATGGAAACACATAGCACTTTTGAATTTCATGATATTATAGCCTTCTTAAAACGGACTCTACCTTGAAATTCAATTTTAATTTATTTCAATTATTTGTATATGTTTACTTATAGTCCTCCTTGTTTCACAAAGTATTTGGGGCAGCCAAGCTTTAACTTGTTCAAAACTTTAGGTTGTGTTCAATCTGATGAAGACTACATTCCTCAAATCTTCAAAGGGAAAATAAAAAGTCACTGAGTTATTCAGCAAAAATAGAAATATCATCTTTTCCACATTACTTAAAAAGTTACTAACAGCAGTGATTCATATATTTACTGTGAAATATGCTGTGAGCAAATTCATTACACACCCATGTAGATTGAATGGCTTACCCATGGCTTACAGAAAAATATATCACAGAGAAGAAGTTATATAAACAGAATTTTGTCCAAGTGGCATTCAGCTACATGGACCACTGGGGGAGAATCTCTGGTTGAAGACTCCTTCATCATGTAAGTACAACATTTTTTTGAAAATGTGTAATTAGAAGCATTGAGCGTGTCTATAACTAATCTCTATAAACATGTGTATAAGATTATCTTGGAAGAAAAAATGTAACCAGATTGCCAACAGATGGGAACATGACTTTTTGTCTTAAATTGTTGTACCCAATGTACTTGATAAGCACTTAACTCTTATTACCTACAATTGCTTATTAGCAGATTTTTATGTATATGTGTGCGCAAATGCTTTTATTTGTGTTAATTCTGACTGAACTCAAAACCGATTGAGAGGATACCTCTCTCCTACCTTTTTCCTGAGTATTCCTAACTTTGGTGCCATAATTGGTGCTGGTTAGAAGCCATATTTTCCTATTTGGAAGCTAAACTGTAAAGCCAATCCTACCATCTCTTATAGTAGTGTCCATTTTCAATTTGGATAGTCTGATTTCATAAAAAATATTAACTTGGCTTTCTCATAAAATAATAAATATGTATTTTATTTTGTGTGTGCAAGCACACAATTCAGCTTGACAACTGAAAATAGGATAGATGCATCATCTTTAATTTATCTGATTGGATTTCAGATTGCTCCTTTTTTATAATTTATTTATATCTCTCTTTTAAAAAGTTTTTAAGTATAATTATACAGAAATATTCATGTATTTAATGCATGCAATTTACAGATTTGAACATATGCTTACATCCATGAAACCATTACCACAGTCAATTTAGCAAACATATTCGGGTTTTTTAAAATAGAAATTATAGTACACATTTTTATTTTTGTGTGTTTGGTTGTTGCTGGGTTCCACATCCTTCTGAGATGATATGTGACTTGACATTTGCATGCATTCCACACATGCAAGGGTCTTTGAAGTGGTATTCCTGGCCCTGATAAGCAGATATGACTGTCTACAGAATTCTGAATAGCAGTTTTATGACTAATTTTCCTGCTCTGACGAAATTTCTTCTAGGTATCATTCATCAAGGAATCCCCTTACTGATGTACAAAGGCATAAAATGTCATGACTTGACCAACATTATCGTTGTTGACTTTTTATGCTAGAAGCTTCCAGGTTTTTTTTTAAGATGGGTACAAGGAATCTCAACTTGCCTCAGAAGTGAACAAGTAGGTTGAAGGTGTGGCGCAAGTGAAACAGTACCTGCCTAGCAAGCATAAAGCCCTGAGTTCAAACCCCAGTATTGCCAAAAGAATAGAAAATCAATAAGTGAACAAAGCATGGGGAATAGGGGAAAAAAGGTGGTTATTTGTAGTAAATCAAACATGCCCTGACCATGGTTGTCTTTTGTGATCTAAGTCCTTTTGAACAAAAAGATAAGTAAGGGATATTTTTCTTAGGCACTTACTTGTCTTTTTTTTATTTTGCTTTTAAAGTTTGTTGTCTTTCAGTACTTCATATTGTATCCAGTGCCTTCATTCTTTTTCCACTTGTAAACACTTTGAAGGCAAACTAATGTATTTTCATTTGTCTATGCCCAGCCCCTAACATACTATCTTGGATATAATAGGCACTTCATACATGTTTATTAATTTATACTTCATTGAAATCTTTTATTCCTTTCTTCAGGACCCTTAGCTATACATTGAATTTTCTTTTCTCTTTCACAATGAAAGTGACTGACTGCTCCCTGAAGTCTGCTGTTAACAAGAAAAGAGAGACAGTGGTGGGAGATCTGCAACACAGAGGATTCATGGGGAGAATGCATCTGTGTGTATATGCTATATAATATGAGAAGTGGTCCCAGTTATTTTTGTGACTACAACTATTCTCAGACTAGTCAGAGTTCCTGAAACTCAGTAAAATTAGTTTAGCCTTCTCTAGAAGGCTACTGTTAAAATGAAGGGATTATTAGGAAAGAGAACCCATGACTATATTACCATAAGTTAGGTAATTATATTAGCTGTTTGACTGCTCATACCTTTGCTGGAGGTGTTTGAGCATCATGGATGAGATTCCAATGGAATGATTTGTGAGAACACAGGGACAGTCACTGTTTGATGAGGGCCATGGGTAGTAGTTCTAATGGGTTTCAATCTAACTTAATCAACATTGACTTAACAAAGATCTAAATGGGAGTATTATGTAAAACACACTTATCCAAATGTATTATATTTTTGACTCCTCTCTTGACTGTTTCCCTCATTTGACTATAAGTTTGGTAAAGGCAGGTCATGTTTATTTTGTACACTATTCTATCCTTAGTTGTCTAGAACAGAGGAAGGCCTTATGAAATGTTCATTAAATGAATGAGTTTAAGTAACTGAATGCACAATTGAAAGTATGTATCACTGAGAGCTAACAGCTTATTGAGGGAGTTGTTCTTTGACATGGCATAAGGGTGGGGATTTTATGATGTTTACTAAATACACGGAATCTTGATGGTAAAAACCTCTTTTACAGTTACTAAAATTTTATTTCCTTATATTTTTTCTTATAGTCTCAGTTACAGATGGTCACTGGAATGATGTAAGTACACATGCTTTTCCTGCTTTATAAATTTCTGGAAACTCCTTGCTAAAATACCTTAATTAGTGTTCTAACTACTCAGAACACATGCCAATGATGTGTTAGATAGAAATTAGTGAAGAGAGGTACATCAGGAATAGTCAAGAATGATGGGACAGAAGGAACAAGGAGTTAAGAAATAGTGGTGTCAGTCATTGCCACTATGGATTTATGGCTTTTATTACCCTGTACTGTAATTATCCATGTGTGAAGAATTGTAAAACCATGGATAAATGAAGTACATAGATATTCATGAGATATTATAAGAACACACAAAAAGTGTACCTAACCCAGCCTGGAAGAAGTGATAAGAGAAAATGATTTTTTCATTGTAAAGAATTATAAGCACTATTATTAAATATTAGATTGATCACTTGTTGCCAATTAGTATTTTATTATTAGCATGAAAGATTCTAAGATATACTTGGAAAGTAGAAGTAACTCATTTTTTTCTAAATCCCACAGATTTACCAACTTTACAAGATCACAACATCCTAAAATTAGCTAGTCATGTTGTAATACCACTTCTAATAACAATCACCTTGGCAAATAAGCTGAGTTTTAAAGAATGAGTACTAGTTACTCAGGTGAAATTTAGGAGGAAAGGAAATTCAAGGAGAAGGGAAAAGTGTAAATAGAATTAGGCAGAAAAGAGCAACGTGATAGTGTATGGAGATCTATCTATAAGTTCTTGTGTTGGAGTATAGAGCTAGAGTGTGGTAAGATATGCATCCAAAGCTGTCAAGGAACGGATCATGATGCACCATGTGTAAGCACCTGGATTATACCTTTTAATTAATGGAAACCATTGAGGGGCTTTTAACAGTAGTATTATCTGATCATGTTTTGACTACAAGAACAACAGCTATGTTAGACATAGCTCTAAGGGCTTTATTGTACATTAACAAAATATCCCTATGAGTTAGGCATTTGTGAGAAAACTGAGGTATGGAAAAGTTAAGTAACTTTTCCACCATCACACAGTTAATAAGTGATAGATCCAGGACTTGAACCATGGCAGTCTGGCTCTATAGTATACTTAACCATTTCATCTTGAGGATTATGTAGCAAGTTTGGTTTCCAAGAGACCAGATAAGGACTTGCTATAATTATCTAGGTATGAGATGATGTGTTTCTGAACTAAGGCAATGAAAAAAAAGCTAGAAAGGACAAAAGAAGAACTAGAGGGAAGAATTTTCCAAGGTAAAATTAGCAGAATGGTAAAAATAAGTTAGAAGTGACTTTCATGTTAATCTACATTGATATATCTTTAAGTCATTCAAACAGAGAGACCTAGTAGGCCAATGGACCTTTGTTTTTTTGGAGGCTATGGGGTTTGAACTCAGGACTGGTTAAGCCACTCCACCAGCCCTTTTTTGTGATTTTTTTTTCATGCTAGGGTCTCATGACCCTATTTGCCTATGGTTGGCTTCAAACCTCGATCCTCCTGATCTTTGTCTCCTGATTACAGGCATGAGCCTTTGGTCTTGAAGTTTAAAAGGGAGATGGTGGCTGAAAATAGAACTGCATTCAAATGTATAGGTAGAAAAGGGAAATGGATTGGTGATGGAATGCTAAAGAACATAGACAATTTTTGGAGTGAGTGAAGATTAAGAATCAATGAAGGAGACAGATAATGTGGCATCATGGAAACTAATGGGAAATAATGTATCAACAAGTAAGGCATAATGATGAGAGTCAAACTCTGCAAAGGAGTTCATTAACACAATGATTGAGAAAATACAATGCATTTGGCAGGTGGTTGGTAGCCTTAATGAAAGGAGTACTATTGGAATATTGAGGATAGAAGTCAAACTGCATAGATTGAAGAGAGAATGGAAGATAAGAAAGTGGTGGTAGTGATGTTAGATAGGTTGTTCAGGAAGTTTGATGATTTCTAAGAGGAAAGAGGTAACACAAAAGGGCTGTGGAGACATAGAAATTTTCTTCTTTGAGTTTGTAGGTTGCATGAGAAGTGAGCTTTCTCATAGGCTGAAGGAAAAGAAAAGGATGTCTGATAGAGTAAGGTCCTGGAAGAGGTCAGAGCAGATGGTGCCAAGGATGTTGTTGAGGGAGAATTGACTGGAGGAAAAGAAAAACATATCTGACACTAGGAAAAAGAAAGCAAGGATGAGTATAGATGAAGATAACTTTGTAGATAGGGGTGAATGGATAAGGAAACTGAGGAAAATAAGAAATTGACTTTTCAGGTTAATTTTACCATTTTCTTTAAAGCCTGTATACAATGCTTGTGTCCTTATTTTTAGTGAATAATGTTGATATATCTTTCATAGGGAAAATGATTCTGGTATGGAAGATAGAAGACAGTAGAGAGAGTTATACACAAATAAGGAATGTATAGTCCAACCCTTAAAGGTTTGAATCAGGGAGATATCAAAACCAGTGATGGCAAATGAAAGCCCAGTCAAGTAAGGGAGTCACGGAAAGTTTAATTCATTTGCATGTAGGTAGCACTTATAATGAGCACTGAAAGATAGATAGTGTTGCCAGGTGTGGGAGAGTGACCTAAGCAGAAGGAATAGTATGAGCAAAGGCTTGGAGTGGGGAAAGCATGATGGAGGTTACCAAGGAACAGCAAAGGTTTAGTTGCAGAGTCTAAGCAGGGGAATTTTTCAGAAAGTCCCAGGTTGATAACATTGAAGATAGACTTTGCTTCAGAATGACCCTGACAATGACAGTCTGACATTGAGACATGCAGAGCGAGACTTTCACACACTCCCAAACTTTCTTTTGTAAATTATCCTGTGAAGAGCTATTAATCTTATAACTTCACAACTTGAGTCTTAAGTGAAACTGTCTCCTCTTGTCTCTAGCCTTTGGAACCTAATGAAATTGAGATTGGAAACCAGACTTTGAGTGAGTTCTCCCTCGAATCAGATATTTGAGACCACTCTTGTCAAGTGAATACATATTAATGATCTTTGCATCTCCCATTGGTTTACTTTCTTGTTGGAGAAATCTTGGTGCTTAATAAATGTTTCCATGAAGGATATGGTAAACTCAAGCAGATTGCCAATTTCTTGTATATATAAACCATTCTTTTGGTTTTTCTCCCTATCCTCAACCTGGCTAAATTGAATCGGACAGGTTCTAGCTATACAGGTTCTTACTAAATTGCTCTTGTGTTTATATACAGGCTTCTGGTGACAGTCACTGCCTTTATAAAACAGGCCCAGCCTTACCTACTGGGTTTGGTAGAGATTTGGCTTACCATGACACAGAGCTAATGAACTGTGCTCTATCCTTCAAGACTATCCACTGAGTATTTTATTATATGGATTATCTAGATTAGAACATGGACAAAAGGCATTAGTTAAACAACAAAAGCAATCAGCAGATGTCTATCCTTACATTTATTATTCAAAGTTCACCAATTGTTTGTTTTTGTTTTACTTTGAAAACCAATACTGTGACTAGTGCTGCAAAAAATTTCAAGTGTCAGTATGTCAGTATTTTAGTCTGGGTCATAATGGGAGTCATTTTTTTCCTCTATGAGGATCTGGTATTAATTTCAAAGTAATTGTGGTTATCATTGACCAAAGGAAAGTAAGGGATACTTTTCTTTCTTCCTTTATTTTTATTTTTGACTGGCACATAATAATTGTATACACTGAAGTTTCTTAATGGTTAGTAATTATTACATTCTTATGAAAGTAGTGGTGTAGGATGGGAAGAGTGGAGAAGCAAGAAGGTTTACCTGCAAAATCAGCTCCTTAATAAGACTGTCTAGCAACTTGGATCTGATATGATCTTGGCTGGCTAATAAGCAATCTGTCCAGAAAAGAACAAGAGAAGCAAAAACATTTCAAGTTGTTTTTTTTTTTTTTTGCCTTAAGGAGAAGCACTAAAATTTAAATACATCAAATGGGATTTAGACACAGAGTTAATAAAGTCTTCTATTTTATGGAAATTGGTATGTTCCCAAGGATGGTAAAATTATCTAAGTTACTTTAATATTGAGAATGGGTTTTAAAGACTTGCAGGGTGGGAAGAGAAGAAAAACACTGATTTTTTGTTTTTACTTTTTGAGTGTTGACATTTAAGCCTATGACTCCACATTAATAAAGAGGATCTAAATGTAAGTTCCTGTTGATGTTTAGAAAGCAATGTTAGGATACAAAGAACAAAAATTTGGTAATCAGTCAGATAAGGCTGGATTCTGTGGTTTCCTCACTTCTTAGTTATGACTTTGGTCAAGTTACTTAACTTAGAAATAAGTTTTGTTGTGTCTAAAATATAGGTAGTAATAACTATACTTTATAAGGCAGTGCAAAATATTAAAAGAAATCATAAGCCATTCTTGCATCTCAGGAATAAATTCCACTTTATAATAATGATGTATGATCCTTTAAATGTACTGTTGAAATTTTTGTTGAGGATTTCTACATCTATGTTCATTAGGGATATTGGCCTATAACTTTGTTTGTTGAGTTATGAGATTTCCCAGTCTCAAACTAAAGATTGAGAAGTGGCAGTGGGTTTTGGTTTACATGTTTTAAAACAAAACAAAGCATCAAACAAATAGACAAACAATTTTGAATAGATTGCCCACATTAAAAATTTGAATGATCTCACCTAAAGTCTGATTTCTCCCTCTTGGAAAATAAAAAAAGGTATGACAATAGTACTTCATGGCAAAGATCGGGTGGAGCTGATTACTAGCTGTTCCCTTCAGATAGGGACCTCATTTAGATTGCCTTCCTGAACCCTGAAGGCATTTGAATTTGTGACTCCTGTAGGTATTCTCACTAAGTAGTAAATTTTGGGAACAACAGTGTTTTCAACCAGTTTGCCTATCAGGAACAAACTACCTGCCTGGAATTTTGAGATAATTATCAGATACATAAGATATATATACAGCTTTCATTGAAAAAAAATTCCCTCACAATACCTCTTTTCAGACTTTATATCAACATAATTTTCAATTTAGCTTCTGTTTTGCATAAAAAGTCACCAAAGTTACGAGAGGAGAGACAAAGAGAGAGAGAGAGAGAGAGGAGAGAGAGAGAGAGGAAGAGAGAGAGAGAGAGAGAGAGAGAGGAGAGAAATATGTGAGTTGTGCTGTCAACGTAGGCAGCATATGTCAATGCTGCTTTGAGTACTTACCTCACACAAAGCTCTATGCTAGTGCAATCTTATTAGATGTGGTAGAGAATATAAAGAAGGATTCAGATGAAAAGAGAGAATGTTCCAGGCGCTCTACTTTCAAAAGTGAAGAATATAAATATGAATTCTTTGGGGGCTGTGGAAGAACCAGTTACTAGTTTTGACCAGTGATTCTGCTTGGAGGAAGAGAGAGCATTTAAGATTCAGGTTTTCTTTCAGTCTGTTCATTTCACACAGAAATGGAAATGAATTAATTATAAGATTTCTATGTCACTGCTAGTGCATTAACCCAGAGGTTAGTTAACCTTCCTCTATCAGACATCTGCTCCAAGTTCTTTCTTGTGATACCTATACATACATCTATCTGAACAATAAAATTTCTTCTAATTCCTTGCTTAAGTTAAATAATTAGAAGGGTAAGATGAAACATGAGTAAAGATGTCAATTTATGTATAGAAAACTTTGAAATAGAAGATTCTGTCTTTACTGTAAATTGTCACCAGAAGTGTAATTTCATATGGCTGTATGACCTACGATGAAATCAGGTCTAATCATGGGAAGTATATTAATGATGTTATGTTAGCCTGCTAAATTATTAAATTTATTGGGTCAAACCATAGTTTTAAGTGATTTTAAGTTGTTTTGCATGCATCCCTACATCACTTTTCTTTTCTACTTTTCACTACAGGCATCCTGTCTGGCTTAGTGTTTTTACAAATCGAGACCATATGAAAGATCTCCGAAGGTACTTGACATTCAAATATATCCAGTATCTTGTCCTACCTTCTCCAAACATCATCATCACTCTGCTGGGATCATTTGCCAGTCTTTATGTCATGATGATATTGACATTACCTTCTGTATCCAGAAAGTCTACTTCAGTGTTTATTAGTAACATGGCTCAGGCAGACATCTTAGTTGGCTACAGCATTTTTTCTGCCATGACTCAAGATGTGATAAAGAGTGAAGTACTATCATCTTCTTTTCAATTGACCTTGAAGGAGAATTTCCAGATTGCAAATGTACATGTCAGTTCCCTTTTACTCAGCTGTGTTAGCCTCGAGGCCTTTCTGATCACTTTTCTTCCAATACAGACATGCCACATAAGGACTGTTAGATGTGCCAGGGAAGCTACTAAGATCATCTGGACCTCTGTAATTACTGAATGTTTCTTTTACCAGCTTGAGTGCTTCAGAGACCTTAGTGTTTCTTATTTTGGCATCCATAAGCAAATTTTGCTGTTGCTAAATTTTTGTTATGGAGTCACAAAACTGCTAAAATTGTCTATTTACCCAATTGGACTACTTTTAAGGATCTTCAATGTATATCTCTTTTATAAAATTTATTTCCGAGCTTGTGATGGTTAGTTGTATGTGTCAACTTGGCTAAATATGGTGCCTGGTTTTTTTGTCAAACACTAATCTACATGTTGCTGTGAAGCATTTTGTAGATGGAATTAACCTTTGTGATCAGTTGACTTTAAGTAAAGGAGATTAAATAGTGTGGATGGACCTCATCCAATGAGATGAAGGCCTTAAGTGCAAAAATGGGAGCCTTCTCATGAGAAGAAGGAATTTTGCCTCAAGATTGTAACATAGAAACTGTGCTTGAATTTCCAAGCTGCTGCGTTGCCCTACAGATTTCAAACTCAAGACTATGGCACCTATTTTGCCTTAGGTTCTAGCCTGATGGCCTGCCCTACAGATTTTGAACTTTCTAGAGCTGACAATCATGTGAGACAATTACTTAAAATAAAACATGAAAAATTCATATGCTATTGGTTCTGTTATTTTCTTTTTGAGAACGCTGACTGATGACTATTTTGGTACTGAGAATTGTTGTGCAGGAACAGAATCTTAAGGATGAGTTTTCTGAGTTGATTTGGGGATTTCTGGACTTGCTTCTCTAATCTAGTTATATGTAAGGTCACTAATGATTTTGCTTTCTGTAGTAGAAAGCTCTGATAGTCCATAGTGTGATATGGCAATGGAGATGTACAAATATCACTGTTTGATACTTCCAAATGCTTATAAGAAGCAAGGATTTTGGTGAGCACATATTTTGATACCCTACAGCATACTTATAAAACTGATGAGTTCAGTGAGATTTACCATTTGCTCTGAACTGTACTAAAATTGAAAGAGAAAAGGATGAGTTCAAGGCTTCAAATTCCTAGCTACAGTGCTACATTAATGACCTGAAACTATCTATGTCTGCCCTTAAAGAAACTCTTTTCTGTAGTGGCAGAGCTGACATGGCGAAAAATCAAATCCAGAATATCATCCCTTGAGTGACTAAATTAGAACCCAAATAACATTCCTGTCTTTGCAGGATGTCTGCTGTTACAATGAAGACTTTGATCAGGAAGGAATGCATTCTCAAAATTGATATGGGGGCATGTGGGCAGATGCTGATGAAGCTGAGGACATTGAACCCCTAAATTTAGCTGAGTTTTCTTTGCCAGTAGAAGTGGCCTTTTACCCTCATCTTAGCAGGCTAGCTCTACTTTTCCTGACGAAACTGTAATGACTTCCTCCATGGTTGGTGCCTTTGATGCTGAAGTTTGTCTCCAGGACTTACCTAACTACTCCTTTTTATTTTTTGATGTATAACTAGATTCAAGTATAAGCAGGCTCCAAAGGGTGAGGTACAAAATGTGCTACATGAGGATGTGTGTTAAAGTCCAAAATAACTATGATTTTTCCAAGTCATAGAGATGGAAATCTAAGTAAAATATTTAATAATATACATATTTTTAAGGGTGTAGGATGATGATTAGGCCAAGTCAGGCTTAGAGAAATTGGAATGGTAGTGTAGATTTTTCATGTAAGACCTGCTCAGTCACCCAGGAGGGGCCAGAGGATACCTTTTTCACATGACTGTGAGAAATAAATTTGTGAGGGGATAACCAACATTCTTGAAGAGCTCTGTGGTCTCTGTTTTTAGACCAGGAATTGCAGTGGGAACTGTTGCCACTGAATGTGGATCCTTAACTTCAATAGAATATGAGAGCCTGGGATGGGTCATTCCCTAATATTGGTATGCAGTTATGGATCTGCAAATGCTTTTTTCCCTATCCATTGGTAAAGACTACTAAAAGCAGTTTTCTTTCAGCTGCCACAGCCAGCAATACACCTTTACTGCCTTACTTTAAGGGTATATTAACTCTCTAATTCTATGTCATAATTTAGTCTGCAGCATAGTGATTGCCTTTGCCTTCTGTAAGACATTATGCTGGTCCATTACATTCATACCAATATACTCATTAGACCTTGTGAGCTAGAAGTGGCAACTACAACAGACTTGTTGGTAAGATGTTTGTGTGTTTGGAGAGTAGAGAATAAATCTAACTAAAATTCAGGAGCCTTCCATCTCAGTTAAATTCTAAGATGTCAATAGTGTGTTGAATGTCAAGATATCCTTCCTAATGTGAAGGGTTAACTGTTGTATCTTCTAGAATCCAAACTGTACAATATCTAGTAGGTTTCTTTAAATTGTAGAGAAAATATATTTCTCATTGAGTATGGTATTAGAAATACTTACTGAGTTAGCTGAAAATTTGTTGTTTTGAGTGGAGCCCAGAGCAAGAGGAAACTCCATAACAGATCTAGGCTGGTGTGTTATCTGCTCTCCCACATGAGTCAAGTGATCAGGCAGACACAATGATACTTGAAGTGTCAGTTGGTAGATACTGTTTTTTGAAGCTTTGACAGGTCTGTGTAGGTGGATCACAGCACAACCCCTAAAGATTTTGGAGCAAAGCCTTAAAATCTTCAGTTGATAACTAGTTTTCTTTGAGACATGGCTTTTGGGTTGGTACTAAGCCTTAATAAAGACTGAGTGCTTAACCATAGGTCACCTGGTTACATGAAACCTGAGATTCTCATCCTGAAGCTTGTCTGACACATCAAGCCAGAAAAAATGGGTGTTCACGGCTATGCTCTACCATCAAATGGATATACATTTGTATATGATATTAGGATTGAGCAATCCCTAAAGCAGAAGTTAAATAAAGAAGTGGCCTAAATGTTTATTGTAACTATTTCCCCTTGCTATGGTTTGCATACTATTTAACTGTGTTGTCCCCCAAAGGTCATGTATGAATCTTGGTCCCCAATGTAATAATTTTGAAAGGTGGTGGAACCATTAAGAGGTGGAGCATAAGGACTGGAGGCATGGCTCAAGCAGTAGAGTGGTTGCCGAGCAAGTGCAAAGCCCTAAGGTCAAACCCCAGTACCACCAAAGAAAAAAAAAGTGGAGCTTAGTGCAAGCTAACTTCATCATGAGAATACTGTCCTCATGAAGGATTGCCAGAATAAGCTAGTTTCCATGGGACTAAGTATTATAAAACAAGGCCAATGTACATGCTCAGCCCTTCTGAATGTGGCTGCTTCTCTTTCCATTTTTTCTGCCATGTTGTAACACAATCAGAAAGCTTTTATGAGAAGCTGAACAGATGGGGTCAACAATCCCTGTTCTTTCTGTTTCTAAAACTGTGATACAAACTTTTCTTTATAAATTATAGAGTCTTAGATATTTCATTATAGCAAGAGAAAACAAACAAAGACACTGCTACCCTACCTTTTTACTTCCAGCCTACACCTATGGCTTCAAGAGGACTTCCATATGATTAGCTGACAAAAGTGGAGAAAATCAGGCTGGTTTATAGATGGTTATATACAACATACAGGTACCATCTGAAAGTGGACAGATGTAGCATGGTAACCCCTTTCTGGGTATCCCTGAAGTACAGTTGTGAAGGAAAATACTCCCAGTGGACAGAACTTTGAGTAGTGTACGTGGTTGTTCACTTTGTTTAAAAGGAGAAGTATATCCAGGTGTCTGAGTATAGTGATTCATGAACTATGGCTAATGGTTTGACTGGATAGTGAGTGACTTGGAAATGACATGACTGGAAAATTTGTAATAAGGACATTTGAGGAAGGGGTATTTGGATGAATCTTTCTTAATTGGTGCAAAACTTAAAATATTATTGTCCTCTGTGAGTCTTTACTAAAGGGTGATCTCATCAGAAGAGGATTTTAATAATCTGGTGGATAGGATAACCCAATCTGTGGATACCAGTCATCTTCTTTCCCCAGTTACTTGTATCATTAATCCAATGAGCTAATAAACAAAGTGGCCATGATGGTAGGGATAAAGGTTATTCGTGAATTCAGCAACATGAACTTTCATTCACTAAGGCTGACCTGGCTATAGCCACTGTTGTGTGCCTAATCTGCCAGCAAGAGACTAACATAAAATTTCCAATATGGGACCATTCTCTGAAGTGGTCAGTCAGCCACCTGATAACAGGTTGGTTACATTGGATCACTTCCATTATGGAAGGCTTTGTTCATACTACAATAAACCTTGATGTGAATTTGCCTTACCTTCACACAATGCCAAAACTACTATCCACATTTTACACAATGCCTTATCCACTATTGTGGTATTCCATACAGAACTGCTACTGATTAAAGAATAACTGCACAAAAATGAATGGTGGCAACGGGTCCTTGTTCATGGAATTCATTGCTCTTACTTCTTCCTTACCTCCTGGAGCAGATGGCTTGATACAGTCATGACTTTTCAATACTCAGGTATTGTGCCACGTAGATGGCAATACCTTGCATGATCATGGCAATGTTCTCCAGAATGTTGTTTATGCTACAAATCACTGTTTAATATATAGTGATGTTTTTCCCATAGCCAAGATTTATGGGTCCAGGAATCACAGGGTATAAATGGAAGTGGTAACTCTCACTATTACCCTTAGTGATCCACTAGCTAAATTTTGGCTTATTATCCCTGCACCCTTATGCTTTGCTGGACTAGAGGTGTTAGTTTTAAAAGAAGAGATACAGCCACCAGCAAGCACATGGTTTCATTGATTTGGAAGTTAATACTGTCACCTCATTACCTTGGGCTTCTTATGGCTCTGAAGTAGCAGACAAAACCATATCTATGGCATGAGAAACACTTTCCAGGCATTAATGGTGCCAGATATCAAGATGCACTGTGCTGCAGACATATCTTAAATATACATAAATAGATAAGACATATAAAAAATGAACATTATATGGTAAGTGACCTCTAGCCTAGTAAATGTTTATAAAGGGAAAAGTACATTTTGTATTGAGTTGGTTAGCAAAGACCTGGCTAATTATGTGGGTCTTTAATTGTGTCATAGATATTCAGCTTATTAGCAACTCTGTAAATTCTGAATTCCACACTAATTTAGGTCAAGCACAATTTGGCTTACATATAAGTGTATAGACACTTATTGTTTAAATTTTATTTTGTTTTTGAATTGGCATACATTAATAATATGAGATTTCTTTTTATATATATATAACTTTTCATTTTATTTAAGTTGCTACTTCTTGGTTGCACAGTGAGCTCTTGATAAATTCGTTGTATACTAACAAACAACAAAAGAAATAATATGAAAAATATGTATGATTATGTTTGCATATATGAATATTCATAAATGATATTATATTGTTTGGAGACAAATGAAGTAAAGGAGAATTTCAAATTTTTAGACATGATCTTTTTTCTTTGCATTTTCTTCATGACTTCCTTCCATTGAGATAAAGACTTGGTGAAAGTTTGCATAATGAAACCCATAATGGTTTTCATATACACATTGGGTATGTGTGTATCCATATCCATATACACATACATACATATCTCCTTTCCTTTACCCATCCCCCCTTCTCTGATCCCCCTAGACAGTTCTCCTTTTACATTCATGGGTACTTGTTTTAACAGCTCTTGCATGGTTCAGGCAAATTTGGCTCCCTCTAAATACCAACTAATCTCTTTGTTGACTGAATGTTGAGATGCCTTAAGCAGATATACTAAGCAGGATCTATTTACAGCTATTATTTCTGTCTAGATGTACTCTTGCACCAACTGTCTATATATTACACAGTGAATCAGAGTAAAGAATTAATCCATGTTTTGAATCAAAGGACCAGTCTTAAAGATCAAAGGACTGAGAACAAGGTCTTGAACAGAAACATCTACGTCATTGCTATTTTTAGATCATTTGCTTTGAAATCAAGCACTGGGACCTTTTGGAGTTGGAAAGGAGGACGAAAGATACAAAAGGGCAGTGATATATGTACGCAGAAAGTATACTATGAGATTTGGCTTTGATGATTCTAGGAAAAGGAATAAGTACTTGAGCAGGAAGTAGTAGTATAAAATAGGCATATTGAAAACCCATTCACTTTCAATGGAAATTTCTCTGTACCTCATTTCTTTCCTTCCTTCTTTCCCTGACATGGCTCTGCAGATTGCAAAACCTATCTTACCTTGTTCCTCTTTTCATTACTTTCTTGGTCCCATGGAGATGAAGTAAAAGAATTGGCAATAGTCAGCAAATCAAAGAAAGGAACTAGAAACGTCCCCTCAGCATCTCAAAGAGCTCTCTCTCTCTCTCTCTCTCTCTTTTTCTCTGCTTAACCCAGGCAAGTACTTTCTTAGAATGTCGTAATGCTCAAGGAAGAATCTAACTTAATCTATTTCTTCCAGAAATGGAGATGTCAGTTTAAAAGTCTTACTCGCTGAATCTGAGGAAATAAAATTGGGGATTAGTTGGTGATTCTTATGGTTATTTTGGGCACCAGAGAAATCTACTTTGCCAGGAATGTTGACTGACCCAATGCTTGCCAATATCAAGGCTACTGCCAAGAGGGCAGGAAGAACTTAGACATAGAGTTTAACTAAGAGTTTGAAAAGAATCAGGAACAGAGTCATGAAAAATCATGTGCTAAATGGTTCTTCTTTTTCATGCTTGCCAAGAAACATGATTTGTGAGATGGAGATGCAGAAAAGAAATATGGACCAGGACAAAATTTGATTTTTGCATTCTGAGTATTTTGCTAATACTGAATATTTTGCTAATTCTGGGGAGATGTAGACTTGTGATGTGGCCATTTGGGACATAATGGATGAAGGTCCATAATTGCTCTAGCCTTTATGAAAAAAAAATCCAACCCCACTTATAAACCCATTTTCTAGGAACTGGCAAAAATTAGAGGATGATTATGGTTTTAACTTTAAGTTCATTGTAGCTACTCAATTATATAAAGCAAACATTACATACATTTAATTTCCTTTATAAAAGAAAATGAGGAGCAGAGAAGGATATTTTAAAATATTCTATAATTTTTATAGATAATTTTGATTCTTGACTCTCTTTTTTTTTGGTGGCACTGGGGTTTGAACTCAGAGCTTCATACTTGCTAGGCAGATGCTCTACCACTTGAGCCACTTTGAGAGCCCAAATTTTGATTCTTACAGAGCTGAACTTTCTGGATAATTTTTATATCTTTTTTCTGAGAAGACACTGGGCATCTAAATTGTTATATAATTAGTACATAAACTTTCCATTCACCATTAGCAGGACTACCTCTTATTCTTAAGGAAACATGCCCTTACTCTATATTCTCCTAAAGCAGATTTTCAATAATATTTGTTATTAATCCTTTGTCTTTCATTGACTCCCCTCATTAATTTGAACTTGATTTCACCTGTGCACAGATTTGGTATAAAAGGTTGTAGACTTTCATTCAAATAAGTTTCTAAATTCTACTATTTTACTGCCCGGTTCTCAAAACTTGACATTATATTGACTGTTAGAAAATGTTTTATTAGTAAACTTAGAAAAGTATAGTATTGTTTTTCTTATCTCCATTAAACATACATACATATATATGACATATGTTAAAAATACATACAGTGGGGTAATATAATTATACCTTAATAAACAGCAGTAGGTTTTTGCAGATATAAAACAGAAATTTACTTATATATCAAATGCTGGTGAGAAGCCCTTGCAGTTATACAAAGAAGTTCAATAGTTAGAATGCCAAATTGGGAGATTTTATAGATATAAACTGTCAGTCTTCATTTTTTTACTAGCATATTTCTAGCAGAATGTGGTAAAAAGTTTCTTATTGGTATTCTGTTATGCTTGAACATCTCACCAAAAACTGGCATTGGATGAAGCTTATATTTCACAATCAATATGTTAGAAAAATGGTATTAGAAATCTTTCCAAATAGTATGTATCAGTGAGTATAAATACAGTGCACATATTGGTATTAAAGGGTCACAGTGTACCAACACATGTATTCCTAGTGCCAAAAATTGTATTCAGTATCAGAACTGTGATAATCTAGAAGCTTTTACAGTTTGAGATTCAGTGATTTGAAACAAAAAAATTAATTTTTTTCATTCAACAAATATTTATTAATATGTAAAAGAGAGTATTCTGGGCTAATATCATGGAACAAAACAAAAATATTTTTTCTTGTGATGCCAACAGCTTAGTAGATGAAGTGGAAAATGATATGAGTAAAATATATAATATGTAAGGTAGTGATATGTCCTATAAAGAAAGAAAGCAGGGAAAAAGTGCATGGTATTGAGGAGAGGAATACATTTAAATTTCAGATATGGGGGCTCAGTTGAGAAAGTGAATTTTGAGTAAGTAAATATCTGAAGAAGGAATAAAAGATCTGAGGAAAAAGAATTCTTCATGTTAAGAAGAGAGTATTAGAAATTACTTACGCCATGTTTTACAATCAAAAAAATCTGAGACCCCAGTGATTCTTTCAGGCTGGATTCTTGATTCTTAGTCCTCTGCTTAACACATTGTTTCTTGTGAAAAAACTCTTTGGGAATAAGCCACAAGCACCAGAAGTTAGTGTTAAATGATAGATTTTTTTCATAGTCTGAAGCCACAATGACCAGGAAGCCTTACTTTGGAATTTTAGGTCTTACCATTAGCAACATAGCTAAAGCTGATGTCTCTGTACTTCAAAATGAAGAGTGAGTTGTTACTGAGAAGTGCCATGGTTCCTTTGTGGCAGTAGGCCACAGAGACTTATATACAGTTTGCTGCAGTAAATAAGACAACAAACAATAGCAAGAAAAAGAACCTTATACTTTGTTAGAAAAGATTTCTGTGAAAGAGCACCATGCGCTAAGACAGAAATTCTACTTGAAAAGTTGTCATAGATGATATTTCAAGATTTAGATATAAGATTAAGGCTCCAGTTCTTCCTCAATACTGAAGATACTGTCTAGTTTGTACAGAAAATCTAGAAGACTAAGAGTAGTTTTTACTTGTGATATGCTACAATGAGCTGTGCACTATGTAGACATAAGATTGACTAGGTAGAGTCCATTCTTGGGTTACCTTCTTGATGGTCACCTATAGACAGTTAATTTACCTTTTATTTTCTAAAGATTATTAACTAGCCAGTGAACCTAGAGTTAATTTTATCTGTTTGGATCTCAGGCTCATCATTGGTACATGAATAGGATTGGGCTATAAATTGAAGTGCATTAAATACAGATATGAAAATAGCGCAAAGAAACCCACTAAAGCTGTAAAAGGGGGGAGGAGAAAGGGGATTTAAAAAGGGTAATAAAGAGGTGAATTTGATCAAAGTACATTATATGCATGTATGTAAATATTATAATGAAACCCCTTTGTACAGTTAATTTATGCTAATTAAAAATAAATCTGAAATGACAAGATGTTGGTTTTAAGTCAGAGAAATTCTTTACAAAAAGATAAAGGACATAGTTTATAGGTATCTTGGCATTAGAAAAAGAATATTGATATGGAAATGTCATAAAAAAACTCCCTGTATAGCTATCTTAAACAAAAATGTCTTTTTTAAAAAAAACAAACAATAGGAAGGTAAAACTGGTCCTGTCTTGGGATTGGTACCAGCGGGAGGGGGGAGGATATAGGGACAGTGTGTAGAAGGATGAATATGGTGAAATATTATGTACTCATGCATGAAAATGGAAAAATGAGATATGTCGAAACTATGCCAGGAATGAGTGGGGATGAGGGATAAAGGAGAATGATGGAGGGGGTGAATATAACTAAGATATATTGTAAGCACCTTTGTAAATGTCACAATGTAATCCCAGTGCAATAATATGATAAAAATACACTGTATACAGAAGTAGTCTTCTGCTACCACTGTTGCTGTCCCAGTTTAAACCCTTATGTGTTTTTTCTAAAGGACTATAGCAATTGCCCTTCCTAGATTAATTTTCCTTAAGAAAAGTTTTCTTTACATCATTCTCTTGCTTAAAACTTTTAAGGGGCTGGGCATGGTGGATCACACTTGGGAGGCAAAGATTGGGAGGACTGCAGTTCAAGACCAGCCTGGGCAAAAAGTTAGAAAGACCGCCATCACAACAAACAAGCTGGATATGTTGTCACATGCCTGTCATCTTAGCTATTATGCAGGAGGCATGAATGGGAGGATTGCAGTCCAGGCTGACCTGAGGAAAAAAACATGAGACCCTACCTGAAAAATAACTAAAGCTAAAAGGGGGCATGGCTCAAGTGGTAGAGCACCTGCTTAACAAAGCATGAGTCCCTGTTAAAAACCAAAGTGAAACAAAATAAACCAAAAAACTTTTAATTGCCCTTCATTGCCAGCAGGACAAAATTTAGAATTCATCTTAGAACTCAAGGCCATCTTAATTTACCTTTCAACTACCTTGTCTCTCACTGTATGGCTCACTCTCCAGCTAAACAAGAATACTTACCTTTGTTGAAATTTACCATGTAGTTCTATCACTTTGCTCAGTCTTACACATGCTCAGTCATTCAGGATGTACTTAATTCTTGGCTAATCCAAAAGCCTTCCCAGATATTCTCTAGGCCAATTATAGAGCTCAGCTCTTTGTTTCCCTAGTACAAATTGAATTCTCACCATGTTCCTTGAATTAGTTACTTGTTTTCATGCCTCTCCTCTTGACTAGAGACCCAAATCTGCCTTTTTCATCCAGAATACCTACCTTCTCAGAATCTAGTTCATGTTTTGTATATAGTAGGCCCTTGATAACAAAATTTAATTGAATAAAATTTTCCCTAAATTAGCTTATAGTGAATAAGAAAGTTTCATTGATCTGATGGTGTCAGGGGTAATTGAATTTTTGTTGTTAAAGTACCAAAATATTGGAACTTTTCACCATTTTAGGTGGGCCTCTGTCTAAAATGCATCTCATCTGCTTTGTAGCTTCAATAAATACATAGATTTTAATAAAATTGATTTAACCCTTTTTTGCTTGATACAGATTTCTTAATGCCTACATAAGTGAGGCAATGTTGTTATGCTCTGATCTCTGAGATAATTTTGCAGTTTGTCTAACTGTGCCTCTAAGTTACATTATTCCCTAATTTTGATTCTCAACTTCATGCTATTTCTGTGTCCTTTTCCTTATTGTCAGATGTTTATTCTTAATGGGTTTATCCAAGAATAAACCTGTAGGGCAAAGCTGAGAGTTGCTAGGAGAAATCAAATAATGAGGAAACTTATTTAATTAAGAATTATGTTTTTCATGTAATGTAAAGGCAATAGTCTTTGAGAAAAGTTGGCAGACTTCACAAAATCTCTATCTCTGGAAATTTACCAAAATGCACTTACAAATTTATCCAGGTTGTTGCTTGAATAAACTATTCCTTTACATTGCTGAATGCTATTCCCCTGCATGACTACTGTTATTTGCTTATTGATTCATTGTTCCTTCAGTTTGGGCTGTTTCTACTTTTGGGCTATTTTAATAAAACTGCTATGAACGTTTATGTACAGGTCTTTGTGTGAATATATGTTTCATCTCTATTTGATGTACACTTAGAAGTGGAATTGCTGGACTATAACAGTAGGATATGTTTACCTTTCTGAGAAACTGCCAAACTGTTTTCCATAGCAGCTACACTATTCTCTATCCCCTTAGAGTATTCTTTGTCTCAATCTTAATCCATTGCCTTCTGGATTTGTGCTTTCCTTCCTCTTTAGGCTTTTTTTCCCCCTCTAGTTCATTATCTCCTTTCTTCCCTCTTTTTATCAAAACTGCAATTCTTGTGGTCACAAATGTTAAACCAAAGCCTTTTCAGTCCATTTCTCAATCTGGCAATGACTTTCTTTCTTAATTTCTCAAGGTACTGTGTTTATCATTCTCCTTGAATTGTCTTAAGTGTCATCTTTTTGGAGAGGTATTCCCTTAACATCCAATCTAAAATGGACATCTGATCTTTATCCAACCACCCAATTTTCTTTTCAATATACCATGTACTGTTTTCTTATTTGTTTACTTGTCATTTACTTATTATCTGTCCTATACCATTAAGTTTGGCAAAAGCAGAGATTTTTTTCTGTCTTGGTCAGTGTCATATCCCTAGTACATGAATCAGCACTTGATATCTATTTATTCTGTCTACATTTATGAGGTGTAATAGTAATACTGGTAACAGCAATAGTAGTAGTAACTTGTGCTCACACATTCATATGCTTTTTAAATTAACTTTCAAATCTCTCAATATCAGCTAATTTACTCTTCAGAGGAAACTTGAGCTGTGCAAAGTAAGCATGATCAGCATTATTGGCTTCATTTGAGGAGAGGCCATGTCCATTGCCAGAGGACAGTTTCAAAACAATGCAATTATTCTCCCCTGGCAGAGAGCTGAGATTACAGAAACTGTCTGCACATAGCCTACAGGCAGGCAAATTTTGAGATTGAGCAACCTGGGAGATTTGAAAAATTACAGATCAGGGAATTCTGGGATTTCCAGTCACAGTGTCTGGGTGGGGAGACTGCCACCAGAGGTAGAAATAGAGAGGAAGGGGTTTTGACTGGGTGAGCTGATGGCTCCCTGCAGGAGCTCACAAGCAGCAAAAGGCCCAGAGGTTGGCAGCCCCACCTTACCTGGTGAGAGTAACCCCACTGCCTGTGGACAATTTTAGAAAGAAGCACCTAGCCTTGCTCACAGAGAGCTCAAGTTACAGGAGTGAGTTTATGAAGCTTCCTGGTGGGCTTTGAGACTAGCTAGTCCATGGACACATGACTATAGCCATGTTAGCTGTGACAAAGGAGCCAAAGACATACACTAGAGAAAAAAACAGCCTTTTCAAACAATGATGCTATGAAAGCTGTCATCTACATAAGAAGACTGAAACTAGATCCCATATCTTTCACCCTGTACAAAAATCAACACCCAATGGATCAAAGATCTTAATGTAAGACCTGAACATTGAAACCGCTCATGAAAAAATAGGGAAAATTTTAGATGATACAGGCATAGGTAATTATTTTCTGAATAGTACTCCAATTGCCAAAGAAATAAAAGCAAAAATTGACAAATGGAGCTGCATCAAATTAAGGTTTCTGCACATCAAAAGAAACAGTTACCCACACAATGGAAGAAAATCTTCACCAGCTATTCAACAAATAAGGGCTTACTATCCAGAATATACAAATAGCTCAAAAACTAAACAGCACAGGAACAAATAATCCAATTAGTAAATGGGCAAATTAATTGAACAGACATTTCTCAGAAGAAGGAATACAAATGGTTAATAAATACAGGAAGAAATATTCAACATCCTTAGCCACAAAGGAAATGCAAATCAAAACTTCACTGATTTCATCTTACCCCAGTCAGATTGGTAATCATAAAGAAAACAAATAACCAATGCTGGCAAGGATGGGAGGGGAGGGAAGGAACCCTCATACACTGTAGGTGAGAATGTCAACTAGTGTGACCACTGTGGAAATCAATGTGGAAATTCCTCCAAATGCTAAAAATAGTCTTACTTTATGACCCCATCATACATACCACTCTTGGGTGTATGCTGATCAAATGTAAATCAATATACAAGAGAGATACCTGCATACCCATGTTTACTGCAGCTATGGCTATGTTCACAGTAGCCAAACTGTGGTATCAGCCAAGGTGCCCAACAACCAATGAATAGATGAAGAAAATTTTATACACACACACACACACACACACACACACACACACAAAATGGAATATTATTAAGCCATAAAGAAAAATGAAATTATGTCATTTTCAGAAAAATGGATAGAACTGGGAATCATCAGGTTGAGAAAAATAAGCCAAACTCAAAAGGCCAAATATCACATTTACTTCTTTATGGAATCTAGATCTAAAATGATGATGAAGATGATGATGATGGTGGGAGTGGAGGTGGTAGTGGTATTGGTATTGATAATAAGACATGAATATATACAGGAGAGAGGAGAAGAATCAGTGGGGGAGGAAGAGAGGACACTGAGGGGTGAAGAAGATAGAAGTAGACAGTATATATACATATGAAGACAGAATAATGAAACCCACCAAACACTGTTTAAAAGAGGGGGAGGAGAGGGAATGGGAATACAATAGAGGGGTGAACTTGTTCAAGGTACACTGTATACATGTATGGAATTATCACAACAAAATCCCTTTGAATACAAGGGGATTTAGTAATGATTTAATAATAATTAATGTATACTAATTCAAAATAAAATTTATTAAAGAAAAATGAAAGAAATTTTCATTGAAAACTGTGCTCTTGCAATTAGGACTAATTTAAAAGGTCAACCTCTTTTTCTATCTCTTTTTTGGTAAACAATCTTATCCTTCTAGATAATCTTTACTGTGAACTTTCTTCTCTCCCACTTTTTCCTCTTTCAAATTATTTTGTATAGTTTTCCCCTTTTTATTATGCTTGAATATAATAATCTCTGAATTTTTGACTTATTTCAAATGAAAGCAGTATGTTTTCTTTTCTATTTTTTTCTTGAATTAGAATAGGCAATACATGTGTGTCATTTTCAGTTTTATAGGTCATGGCACTAATATTTTCATCGATTTTTGGCAGCCCAGCTCTCTGGACTGAATGATACTAACCTACCTGAGACTGATTGGTGGTATCACAATGGAATTCTATTGATTAAAAACAGGGAACATATTTTTCTAATAACTAGAAATGAAATTAAAAACCAAAATGAGATATCAACTCAACATCTGTTAAAATGGCCATTCTTGCTGTGGGGGAAAGGGAGTGGGAGTAAGTGTTTGTGAGATTTAGAGAAATTGGACATATTGTACACTCTTAGAGGCAATGTAAAATGGTTTGGCTACTATGGAAAACAGCCTGGGGGTTACTCAAAGAATAAATAATAGAATTGTTATATGGTCCAGCAAATTTACACCTGCATATATAGCTAAAGAATCGAACTTTGAATCTTTAGATATTTGCACTCTTGCGTTTATTACAGCATTATTTCCAATAGTCAAGAGGTCCTTATAAGTTGAATGGCTGAAGAAAATATCTGTGTGATGTATATGTCACATGTAGCTTGTATGATATACATGATACATATCATGCAACATTTATATAAAATTTTTTAGCAGTACCGGGGTTTGAACTCAAGTCTACATATTTGTTAGGCAGGTGCTCTACAACTTGAATCACTATACAGCTCTATAAAAAATTTCATTTAGTCATTCATTTTAATTTCAAAATCTTGGGGAAATAAATTATTTCACTGAAAATATAAATTACCAAAATTGGCCAAGGAAGTGGCAAAATACTTGACATAAAAATAACTTTATATATCATATATATTGTTATTATGTTGTAATACATATATATGTGTGAGACAACATGAACCTGTTGCTAATGGTATTGAACTGCATACTTGAAATTTTTTGAGAAGGTAGAAATTGTCACCAAAAAAGAAAGAAGTGTGTGTGGGGGGGTGAGGGGTGGGGAGGAGTGAGAGAGAGAAATGAAAAGAGAGGAGAGGGAAAAAGTGAGAGAGAACTCCATGTGGGAGTACATATAAGAGAGAACTTTCTAGCTCGAAGGTCCAGTTCCATCTTTGCTCTTTATAACTTTTGGCTGCTAGGTTCTATGAATTCTTTGAGCCAATTAATTTCCCCTTTTATCTGAGCTGAGCTAGTTTGAGCTAAATTTCTATTGCTTGCGAATGGCCTTTACTTCTGATGTATCTTCGCTAAGTTATGGTGAATATTAGAAAGGTTAACTTCTATGGGCTCAAACTCCTTGCTCATCAAAACCTCAACAATCCCTGAAACCTACCAAAATACATGTAAAAAATGAGATCTCATGGTGCATACAAAAATCTTGCTAGTGTTGAGCTCTTAACCAATCTTGTTATAACTATGTGATAATTTTATGTATCAACCTGATAGGGATATGGGAAACCCAGATAGCTGGTAAAACATCATTTCTGGGTGAGTCTGTGAGAATTTTTTTGGAAGAGATTAACATTCAAATAACTGGACTGAACAAAGATCTGTCTTACTAATATGGGTGGGCATCACTCAATCTGTTAAGGGCCCAAATAGAACAAAAGGTGGAAGAAGGGTAGATTCCTTCCTCTCCTTGAGCTAAGACATCCATCATTGTAGTTTTTAGTGTACACATCTTTCACTTCATTTACTTTTTATTCATAATGATTTTATTTTTCTTAACCTTATTGTAAGTAGAGTTGTTTTCTTCATTTTCTTTTTATAGTATTTGTTGTTACTCTATAAACAGAGTGATTTATTTATTATTGTTGTGCTGGGTGGGGTACATTGTGGCATTTATAAAAATTCTTACAATTTATCAAATATATCATATTTGAATTTGCCCCCGCCACCACTCATTTTGATTTTTGTATGTTGATTTGTACACTAACATTACAGATTTCATCTGTAAATTCTAACAGCTTTGTTATAGAATCAAATAGGATTTTCTATTAATAAGATCATGTAATCTACAGATATACTTTATTTCTTTTCTAATTTAGATGACTTGTTTCTTTTTCTTGCTGAATTTCTAACTTTTATTGACAGTACTGGGGGGTTGAACTCAGGGCTTTATACTTTAGTCACACATTCTTTTTTAAAATTTTTTTTCTTGTCTAATTTCTCTGGCTAGGATTTCCAATGCTATTTTGAATAGGAATGGTGAGAGTGGGCACCTTGCCTTGTTTCTGGTCTTGAGGAAGATAATCTTGACAGTGATGTTAGCTGTGGCCTTTTCACATAAGACCCTTGTGTAGAGATAATTTCACTCTATTCCTGGTTTGCTGTGAGTTTTTTTTAATCATAAAAGGATATTGCATTTTGTCAAATGTTTTTTCTGCAACTATTGAGATGATTGTATGGTTTTTGTGCATCATTTATTTATTTGCATATTGTGAACTATCCTTGCATCCAAGGGTTAAATCCCACTTGTTCATGGTGTATGATACTTTTAATGTGGTGTTGAGTTCACTTTGTTAGTACTTCATTAGGGATTTTTGCATGTATATTCATCAGAGATATTGATTTATAATTTTATTTTCTTGTGTCTTTCTGGCTTTGGTATTAAGGTAATGCTGGCCTTGTACAAAAGTTTAACAGTGATACTTCCTTTGTAATATCAGGAAAAGCTTAAGAAAGATTGACTTTAATTATTCTTAAATGTTTGATAGAATTCATCAGTGAGGTCGTCTGGTCCTGGGATTTTGTTTGTTGAAAAGGTTTTCATTACTAATTCAATTCTATTACTACTTATAGGTATTAATGTTTTTTGTTTTTTCATGTTTCAGATTAGGTAGGTGGTGTGTTTCTAGGAATTTATCCATTTTTTCCAGGTTATCTAATTTGTTGGCATGTAATTGTTCACAGTAGCTTCAATCCTTTTTATTTCTTTGGCTTCAATTGCAATGCCATCTCTTTCTCTCCTGGTTTTAATTTATTTGAACAGCCTCTTGTTTGGTTAATGTAGCTAAAAATTCTTCAGTTTTTTTCATCTTAAAAAACATTTAGTTTTATTTTTTTCTATTACTCTTCTAGCTGATATTTTTAAATTTTATGCTCTAATATTTAATATTTCATTTTCTCTACCAACTTTGAGTTTTTTATGTTCTTTTTTGGTTTCTTTACATGTACAATTCGGTTGTTTTTTGAGATCTTTCTTTTTTTAATGTTGGTGTTTAATATCATAAACTTTGCTCTGATTACTGATTTTTATTCATTCCATAAATTTGGGAATGTTGTATTCTCATTTTTATTTGTCCCAAAATATTTCCTAATTTCTCTCTGTTATTTTCTTTGGCCCAATGGCTGTTGGAGAGTCTGTTTTTTTTAAATTCTACATACTTTGTGGATTTTCCAGTTTTACTTTTGCTATTGGTATTTCCTTTCATTCTATTGGTTAGAAAATACTTGCTATTATTTCAGCCTTCTTAAATTTGTTAAGATTTGTTTTTGACCTTATATGCAATCTATCATGGAGAATTTTCCTGTTCCATGTGTTTTTGAACATGAACTATGAACTTGGTGGGAGGTGTTGTTCTATACTTGTGCGTTAGACCCATTTGGTGCATAATGTGGAAGTCTTTTGTTTCCTTATGGAAGTTCTATCCATTCTTGAAAGTAAGATATTGGTATATGCTATTATTGTGTTACTGTCTATCTCTCCCTTTAGATCTGTCAGTTTTTGCTTTTTACATTGAAGCACCTGACATTCAGTGTATACAGTGAATTGATTCTTGTATCTTTGTGCAATGTACTTCTTTCCCCTGGTGACAGTTTTTACTTGAAGTCTTTTTAAATTGGATGGTTACCCCTGTGCTGGAGATTGATCCCTGGGCCTTGCACTGCTAGGCAAGTGTCAGCCACTGAGTTACACTGTTAACTACCTCCTGCTTTTTTGTTTATCATTTTCACAGAATATCGTTTCCACCTTTTAATTTTCAGCACATATGTCTTTATATCTAAAATAAGTTTCTTATAGATAGCATTTAGTTATTTATACCCAATCTATTTTGATTGGAGGGTTTAATCCCTTTACATTTAAAGTAATTATTGATAGGGAAAGACTTACTATTGTCATTTTGTTAATTATTTGCTCTTGCTCTTTTGTCACTCTTTTCTTTTTTTCTGTCTTCCTTGATGTTTGTTGATTTTTTTGTATTGATGTGATTCTTTTCTTATTTTTTTCTTCTGTAGACATTTTATTTGTGCCTTACATAAAACATCTTACAATAATTTAAGCGCTTTGTTATAGATATCATGAATTATATCTTTTTATAGTATAGAAACATTACCATAATTTTACAGTTATAAGTAATTTGTCATTTAAGTTCTATGCTAGAAATAAAAGACCCACCATTAGCAGTATTTTTTATTTGCCTATATATTTAACTTTATCTGCAAGATTTACACATTAATATGCCTTCTGTTGTTTTCTAACTCCTTTCATTTCAACTTGAGGTCTTTTTAGCATTTGTTTTTCTCTTTCTCCTCTCTTCTTCTTTCGTTCTTCCTTCCTCCCTCCCTCCCTCCTTCCCTCCCTCACTTCCTTCCTTCCTTCCTACTTTCCTTCCTTCCTTCCTCCCTTCCTCCCTCCCTTCTTCCCTTCTTTCCTTCCTTCCTTCCTTCCATCTTCTCTCTCTCGCTCTCTCCCTCTCTCTCTTCAACTACTGGGAATTGAAATTTGGGGGCTCTTGCTTAGTAGGCAAGTGCTCTACCACTTGAGCCCCTTCCCAGCCCGTTTGTTTTAGTTTGTTTATTACATAACATCTTATGCTAACTTTGCCCAATCTGGGCTTAACTGTGATACTCCTGCCTTTGCCTCATGAGTAACTGAGACCACAGATGTGAACTACTATGCCAAGTTTGATTTTGAGATAGAGTCTATATAACTTTTGCCTGGGCTGTCCTTGAACTGTGATCCTCCTGTCTCTGCTTCTTGAGTAGCCGGGATTGCAGGAGTTTACCACCATGTCTGGTCTTTGTAGCATTTCTTATAACAATGGTCTAAAAGTAATGAACTCTTCTTCAGTTTTAGACTATAGTATTCTTTCTTCAATTCTTTTTTTATATAGCTAATATTAGTGGTCACTTTATTACTTTTGAAGACAAGGTGCATTAACTTTATGTGTATATATAGATATTGAAGTGTTTCTCATATATTTACCTCTAGTAATATCAAAGTTTTAGGTCTTACTTTAAGGTGTTTGATCCATATTGATTTGAGTTTTGTATAAGACAAGAGCTAGAGATCTAGTTTTAGTCTTCTTTATGTACATGTCCAGTTTCACAAGTATCACTTTTTAAAGAGGCCATCTTTTTTTTTTTTTAGCCAGTGTCTTGGCACCTTTGTCTAGTATCAGATGGCTGTAGATTTTTCATTAGAGGGATTTCTTGGTTTCTTTTCTCAGGAGCTCATGATCTCTTGCTCCCTCTGGTGTCTGTCTCTGTATCATAGGGTCCTTTGAAACAACAGCATGCTGCTCAGGGCATTGTTGTTGTTGTTGTTGTTGTGTTTGCTCTCAGCTGCCCCAGGTAGCTAGAGCATGCTCTGTCCCATCTATATCCTGAGACAGTAAAGATGGAAAACAGTGCCTTGGACAGCTCTCTGGGATGCCCTGTAGGAGAGGCAGCAGAACTGTATAAAGCTCTGTCTATTCTACCATGATTCTTTTGGAGCAACAGCACATAGCCCAGCCGTTTTTCTTTCTTGTGTTCTCAGAGGCTCCCAGTCTTCTAAAGCATGCTATGTATCTTTAGTGCTCTGAGATAGGTGGGCCAAAAGTCAGGCCCTTGGGAACTCCCTTGGAAAATCAGAACATTGAACCTATAGTCCCATCTTCTTTTTCCTCCCCATGGAGAAATTGGGAGCTTAGAGTTCTCTCTTGATCTTATGACACTGTGCCAGGAGGGAGGTCTGTGGTGAGATAATGCCATGTATTTTCCTATCAACTTCACTGTTTGTTTTTATGCTTGCCTAATGTACAGGAGCCTCTTAATTGATTTCTAGTTTTCCCATAAAAGGAATTCATCCATATATTGTTGGATTGGTCTCTCAGTGGGGGAAAGAAGGGTCTGGGGCCTTCTTTTCCACCATATTGCTGGTGTTGCCTCTTTCCCAGATGCTAAGTTGGAGGACTTTCAGAGAAACATTCTACCCTGCTTTCTTGAATGATTGAATTTCATGCTCGCTGGTAATACCTAACAAATGATTTCTCAGGTTAGGTTACTTATGCAGATAACTGTTTTCCCATTATGTGGCCACATATTTATGTTGTATCTTGCTCCATTATCTTTATTACTTTTGATATCATAGGGTATCATTTTCTGGACCTCATTCTCACAAATCTGAGAGACTTTGTTGTGTTCCTTTTACACTTACTATATCACTATTATATAAGCATCTTCAAGAGGAAGACTCTTCCTTTCTTGTTCATCAATGAATTCTCACTTCCCAAACTGAGTATATGTTCCGAAAATATTTGGTTGTTAATAACGCTTATAGACAGTTTGTGATGAGAAAGCCCTTTCAGAAGATCCTATTAAAATGGAAATATATTATGTGGGAGAATCAGCACAACTAGTTCATTAGGTTCTACAAATGCGTTAGTAAGGCCCACAGGATTGGCCTATTTTACCTTTTGGTGGAGCTGTGGAGAAGAACTGATATCATCGGGGAGGAAAGCATCAGTAAGGTATTGAATACCTGAGATTAAATACTGAATAATGTTTCTTTAATATTCTTTTGTAATGTTAACTTCTGTTAACATGGATTTAAAATAGTAGTTACTTTCCTCCTGGGAGCTGTTTTTGGAAATATGTACTGGGAACATTTCAAATTTGGGTTTTGGTGGAAGTCCATTTACATTTTGTTTCCTCTCAAGAGATACTTAGAGCTACCATGTGAATAGTTCAAATAAGATTTTTTTTTCTTCCTGGTCTATTGAAAATATTCCAACAAAACCCAGAGTATTCTGAGGTTAGGTAAAAAGCAAATGCTAACTAGGGTCTTTTTAATCCAGCACTTTTAACCCTATTGCCAGAGGTGATTTGATAAAAGCCTGGATTTTCTACTGGTGGTTTGTCATATCTCCACATATGTGAGAAGTACTCTAAATACCATTGCCCAACCTTTTACATTTTTGAGAACTTTAGATTAGCAGCAAGAACATTTGAAATAGATGATTATGTTACAGTTTTATGGCCTTACTGATAACAGACTTTATGATGTTTCTTCACTCCCTTTCATACACATGATGAGGTCATTAATAGTATGGACCAAGATCTATTACTGGAGCAACCTCCTCTTGTTAAGCAATGTCTGGGTGTTCCTACATAAGCCTCTGAGTTTCTTAGTGGTGCAGTCTTTGGCTGTCATGTGTGACTCATAGGTGATCTAAAGACTGAGTTGGGGCTATCTATTCTCATCTGGTATGCAATACTCCCACAGGTTATTACTGCAGTTATCACTTGGATTATCACATCTGGTTTTCACTTTGTTATGGCCTAACCATTGCCTTGCTGGAATGATGCCTGTAATACCCAATTCCTTGTGAGGCAAGGGAACAGAACTGTGGTATCTTTTAGAGCCATTCTGTTTGTTTATTTTGCTCTTTTGGAGTCCTCTTTTGCCCTAAAGGTTATCAATTGTATCTTTTGCTCATGAATTATAGCTTGCCTTAATACTATCATCCTTCCAAACCTTTGCCAACAAACATACAAGACTTCCTATTAGTTAAATTCATGAGTTCTGCTATTCTTCACTGGCTTCTTTCTCTTTAACCTATTTCTTTCTGCCCTTAGGCCTTGGAGAAATAATTTCTGTGCTTCTCTTCACAGCTGACACTAACTAGTTTTTTGAGAAGTCCTGAGCCCCTAGAGAGTAGCCCACACATTTCTCTTTTATTTAGCTTTATGCTATTTCCAAAGCAAGAACAAGTATCTGAGTCAATTTCTTTTGTAACCTGACATTGCCTTTCAAAAGTCATTCACAACTACAGAGCTTAATATCAAGATACTATTTGTTGTGGCCCCATTCCGGTCATCAAAATTTATTTCTCATTGCTTTTCTAACATGATCTTTTTTGACTACTTTTCTTTGTGCAAAATAAGACAGCCCTCCAACAAAAAGGAAAAAAAGAAAAGAAAGTCTATGTTCAAATAAACTCTGGAGCCAAAATGTATATAAAACATAAATGTAGATATATATATACTCTAGGTAAAGGGACAGAATAAAGTTCAGATACAATATTATCTCCATTCCCTTACTGCCACTCCTAAAGGGTCCAGCTAGGGTTGAAGTGGCCTCAAAATCTACATAAGTGGCATCCTTCAGAGATGTTTAGTGCACACATGATATAGCCATGTGGGTGGTCCTGGTCCGGTGGAATCTATCTCAATGGAGGCCATTTCTCTTCTCTTCACTTTTCCCTCATGTGACATGATTATTTCAGAGTGTAAGCCTTTGTTTACCATACTCCTCAACTGAAAATGTTCTCCTTGTGACACTTTGTATTCACTAAATCAGCCTTTATTACCTCAAAATGCAGGACCCAGTCCCATGCTCCTCAACATGTATGTCCTAACTACTCTATTTACACTAACCTCAGGCTTCTTTAATCTATGATAGCAGTTCTGATCTACATCAATCACCTGCAGTCCTGAACAGTTTTATAGGTGAGGACCCATCTTCCTAAGTAAGCCCTTAGAGGTCGGAAATTGGTTATCTTATCTTTATATACAACATGGTTATAGCCTAGTTCTAAGACTTGTACAGTATAGACATTCCAAACGTGTTTGTCAAGTTTATCAATCAATCAATTAATATTGTTTAATTTATTTTTAGTGCTGGGGATGGAAACCATAGTCTTCTTGCACATGCTAGGCAAATACTCTAAGACCAAGCCCTCAAGTATATTTACGAAGCAACAAAATGTTAACCCTGAAGTAGTCCTTATATATCACTGGACAATATACTTCACATATAATTCATCAATCATATTCTTATATGTTCTACCCAAGATATGTAAAAACCTATGTTCAAACAAAACATCTTTTGGCATTAGGAAATATTCAGCATAATTTCTAATGTAGCATAAATTGTTTAAGTCTCACTTCTTTGGGCATTTGGCTGTTTCAAATTCCTTATTGCAAATATAATATTGCAATGAACATGCTCATGCATATAAATCTTTGATTGTTTGTTGAAATTGTTTCCTAAGAATAAACTAGAAGTAACAGTAATTGTTAAGCATTTTTAAGTATATATATCAACTCTATCCTTTCTTTCTTCCTTCCTTCCTTCCTTTCTTCCTTTCTGTTCTTGGCAGTACTGGGATTTGAACTCAGTACCTTGCTCTTGCTTGGCAAATGCTCTACTACTTGAGTCACATCCCCAGCTTTCAAATTGTTTTTTAAAGAAATTTTATAACTTTACATTCCTGACAACAGTATCTGAGAGTGCCTGTTTCTCTACCCTCATAAATATTGTATGTTACATATTTTTTTCAATTTTATAAATGCTTAAAGATATTTCATTGCTGTTTTAACTTGAATTTTTATTTCCAATGATAATTTAAATTCACCCTTGGCTATTTCTGCTTCTTCTCTTATAAATTGCCTACTGGGTTTCTTCTTCTATGTTTTAAAATTGGGTGCTCCTGTTTTAGTAGTTGATTTATAATAGCTATGTATATATTGGTATTTTTGTCCCTTTGTCTTTGTCTATTACAAATACTTTTCTAAGTTTATTTTCTTATAATTTGGGAGTTTTTGCCTTATAGGAGCTCTAAATTTTTATTTAGTCAAACATATTAACTATTTCTTTTATTATTTCTGCTTTTGATGTTCGGAAATTGGCCTTTCTCATCTTTCATCCCAATTCTTTAAATCTAGGAAGCTTCCTATAGCATTCTCTTCTTAAGTGAAGCCATGTTGTAGGGAAGTATTGATTGGTATAGTTGAAAATGAGAATGACTTTTGTTTTATAGGATAATTGCCAACCTGTCTGCTTAGCCCAAAGCACTATGTCCCCCATATGTTGATTACTCCAAATCTGTATTTCCAATATATACTTGTCTTCATTTGTATGTCTCAAATTACCAGCAGAACACTTACTATACTCAAAATTGAACTTGTTACAGGAGGTCAGAACAGGTCCTACCTGAGGGAGGTTGGTACTAGTGGGTGGGGGGAGGAGGTGGGGAAATGGTGAAGGAGGGTGAAGATGGTGTAAATACTGTGTACACATGTATGTAAATGGAAAAATATATCTGTTGAAACTATTCCAGGAATGGGGGGAGAGGGGGATGAAGGAGAATGTTGGAGAGGGTGAATTCAAGCATGGTATATTTGATATACTGTAAGAACTTATGTAAATGCCAAAATGTACCCCCACCCAGCACAACAATAAAAAGCGGACTTGTTATTCTTCTTATATCATGCTTAGCCTCTACCTTGTTTTCCTGCGTCAGTATTTGGTTCCATCTTTCATAATCTGATTCAAAAATTGAGGAATCATCTTAGCCTTCCTTCTCTTCCTCGCCTCTAATATCCACTCCTATGAATTGTGTCTCCTAAATAACTCTTCAATTTTCTCAGTCCTTCTCTATTTCAACCCTCTTTTTGCAAGCCTAATTCCCTGTCATATTTTCACAGCAACCTTCTAGAATGTTTTCCTTGACTTCTAGCTTGTTTCACTCAACTTCATTCTCTTGCTAGGGTAATCTTTTTAAATTGAATGCTTTGTCTTCTCATTCTCCTTCTCAGAATTCAACAGCAGATTTCTTTTAAGGTCAATTGCTGCATATTTAACTTGGAATAAAATACCAATTTGACTATTGGTTCCTTTCTGGTCTTATTTCCTTACCTGCACCCTTTGCAGTTTCTCTAGAAGTCTTGCTTGTAGGTGCTGGAATTATGCATTTGCTGCTTGCTCCCTCTGGTGGTAACGTGGTCCTCCTTCCTTCTTCACATTACTATAACTTAAATGATGTTTCTCTGTGTTCTCATAATAGCAGTTGTTCATCTCAATTATGATAGTATACAATACTGCAATTTTCAGTCTTCTACACTGCATTTAGAGATTTTTCAAGAGGGCTAATTACTAGTGTTTAAAAGATTGCACCTCAGCTCCTAGCATAGTGCCTGGCAAATAGCCTCTATAAATATACCTTGACTGTATAAATTATCAGATGGCTTCCTCAAACTGTCAATTCTCTACAAAAATCCAGGAATTGGGAAGGAAACAAGAATGGGTTTACTTTTTAAACACTGCTTTTGATTTGAACTTATATTTAATCTTCTGATGCTTGCTTTTGTAGTATTAAGTTTGCTTGTGATTTTATGAATTCATACTAGAAACACTAAAGTACATTCAATTCACACAGAAATAAAACTTTTGCTTTTGTTGTCTATGTGAAGACAGTATCAGCTTTCCTGACCATCAATGCTAATGACTCTGCTGTCTTGCCTTCTCCACAGACAGCCTAGTAATGTTAAGTTAGTCCAATGACCTTTGCTTTCCAGTAGTCAAGGAATGGAGATTTGTTTTTTGTTTATTCAGATATTTTGATTTACAAGGTATCAGGAATCTCCATTCATTTATTTATATATTCCTTTAAAATTGTGATAAAATTAAAATAATATAAAAATTACCATTTTAAGTGTATAGTTCACGTTGTTGTTCAACCACATTACTATCTGTTCCTAGAACTTTTTCATCATTGGAAACAAACTTTGAGCCCACTAAACAGTAACTCTTCATTTTCTACTCCTTCTAGCTCTGGGAAACCGCAGTTCTATTTTCTAAAAAGTTTACCTATTAGGTTACCTCATATAAATGGAATCATACCTGATTTTTACTTGTGTTTGAGCTTATGTTAATCAATATGACTTCAAGGCTCATGCATATTGTGGCATGTGTCAGGATGTTGAATCAAGTAGTATAATGGAATAGGATAGACAAGACGGCAGAACTGAAGTATATTTGAGGGATCTTTGCTAATGAGAAGAATCAGAGCAACAAAGGAGAGATTAAATTATGTGGAGAGAAAGGAAAAATTCTGAGAAACAAAAAGAAGTGACAGAAAATTTAAAGAGTGTGGAGAATCTAAAAGAAAATGAGGAGAAAACATAACAAATAAGTTGCAATGAGTCCCAGTAGAGAGAAGGAGCATTAGACTCCACAAGTTGGTAGCTGGATTCTGGTAGCACCTGTCAGAGTTAGAAATCAATCTGGAGAATGGCTGCTCTTGTCACAAGAAAAAATCAAGTTTGTACATCAAATCCAGTTCAGGGACTTGGTCTGAAAGTGACTCTTCCTGCACAAGTTGCTCTGGAGATTAAATTCAATACATCACCCAACAAACTTTCAGAGGACAATAGCTAGGTGCCATATTGAGAAGGGTCATGGTATTAGGGACTGAATTGCTTTGGGGAACAGAAAACTCAGTGAAGTCACAAATTGGAGCTCCTGTGGACACTACACTGTGTCAACTGAGTGGGAGATGGAGACACAAGACAATGGTGGCTGAAGGAAGTGACTGATCTTGGCCCATTGAGGAATATTTACAGCAGAGAGTGTGGGCTGTGAAGGCACAGTAAAGGTTGATTCTGAAACTGTTTCCATGAGGTTTCCCTAGAGATCCAGATCTGTGAACACTCGGGCAGAAGGTAGAAAACTGCTCAGCTCCCATGCCCCACCCCCAACAGATCTTAGAGGTTTTGACTCCTCCTTTCACATACTGTGAAGAATCCTGGATATACACTACGATTTAGACATTTGCTACACTCCTTGGTACATGGACTGTGGTTCAAGGATCTGGTGCCCAGCCCTGTCCACGTAATGCCAAATCTCCACCAGTGAGAAAAGCTTGCTGCAACCCAAACTTTGACCACATCACCGGGCACAAAAACTGAGGGATTGTGTGATGAATTGGCACACTCATGGAAAGAAGTATCTCCAAGTTATGGAAAGAAGTGTCTCCAACACAATCACCCCATCTAGAAGGAATTTTTTTTTGTTATTTTATTTTCCTTCATCTATTCTATTATTTATTATTTTTAGGTTTCATTATTTTTCTTATTTTTATCATACATACATACACAATGCAGGATGAATCTCCCTACAAGCAAATGAAAATAGAAACACGGCATATAAGAATCTTTGGAATACAGCAAAAGTAATTCTAAGAGTAAAGTTTATAGCCTACATTTAAAAATTCAGGGAGATTTCAGATAAATAACCTAATGATGTTATTTTTAGGAAAATGGATAGAACTGGAGATCATCATGTTAAATAAAAGAAGCCAGACTCAGAAAGACCAGTATTGTGTTCTCTTTCATGTATGGAAACTAAAATAAAGACGACATGAAAGTGGAATAGGAACTATTAGAGAAGGGAAAGGAGACCAGGGGGAGGAGGAAAATGAGGAGGGCAAGAAAGGGTAGTAGGGAGAGTAGAATTAATTGAAGCATGACATAATGCCCAAATAGAAATGTCACAACAAAATCCAATAATTTATAAAATAAATATGAAAACATTCAAGATTCTTCTAGAAATTGTTTCTGAAATACACATTATCATTAGCTATACTCACCCTACTATGTTATAGAACACCGTAATATCTTATTTTTATAACTTAGTATTCATGGATCAACCATTTCCAATCCTTCCATTAACCCTAGTATGGCAGAGTAGCTACTACTCAACTCAATAATTTTAGATTACATATATGTGAGATCACATAGTACCTGTGTTTCTGTGCCTGGCTCAATTTACTTAACATAATGATCTCCAGTTGCATCCATGTTGCTGAAAATGAGTGATTCCATTACTTTTATGGCTGAATAGTATTCCATAGAGTATATGTATCACATTTTCTTTATTCATTCATGAACTAGAGGAAACTTACATCATTTCCATTTTTTGGCTATTGTGAATAGTGCTGCAATGAACATAAGAGTGCAGATGTCTCTTTGATGTACTGATTTCATTTCTTTTGGATGTATTAACAGAATTGCTGCATCATATTTTTAATTTTTGAAAACTGTTCATACTATAACAATATTGTCCTTAGTGACTGTAATAATTTACATTCCCTCTACTGTGCATGAGTTCCCTTTTTCCACATCCTCACTAGCACTTATCTTTACTCTTTTGATAATAGTCATTTTATGGTGAGCTGATATTTCATTGTGATTTTGCTTTGCATTTCCCTGATGTTTTAAATTAGGGTATTTTTTCCTATTGAGTTTTTGGAATTCCTTATCAATTCTAGACTTTAACCTCTTGAAAATGTAAAGTTTATAATTATTTATCCTTATTCTGTAGGCAGTCTTCACATTGTGTTGACTGTTTCCTGTGTTATGCAGAAGCCTTTTAGTTTGAGGTAATCCCATCTGTATATTTTTGCTTTTGTTTCCTGTGCTTTTTTGGCATCTTTTACAAAATATCCTTGTCCATTCCAATATCCTCAATGATGTCCTCCTTGTTTTCTTCTAGTAATTTCATAGTTTCAGGTCTTACATTTAATTTTAAGTGGATTTTTTGTACGTTTGAGAGATAGGTGTCTAGTGTGTGTACTATTTCTCAGCACCATTATTTGAAAATGCTAGCCTTTCTACAATGTGTGTTCTCAGCATATCTATCAAAAATCACTTGGCTGTAAATGGGTTTACTTCTATTCTCTATTATGTTCCAATTGGTCTATATGTGTGCTTTAATAATAAAACTTTGCTATTTTTTGGTAGTGCTGGGATTTGAACTCAGGGCCTCATGCTAGCTAGGCAGGTACTCTACCACTTGAGTCACTCCTCTGGCTTTCTTTTGTGTTGGATATTTTCTTTTTTTTTCCTTTTATTATTCATATGTGCATACAAGGCTTGGGTCATTTCTCCCCCCTGCCCCCACCCCTTCCCTCACCACCCACTCTGCCCCCTCCCTCTCCCCCCCCACCCCCTCAATACCCAGCAGAAACTATTTTGCCCTTATTTCTAATTTTGTTGTAGAGAGAGTATAAGCAATAATAGGAAGGAACAAGGGTTTTTGCTGGTTGAGATAATGATAGCTATACAGGGAGTTGACTCACATTAATTTCCTGTGTGTGTGTGTTACCTTCTAGGTTAATTCTTTTTGATCTAACCTTTTCTCTAGTTCCTGGTCCCCTTTTCCTATTGGCCTCAGTTGCTTTTAAGGTATCTGCTTTAGTTTCTCTGCGTTAAGAACAACAAATGCTAGCTAGTTTTTTAGGTGTCTTACCTATCCTCACCCCTCCCTTGTGTGATCTCGCTTTTATCACGTGCTCAAAGTCCAATCCCATTGTTGTGTTTGCCCTTGATCTAATGTCCACATATGAGGGAGAACATACGATTTTTGATCTTTTGGGCTAGGCTAACCTCACTCAGAATGATGTTCTCCAATTCCATCCATTTACCAGCGAATGATAACATTTCGTTCTTCTTCATGGCTGCATAAAATTCCATTGTGTATAGATACCACATTTTCTTAATCCATTCGTCAGTGGTGGGGCATCTTGGCTGTTTCCATAACTTGACTATTGTGAATAGTGCTGCAATAAACATGGGTGTGCAGGTGCCTCTGGAGTAACCTGTGTCACAGTCTTTTGGGTATATCCCCAAGAGTGGTATTGCTGGATCAAATGGTAGATCAATGTCTAGCTTTTTAAGTAGCCTCCAAATTTTTTTCCATAGTTTACATTCCCACCAGTGTGTTGGATATTTTCAAGATAGGGTCTCATGAACTATTTGCCTAGGTGGCTTTGAACTGCAATCCTCCTTATGTCTACCTTCTAAGTAGCTAGGATTATAGGCGTGAGCCACTAACCTTCGGCCTCTATTTTGATTATTATAGCTTTGTAGTATGTTTTGAAGTCAGGTAGTTCTTTTTGTTAAAAATGGCTTTGATTATTTGTGGGTTTTGTTGTAGCTATTGTGATTGAATTTTCCTTTTATTTCAGGTAATGTCTTATTGTCATATAGCAACATTGTTTTTTGTGTGATTTTGTGTTCTACAACTTTACAGGATATGTTAGTTCTAACAGTTTTTAGTGGACTATTTTGTGTATTATATATTTGAGCATGTCATCTGCAAACTGTGACAATTTGATTTTCTCTTTATTTCTTTCTCTTGAATGATGGCTTTGGCTAGAATTTTCCAGTACTATGTTGAATGAAAGCAGTGAAGTAAGCATCCTTGTCTTATTCCAGATCTTGGAAAGTTTTCTGTTTTTCCTCATTCATCATAACGTTGGATGTTTGCTTATTATATATGTCCTTTATTATGTTAAGAGGAACATACCACAGCAAGTGCATCCATTGAGAGAATCACATGGTTATTTATTTATTTATTTATTTTTGTGGTACTGGGGATTGATCTCAGGGCCTCATGAATGCGAAGCAAACACTAAACCACTAAGCTGTATCCCCAGCCCAATCATGTGGTTTTTGTCCTTCATTCTGTTGGTGTGGTATGTTACATTTACTGCCTTTTATATGTTGCCCCAATCTTTGCAACCGTAGGGTTAATTCCACTTGATTGTGCTGAGTAATCTTCTAAAGTGCTGTTAGATTCAATTTGGTAGCATTTGTTGAGGAATTTTGAATGTATGTCTATCAAGGATTTTGTCCTGTAGTTTTGCTCTTTTGTGACCTTGTCTGGTTTTGGTGTCAGGTAATCCAGGCTTGCATAAATTGGAATTATTAACACCTGTCAAATTTTAGAACAATTTAGGAACAATTGGTATTAGTTATTTAAATCATTTGTGAAGTCATCTGGTTACTGGCTTTTACCTGATGGAAGACTTTTTATTATTGATTCAATGTTATTATTTGTTGGTCTGTTTAGATTTTCTATTTGCTTACGACTCAGTCTTTGTGAATTGTATGTGTCCAGTAATTTTTTCATTTCTTCTACATTATGAATTTTTTTGTTATACTTGTTTATAACAGTTTGTCATGACCCTTTGAGTTTCTGTGGTGTCACTAAGTAGTATTGTCTTTCTTTTCCTTTCTGATTTTTTTCTTTTTTAATTCTTTTCTTTTTAAAGGTAGTCTAAGTATCTATTTTGTTCATCTTTTTGAAAAATCAGCAGTTGATATCATTTATCTCTGTATTTTTCTCTATTTCATTTATTTCTGCTCTGGTCTTCATTATTTCTTTCCTTCTGCTAATTTGGATTTTGTGTGTTCTTGTTTTTCTAGCTTCTTCACTTGATTTTAGACAAAAGTCAAACAAGTGATTATTTTTTCTAGCTTCTTTAGATGCAGTTATTGGTTGTTTATTTGTGACATTTCTACATTTTTGCTACATACATTGATTGCTGCAAGCTTACCTCTAGTACAGCCTTTTCTATATCCCATAGAAGTCAGTTAGGTCATTTTGTCCTAGGGTGAAATTCAACTGTTTCTCAGACCAAGATTCTCAATCTCTGCCTTCCATGTAACTTGGATTAGGGCTTGTTTTTGAAACAGGGTCTCACTAACTTTTTGCCCAGGCTGGCTTCAAACTGCAATCATTTTATCTCTGCATCTCAAGTAGTTGGGATTATAGGCATGAGTTACCTCTCCTGACATTTTTCTTTTACTCTTGAGTTGTAGAAGTACTTTGTATATTTTGGGAATTAGTATATCATTACATATATGATTTTTAAACATTTTCTCCAATTTGTAAGTTGCTTTTTCAATGTGTCAGTTCTTTCTATTGCTGTGTAAAAGCTCTCTAGTAAGTACTTCCATTTCTCTATTTTTACTTTGTTGCCTATCCTTTTGGTGTCATATCTAAAAAAAATATGGTCTAGATTTATCATGGTTTTCCCATAGGAGTTTCAAAGCTTCAGGCCCTATGTTTAATTTTTTCTTTTTTAAAAATTAAATTTATTTTAAGTGAAACATAAAAAATTAAAATTATACATATTAATGGGGTAATGTGATGTTTTCATACAGGTGTGCATTGTGTAATATTTAATCAGATTAAGCAGATCTATCTCTATTTTGGCATTTTGTGTAAGTTTTGGGGTGTGGAGTAATATAAGGAACTAAATTTTACTTTTTGCATGTGGGTATTCAGTTTTCCCAAGAGCAATTCTCAAAGAAACTATCTTTTTCCCTTTGGATAGTCTTAGCACTCTTTTTGGAGTTCATTTAACTTTACATTCATGGATTTATTTTTGTTCTATCAGAATGTATGCTTGTCTTTATGCTAGCACCATGCTCTTTTGAGTACTTTAGCTTTGAAGTGTATTTTTAAATGAGGTGTGATGCCTCCAGCTTTGTTAGGGTTTTTCAAAACTATTTGGAGCTTGGTGTCCTTTGTGATGCCATAAAAATTTAAAGGCTTATTTGTCTATTTCTAAAAAGACATGCCATTTGGATTTTCATAAATACTGCTTTGTAGACTGCTTTTGATATTACACATTTTAGCATTTTCTCACATGCTTTTGGAATGGTCATTTTAAGACTATTAAACCTTCCAGTTAATGAACACAGACTGTATTTGATGTCTTTATTTTTTATTATGTGTTTTAATTTTCACTGAATAAATTTTTGTCTCAATTGTTAAGTTTATTTCTAAGTATTTTATTTTTTGATGCTATTAGAAACAGAATTATTTTCTCAAATATTTTGTATTGTGCATTATTAATCAATTAAAACACACCTTATTTTAATATGTTAATTTTATATCTTATGGCTTTACTAAATTGAATATTATTTCTAACAGCATTTTTGTAGACTCTGTAGGGTTGTCTCTGTAAAAGGTTACATCATCTGCAAAAATAATTGTATTTGTTCCTTTGTAATTTGGATGCCCTTTATTTTATTTTTTCCCATTATGCCTTCAAATGTTGATTTTGATTATTTTTAATCTTCCTCCTTCTAGTGAATAGTGTTCTTTCTTCTGGTGAATAGTAATTGAGTTCATCATATTTAAGGCATTCATTTTTATTTGGCAATTCATTTATTCAACACTTAGGAGTGTCTGGTGTATTCCAGAACAGGACTTGGTATTGAGAATGTAGAGATGTGGATTACATTTGCTTCTTTTTATTATTTGATTTCTGTCTAAGACCACTAGTGCTGTGTTAAGTGGAAGGACTAAGAGTTATATGTATCCTTGCTTTCCTTTTGAACTTGGAGGAAAAGCTTTTCACTATTGAGCATGATATTACCCGTGAGCTTTTCATATATGGTTTTCATTATGTTGAGGTAATTTTTTCTATTCCTGTTTGTTGAATAGTTTTATCATGAAAAGGTATTTGATTTTGTCAAATTCTTTTGCTGAAACTGTTGATTGTTGTCCTTATTTCTCTTAATATGATGTGTTGCATTGGTTCATTTTCACATGCTGTACTATCCTGGCATCCCATGGATAAATCTCCATGTATTTTGTTAAAAATTTTTATGTTTTAAACTCAGAAATATTAGTCTATATTTTTCTTTTCTTGTGTGTTATAGTCTGCTTTTGGTATAAGTGTAATGCTAGCCTCAGAATATAAGCTTGGAAATGCTCTCGGCTCTTCAATTTTCTGAAAGAACCTAAGAAAGATTAACATTACTTCTCTAAATGTTTGGTAGAATTACCAGTGTTACAATATTTCCCTGGGATTTTCTCTGTTGGGAGGTTTTTGATTATTGATTCAATTTCTTTGTTAGTTATAGGTAGTCATATGTTCAATTTCTTCATGATTTAATCTTATTATGCTTTATATTTTAGGAATTTAATCATTTATTTGAGGTTATCCAATTTGTTGCAGTGAATTGGTAATAATAGCTATATTCATTTTACTACTTTGGCATCAGGTGTAATGTGTCCTCTTTCAGAAGTTATTTATTTATATGAGTTCTATTTTTTTCATGCATTGTTTTCCTAATCTAATTTAGTTATCTAATCTGTGTTTTCTTGCATTTCATCTCTTTACAGTGATTATTTTGAATTTCTCTCAGGCAAACCATAGTTCGTTCTTTCTTTGAAGTAGATTACTGCAGCTTTATTAGTTCCTTTGGTGGTGTCACGTTTGTTCGACTCTTTTTTATCCATGGGTCCTTGCATTGGTGTCCATGCGTTTGAAACAGAAAATGCTTCTTTCAAACTAGTTTTGGCAGGTAAAGACCTTGTTCTGTTGGTTCCTTGTGTCTATAGGATTTGGGGATTGTGGTCAAGTGAGGCTGGAGCTGACTCATGTAGCTGCTGCCACATGGGTTCATAGTTGGCAGGCCTGATGCCAGGGGTTCACATGTAAATGGACTCTTTCTGATCTGTGGATAAATCAGATTGTCTCTATGACCTTGGTCATTTGGGATGTGCTGGGATTAGGTTCTGCTTAATGGTCCACAAATTATAGGTCTAGTCCCCATTCCATGGACAAGTGTGGCTTCATCTGGTCCCTTGAAAGGCTCCTACTGGGTCATTGAGTAGGTTCCTGGAGATGCAAAGCTATTTTATGGCTGAGAAGACCTGGGACTGAGTCACAGTTTTAGATTTCACAGCTAGGATCTTTAAGCCTACTTCTGGTGTCAGAGGTAGGTGTACTTCCTTCTGGGTTTCTGGGCAGGTAGGTCTATGATCCATGCATGCCAGATCATGACTAAGCAGCAAGAGTTTATAGGAGCATGGTCTGGTATGTTTCTTTGTAGTTGCAGAACTACTTTGAAACCATAGCTGAAAGATACAAGTTTCACATTACAGGGCCTTTTCATGATCTCTAGTGGGACTGAGTTTGCAGGACTTCTTGTAAAAGCATGGGTAGATAAGTCTCCCTGCAGGTCCATTTGTGGGAAGGACTGATCTCAGATTGCAGCTTAGAGGGTTTTGAACCAAGTTACATGACTGTGTCAAGGTCTATAATTGGTATCAAATTGTTACCCAAGGCATAAATGGGTTGTGTCTCTTCCTGGATCCCTTCATAGATGGTTCTGTTGTCAGAATCAAAGACAAATGGGCTGTAGCTGAGTCCACGAAGGGATGTCTGGAGCTGGGACCATATTTGATAATCTTTCTATATGGGTTTGGGTGTTTTATGAAAATGGGCGTTCAATCTTGAGCTCCACCAGGTTTTCACTACTATTCACTTGAATCCCATAGCCCCCATAAGGTACTTTTACCTGTGGACCATGGCAAAATTATTGCTACTTAGGAGGGATTTGAGGTAGGGATCTTATATTTTACTATGAAATTAAAAGGCTATAAGCTATTTATATTATTTAATTATGCTTAATAGAGCCTTTGTAATTTTTACATACCAAAGAATTTGCCCATTTTTTCTGTTTTCTAATTTTGAACATGAAGTTTTTTGTAACATATTCTAAATATTTCTTTATCATCTATAGGAAGTAGAATGATAGCCTCTCTTTCATTTCAGATATTTGAAATTTATATCTTATCTCTCTTTTCTTGGAAAGTCTGGCTAGATAGATATCTATCAATTTTATGGAGCCTTTCAGAAATATAATTCTTGGATTTAAAAAACTGTTTGTGAAAAAATGGCAGACTGGGAAATTACAGGCACTCATTCTTATATGGAAACTTTTTCTTGAGAGAGGGTCTTCCTATGTAGTACATACTATCCTTGAACTTAACTATGTATGGACTAGTCCTACACCCTCCCTATAATAGGGTGGTCTGGATCTGAAAATGGCAATAGTTCATTTGCAAATTTCTCCCTTGAGCTGGTTGCTTGCTATGTTCTAACATTTCTGAGGGCTTTTTGAAGTGTTGGAGCATGTTTTGCATGATTTATAGCTTATATGGGCAAAAGCAATCAAACTCAGATCGCAGGCTAAGGAAATCAGTGAAAATTGATGAAAACTGGCCAGAAAAGCTTCAGATAAACTACAGACTTTCAGACTTAAGATACATCGATCATTGAAGGCCCTAAGGAGAAACCAGAATGAGATTCTTTGGGGAATTAAGACATCCAAAAGCATCAGGGTAAAGAGTGGAATTGAGTGAAACTACACACAGGCCTAGATAAGAAGCATACTGAGAAAACAACTGAGAAGAGCTTACGCCTTCAACTCAGGCTGATCACAAGACCCAAAGGAGACACAGCTAATAAGTAGAGGGCTTCCCCAGCACAAAGTTAGGGAGAGGTAGATGGCTTTGCAAATTCCCAATCACAAGGCATAGCTTGGGGATGTAGCTCAGTACTAGAGTACTTAGAATGTTCAAAAAAAGGCCAGGGTTTAACTCCCCTCACTGCATAAAAAATCATGAGGCATGAAAAAAAAAAAAACAGGAAGACATAACCTATCCAAAAAAAGCAATAACTCTCCAGAAATCTTTCCTGAGGAAGTATAGACATCATATCTCCTATAAAAATGCTTTCCAACTTTCTTAAATATGTTCAAAGTACTACATGGACAAAGAACTAGCTGAAGTCAGAAAAGGAATATTTGAATAAAATAAGAGTTTATGAAAAGAGATAGAAATTATAAAACAGAAACAAACAGAAATTCTGAAGCTAGAAATTACAATAACCAAAGTGAAAAATTCACCAGAGGGAATTAAAAGTAGATTTTAGCAAGCAGAAGAAAAATCAGTAAACTTGAAGGCAGGGTGTTTGAAATTATTGAATTTGTGTAATGGGAAAAAGAACAAGTAAATATATTGTGACAGAGCCTGAGAACATGTGGGACACAATTAAGTGGAAAATATGTGCATAATGGTAGTGCCAGATAAAGGGGAGAAAGAAGGAGAGGAAGAAAGGAGAAGGGAAGGGGGAAGGGAGGAGGGAGGGAGGGAGAGAGGGAATTTGAGGAAATAATGGCCAATTTTGAGGGATATGACTCTCCAAAATCTACAAACCCAAGAAGTTTATTATTTTTACTGAAGCATAAAACCAAAGAGATGCACATGAAGACACACCATAATCTAAAACATCTGAAATCTGAAGGCAGAGAAAATATTGGAAACAGAAAGATAGTAAGCAACTTGTGTGTAAAAGTGAAGCTCAAGATTATCAGCTAATTTTGGGGGAGGTGGTTTCTGGGGTTTGAACTCAGGGCTTCACACTCGGAAGGCAGGTGCTCTACTACTTGAGCCACACTCCCAGTCCTATCAGCTGATTTCTTATCAGAAACTTTGGAGACTAGAAGGCAATGAGATGAAAGAAAAATGACTCACTGATTATTCTGTACCTAGTAAAAGTATCTCTCAAAAGCAGAGGGAGAAGCTAAGATATTCACATAATGGAATCTCAGTGAGTACATAGTCACTGAACCCTTCCTATAAGAAATGCTAAAGGATACTCTTAAGATTGAAATGAAAATGCAAATATCTCCAGTAACAACCAATACATCAGCACATGCTGAAACCAGCATTATAATTTTGGCTTGCAACTCCATTTTTATTTTCCTCAGAATTTAAAATAAAACTTCATACAAAGTAATCATAAGTCTATGTCAATGGTTAAGTGAAATGCAGTATGTTTCCATATCTGTGGCTTCCACATCAATGGATTCAACCAAACAAATGATTATCAAAAATATTCTGGATAAAAGTACATCTATACTGATAATATATAGATTTTTTTCCTTCTCATTATTCCAATACAGTACAACTATTTACACACAATGTATTATTACAAGTAATCTAAAGATAACTTAAAGTATATAGAAGCATGTGTATGCACTACATGCAAATAGTATGGTATTTTATATAATGACTTCAGTATCCACACATATTGGTATCCATGGTGGGGGGGCTTCCTAGGACAAAGCTCCATGAATATCAAGGAATGACTGTATGAAAATTTAATTTTAAATGTCAGTAACATAAAGGGAGAATAGAGTTGTTTAGACATAGAGTTTTTATTTCATAATAGAATTTTAAAATTTATTAGCATATATTAATTGTACATTGGGGCTCATTGTGATATTTCTATGGATATAATGCATGGACTTTGATCATATTCACCCCCATTACTTTCCTTCCCCACACACTCATTTTTAAAAAAATTTAAATGAGTTTCATTATTCTATTTTCATACATGTGCATAAAATACTTAATCTATTCACCCTCGCTCATCCTCTTCTTTTGCCCTCCTACTGGTTCCCAACCCCAAACACTATCTATGTTGCACTCATGTCATTCATTTTCTTAAGGTCTAGATTCTGCACATGGGAGACAACATGTGATATTTGTCTTTTTCAGTCTGTCTTATTTCACTTAACATGACAGTTTTTAGTTTCATCCATCTTCCTAAAAATGACAATTTCATTCATCTTTATGTTGGATAATAATGCATTGTGTATATATACCACATTTTCTTTATCCATTCATCTGTTGATGGATACCTAGATTGAGCAACTTGGTTGCTATGAATTGTACCATAATAAACATGGCTGTGCATGCATTTACTATTGTCTGAACATTTACGTTCCTTCAGCTATATGTCCAGGAGTAGTAGCAGGATCATATGGTAGTTCTAGTTTTAATTTTTTTTTGTGGAACCTCCACACTGATTTCTATAGTAACCGCACAATTTACACTCCCACCAACAGTGTATAAGTGTTCCTTTTTCCCACATCTTTGACACAATTTGCTATGGTCTGTGTTCTTGATGGTTGCCTTTCTGACTACTGTGAGATGGAACCTATGTGTCATTTTTATTTGCATTTCCTTTATGGCTAAGAATATTGAATATTTTTTCATGTATTTATTGCCCATTTGTGATTCTTATTTTGAGAACTATCTGTTCATTTGCCCATGTATTAATTGGATTCTTTGATTTTTGGTGTTTAACTTTTGGAGTTCTTTTGTTTTTAGTGATACTGCTGTTTGAACTCAGGGTTTTCCACATCCTAGGCAAGTACTCTACTACTTGAGCCATGCCTCCAAAAATAACTTTATTTTATCAGGCAGGGTCTCACATTTCCCTGGGCTGGCCTTGAACCACAGTCCTCCTATCTATGCCACCTGGGTATCTGGGGTTACAGGCATGTGCCATCATGCCAGGTTTGTTTAGTTGAGATGGTGTCTCATGAACCTTTGCCTAAATTGGCCTTGAAACATGATCCTCACAATCTCTACCTCTTGAGAGGCTGGAATTACAGGCATGAGTCATCACTCCCAGATCTGGAGTTCTTTGTATATTCTGGATACTAATACTGTATCCAATGATACCTGGCAAAGATTTTCTCCCATTTTGTAGGTTGTCTCTTGATTCTGAGTAAGTATGTACTCTGTTGTGCAGAACCTTTTAATTTGATGCAATCCCATTTGTTATGTCTTTCTCTTATTTCCTATTCAGAAAGTCATTGCCTTGCCTATGTCATCAAGTGTATTCCTTATGTTTTCCTTTAGTAATTTCAACATTTGGGGTATTATATTAAGACCTTTGATCCATTTTAATTCATTTTTGTACAGGGTGAGAGATAGGGATTTAGTTTGAGTGTTCTACATCTGAATATTCAGTTTTCCCAACTCAATTTGATGAAGAGGCTGAAGACAGCCTCTTCAAAAACTTAAGTTTTTGATGCCTTTACTAAAAATTAGATATCCATAATTTTGTAGGATTATTTCTGGAGCTTCCATTTTATTACATTGGTGTACATAACTGTTGTGCCAATACCATGCATTTTTGTTACTATGTCTCTGTAGTATAATTTGAAGGTCAGATGTGATATCTCTAGCATTGCTTTTTTGCTTAGGATTATTTTGGTTTATTCAGGGTCTTTTGGACTTCCATAGGAATTTTAGGGTTGATTTTTCTATTTCTGTGCAAAATTACATTGGAATTTTCATGGGGATTGTAGTGAATCTGTAGGTTGCTTTTGAGAGTATAGCCATTTTCAAAATGGACTCTGCCAATCCATGAATATGGGAGATCTTTCCAGTGTCTTCTTCAATTTTCTTTAGTCAAAGTTTTATATTTTTTTTTTACAGGACTTTTACCACCTTAGTTAGGTTTATTTCTAGGTATTCATAGTTTTTACGCTAATGTGAATGAGATTGCTTTCCTGATTTCTTTCTCAGCCTGTTTTTTATTGGTATATGGAAAAGTTGCTGACTTTTGTGTATTGATTTTGTATGTTGCTATTTTGGCAAAAGATTTTATTATATTTAAGAGTTTGGGTGGAGTATTTAGAGTCTTTTATGTACAGGATGACATCATTTGCAAACAGGAATAACTTGACTATTTCCTTTTCTATTTGTATACCCTTTGTGTCTTTCTCTTTCCTTTATTGCTCTGGCTAGGAATTCAAGCACTATATTGAGTAAGAGTGGAAAGAGTACACCCATGTCTCATTCCTGATTAGGAAGAAATAGTTTCAGTTTTTCCCCATTTAGTATGACAGTGACTATAGAATAATCATATATAGCCTTTATTATACTGAGCTACATTTCTTCTATCCCTAGTTTCTTCAGTGCTTTTTTGTCATGAAAGAGTGTTGAATATTATCAAAGGCTTTTTCTGCATCTATTTAGATGATCGTATGGTTTTTGTCCTTTATTCTGTATATGTGTTGTATTGAATTTATTGATTTGTATATTTTGAAATGTCCTTGCATCCCTGGAACAAAACCAACTTGATCACAGTGTATGAACTTTCTAAAGTGCTGTTGAATTTGGTTTGCAAGTTTTAATTGAGAATTTTTCCATCTATGTTCAACAAGGAAATTGGTCTATAAATTTTTGCTTCATTTTGTCTTTATCCAGTTTTGGTATCAGGGCAACACTGCCTTCATAGAATTAATTTGGTAGTGTTCCTTCATTTTCTATTTTATGGAACAATTTGTGGAGCATCAGTGCTAGTTGCTTAAATGACTGGTAGAATTCAGCAGTGAATCTATCCATTTTGGACCTTTTCTTTGTAGAGAGACTCTTACTACTTCAATTTTACTGCTTGCTATAGATATGTTTAGCTGATTTATATGCCTTTGATCATCTTTGGTAGGTCATATGCTTATAGAAATTTCTCAATTTCTTCTAGATTTTCCAGTTTATTAGACTATAAATTGTCATAATATTCTGTAATGATTCTCTGAATTTCATTAGTGTTGGTGTGATATCCCTTTTTTCACATATACTTTTGTCAATTTGTGTCTTCTTTTTCTTTTGAGTAGTTTGGCTAATGGTTTGTTAATCTTGTTTATCATTTTAAAGAACCAACTCATTATCTTATCAATTCTTTATGTTGTTCTTTTAGACTACATTTCATTAATTTCTGCTCTGCTGTTTATTATTTCTTTCCATCTATTGCTTTTGTGCTTTTTTATGAGCCTGCGGTGCATCATTAGGTTATTTATTTGGGGAGCTCTCTGATTTTTTTTAATGAAGGCAAGCTTAGCTATAAAATTTCCTCTTAGCACTGCACTTGCTTTGTCCTAAGGGTTCTCATAAGTTGTGTTTTCATTTTCATTTGATTCTAAGAATTTTTTATTTCCACCCCTTTTTATTTTTTTCAGTGACCCCCCTGATCATTCAAAAGTAAATTCTCCAGTCTTTAATGTGTTTGAATATTTTCTATAATTTCTCTTATTGATTTCTTTTATATTCTGTTGTATTTTGATAAAAACACGGGAATTTATTTCAATCTTCTTGTATTTGTTAAGACCTGCTTTATATCATAAAATATAATCTATCTTGCACAACAGTCCATGGGCTTCAGAGAAGAATGTGTATCCTGTGCCTGTTGGGCACAGAAGTCTGTAAATGGCTGTTGAATCTATTTAATCAATTGTTATTTCATTCTGGTTGAATGAAATTGTCTGGATGATCAATCTATCAATGTCTATCACTACTATTGTTTTGTGATTTATTTGTGCTTTTAAGTTCACTAAAAGCTGGACTGGGACTGAGATTTGAACACAGAGCTTCATGCTTGCAGAGCAGGTGCTCACAACTAATTTGTCCCAGCAGGCCTTGAACTGTAATCCTCCTGATCTGAGTCTCCCAAGCTGCCAGGATTACAAATTTGTGTCACTGATGTCTGGTTAGTAGTGTTTGTTTAATGGAATTGAGTATGTTGATGTTCAGTGGATATATGTTTACAATTGTATTCTATTGATGGATTGTTCCCTTTATGAATATTAAGGAACCTTTTTTGTCTCTGGCTAATTTTGGTTTGAAATCTGCATTGTCAGATATGAACACAGCTACTCCTGCTTGCTTTGGGGCTCTGTTTGCTTGGGAAAGATTTTACTTCCTTTCATTTTTAGCCTGTGTTTATCTTTGTGGGTGAAATGCATTTCTTAAAGGCAAATAAATGTCTGAGTCTTGTTTTTATAATCAAATCCACCAATCTGTGTCTTTTGATTGGAGGATTGAGACCATTATGAGTTATAATTGAAAGGTTTCTAGTAATCTCTGCCTTTTTGTTGTCTTTGTAGTGTTTGTTTGATTCTTTCTTACTCCTCATTGAGGAGTAGCTTATCTACTCACCTAGTAGGATTAAATCTTTCTTGTACTTTCATTTTTGCATTTATCTTCCTCTTTGTGTGAGATTCTTTTAAATACTCTCTGCAGAACTGAGTTGGTGCTCATGAATTTGTTTAGTTTCTGTTTATCATAGAAGCATTTTTATCCTTCAATTATGAAAGATAACTTTTCTGGATACAATAAACTATGTAGGCATTTATTTTCTTTCGAGACTTGAAATACGTCCTTCCATGCCCTGCTGGCTTTTAGAGTTTCTGTTGAAATATATGCTGTTTTTCTGATGAGTTCATTTTTATACGTGCAATTGCACTTCTTTCTTTTAGCTTTCAATATTCTTTCCTTGTTCTGTATGCTGAATATTTTAACTATAATATGCTTTGGAGAGGTTCTTTTTTAGATTGTCTGTTTGGAGTCTTAAAAGTCTGTTATACTTAGATGACCCTCTCTCAAAACTTGGGATGTTTTCTGGTATTACTTTATTTAATATGTTTTCTTTGCCACTAGCTTGTACCTCTTCTTCTATGCCCATGTTTCATAGATTTGGTCTTTTAATGGTGTCCCACAGGTCTTGAATGTTCTGTTCATAACAATTTATTTTTTCAGTATCTTCATCTGCATGTTCTAACACATTTAACTTGTCTTCAGGCCCTGATAGTCTGTCTTTAATTTGATCCTGTCTATTGGAGAGGCTTTCAACTGGGTTTTTATTTTGTTGTTATTGTTGTTTGACTTACTGAGCTTTTCATTTCCAGAATTTCAATCTAATTTTTTTTCAGAATTTCTATATCTTTATTGAATTCCTCTTTCATGTACTGCTTTGTCTTCTTTATTTTATTCATCTCTTTATTTGAATTTTCTTGGAATTCATTCAAGCATTAATTTGTGTCCTTTTTAATTTCATTGATCTTTCTTCTAATCATTTTTAAAAATTCTTTGAGATTTCATCCACTCTTCACTGTCATTAGTGTTTATTACAGTGGAGTTGTTGGACTTGGGGTATGGCTCAATAGCTAAGCACTCACTCACATACCCAGGGTATTAGTCCTATTCCCCCCAGCAGTGCTCAGTGGGTTTTATTTTTGGTGGTACTGGGATTTGAACTCAGGGCTTCATGTTTGCTAGGCAGGCACTCTACTGCTTGAGCCACTTTGTCAGCCTCCTAGTTCAGATGGAAGAAAATGACTTGGATTCTCTTGTAGAAGGATTGGTTGTCCCCTTCTGGGCTGCTTTCACTATAGATATTTCCCTTCTTTGTGTACTGAGAACCATTACTGGCTACAGGTAGCTTCACAGTCTGTGGGCAGGGCAGATTCCCACTTGCTCCACAATCTCCTCCCCCTGCCACTTGTGTCCAAACCTAGAGATATCCACAGAATACATCAAAGAATGGGGAGAGGGACAGAGCACTGGTAGGGGCAAAACTGAGGGACTGAGGTGCTTTGCATGTTTGTCTCAATGTTTTCTGATCCCACCCAGCTGTTCACTTCCCTTGGGAAGAGGAGGTTGTACAAATCATGTGGTTCAGGAGGCCTGGGCTTGAGGTTCTCAGTTCTGTCTGGCAATAAAGCATCACTGCGATACAGTTCCTGAAGGTGGGTTTCAGTGCTTTCAGATCTGGCCCAGCAGTTTACTACCTGTGGAGAGTAGGCAGCCATGAAAATCATGTGATTTACAATATCTTGGGCTCATGAGCTTTTGGAACCCCAGCAACAAATGCATGTAGTAAGGATACAAGACCTAGAGGCCAAAGTTATTCTTTTACTAAAAGAGAAATCAAAGAAAAATTAGTTAAAACCATCCTTTAAAGTAAAAAAATGCTTTGTATGTGAATAAAGCTAATCATATTTTTAAGAAGAATCATAAAAAAAATTAAGAAAATATGTAGTCTATATTTGATATACTGAAAACACCTGCTATCCATAGAAATAGTATGGTAGATCAATGGCTTTTATAAAGATGGCAACTGGCATCTACTTGCTGTCTATTTTAGATAGTAATGGTTTAGTCAAGAAGTAGGTTGATATGAAAAATCTTAATATGATTTTTGTTATGGGAGCTTCTGTGTTGAGTAATTTATGTTAGATCCTAGGTCATACTTAAATTATCTGCAGGGTCACTGTGTTCCCCTGCAAGGGTAAAGTTGTTTACAGTGCCATGGCTCCCCTGAATACTTTTTCTTACAGCTGGGATAAACATGTAGGCCTTCATTAGAAAGAAGATATGCCACCACAGCCCTGGGTGCTGTCTATCCTGTAACAAGTCACATTTGCTTCCTCATGGTCATAAGGAAATCATTTTGGTGGGGGCCCATCATAATGGGGGCCCCAGTATTCAACAGGAATTCCAGTTAGTCTTGTCTGTAATGCAGTAAGTTTAAAATCTGATACACTGTAGGCTGTAAGAGAGTAAAAAGTTTTGTTTGTCTCCTTGAATGTGACATCATTTGATAGTTTTGGAATATAAGCCATAGGCTACAGAACTTTTCTCTCTTTGAATATAATGGCCTGCCTTTTAGTTTTAAAGGCTTTTCTATCTAAATTTAAGATTACTAGGGCAGATACCAATAAACCTTTAAGCTTTGAGGGTTTTTTTTTGCTACCTAGACTGCCAGGAATTCAAATCCTATAGAACCCAGCCATTGACAGAGAAGTTAAGCTAATTATCATTGTTAATTTTTTTTAGATAGCTCTAATTTAAGACCTATTTTCTTGGGGCAAGAGTTAGGTTCCCAGACTTACAATTTGGCTAGATAATTTACCTTTAGTTGGGAGAGCTACACTTTTTTTGTGGTGAGGCCTAGCACTTTTCAGACTCCAAGAGTTTAAGATCATCTGCATACTGTAGTAAGGTTCTGCAGTTTGAAAAGGACCTTAAACAAGTTTAGAATCTGACATACTACACTGAGCTATAGAAAATAAAATTCCGTTAGTCTCCAGCATTAAAGTTAACGTTACCCCTTGCAAAAAACAAACCAAACTAATAATAACAACAAAAAAACCTAATAATTGATGTATCATGATAGAATAGATTTAATTGCTAAGAGTAAAACTTCTAATTAAATTGTCTATCAAAATACCCACATATAAGCATCCATTCTTTTTAACTTCTTAGCTTTACTTTTGAAGGGCTGGCAAGAGTAATTATTTTGTTCTTGGGTTAAATGCAGGGTATCATTATATAATTTAGGTTGTCCTGGAACTTGCTATCCAGCCCAAACTGGCCTTAACTTGTGATCCTCCTGTTTTAGCCTCCCAATCATTGGAATTACAAGCATATCTTTATTTTTATTTTGACAACTCTCCCCTTGTTTTTGGACAATTTCCTTTTGAAAATATCCATTGACTAATCACTCTGTTTTGGCTTTAATTGTCAGAACAATTGTTCTGGGATGAGATCACCTGGATAGTCTGATGTGATCTGTGATCCCACCTTGGGGGACAAGCATAGATAAGTTGAGAGTCAGTGCCAATAAAAGCCCTTTCTTTGATCAATTTATGCAAACTTATAGGTTTAGAAGAAGTGGCCCTTAGGCTGGGCTTATAGAACACCCATTATTTTTCAGTACTGGGGTTTGAACTCAGGGCCTACAACTTGACTCAAGTTTTACTGCACCCAGGCCTGGCCACAGTATCCTCTGGGAGATGGAGAAAAATGGTCGGAAGGAGGGAGCACTAATTATAATACCATTCTTCAATTAAATATGTTCTGTAAAAGGAGGGAAAGTGGACTGAAGTCCCATATATTCAACTTTTCTTTTTCCTAAGAGAACACCCAAAATGGTTCAGCAAATGCAGGTTGGACACCCAGACCATGGTGACCCTTTACAAAAAGCCCCCAAACTCCCTTGAGGAACCAGAACCAAAAAAACATCCAATGCCCAAGGGCCCCCAATAATGTCAAAGGGGGCCTCCCCCATGACAAAAATTAAATCTTACTTCCCTGGAGAAACAGCGAGTACTAGATCAGGCAGCTACAGTGGGGATAATTATCACTTAGATAAATGTGGTCCTACAGGCCTATCTCAGACTGGGCCCTTAGGGGAGGAGGAGAGGGAGGGAGAAGAAAGACAAAGACATTGGATACCTAAAAGGGAACCCCAATTTCCAATTCCAACAGGAGATGAGGCAGTGCCTAGGTATGATCCAAAGTAGGACTCTGGAAATGACAAGGATGAATGGACCCATAACCACTTTATCCACTGCATTTTTGAGGGTCTGAGGAGAGCCAAGACAAAACCCCTTAATTACTCCCAAGTCACATATGTGACTTAGAAATCCCAATAGCTTTCCTACAGAGATGTAAGGATACTTTACAAAAGCATACCAACACTGTACCAGAGTCACAGGAGGAGGAGATTGTCCTAAAAGATAAATTTCTAACACAGTCAGCTCCAGATATCCTTAGAAAGCTTCAGAAGCTTGTGGCCAAAGGGAGCAGAGATCTACACAAATTGGTCCATATAGCCACATCCGTATACTATAATAGGGACTTAGAAAAAGAAAAGAAGGACCTGGAGAAGGAAAAGAGAAAGGATAAATGGAAGGAGGCTCTGATCACAGCACTCAGAGAGGTTCCCTTGGGGCAGAGTCCAAACCCAAGGACATGCTTTCAATGTGAACAGGCAGGCCATTTTTGGAGGGAGTGCCCCAGAGGAAGCCACCTCCAGGACTCTGCCCTATTTTTTGGGGAAATCATTGGAAGGCACACTGTTCTCAGCTCTCAGGGGAAATGAGGCCAGAGCCTCCCATCCAATTATGGGTCTTGGGGCCTCCCATCAAGGCTTCTGTAACCACCATAGAAGCAGAGGAGCCCCAGGGGATACTTACTGTTGAAAAGCACAAGGTCATCCTCCTTATTGATACTGGAGCCAGCATTTCAGCTATTCCTTTCTCTCCTGGACCCTGGTCCTCCAAGAAAATTACTGCTCAGGGCATATCAGGCCAGCCCTTAGAGCATTATTTCACTCAGCCTCTAGCCTGCTCCTGGGAGATTTCCACTTCTGTCACTCCTTTTTAATTGTTCCAGAAACCCCTACTCCTCTACTAGGGTAAGACCTTCTGTCTAAATTGGGGGTACAGCTCCTATTACTTTCAAGAGAGTACTTTTGCTTGCCCTTGATGGAGGAACAAGTAGACCACATGGTGTGGATGGATGGACATACTGTGGGACAGGCATGAGCAGCGGTCCCAGTCCTAATTCATCTCAAGGACTCCTCTTGGTTTCCCCATCAAAAACAATATCCTTTAAGACCAGAAATTAAAGAGGGACTAATTCCCACAATCAAAAACTTAAAAAGACTGGGACTGCTAATAGAATGCTCCTATTATCAGTGTCAGGAAAGGACCTAACAAATGGAGGCTAGTCCAAGATCTCTGCCTGATCAGTGAAGCAGTAGTGCCTCTCCACCCTGTAGTTCCAAATCCCTATATGCTTTTATCCCAAATACCTCCAGGTACTGGTTACAACTCTGTCCTGGACTTAAAGGATGCCTTCTTTTGTATTCCATTATATCCTAAAAGTCAACCTATCTTTGTCTTAGAGGACACTACACAAAAGGCTGGACAGGTCACCTGGATTATCCTCCCCCAGGGATTCAGAGACAGCCCCCATCTCTTTGGGTTGACTCTAACCCAAGACTTGGCAGAGTGGCAATATTCACAAGCTACTCTGCTTCAATATGTAGATGACTTCCTGCTCTTTGGACTGACTAAACCTGTAATTTCACAAGCCACTGAATCCTTACTAAACTTCCTAGCAGATAGAGGATATAAAATCTCTAAAGAAAAATTCCAATTGTGTCAGTCTAGGGTTACATATTTAGGTCTTGTCCTGGAGAAAGAGATGAGGGCTTTAGGAGAAGATAGAATCTGTCTGATCCTGATGTTTCCTCTACCTAAGACTCTAAAATAAGTGAGGGCCTTTTTGGGGATGACAGGATACTGTAGAATTTGGACTCTGGGATATGCAGACCTAGCCAGGCCCTTATATCAGATCCTTAAGGAAGCACAAAAGAATTCCCAGCCCTTTATTAAATGGGATGACAAGTCAAAAAATGCATTCCATTGGTTTAAAAGGTCCTTATGGCAGCTCCAGCCCTGGATCTCCCAGTATAGGACATGTTTCAATTGTATGTTTATGAAGAAGGAGGATTGGCCCTGGGAGTGGTAAATCAGCTCTGGGGCATCAGTCCCCAGCCAGTGGGCTACTTAAGTAAAGAATTAGATAGGGAGTCAAAGGATGGCCAGGATATCTTTGAGCAGTCACTGCAGTTAGCCTTCTAGTGTCTGAAACTCAAAAACTTATCCTAAACTGGCCCCTAACAGTTTGCACCCCACATGACCTAGGGGGGATTTTTAACTCAAAAGGAGAACTTTGGCTATCTGACAGCTATCTGTGTAAATACCAGGCCCAGCTTCTGGGAGGGACAGAAATAACTTTAAGGACCTGTCAGAACCTAAACCCTGCATCCCTTCTACCAGAGTCAGAGGGAACCCTGAACACTCATGTGAGGTGGTACTTATGGAGAATTATGCTGCTGACCTGACTTAACTGATTGGACCTTAAAAAGCCCAGATTTAGAATTATACACAGACAGCAGTTCCTTTGTCAAGAATGGTGTCAGACATGCACGGTTTGCAGTTGTGACACAATTTGGCATTCTCAAATCAGATCCTCTTCCTCCTAATACAAGTGCTCAATTGGCAGAATTAGTGGCCCTATCAGAAGCCCTAAAACTGTCAAAAGAACAGATAATCAACATCTATACAGATTCTAAGTATGCCTTCCTGATCCTGCATGCTCATGCAGCCATCTGGAAGGAAAGGGGAATGCTAACTACAGCAGGAACAACTTCCCATAGAGATAAAAGGGAGATCACTCTAATAGTTTTAGGGATAACAGCATTGATTGCATCCCTAGCTGAAATCAGCTATGGGGTGATTGCCAATCATGTAACTGCAAAAAAACCTAACCAAAGTAATAAAGGGCACCTCAGATCAGGTAGGTCTTGCCATTAAGGACATACAAAAGTCTTTGCTGTCCCTTGCCTGTATGGTTATGACCAATGCCTGGTCCTAGATTTTCTTTTGTCTAAACAAGGAGGGGTACATGCCATCATGTAGAGGAACATACAGATTACATTCTAAACAGGGTAAGTGGCTCTCGGGCTAGTCCCTCAAACCCCAGGTTTCTATACAGGTATGGGACCAAATAAAATCCTGGTTTCACTCCAGGGTATGGTTCCTACCCTTTCTGGGCCCTATTGTTGCCATTATTCTCTTACTTGTGTTTGGGCCTTACATTTTAAACTTACTTGTCAAGTTTGTTTCCTCTGGCCTAGAATCCGTCAAACTACAGATGCCTCTGATGGAGATGAAAATGATGCGGTCCCCTTGATAACCCCTCTCCTGGTATGCCCTGATACTGTGGGCCCCTTCATTGCCCTCTGTCAGCAGAAAGCATTCACTGAATAGACTTTGTTGTCCTTATCCCTAACAGTAGTTAGGGTGATCACTGAGAGGAGGGACTTGAAGGACAGACTGCAGGAGGTCCCAAAAGGTGATAATTGGTCAACGAGACACTTCTCCTTCCCAGGAGACCTCAGAGACATCTCCACCCTTGGGAAATACAAAAAAAAAGCTATGAAAACCCAATTTCCAACCTGACCCACAGGACCACTGCTTTCTGGATCCCTTTGCATGCCCCATGTAGCCTTTCTCTTCTCTTCTCTACAAATAAAATCTTTCCAATCTCTGCTCTGGAGTCTGCCTGTGCTTTCATTCTCAGAGTGGACCCAAGAATCTTGAACACCTGATAATTCCTGCATGTCATTTGTGCATCACTAGGACAGTCATTTTTAAGTTTAATTTTTTTGCTCTATAGGTAATGTGGTGGCATTTAAAAAGTACTACTTCTGTAAAATGTCAGAGAACAGTTAAAGATTTACAAGAAAAATACAAAACAAAACAAATGAGGGCAAATATTTAAATAGACAAATCTTTGAGAAATGGATACTTGCTATAGACATTTTCTGGGAGTTTGATTATAAATGTCTTACAGTAAAACTGGAGTTTTTGGATCCAAGGCCCAAACTCCTGAGATTCCACATACCACCCACCCCTAAACATGAAATAAAGAGACATGGTGAAGGCAGAGAATGGAGGTTTATTACACAACTTGGGGCATCCTGTGGAAAGAGGCAGAGTGAGCACTCAGCTTATCTCTGCCATCTTTGGTGTACAGACTTGAGCTATAGGTTTAAATAGACAATTGAACTGAGAGCAGGGGACAAAGGTATGCATAGTTAAACAGTCCAGTCATAGGTGTGGTTTGGTTGGTCTCATGACTGGTGGGGCTGGCAATGTAGGTCAGGCAGATGGTCTGGTCCAGTTTTGGAAGTTATCACCTGGAGGGAGTAATCTGGATCCTGTTTGAGTGGATCATTGTCCTCTCTGGGAGGCTGGCAGCTCCAAGTGGCTCCAGTTCATTGTCATAAAGATATTATCAGTTTTGTCCTTTTTGGAATCCAAGGTGATTGTAAAGTGTAAAGAGAATGGCTAAGAGTAAAGGCAGATACAAAATGGAGACAAAGATGCCATGTTTTTCTGTTTTTAGTTAATGTGTGGGCTCAAGTAACGAGTCAATGCTTTTCAGTAAAAGCAACTTGAGTGCCTCTTACAAGAGTAGGATACAAACTATAGATGACAAAAACTTAGCAGAGTTATTGTTAGAATGTTTTTAATTATTTAGCAATTGATAAAATAATTTTTATTGCATATTGCATTTTAGAATAATAATTAGGATGGACAGCATTAATTAGTACTTTTAAGCTTTCTTTATCTTTCAAGTATATATTTAAAACTCATTTTAGGAGAGGATCCAAGATGGTGACTGGGACTGCAGACTGTGTGAGCTCCGTGATCCGTGGACTTTACTGAGATGCTGGAGACACACTTGACTGAGGTAAAGCACAAGGGAGAGCTGAAACATCAGCACTTTGAAACCCTAGCTCATGGAAAGCTTCTCCACGCCATGATTTACTAAAAGAATAGCAGACACTGCACACCAATCCCCACTCCATAGGCCTGCAGAGCCACTGCTCGGCAGGCCGTAGGATCTCTGATCCTTGGGCCTGTTTTTCAGTCCCTCCAGGGCTGTGCTTCCCCAAACTCCCATCCCTCAGACCTGCACGATCTCCGCCAGAGTGCACCCCTAAGGCCTGCCAAACCGGTGATCCAAGCGGCACACACAATCTTCACTGGGCCACTCCCCTCAGGCCTGCACAGGCTTGCACAATCTCCACTATGCTGGGTCATGCCACTAAGGCCTGCACAGGCTTGCATGATCTCTGTTTTGCCGGGCTGTGCCCCTAAGGCCTGCCAGGTCAGTGATCCACAGGCATGCACGAACTCCACTCTGCTGGGCCAGCACCCTCCAGGCATGCCAGACCCATGCTGTAAAGGCCTGCTAGATCAACTCAATGACAGGCCTCCACCCTCAGGCCCATGGGACCCCAACCACCTGCCACCCACCACAGGAGGGCTCCAAAGCTGCCTAGGAAACACAGACAGGTCTACATGCTAAAGGAGTAACAGCAGAACTACTAAGACTGAAATTCACTGCTCCTGAACTGGTGACTTTTTTTTGTTGTTGCCATCCTTTAAAGGTTTGGCTGTCTGGTTTGCTCTTTGATCATCCACCATCTCTCCCTGCTGCTTTCCTTAGTACTCTCTTTTTAAATTTTTTCTTTTTTTTCCTTCTACTTCTCTTTCTTTCTCTATATTGTCCTTCTTCCTTGATTTTGTTAGTTTCATACTGTAACTCAGCTAACAATAAATTACACATAGTCCAGGGGCAGAAATAGTACCAAGTGGAAATATGGGAAGGCCAAAAAGGGATGGAAACAGTTCTACCCCAAAAAATAAATTAGTACAGGATTCAGAGGGAAATGAAGAAAATAGATACCCAGATCCAGACTCCAACAAAACAAAGATAAACTATGCCAAAGAACCCAAGGAAGCTCACAAGAACAATCAGAAAGAAGAAATCCTGCAAGTAATCACTGAGAATTTCATGGAGATGTTACTAGACATGGTCAACCAAAACATACAAGTAGCACTCAAGAAATTCCAAGAGGACAAAAATAAAGAATATGAGAAAACACAAAAACAAATAAATGAAATCATAGAAGCCCTAAATGAAAAACCAAATGAAACAGAAAATACCATAAATAGGGAGATAAATGAAATAAGGATAAAAATTAAAATTCAAGAGGAAGTGACCTATGACATGGAAAACTTCAGAAAAAAGAATGAAACCGAAATACAAAACAAAATGGAGGGCCATTCCAGCAGAATAGAACAAAAAAAGACAGAATCTCGGAACTTGAAGATGAAATGATAATTAAAGGAAAAACTGAAGAACTATTAGTCAAATAACTCAAGACCTGTGAAAGGAATATGCAAGAACTCATTGACTCCATCAAAAGACCAAACGTGAGAATCATGGGCATTGAAGAAGGAGAAGAGGAGCAAGCAAAAGGAATGTATAATATATTCAACAAAATAATAACAGAAAATTTCCCAAATCTAGAGAAAACTATGCCCATCCAGGTATAGGAAGCCTCTAGAACACCAAACAGACTTGACCAAAATAGAACTACTCCAAGACATATTATTATTAAAACAACAAGCATGGAGACTAGAGAAAGAATATTGAAGGCTGTAAGAGAGAAAAAACAAATACCATGCAAAGGTAAACCCATCAAAATCACAGCAGATTTCTCCATGGAAATCTTCAAAACAAGAAGAGCATGGAGTGAGGTCTTCCAGGCACTAAATGAAAATAACTTCAACCCTAGGATACTCTATCCAGCAAAACTATCATTAAAAATAGATGGAGCAATAAAAGTCTTCCATGATAAGCAGAAACTAAACCAATATATGACCACCAAGCCACCACTACAAAACATTCTCCAAGGAATTCTGCACACAGAAAGTGAAAGCAAACAAAACCATGAAAGGTCAGGCAATACCAAACCACAGGAGAAGAAAAGGCAAGAAAGTAAAGAGTAACATTGATTCAGCTACACACAATCAAACCCTTAAACAACAAAGACAACTAAATGACAGGGATCACCACATACCTATCAATAATAACATTAAACATTAATGGACTCCATTCCCCCATCAAAAAACATTAAAAAGGAAGATCCAACAATCTGCTGTCTACAGAGAACCACCTCATTGACAGAAACAAGCACTGGCTGAGAGTGAAAGGCTGGAAGTAGATCTACCAAGCCAATGGCCTCCGTAAACAGGCAAGGGTAGCAATACTTATCTCAGACAAAGTAGACTTCAAACTTACATTGATTAAATGAGATAAAGAACGACACTCCATACTAATAAAAGGGGAAATAGACCAAAAGGAAATAACAATTATCAACTATATGCACCTAATGTCAAAGCACCCAATTTCATCAAACATACTCTGAAGGACCTAAAAACATATATAAACTCCAACACAGTGATAGTGGGAGACCTTAATACCCCCCTATCACCAATAGATAGGTCATCCAAACAAAAAAATCAATAAAGAAATTCTAGAACTAAATCACACCATAGACCAAATGGACCTAGCTAAAGTCTGCAGAATATTTCATCCAACTTCTACACAGTATACATTCTTCTCAGCAGCTCATGGAACCTTCTCCAAAATTGGTCACATCTTGGAGCACAAAGCAAGCCTCAGCAAATATAAGAAAATAGAAATAATCCCATGCATTCTATCTGAACACAATGCATTAAAACTAGAAATCAACAACAAAAACAGCAGTAAAAACCATGCAAACAACTGGAAGGTGAACAACACATTGCTCAATGATCAATGGGTCATTGATGAAATAAAATAGGAAATTAAAAGGTTCCTGGAAGTTAATGAAAATGAAAACACGACCTACCACAACCTATGGGACACAGCAAAGGCTGTCCTAAGACCAAAGTTTATAAACACGAGTGCATATATTAAAAGGTCAGAAAGATCTCAAATCAATGATCTAATACTGCAGCTCAAACTCCTAGGAAAATAAGAACAAGCAAGCCCCATAACAAGCAGAAGGAGAGAAAAAATTAAAATAAGGGCTAAGATCAACAAAATAGAAACAAAAAAACCATACAAAGAATTAATGAAACAAAAAGCTGGTTCTTTGAAAGAATAAATAAGATTGACAGACCCCTGGCAAACCTGACTATAATGAGGGAAGAAAAAGCTCAAATCAGTAAAATCAGAAATGCAGAAGGAGAGATAACAACAAACACCACGGAAATTCAGGAAATCATCAGAGAATACTTTGAGAGACTATACTCTAATAAATTTGAAAATTTTGAAGAAATGGACAGATTGCTAGGTACTTATGACCATCCAAAACTGAAACAAGAGGAAATTAATCACCTGAATAGATTTATAACACAAAACAACATTGAAGCAGCAATTAAGAGTCTCCCAAAAAAGAAAAGTCCAGGACCTGATGGATTCACTGCTGAATTCTATCAGACCTTTAAAGAAAAACTAATACCAACCCTCCTTAAACTGTTCCATAAAATAGAAAGGAAAGGAACACTTCCTAACTTGTTTTATGAAGCCAACATTACTCTCATCCTAAAACCAGACAAAGACACCTCCAAAAGGAGAACTATAGGCCAATTTCTTTAATGAATATCGATACAAAAATTCTGAATAAAATAATGGAAAACCGAATCTAACAACATATCAGAAAGATCATTCACCATAACCAAGTCGGCTTCATCCCAGGGAAACAAGGGTGGTTCAACATATGCAAATCTGTAAGTATAATAAAGCACATCAATAGAAGCAAAGACAAAAACCACTTGATCATCTCAATAGATGCAGAAAAACCTTTCAACAAGATCCAACACCACTTCATGATAAAAGCTTTAAGAAAACTAGGAATAGAAGGAAAGTACCTCAACATTGTAAAGGCTATATATGACAAATTTACAGCCAATATCATAATTAATGGTGAAAAACTGAAACCATTGCCCCTAAAATCAGGAAAAATAGGGTGCCCACTATCCCCACTTTTTTCAACATAGTACTGGAATTTCTACCCAGAGCAATTAGGCACGATGAAGAAATAAAAGGAATAGAAATAGGTAAAGAAACTGTCAAAATATCCCTTTTTGCAAATGATTTGATCCTATGCCTTAAAGACCCAAAAAACTCTACCTAAAAACTCTTAGACACCATAAACAGCTATAGCAAGGTGGCAGGATACAAAATCAACTTATAAAAATCATTAGCTTTTCTATACACCAACAATGAACAACAGATTCCATGCATGCACTTGGAAGCCACTGGAAGCACGCTGAGCATCTCCTCTCTGTCTGGCTTTCCCTTCTTGGGAGAAGGCTGTAGGGGACTAAGAACAGAGGAGCCCAGACACCAGGATTTATTCTAACTTCTACCAAAATTAGTTTGGCTTTTTAAAAAGTAATCAAAATTTTTGGGTTAAAAACAAATTTGTAACCAGGCATCAGCCACAATCAGAATGGCCGCAGGGGGAGAGTGGGGTTCTAGATAGGGTATTGCAACCCTGTCTGTTGTTCCCTTAACCCTCCAGGGTCCCTAACCCAAATCAGTCCAATCAGTCCAGAGTACTAGCTACCCAAATGTGGGAGTGGCAAGGGACAAGCGCCAGAGAATTCAGCTCAAGGTCAGTTCCATCCTTGTCTGTCATCTCTGCTCCCAGCCCAGACCATGTGGTACTCCAGTTCAGGTCCGTGTGGTGATGGTACCCACTTGGAGGTTGGATGGTACATCTCTTCATGATGTAGGCCAGGCATTTGGGAACCTTGGCATGACAGTCCTACAGAGAGGTAATGACATCCCTTCCCCCTCCACTGACATCCTGAAACACAGCGATCACCTTCTCTTCCCACCCTACTCTTAGCAAAAGGGGAAAGGCACAAGATTTTCCTCAGAGCCCCAAACCACAAGTACAGAATAAGTAACTTAAAAGCAGCAAAGGAAAGGGAAACAGGGCAGGCTTTGGAGGCAGGAGCACTGAGAGGAACTGAAGCTGGTCAAGGTAAAGGGGGTGACAAGCAGCAGCTGGGAACTCAAGCTACCCCATCAGGGTAGGGCTGTGGGGCAGGGCCAACAGGAGGAACATGGGGCTACCCCAGAAGGGTGAGGCTGGGCTCCTTCCTGGGGCAGGGAATGAGGTAAGAAAACATTTCAAATAAAGCAGCACCATTCCCTCTCACCTTGGGGCCCCATTCTTCACCAGCCCTGGGTCTGGGAGGGATGGCAGGGGGAGTAATTTTGATCTGAAGCTCCCTCTTCCTACCCTTCCATTCCCATTCTTTGAAGCTGTAGAGACTGGAGGCCCTTTCCTGGCATCCAACAAAAGGACAGCTCCTGCTGCCAAGGAGGCCCCTGGGGACTGAAGGGAAGGGCTGCTTCTGTGAGAGACAGGAAAGGCTGAGGCAGTTCAGGGTGCCTACCTCAGCAGACAGTACTCTGTGCCTGTTGACCCCTGGGACTCGGGGCATCTGACAGAGATGCACACAGTCAGAACATGCACAGCCCTGCTCCTCAGCTCCAAGCACCAAACCCATTCACATTGCTGAAGGCAGCTGGAGAGGCCCCCTCCAGGCTCAGCTTCTAACACACAGCCTCCCAGGTAGCCACAATGCCCCTCAGCAGGGCTTATTCCAGTTCCTGGGGTAGGGGACAGGCAGTGCCCTGGCATAGTGCCCAGGTCAGGCCCTTGTAATTCACAGAATAAGTAGGAAAATTGCCTCCCCACCACACTTATGTCCAAGGCATAATACGTTCAGTCTGAGTCCTGCACACAAAGAGGTCGTGCTCCATTGCGGAGGACCCTGACACCCCCCAGTGGTGCATAACTGGATCCTCTTCCTGTCTGTCCCACCAAGCTTCCCAAGCCCAAACCACCAGCAGCCTTCCAGGTGCCAAACTATGCCACCTGGGTGGGGGTCAGGAAAAAGGGTTCTGCTCAGCCAAAGGCTATCCCTTGCACCTGAGTCAGGTGATGTCATCATAGATGCTGGGTCTGGGGGGAGCTGGTGGCTTTGGCTTCTTCTTTTTGTTGGAGCCCAGGCTGGAGGCAGTCCCTAACAGGCTCAGATGGGATTTCGTTTTCTTGGTTTTCCGTGACTCAGAGCTGTTGGTATCTAGACCCCATCCCTGATTTTCACTTGTCTTGGAGGAGCCTGAATCAGAGGGTGAGAGATCAGAGGAGCCATACCACTTAAGCCGGCTGATCAGGGCCTGGCTGTCAGTCATGTCAAAGCTGTTGTTATCCACCTAGCTCTTGATCTCTGGAAGGTTGGCTGGGCGCCCAAGGAAATAAATCTGTACCATTTGCCTCTGCTCATCTGTGTTCTAGGGGCAACAGAGGGACCTTGTGTAAATCTTCTTGGTGTGTTCAGAAATCACCCCACATTGCATACTGAGCAGGCTATGCAGCTCCTCCTCCCCAGTGTCTCATAGCTGATCCCAGTTCAGTTCCTATACTTAAAAGCATCCGAATTGCTAAATTCCCCATTTTTGTGTTTTAAAGACTTGGATCTTCAATGGGAAATGGGGTTCTTGTCTGATTTTCTTTTCTTGGCTTTCTTCTATGAGCAGTAGGACCAGTTGTTGTCATTGATGTCATAATTGTCCTCTTGGTCACTCTCAGACTTGTTCATATTGTTGCTGTAGGCAATCCCTCGGTTGGTGATTTGGCTGCTGTTCCGACCCATTCCTAGGCACTTCTCCCGATGGGGAGTGAGGCGGAAGGCAGCAATTCTGCATTGCAATTGGGGCCAACATACTTCTTGCTCTTCCACTGGTTTAAAACCTGTCCAAATATGTTCAACCCCGACTGGTCCACGATCTCAAAATCTTTCATGCTATTAGGGCCAACCAGGAAGACGTAGCCACACTTGACCGTCCAGTGTACCTCAAAGCAGAATCCCAAACAAGAATCCTCAACCAGGTCTGTGTATATCTCCTGAACGATGGTCTCTAATTTGCTGTTATCCAGGCCAGACAAAGACATTTCCTCCATTTTCATTTGTAAGCTCTTGTGGAGAAGGCTGTCTGGGAGCAGAGTATCTTTAAGACAAAATTAGATTTTAGCTTTATTCGTTTACTAAAATTTAGTTTTAGGAAATCATGTAGACAATTTCTTAAATTATAGCCATATTAATTACATACACAAGCTTTATGAGTTTCATATACTTATGAACTACTAATACATTTTGCTACCTTTTGAACACTGAAGTTTTGTCCATTTTTATTTTGGAACAAGCCTTTAGGACAAAACTTACCTTACAAAATCCTTTATTTAAAAGTGATTTATTTCTACATTTAATCTTTTTTTAAAAAGAAACCAAAAATTTTTTATATTTCTTACTTGCTGAAATCTTTTAATTTCTATTAAATGTTTAAGAACTTAAATAAAATTGTTTCTTTCCCAATTAAACAAAGTACTTTTAATCTTATAATTTAATAAAGACCTGTGAAGAAAACAATTTTATTTCTTTAAATGAGAATTTAGAAAACCACATTTGTTAGTTGATCCAAATATTTTAAGAGTAGGATCTGAGTTATAATTTCAATAGAATGAAACACATTGAGATTACTTGTCCATACAAATTTTTTTTGCTTTTTAAATTATTTTTATTAATATGTTATCATTGTATAGGATATAATACATTGTGACACTTTCGTATGTGCTTACAATATATCATAAGTAGATTCTCCCCTGCCATTTTTCTTCCTTATCCTCTCCACTTCTTAGAACAATTTCAAGAGATTTCACTGTTCTATTTTCATACATGAATACAAAATACAACTATCATATTTTCCCTCCTTTACCTTTTCCTTTTGCCTTCCCACTGGTACTCAAGCATGGACAGAACCTGTTTTCCCTTCCTGTCTATTTAAAAAAAAAACATTTTAGCTAATATATGATAGTTACCTAAAAGGTTTCATTGTGACAGTTCCATATATACATGTATTGTACCCTAAATTGGTTTAACCCTTCCATTATTCTCCCTGTTCCCCATTCTTCTTCTTAAAGTGACTTCCGTGGGTTTCAATGTTCCATATTCATAATTGTATAGAAAGTACATCAATTATATTCACCCTCCTTTTTTATTTTATTATTTTTACATTTACTCAAGTGTACATACATTGTTTTGTTGCTCTTCCCCCATCCTCACTTCTGGGTAGAAGCTGTTCCACCCTCTTATTCTCCAATTTTGTTGAAGAGGAAATATAAGAGATAATAACAAAGACATAGAATTTTTGCTAGTTTGAGATAAAGATAGCTATACAGAGAAATTCCTAGCATTGCTTCCATGCACATGTGTATTGCAACCCACATTGGTTCATCCTTACCAGACCTCTTCACCACTTCTAGTCCCCTTCTCATAGTGCCCTCTGCCAGTTTAAGATTACTATATTTGCTCCTCTACAGTGAACACATCAACCATTTTCAAGTTTTGTTTTTTTCCCTTTCCCTATTCCTGCTGTGTGCATTCTCCCCTTGGTGTGTGACCATGTCAAATAATATTACTGCATTTGTTTTAGGTCTGTAATCCTCATATGAGCAAGAACATGCGACTTTTGGCTTTCTGAGCCTGGCTAACTTTGCTTAGGATGATGTTCTCCACTTCCATCCATTTACCTGCAAATGACAAAATATTATTCTTCTTTGTGGCTGAGTAAAATTCCATTGTCTATAAACACCACATTTTTTTAATCCATTCATCAGTAGTGGGGCATCTTGGCTGTTTCCATGGCTTGACAATTGTGAACAGTGCTGCAACAAATATGGGTGTGCAGGTGTCTTTGTAATAATCTGAGTTGCATTCCTTCGGATATATCCCTATGAGTGGGATAGCTGGATCATATGGCAGATCTATATTTAGTTTTTAAAGAAGCCTCCATATTGTTTTCCAAAGTGGTTGTACTAGTTTACATTCCCATCAGCAGTGTATGAGGGTTCCTTTTTCTTTGCATCCTCACCAACATTTATTGTTGTTGGTATTCTTGATGATAGCTATTCTAACAGGAGTGAGGTGGAATGTTAGTATGGTTTTGATTTGCATTTCCTTTATGGCCAGGGATGGTGAGCATTTGTTCAAGTGTTTTTTTGGCCATTTGGACTTCTTCCTTTGAGAAAGTTCTGTTTAGTTCAGTTGTCCATTTCTTTACTGATTCATTGATTTTGGGGAAGTTTAGTTTTTTGAGCTCCCTGTATATTATGGTTATCAGTCCTTTGATGTATAGCTAGCAAATATTTTATCCTATTCTGTGGGTGGTGTCTTCAATTTAGAGATCATTTCTTTTGTTGTGCAGAAACTTTTTAATTTCATGTAGTCCCATTTGTCCATCCTTTCTCTTAGTCACTTGGCTGCTGGAGTTCTACTGAGGAAGTCCTTGCCTGTATCTCTTACTTCCAGGATATTTCTTGCTCTTTTCTGTAGTAACTACAAGGTTTGGATCTAATATTAAGGTCCTCAATCCCAGTTTGAGTTGATACTTGTACAGGGTGATAGGCATGGATCCAGTTTCAGTTTTCTGCAGCCAGATAACCACTTTTCCGAGATACATTTGTTGAAGAGGCTGTCTTTTTTCCATCATATGTTTTTGGTGCCTCTGTCAAAAATAAGATGGGCATATCCCATCTTATTCATATCCAAGTCCTCTATTCTGTTCCACTGGTCTTCATATTTGTTTTTGTGCTGGTACCATGATGTTTTTATTGCTATGGCTCTGTAGTATAGTTTGAAGTTGGTATTGTGATACTGCCAGCATTGCTCTTTGTGCTGAGTATTGCCTTGGCTATTCATGGTCTTTTTTGTTTCCAAATGAACTTTAGGGTAGATTTTTCAATCTCTGTGATGAATGCCATTGGGATTTTAATGCATATTGCATTGAACATGTAGATTGCTTTTAAAGTCATTTTTACTATGTTGATTCTGCCAATCCATGAGCATGGGAGATCTTTCTACCTTCTGTAGTTCTCCTCAATCTCTTTCTTCAGTGGTTTGCAGTTCTCCTTGTAGAGGGATTTATTTTTTTGAGGCTGTTGTAAATGGAATTGTTTCCTTTATTTTTTCTCAGTTGTTGGTGCATAGAAAGACTACTGATTTGTGTAAGTTGATTTTGTATCCTGCTACACTGCTGAAGCTGTTTATGGTATCTAGGAGTTTTTGGGTCTTTGAGGTACAGGATCATGTCATATGCAAATTGGGATACTTTGACAATTTCTTTATCTATTTGTATTCCTTTTATTTCTTCTTCTTGCCTTATTGTCCTGGATAGGAAGTCCAGGACTACATTGAATAAGAGTGGGGAGAATGGGCACCATCATCTATTCCTGAGTTTAGGGGGAATCATTTCAGTTTTTCCCTATTAAGAATGATGTTGGCTATAGGTTTGTCATATATAGCCTTTAAAATGGTGAGGTACATTCCTTCTATTCTTAGTTTTCTTAGAGCTTTTATCATGAAATGGTGTTGAATCTTATCACAAGCTTTTTCTGCTTCTATTGAGATGACCAAGTGGATTTTGTCTTTGCTTCTATAATGTGCTGTATTGTGTTTACTGATTTGCATATGTTGAACCATCCCTGCATCCCTTGGATGAAGTCAACTTGGTCATGGTGAATGATCTTTCTGGTATGTTGTTGGATTCAGTTTGCCATTATTTTATTGATAGTTTTTTCATCAATGGTCATTAAGGAGATTGGCTTGTAGTTCTCTTTGTTGGGTGTGTCCTTGTCCAGTTTTGGGATGAGTGTAATACTGGCTTCATAGAATGAATTAGGCAGTGCTCCTTCCCTTTCTATTTCCTGGAAAAGTTTAAAGAGTGTTGATATTAGTGCTTCTTTAAAGATCTGGTACAATTCAGCAGAGACTCTGTCAGGGTCTGGACTTTTCTTTTTTGGGAGACTCTTTATTTCTGCTTCAATTTCATTTCATGTTATAGATCTGTTTAGGTGGTTAATATCCTCTAGGTTAAGTTTTGGATGATCATAAGTATCTATAAATTTGTCCATTTCTTCAGGATTTTCAAATTTATTGGATATAGGTTCTTTAAATAGACTCTGATGATTCCCTGGATTTCCTTGGTGTTTGTTGTTTTCTCCCCTTTTTTGTTTTTGATTTTACTGATTTGTGTCTTGTCCTTCCTCATTTTAGTCAGATTTGCCAGGAGCTTGTCAATCTTGTTTATTTTTTTAAACAATTAGCTTTTCATTGGTTCTTTGTATTTTTTTGGTCTCCATTTCATTAATTTTGGCCCTTATTTTTATTATTTCCCTCCTGCTTGTTTTGGGTTTTACTTATTCTTGTTTTTCTAGAGTTTGAGATGTAGCATTAGGTTGTTTATTTGAGCTCTTTCTGTCCATGTAATATATGCCCTCATGGCTATAAACTCTCCTCTTAAGACTGCCTTTGCTGTGTCTCATAGGTTCATGTAGCTTGTGTTTTCATTTTAATTAACTTACAGGAACCTTTTGATTTCCTCTCTTATTTTTTCTATGACTCATTGATCATTTAGCAATGTGTTACTCAGCCTTCAATTATTTGCATATTTTCTCCTTTTTTGTGGTCTAGTTTTATGGCATGTGATCAGATAGTATGCAGGGGGTCATTTCTATTTTCTTATATTTGCTGAGGCTTGCTTTGTGCCCTGAGACATGATCTATTTTGGAGAAAGTTCCAAGGGCTTCACCCTCATTTACTCTCTTCATTTACCCAATACCTCCCATAAGTCCCATCCTCTTAGCATGACCTGTTTTACATTCTGTCTTTCATTGTTAAGGGGTCTGTTTAATTTTCAGTGGGGATTTTGCCTGTAAATGTATTGTGCTTCAATCAGCCTAACCCCATCCACTACTCTTCTTTACCCTTTTTCTTCTACCCTGCATTGTCCAGTAGTTTTCACTGTGTTTCGCTGTGTCTTGGTCCTACACAGAATTGATGTATTTCATTATTATTCAGTGCCATTCTTTTCTTCCTTAGTCTTCACGAACAGTCCCACTTTGAAGACATTTTCTATATATATTTATATGTATGTGTAATAATGCTTGTATTTGTATTAGATTTATTTTCCACATATGAGAGAAAAGATGTAGATTTTGTCTTTCTGAACCTGGCTAAGTTTATTTATGATAATTTCTCCAGGTCCATCCTACTACCTGCAAATGACAATTTTGTTTTCTTTTTCATGGTTGAGTAGAATTCCATTGTACATAAACACCACATTTTAAAATCTACCCATCAATTTCAGGACATCTGTGCTGTTACTATAGCTTGGATGTTGTGAATAATGCTGCAGTAAACATGGGTGTACCAATGTCTTTATTGTAACCTGACTTACTTTTCTTTAGGTACATGCCTAGGAGTGCTATTACTGGTTAATGTGGTGGTTCTATTTTTAGGTTTTGAAGGAACCTCTGTATTGTTTTTCATAGTAGTTGTAGTAATTTACATTCCCAATAACAGTATGAGGATTCATTTCTAAGAGGACTGAGGTTGAATCTTAATGTGGTTTTATTTATTTTTTTAACATTTTTGGATTTACTTACATGTATACACATTTTTTTTTCATTTTTCTTTTATTATTCATATGTGCATACAAGGCTTGGTTCATTTCTCCCCCCTGCCCCCACCCCCTCCCGCTCCCCCCCTCAATACCCAGCAGAAACTATTTTGCCCTTATCTCTAATTTTGTTGTAGAGAGAGTATAAGCAATAATAGGAAGGAACAAGGGGTTTTGCTGGTTGAGATAAGGATAGCTATACAGGGCATTGACTCACATTGATTTCCTGTGCGTGGGTGTTACCTTCTAGGTTAATTCTTTTTGATCTAACCTTTTCTCTAGTTCCTGGTCCCCTTTTCCTATTGGCCTCAGTTGCTTTAAGGTATCTGCTTTAGTTTCTCTGCATTAAGGGCAACGAATGCTAGCTAGGTTTTTAGGTGTCTTACCTATCCTCACCCCTCCCTTGTGTGCTCTCGCTTTTATCATGTGCTCATAGTCCAATCCCATTGTTGTGTTTGCCCTTGATCTAATGTCCACATATGAGGGAGAACATACGATTTTTGGTCTTTTGAGCCAGGCTAACCTCACTCAGAATGATGTTCTCCAATTCCATCCATTTACCAGCGAATGATAACATTTCGTTCTTCTTCATGGCTGCATAAAATTCCATTGTGTATAGATACCACATTTTCTTAATCCATTCGTCAGTGGTGGGGCATCTTGGCTGTTTCCATAACTTGGTTATTGTGAATAGTGCTTCAATAAACATGGATGTGCAAGTGCCTCTGGAGTAACAGTCTTTTGGGTATATCCCCAAGAGTGGTATTGCTGGATCAAATGGTAGATCGATGTCCAGCTTTTTAAGTAGCCTCCAAATTTTTTTCCAGAGTGGTTGTACTAGTCTACATTCCCACCAACAGTGTAAGAGGGTTCCTTTTTCCCCACATCCTCGCCAACACCTGTTGTTGGTGGTGTTGCTGATGATGGCTATTCTAACAGGGGTGAGGTGGAATCTTAGTGTGGTTTTAATTTGCATTTCCTTTATTGCTAGAGATGGTGAGCATTTTTTCATGTGTTTTCTGGCCATTTGAATTTCTTCTTTTGAGAAAGTTCTGTTTAGTTCACATGCCCATTTCTTTATTGGTTCATTAGTTTTGGGAGAATTTAGTTTTTTAAGTTCCCTGTATATTCTGGTTATCAGTCCTTTGTCTGATGTATAATTGGCAAATATTTTCTCCCACTCTGTGGGTGTTCTCTTCAGTTTAGAGACCATTTCTTTTGATGAACAGAAGCTTTTTAGTTTTATGAGGTCCCATTTATCTATGCTATCTCTTAGTTGCTGTGCTGCTGGGGTTTCATTGAGAAAGTTCTTACCTATACCTACTAACTCCAGAGTATTTCCTACTCTTTCTTGTATCAACTTAAGAGTTTGGGGTCTGATATTAAGATCCTTGATCCATTTTGAGTTAATCTTGGTATAGGGTGATATACATGGATCTAGTTTCAGTTTTTTGCAGACTGCTAACCAGTTTTCCCAGCAGTTTTTGTTGAAGAGGCTGCTATTTCTCCATCGTATATTTTTAGCTCCTTTGTCAAAGATAAGTTGCTCATAGTTGTGTGGCTTCATATCTGGATCCTCTATTCTGTTCCACTGGTCTTCATGTCTGTTTTTGTGCCAGTACCATGCTGTTTTTATTGTTATTGCTTTGTAATATAGTTTGAAGTCAGGTATTGTGGTACCTCCTGCATTGTTCTTTTGACTGAGTATTGCCTTGGCTATTCGTGGCCTCTTGTGTTTCCATATAAATTTCACAGTAGATTTTTCAATCTCTTTAATGAATGTCATTGGAATTTTGATGGGAATTGCATTAAACATGTAGATTACTTTGGGGAGTATCGACATTTTTACTATGTTGATTCTACCAATCCATGAGCATGGGAGATCTCTCCACTTTCTATAGTCTTCCTCAATCTCTTTCTTCAGAAGTGTATAGTTTTCCTTGTAGAGGTCTTTCACATCTTTTGTTAGGTTTACACCTAGGTATTTGATTTTTCTTGAGGCTATTGTAAATGGAATTGTTTTCATACATTCTTTTTCCGTTTGCTCATTGTTAGTGTATAGAAATGCTAATGATTTTTCTATGTTGATTTTATATCCTGCTACTTTGCTATAGCTATTGATGATGTCTAGAAGCTTCTGAGTAGAGTTTTTTGGGTCTTTAAGGTATAGGATCATGTCATCTGCAAATAGGGATATTTTGACAGTTTCTTTACCTATTTGTATTCCTTTTATTCCTTCTTCTTGCCTAATTGCTCTGGCTAGGAATTCCAGTACTATGTTGAATAGGAGTGGAGATAGTGGGCATCCTTGTCTGGTTCCTGATTTTAGAGGGAATGGTTTTAATTTTTCTCCATTAAGTATAATGCTGGCTGTAGGTTTGTCATATATAGCTTTTATAATGTTGAGGAACTTTCCTTCTATTCCTAGTTTTCTTAGAGCTTTTATCATGAAATGATGTTGGATCTTATCAAAGGCTTTTTCTGCATCTATTGAGATGATCAAGTGGTTTTTGTCTTTGCTTCTGTTAATGTGGTTTATTACATTTATTGATTTTCGTATGTTGAACCACCCCTGCATCCCTGGGATGAAGCCTACCTGGTCGTGGTGAATAATCTTTTTGATGTGTTGCTGAATTCGATTTGCCATTATTTTGTTGAGGATTTTTGCACCAATGTTCATTAAGGAGATTGGCCTATAGTTCTCCTTTTTGGAGGTGTCTTTGCCTGGTTTGGGGATAAGTGTAATACTGGCTTCATAAAATGTGTTTGGCAGTTTTCCTTCCCTTTCTATTTCATGGAACAGTTTAAGGAGGGTTGGTATCAGTTCTTCTTTAAAGGTCTGATAGAATTCAGCAGAGAATCCATCAGGTCCTGGACTTTTCTTTTTGGGGAGACTCTTGATTGCTGCTTCAATTTCATTTTGTGTTATAGGTCTATTCAGGTGATTAATTTCCTCTTGGTTCAGTTTTGGATGATCATATGTATCTAGAAATCTGTCCATTTCTTTTAGATTTTCAAATTTATTTGAATATAGGTTCTCAAAGTAGTCTCTGATGATTTCCTGGACTTCCATGGTGTTTGTTGTTATCTCCCCTTTTGCATTCCTGATTCTACTAATTTGGGTTTTTTCTCTCCTCATTTTAGTCAGGTTTGCCAGGGGTCTATCGATCTTGTTTATTTTTTCAAAGAACCAACTTTTTGTTTCATTAATTCTTTGTATGGTTTTTTTGGTTTCTATTTTGTTGATTTCAGCTCTTATTTTTATTATTTCTCTCCTTCTATTTGTTTTGGGGTTTGCTTGTTCTTGTTTTTCTAGGAGTTTGAGATGTATCATTAGGTCATTGATTTGGGATCTTTCAATCTTTTTAATATATGCACTCATGGCTATAAACTTTCTTCTCAAGACTGCCTTAGCTGTGTCCCATAGGTTCCAGTAGGTTGTGTTTTCATTTTCATTGACTTCTAGGTACTTTTTAATTTCCTCTTTTATTGCATCGATGATCCATTCTTCATTAAGTAATGAGTTATTTAGTTTCCAGCTGTTTGCATGTTTTTTGTCTTTACTTTTGTTGTTGAGTTCTACTTTTACTGCATTGTGGTCAGATAGTATGCACGGTATTATTTCTATTTTCTTATATTTGCTGAGGCTTGCTTTGTGCCCTAGGATATGATCTATTTTGGAGAAGGTTCCGTGGGCTGCTGAGAAGAATGTATATTGTGTAGAGGTTGGATGAAATGTTCTGTAGACATCTACTAGGTCCACTTGATCTATTGCATATTTTAGATCTTGGATTTCTTTATTGAGTTTTTGTTTGGATGACCTATCTATTGATGATAATGGAGTGTTAAAGTCTCCCACAACCACTGTGTTGGCGTTTATATATGCTTTTACGTCTTTCAGGGTATGTTTGATGAAATTGGGTGCGTTGACATTGGGTGCATACAGATTGATGATTATTATTTCCTTTTGGTCTATTTCCCCTTTTATTAGTATGGTATGTCCTTCTTTATCTCGTTTGATCAATGTAGGTTTGAAGTCTACTTTGTCAGAGATAAGTATTGCTACTCCTGCTTGTTTCGGGGGCCATTGGCTTGGTAAATCTTCTTCCAGGCTTTCATCCTAAGCATATGCTTATTTCTGTCGGTGAGATGAGTCTCCTGTAAGCAACAAATTGTTGGATCTTCTTTTTTAATCCATTTTGTCAAACGGTGTCTTTTGATGGGTGAATTAAGTCCATTAACATTAAGTGTTAGTACTGATAGGTATGTGGTGATTCCTGCCATTTAGTTATCTTAGTTGTTTGAAGGTTTGATTGTGTGTACCTAACTTGATGTTACTCTCTACTGTCTTGCTTTTTCTTATCCTGTGGTTTGGTGCTGCCTGCCTTTTCATGGTTAAGTTGGGTGTCACTTTCTGTGTGCAGGATCCCTTGCAGAATCTTTTGTAATGGTGGCTTTGTGGTCACATATTGTTTTAGTTTCTGCTTATCATGGAAGACTTTTATTGCTCCATCTATTTTGAATGATAGCTTTGCTGGGTAGAGTATCCTGGGGTTGAAGTTATTTTCATTCAGTGCCCGGAAGATCTCACCCCACGCTCTTCTTGCTTTTAATGTTTCTGTTGAGAAGTCTGCTGTGATTTTGATGGGTTTACCTTTGTATGTTACTTGTTTTTTCTCTCTTGCAGCCTTCAATATTCTTTCCTTAGTTTCTGAACTTGTTTTAATGATGATATGTCGTGGAGTAGTTCTATTTTGATCTGGTCTGTTTGGTGTCCTGGAGGCCTCTTGCATTTGTATGGGAATATCTTTCTCTAGATTTGGGAAATTTTCCGTTATTATTTTGTTGAATATATTACGCATTCCCTTCGCTTGCACCTCTTCTCCTTCTTCGATGCCCATGATTCTCAAGTTTGGTCTTTTGATGGAGTCAGTGAGTTCTTGCATTTTCTTTTCACAGGTCTTGAGTTGTTTAATTAATAGTTCTTCAGTTTTTCCTTTAATTACCATTTCATCTTCAAGTTCTGAGATTCTGTCTTCTGTTTGTTCTATTCTGCTGGATTGGCCTTCCGTTTTGTTTTGCAGTTCTGTTTCGTTCTTTTTTCTGAGGTTTTCCATATCCTGGCTGTTTTCTTCTTTATTGTTGTCTATTTTTGTCCTGAGTTCATTTATCCATTTATTCATTGTGTTCTCTCTTTCACTTTGGTGTTTATACAGTGCTTCTATGGTTTCCTTTATTTCTTCTTTTGCTTTTTCAAATTCTCTATTTTTATTGTCTTGGAATTTCTTGAGTGTCTCCTGTACATTTTGGTTGACTCTATCCAGTATCATCTCTATAAAATTCTCATTGAGTACTTGTAGTATGTCTTCTTTTAAATTATTCTTGTAGGCTTCATTGGGTCCTTTGGCATAGTTTATCTTCATTTTGTTGGAGTCTGGCTCTGAGTTTCTGTTCTCTTCATTCCCCTCTGGTTCCTGTACTAATTTTTTGCTGTGGGGAAACTGGTTTCCTTGTTTTTTCTGTCTTCCTGTCATTGTCCTTGGTGTTGTTACTGTCCCTGTACTGTGTGTAATTAAGTATTTTCTAGCTTGTAATAATAACAATGGTAATATTGAGAATGGAAGAGTGAGCTGAGATAGAAAGCAAGAAGTTAAAGAAAAGGGGAAAACAAATATACAGACAAGAGGGAGAAAGCAGAACAAGGTATCAGACAAGAGAGTTTCAAAGGTATAAACAGGGAGTGTTAGTGTACTAATCGACAGTAAGCTGAACAGACAATAGAGAGACAGAGAGAGGATTGAAAATCAAAGATAAAAAAATAAAAAATAAGTATATGAAAGTAATATCTATTTATAAAAATGAATTAAAATAAAATGGAAAATAGAAAATTAAAAAAAAAAAAACAAAAAACCAAAAACTTCCAAGTTTATATGCAATGCAATTTCAGTCTTAATAATTTGGATGTCCGTCTCAATCTCCAGTCCTGGAGTTGGTGCCTCAGATGTTGTTCTGTAGTTGTCTCATCAAAGGGGATGCATAAAGTAGAACAAAACTACACTCACACACCCACAGAAGAAAAAAACAACAACAACAACAAAAAAAAAACCCACCAAGTGTCCCCAGTTCAAATGCAATACAGTTTCAGTAAGTTTTTCAGCTTGCAGGTGTAATTCGGTTGTTCTCTCATGAAAGGTAGGGAGAAAAAGAAAAAAAAGCGTCTGGAGGCAGTTCTGAGAGTGGTATCTGCAACTGTGGCTTGCCTGCCTGCTGCTCTCAGCCTGTAGCTGGCGGCGTTATTTATGCAGATCTCTGGGGTGAGCTAGCACTCACCTGGTCCCACAGGCTTTGTTTGCTCAGAGTTCTCCTGTGTGGCGGCCTCTGCCACAGGCTTTCCCCTTTCCAAGCACCGGGAAAGGTGACACTGCCCCGCGTTGTCAGGCCTGCGTGTTTATTTACAGTTCACGTGGGAAGTGGGTCTTCCCTCCTCTCACAAGCATCCCGCTCCTGGTTGCTGGGCGCGCCCCGCTCCCGCCAGAACCTCTCCGGCCCAGCCGGCTTGTTTATTTACAGTCCCGGGAAGGGTTCCCTTCCCCCAATCTTCAGCGCTCAGGGCGCCCCACCCTCTTTCCAGCGTGTCTTAACTGTTCTTATTGCTTAGTACTCAGTTTCTCTTTTTTTTTTTCCCGGGTGGAGGTCAGTCTGTCCAGGGGGCTATGCTGCTCTGGCCCAGGCTTGTCTGTGGGGCTACCGTGGTACCGCGAAGCTCACCTGGTCCGCGTCTTCCCAAGTCGTATGGGCGCCGGCCACTGGCTGCCCGGGAGCCTCCTCGGTTCTCCGTTTAACGTGAAGTGGAGATTCTCTGCGCCGGCTGGAGATGTGGAGGAGTCAAAGTTATGCCTTTTCTCGGTGATTATGCCTGCAAAGTGTGTCTCCAGCTTCTCTCCAAGATTTCACTATAGGAGGGTCGCTTTCTGCTTCCTACCTCTAGCCGCCATCTTGGAATCCCTGATGTATACACATTTTATTGCACCGTTTAATTTGCATTTCTTTTATGGCCAGCTATGTTGACTATTTCTTCATGTGTTTTTTTGGTCATTTGTACTTCTTCCTTTGAAACAGCTTTGTTCAACTCATTTGCCCATTTTTTCATTAGGTCATTGATTCTTTGAAAGTTTAGTTTTTTGAGCTTCTTGTGCATTCTGGTTATTAATCCCTTGTTAGATGTATAGCTGGCAAAGATTTTCTTTCATTCTGTGGAATGCCTCTTTAATCTAGTGACCATTTCCTTTAATAATAAACATTTTAAAGTATCTGCTAAGGTATATATTGTGTCCCCACCCCTAAGTTCATATATTTAAGCCCTAACTCCACATGTGACTCTATCTAAAGATGTATTTGCCATTAAAGTTAAATAAAGTCATAAGTTAAATAAACCTTACTAAACAGCTTGCTCTTTTTCTATCCTCTGAGGATGCAAGGAGAAGGTAGTCATCTGCAAGCTGGGAACAGAACCCTCACCACTAACTGACCATTTAGAATCCAGATCTGGAGACTCTCAGCCTCCAGAACTGTGACAAAATTTCTGTGGTTTAATATACCCAGTATGTGATATTTTATTTTGTTAACCTGGGCTGACTAATAACAGTATCCAATTGTGGAGGGTTCATTTCATGTTGTACCTGGAGAAATAAGAAAAGATATCCTGGGAGAAGTCATTGCCATCGCAGAGGAAAATGTGCATCAGGGTCCTTGGCCAGACTACTGAAATTTTAGAATGGGATCTAGGAGGAAGGCTAGATCAAAGGAATGGACCCCAAGTCACATGTCCATTGCTTAGATGGAAGGTAGTTGAATTTAAGAAGCAAGAGTTCCAAATAATAACTAACAAGAAAAAAGCATAAGACAGAAAAGGATTTGGTTAAAATCCGGGCTTTTACTTCTGGTAAGTAGAGATTTGAATCTCAACTTGAAAAAACTATGTAACTTTGAGCATACTAATGTACTTAATTTTAGTTTTCTCACCCTAGAATTTGGGATATTAAAATATATTTCACAAGGTTGTTTTAAGAAATAAACTACCGTGCATGTGAAATACATAGTAAAGCATCCATTACAGATGAATACTCAATACACATTTGAAAAAGTGTTTAATAAACTGTATTTAAGGAATGAGAGGTAAACTTAGTACTCTTGATTCTTTGACATTCTTCAGTAGTCCCTAATTACAGCAATAGAAAATGGTGGGTAATAATAATATGAACTAAATTTTTGAAATTTTAAATATTGAGGTTTAAGTTACAGTCCAATTTAGTGATGAAATGTTCATTGTCCATGCTTGAATAAATACAGCATGATAGAAACTAATAATGAATATCTGGAGCTCATAAATAATTTTTTGTAAATGAGCTCATTAAAGTTTCATCACCACGCATTTGGCAGGCATTGGGGATTATGCTGTCCATTGTGGTAGTAAGGAAACAGAAGAGAAGCTTAGAATAATTGTCAAAATTACAAAATTGGCAAAGCAGGAACTCAAATACAACACATAAATACTCAAAATGAAATGTAATATCAGCTTAAAAGTTATTGTTAGAATTAAAATAAAGAAAAAATTCACCTATAGAATGAAAGATCATCAAGCGAAGTATCTACCATGTAAAATGAGCCATCCCTCTGACCCACCTTTAATCCCCACAAATCAAGTGCTTCCTATTATATCATTATTAGTGTCCAGAATCTGCACTATAAAGGAAGCTAACAAAAACCCAAGTCAAATACATTTAAACAAAAGACATCATATGTTTTAGATATCAAATAAGTTATCACATATATCAGGATCAAACTAAACATTACATAATAGATTCTCACCACAGTTCTGATGAAAGATTTCCATATTGGTTCAGGTAGAAACCATATTCACTAAGTTTGCTATTGACAGATACTAAAAGCAAAGATTGAAGGAAAAGTGATGTTGCAAAAGATTTGGACTTCAAAGTGACACAAATAACTTGAAGAAAGATCAGAAAGTGAATAATTTGGTTAAAATAATAAATAATATAATAAATGTTTATTATGTGTTTTCTATATACACTGGAAATTCAGCAGTAAAGAAATCATATACTCTCATGGAGTTTATATTCTAATAGTTAAAGAAAGTCATAAACAAATAAATATATGGAATGACTAAGTGCTCTGACGAAAAATAAAGTGATATATGTGAACCTAGGGATTAATTTTTATCAGTGAAGGCCTCATTATCAAGTGTTACCCAGTCACTTATTTAATTTATTAATTGGTTCTATTATATTTATTTGAAGTATACACTGTAATAGGCACTGGACAGTCTCTGGCATTTCAGTAATAAACCACAATAATATTTTAGTATATAATTCAGGTGGGCATTGATTTTAATCATTTTTTTAAATAAATTTGCCTTTGGGAGCCTTTTTAATGCTACAAACACTCTCACAGGAGGAGGCTTAATGTCCACTTTATGGAATCCTTGAATCTCAAACTCAAGTTTAAGAAGGCCTGATTTGTGGTTGAAATTACAACTTGCTAAAAGCCAGCAACATGGATTGTCCATACAAATTTAAGCAGTTTTATATGGCTCCATTTAAAAAGAATTTTCACTTTAATCCTATATATTTAAGTTACCTCTTGAATGCCTGTTTTTTGTTAGCCTTAACTATCACACTAACCTTATAACAGCAGTTTAAGAATCATTATGAAGATGTTTACATATGCGCGCACACACACACACACACACACACGAACAAGTTTTATAAATTAGGCATGCCAAAATTGCCAATTTAAGAGCACATAAGATGATATGGAATTATAGGAGCAAATTAATTTTTGTCCAATGCTGTTTTAGAATTCATTTTGTTAGAGGCTTATCTTGGTGGCTGAAGCAAAAGTAAATCTAAGATTGTTTATAATCAGCCTTTTAAGTCAATCACATTCACAAGATGGACATACAAAAAGACACACAAAAATAATTAGAGTGCACTCTCAGAAAAAACCTTTTAAACCATAGATATAAGTTAGAATTTTCTTAGGGTAGCAAAAAGACAGGTTCAGGACAGCAACAAGATAAGCTCAGGGCCTTTAATTTTTATGCAAATCACAACAGATCTCTTTAAACCTCCTGTTTTAATATACACCATCCCTTCTCTGCTGACGACCAAAATAGGATACAAATTTCCCTATTAGCCAAACTGCACAAACTCAAAATCAGTTTAAAAATATACAAATGGTTCAAAATACCAAAGTTACAATTGGAATCTTTCAAGGCCTAATTTTGGGGCATCACAATGTTAAATTTGGCCACATATTATTTTTTCTTAATCCCTCCTTTTAAAAATTTTTACACATTTAGCAGTACACTTAACGCAGTAAGTGATGCTCATACAGTCTTAAGGGAGAATCACCAGGACTGCATTTTCTCCTATGGTATCTCGATTTGTACCTGGAGAAGAAAGACAAAAGGAAGAAAAAAAAAAGAAATGGAGCCATGAATAATTGCATCATTCACCGGGAGATTGGGGAAGTTTCCTTCCCCTACTTCCTAGGTATCCTGTTCCCTTATTCAGAACAATTAATCTATACCCTTAAGGATAGATGTCTCCTTACCCCTTAACGAGTATGATTAATAAACTTGCAATGATTTTTTAAGGAGGCATCCCATCCTAATCAAATATCAGAGCTCTAATATATATGAAACAATCACTGACAGAATTCAAGGAATAAAAGGACAACTTGACAAAAATAGCTGGAGACATCAATATTCCACTTCAATAATGGACAGATCATCCAGACAGAAAATCTGTAAGAAATGGAGAAATTGAGAACATTGTAAGTCAATTGAGCCCAGTGAACATATACAGAACACCCCACTATCCCAAGCAGAATATATATATTTTCCTAAGTGCACATGAAATATGTACCAGGATAGACCATATCTTAGACTACTAAACATATGTTTTAATATGTTTAAAGGAACTAAAATAATACAAATGTTAGAAATAAATTCAGTGGTGGTTCATTTTCAAGGCAACACATTTAGTCCAAGCTGCGTGCTTGTGTATCAGCTTGCAGATGTTGAGGGAGTGGCAACTGATACAGGAACTTAAACTGGGAGGGGTAAATCATGACAAAATAAGAAAATAGATAAAAACTGTAGTGCCAAAAGGCACACATCACAGGAAGACTTTCCTGACACAAGAAGAGGCAGACACCACTTCTAAAATTTGACCAATCTCAAGAAGCATTTTTTAATAACCTAACAAAAAATCTAGACAACATTTGGGAAAAGAATGTACACCCCATAGTACTCAGTCAATGAGGCACTGGGGGAGGGACTTGATCACCAGATTATTGTAACTGCTTCTGGGGTCTCTGCTACTTCAGGCACTGGATCTTGCAAGATTGCCATTAAAGTCTCACTTTCACTGTACTCCACGTGTCTTTGAGTCCATTCTTTGATTTTGGACAGGTGAGCATATTTATCACACAAAGTTTCTTTACTGATAATAGTGGAGAGAAACTGAAAATAAACATCAGGAGGAAAATCCACAAATACATGGAAATTAAACATTCTTTCACATAACCAATGGATTAAAGAGGAATCTCCAAGGGAAATATAAAGGAAAGAAAAATGAGAATGGAAACACAGCACACAAAACTTGTGAAATGTAATAAAAGTAGTGTTATGGGTGAAATTTGTAATGATAAATGCTTATGCTAAAGAAAAGTGATCTCAAAAGAATAACCTACAACTTGGAAGAGCTGGAGAATATTGTGCTAAATAAAATAAGCTGGGCATAAGAAGACAATGACTGAATGTTCTTACTCATATGTGGAAGATAAAAAATTTGATTTCATAGAAGTAGAGAGTATAGCTGTGATCACTAGAGATTAGGAAAGGTAGGGGAGAGGGAGCATAGAGTGAAGTTGAATAATGGGTGTTAAAATACACTTAGAAGAGTAAGTTCTAATGTTCTACAGCACAGTAAGGTAACTATGGTTTACAATTTATTATATATTTTATAAAAAACAAGAAGAGGTGTTCAAAGACTTCTAACTGCTAAGAAATGATAAATGTTTAAGGAGATAGAAATGTTATATCCTGATTTTACATTGTAAATTGTATTTATGTATTAAATTATCACCTGTGCCTCATAAACATGTAAAATTATTGCATATCAAAAAATTTTAAAAGACCTACTTTGCACCCCAAGTGATTGAAAGACAGAGCTTCTTAAACTTTTGCAATCATACTTTCTGAAGCAATGCAGCACCACTTATACAATAGGGACAAAAGTGAAAGATTAAGAGTGACTGTATTCCAGTGATTTTGGGAAAAATACACTGCAAGTTAATCTTTTCTAAATGTATCCCCTTTTGTTATGTTTATATTTTTGTTGAAGTTCTTTGTCCACTTAAGTGAAACTAAACCCCAACAATTAGAATTGAATGTGTTTTCCCCTGAAATCTAAAAAACAAAAGAGTAATAATTAAAATTAATTTTATAAAGACAGCATAAAGGACAGTAATTTAGCTATATTTAAATGAACCCAAAAACTAACTATAAACTAAGGAACTGGGAAAAGAAGAACAAACTAATCCCAAAGCTAGCAGAAGGAATAAATAGTCAAGATTAAAGTGGAGTAGAAAACAATAGACAAAAATGAATAATGCAAAAATTTTGTTTTCTTAAATAAATTTGACAAACTTTTGACTACATTCACTAACATAAATTGAAAGAAGATATAAAATATTAAAAATAAAGCCTTATACACTGTTGGTGGGAATATAAACTAGTATAACCACCATAGAAAACAGTATGGAGGCTCCTCAACAAACTAAAAATAAAACTGCCATCGGATCCAGCAATTCTACTCCTAGAGATATACATGAAAGAATGTGACTCAGGTTACTCTAAAGGCACCTGCACACCCATGTTTATTGCAGCATTATTCACAATACCTAAGCTATGGAAATAGTCAAGATGTCCCACTACTGATGAATGGATTAAGAAAATGTGGTATTTATCCACAATGGAATTTTATTTAGCCACAAAGAAGAATGAAATTTTGTCATCTGCAAGTAAATGGATGGAACTGGAGAACATCATCTTAAGTGAAGCTAGTCAGGTTCAGAAAACCAAAGGCCGTATATTTTTTCTTATATGTGAAATATAGGTTCAATACAAATACAAGAAATATTATGTATACATACAAATATATACAGAGCATGTATCCAAAAGTGAAACAGTTAGAGGAGACTAAGGGAGAAGGAAAAGAAGGAAAGAAAGATAGTGAATAGTAATGAAATACATCACATTGGTGTAGGAACAAGACACAACAAAACACAGTGAAAACAGCTGAACAACACAGGATAGGAGAAAAGGGCAAGTAAGTGCAGTAGAGGGGGATTACATTGACTTAAGCACAATGCATGTACAAGTATAATACCAAGGCAAAAATCCCACTGAACAATGAACAGACACCTAAACAATGAAGAACAAAAATGAAAAACAGGTTACACTAAGGGAAGGCCACTAAGGGGAGGGGGAGGAGAAAGAAGAAAGTAAAGAAGGTGTACTTTCTACACAAGAATGAATATAGAATTTTTAAACCTGTTGGGATCACCATAAGAAGGGGACTAAGGTTGAAAGGAGAAAAATGAACTAATTTGGGATATAATACTAATTTGGGATATAATGAACTAATTTGGAAATGTCATAATGAAACTCCTTATATAGATATATCAAGCAAAAAAAATATTTTTCAAAAATGGAGGATAGGAAGTTAAAACAGGTCCTGAATGGGAGTTTGTACCAGTGTGAGAGGGGGGAAGACATAAGGAAAGTGTGAAGGAGGGTGAATATGGTGGAAATATTATGTACTCATGTATGGAAATGGAAAAAAGAGACCTCTTGAAACTATTCTAAGAATGGCGGTTGGGGGAAAAGATAAAGGAGAATGATGGAGGGGGTGAATCTAACTAAAATTATATTGTAAGCACTTTTGCAATTGTCACAATGTACCCTTAGTACAACAGTAATGTAATAATTTTTTTAAATGAAGCCAAATGACTCATGCCTGTAATCCTAGCTACATGGGAGGAAGAGATCAGGAGGGTAATGGTTCCCCAGAAGCCTGGGCAAATAGTTCGAGAGACCCCATCTCCAAAATAACCAAAGCAAAACAAATGGGAGGTGTTGTTCAAGTAGTAGAGTGACTGCCTAGCAATTGCAATGGCCTGAGTTCAAAACCCCAGTACTTCCAAAAATATTAAAAGTGAAAATTGGACCGTTATTAGCAATTTTACAGCAATTAAAAGCATTATAAAATAGTGCTACCAAAAATTTTATATCAACAAATTGGATAATTTAGTTTGAAATGGGAATTTTGGGGGACATAAGACCTACTGCTATGGTTTGAATGTGTTTCTGAAAACCCATGTGTTGGAAACTTAATCCCCAATGCAACAGTTTTGAGAGATGGAGCCATTTGAGAGGTGTTTAACTTCCAAAGGTAACCTCAAAATAAAGGCAAAACAAATTCAGTGGCATATTTGAAGGATCAAGTTGAATTAAAGTTGGAACGTGAGGATGATTTAACATACAAAAATTAATCAATGCAATACATTGTATTGATAGAATAAAGGTTAAAAAAAACTCTACCTGATAATCTTTGACATAATCTAGATTCCTACCATGATAAAAAAAAAACACTTAAAAAGTTAGATATGGAAACTAACTGAAAATCATTAAGAACATATGTATATGTTGAAACTATTCCAGGAATGGGAGGTGGGAGGATAAAGAAGAATGATGGAGGGGGTGAATTCAACTATGCTCTGTTTAAGAACTTCTGTAAGTGTCACAGTGTACCCCCAATACAACAATAATATGATAATAAAAAGAACATATGTATGAAAGCCATAACTAACATCATACTCAATAGTAAATGGAAGAAAGATTTGCTTCTAATATCAGAAACAAAACAAAGGTGCTCAGTTTCACTGCTTTATTCAACATAATACTGGAAGGGAGTCCAAACAATTAGGCAAGGAAAAGAAGTAAAGAACATCCAAATTGAAAAGGGAGATGTAAACCTACCTGTCTTCAGAGATAATCTTATGTCTTACAGAAAAATCCCACCCAAAACAACAACTAATAAAATGGCTCAGAAAACTTGCAGGACTTAAAACAAACCACATAAAATTCAGCTGTATTTTATACATTAAAAATGACCTATTTAAGTCTAAACATAGATATGCCATTTGATCCAGCAATCCCACTCCTAGGGATATACCCAAAGGAATGCAAAACAGGTTACTCCAGAGGCACCTGCACACCCATGTTTATTGCAGCGCTATTCACAATAGCCAACCTATGGAAACAGCCAAGATGCCCCACTACTGATGAATGGATTAAGAAAATGTGGTATTTATACACAATGGAGTTTTACTCAGCCATGAAGAAGAATGAAATCTTATCATTCTCAAGTAAATGGATGGAACTGGAGAACATCATTCTGAGCGAAGTTAGCCAGCTCAGACCAAAAATAGTATGTTCTCCCTCATATGCGGACTTTAGATCTAGGGCAAAGGCAGCAATGCTGTTGGACTTGGGTCATACGCTAAGGTGAGAGCACATACGGGAGGTATGGGGATAGGTGGGAAACCCAAAACTTGAAAGTGTTTGATGTCCCCACTGCAGAGGAACTATACAGAAAGCTTAAAGTGACAGAGGTCAATATGGGAAGGTGATCAGGAACTAGTGAAAAGGTTAGGTAGAGATGAATCAACTTGGGTTCTAATACACATGTGCATGGAAGCAATGCTAGGAATCTCTCTGTATAGCTATCCTTATCTCAGCTAGCAAAATCTCTTTGTTTTTCTTATTATTGCTTATGTTTTCTCTTCAACAAAATTGGAGATAAGGGCAGAACAGGTTCTTCCTACAAGCGAGGGAGGGTGGGGGGAGAGAAAAAGGGTGGAGGGAGAGAAAAAGAGTAGGGGGACAGGGGAGAGAAATGGCCCAAACAATGTATGCACGTATGAATAAGTGAATAAATTAAAAATGACCAATTTAAAAATATTAAGAAAAAGTTCCATTTGCAGCATCATCAAAAGAATAGACTATTTAGGAATAAACTTAAGAAGGCAAAGGACTTGTACATTGAAACTAAAAAATGCTGTTGAAAGAGATTAAGAAGACAAATAACTCAAAAGATATTCTATGATCATGGGTTAAAAGACTTAATATTCTTTTGCCAACCACTTAAATCTAATTGTGATATAACTTTTGAGATCTAAATCTCTAGATTGTGTTTCGTTTTTAGGCCAAGAAAAGCACAGTTGTGGCTATGGATAGAATGTTTGCATTACTCTCAAATTCATATATTGAAGCCTAATCCCCAATGTGATGGCATTTGGAAGTCAGACCTTTCCTAGAAATTAGATTATGACTGTGGAGCCCACGGAAATGACAGCAGTGTCCTTGTAGGAACCAAAAGAGACTAGAACTGTCTCAGTCATGTGAGGATACAAGAAGAAGATGGCCTTCTCCAGACACTGGATCAGTGTGTATTTTGATCTTCTTTTTCCTAAGTTCTGGAACCATGGCAAATAAACATTTTCCATTTAAGACACTTAAAAAAGACTTAATGTTCTTAAGGTATTAAGAACATTTACCACTTATAATAAATTCACAGATTCAATAAAATCACTATCACAATTCTAATTTTTTTTGCAAAAGTAAATTAATCCATCTTAAAATGCATATGGAATTACAAGGGATCCCCAAGTAGCCAAAATAATCTTGAAATAGAACAAAGTTGAAGGTTTCACATTTCCTGATTTCAAAATTTACCACAAAGCATAGTAATCAACACAGTGAGTTGATTACTTTACTGCATACAGACATATAGACTGTTTTTTAACAAAATCAAGAATATTAAAGTAAACCCTCATAGTATCTAGTTAAATGCTTTCAACAAAGATGCTAGCACTAGTCAATAGATAAACAACAGTCTTCTCAATAAATGCTTTGAGAGAACTGGATGTTTACCTGCAAAAGAATGAAGTTTAAACTGTATTCATAAATATATGCAATTAAAATAATAACTTAAAAATAAAAATAAATTGGACCCTTACACCACACATAAAAATTAGTTCAGGTATTTTCATTGGCATGCACCTGTCATCTGAAGCTACTTGAGAAGCTGAGACTGGAAGGATCTCAGCTGAAGTACAAATGGCCAGTAAATACACGAAGAAATGATCAACATCCCTGGCCATAAAGCAAATGCAAATAAAATGACAGTGACATTTCACCTCATTCCAGTCATAATGGCTACCATCAAAAACACAAATACCAATAAATGTTGGTGAGGATGCAGGTAAAAAGGAGCCCTTATACATTGCAGGGAAAAAATAACCCTTTTACATTTTTGGTGGGAACGTAATTTAATGTAACCACTATGGAAGCAGTATGGATGTTCCTCAAAAAAAAAAAACCTAAAAATAGAACTTCCATATGATCTGGTTATACCACTCTTGAGCATATATTGAAGGAGCGTGTGCCAAGTATACAATAGAGACACTTGCATACCCATGTTTATTGCAGCACTATTCACAACAGCCAAGCTATGAAAACAGCCCAGATGCCCAACAACTGATGAATGGATTAAGAAAACATGGTATATATACTCAAAAGAATATTATTCAACCCGAAAGAAGAACAAAATTATGTTTACAGGTAAATGAATGGAACCAGAGATCACCAGGTTAAGCAAAATAAGCCAAGCCAGGTTCAGAAGGACAAAGGTCACCTGTTTTCTTATATATGTATGTATGTATGTGTGTATCTATCTATCTATAGTGTGTACGTCTGTGTATGTGGAGAGACAGAACATGATTTTACATGTATACTTGCATGAAAAACAGAACACTGAAGACTGTTGAAATTGTTATAAGAAGGGAGAAGAGGGGATGAGGGAGAATGATGGAGGGGTAAATCTGATCAAGGTACATTGTAAGCACATGTATAAAGTCACAATGAATTCTCCCCCCGTACAACTAATATATGCTAATAAGAATGTAAAAAAAAGAATTAACCCAAAATGTATCCAAGACCTAATTTAAGAGCTAAACCTACAAAACTCTTACAATGAAACACAGTGGGAAAAGTCTGATGATATTGTATTAAACAATGAGTTTTTTAGATATGGAATTAAGAGATAATTTGAATTACATCAAAATTAAAAACTTTCATATGCAAAAGGACACTATTAACCGAGTGGAAAAACTAACCTATTAAATAAGAGAGGATATTTGCAAATTACATATCTGATCAGTGGTTACTGTACAGAATAAAGAAATCCTACAATTCAATAACAAAATTAAATAAACAACTGGATTTAGGGGCAAAGGGGAAGAGAAATAGGTGAAGGGTATCTGAATTGGAAAGGAAGAAGTAAAATTTTCCTTGTTATTAGCAGGTGACAAGATCTTATATTAAAAATTCCTTGAGATTTCATAAAAAGTTAGAAATAAAAGAATTCAATACCATTTTTTAAAATTTAAATTTATTTTTATTATCATATTGTTGTTGTACTGGGGATACATTGTGACAGATGTTCTTACAATATATCATAGTTAAATTCACCCCCTCCATCATTCTCCTTTATCCTCCTCCCCCATTCATGGAATAGTTTCAATAGGTCTCATTTTTCCAGTTCCATACGTGAGTATGCAATATTTCCACCATATTCACACTCTTACACCCTTTCTTTATCTTACCCCCTCCCACGGGTACCAAACAGGACCTGTTTTACCTTCTTGTCTTCTGTTTTTGAAAAAAGACATTTTTATTTGTTTAAGGTAGCTATAGAGAACATTTTAGTATGACATTTCCATGTATATATGTATTATATCTCAAATTGGTTCATCCCTTCCATTTTTCACCTTTCTACCTTAGTCCTTTTCTTATGTTGATTTTAATGGGTTTAAATATTCTATATTCATTCTTGTATAGAAAGTTCACTAACTATATTCACCTTTTTCACTTCCTTCTTTTATCTTCCCTGTCCCGTAGTGCCTTCCCCTTAATGTGACCTGTTTTTCATCCTTGCCTTTCATTGTTTAGGTGGCTGTTCATTGGTCAGTGGGATTTTTGCCTTAGTATTATACCTATACATGCATTGTGCTTGAGTCAATGTAATCCCCTCCCTTGCACTTCCTTGGTTTCCCCCCATCCTGTGTTGTTTAACAGTTTTCAGTGTGTTGTGTTCTGTCTTGTTCCTACATAATGTATTTCATTATTATTCACTATCTTTCTTTCCTTCTTTTCCTCCTTTCTTGGTCTCTTCTACCAGTCCATCTCTTTTGGGGACATGTTTTCAATACATCTATCTATCTATCTATCTATCTATCTATCTATCTATCTATCTATCTATCTATCTATATTATTGCTTGTACTTGTATTGGGCCTATATTCCACATATGAGAGAAAACGTTCAGGCTTTGGCTTTTCCATTTGTCTGTTAACAGATACCTAGGTTGATTCCAAAACTTGGATATTGTTAATAGTGTCACAATAAGCATAGATATGCAGGTATCTCTTTTTTATGTGAGCTTCCTTTCTTTCAGGTATACACCGGGAATGAAATCATGTCATTTGCAGGAAAATGGATGGGACTGGAGGTTATGAGGTTTAGTGAAATAAGCCAGACAAAGATAAAAATTGCATGTTTTCTTTTATGTGTGCAAACTAAAAAAACAAATGACCTGTAAGTAGAAGATAGACTATTTGGAAAGGGGAGGGTGGAGGCATGTGGAAGGTAAGGGAGCGTAGTAGTTTTGGTGGATATGACCATAGCACAATGTATGCATGTATAAAATGTCACAGGGAAACCCATTAATTTGTAGACTTAATATGATTGAGTAATTTTAATAAAATATATTTGTGCTAGATTTAAAAAGAGAATGTAGAAAATTTTCAGGATTCAAAATCAATATCCAAAAAGAGCTGTATCTTCAAAAACTAAAATAAATAAATATGTGATCTAAAAATATCACTATTGGAAATATATTCAAATTGAAATCACTATGCTGAAGAGATGCCTGCACTCCCATGTTCATTACAGGATTATTCACAATAGCTAAGATATGGAAACAGCCTAAGCCTCCATCAACTGATGAATGGATTTAAAATATGTTACATGTAAAACACATACCAATGGAGATCATTTAGCATTAAAATCAGGAAATTCTGTCATGTGACAACATGGATGAAACTAAAAGATGCTAGGTTAAGTAAAATAAGCCAGGCATCGAGAGACAAATACCATATAATTTCATTTTTATGTAGAATCTGTAAAAGTGAAATTTTTAGCAGATACTGGGGAGTGGGTGGGAGAAAAAAAGTTTACAAGTATGAAGTTACCGGTGTATAGGGGGGATAAGTTCTAGTGTTCTAGGGCACATCACAATGACTGTAGTTAATAATGATGTACCAATGGCCCCCAAATTATGGTGGCTTAATTTATAATTTTTAGCTATATAGTGGTGTAAAATGATAGAAATTCAGTAGAAAGTGTAGTTCAAATTTTGATCTTTTCCCAGGCTTGTGATGATACTCTGTGATGCATTGCAGCAGGAAGACACAGGTTCAAGCTAACCACATTATCTGAGGGTAAATGATCAATAATCTATCATGTTCTGTGTTTCTAACCTATGATGTTTGCTATGTTAGGAGCATTAAATGCATTTTAAGCTTATGATATTTTTATCTTATTATGGGTTTCCCAGACTGTAGTACCATCATAAGTTAAGGATCTGTACTGTATATTTCAAAGTAGTTAAAAGATGATTGCAAATGTTCTTAACACAAATAAATAATAAGTATTTGAAGTAATGGATTTATTGATTAACATGATTTGATCATTGCATGATGTATACATGTATCAAAATATTACATTGTACCAAAAATATATACCTTCATTATTTTTCAATTAAAAACAAAATGAAACTTAAATTAGATAAAATTTTTAAAAATCAGTTGTATTTCTATCCTCTAACAACAAACCTCTATAAAATTAAGAAATCAATCCTATTTACAATAGCACCAAAAAACCCAAAATTCCTGGGAATGCACAGAATGGGAGAAAATCTTTGCCAGCTATATATCTGACAAGGGATTAATAATCAAAATATACAGGGAGCTCAAAATGTAAGCGCTCAAAGAATCAGTGACCCAATGAAGAAAAGGGCAAAGAAACTGAGCAGAAATTTTTCAAAGGAAGGGGTACAAAAAGTCAGTAAATATATGACCATAAGAGAAATGCAAATCAAAACCATATTGAGACTCCTGGTGAAATGGCTATCATCAGGAACACAAACAACAACAAATATTGGAGAGGATGTGGAGAAAAAAGAACCCCATATACTGTTGGTGGGAATGTAAATTGATGCTACTGCTATGGAAATCAATATGAAAGTCTCTCAAAAAACTAAAAATAGACTATCATATAATCCAGAGATACCACTCCTGGGCATATATCTGAAGGAATGTGTTCCAGGATACAATAGAGCAACTTGCACACCCATGTTTATTGCAGCACTGTTTATGATAGCCAAGCTTTGGAAACAGCCCAGATGCCCCAGAACTGATGAATGGATTAAGAAAATGTGGCATGTATACACAATGGAGTTTTATTCAGCAATAAAGAAGAATGAAATTATGTTGTTTGCAGGTAAATGGATGGAACTAGAGAACATCACATTAACTGAAGTAAGCCAGGCTCAAAAAGTCAAAGGTTTTCTCTCATATGTGGAAGCTAGACCTAAAAGTTAAATGTAGTCATAAATATATACATGAACAAGAGAACAAGATTGTATTAGTGGGCCTTTTGGAGGGGACTATAGGAGGAAGGAGGGAGAAGGAAAGAAAATGTTAGAGTATTAACATGCCCCATCTATATATGAATATAATATAATGTGATATAATGCACTATAATCTGTTGAATAATAGGAGAGCATGGTGATAGAAAACAAGTAAGTAATGGGGGGAGTACTCTGATTGAAGCATGATATATACATGTCTAAAATGCCAAGGCAAAATCCCTTTTGACTATCAATATATGCTTTTTAGAAAATGAAGGACAAGAGCATAAAATAGGTCTTTTCTAGGGGTAGGTACCAGTGGGAGGGAGTGGGCAAGGAATGGGTGAATGAGGGTGAATATGGTGGATGTATTTTGCATTTATATATGAAAATGGAAGAATGAAACCTGTTGAAATTGTTCTAAGAAGGCAGGAAGGTGAAGAGGGGGAGGAGGGAGAACGATGGAGGGGTAAATCTAACTAAGATATATTGTAAACACATATGTAAATATCACAATGTATTACCCTATACAACTATTATATGCTAATCCATAAATAAATAAATAAATGCTGAATGGGTAACAAAAAGACAACTATAACCAGAAAATAAAATATGCAATTTTATAAACTATTTTAAGAAAGAAAATGTTACATATATATACACAATGGTATGCTATTCAGTCATAAAGAAAAATGAAATTATGTCATTTACAGGTAAATGTCAGCATGTTAAGTAAAGTAAACCAGGTTCAGAAAGACAAAGGTGAATTCAAGTGTGATATATTTAACATATTGTAAGAATATTTGTAAATGCCACAATGTACCCCCACCCAGCACAATTAAAAAAGGAATAAATAAATTTTAAAAAGACAAAGATCACATGTTTTCTTTCATATGTGGAAGATAGATCCAAAAGATAAACATATACATAAATATAAGCATGAATCTATCTGTCATCTATCTATCTATCTATCTATCTATCTATCTATCTATCATCTATCTATCTATCTTTATCATCATCATCATCTATCTATCTACATCATGTTTCCAATAGTAGGACTGTTCAAGGAGACCGGGGGACAGCTGCTGTTACCAGTTATTTGCCATTTGGATAGGTTAAAAGTGGAACCTTATTGTGATTTTGATATTTGCTTGCCTAATTACCAGTAAGGTTGAGCATCTTTCCATATTGTATATTGCGTGTTTGTTCTTTTGTAAATTATTCTTTGTCTATTGGCCTTTGTCTATTTTTATATAAGTTATTATATTTTTCTTGTTTATTTGTAATTTGTAATGTGTTCTGAATATCAATTTTTGCAATTATATGTTTGCAGATAAAAAAAAGGAGACCAGGGGGAGGAAGGAGAGGAAAAGAGAATGATAGAGGTGAATAATATTGAAATATGTCACATCTGTGTAGGAAGAATGCACAAAAAATGCACTAAAAGCTATTGAACAATACAGGTACAGAGAAAAGGGTAAGGAGGAGTAATAGAGAGTGTTAGACTGATTAAAGTATAATATATTCACAGGTAAAGTAATAAGGCAAAATCCTTTTGAACAATGAACATACACTTAAACAATGAAGGACAGGAATTTAAAACAAGTCATTTTAGGGGAAGGGTACTAGTAGGAGAGAGAGAGTGAATGGAGAGAATAAATTTGGTCCATGTACTTTATATATGTGTATGAAGATAGAATATTGAAACCTATTCAAAACATTTTAATAAGGATAGGGAGATGAGGGGGAATGATAAAAACATATGGTGCATTTTTTTAATTCCTAAGAATAAACTTAACTAAGGAAGTGAAAGGATTGTATACTGAAAATTGCAATGGTAATGAAGGAAATAAATAACACACCAACAATTGGACAGACATCATGTGTTCATGGATTGAATACTTGATATTGTTAAAGTGTCTATACTCCCCAAATCTTTCTATGGATTCAGTGCATTTCCTGTCAAAATACAACTGGCATTTTTTAAGGAAATGGGAAAAATCTAAAATTCATATAGAACTACAAAAAACCCCATTGATAACAAAATTGTGACTAAGAAAAAAGAAAAAAAAACAGAGTTAACACTTCTTGACTTCAAAATATATTGCAAAGTTACAGCAATCAAAATAGTATGTTAATTGCAAAGTAGCTAACATATACCAATGGAACACCAATGAATTGAGAGGGAAGAAATAAACCCATGGATATTAGATCTGCTGATCTTGCACACAAAGGTGCTAAGAATACACAATGGGGAAAGGACAGTCTCTTCAAAAAATGATGTTTTCATAAGAATGAAATTAAACAATTATGTAACATCATACACAATAACCAACTTGCAATTGATTAAAGCATCAAACTAAAGAGCTCTTGCACAGCAAAAGAAACAGTCACCATACTCAAGAGACAGTCCACAGAATCTCATCCGATAAGGGACTAATGTCCAGAATTTACAGGGAACTCAAAAAACTCAGCCCCCAATAAAATGGGCATATGAATTAAACAGGGAATTCTCAAAGGAAGGAAGAGGTACAAATGGCCAGTAAATACATGAAGAAGTGTTTATCTTCCCTGGTTATGAAAGAGATGCCTCATCAACAATAAATGGTGGAGAGGATATGGCAAAACAAGAACCCTTATACATTGCTGATGGGAATGCAAATTAGTATAACCACTATGGGAAGCATATGGAGAGTCCTCAAAAAACTAGAGATAGAATTGCCATATGATCCAGTGACACTGCTCCTGGGAATCTACCTAAAAGATCGTAAGACAGGATACAGTAGAGATACCTGTACACTGATGTTCATCATGGCATAATTCACAATACCCAAGCTTTGAAAACAACTCAAGTGCCCTACAACTGATGAATGGATCAAGAAATTGTAGTATATATATATACACACAGTGGAGTATTACTCAACCATAAGGAATAATGACATGTGGTTTGATGGTAAATGGATGCAATTGGAGGACATCATGTTAAGTGAAGTAAGCCAGGATCAGAAACACATGAACCTGTTTTCTCTCATATGTGAATAAACATATGCACAAAACACAAAGATAAACATATACATGAAAATAAGCATGATCATACACAAACTCAGACGTAGAACATGTTTGTAACAGTGGAACTACTCTATGGAACTCGGGGAAAGAGGAAAGGAAAAGAAAATGATAGAGCATCAATAATGTTGCATGACATAAGAAGTGAAGGTAGAGGATATAAGGATGTGTATTGAAAATGGTGGGTCACAATAGCCAAGTTATGGAAATAGCCAAGATGCCCCAGTACTGACAAATGGATTAAGAAATTGTGGTATTTATACATAATGGAATTTTATGCAGCCATGAAGAAGAATGAAATGTTATCATTTGCAGGTAAATGGATGGAACTGGAGAATATCATTCTGAGTGAGGTTAGCCTGGCCCAAAAGACCAAAAATCATATGTTCTCCCTCATATGCGGACATTAGATCAAGGGCAAATACAACAAGGGGATTGGACTTTGATCACATGATAAAGCGAGAGCACACAAGGGAGGTATGAGGATAGGTAAGATACCTCAAAAACTAGATAGCATTTGTTGCCCTCAACGCAGAGAAACTAAAGCAGATACTGAGGCCAATAGGAGAAGGGGACCAGGAACTAGAGAAAAGTTTAGTTTGAGAAGAATTAACTTAGAAGGCAACACATGTGTACAGGACAGCAATGTAAATCAACTCCCTGTATAGCTATCCTTATCTCAACTAGCAAAAACCCTTGTTCCTTCCTATTACTGCTTATACTCTCTCTTCAACAAAACTAAAGATAAGGGCAAAATAGTTTCTGCCTGGTAGCTAGGGGTAAGGGTAAGTAAGGGAGGGAGCAGGGGGTAAGGAAGGGGGCGGGGGGAAGGGGGAAGAAATGACCCAAACATTGTATGCACATATGAATATAATAAAAAAAGAAAATGGTGGGTGGGAGGTAATGGGGTAAGGGAGCATAATGGAAGGGGTTGAATGGACCAAAGTGAAGTATACCCACAGTGGGCATACATTGAGACACCCCTTTGGACATCAGCTTAAATATTAATGATGAAAACCAGTACTGTAAAATAGGTACAGTGTGTGTGTGTGTGTGTGTGTGTGTGTGTGTGTTACTAGTGAGAGGGTAGAGGGTGAAGGAAGGAGATTAAGGTGACTATATAGGGTAAATGGACTTCATATACCTATATAAAACAGAACTAATAAACTTCTTGCAAATGTTTTAAGTAGGGTGGGGAGGGGGGTTGAGGGGCAGAAACAATGGGGGCAATGTAAATGTACAATATAGTCTAATCAGAGTTGTCACTATAAATCCCCCTTGTATATTGAATATATCCTATTAATTTTTAAAAAATTTCCCAGTTAATTCAATATAAAAAATACTTAGATGTAAGACCTAAAACTATAAAACTTCTATCAGAAAACAAGCGAAAAATTTCGTGACATTGGTCTTGATAATAGTTTGATGGATATGACACAGGCAGCAAAACGAAAAATAGAGAAGTAGGACTCTATCAAACTAAAGAGCTTTTGCAAAGCAAAGGAAACAGTTAACAGAATAAGATAACCTATGGGATGTGAGAAAGTATTTGCAAACCTTTTATCTGATAAGTGATTAATATCTAAAATATGTCAACAATTTCTACAATTCAATAGGAAGAAAGAAATGAACTTATTAAAAATTGAGCTAAGGACTTGCATAGATACTTCTCCAAAGGAGAAGCACAAATGGCCATCTGGTATACACAAATCCTCAATGTCATCAATCATCAGGGAAATGGAAATCAAAACTACAATGATATATCACCCTAAGCCAATTAGAATAGTTAATAAAAAAATACAAGTGTTGGTGAGGGTGTGGAGAAATTGGAAACCTTGCACACTATTAGTGGGAATGCAAAATGACATAGGTACTGGAGAAAATATTATGGATATTCAAAATACAATTAAAACTATTATATGAGTTCCAGCAATCTCATTTCTACATATTTATCCAAAGGATAAGATTGGGATCTTGAAGAGATATAAACACATCTGTGTTCATGGCAACATTATTCACAATAGCCAAGATGTGGTGACAAACTAAATTTCCCTCAACACATGAATGGATAAGGAAAATATGACATATACATACAATGGAAAATGAATTTGCTATATAAAAGGAAAAATTTAAATACGTGAGAATATGGATGAATGCTGAGAACATTATGCTAAGTGGAATAATCTATTCACAGAATATCAAATACTGCATGATCTAACTTATATGAAGTACCTAAAAATCATTAAATTCATAGCATCAGAGTGGAATGGTGGTTACTGGGTGCTGGAGAATTACTAACAATAGGCCCAAGTTTAAGTCAAGCAAGAGGAATGAGCTGTAGAGATTACTGTACAACATTGTACCTGTAGTCAACAATAATGTATTGTACACACTTTGAAAATGTGAGAGCGACACAGCTCATGTTAATTGTTCTTAGACTATTACAAAATCAGTCTGATTATAAGAAAAAGCAAAAGGTAGGATAAAGGACTAAAATAGACATCTATCTAAAGAAGATATACAAATGGCCAATATGCATATGAAGAATAGTTCAGCATCAGCAATCACTAGGGAAATACAAATCAGAACCACAATATATACTACTCTCTCTATGATGATAGCTATTATCTTTAGAAAAGAAAGAGAAAACCAAGTGTATTACAATAAAATAGAGAAACTGGAGCCCTTGTAAACTGTTGCTGAGAATGTGAAATGATGCAGCCACTATGAAAAACAATATGATTGCTCATCACAAATTTTTAAATGGAATTACTATATAATACTGAAACTCCACTTCCTTTTATATAGTTTGCAATATTAAAGCAGAAACATGAAGAAATATGTGCACAGCCATGGCCACAGGAATATTATTTACAATATTCCAAAGTGGGAAACAACTCAAGTACACATTGAGAGGTGGATGAATCATCAAAATCTGAAATATATATATATATGTATATATAATACAATGTATTTGTTGATGTGTGTACAGTGAATATTATCCATCCTTCAAAGGAATGAAATTCTGATACATGTTACAGTATCTGTGAACTTAAAGATACTATACTAAGTGAAATAAGCCAGATTTAAAAGAAAAATTTTATTATCCTATTACATGCTTGTATTCAAATTTATAGAGATAAAAGTATACTCATTACCAAATCCTAAGGGCGTAGAAAATAGGGAGTGTGATGGTACAGAATTTCATTCTGTAGAGATGATTAATGGTATTGGTGGTCTAAGAATGTGAATATACTTAATGTAACTAACCCATATATGTAAAAATCCTAAATATCTACAAGTCTGTTATTTGTATGTAGTTTAATTCTCTTCTATGTATTCTTCCCTTTTTAGATGATGTGGTATACAAATGTTGATTATATATACTTGATTTATGGTTCTGTTGAGTTCAACCATGTCTGCTGATTTTCTGCTTCCTGGATATTTCTATTTCTGATAGAGTGATGTTGATGTCTCCTACTATAATAGTAGATTGATTTATTTCTCCTTACAGTTCCATCAGTCTTTACCTCATGTATCTTGTCACTCTGCAATTTAGTGCATGCACATTAAGGATTGTCATATCTTGTTAGATAATTGACCCCTTTATCATTATGTGATACCCTTTTATTCCTTTAACTTTCCTTGCTTCAATCTGCTCTTCCCAAAATTAATATAGTTATTTCTTCTTTCTTTTGATCAGTGGTAGCATAGTATATATTTTTTCATGCCTTTTAATTCACATGAGTTATTATTTTTAAAGTGGGCTTCTTATAGACAAAATATAGTTAGATCTTGCCTTTTGATTCACTCTGATAACCTTTGTCTTTTAATTGATACGTGTGGGCCATTGTCATTTTTTGTTTTCATGTCAGCCTTTTAAAGAATTTATTTTAGTTAATACATAAAAACATAAAAATTTTACATATTAGGGTACCATGTAGTGCATGTATGTATTGTGCAAACATATTTAGCTTAGGTTAAACATATTTAGCTTCTCAAATGTCTGTTATTTCCTTATGGTGAAAGTTTTCTAAATCTTTCTATCTTTTTGAAGTATGAAATACATTATTTTTATCTAGAGTTACCCTACTTTGCAATAGCACACTAGAACTTCTGTGGGGCCAATTTTGTAGATTTCACATATCAGTGAGATAATGTGGTACTTGTTTTTCTGTGTCTAGCGTATTTCATTTAACATAATGATCTTTAGTTCCATCCATGCTGTTGCAAATAACAGAATTTCATTTTTTATTTGGCCAAATAATATTTTGCAGTGTATATGTACCACATTTCTTTATACATTCATCATTTAATGGACATCTAGGTTGCTTTAGACAATTTGTAATTTAATGTGGTTGATGGTATTGCATTGCTTAGGGTTCTCTAGAGGAACAGAATATGATATACAATATACAATGTAATATGATATGACATTTAACTTAAAAAGGGATTTATTGTTGAATTGGCTTGCATGATGAAGGTTAAGAAGCCCAAAACCAGCCATCTGTATATTGGAGAGCCAGAGAACCCATTACCTATTCAGTCCAAGAAGCTGGAAACTTAAGAAAAAGGGGAATCTGTGATTCAGTCCCAGTTTGAGTCTGAAGGCCTAGAAGCTCCCTGGAGATTCTGTGGTGTGAGTTCATGCTGAAAGGCTGAAGAAGCTGAAGTCTGATGTCCACAGGAAATGACAGCAGCAATAGATCCTCTCACTCAGGAAGAATGAAACTTGCATGCTCTGACTGACTTTTTCTTCTTCCACTTTTATTCCATTTGGGCTGTCAGGCTGATGAATGGTGCTACCCACATTCCGGGCAGGTCTTTCCCCCTTAGTTATTATCCCACATGTCAATCCTTTCTGGAATTATCTTCACTAACACACTCAGAGGTGTACTTTACTAGTGCTAGTCATCTCTCAATCCAGTCAAGTTGGCAATCAACATTATATGGTTGAGTTAATGTTTACCATATTTTTTTTTGCTATTTTCCATTAATTGCCCTTATTATTTGTTCCAACTTTTGTTTTCCACTTTTTTTGACTTCTGTGGTTTTTTTACTTGATCCTTTATATGACTCAAATTTCTCCCCTTTCTAGGTATAACAATTGTATGTACTGCCCTATAGTCTGAAATATCACATACATAAACAACTTACCCAAGTCTTCTTCAAATAACACTATCCTGTTATTCCTACTCCTGTTCCTTGTGTCATTGCTTTTATTTCATTTGTCTACAAACATACATAAGTGTACATATGTGTATATGTATATAGCATGTACATATAAATACATATATGTTTGTGCATATAACATAATAAAAATACATGTATATCAAAAACATTGTTATGATTTTGAATTGTTATATGTTAGATAAATTAAGATTAAGAAAAAAGTTTTTATTTTACCTCATCTATTCCTTCCTTGATGCTCTTTCTTTCTTTTTGTAGATCTGAGTGTCTATCCTTTATAGCATTCTTAATGTGTGAGAAACATCGTTTCACATTTTTTGTAAGGCAGATTTACTGGTAACAAATTACCTCAATGTTTGTTTGCTTGAGAAAGTCAAACAGGTTTCTTCTGTACTTTTAAAAGATGACTTCACAAACTCCATAATTTTATTGGTATTATTTTCTCCCAGCACTTTGAGTATTTTGCTTCATTCCCATTACTTGGTATCTGAGGAGAAGGTGGGTGAAATTTTTTGCTCTTCCGTAAGTACATTTTTCCTTTTGTCTTCTTTTAATTTTTTAATCTTTGATTGCTTCCAGCTTTAATATAATAAATCTAGGTGCAATTTTGTGGCATTTATTTTGTTTGTTGTTTTCTGAAATTCCTGAATTTGTGATTTGGTGCCTGATAAAAATTTGGGTGGAAATCTCAGGTATTGCTACTTCAAATATTGCTTTTTTCCCCATTTCCTGCTATCACCATTACATATATCTCATACAGCATATATTTTCACACAATTCTTTCTCAGTCTTTTTTCCTTTGCTTTTTTGTTTTCATAAGTTTCTATTAACATATCCTCAAACTCATAGAATACATTCTTCAGCTATTTCTGGGCTACAAATGAATCTATCAAAGACATTCTTCATTTTTCTTGCAGTGTTTTTCATCTCTAGCACTTATTTTTAACTCTTTCTTAGAATTGCTATGTCTGTGCATACATTGTCCACATGTTCTTACATATTGCCTACTTTTAGAACCCTTAGCATACTAGTTGTTTTAAATCTTTTATCTGATGATTATTTCTGTGTCTTCAAATTGATATGTTTGCCTTTTATTATATGTTGTAATCTTGATGAAAGTTGAATATGATGTTCTGGGTAAAGGGACCTCCACTAAATTAGCCTTCAACTTGTGGTATGGTATGTGTGAAGGGAGTCATTCTATGCCTTTGATTAGATTTTCGTCTTTTTATGAGTCTGTGCCTCTGAGCTCTTAAGTTCACCAGAACTTCTCAGACATTCTTTCACTTAGGGGGAACAGAATGTCTAGACTGTGCTGGAATTGGATGTATCTCTTCCCCACTGTGGAAATCGAGAGTGGACTGGAGTTCTGTAGTAAGTCAGGCTCTGATAAAAACAAAACAAAACAAAACAAAACAACAGTTTAGCCTCTGGTAGAATATTTTTCCTTGGGCACAGACCTTGTGAAGAAGAGATGCTCTGGCATATTTCAATGGTTACTTTTCCCCTTCCTCTGCTGAAAAACTGAGGGGATTTTTTCTCTGATGTCCATTGTGAACTCCTGATGGTAAATCTCAAAAAAGTGTGATAGGCTGCATGTAATTGGATCCACATGGAATTTTTAACTCCCAGACTTGTCCACAATGAGCCTCCAACAGTTTTTGAAGTACAGGTCATGTATTCCTACTCCAGCATGGTTCCTGTGGAGGTTTTTACTCATTGCTTTTCCTTTAATAAGTTGTGTGGCTCCCTGTATTCACCTGTCTCTCCAATTTGGGGACAGAGATTTCTTTTGTGATCTTACTTTTCTGAAGCATGTAAGAAGAATTGTTGGTTTTTCAGTTTGCTTAGCTTTTTACTTGTTAGGATGATGTAATAACTTCTAAGCTCCTTATATGCTTGGTTGGAGATCAAGAATCTTATTATTTGTTTTGTTTATTTGATATTATTTTGCCCAAGAAAGTTGTCTATGTTTGATGAATATTCTATATGTACCTAAAAAGAATATGTACTCTGCTGTTGCTATGTAGAATGAATGTCAATCACATAGAGTTGCTTGATAGTGTTGTTGAAGTTTACTTATTTTCTTTGAGACTTCCTATTTAACACATGGGTTATTTGGACATGGGAGATACATCTTTTCTTTCTAATTCAAAATAGGGTTTTTATTTCAATTAAATTAATATGCATTTCTCATGTTCCAGGATATCAAAAGATGAGAAAGACACACTCTATACTATAACAATAAAGGGATGAGATATGACAAGAATGAAAATAACCAGAATATGAAGCAGAATAGGAAAAGAAGTGCAAGTGTGGTTTAGAAGAGCATGTTAAATAATGTTTGTAAAAAACACTTTATAAATAAATTGTAAAGCACAGTGCAGAAGGCATTATTGTTATTTGGTTAAATAGAATTAAGAAATTATTCATGCAGCCAGGAGTGGCAGTGTACTTTAATCCCAGCACTTAGAAGGCTAAGACAGGAAGATCGCTAGTTTGAGGCCAGCCTGGGTTACATAGAGAAAGCCTATCTTTTATCTAAAAAGGGAAGGAAATTATTCATAATAGAAGTAGAAGTAGTATTTGAGAGCAAAGGAAAGACAAATTAGAATCTTGATTAGAAATGCATTATAAACAGAAAGGAGTATATACAAAGACATACAGGCAGAAAATCATGATGTGTATGGGGTAACTGTAAATAGGACAATGGTTTAGCAATTATAGTCTTTGGAAAAATTTGGCAGAGGTGGGTAGGATGAATTTAAAAGAGGAAAAATAAGACAGGGCACTATTATGTTGAATCATGTGAAATTGTAGATATTCAAGTGCTTAACCCTTTGATATAGGAATTCTTGTTGTTTGACCACGGGAAACCTAAATACAGACAGGTAAGTTGACTTTCCCAGGTTATACAGTAGGGTAACCTAGCACATCATGTTGTCTCACTTCCATAACATTAACTTATAATGGTTTATTAAAAAATTGTTTCCTTGATAGAAGCATGGTTATGTTGTGTTTACCTAATTGCAAGACCCGACCTTCTCCATATTAGATACTGTAAACTTCTCTTCGCTGATTTAGAACATTTTTAAAGTCAATGGACCATTCATTTTGGTTTTGTCTCTTATCAATAAGGCACTTGGAGATTTCGGAGATCCTATAATTTGGCCACTATTAGAAAGGAAGACCAAAGGGCCATCCCTAGCATAAATTCAAGGAATTCAGTCCCAATGGATTCCAACTAACCATTCCAATTTTAGTTATAAAATTGGATTGTAAGTGTTTTTTGTTTCCTTATTCTTACATTTACCATGAGGAAAAGGGTTCATGTTAAATTGCTGCCTGTAAACCTTTCTTCCTGCAAGAAGGACACCTTTTTGAATTAGTCCTTTGCTAAACTGTTTTAGTCCTCAGAATTGTGGTCCAGTGGTTCTTAAACTTTTTGCTCTTAGGATTCTTTTATTACAAAACATTACTATAGGCATTAGAAATATTTTGTTATATTGATATTTACCTTATTATAAATTAAAATAACAATAACAAATAATTATGCTACTTTAAATTATACATATGCATAAAGAATAATTATTTACAAAAATACTGAGAAGCCTGGCCTTGTTTTATATTCTAGAAATTGCTACACTGAGTAGTCAGGATTAAAAGTGTGGCAACTCCTAGAATCTCCCTAGTTTACAATTGAGAAATCTGAGTCTTCATGATAATTGATGAAAGACTGAGGATTAAAGTATAATCCTCTGATCCATGACACTCAAATGTCTATTTATACAGGTTCTCTTGCAAGCAAAATTGTTTGTAAAGTAAATTCCTGTTCAGTAAATTCTGCAAGCCTGTCTCCAAAATTATAACTTTCTTGCAACTTTATCAAGGTTATTTACAGTGCAACTGGCTTTTTGTTTCTGCAAATATGTAACGATTTGATTTGTAACTACTGCTATGATGCATGCTAAAGTGCCTGAAGTTTTAGACAAATTACCACATAGTGAAAAAGACAAGTGGAATATTAATATTGTTATGAAAATACTTTGGCCCCTAGGACCTCCTGAATATATCTCGTGTTCCCCCAATGGTTCACAAACCACACTTTGAGAATCTTTGATTGATTAACCTAATGACATGCATTTTTACGACATTCCACAAGATGGTGCTATTATAATGTGCATCAGAAATTAAATGTTGGATCAAAATTGAAAGATTTAAAATATTTGGTCAGTTCCAGAAACTAAGGTGGTCAAAATATTCCTTTAGTTTTCCCCTAAGAAAGGAAGGAGGAGAGTTTAACAAAATTTCCTTGATGAACTCTTGGAACACCAAGTCCATCTTCTTATCTGAGCCTTCACTTCTGCATCAGTATTCAGGAAGCCTTTGCTTTACCAACTGTCATCATCCACAGAAACCTCATGTAAATTTGGAGGGTGGCAGTTTGCAGTCGTGGAGGCCAAGGTTCTTGAAACTATCATTCAGTGATTTTTCATCAAGAAAATTTCACCTTCTTCAGAATAGTGCGGCCTCTTTTGTTTATGCAAACCATGCACTCTGGAACTCCATGCATTCTTGGAGATATAATCCTTCAATCTCGTGGTTCTTAACTTTTATTTCTTGAATTAGACGAAATCTGTGGACCATCTTTCCAGAAAAATGTGCACGCAATGTATGTAAAATTTTGCATATACTTTTGGGGCTCAGATATCCCTGAAACCCTGAGTTGGATTAAGAACCTCTGCTTTAGTGGGAGAAACTACAGTGAAGTATGGCATAATAATGTTTTTGTTAACAGCAAATTACATTTAGGTGGTCACCTAAGAACCTATTGACTACTGATATTGTGGCTGTCTTAGCTTGTCTGATGATGTTTACACAATGATGAAATCAGCTAACAACACATTTCCCAGAATGTATTGTCCCTGTTAGACATTAAGTGAGACAAACTCCATCTATATCCTTCAGCTTAGGTGACACAGCACAGCATTTTTGGAAAAAAAAGATATCTGGAGTCTACATCTTTCTACTATTATTTCTATTATGAACTCTGTGTGCTGTGAAATAATACTTTTATCCTTTAAAAATCTTATGCTTCTCATTGGTAGACATAAAAATCTCATGCTCCCATTAGAATTTTGATATGGCTCTTTGCCAAAAGAGACATTTCTTTCTATCTTAAGAATCATGTCCTGCTGCACACTGGTGGCTCACGTTAAGAATCATGTCCTGCTGCACACTGGTGGCTCACGCCTGTAACCCTAGCTACTTGGGAAGTAGAGATCAGGAGGATCACGGTTCGAGGCCAGCTCCAGGCAAATAATTAGAGTGCCTGCCTAGCAAGTATGAGGCTGTTAGTTCAAACCACAATATCACACATACATACACACACACACATACACACACGAAAGAAGAATTGTGTCCTGTCTTTTTCATATTCCCCACTAAGCAAGATTTTTTTTGGCAGTACTTGGGTTTGAACTCAAGGCCTAGTTCTTGTTATGCAAATGCTCTACCACTTGGGTCACACCCCTTCCTCTTTAGCTTGTTTTTCAGACAGGATCTCATGCTTTTTGCCTTGGCCTGGTCTCAGACCACAGTCCTGTTACCTCCCCCTCCCCACCTAGCTGGAATGACAGGTGTGTGCCATCATGCCTTGCTTGCTTGTTGAGATAGGGTCTCCCTAACTTTTGCCCAGATTGGCCTCAAACCACAGAATTAAAAATTTTATCTGCTGTCAAATTGGTTCTTCAACATGCTGGGTGATCTTAAGCTCTCACATTCTGTGATTAGATATTGATAATAAAAAGTCAGGCACGGGGGACTTGGGATGAAGAAAGGCTCTGAGGTTGAGAGTGGGTCAGTTACAGGAGAGGGAGAAAAACCTGGGACAGACCTTAGCCAAAAATATGTGGTGAGGTGGCATCAGATGTGACAGTTGAGGCCTGGGGATGCTGGTGGTCTAGGGAGGACTAGCAGAAAACCCAAAACTTTCTTGCTTTGCAACATTGTTCTGCCCTAAAATAACGCTACTGTTCAGGCCCTTGCAACGTCTCACTGGTCCTCTTACTTTTGCCTGCCCTCCCCAACTGTTTCTCAGTTCTGTAATTCCTTTTGTACATGACCTCAACTTTCAGTTTTCTAAACTGAAATTTCATTCATATTAATCATCCTCATTTAAAAATATTGGCCAGCTTCTACTTGGTATATTTTCTCCACCTTGCAAGGCTATACACACTCAGAGCACCCCTAATTCAAGGCAGAAAGAGATAGGAAGGGAAGCCTCTACTCAGCCCTGAGAATCTCAAAGAAAAGATAGGAACACTCAAGAGGTGCTAAGAGGTGACTGGGTTCCAATGAGGGGAAAAAACCAACTACTGGCTTCTTATTGCTCACAGAGTAAAATACAAACTTTTTTTCCTATTGGTTGTAGTAGGGTTTGAACTCAGGTCCTCACACTTGCTAGGCAGGTGCTCTATCACTTGAGCTACACCACCAGTCCTTATTGCTTTAGTTATTTTTCAAATAGGATCCTCCTTTTATGCCTGGGCCAGCCTCAAACTATAATCCTCTTACTTATACTTCCTACATAAGTAGGATGACAGGAGTGTACTACCACATCCAGCTTTTTATTGTTAGAGATGGGGAGATCTCACTTTTTGCTTAGGCTGGCCTCAAACCTCAATCCTTCTGATCTCTGCTTCCCAAGTAGCTAAGATTAGAGGCATGGGCCACCACACCTGGCTTAAATTACTAATTCTTGCATTCAATATCCCTTATGATCTGTCTTTAACTAGTTTCTAAGACTTACTCCCTTATTTCTTCCAGGTACTTGATGAATATATCACACTGGATTCAATTTTCTACCAACATATAATGCCTGTGTTGAGGTTAGTGGGAAGTCCTACCCATGCACTTTGTGGCCCATTTCAAATGACCTTCTGTCTCTACCCTTCTCAGCATCTTTGGAGTGCTCTGCTTGTCCTTTTTATAGACACATCCCACATTTTGACTTGTACATTTTTCTTTAGAACTCTCTTTCTTAGGAATAAATTCTTGAAGGGTAGTGACTCCATTTAATCTTTATCTACTCCTTGTACTTGACCCCCATAACTGTATCTATTATGGTGCTGTGTACATTGTGACTCAGTAAATAGTTGTTGAAACAATATTAATGACTTACAATTCTGTGTTCTCCAAATCTAGTTCTTCCTTGTTACACGTACTATGTTGAAAAAAGGAATTTGAGCTATAAGACTTTTAGAGAATAATTATCTGGAAGTGTGCTTGGATTAATTAAATTAAATTAAAAAATTAATCCCCAGGTTTAGCCTGATTTTCATCCAAATTCAATCTTTCAAATCCTTTACTGGAGGAATTTAACAGAAGAGAAGGAAACCAACTGTAACTGACTGCTGAGTTACAGAAATGTCCATTGGGATTAGAATGAGGACAATATCCATAATGATGTATATTCAGATGTTTTACATCATGTCCCTTTAATTCTTCCTACCCCAGGTTTCTAGGACCTCCACAAAGCAAACTTGCTTATTTCAAGATGACAGAGATCCAGGGGTCTTGCCCATGCTACACCTTACCACTTCAGTATCCCAAGAGAAATGATACTATACATTATTCCTAAACTTCTATTCCAGAGAAGGCTAAACAGCTTTTTCTTGGGAATAACTTATAACATTTTCTAAAATAGAAACAGATGAAAATTGAATCTGCTGCCAGCATGGACACCATTATCTACTTAATTCAGAATCCTGTTGTATGTCAAGAAAATCATAAGAATTTCAGTAAGAAGAGTCAACTGTGTGGAATTACGACTTGCCTTTTTCCACTCTGCTGCCATCTCTAAAGCAACCTTGAAAACCAAAAGCTCTGAACTATGGTCAAAACTAGCAGCCTACACAGCTACTAGAAGTGGAAGAATGGGCATAGTGCTCCTTCAAAGCTTCATTTCCAGAGAATTGTCATTGTTTAACCTATCAGGTAGTTTGCTAGATGAAACTGTCTCCTTAGAAGTCTTGCTTATTTGACTTGACTAGGGGTTAATTTTATGGGAAAAAGTTTTTTTTTTCTCAGGGGCATGTACTGAAAGTATTTACAGACAATGGCTTAACATTTCAGGTACTGGAGGTGGTGGATGACAGAGGAGACAAGCAATAGATGACCCAAAAATCCTAAGGAAAAGCTGAAGAATGAGATATTCATAGGAATTTTTAAAAAACTCTGCTGTATTCTGGAGAATCTAAGAGTCCAGATGCATGCATTGGGTATCTGTATGACCAGGATGATGTGCATGCACAGAAAAGACCCGAGAAGACCCTAACTTCTTAACACTTATGGCTTACCTTGAGGTTCTGTGCAAACAGGAAATGAAGAAAGTGTGTCTCAACATGCACACACATAAACACACACACACACACAAACACAGCTCCTTAAAAAGATTAGGAAATATTAATTCCAGATGTTTGAAGAAATCTCTGTCCAATCATGAGCTCATCATTAAACGAATTGAACAGAGACTTCAGTGACTGTATAAGACGTAGAATATAAACTTTACAAAATTAGTTTAAAAACACAGTAAACAAGCAAATAGCAATAATCCCCATAGATGAGGCACAATCTGACTTACAGAGCTCACATGTTATTTAAAATGTTCAGTGTCCCAGATAAAAATATGACACATAGAAAGAAACAACAAAGTGTGGCTTATACCCAGAAAAAAGAGAGAAATTATCTCTGAAAAACTACAGTGGTTGGACTGTCATGACAATGATTTTATTTTAATTAATATATGAATTATACATATTAATGTATTAATGGAGTTCCGTGTGATATTCCAACACATGTGTACACAGGCACTGACAAAATCAGGATAGTTAACTGTTCCCTCTTATTATTATTCTACGTTTGGAAACTTTGAATTTCTCTCTTCTAGGTATTCATAAAATATACAATAAGTTATTTCAACTACAGTCATCCTTCTGTGCTGCAGAGCTCTAGATCTTATTCCTTTTACTTAACTGTGCATTGGTACCCATTATCCAACATCCCTTTATCTATCTTCCCATCACTCCTTCCCAACTTCTAGCAATTACTATGCTATATTCGGGTGATTTTTTTCTCTTAACTTCCACCTATGAGAATGGTACTTGTTTTTCTGTATCTGGTTTATTTTACTTAAGATGTTGTCCTCCTCCAGTTCCTTCCATTTTGATGAAATCACAGAATTTCATTCTCCTTTCTAGCTGAATTATATATATATATATATATATATATATATATATATATATATATATATATATATCACATATCCTCCATCCATTGATAAGCATCTAGGTTGATTCCATGTCTTAGATATTCAGAATAGTGCTGCAGTGAACATGAGCATGCAGATATCACTTTGGTATGCTGGCTTCATTCCCTTTGGGTGTATATTAGAAGTGATATTGCTCAATTATATGGTAGATCTATTTTTAGTTTTTAAAGAAACCTATATAGTGTTCTCCATAATGGTTGTATTAATTTATATTCCCACCAGTAGTACATGAGAGTTCTTTTTCTTTCACATTCTGAATAGCATTAATTTTTTTTTGAGAAGAACTATCCTAAATTGTATGACATGATATCTCATTGCAGTTTTGATTTGAATTTCCTTATGCCTAATGATCAAGGAATGATACTGAGCATTTTTTTCATATATTTTTGGTCATTTGTATTTCTTCTTTAGAGGAATGTCTATTTAAAACATTTGCCCATTTTTCAATTGGATTGCTTGATTTTTCTCATTAGGTTTTTTGAATTTCTTGTTCTAGATACTAATCCTTTTTTTGACAAAGATATTAAATCATTCTTTGTGAGTATCTTCAAAGAGCTAATGGAAAGGGTTAGAATGTTTATCCAAACAGAAAATATAAATAAAGAGGAAGAAATTCTATGTATGCATAAAAAGAACCAAGTAGAAATTTTGGAATTGAAGTACATTGGATGAAATGAAAAATTCACAAGAGTGTCTCTACAGCATATTTAAGCAGGCAGAAGAAATTAGGCAGCAATCTTGAAGATGAGTCAAATGAGATTATTCAGTCTGAGGAACAGAGATAATGAAGAAATAAAGACAGTAAACAAAACACAAGACACTGCTGGGCACCATAAAATGTATCAATATATGTATAAGACTGGGTATCATTAAATAGCCCATGCTGCCCTCAAACTCACCATGTAGTCCAGGCAGGCCTCAAACTCATGATTCTCCTGCCTCAAACTCCTGAGTGCTGGGAATACAGGCATGTATCACTGCATATGGCCCAACATACTCTTAAATAACCAATGAGTCAAAGAAGAAATCAAAAGAGATATTACAAACTACTTTGACATGAATGAAAATGAGCAAACAACATATTAAAATTATGGAATACAGCAAAACTAGTTCTTGAAGAGACAAGTTTAGCTGCAAATGCCTACATTTAGAAAAGAAGAAATATCTCAAATTAACAACCTAACTATCCTCCTTAAGGAACTAGGAAAATAAGAGCAAAGTAAATCCAAAACAAATAGCAGAAAAAAATAAGGACAACTAGTATGGATGTAATGAAGTAAAGAACGGAAACACAATAGAGAACAAAAGCAAACGTAGAAATAAAAAGTATTATAAGGGAATACTATGAAAAATTACACACTGACAAATTATATAACTTAGATAAAATGGAAAAATTCTTGCAAAGACACAAACTACTAGTACTAATTCAAGAAATACAAAATATGCATATATTTACAGAAAATGAAGAGATTCAATTGGTAGTGAAGAAAACTCCCCACAAGGAAAATTCCAGGGAACATATGGCATTATGGTCAATTCTACATTTTTGCAGATATTTTTTAACATTAGACCTTCATAAATTCTTCCCTAAAATGGAAGAAAACACTTTAAAACTCTGTCCATGAAGCCAGTGTTATTTGGTCTCCCAAAATTTACGATGACATCATAAGAAAACTACAGACTAACAACCTTTGAGAATATAGATTCCAAAAAAATCCTCAACACAATATTAGCAATCTGAATCAGGCAACATATAAGTACCATACCCCATGACCAAGTACGGTTAATTCTAGGAATGCTAAGTTATTTCAGCATCTGAATATAAATCAATGTAATATACCATATTCATACAATAAAGAACAAATACCTCTTAATCATCTCAATTGATGCCAAAAAAGCATCTGACAAAATCCCACAGTCTTTTTTATTAAAAAATTCACAGCATTTCTCCAAAGAAGTTATAAAAATGGTCAATATGCATGTAAAAATGCACGATATCACTCATCAATAGAGAAGTACAAATCAAAACCACAAGGAGATATGACTTCACACTTAGTAGATGGGTACAATCAAAAATAGAGTCAATTACAAGTGTCGGTGTGTATGTGGAGAGATTGGAATCATCATATACTTCTGATAAAGAGGTAAATGTTGTTGAAAAACAGTTGGACAATTCCTCAAACATGAAGTTTTCACATGATTCAAAAATTCCACTTGCAGGTATACATCCAAGAGAATGGAAAATATATGTCCACAGAGTCATATATGACCATTCAAAGTATCATTATTCACAATAAGCAAAAAATAGGAACAACCAAAGTGTCAACCAACTGATGAACAGATAAATAAATGTGGTCTTCCGCAAAATGGAATATTATTCAACCATGAAAGCAATGAAATATTGATTCATGCAGAGCCTGGATGAACTAAGAAAACATTGTGCTAGGTGAAAGAAGCCAGAAAGAAAAATCCACCTATTGTTACCATACCATTTATATGGAATAAGCAGAATAGGCAAATCCATAGAGACAGAAATCATTTCAGTGAGTGCCAGTAGGGACAGGGGAACAGGGAGTAACTGATAGTATATACTTTTGGGGGTGATGTAAGTGTTCTGCATTTAGATTGTGATGGTGGTTGCCTAATATTTGAATATACTAAAAAATCACTGAATTCTATACTTTGAAATGGAGAAATGTGGTATGTGAATTATGTCTGGATAAAAAATAGAAATATATGAACACATATTAATTCTAGAAAATTAAAGCAACTATATATTATATTGCAATTTAACTTTCTAGAAGTTTTATATGTTAGTTATTTTGATTATTTTATACTATAGTTTCATTCTAATGAATTTTTTTTTCTGTATTGAGCTCAGGGCCACTCCACCAACTTTTTTGTGATGGATTTGTTTTCGAGATAGGGTCTCACAAACTATTTTCCTGGGCTGGCTTCAAATCGTGATCCTTCTGACTTCTGCCTCCGGAGTAGGTAGGATTGCAAGTGTTAGCCACTAGTGCCTAGCTCATTCTAATGAATTTTAATTTCGGATTTCAAGAATGTTTATAATAATTTTTATTTAAGGCATGAATTTTATAGGTAAATGTAAGTAGACTGCAGTTGACCTTCTAGAGGTCATATCATAAAAATAAAATTTTCTATTCAAAATTAAATTAAATTGTAATAAATAAGTCCTGGTTTTATTTATTTTATGCATTGGTAGTATAGTTCATGTAGGAAGCAACGCTCAGTAAAATTGTTTAAAATTTATTTATTTTAGAATTTCTAGTTGTTTCATGTAGTTTCCCTAAGTTTAAGACATATAATTAGATATTTCTAGCTTAATATTTTATTGCTTATTTTATGATTTTTACAGTTTAATTTCCTTAAAATATGTTTTCTCACAAAAACTTTGCACATATTACTGGCTTTAGGTACCCAATCGCTTGTTAGCTCAATATGTATGCTAAAGATATATGCAAAGTTAATATTTTGAATTCATTTATATCAACTCTCTAGTATAATTTGATTGACGTGTTTTTCTAGGAAACCAATTCAAATGTGTACTGGAATTGGAATACCTAATCATTATAGTATGATATCTAAGTTTAAGGTATAAGCAAAAATATACAGATGCATCCTTACAAACACATTGCAAGTTGAAAATAGTGTAAGTCAAAATGCATTTAATAACCCATCTGAAAACATATTTCTGAGTTGAAGATAGCCTTTAGTGTGTATCTTAGAACAATAACAACAAAACAACAGAATAAACTGAAGATATGGTCTTAGAAATTTTTGAGATGGTAAGATTTTTAAAAAGCTTAAAAGCATCTTTTCAGAAATTCTCATTATTGGGCTGGGCCTGTAGCTCAAGTGGTAAAGTGCTTGCCTCACAAGCACTAGGCCCTGGGTTCAATCCCCACCAGGGCAAGGAAAAAAAAGAAAAAGAAAATTTCATCTACAAAGAAATAAATATCAGATTTCCATCTTCTTTTCTTCTATAACTTTAAAGTGTAAGAAGACTATGCTTCAAATTTGTAGCATTATTTTCAAATCTACAGAATTTCCATCAGACATTTTATCCCAAATATTTTATATTGAGCCTAGTTCTTGTTATGTATAAGAACAAAAGAAAAACTTTGGTAGATGTAAGTTGACTTAAGGCTATGTCTTTAGTGGAAATCATTAGTCAAAGACATCTTTCACCTGTCTAAATAAAGGTAAATAATCCACAATTGAAAAAAACAACAACAAAGATTTAATAAACCAAACCTACCAAACATTGTAGCTTAGAAACACAGTACATATTAGAGTTTAGGTGGTTTACTCTTGTGATCTGTGATCACATGGCTGACTGGGAACTGGGACTTGCTGTCACTATCCAGCATCATGAGAAAACATCATATCACTGGTACAGGAAAAGATGAAAACTGAAATTTTGAAATATAGTTTATACTGACTGTGACAGATTCACACCATCATAAATTTAATAACAACAATGAAATAACATGTTTAAAATTTTTATTTCTTAATAATATGATAATAAAAATATATGAATAAAACTTTTATTTCTTCTATTTCGTTCTATTACATAGCTTTCATTAGAATTTCATTAAATTCAAATTAGTTAAATATTTCCTTAGTTTTACTATTCCTCTTCATTTTTAGCACCTTTCTAAAGAATTAACATACTTGTTGGCCCAGTAATTTTCTTGTTAAGGATTTATCATCAGTATATGTTCACCCAAGTCCACAAAGATACAAGGATACACAAATGTAGGTAGAGTGTTCATTGGGACCTTGTTTCTAAGAGCCAACCAAAAAAACCCTCCAAACAGATTAAAACATAAAAAGATAACCTGAATACTCACTCTAGCAAGGTAAATTATTTTTAAATTATGAAAATCTGGTGGGTAATTTTTGTGTGATTATATTAAAAATTATTTCTATATATGTTGCTAGCATGGGAAAAGTGAAGACAATTTGAAGTGACAAAAGCAACTTGTAGAACTAGTATACCTTATTTGATTTAAAAAATGTTATGTGCATGTCATTTTTATTACACTCAGATGATATGAAATAAGTATCCAAGAGTCCATATTGATTTAAATATATAACTAACTAACTTCCTTCTTTTACCCTCCCTCTCTCATATATGACCTTCCCTTAGTGTGACCTGTTTTTCATAATATTGCTGTATTTGTATTAGGTCGATAGTCCACATATGAGAGAAAACATGTGACTTTTGGTCTTTTGCACCTGGCTAATTTCACTTGAGATGATGTTCTCCAGTTCCATCCATTTACCTACAAAGGACAAAATTTCATTCTTTATGGCTGAATAAAATTCCATTATGTACAAATATCACATTTTCTTAATTCATTCATCAGTAGTGGGGCATCTTGACTATTTCATAGCTTATCTACTATGAATAATGCTGCAATAAACACGGGTGTGCAGGTACCTTTATTATAACCTGACTTACATTCTTTAGGGTATATCCCTAGGGGCGGTATTGTTGGATTACATGGCAATTCTATTTTTAGTTTTTTGAGTAGCCTCCATACTGTTTTCCATAGTGGTTGTACTAGACTACACTCTTACCAACAGTGTATGAGGGTTCCTTTTTCACCACATCCTTGTCAATATTTGTTGTTGTTTATGTTATTGATGGTAATCATTTTAACAGGAGTAAGGTGGAATATTAATGTGGTTTGGATTTGCAAATTTTCTTTATGGCCAGGGATGTTGAGCATTTCTTCATGAGCTTTTTGGCCATTTGGGCTTCTTCCTTTGAAAAACCTCGGTTCAGTTAGTTTGCCCATTTCTTCATTGGGTCATTGATTTTTTTGGGAGCTTTTTGAGTTCCCTGTATATTCTTATTATCAGTCCCTTGTCAGATGTGTAGCTGGCAAGGATTTTCTCCTATTCTGTGCTCTGCCTCTGTAGTCTGGTGACCACATACAAGAATAAATATAGAATTTTTAAACCTGTTGAAATCACCATAATAAGGGGACTAAGGCAGAAAGGAAAAAAATAGAGGGGATGAACCAATTTGGGTTATAAGACAAATATACATGGAAATGTTACAGTGAAACACCCTGTATAGCTATCAATAAAACAAAAATGTCATTTTTTTTTTACAAAAACAGAGAACAGAAAGGCAGAACAGGTCTGTATAAGGGGTTGGTTCCATTGTGTGTTGGGGGGGAGGATAAAAGGAAAGATATAGGAGAGTGAATATGGTAGAAATATTATGTACTCATGTATGAAATTATTCTGAAACCTGTAGAAACTATTCTGGCAATGAGGGGGTGGGTAGGGAAGAATGATGGAGGGTGTGAATTTGGCTATGATATATTGTAAGAACTTTTGTAAATGCCACATTGTACCCCCAGTACAACAATAATAAAAAACAATCAGCAAAAAGGTAATATATATGTATATATATAAACTAAGTAAATAAATTAATATATAAATAAATACATAAATGAGACAGAAGTTGACAGGTCATCTCTTCATATGGATTCCAGTTAACAAATGTAAGAGGAAAGAGAAAATAATTGCCACTGGACAAATACCCTAGTAATTAGCAATTATTGAAGGCAAGACCCACCAAAGATTGCTCAAATTAGTGGATGAAAATTTAAAATCTCCCTCAAAGTATGTGTGGATTTTAAAGGCAAAAATAGAAATTTTATAGTGGAGAAACCCAGCATAAATACTTTACCCATGTTATCAAGGTTAATATCTACAGTTATGAGACATATTGATACCTTGGACTTCCTGAAGTGTTATGTTGAGAGGGCACAATATCACTTTTGTTGGATTCTTGTCAAAAAATACATAGTGTCAATCTAATCAAAAGAAAACATCACACAAACCAAAATTGATGCTGTGCCATTAGTAACTGCTTAATACTATTCTAAAGTATCAAAGTTGTGAAAGACAAGGTAAGATGGGAGAACTTTCATAGACTGAAGCAGATTAAAGACACATAAGAACTAAATGCGGTCAAGAATTTTGGATTCTGTATAACAGAAAAGGGGCATCAGTAGAAAAACTGGTGAAATGTGAGAAAATTCTTTAGATAACATTAATATGCCAAAGTCCACAGTTTTGATAATTGTACGATGGTTATGTAAGATATGAATGTAAGGGATGCTGGGTGAAGGGTACATGGAAATTCTCTGTACTATTTTTGTGACTTTTATGTAAAACTAAAATTACTTCAAAATAATATTGAAAACAAAATTGTATAGTACAGTATAATGAAATATAAACTATATGGATTTGTATTTTTGAGGTAACAGTCATATAACATAAAATTCACCACTTTAAGCATTTTTGTAGTGTGCTGGTCAGTGGATTTTAGTACATTTGCAGTGCTGTAAATGTAGAACATTTTCATTATCCCCAAAAGAAACTCTATATGGATTAAGCAATCATTCTCTATTTCCCACTCTAACCCTTGGAAACCACTAACCTGATAGATTTACCCATTCTGTTAATGTAGCCTTTTGTATTCCACCCATGTCTTTCCTTTAACTCAGGTATATACCCAAAAAAATTGAAAATAGATGTTCAAGTAACATTATTTATAACATCAGGAAAGTGAAAACAACCATTAATCAACTGATAAATGGTTTAAAATGTGGAATAGCCATGCCATGGGATATTATTAAGGTATTAAAATGGATGAAGTACATGTTGCATTGTGGATGAACCTTGGGAATATTATTCCAACTCAACTTGTGTTTTTAAAAATATTATAAATACACATGCTCCAAGGTTTTATGCAGCATGAAAAATTAAGTGAAACTACTGGAATTATTGATCCAAATAGGAACTTCAAAAGAATTTAATCCTGTAGTTGGGCATATTATTGTAGGTGGCTGAGTTCTTATAGGTGGGACAACTGTAGTAAAAAATACAACTTCATTTGTGTATGAGCGTATGTGTGAATATCTTGAACAAGCGCTGATCTGACTATGAATAGCAGGTATATGTCTGTGCAAAATAATTTACTTTTTAGTGTGTGTAGAAAGTACATCTAAAATGTAATCTCTAAAAGTTTATGCTTGCTCTTGCTTTTCTAGGAGTTTGAGATGTAGCATTAGGTTGTTTATTTGAGATCTTTCTGTCCTTTTAATATATAAACTCATAGCTGTTAACTTTCCTCTTTGCTGTGTCCCATAGGTTCTGGCAGGTTGTGTTTTGATATTCATTAGCTTCCAGGAACCTTTTTGTTTCCGCTTGTATTTCTGCTGTGACCCACTGATCATTGAGTAATGTATTATTCAGCCTCCATTTATTTGCATGTTTACTGTTTTTGTTCTTGAGTTCATTTTAGTTTTAAAGAACAGTGATCAGATAGAATGCAGGGGGATATTTCTATTTTCTTATAGTTGGTGAGGCTTGCTTTGTGTTGTAAAATAGGATCTATTTTGGAGAAAGTTCCATGGGCTGCTGAGAAGAATGTATATTGTGTTGTTGTTGGATGAAATATTCTGTAGACATCAGTTAGGTCCATTTGATTTATAGTGTCATTTACTTCTAGGATTTTTTTGTTGAGTTTTTGTTTGGATGACCTATCTATTGGTGATACAGGGGTATTAGAATCTCCTACTACCACTGTGTTGGAGTCTATATGTGCTTTTAAGTCCTTTAGTGTATGTTTGATGAAACTGGGTACACTGTGCATATATGTTGATAATTGTTATTTCCTTTTGATGTATTGCACCTTTTATTAGTTTGAAATGTCCTTCTTTATCTGGTTTGACCAATGTAGGTTTTAAATCTACTTTTGTCTGCTACTCCTGCCTATTTTTGGGAGCCACTGGCTTGGTAAATCTTCCAGTCTTTCACCCTAAGCCAGTGTTTATTTCTGTCAATAAGATGGGTCTCTTGTAAACAACAGGTTGTTGGATCTTCCTTTTTTTTTTTTATTTTTCATAGAGGAATTTTTTTTATTTATTTTTTTGTCCAGGAGGATGATTTTATTTTTTTTAATTTTTGTTTGTTTATTTATTTACATGTGCATACATTGTCTGGGTCATTTCTTCACCCTGCCCTCCTCCCCAATCATTCCCCACCTCCCCTCCTAAGTTTCAGGCAGGTCCTATTCTGCCCTTATCACTGATTTTGTTGAAGAAAGGACATATGCAAATAAGAAAGACAAAGCATTTTTGCTAGTTGAGTAAAGGATAGCTATACAGAAAGATTCCTACTATTGCTTTCATGTACCCGTGTGTTACAACCCATGTTAATTTAACTATAACTGATCTTTACCTTGGTACCTGATCCCCTGCTCATGATAATCTGTCATTTTAAGGTTTCTGTATTAGTTCCTCTGGAGAGGGGACATCAAACGCTTGTGTGTTGTATGGGCTTTCTACCTATTCCTACATCTCCCGTATGTGCTCTCCCCTTGTCATGTGATCCAAGTCCAAACACATTGCTGCATTTGCCCTAGACCTAAGTCTGCATATGAGGGAGAACATATGATTTTTGGTCTTCTGGGCCTGGCTGACCTTGCTCAGAATGATGTTCTCCAGTTCCATCCATTTATCTGCAAATAATAAGATTTCATTTTTCTTCATGGCTGAGTAAAATTCCATTGTGCACAAGTACCACATTTTCTTGATCCATTCATTAGTACTGGGGCATTTTGGTTATTTCCATAACTTGGCTATTGTGAATAGTACTGCAATAAACATGGGTGTGCAGGTGCCTCTGGAGTAACCAGTGTTGCATTTCTTTGGGTTTATCCCCACGAGTGGGATTGCTGGATCATATGGCAGGACTATGTTTACATTTTTAAGAAGTCTACAAATTTTTTCCAGAGTGGTTGCAACAGCTTGCATACCCACCAGCAGTGGACTAGGGTTACTTTTTTTTCCACATCCTCACCAGCACTTGTTGTTGGTGGTGTTTTTGATGATGGCTATTCTAACAGGGGTGAGGTGGAATCTTAGTGTGGTTTTGATTTGCATTTCCTTTATGGCCAGAGATGGTGAATATTTTTTCATGTGCTTTTTAGCCATTTGAATTTCTTCTTTTGAAAAAGTTCTGTTTAGTTCGGTTGCCCATTTCTTAATTGGATCATTGATTTTAGGAGAGTTTAGTTTCTTAAGTTCCCTGTATATTCTGGTTATCAGTCTTTTGTCTGATGTACAGCTGGCAAATATTTTCTCCCACTCTGTGGGTGGTCTTTTCAGTTTACAGACCATTTCTTTTTTTTGTGCAGAAGCTTTTTAATTTTATGAAGTCCCATTTGTCCATCCATTCTCTTAGTTGTTGGGTTGCTGGGGTTCTTCTATTGAGGAAGTCTTTGCCTATACCTATTTGTTCCAGAGTGCTCCTTCCTGTAGTAATTTCAGAGTTTCAGGTCTGATATTTAGGTCCTTGATCCATTTTGAGTTGATACTAGTACAGGGTGATAGACATGGATGTAGTTTCAGTTTCTTGCAGACAGGTAACAACTTTTCCCAGCAACATTTGTGGAAGAGGCTGTCATTTCTCCATCGTATGTTTTTGGCACCTTTGTCAAAAATGAGGTGGGTATAGTTGTGTGGGTTCATATCTGGGTCCTCTATTCTGTTCCACTGGTCTTTATGTCTGTTTTTGTGCCAGTACCATGCTGTTTTTATTGCTAGTGCTTTATAATATAGTTTGAAGTCAGGTATTGTGATACTTCCAGCATTGCTCTTTTTGCTGAGTATTGCCTTGGCTATTCGTAGTTTCTTGTGTTTCCAAGTGAATTTTAGGGCAGATTTTTCAATCTCAGTGATGAAAGTCATTGGGATTTTGATGGGAATTGCATTAAACATGTAGACTGCTTTTGGTAGTATAGCCATTTTTACTATGTTGATTCTACTGATCCATGAGCATGGGAGATCTTTCCCTCTTCTGCAGTTCTGTAGTCTTCCTTGATCTCTTTCTTCAGAAGTTTGTAATTCTACTTGTAGAGGTCATTCACATCCTTTGTTAGATTTACTCCTAGGTATTTGATTTTTTTTGAGGCTATTGTGAATGGAATTGTTTCGATGTATTCCTTCTCAGTTTGTTCATTGTTGGTGTATAGAAAAGCTAATGATTTTTGTAGGCTGATTTTTTATCCTGCCATGTTATTATAGCTGTTTATGGTGTCTAAAAGTTTTTGGGTAGAGTTTTTTTGGGTCTTTAAAGTATAGGATCTTATCATCTGCAAATAAGGATATTTTGACAGTTTCTTTACCTATTTCTATTCCTTTTATTTCTTCTTGCTAAATTGCTTTGGCTAGAAATTCCAGTACTATGTTGAATAGGAGTGGGGATAGAGGGCACCCTTGTCTCATTCCTGATTTTAGGGGGAATGGTTTCAGTTTTTCAATGTTAAGTATGATGTTGGCTGTAAGTTTGTCACATATAGCCTTTACGATGTTGAGGTACATTCCTTCTATTCCTAGTTTTCTTAGAGCTTTTATCATGAAGTGGTGTTGGAACTTGTCGAAGGCTTTTTCTGCATCTATTGAGATGATCAAGTGGTTTTTGTCTTTGCTTATATTGATGTGCTGTATTACATTTATAGACTTATGTATGTTGAACCACCCCTGCATCCCTGGGATGAAGCCAACTTGGTCGTGGTGAATGATCTTTCTGATGTGTTATTGGATTCAGTTTGCCATTATTTTATTGAGGATTTTTGCATCGATGTTCATTAAGGAAATTGGCCTGTAGTTCTCCTTTTTGCAGGTGTCTTTGTCTTGTTTTGGGATGAGAGTAACATTGGCTTCATAAGATGAGTTAGTCAGTGGTCCTTCCCTTTCTATTTCATGGAACAGTTTAAGGAGAGTTGATATCAGTTCTTCTTTAAAGGTCTGATAGAATTCATCAGAGAATCCATCAGGTCCTGGACTTTTCTTTTTTGGGAGGCTGTTGATGGCAGCTTCAACTTCCTTTTGTGTTATAGATCTATTCAGGTGATTAATATCCTCTTGGTTCAGTTTAGGGTGGTTGCAAGTTTCTAGCAATCTTTCCATTTCTTCAAGATTTTCAAATTTATTAGAGTATAGGCTCTCAAAGTATTCTCTGATGATTTCCTGGATTTCTGTGGTGTTTGTTGTTCTCTCTCCTTTTGAATTTCTGATTTTACTGATTTGGGTTTTTTCTCTCCTCATTTTAATCAGGTTTGCCAGGGGTCTGTCAATCTTGTTTATTTTTTCAAAGAACCAGCTTTTTGTTTTATTGGTTTTTTTGGTTTCTATTTCATTGATTTTAGCCCTTATCTTAATTATTTCTTTTCTTCTGCTTGTTTTGGGGTTTGTTTGTTCTTGTTTTTCTAGGAATTTCAGCTGTAGTGTTAGGTCATTGATTTGAGATCTTTCTGTCCTTTTAATATATGCACTCATGGCTATAAACTTTCCTCTCAGGACTGCCTTTGTTGTGTCCCATAGGTTCCAGTTGGCCGTGTTTTCATTTTCATTAACTTCCAGGAAACTTTTAATTTCCTCTTTTATTTCATAAGTGACCCATTCATCACTGAGTAATGTGTCATTCAGCTTCCAATTGTTTGCTTGTTTTTTACTGCTGTTTTTGTTGTTGATTTCTAGTTTTAATGCATTGTGGTCAGACAGAATGCATGGGATTATTTCTATTTTCTTATATTTTCTGAGACTTGCTTTGTGCCCTAAGATATGATCAATTCTGGAAAATGTTCCATGGCCTGCTGAGAAGAATATATATTGTGCAGAAGATGGATGAAATATTCTGTAGACATCAGCTAGGTCCATTTGATCAATAGTGTGATTTAGTTCTAGGATTTCTTTATTGATTTTGTGTTTGGATGACCTATCTATTGGTGATAGGGGGCTGTTAAAGTCTCCCACTACCATTATGTTGGAGTTTATATATGCTTTTAAGTCCTTCAGAGTATGTTTGATGAAATTGGGTGCATTGACATTGGGTGCATATAGGTTGATAATTATTTCCTTTTGGTGTATTTCTCCTTTTATTAGTATGGAGTGTCCTTCTTTATCTTGATTGATCAAAGTAGATTTGAAGTCTACTTTGTCCAAGATAAGAATTGCTACCCCTGCCTGTTTTTGGGAACCATTAGCTTGGTAAATCTTCTTCCAGCCTTTCACTGTCAGCCAGTGCTTATTTCTGTCAATGAGGTGAGTCTCTTGTAGGCAGCAGATTGTTGGATCTTCCTTTTTAATCCAGTTTGCCAATCAGTGTCTTTTGATGGGGGAATTTAGTCCGTCAATGTTCAGTGTTACCATTGATAGGTGTGTGGTGATCCCTGTCATATACTTGTCTAGTTTATTAAGGGTTTGATTGTGTGTAGCTGAATCAGTGTTACTCTTTGCTTTCTTGCCTTTTATCTCCTGTGGTTTGGTATTGCCTGCCTTTTCATGGTTTTGTTTGCTTTCATTTTCTTTGTGCAGAATTCCTTGGAGAATCTTTTGTAGTGGTGGCTTAGTGGTCATATATTGTTTTAATTTCTGCTTATCATAGAAGACTTATTGCTCTGTCTATTTTGAATGATAGTTTTGCTGGGTACAGTATCCTAGGGTTGAAGTTATTTACATTTGGTGCTTGGAAGACCTCACTCCCTGCTCTTCTTGCTTTTAATGTTTATGTTGAGAAGTCTGCTGTGATTTTGATGGGTTTGACTTTGTATGTTATTTGTTTTTTTCTCTCTTATGGCCTTCAGTATTCGTTCTGTAGTTCCTGTTCTTGTTGTTTTAATGATAATATGTTGTGGGGTAGTTCTATTTTGGTCAGGTCTGTTTGGTTTTCTGGAGGCTTCTTGTACCTGAATGGGCATAGTTTTCTCTAGATTTGGGAAGTTTTCTGTTATTATTTTGTTGAATATATTATGCATTCCTTTTGCTTGCACCTCTTTTCCTTCTTCAATGCCCATGATTCTCAGGTTTGGTCTTTTGATGGAGTCAGTGAGTTCTTGCATTTTCTTTTCACAGGTCTTGAGTTGTTTAACTAATAGTTCTTCAGTTTTTCTTTTAATTGCCATCTCATCTTCAGGTTCTGAGATTTTGTCTTCTGTTTGTTCTATTCTGCTGGAATGTCCTTCCATTTTGTTTGTATTTCTGTTTCATCTTTTTTTCTGAGGATTTCCCTATCATGGATTACTTCCTCTTTAATATTGTCAATTTTTGACCTTAATTCATTTATCTCTCTGTTTGTGGTGGTCTTAGTTTCAGTTTGGCATTTATTTAGGGCTTCTATGATTTCATTTATTTGTTTTTGTGTTTTCTCATATTCTTTATTTTTGTCCTCTTAGAACTTCTTGAGTGCCTCCTGTACGTTTTGATTGGCAATGTCTAGTAACATCTCTATGAAATTCTAATTAATTACTTGTAGGATTTCTTCTTTCAGAATGTTCTTGTGGGCTTCATTGGGTTCCTTGGTATAGTTTATCTTTGTTTTGTTGGAATCTGGGTCTGGGTATCTGTTTTCTTCATTTTGCTCTAAATCCTGTAGTCCTTTATTTTTTTGGGGGGAATGGTTTCTTTCCCTTTTTCTTCTTCCCATATTTCCACTAGGTAATGTTTCTATCCCTAAACTATATGTAATTTAGTATTAGCTGAGTAACAGTATTAATACTAACAAAACCAAGAAAGAAGGATAAAAAAAGAAAGGGAGGTGGAAAAATAAAAGGAATAGAGTAGAGAGGAAAAGAGAAAAAAATGGTAGAGATGGTGGATGATCAAACAGTAAAACAGGCAGCAGATCCCTTAAAGAAGGGAAAAAATTACAATTAAAATTTAAAAAAAAAAAAAAGAAAAGAAATCACCAGTTTGGGGACAGTAGAATTGCAGTCTTAGTTGTTCTGATGCTTGCTCTTTAGCATTCAGACCTGTCTATGTGTGTCTCTTAGGTAGGTTTGGAGCCTTCCTGTGGCAAGTGGATAGTGAGTGGGGTCCCATGCGCCTTCAGGTGGAGGCCTTTAGCTGAGGTGAAGTAGCAGGCCTTTGGAGTGTGGGCTTTGCATGCCTGAAGGGCGCAGGCCAGCCGAGTGGAGATCCTGCATGTCTATGGATCCTTGGCTTGACAGGCTTAGGGGGGCATGGTATAGCAGAAAGGAAATTGTGCATGTGTGCGCCCCCAGCTTGGCAGGCCTTAGGGGCACAGGCTTACAGAGTGAATACTGTGCAGGGCTGTGTAGGCCTTGGGGGTGTGGTCAGCAGAATGGAGATTGTGCATGTTTGTATATCCAGTGCAGCAGGCCTTGGGGGCATGTACCAGCAGTGAGAGATCTTGCAGGGCTGTGCAGGCCTTGGGGGCGTGGCTGGCAAAGCATAGATGTGCAGGGCTGGGGGGCACAGCCCAGAAAAACGGAGCTCCTGCAGGGCTGTGCAGGTATTGGGTGTGTGGCCTGGCAGACATTGTGCAGAGCTGTGCAGTCCTGGAGGGGCGTCGCCTGGCAGAGATTATAAATGTCTGTGGATCCCTGGCCTTAAGGGCTCATCCCACGGAGATCCTGCTGTTCATCCCACGGGAGTTTGGTGTAGCACAGCCCTGGTGGGGCAAAGGAGCAGGGCCAGAGGATTGGAGATCCCATGGTGTATGGAGCAGTGGCTCTGCAGGCCTATAGTGTGGGGCTTAGCATGGGGCGCCTGCTATTCTTTTAGGATATGGTAGTGTGGAGAGGCCTCCCACAAGCTAGGGGTTTAGAGTGCTGATGTTTCAGCTCTCCCTGGTGATTTACCTCAATCAAGCATGTCTCCAGCTTCTTATCATGGTCCCTGGATCACGGAAGTGAGAAGGTCTGTGGCTGTGTTCTGGCTGCCATCTTCCAAGGTTTGGATCTTCCTTTTTAATCCAGTTTGCCAAGCAGTGTCTTTTGATGGGGGAGTTGAGTCCGTTAACATTCAGTGTTAATACTGTTAGCTATGTGGTGATTCCTGCCATTTAGTTATCTTTGTTGATTAAGGATTTGATTGTGTGCAGTCAGATCAATGCTACTCTCTGATTCCTTGTCTTTTCTTCTCCTGTGATTTGATGCTGCCCATCCTCTTGTGGTTTTGTTTGCTTTCATCTTCTGTGTGCAGAATTCCTTGTAGAATTTTCTGTAGTGGTGGCTTGGTGGTCATGTATTGTTTTAGTTTCTGTTTATTGTGAAATATTTTTATTGCTCTGTCAATTTTGAATGATAGTTTTGCTGGCTAGAGTATCCTAGGGTTGAAATTATTTTTGTTCAGTGCCTAAGATACCTCACTGCATGCCATTCTTGCTTTTAAGGTTTCTGTTGATAACTGTTCTTTACTTTGATGAGTTTACCTTTATATGTTATTTGTTTTTTTCTCTTTTATAGCCTTCAGTATTTTTTCTCTGTTCTCTGTGCTTATTGTTTTAATGATAATATGCTGATAATATTAATGATAATGGGTTTTGTTCAAGTCTTTTTGGTGTCCTGGAGGCTTCCTGTACCTGAATGGGCAAAGCTTTCTTGAGATTTGGGAAATTTTCTGTTATTATTTTATTGAGTATGTTGTATATCCCTTTGGCTTGGACCTCTTCACCATCTTCAATGCCCATGATTCTCAAGTTTGGTCTTTTGATGGAGTCGCTGAGTTCTTGCATATTCCTTTCACAGCTCTTGAGTTGTTTGACTAAGATTTCTCCTTTTTTTTCCTCTAATTTCTATTTTATCTTCCACTTGTTCTAGTCTGCTGGAGTGCCCTTTCACTGTGCTTTTTGTTTGACCATAGGGACTTTTTATTTCCAGGATTTCTGTTTGATTCTTTCTTCTGAAGTTTGTCAAGTCTTTGTTCAGCTCTTTTTTTATAATTTGTGTTGTCCTCTTTAATTCATGTATCTCTGTTTTTATAGTGTCCTTTGTTTCACTTTGGTATTTGTTGAGGTCTTTTCTGAGTTCCTTTATTTGTTTCTGTGTCATCTCATGTTCTATATTTTTGGTGTCTTGAAATTTCTTGAGTACATCTTGTACATTCTTTTTAACCATGTGTAATATCTTCTCCATGAATTTCTCAGAGATTTCTTCCCAGATTTCTTCTTTGAGGTTTGTATTTTGTGGGCATCACTGAGTTCCTTAGTTACATTTATCATTGTTTTGTTGAGATCAGGAACTGGGTATTCATTTTCTTCATTTCCCACTGAATCCTGTACTGCATTATTTTTTTGATGAGAGTAGTTTCCATCTATTCTTCTTCTTCCCATTGCTCCACTTGGTGCTGTGCCACTATATATTTGGTAGGCTAGTAGGTGGATTTGATTGACTGATTTCTTTCCCTGATTTAATTTTTGTGTTGTGGCTAACTTTGTTGTTACCTAGGATGATGTGCTCTATGTGATCCTGGTCTGGAGGTGTAATTTAGCATTAACAAGATCACAGGTTCAATGCCAGACTAATTGTTAACATATTCTATAGAAAACCTGTTGATGATAATATCTATAAACAGTTGGAGTTGGGGGGGTAATGGTTATTAGGCTAGTTATAGATTATGGGGAATAAGTAAAGGTGGCACTAAAAAAGGGGGATGGGAAAAGGAGAGGTGGGTGGGTTAAGAGGTATGGGGATTGCTGGGTTAAGAGGTATGGGGGTTGCTGGGTTTTGTGGCCCTGAGTGTGTTTGGGCTTATTTCTGTTGTTGTAGTGGAGGGTGTTTTTGTCAGGGATTGCAGGGAGCTGGGGTTGTGTGCAGTTGGTAGAGTAGGCTAGTCAACAGGTGGTGAATGTGGAAGAGGGAGGGGTAGTGTGGTGACAGGTTGGGGGAGGATGGGGGAGGTGAAGACAGGGGAAAGAGTGGATGAGAAGGGGCAGAAAGAGTACTTGGGAGGGAGAACAATGGGTTGTAGTATAGGAGAAGGAGGGAGATTGTGAAGAGGATGAGAATAAAGATAAGAAAAAAGTGATGATGGAGTTAGTAATACAGGAATAAAAAAAGGAAAAAAAAGAAAGCAAATAAAGAAACACAATTTAAAAAAATACAGCAGGATCAGGAACCTGGTTCAGTTCGGTCTATTAATACAAGTTCTGGAATTATTCCTTTGGTGTTTAATCCTAGTATTGGTGTTCAAGTGGAAGCTCTGATGTGGTCTCACCAGGTGATTGGCTTGTGAGTGGTATTTGGACCTTCTGTCCACAAGATTTGTTGGAGTTGTGAGGTGGGTTAAGATTGCCAGCTCATGCAGGTTGGTCAGAGCTGTTTTCAGCAGGCAGCAGCTGTGTTGTTCTTCAGCTACAGTTCTCTTTTGTCAGCTCCACCCCCAGCAAAGTGGAGCAATTCAGTTTTAAATATTGCCCACTTCCCCAGAGATCACCTCTGGGATCTACCTCCTGCTCTGCTTTGGGAGGTGAGTTTGTTGCTCTGCTCCCTCTCTCAGCCTTTATGCCTTTCCCAATCTCTGCTGGGTGCTGGTGACTCCTCTAAATGGTTAGCTTGTCAGCCTGTCCTCATTCTCAGCCTTTGATGCTTTATGGAATGTCACTGAGAGTTAGCCTCTGAAAGCTTGGCTCCTTGCCACACCCCTGACAGTTCAGCAATGAGAGATTGGCTCTTTGCTCCTCCTCCATTCTCCAGGGTGGGTTCAGTGCTCAACCCCCACCTCCAATGTCAGTGTTAGATTACAGTTCACTGTTTATGGCTTTCAGTTTTCCTGGGGGGATTCAGTCTGCCCAGGGGTGTGCTATATTATTTCCTTGGGGTGGGGTGGGGTAGTGGGGTGGGTAGGGGAGCTTGCACATGGTACATGATGCTCACCTGTATTTTCTGCAGTTTCATGCAGGCAGATATAGAGCCAGCTGGGGGGGGGGAAGAAATGGTGCAGTTGTTTTCAGTGTGGTGTGGTACGGGGAAACTTTCCATGGGCTACCTCCTGGAAATTAATGAAAATGAAAATACAACCTATCAGAACCAATGGGACACAGTAAAGATAGTCCTAAGAGGAAAATTTATAGCCATGAGTGCATATATTAAAAGGACAGACAGATCTCAAATAAATGACCTAATGCTACATCTCAACCTCCTAAAAAAAAAAGAACAAGCAGAACCCAAGACAAACAGAAGGAGAGAAATAATAAAAATATGGGCTGAAAACAATGAAATACAGAAAGAGAGAGAAAAAAAGAAGAATCAATGAAACAAGAAGTTTGTTCTTTGAAAAAATAAAAAGGACAGAGAAGCCCCTGGCAAATCTGACTAAAAAAAAGAGGGAAAAAAACCCAAATTAGTAAAATCAGAAGTGAAAAAGGAGAGTTAACAACAAACACCAAAGAAATCCAGGGAATCATCAGAAACTACTTTGAGAATCCATATTTCAATAAATTGGAAAATCTTGAAGAAATGGACAAATTTCTAGGTACTTATGACCACGCAAAACTAAACCAAGACGATATTAATCACCTAAACAGATCTATAGTAGGCAATGAAATTGAAGCAGCAAGAAAGAATCTCCCAAAAAAGAAAAATCCAGTACCTGATAGATTCTCTGCTGAATTCTATCAGACCTTTAAAAAAGATCTGATACCAATACTTCTTAAAGTTTTCCATGAAATACAAAGGGAAGGAACACTGCCTAACTCATTCTCTGAAGCCAGTATCATGGTCCTCCCACAACTGGACAAGGGCACATCCAAAAAAAGGAGCTACAGGCCAATCTCCTTAATGAACATTGATGCAAATATCCTTAATACAATAATGGCAAACCAAATCTAACAACATATCAGAACGATCATTCACCATGACCAAGTCAGCTTCATCTCAAGGATGCAGGGATGGATCAACATATGCAAATTAATAATTATAATTCAGTACATTAATATAAGCAAAGAAAAAAACCACTTGATCATCTCAATAGATGCAGAAAAAGCCTTTGATAAGATTCAACACCACTTCATGATAAAAGCTCTAAGCAAACTACAAATAGAAGGAATGTACCTCAACATTATAAAAGCTATATATGACAAACCTACAACCAAATCATACTTAATAGGGAAAAACTGAAACCATTTCCCCTAAAATCAGGAATGAGACAAGGATGCCCACTCTCCCCACTCCTATTCAACATAGTCCTGGAATTCCTAGCCAGAGCAATAAGGCAAGAAGAAGGAATAAAAGGAATACAAATAGGTAAAGAAAGAATCAAACTATCCTTATTCACAGATGGCACAATCTTACACCTTAAAGTCCCAAAACTTCACCAAAAACTTCCTAGACACCATAAACAGCTTCAGCAATGTAGCAAGATACAAAATCAACTTACAAAAATCATTAGCCTTTCTATACACCAACAATGAACAAATTGAGAAAAGAATATAGGGAAACAATGCATTTACAATAGCCTCAAAAAAATCAAATACCTAGGAATAAACTTCACAATGGATGTAAATGATCTCTACAACAAGAAAACTACAAACCACCGAAGAAAGAGATGGAAGAAGACTAAAGAAGGTGGAAAGTTCTCCCATGCTCATGGATTAGCAGAATCAACACAGTAAAAATGGCTATACTACCAAAAGCAATCTACATGTTCAAAGCAATTCCCATCAAAATCCCCATGACATTCATCACAGAGATTGAAAAATCTACCCTAAAGCTCATTTGGAAACACCAAAAGACCATGAATAGCCAAGGCAATACTCAGCAAAAAAAGCAATGCTGGAGGTTTCACAATACCTGACTTCAAACTACGAGCCATAGCAATAAAAGCAGCATGGTACTGGCACAAAAACAGATATGAAGACCAGTGGAACAGAATAGAAGACCTGGACATGAATCCACACAGCTACATCCACCTCATTTTTGAAAAAGGTGCCAAAAACATACGATGGAGAAAAGAGAGCTTCTTCAACAAATGTTGCTGGGAAAAATGATTATATGCCTGCAGAAAACTGAAACTAGATTCCTGCCTGTCACCCTGTACTAGTATCAACTCAAAGTGGATTAAGGACCTTAATATCAGACCTAATACCTTCCAGTTAGTATATGAAGCTGCAGGGGATACTCTGGAAGCAAAGGCAAGGACTTCCTCAGTAGAACTCCATCAGCCCAGCAATGAAGAGAAAGGAAGGACAAACAGGACTACACAAAATTTAAAAGCTTCTGCACAACAAAAGAAATGGTCTCTGAATTGAAGACACCACCCACAGAATGGAAGAAAGTCTTTGCTAGCTATACATCAGACAAAGGACTGATAACCAAAAAACTAAACTCCCCAAAAATCAATGAATAAATAAAGAAGTAGGCAACTGAAATAAACAGAACTTTTTCAAAAGACAAAGTCCAAATGGCCAAAAAACACATGAAAAAAATGCTCACCTTCTCTGTCCATAATAATAGAAATGATTAAATAATAATTTAATGCAAATTAAAATAATGCAAATCAAAACCACACTTAAGATTCCATCTCACCCCTGTTAGAATAGCTATCATCAAAAACACCACCAACAACAAATGCTGGCAAAGGTTCAGAGAAAAAAGAACCCTCATACACTGCTGGTGGAAATATAAGCTAGTATAACCACTTTGGAAAACAAGATGGAGGCTTCTTAAAAAACTAAACATAGATCTGTCATATGATCCAGCAATACCACTCCTAGGGATATACCCTAAGGAATTTGACTCAGGTTACAACAAAGACACCTGCACACCCATGTTTATTGCAGCATTATTCACAATAACCAAGCTATGGAAACAGCCAAGATGTCTCACTACCGACAAATGAATTAAGAAAATGTGGTATTTATATACATGAAATGGAATTTTACTCAGCCTCAAAGAAGAATGAAAGTTTGTCATTTCAAGTAAATGGATGGAACTGGAGAACATCATCTTAAGCAAAGTTAGCCAAGCTCAGAAGGCCAAAAATAGCATGTTCTCCCTTATATGCAGATTATAGATCTAAAACAAATGCAGTAATATTATTGGAAACGGGTCACACACTAGGAGAAGAACATGTACAGGAGGAATACGGAAAGGGACAAAAAACTAAAACTTGAACGTGGTTGATGTGCTCACTGTAGAGGAGCAAATATAGTAATCTTAACCTGGCCGAGGCCACTATGAGAAGGGAACAAGAAAGTAGTGAAGATATCTTGTAGAGATGATCCAGTTTGGGTTGTAATTCACTTGTGTATGGAAACAACACAAGGAAACTCCCTGTATAGCTATCTTTACCTCAAACTAGCTAAAATGCCATGTTTTCCTTATTATCTTTCATATTTTTTTCTTTTACAAAATGGGAGAATGAGATGGTGGAACAAGTTCTAACTAGAGTTGGGGGGAAGGTGGCCCGTATAATATATACACATGTAAGTAAATGCAGAAATGATGAAACAAAATAATAAAAAAAAGAAAGTTTACAATAGAAAATTTCAAATTTTAGTGTGAGATCTTTATGTTACCTGAGAATTAACCCAAGTACAGAAAGATACAGTACTCTACAAAAATAAGACATTTTATGCAATTTAAGATATGTTTTTACATATGCATTTATGTACTTATCCTTTTAAAATGCAAAAGATTACATAGGTTCAAAAGCTACAAAATAGCTATTAATACTGATTACGTCTGGGAAGTTGGAAAAGAGGTCAAAGTAAGAGGGGAGTTTTTATCTTATATCTTTCTGTGCGTTTTTTCTTTTGTCATGAGGATAACTTATTTTTATTTCTCTTCACTTTTTGGAGGTGTCACTTAACTCATTTTGATTCACAGGACAAGGTCAGTTACTCTGAGTTTATGTGTGACTCCTAATTTTACAGATTAGAACATGGGCCAGGAAAGTGAGCTCGCTTTTTTAGTCACAGCCTGTAGCAGAAGCAGTTTGGGGGAAGTAAATCCTCTGGACTCACACAGTACTTTTTCCATTCTCCCACACCTGTTCAGTTACATTGCCCATTCCTATGAAATATAATCATAAAACCATCATTCATTCCAAATGTTCCAAGGATGTTTCCGGAGTACACGATTCAGAACAGGAATGGAAAGATTCTCACAGTACAATATTTGTCTGTTACCATAATCCTAAAAAAGGCAATCACACTTCCAAGAATGAAAACAGATGCAAATGTATAAGCAGTTGGAACTGAAACATAAGCATGTGTTCAGAGGCCATGAATAGCTTCTTTTTTTCTCCCTAGACATAGTTTAATGATGTGATCTTTTCAGCTTTCAGAAGAGCAACGGCTGAGATTCCAGCTTAATCCTTAGGTAACAACTCCCATTGAGGCCAGTTGGACTGTGCTCAGTATCTTATGTAGGGAATTCTGTATTATAGACTAACTTTAGGGAATCAAAGGGATGCAATAATAGTCTTTAGACCTAATAACTACCTGAATGGGCTGGTTGCTTGGCATTTGTGTTGTGAAACTGCTCAATCCTTACTGTAGCAATGTTTTTTTAAATAGGATCTTAATATTTAAGAGCCCTAAGGATCATTAGGGATTATCCAGTGCAAACACCTTATTTTATATACAGGCAAACTGAGGTCCAGAAAGGGAAAAAGGATTTAGTTATAGCTATAGCTTTAGTTGTTTTTCTTTGCTTCATATTTTAGAGGGTGTATATTATTTTCCAATTTGGGGAAGAAAATGAAAGGGAAATTCACCTGAATTTTCACTGATTTTTTTCTCAGACATTCTCAAAGTTTCATTCCCTGGATCATCAGCATCAGCATCACTTGAAAATTATTAGGAATGTAAATTCTGAATTATAAATACAGGAGTGAGGCCCAACATGTGTGTTTTAACAAGACTTTCAGTTGATTTTTATGCAAATCAGAATCAGTTGACTGTCATCCAAATCAGTTAAATTTGGGAATTTCTATTATCATTTATAAATGTACATTTATTATATATTGCTGTGGGCCAAACTCTGTTGTTATAGGTTATTCAAAGTATGCTATCTCATCTAATCCTTCAAGTGAGGTGTTTTTTTTAATACTATTTACTTGAATTTGGCACTTAACACTGAACAGCTGGTTTCTGAACTATGAAGTAGGTAACCCCAGATTATTTTCTCCACTCTTCCTTCACCTGGTCCACCCATTTTATCACTGCTTCCCTGACACTTACCTCCACATTCCTAATATTTTCATGTGATATAGATTCAAACATCTGAATTTTAATTTCATCTCTCACAATATGATTTTGGGTAGTTCTCCTCTTGCCATTGGGCTCCCATTCCTTTTATATGTAAAATGGCATCATTGTCAGCAAAATCGTCATATTTGCTTTTGGAAAGGCCTTAATACCTTTCATTTGTCTTGAATGTAAGTTAAAATTACTCTCTTCCATGCCTAGGACATCTGTGCTCTAAGCATAATCGCCCATGGTTGATAAAGTAATTGAAGGCTTTAACCACATCTGAGAAAGGACTTTTAAAATGGGTGAAAGTCTATAATGGTACCACTGACTGCACTTCAGACTATACAATTGGCAGATTATGACATTCTTTTACTTCCTAACCAACCACCAATGTGTTAGGGACTCTGAGGGGATTAGTGTTTGCTTAGTTTTCTCAGGGTCAATGAATTGATACTTCAGTGTGATTTTTAAATCACTGTAATGTCAGAGAGGCCATATACTAGTATGTATTACATGTAGTAGAAGGAACACTAAACTTGAAGTAGGGTAGTCTTTCTTTAAATTCCCAACCCTGTCATTTACTTGCTAACTGCTCCTGATAACGGCACTTAATCTCTTTGTGCCTCAGTGTCCTTATTTTGTGAGTTAATGTCCCATGCCTTGGATGTTTTTCAGAAAAGGCATCAGGCAATGTATGTGACAGTGTTTGGAACATGCTAGGGGCTCACTAAGTAGTTGTTGAAGTACCACCTGGCTTGTGGTCAATTACTCAAGCTTGTGGTAATTACTCGGTAACAGTTACTCAAGTTAACTGTTACTGATTTTAGTGTTGGAAGTAACACTTGGAAGAAAGTTAGAAGCTTACTATTTTACTGTTATAGTCACTTCTTTGGATATCCTAGAATTCCTAGTCAAACTGTAGTTAGTTAGTTCTGGGAGAGGAAATACTTGGAACCCTAATCAGGGAATACTGGGTAGTGGTGGTTGGAATACATTATCACAGAGAACACAGTTTTCTGGGTATGGGACATAGGAAGCTTTCTGTTTAAAAAGGGTAGATAGGACCAAGAAAATCATTATTCTTTTGGTCACAGAGACACTATGCAATAAGGTTTCATTCTAGTCTCCAGAGAAGCAGGCAGGAAGTCATTCAAGGAGAAGGTTCTAGAAATCTGTATGAGTCTTTTAAGTGTTGGCTGAAAAAGACTGGAAATAGAGTGTTAGTGACAAACTCAAACTGTTTAAGGTAAGTGTAATTCGATTTACGAAAAGCAGGGATGAGGAGGAAATATTTGAAGAAAATGCCTTAAATTTCCCAAAATTTGATGAAATGTATGAAGTCAAAGATCTACAAAGCTTAATAAACCATAAGCAGAAAACCATATCATAATAAAATTATTGAAGCACAGTGAAAAAGAGGAAGTCTTAAAGGCAGTCAGGGGAAAAGAAATTCACATTGCATATAGATAAATAAGCATCAGAATGATAGAAGATTGTTTCTTGTCAGAAACTATGTAAGTCAATTATGCCAGAGAGTGGATAAAAATGCCAACACAGAATATTTTACATCGTGAAAATATCTAGAAATATCTTTTTTAAATGGAGGTAAATTCATTATCTTTTTTTAGACAATCAAAAGTTGAGAGAAAGTAGGTCTGCATTAGAAGAAATGTTAAAAGAGTTTTCTTGGCATGTGGAAAATGATACCAAATGGAAATTTCAGTTTCCCTAAGTGAAAGAGTGCAGAAAAGGGTATAAATATGAGTCAATATAGAAGGCTTTTCTCTTAAGTGTAAAATGTCCTTATTGACAATTAACTAAAGCAAAAATAATATATTATGGGGTTTAAACATTTATAGAAGCAAAATGTATGACAGTACCACAAAGAATGTTACACATGAAATAGAAATATATTTTTTAATATTATTGCATTGTTAGTGAAGAACTTTAACATATTTGAAGGTAGAACATGATAAGTTGAATATATGTATGTATATATATATGCCATATAATAAATGCCAAACACCACAAAGATGTATAGTTAATAAGTCAATCATTAAGATAAAATGGAGTAGTAAAAAACACATCAAAAAGACAGCAGGAAAATAGGAAAAAGGAACTTAAACAAATAGGACCAATAGAAAACAAATATGATGATAAATTAAAATCCAGACACATTAATAATTAGGTTAAATGTAAACAGCCTAGATACTCCATTTAATAGGGACAAATATTCAGGGAAGATAATAAAGTAATACTCAACTATATAATTTCTACAAGAAATCCACCTGAAATATAAACATACACATTTGTTTAAAAGTAAGAAAACTGGCATACTTCACAAACACTAATCAAAACAAACCAGAGTGGCCATATTAATATTAGACAACGTAATCTCCATAACAAATAATGTTACCATATATAAAGAAGAACACTAAAGAATGATGAAGGAGTCGATTCATCAAAGGAAATAATCCTAAATGTGTATGCACCTAATAAAAAAAAGCTTATAAGTACATGAAGCCAGAAAGGAGAAAAGATAAATTTGGAGATTTAAATTGCATCCTACAAATAATAGAAAAGGCAAGTGGATAGAAAACCAATACAAATGGCCCAAACAATGTATGCACATATGAATGAATAAATAAATAAATAAATAAATAAGAAAGTCAATAGAAATAATGATTGCTTTAACAATGCTATTGACCAACTTTATCTAATTTATATTTATAGAACACTCTATAAAACAGCAGAATAAAATCATTTTAAGCATACAAAAAAATAGAACAAGATAGACCAAATTGTGTATTCTGAGCAAATAAAGTTAAACTAGAAATCAATACTTTGTACACAGACCTATATTTTATTCCAGTGTAACCTACTGGAGTTTAATTGGTAGAGGATTCCTCCCTAAATTAAGTGTCATGTATCAGCATTTCATTTTTATCTTTATGAGAAAAAAAGACTTTGTACATTATTTTGCTCAGCTAAGCAAGGAATGATAATAGAATAATTTAAAAATTTTATGGAACATTCCTTTAAAAACAAATCTATTGCATCAGTTTTTTTTATATTCTAGATAACTCATTATTTGCTTTATTTAATGGTTCCACAGAAAAACAAGACATGGTTGAAATCATATATATATGGTGTATGATGCATGTATGTATGTATATAGCATATATATTATTTCTCAATCTGAATAAGGCAGATAAAAACAGACGTAAGGCAGTTGTGCAAAGTAAACTTTGACCAGCTTCAGATGACAGCATAATAGAAAAATAGCACTATAAACCTGACATGTTAGACTATGTATCTACATTTTAATTTTAAAAAGTCATAGCTATACAGTCAGGTCTCAACTGTTTCTATTTAGAGAAGTGAACTAGGATTATCAAAATGGTGCATGCATGTATTAAAAAGTCATAAAGAAACCCAGTTAAAAATTGCAAGAAAGATAATAAAAGGGGGATGGTGGGAGGGGGATAAAAGAGAATAATAGATTATTGAATATGATCAAAGTATATTGTATACATATTTGGAAATATCATAATGAATCCCCAACATTGCACAATTAATATGTGCTAATAAAAATGTGGGAAAATGTTTTATTTAGTTTTTCAATCAAGTCAGAGACATCCTATTTGCTGTCCCCACCAAACACATGGACATATAAACAAGGACAAATGCACACATGTAGGCATGCATGCAACATTTTCTAAATCCTTGCCTATATGCTTAGGTACTCAGGCTCATTGTTGGAATGGAACTGAATGCCTTGCACTTGCTAGGGAAGCACTCTATGGCTTGAGCTACACCACCAGTCCCTTTTGATTTTATTTTTTTTCTTTATTCATATATTTGATGTGCATACATTGTTTGGGTCATTCCCCTCCCCCCTCACTTCCAGGCAGAACCTGTTCTGCCCATTTCTCCAATTTTGTTGAAGAGAAGACATAAACAATAGTAAGAATGAGCTTTTTGCTAGTTGAGATAAGGATAGCTATACAGAGAGATTCTTAGCATTGCTTCCACACACAAGTGTATTACAACCCGAATTGATTCATCTCTACCTGACCTCTTCACTACTTCCCAATCACCTTCTCATATTCACATCTGTCACTTTAAGGTTACTGTATTACCTCCTCTGCAGTGGGAACATCAAACACTTTCAAGTTTTGGGTTTCCTTCATATCCCCATTCCTCCTATATGTGCTCTCCCCTTAGTGTGTGACCCAAGTCCAACAACATTACTGCCTTTGCCCTAGATCTAAAGTCTGCATATGAGGGAGAACATACGATTTTTGGTCTTCTGAGCCTGGATAACCTCACTAAAGATGATGTTCTCCAGTTCCATCCATATATTTGTGAATGATAAGATTTCATTCCTCTTCATGGTTGAGTAAAATTCCATTGTGTATAAATACCATATTTTCTTGATCCATTCATCAGTAGTGGGGCATTTTGGCTGTTTCTATAACTTGGCTATTGTGAATAGCACTTCAATAAACATAGCTGTGCAGGTGCCTCTGGAGTAACCTGAGTCGCATTCCTTTGTGTATATCCCTAGGAGTGGGATTGCAGGAACACATGGCAGATCTATGTTTAGTTTTTTAAGAAGCCTCCATATTGTTTTCCAGAGTGGTTGCACTAGCTTGCATTCCCACCAGCAGTGTATGAGGGTTCTTTTTTCTCCACATCCTCACCAACACCTGTTGGTGGTGGTGTTTTGGGTGATAGCTATTCTAACAGGGATGAGGTGGAATCTTACTGTGGTTTTAATTTGCATTTCCTTTATGGCTAGAGATGGTGAGCATTTTTTCATGTGTTTTTTGGCCATTTGAATTTCTTCTTTTCAGATAGTTCTGTTTAGTTTAGTTGCCCATTTCTTTATTGGTTCATTGATTTTGGGAGAATTTAGTTTTTTTAGTTCCCTGTATATTAGGGATTTTGATGGGAATTGCATTAAACATGTAGATTGCTTTTAGTAGTATAGCCATTTTTACTATGTTGATTCTACCAATCCATGAGCATGGGAGATCTTTCCATCTTTGTAGTCTTCCTCGATCTCTTTCCTCAGGGGTTTGTAATTCTCCTTGAAGAGGAAATTCAGATCCTTTGTTAAGTTTACTCCTAGGTATTTGATTTTTTTTGAAGCTATTGTGAATAGAATTGTCCCATATATTCCTTCTCAGTTTGTTCGTTGTTGGTGTTTAGGAAAGCTAGTGATTTTTGTAAGTTGATTTTGTATCCTGCCACCTTCCTATAGCTGTTTATGGTATCTAGGAGTTTTTGGGAAGAGTTTTTTGGGTCTTTAAAGTATAGGATCATATCGTCTGCAAATAAGGATATTTTGACAGTTTCTTTACCTATTTCTATTCCTTTTATTTCTTCTTCTTGCCTAATTGCTCTGGCTAGGAATTCCAGTACTATGTTGAATAGGTGTGGGGATAGTGGATACCCTTATCTTGTTCCTGATTTTAGAGGAAATGGTTTCAGTTTTTCTCTGTTAAGTATAATGTTGGCTATAGGTTTGTCATAAATAGCCTTTACAATGTTGAGGTACATTCCTTCTATTCCTAGTTTTCTTAGAGCTTTTACATGAAGTTGTGTTGGGTCTTGTCAAAGGCTTTTTCTGCATGTATTGAGATGATCAAGTGGTTTTTGTCTTTGCTTCTATTAATGTGCTATATTACATTTATAGATTTACATATGTTGAACCATCCCCGCATCCCTGGGATGAAGCTGACCTGGTCATGGCGAATGATTTTTCTGATGTGTTGTTGGATTCAGTTTGCCATTATTTTATTGAGGATTTTTGAATCAATGTTCATTAAGGAAATTGGCCTATAGTTCTCCTTTTTGGAGGTGTCTATGTTTGGGGATGAGTGTAATACTGGTTTCATAAAATGAGTTAGGCAGTGTTCCTTCCCTTTCTTTTTCATGGAACAGTTTAAGGAGGGTTGGTATTAGTTCTTCTTTAAAGGTCTGATAGAATTCAGCAGAGACTCCATCAGGTCCTGGACTTTTCTTTTTGGGAGACTGTTTATTGCTGCCTCAATTTCTTTTTGTGTTATAGATCTATTCAGGTGATTAATATCCTCTTTTTTCAATTTTAGGTGGTCATAAGTATCTAGAAATTTTGATTCCCCTTTTTGCTTTATTTCTGCCAAGGGTGTCTCCAGTGTCTCAGCAAGTGTTTGGAGTCACGGAGCTCATGCTGTCTGCTTCTGCTCTCTAGTCGCCATCTTGAATCTCTCCCCTTTTGGTTTTTTTTTTTTTAAATAGGGTTTCATGCTAATTTTGCCCACAATCCTCCTACTCCACCAACCAAAAAGCTGGTATTACAGGTGTGTATCACCATACCAAAGTGTTGGAGGCTCTTGATGGTTTAAATGCTAACCGACTTTTCTGACAAGTATGGTGAGTTATTGACATTTCTGCCATTGATCTAATTTGTGACTCTGTGGACATCTGTGGTTCTGACTTTGATCAGGACTATTTGTTATTATCCCTTGGTATAAATGTATCTTGATGCATTTATTAATTTAGAAAACCTGTATTGTGTTTCTGTGCATAACCCAATGAGATGGGCTTCCAGTGAGCTTACATCATAGTCTAATAGGGTATTTGACTTGCAAATGAACACTTGAAAAGATGTGTTGTAAGTATGAGAGTATGCATAAGATGCATTCTGAATGTAGAGGACAGAGCATTTGATTCTGTCTAGCAAGGGCCAAGACCTCCCAGATGAGGTTGTACTTGATATGAGTCTAGAAATGCACCATAAAATTTGGTGACGCAAAGATGATAGCCCATCAGGTTTAAGATTCAGGTAGAGGAGAGAGCATGTGCAAAAGTACTTGGAGATACAAAACAGTATAGCTCACTAAAGGAAAATTTTGGGAGTATAAAGTGCCTGGCGGAGGGGTAAGTGAGACATGTGGCTGGAGGGAAAATACTAGTATTTATTAAGCACTTATAAGTACTAGACATAGTTAAATACTTTACGTTATTCCATTTAATTATTGCAAAAGCATTATGTATTACTATTATTCCAATTGTACAGAAGTAGAAAATGAGAAATAGGGAGGTCAAGCAACTTTTTTAGAATTAGCTATTTGGTAAGTTATGCACAGGACCTGGAACACAGGAAAGCCTTGTCATGCTAAATTATTTGAATTTTATTTTGAATGGATTGAACAGTCAGAGACATTTTTCTGTCTTTTTTGAATCCCTTTCCTTAAAGAAACAAATTGTGGAAAATGGACTAGAAGAAATATCTTTAGAAGGTCTGGATAAGAACCAAGGACAACATTCAAAATCGAATCTAAAAGTGACTAGGAAAACAAGGAGTCTAGACATAAAGCTAAACATGACAGAGGCTGCTGGTGGTTTGGTTTAAACAGAGAAGTTAATAAATCAGACAAGAGGAATTTGGTAAGAAAAAAGGAGGAAATTTGAGGAAATACCTTGGGGAACCAGTTATCCATTCATGGAGATTAGAAATACAGATAGGGGAGTAAGGTTGCATCTGGGATTCACTCATTTTGTGGTGTGCTTGAAAACAGTTGACATGGATCTAAGTCCTGATTTCAACTACTACTTAGGCGACCTTAGGAAAGTCACTTAATCTCAAGTGACTGGAATCTATATTATTAGTCTGTTAAATTGGAAGACTCTTATCTATAGGTAATATTGGACTCTTGTGATTGTCAAATTAGGCAACATATGCCACAAGCTTTATTGCCTGCAAAGTACAAAGAGGTTTTAATAGTTATGTGTTGTGTAGATTCAGGTGCATAGTCATATTTTCAATCTTTAGAGATTTGCAACTTTACATCACAATTTACTTGTATGTCATAAGGCAAACTTCTATGAATCTAGCTCTGATAATGAATTTTTATATCAAAATGCATTAAGATAAATGTTTTTTAAGTTCAACATAATCAGAAAGTTTTAGTTCCATTTCAGAGGCTATTTACCACTCATAAAGTTAAAAAGGAATATACTAGAATATAAACAGAAAATTAATGTGGGCCATGAAAGTTATTTTAATGGAAAATTTCATTGAGATACTTACATATTTACATGCAGTTTTAAGAGCAAATGAAAGTACAATAATAGCACCACACATGTATTGATATGGACAATCTTTTTTTAGAGATCCTTAATTTAACTTGTACTCATTTGTGTGTGTATACTTGGTTCTGTACAATTTCATTATATGTGTAAGCTCACGTATCCACCACCATAGTTAAGACACTGAACAATTCCATTTCCATAAGGATCTCTTGTGTTGCCCTTTTATAGCCACATCTACTTACCTCCCACCCATCCATCTCCACCCCTGGCAACTACTAGTCTTTTCATCTTTATAACTTCATTACTTCAAGAATATTATATAAATAAAATCATAGATTCTGACTTTGGGGATAGCCTATTTTTTTAACTTAGCATAATTCCCTGTAAATTCACCCAAATTGGTTGCATGTTTCCATAATTTATTTCTTTTTATTGTTGAACGGTACTCCATAGGATGGGTGTACAATAGTTGATCATTCACCAAAAGCATATGATATGTTTCCATTTTGGGCTATTATAAATAAAATTGGATGCACATAAGTTTTCAGTAATCTGTAATAAATACCTGTGTGTGTAAATGCTGGGCCATACCATGAGCATATGTTTAGTTTAATAATTAACTGAAAAACTGTTTTCCAGAATGGTTGTGTCATTTCCATTACCACCATCAATGTATGAATGATATGGTTCCTTTGCATCTTTGCCAGCATTTGATGTCACTGTTTCTTCTTTTAACAATTCTGACATGTATGAATTTTGTTTCATTTTCCTATGGCTAATGAGTTTGAACAAATTTTCATGTGTTTATTTGACACCTGTATAACGTATTTAGTGAAATGTGTGTTTATGTCTTTTGCCTGTTTTATAATGATATTGTTTTTTACTGTAGGGTTTTGAAAATTCTTTATATATTCTACATTCTTTTGGAGGGGGAGTGGTACTGGGGTTTAAACTCAGGGTCTCATGGTTGCTAGGTAGGTGCTCTTATTGCTTGAGCCATTTCACCAAACTTTATATATTCTAGATGATAGCTCTTTCTCAGATATACTGTTACGTATATTATATATGTGTGTGTGTGTGTGTGTGTGTGTGTGTGTGTTTTCTCCAAGTCTGAAACTTGTTTTTTCATCCTTTTCACATGGACATTCACAGAGCATTTAGGCTGATGAGATCCAGTTTAGTAATTTTTCTTCTTGTGTCTTGTGTTTTTGGTGTCAATTTCTTTTTTGTGGTGCTGGGTATCAAACTTAGTGCTTCATACATGCCAGGCAAGCACTCTACTACTCGGCTACATTCCTAGCCCTTTTAGGGCCAACTTTAAGAACACTTTGCTAAGCCCAAGACCCTGAAGATTATCTCTTCTGATTTTTTTCTGAAAGCTTTATAGTTTTGCACATTACACTTAAATCTATGATACATTTTGAGTATAAAAGGTGTGAGGTTTTAAAATATATATGTGTATATATATTTTTTCTTATGTACGGAAGTTTCTTAGTTGGATAAAATCTCATTTGTCTATGTTTCCTGTTTTGGAGGTCTTTTCCAAGAAAAATTCCACATATTCCAATGTCATGAAACATTTCACCAATGTTTTGTTCTAGTAGTTCAGGTCTGACATTTAAGTCTTTAATATATATGTCTTTTATATACATATAAAAGACATATAAATATAAATATATATATATATTTATATCTGGTGAGAGATAGGGATAAAGTAAAGTTTCATTGCTCTGTGTGTGGATACCCAATTTTCCCAGCATCATTTATTGAAAGACTGGTCTTTCTCCAATGTGTATTTTCAGCACCTTTGTTGACAATCAGTTGTAGATACATGAATTTACATCTAGGGTCTCTGTTATATTTCATTGAGCAATGTGTCTGTGTTTATGCCAATACCACACATCTTTTGAAGTCTGTGATACTTCCTTCTTTGATCTTTTTGCTCAAGATGGCTTTGATTTTTTAAAAATTTTTTCTGTGGCTCCACATAAATTTCGGGATTTTTTTCTAGTACTTCAAAAATGTTGGTGTTTTGATAAGATTTTTCTGAATCTGTAGATTGCTTTGAGTAGTACAGACATTTTAACAATATTGATTTTACTAATTCATAAACATGGAATGTCTTTCCTTTTTTGTGTCCTTTTCAATTTTTTTCATCAATGTATTATAGGTTTTATAAGAAAGTTCATTTCCCTCTTGGTTACATTTATTCCTAGGCATTTTATATTTGTAACTACTGTAAATAGGATTGCTTTTAAAAATATGATCTTTTATTATTATAAATTTTATAGAAGATTAGATTTCATTATTACTTTTTGATATTAAAAATGTAATTTGATCATATTTACCCCCATCAAACTATCTTGCCCTCCTCCCTTTGGTCCTCCCTCCACCTGTTGGTCCTCCCTACCTCTTCAATTGCCCTCTGCTTCTGCATTCATGTCCTCTTAAAAATATAGATTCTACATCAGAGAAAACATGTGATATTCTGATAATTTTATTTCTGAGTCTGGATTATTTTACTTCATATGATAATCTTCAGTTTCATCCATTTTCCTCAAACATGCTAATTTTTGCCATTTATTTTGTGGGTGGGGCAGTTTTCTTTCTGAAGTTCAAACAGGTTAGACCATGAAGGGTTAAAGGGCTGTTTGGGTTGGGGGATATAGCTCAGAACAGAGCACCCATACAACATTGGCAAGGCCCTGAGCCTGCTCCCTAGCACCAAAAGAAAACCGAAGGTACTATGTGCAGGTTGAGCCCAGTTCCCCTTCTGGTTCCTGGTGGGTAGTGGTGACTCCCACACTCCTGGCTGGCTTCAGGCTTGCTCTGACTGCCACCTTGCTCCCTGCTCACTAACAGATGCAGGCAACTCCCATGTCACACCCAGGGGCTCACAAAGGTTCTACTAATTCTGAGCATGGTAGCTCTAGTTTGCAACTTGCAGTCTCTTTAAAGAAATTCTGTGTCCAAGAATCTGAATCCGAGCCCCAACCAGTTTCTTGAGTTCACACTGGTTGTTGGAGTTGTTGCTTGTTTAGCCAAAAGGTATGGAACTTTCAGGGTTTAGAGATATAATGCAGGGTCTTCTGCTCTTCCCAGCTGAAAGGTTTGTCCTTAAGACCTCTCTTAAGATGACTCTCCTCCAGGACAATAGTGAATGAGTTAGAAAGTGCTAGGGGCCCCTTCTCAGGCGTCTGCTTGCTGTGCAGGACACCGATCTCCCATCTTACATCTTTCTTTCTTCATTTTATTTTATCATTTTTACATTAACTTACGTGTGTATATATTGAGATACTGCTCCCCTCCTCCTGCAGCCCCCACTTCACCTCCCCCACACCCCACTTCTGGGCAGAACAGGTTCTCTGATTCTGCTGAAGAGAAAACATAAGAGATAATAAGAAAGACATAGAGTTTGTGCTAGCTTAAAGTAAAAATAGCTATGCAGAGAGATTCTTAGCATTGCTTTAATGCACTTGGGTATGGAAACCCAAATTAGTTCTTCTCTGCCAGACCTCTTTACTACTTCCTGGTCTCATTCCCATAGTGACCTCTGTCAGTTTAAGATTACTTTATTTGCTTCTTTACAGTGAACACATCAACCACATTCAAGTTTTAGGTTTCCTTCTTTTTCCTTATTCCTCCCATGAACATTCTCCCCTTAGTGTGTGACCCATGTCCAATAATATTACTGCATTTGTTTTGAGTCTATAATCCTCATATGAGAGAGAACATGTGATTTTTGACCTTCTGAGCCTGGCTAACTTTACTTAAGATGATGTTCTCTAGTTCCATCCATTTACTTGCAAATGAAAAAATTTCATTGTTCTTTGTGGCTGAGTAAAATTACATTGTGTATAAATACCACATTTTCCTATTGGCCTCAGCTATCCTTATCTCAACCAGCAAAAACCCTTGTTCCTTCCTATTATTGCTTATACTTTCTCTACAACAAAATTAGAAATAAGGGCAAAATAGTTTCTGCTGGGTATTGAGGGGGTGGGGGGGAGAGAGGGGGCGGAGTGGGTGGTAAGGGAGGGGGTGGGGGCAGGGGGGTGAAATGACCCAAGCCTTGTATGCACATATGAATAATAAAAGAAAAAATAAATAAATACCACATTTTCTTAATCCATTTGTCGGTAGTGGGGCATCTTGGCTGTTTCCATAGCTTGGCTATTGTTAATAGTGCTGCAATAAATGTGGGTGTGCAGTTGCCTTTGGAATAACCTGAGTTGTATTCCTTTGGGTATATCCCTAGCTGGATCATATGGCAGATCTATGTTTAGTTTTTTAAGAAGCCTCCATATTGTTTTCAAAGCAGCTGTACTAGTTTACATTCCCACCAGCAGTGTATGAGGGTTCCTTTTTCCCACATCCTCGCCAGCATTTGTTGTTGGTGGTGTTTTTGATGATGGCTGTTCTAACAGGAATGAGGTGGAATCTTAGTATGGTTTTGATTTGCATTTCCTTTATGGCCAGGGATGGTGATCATTTTGTCATGTGTTTTTTGGCCATTTGGACTTTTTCCTTTGAAAAAGTTCTGTTTATTTCAGTTGCCCACTTCTTTATTGGTTTATTAATTTTGGGGGAGTTTAGTTTTTGAGCTCCCTGAATATTCTGGTTATCAGTCTTTTGTCTGATGTATAACTAGCAAATATTTTCTCCCACTCTGTGTGTGGTGTCTTCAATTTGGAGATCATTTCTTGTGTTGTGCAGAATCTTTTTAATTTCATGTAGTCCCATTTGTCCATCCTTTCTCTTAGTTGCTTGGCTCCTGGAGTTCTACTGAGGAAGTCCTTGCCTTTTGTCCAGAGTATTCCCTGAACTTTCATGTACTAACTGGAAGGTTTTGGGTCTGATATTAAGGTTCTTAATCCACTTTGAGTTGATACTTGTACAGGGTGACAGGCAGGAATCTAGTTTCAGTTTTCTGCAGGCATATAATCATTTTTCCCAGCAACATTTGTTGAAAGGGCTGTCTTTTCTCCATCATATGTTTTTGGGCACCTTTGTCAAAAATAAGGTGGGTACAGCTGTGTGGATTCATATTTGGGTCCTCTATTCTGTTCCACTGGTCTTCATATCTGTTATTGTGCCACTACTATGCTGTTTTTATTGCTATGGCTCTGTAGTATAGTTTGAAGTCAGGTATTGTGTTATCTCCAGAATTGCTCTTTTTGCTTAGTATTGTCTTAGCTATTCACAGTCGTTCATATTTCCCAGTGAACTTCAGGGTAGATTTTTCAATCTCTGTGATGAATGTCATTGGGATTTTGATGGGAATTGCATTGAACATGTAAATTGCTTTTAGTAGTATAGCCATTTTTACTATGTTGGTTCTGCCAATCCATAAGCATCTCATCTTACATCTTATTTTGTTTGCAGATTGTCAGCTTGTGTGCCTGTGGGAGGTCTCCTAAGGAGGCTTTCCTTTTCTCTTTTGCTTGTAGCCCTGCTGGAGGGATTCTTCCCCTTCCCTACAATTCTGCTTAGCACTTAATATTAGGGTCCTTTGTCCCTTTTAGAAATCTAAATCAATATTTCTGGATTTCTGCTGGTCTCTAATTGTCTACTATTTACCTTTGCCTTCCCTTGACTTTCCACATCGCCCACCTCTCCCTACCATGCATCTGAAGTTTTGTTTCAGATTCATGGAGCTGTGAGAAAGGGCTGGTTTGTCTAATCCTCCATTGTGTCCTTCCTTGGGATTGCTTTCTTTATTTCTATTTCTTATAATTGGGTATTGGCATATAACAACACTACTGACTTTTTATGTTGATTTTGCATCTTGCAATTTTGCAGAATTTGGTTCTTCATTCTAATAGCTTTTGGTGCAATATTTTGGGTTTTCTGTATATAAGGTCATGTCATCTGGCAACAGTTACAATTTGCCTTCTTTGTTTTCAACTTGGATGCCCCTTATATCTGACTGCTTGGCTAGGACTGACAGCACTCTGTTGAATAAGACCTGTGAAAGGGGGCACATCTTTGTTTTGTTTCAGATCTTAGAAAGAAAACTTTTAGCTTTCCAGTATAATGGGGAAACCTGTTGAGGTGCATTCCTTGTTAACTAATTCCTTCAGTGTTTTTTTTTTTTAATGAAAGTGTGTGAATTTTATCAAATGCCTTTTCTGCATCTATCAAGATAATCATTTGGTCAGTCATTCTGTTGATGTGGCATATCAGGTTTATTGATTTGTGGATGTTTGCCATCTTTGCATCTCTGGGATAATCCCACTTCATCATGCTGAACGGTTCTTTTAATGTCTTTTGGATTCAGTTTGCTAATATTTTGTTGAGATATTTTTTGCATTTAGGTTCACCAAGAATATTGGCTTATTGTTTCCATTTATTGTTGAATTCTTACCTAGTTTTGTTATCAAGGTAAAAATTATCAATGCCTCATAGAATGTGCTCAGATGAATTTTTTCCTCTTTTGTATTTGGAGTAATTTAAGGACAACTATTATTAATTCTTCTTTAAATGTTTGGCATAAGTCATCAGTAAAGCCTTCTGGTCCTGAGCTTTACTTTGATGGCATTATTTAAATTGCTGATTCAATCTTATTACTTGTTATTAGTATGTTCAGGTGTTCTTTTTTATGATTTAATCTTTGTAAGATGCATGTGTCCAGGAATTTGTCTGTTTATTCTAGGTTATCAAATTTGTTAGTGTGTGGTTGCTCACAATTGCTCCTAATGGTCCTTTGGTAATTTTATGGTGTTAGATGCAATGTCTCCCTGGTATTGGGTTTTGAATTTCTATTTTCCCATGTTTACTGTTAGTACGTAGAAATATGATTGGCTTCTGTGTGTTGGTCTTATATCTTATGACTTTGTTGAACTCTCTTAGCACTTCTAGTGCTAGAAGTTTTTGTATACACTTCTTGGGATAATTTATGCAGAAAATCATGTCTACAAATAAGGGTAGTTTAATTTCTTCCCTTCCTAATGTATACTTTTGGTTTATTTCCTTGCCTTATTGCAGTGACTAGAAGTTCCAGTATTATGTTGAATGTGGGTATCCTTATTTTCTTCTTGATATTAAAGGTAAAGCATTTAGCCTTTCACCATTAAATATGGCATTAGTAGTTTTGTGGATGGTTTGTATCTAGTTGAAGAAGTCTCCCACTATTTCTAACTTTCTGAGAGTTTCAAGTGATGAATGAATGGCTGTCACATATGTACTTTCAAGTGCTTAGAAAGTATATTACTTTTAATACGTTTTATTTAAACCAAAATATTCAAGTATTCTTATTTTATTATGTAACCAATACAAGAATTATTGAGATATTTCATATCCTTTTTGTAGCAAGCCTTAGAAATCTGGCATCTATTTTACATTTCAATGCATCTCAATTCAGACTGATCACATGACTATATTGTAGAACTTATCTAAAAAGGAAGTGAGTGAGCGTCTTCTTAACTTTGGGTTGATCTGCTTTGTTTTTCTCTGTCTAGTCTTGATGAAGATCCAATGATGAATGACATACCATAGTCCATCTGAGTATTGTGAGTTCTCAATTTAAACCAGTAGTTCAGTATAATAAATTATAGTTTCACATATAGATTGTTTTAGTTTGATAAACAGGAAATCAATGGATAGAGGAATAAATCTTGATGGCTGTCTTTCATCAAATTTGGCCAGTAGTTTAGCTATAGCTCTGAATTACCTTTATGAGTATGATCTAAAATGTGGGAAGTGTGTCAAGATGTAAAGTGTAACAATGGAATTTTATTCAGGCACAAAGAAGAATAAAATTTTGTCATTAGCAAGTAAATGGATGGAACTAGAGATCATCTTAAGCCAGACTCAGAAGACCAAAGGCTGCATGTTCTCCCACATATGAAATTACAGACCTAAAACAAATGCAGCAATATTATGTAAAATTGGTGACACGAAAGAGAGGTCACACAAGGGAGGGATAGGGCAAGGGAAGGAAACTAAAAACTTGAATGTGATTGATGTGCTCACAGTACAGGAATGAATATAGAAATCTTAAACTGACTGGGACCACTATGGGAAGGGGACTAGGGAGAAGTGAAGAGGACTGGTAAAGATGAACCAATTGGGGTTATAAAACGCATATGCATGGAAACAACACAAGCTAGCAAAAAGGCCAAGTTTTTCTTTTTATCTTTTATCTTTTTTCTTCTACAAAATCAGAGAACAGGAGTGCAAAAAAGGTTCTGTGGGGGGGGGTGGTGAGTGGGTGGCATCAGTGGGAGGGAGAGGTGGTGGGGAAAAGTGTAGGAGGATGAATAATGTGCAAATAATGTGTACATATGTATGTAAATGCAAAAATGATACCTGTTGAAACTGTTCTAGGAGTGGGAGTGGGGAGATGAAGGAGAACAGCAGAAGGGATGAATTCAAATATTTGATACACTATAAGAACCTTTCTAAATGTAAGTGCTGCAGTGTACCCCCACCCAGCACAACAATAAAGGAAATAAAAGTATAATTCTTTCACCATATAGCTGCATAGTTTTGGATGAATCTCTTCATATCCTTGGGCCTCAGCTTACCTATCTGAAAAATGAGGCCGCCAAAGTCCCTTTCAGTACCTGGATTGTAACACAGCTCTTTGATCCATGTATTCTGTCAACAAATATTTGTGAGGGCTCTGCTTATATGTCAGGCACTGTGTTAACACCAGCAGATAATAAACTTCATTTCTCACTTTTTCTTTTCTTGGTGTTTATAGTCTGTGGAGGGATATAGAGTTAAACAATTTAAAAATAAGCTTCAGTTATTAATACTCCATAAAGGAAAAAAATCCAGGAGCTAGTTATGTAGATCAGTGGTTGACCTTTTGCTTAGTATGCACAGGGCCCTGTGTTTGATCCCTATCATTGCAAAAAAAAAATCCAGTGTTATCTAGCATATTTGGCCCTACCAAGGCAAAAAAAAAAAATTCAATGTTATCTGGTATACTTGGCAGGGGAAGGAGATCAGGAAAGGCTCCCTTGACATTTAAGCAAAGCATGTCATTCAGTAGCTTTTTGTTCCATTGTTAACTCATTTATGCTAAAAACAAAAACATCAGCAAAAACATAAGCATACTTACTGGTTCTATCATAAATGCTTGTAGAATAATCACAGTATTCCAGGACAGGCAACTTTTCTCCCCATCAATAGAAACTATTTAATATTAATAATGATAATAAAATTATTCTAAGGAAAACAATAAGAATATCTGTTCTAGGGTTTTGAAAATATGGCATACAACTAACTGAAAATGGGAGTGGATTTGTTTAATATGGAAGCAAGTTTGTGGTACCACAGGGGATAAGATGCTTTATTCAGATACCTGAAGAGGTGCCAAAGACAATGGTGAAATTTTTGGTCTGTGTAGTCCCAGGGAAGAAACCACATAAAGAGTTAAATCTTAGTTGGGGTTATATCCCAGTGGTAAAGCACTTGTCTAGCACCCCAGGTTCAATCCAAAACCAAAATATATATATATAAGTAAGCTAGAAGTTGAGTACAGTGGCTCACAAATGTAATCTCAGCTATTGGGGAGGCAGAGATCAGGAGGATGGAGGTTTGAGACCAGTCCAGGCAAAAAGTTAGTGAGACACCATTTCAATCAATAAACCAAGCATGGTGGTGTGTGACTGTGATGCCAGCTAGGTGGGAGGCCATAGGAAGGAGATTGTTCTGAGGCTGGAACCAGGCAGAAATTTAAGAGCCTACCTGAAAAGTAGCTAACACCAATAAAAGACTGGAGCATGGCTCAAAAGGTAGAGTGCCTGCCTCTCAAATATGAGGCCCTGAGTTCAAAACCCCAGTACTGTGGGAAAAAAGTAAGATAGTTAAATCTAAGAAAGAACTCTTTAATGGTTAGAATGGTGCATAGTCACATGGGAGAGCTGGGGGTTTGAGGGGGAGATTAAAAGTTTAACAAGTGAGCTGGACTTGATGAACATCATAGTTCCTTTTAACTTTGAAATTTCAGAAAATTCAACATCATTTAGGAAGATGAAAATCCAAAGAAATCCATTAGGTTGTTTTTCTAATTTTGAAAATGGAACATTGACAAAATGCAGACATTGGGTAGGAAAAAAAACTAGGAGGTAGAATTTAAAAAATCAATAACTCAGAGAAAGCCTGGAAAGTATCTAAAAACTGAGAATACGTGTGGCTGGAGATCAAAAATGCCAGGGACTTGGAAAAAACCAAAGAACCACAGCATAACTACTGGGCCAAATCAAAGAGGCTATTGCAGGGAGAGAAGGCATCTTTCAAAGGCTTGAAAGACAGTCCAACTTCAGAGAACAGGGAAACATACAATTTCTAGGGCCTAGGGGATAAAAATTTATAAGAACCATTAAACCTAGTATAGGGGTAACAGTGGGAATGGAGAGCCTTTCAGATGAGGCATAGTATTTAAGGGTACGAGGACATATTTTAGGGTGGGGAAAAAAGGATGCTCTATGCTTTGTTTTTTCATTGAAGTTTTTATCATTTCACTACCACTGAATCTAGGTGTTTTACCCTCCAACTGTCTCTCTCTTTCAACCAAACTTTTATTATTATTATTATTACTGTTGTTATTTTTGTTATTGTTGTTTATGTTTATTTTAAGATAACTTTGCTTTATTTTCTGAGCTTAAAAATCAGAAGATTTGAACCTCTGCTTCCTCATTTTCAAAAAACTTGCATTAATAAAGATGATTTTGACATGTGAATTGATCATTGAATAATTTTTCCCTCCTTTGGAACAGTAATGTGTAATAAAATAAGATTCACTACTTATTTTAATACTACAGCTAGGCTGGGGGGTGGGAATGCAAAAGGCAAATAATAAAGGATTTCTGTATGTCTGGTATATTCATAATAGGAATGTAGTTCTTACAATGAGAAGGAAGTCTAAGACAGCAAAATTCTCTGCTTTGGCATAACAGTAGGGGTGAAAAATATTGGAAGAAGAAAAACCAAGAAACCCATTCCTTAGTTGGAATGAAAGGCATTAAGGGAGTACTAATAGATCTGTAATAGTCCTGTTGAGGCTTCATTTCAAACCCAAGTAGTACTAGTCTTGAGTACTTACCCCTATACAACTCTCTCCTTAGTAGATCCCTGGATCTGACTTCCTTTCTCATTTAAGACTTTATATGAGCTGTATGCTTTACACTTAAGAATTGATGAAACCATTTTTGAAGAGAAGTTATGACTAATTAAGTATTCTCTATTATTGGGATGTCTTACATAGTCTCCCCATAAAATGGCAAGATGGCTGATGCTGATAATTAAATTATGAATAGACGTAGCTATGTAACTTCCTAAATTCATTTATCAACTCTCTGCTGGTATGACTGCTATTTCACTGATAAATGGCTCACCCAGATATTGGCAACTTGTAGTAGATGGTAGAAGTCCTGTCATTTGAGATTTCCCTACTTTTTTTGTTTTTTAGCAATGCATTCCTAGGGGAAAACAGTGACCAACAAGTATTGCAATTATTAGCCCCAGGTTTGGACATCTGTAGGCCCTCAAGGTCAAATGGAGGCTGTCCTATACAATCCAGCTGGTGGTAGAAAGGAATGGAAACTATTCTACTCTCTCCAGCTGCTTCATGAAGTAGCTATTCAGGTTTTTTTCTTGGAAGACTTACAGTATAGACCCTGGTGAAGTGTGGGAACACACTTCTCAGTAATTATGGAATGGCTTAATACAACAAATGGCACAACTGTACTTGAATTAAAACATATTACAGGAATTTTGTCACTTCTACCTGTCAATTGAGTGATGTTTTTACCTCTGTCTTAATTATAAAAAGTCTTACATTTAGATAAAAGTGAGAGCACACAAGGGAGGGGTGAGGATAGGTAAGACACCTAAAAAATTAGCTAGCATTTGTTGCCCTTAACGCAGAGAAACTAAAGCAGATACCTTAAAAGCAACTGAGGCCAATAGGAAAAGGGGACCAGGAACTAGAGAAAAAAAAATTAACCTAGAAGGTGACACACACACACAGGAAATCAATGTGAGTCAATGGCCTGTATAGCTATCCTTATCTCAACCAGCAAAAACCCTTGTTCCTTCCTATTATTGCTTATACTCTCTCTACAACAAAATTAGAAATAAGGACAAAATAGTTTCTGCTCAGTATTGAGGGGGTGGGGGGAAAGGGAGGGGGCGGAGTGGGTGGTAAGGGAGGGGGTGGGGGTAGGGGGGAGAAATGACCCAAACCTTGTATGCACATATGAATAATAAAAGAAAAAAAATATTTTTTCATTTCCTCACAAAAAAAAAATAAAATCTGTATTGTATTGTATTTCATGAATTATATTTCTTTATGTGGTTACACATGTTAAAAAAAGTCTTACATTTAGATGATTCTTTATAAATTCTAAAGTATGTTCATTTTGCTGGTCTCATTTGTTGTCTTGGTGAGAGAGGTATAATTGTCTTTGTTTGACAAATGAGGAAATAGGTTTGGAGAGATGAGAGGAGATTTCTTTCTTTAGATTTCACAACTGTGAAAAGGCAAAGCTGGCTCTCATTAAAACCCATTTTTACTGGATCTAAATCTAGTGGTTCTTTTGTAGTTATTGCATTTCCTCTCAATCTCAAAGGAACTCTGAAACTGAAATAGGTCAAACACATAAGTTCATAGCAGAAATGAAAAATTTAAGACTGGAACAATCTCTTTCTACTTCTCCACAATCACCTCCCATAACATTTGAATCCAACACACAAATGTACACATTTATTTCTCTACCTGAATTTCTTCAGTGAATCTTCACTGCATTTTAAAATATAATTTCAGTTTCTTTCCATGGTTTGTAAATCCCTCCTTCACACCTGATGGATGTGCCAAGGCCTCTGTCTGGAGAATAATTACTCTCATTTGTTCTACTTTGGGTTCCCCCAAAAACAGAAGCAAGAAGACTCTAGTGTTGCTACTTTTTCTGGGAGATAAAGTAAGAAGCAGGAATATGGATGCAGGCAGCATGACATAGGGAATAAAGAAATGTCAATGTTAGGGGACATTATTGAAGCCATTTATGGAGGCAGTAGGTGCTTGGTTCTGCCAGGATATTGCAAAAACAGAGAGGGCCTCTCAGAATTGACAATGGAAGGAAGAGAAGATAGACAGTTTATCCACCAGCTCCCCATCTTAGTTGAGGATTTGATCCTCAGAGGCATTGACTCTCTTAAACTTCCTTAAGCATTGACTCAATGGGTTCTGAGGCTTTAACCCAAGCTCTGAAGCAGACATGAGAAGTCACTGCACATGCTTGAGTTGGGACACTGCCTGCATGATCTGGGTCTGCCTTGCATAAAACTGTCCACTGCCACTCTAGTGAAGTCACAAGTGGGCCCATATAATGTAGCGATTGTAAAGTAGGGAACCATGGATACCTCTTTCTCACCCTTGGGTCCAAGCTTAGATGCCTCAGAAGCCTTCCAGGATCACCTAACCTAATTAGCTTCTGTGTATGAGTACCTCTCTTTTTATTACTAATATTTATAATTATTTCCTTTTTTGTCTTACTATTTAATGCCTATCTCCCCTACTAGAAAGAGCTTCTTCTGGTCTAGCACATACAGATCTTTCACAAATATCTGTTGAATTAATTGATAAATGAATATCCAAAAGATTGGAAGATGTGGTATTCTGTTGAGTATTTACATTTATCAGTCTCCTCTTTAATGGGCCCACTGTCACCTGAAAAGCAGGCTGGAAAACAGGCCAGCAAACAAACGAAATGGTTGAACTATCTATTTATCTGCCTGTGTAGCAACTAACCTTGAGACCATTTCAGAGAAGTTAAGCAAATTACTTCCTTGAGGTTACTGTGGGAAAACTGGGGATACATTGGAATGTCCAAGAACTAGGGGCAGTAGTAAGTTACTGAAACAAAATTATGATAACTATGATTTGCTGAGTATGTACCATGTACCAGTCATGATACTTAGTTTATTACACACATCATCTCATTTAATTGTCACAACTCTAGGGACTTGTCATTTCCATTTCATAGACAATGGAACTAAGACTCAGAAAAATTAAAACTTAGCTTTCTTAAAACACAGCACCAGTAAATGGTGAAACTGAGTTGAATGCTGTCAAATACATTATTTATGATATGTTTTGTTCCCTTACTTTTTCTTTCATCATTATCAAGATATTTTTAGATATCATAAAATGTACACATCTAAAGTACACAATTTAATGGTTTTCAGCATATTCCCAGAATTGTGTGCAACCATAACCACAGTATTATTTTAGAGCATTTTTAATATTCTCCAAATAAATCCCATTACCTATTAGTAGTCATTCTTTTCTTCTTAAAAAACTTTTATTAGTGTATATAAATTGTTGAAAATAATGGGTGTCATTGTTGCATTTTCAGACATGCACATGCTTTGATCATATTCACCCTTGCTGTTGTCATCTTCTGCCCCTCCAAATAGTCTTCCTTCCATTTCTGTGTATTTTTTAAAATATATATTCTGCATATGAGAGAAAATGTGATTATTTGGCTGAATCTGGTTTATTTCGCTTAATATGATGCTCTCCAATTCCATTCACTTTCTTGCAAATGACATGATTTTATTCTTCTTTAGGGCTGAATAATACTCCATTGTGTATATACATTTCATTCTTTTCCACTACCACTTTGGCTAACCTATCTCCAAGCCTATTCTAATATTCTCCAAATCTATTCTAATATCTGTATTAATTTTACTATTTTGGGTATGTATCTGTCATCAGCGGAAGAATATAGCTTTTGGTCTTTTGTGACTGGCTTCTTTTTACTTAACATAAAGGTTTTCCAAGTTTATGCATGCTGTATCACATCATTCCTTTTTAGGGCTGAATAGTTTTCCATTTTCACTAGGTACTATCAAATCACTTTCTTGATGGTGTCCTTTGAAACACAGAAGTTTTTAATCTGTATCCAGACCAATTTCTCTTTTTTCCTTTGTTCCTTTATGTTTCTGATGTCATATGAAAGAAGTCATTGCCTAATCATGATCATAAATATTTACTTATATATTTTCTTCTGACAACTTTAGTTTAGCTCATTTTAGGTCTTCAATGAATTTTAAGCTAATATTGTGTATGGTTTGAAGTTAGGGGTTTAACATTCATTTTCATGTGAATAGCCAATTGTCCCAGTACCATTTTTGAAAGTCTTTTCTTTCAATGTTTAAATGTCTTGATATCCTTGTTGAAAATCAATTTATCATGAATATGAGGATTTATTTCTAGGCTGTTAATTTACTTCTATTTAACTATATGTTTGTCCTGTGGCAGTGCCACACTGTTTTGATTACTGTAACTTTGTGACATATTTTTAAATTAGTAATTGTGACTCCTCCACATTTGTTCTTCTTTTTCAAAACTGTTTTAGATATTCTGGGTACCTTGCATATAAACATAAATATTACAATTAGTTCATCAATTTCTGCAAAGAAGCCATTTGGGAATTTTTAAAAATAGGACTGTGTTGAAGTTATAGATCAACTGGGGAATTTCCATCTTTTTAATTCATGGTACTGGGGTTTGAACTCAGTCTAAGCTTTTTGCTTGCTAGGCAGATGCTCTACCACTTGAGCCACATCTCCAGCCCCTTTTGCTCTGCTTATTTTGGAGATAGGGTCTCACATCTTGCCCAGGCCAACCTGGACTGTGATCCTCCTATTTTAGTCTTCCCACCATCACTGGGATGACAGGTATGTACCACTGCACTAAGCTCTTGGTTGAGATGGGGTCGTGTGAATTTTTTGCCTCAAACCATGGCCTCCCAAGTAGCTAGGATTATAGGTATGAGTCACCTGCTCCTAGCTGAATATTTCCATCTTAACCAGACTAAGTCTCCAGTCTATGAATGTGGGATGTCTTTGGAGTTATTAGCATCTTTTAAATTTTCATTCAACAATGTTTTCATTGTACAAATTCTTCATTTCTCTTGTTAAATTTATTCCAATATATTTTTCTGCTATTACAAATGGGATTAGTTAATTTAACTTTAGAAGCTTTAATGACTGTGTTTAAAAAAATCTGGCTCATTTTTGTATACTGATGCTATGAACTCCAACTTTACTAAACTCACTTACTGATTCTAGTATTTTATTATGTTCTGTAGGATTTTCTATACACAAGATCATTTCCAAATGGAGCTAGTTTTACTTCTTCCTTTCCAATTTCCTTTCTTCCTTTTTTTCTCCCTTTCTCCTTATTTTTTCCCAAATTTCTCCATCTTAAACCTCCCTATAATGTTGAATAAAGTGATTAGAGGAGGTCTTCTGCTTAATGTTAGAGAGGAAGTATTTAGTCTTTCACCATAAATATGATGTTTGTTGTGACTTTTTTCATTATCTCTGCCTGAATTTTTATTTTTATACTCTATTTTATCAGCATACATTATTAATAGCAGGGGGTTTTGTTGTGATAATTGCATACATGCATGCAGGGTATTTGAATATGTTCACCCTCTATTATATTCCTTTAACCCCCTTCCTCTTCCTCCCCTTTTTCAAACACTGCTTGGTGGGTTTCATTATGCTATCTTCATAAATGTGTGTGTGCGTGTGTGTGTTTGTGAAAGTACTTTGATTCTCTTTACCTCCCAGTACTCTCTCCTTTCCCTCTTCTCCCCTCCCACTAATCCTCCCCCTTATGCTCATATCTCATCATCATCATCATCATCATCATCATATTAGGTTTAGATTTCACATATGAGCAAAAATGTGATATTTGGCTTTTTGAGCTTTAGCTGCTTTAGTTTCCTATGGATGTCTTTTATCACAGTGAGGAAATCCTCTGTTTTGTGTTTATTGAGTGCTTTATCATGAAGAGATGTTGGATTTTGTCAAATATTTTTATTTATCTTTTGAGATTATTATATAGTTTTTGCCTTTTACTTTATTACTATAATATATTATATTGCTTGATTTTCATATGTTGAAACAATTTTAAACTCCTGGAATAAATCTCACTTGGTCATTGTGTAGTTCATTTCATGTGTTGCTGGATTATGTTTGCTAGTATGTTGCTCAGACTTTGTGCATCTATGTTGATAAAGGATATTGGTCTTTAGCAGCCTTTATATACTATCTTTTTTACATGGTTTGGATAAAAGTTTAAAATTGCCCTCATGACAGGATACAAAATCAACCTACAAAAATCATTACCTTTTCTGTACACCAACAATGAACAAACTGAGAAGGAATATATGGAAACAATTCCATTCACAATAGCCTCAAAAAAATCAAATACCTCGGAGCAAATTTAACAAAGGATGTGAATGAACTCTACAAGGAGAACTACAAACTGCTGAAGAAAGAGATCAAGGAAGACGAAAGAAGATGGAAGGATCTCCTGGGCTAATGGATAGGTAGAATTAACATAGTAAAAATGTCAATCTACGTGTTTAATGCAATTCCCATAAAAACACCTTTCATCACAAAGTTTGAAAAATCTACTCTAAAGTTCATTTGGAAACACAAGAGACCACGAATAGCCAAGGCAATACTCAGCAAAAAAAAGCAGTGCTGGAGGTATCACAATACCCAACTTCAAACTACATTACAAAGCAATAGCAATAAAAGCAGCATGGTACTGGCATAAAAACAGACATGAAGACCACTGGAACAGAATAGAGGACCCAGATATGAATCCACACAGCTATTCCCACCTTATTTTGACAAAGGTGCCAAAAAGATACAATGGAGAAAAGACAGCCTCGTCGACAAATGTTGCTGAGAAAAGTGGTTATCTATCTGCAAGAAACTGAAACTAGATCCATATCTATCACCCTGTACTAGTATCAACTCAAAATGGATCAAGGACTTAAATATCAGACCCGAAACTCTGAAATTACTACACGAAGGAGCAGGAAACACTCTGGAACTAATAGGTATAGGCAAGGACTTCCTCAATACCACCCCAGCAGCCCAACAACTAAGAGAAACAATGAACAAATGGGACTTCATAAAATAAAAAAGCTTCTGCACAACAAAAGAAATGGTCTCTAAACTGAATAGACCACCCACAGAGTGGGAGAAAATATTTGCCAGCTACACATCAAACAAGGGACTGATAACCAGAATATACAGGGAACTAAAGAAACTAAACTCTCCCAAAATCAATGAACCAATAAAGAAATGGGCAAGTGAACTAAACAGAACTTTCTCAAAAGAAGTAATTCAAATGGCCAAAAAACGCATGAAAAAATGCTCACCATCTTTAGCAGTAAAGGAAATGCAAATCAAAACCACACTAAGATTCCACCTCACCCCTGTTAGAATAGCCATCATTAGCAACACCACTAACAACAGGTGTTGGAGAGGATGTGGGGAAAAAGGAACCCTCTTACACTGCTGGTAGGAATGTAAACTAGTACAACCACTCTGGAAAAAAATTTGGAGGCTACTTAAAAAGCTAAACGTTGATTTACCATATGATCCAGCAATACCACTCTTGGGGGTATACCCAAAAGACTGTGACACAGGTTACTCCAGAGGCACCTGCACACCCATGTTTATTGCAGCACTATTCACAACAGCCAAGTTACGGAAACAGCCAAGATGCCCCACTACTGACGAATGGATTAAGAAAATGTTGTATTTATACACAATGGAATTTTAAGCAGCCATGAAGAAGAACGAAATATTATCATTCGCAGGTAAATGGATGGAATTGGAGAACATCATTCTGAGTGAGGTTAGCCTGGCCCAAAAGACCAAAAATCATATGTTCTCCCTCATATGCGGACATTAGATCAAGGGCAAACACAACAAGGGGATTGGACTTTGATCACATGATAAAGTGAGAGCACACAAGGGAGGTATGAGGATAGGTAAGACACCTAAAAAATTAGCTAGCATTTGTTGCCCTCAACGCAGAGAAACTAAAGCAGATACTTTAAAGCAACTGAGGCCAATAGGAAAAGGGGACCAGGAGCTAGAGAAAAGGTTAGTTCAAGAAGAATTAACTTAGAAGGTAACACACATGCACAGGAAATCAATGCGAGTCAACTCCCTGTATAGCTACCCTTATCTCAACTAGCAAAAACCCTTGTTCCTTCCTATTTTTGCTTATACTCTCTCTTCAACAAAATTAGAGATAAGGGCAAAATAGTTTCTGCCTGGTAGCTAGGGGGTGGGGGGGAGAGGGAGGGGGCAGGGGAGGGTAAGGGAGGGGTTGGGGAAAAGGGGGAGAAATGACCCAAACATTGTATGCACATATGAATAAAATAAAAATTTTAAAAAAGATCAGTTAGAGATGAATCAACGTGGGTCATAATACATGTACATGAAAGCAACATTTTGTCTTCTTTATTATGCTTGTGTCTTTTCTTCATCAAAATTAGTGATAAAGGCAGAACAGGACCTGCCTGGAACAGAGGGAGGAAGTGGGGAGAGGGTGGGGAAGGTGGGAGAGGATGGGGGAGGAAACGGGGGAGAAATGATCCAAACAATGTATGCACATGTGAATAAATGAATAATAATAAAAATAAACAAATAAAATTGGCCTCATGAAATAGGTTAGAAAATGTTACTTTGTCTATAGTTTTTATGGAAGACTTTGGGGAGGCTGATTTTAATTTTTCTTCAAATACTTGATAGAATTCAGCAGTAAGTCTATCTGTTACTGGGCTTTATTTTGTAGAAAGCGTTTTGATTCTCAATTGATCCTTTTTATTGTTATGGTAAAATTTTATTCAGATTTTTTATTCTTTCTGGAGTTTGTTCCAATAGTTTATGTCTTGATATAATGAGTTCATTTCATCTGGAATATCTAATTTGGGGCATACAATTTTTTCATAGTATTCCCTTTTGATCCTTTTTATTTCTATATGATTAATAGTAATATACCCTCTTTCATTAGAGATCATAATAATTTGAGGATTCCCTTTTTTGTATTCAGTTTATATGAAGGATTGTCAATTTTGTGAATCTTTTTAAAGAACCAACTTTTAAATTTATTGATTTTCTTTATTACTTTTATGTTCCCCATTACATGATTTCTGCTCCAAGTGTGTTTTCCTTCTTTCTGCCTGCTTTGAGTTTATTTTGCATTTCTTTTTCTTAGTTTCTTAATGAAGGAAGCTAGGTTATTGATATGAGATTTTCTCATATTTTGGTCTTCATAACCATAGTTTTCCCTCTAAGGAATATTTTTGCTATGTTCTATAAGTTATATTATAGCTTCATTTTCATTCATTTCAAAGTATGTTCTAATTTCCCTTGTGATTTCTTTTTGATCCATTGGTTACTTAGGAATGTGTTGTTTAATTTCCATGTGTTTGTGAATTTTTGTAATTTCCTTCATTGTGGTTAAGAAAGCATACTTTGTAGGATTTCAATCCTTTCTATTTATTGATGCTTATTTCATAGCCTATTATCTAGTTTATCCTGGAAAGTGTCTCATGTTTGCTTGAAGAATGTGTATTCTAATCTTTTTGGGTACAGTGGCTTATAGATGTCTTTTATGTCTAATTCGTTTATAGTATTGTATGGTAGGGTTTTTTTTTTTCTTGTAGATTGAGGTTTAAACTCAGGGCTTCATGCTTGTGAAGTTGGCACTCCACCACTTGAACAATGCGTCCAGCTCATTTTTCTCTGGTTATTTTGGAGGTTGGGTCTTGTGATTAAAAAAGAAGACCTAACATTACACTGCTTATGAGAAATTTATTTCACCAATAACGATACACACAAACTGAAAGCAATAGGATGGAAAAAAAATTCCATGCAAATGGAAACTAAAAGTGAGCAGGATTCCTTTTATTCCTTCCTATTATTGCTTATACTCTCTCTTCAACAAAATTAGAGATAAGGGCAAAATAGTTTCTGCTGGGTATTGAGGGGGTGGGGGGGTGAGGGAGGAGGTGGGGGGTAAGGAAGGGAGTGGGGGAAGGGGAATAAATGACTCAAACATTGTATGCACATATGAATAAAATAAAAAATGAAATAAAATAAAATAAAAAGTGAGCAGGAGCAGCTATTCTTATGTCAGCAAAATAGAATTAAAGATAAAACCTATAAGAATAGATAAATACAATGATCAAGAGATCAATTCTAAGAGAAGATAAAATGATTATAAATCTATACGCACCTAATGTCAGATCACTCAATCTTATGAGACAAACACAATTAGATCTAAAAGAAGAGAAAGATTTCAATACAATAGTAGGGGAACTTAATCAGTTCATGCTCCTTCATTAATATGTATAATTTTAATGCATTTATCATTCATATAAAAATAGATAAAAAGAAAAAGTTGAAGGCATCAGAAGACCTGAGTTTTCAAGACATAATACAGAGCCATATTGATTAGAATAGCGTGGTACTTGCATAACAACAGACACATGGGACAATGGAACAAAATATGGAGCCTAGAAGTAGTCCCATGCATCTGCAACCAACTGATTTTCAACAAATGCACCAAGAACATCCATTAGAGGGAGGACAGTCTTATCAATAAATGGTGCTGGAAAATTGGATAATCACGTGTGGAATTAAGAACCTAATTATAAAAATCAACTCAAAATGAATTAGATATGTAAGATGAAACTATGAACCTGCTAGAAGAAAACAGGAAATAATTGAGGACATAAGAATGGGCAAGGATTTTTGGACAAGATTACAAAAGCACAGTAAACAAAGGTAAACATAGACAAATGGGATTTCATCCAAGTAAAAAAAGCTTCTGTACAGCCAAGGGACCACTAACTAGAGTGCAGATACAACCTACAGAATGAGATAAAATATTTACAAATCACACAACTGGCAATGGGTTGAAATCCAGAATATATAAAGAACTAAACTATTCAATACTTTATAGAGACAAAGAACTGATTAAACAATGGGCAATAGACCTAAAAACATATTTCTTAAAAGAAGATGTTCAAACAGCCAACAATCATCAGGGAAATGGAAATTAAAACAATAATGATATCATCTTACCCTAATAAGAATGATTATGATTTAAAAAAAGTCTAAACATGACAGATGCTGTGACGATGTGGAAAAAAGGGAAACTTTGAATACTGTTGGTGGGAATATAAATTATTATAGCCATTATGGAAAATCATGTGAAGATTCCTTTAAAAAATTAAAAATGGAGCTACCTAACTTGTGATCTGCAAGCCTGTTCCTGGGTGTACATTCAGTGCAATGAAATCAGTATGTTGAAGAGCTGTCTAGACTCCTATATTTATCACAACAGTATTTACAATGTACAAGAAATGGAAGCATGCTGTTTTTATTGTTATTGTTTTGTAATATAGTTTGAAGTCAGGTATTGTGATACCTCCTGCATTGTTCTTTTGACTGAGTATTGCCTTGGCTATTTGTGGCCTCTTGTGTTTCCATATAAATTTCACAGTAGATTTTTCAATCTCTTTAATGAATGTCATTGGAATTTTGATGGGAATTGCATGAAACATGTAGATTACTTTGGGGAGTATCGACATTTTTACTATGTTGATTCTACCAATCCATGAGCATGGGAGATCTCTCCACTTTCAATAGTTTTCCTCAATCTCTTTCTTCAGAAGTGTATAGTTTTCCTTGTAGAGGTCTTTCACATCTTTTGTTAGGTTCAAAAACAGACATGAAGACCAGTGGAACAGAATAGAGGATCCAGATATGAAGCCACACAACTATGAGCAACTTATCTTTGACAAAGGAGCTAAAAATATACGATGGAGAAATAGCAGCCTCTTCAACAAAAACTGCTGGGAAAACTGGTTAGCAGTCTGCAAAAAACTGAAACTAGATCCATGTATATCACCCTATACCAAGATTAACTCAAAATGGATCAAGGATCTTAATATCAGACCCCAAACTCTTAAGCTGATACAAGAAAGAGTAGGAAATACTCTGGAGTTAGTAGGTATAGGTAAGAACTTTCTCAATGAAACCCCAGCAGCACAGCAACTAAGAGATAGCATAGATAAATGGGACCTCATAAAACTAAAAAGCTTCTGTTCATCAAAAGAAATGGTCTCTAAACTGAAGAGAACACCCACAGAGTGGGAGAAAATATTTGCCAATTATACATCAGACAAAGGACTGATAACCAGAATATACAGGGAACTTAAAAAACTAAATTCTCCCAAAACTAATGAACCAATAAAGAAATGGGCATGTGAACTAAACAGAACTTTCTCAAAAGAAGAAATTCAAATGGCCAGAAAACACATGAAAAAATGCTCACCATCTCTAGCAATAAAGGAAATGCAAATTAAAACCACACTAAGATTCCACCTCACCCCTGTTAGAATAGCCATCATCAGCAACACCACCAACAACAGGTGTTGGCGAGGATGCGGGGAAAAAGAAACCCTCTTACACTGTTGGTGGGAATGTAGACTAGTACAACCACTCTGGAAAAAAATTTGGAGGCTACTTAAAAAGCTGGACATCGATCTACCATTTGATCCAGCAATACCACTCTTGGGGATATACCCAAAAGACTGTTACTCCAGAGGCACCTGCACATCCATGTTTATTGCGGCACTATTCACAATAGCCAAGTTATGGAAACAGCCAAGATGCCCCAGCACTGACGAATGGATTAAGAAAATGTGGTATCTATACACAATGGAATTTTATGCAGCCATGAAGAAGAACGAACTGTTATCATTCGCTGGTAAATGGATGGAATTGGAGAACATCATTCTGAGTGAGGTTAGCCTGGCCCAAAAGACCAAAAATCGTATGTTCTCCCTCATATGTGGACATTAGATCAAGGGCAAACACAACAAGGGGATTGGACTATGAGCACATGATAAAAGCGAGAGCACACAAGGGAGGGGTGATTATAGGTAAGACACCTAAAAAACTAGCTAGCATTTGTTGCCCTTAATGCAGAGAAACTAAAGCAGATACCTTAAAGCAACTGAGGCCAATAGGAAAAGGGGACCAGGAACTAGAGAAAAGGTTAGATCAAAAAGAAATAACCTAGAAGGTAACACCCACGCACAGGAAATCAATGTGAGTCAATGCCCTGTATAGCTATCCTTATCTCAACCAGCAAAACCCCTTGTTCCTTCCTATTATTGCTTATACTCTCTCTACAACAAAATTAGAGATAAGGGCAAAATAGTTTCTGCTGGGTATTGAGGGGGGGGAGCGGGAGGGGGTGGAGTGGGTGGTAAGGGAGGGGGTGGGGGCAGGGGGGAGAAATGAACCAAGCCTTGTATGCACATATGAATAATAAAAGAAAAAAAAAATGGAAGCAACCCAAGTACCCAAGTGTCCATCAACTGATGAATGGATAAAGAAAATATGGTACATAGACACAATATAATAGTATTCAGAAATAAAATCCAATAAAATTCTATCATTTGTGATAGAACTAGAGATCATTAAGTGAAATAAGTGAGGCACAGAAAGACAAGTAACACATGATCTCACTCATATATGAAACATAAAAATGTTAATGTCTTAGAAGTTGAGAGTTGAATGATGGTTACCAGAGACTGGGGACAGTAGGGGTGGGGAGGACTGGGGAAAGGCTTGCCAATGGGTACTAATTTACAATTACATAAGAGCAAGACTCTCTGGGATACTATTGAACAATATGGTGAGTATAGATAATAATAATGCACTTTGCATTTTGAAAGCCTGGAATAAAGGATTCTGAAAATATCACCTTTCAACATAAGGAAAATGACAGATGTTTGAGTATATAAGTAAGTTTAGCTTGATTTGAACCTTATACAATGTATACATGTATAGAACATTATATAGTACCCCATTAATATGTACAGTTTTTAATGTATAGTTAAAAATAATGTACAATTTAAAAATGAAAGCAAATATATTCACAAACATTTTACATTAAAGTATTATTAATTCTTTTTTTCTCCTTTTATTTTGTTGTTTTTACATTTACTTACATGTGTATACATTGTTTTTGCCACCTTCCCCCACCCCCAAACCCCCTGCAACCTCTTAAGTGTGCTTTTATTTAGATGTTTCCCTGACTGGTCTCTTCCAGATCTCTTCAACACATGTCCAATTTTATAGCAGAAAGTGATGTAAAAAATAGAAGTTGAAATATGGAAATACCCTTTGGTATTTACCTTTATGAGAATGCCTTTAATTCATTGGAGTTTAGTCAGCTTTTCTTCTAATAACCAGTACAGCTTCATTGGCTATGCAGGTGGTTCACTTGTTGCCTATTATGTGGTATTTGTGGTATAACTGACAGGAAAAAAGCAATGTGAAAGACTAAGAAAAACAGTGAGCTCAGCTATAGCATTTCAGACATTCTGTTCTGTGTGGTTGTAAAATTTCATGCTTTCTTTTTCTCATGCGAATTTTAGGTTTCCAGATGTCCTGTGTACATATGACTATTCTGTATTTCTGTGCCATATTCCATTTTCCTCTGTATCAGAATACATAATAGTCCCTGCATTTGAGCTGAGTCAGATACAATTAGTTGACTACTGTTGGCATTTTTTCATGCCTCGTACTTCCCTCCAAACCTGGTTGGGAATACATCCCACATTCTCCAAGCTAAGATCCAAATTTTTTCACACATCTGAATCACTGTGAGACAGAATAATAACTGAGGAAAGGGCCTATTAGTCACGTTAAATGATGATGGCAGTTGTTTCCTACAGATGCTATGACTTACTCAGAGGCCAGTACAGACTGACCTCTTAACTTTCAATTATTTTACCTAGATATCATGTAAATCGGAAATGAAAAAGGTAACTGTTTTGTGGTTGTCAACTTTTTAATTCATTCTTTTTTGGTGGAGACAAAGACTAGTTTGTTCTGACTTGTTTGTTCTAGGCTGGGCTAAGTAGATGAGTAGACAAGCTTAGATTAATTGTGGTAAGCTAACATGTGGCAGGAGGGCATTGGTTCATATGTATGACAATGGTTTGATTATAAAACACAGCTTAATACAACAATTATATCAAGCCTAATTAAATCTTCCTTTCATCAACAATACAGAATAGAGGTGGAAGTCTGTTGAATTTAAATGAATTTAAATAGGCATTTTAGTATCTTGATAATCTTTAAAGTCATTATTACAAATATAAGCTATTATATTAGTACCTTTTATTTATATAGGGTTTTCAACTCTGATATGCTTTTCAGCATGAGTTTTCTCATTGTATACTTTCTCTAACTTCATTGGCTAGTTAATGCAAGTATAATTATATTCATTTAATATATGACATAGCTATACAGTTAGTAAGTGGTAAAACTGGGAGTTTAATTCTAATCTCCTAACCACTGTATGGCTAGTATCATTTAATATTTGATATCTAGGATTTTGGTAGAGATGAAGTTTACTGCAGTAAGAATTTTTTAAAATATCTATTCCTACAAAGTTTTTAAAAGACATACTTCTAGAAATTTACAGGTAGCTTAAGAACTGGAACACAAATAAGTCATCTTATGGACCGTGTCTACTTGATGAATACCTTAGTATCATGAAATATGAAATACTTGTTAAAACACAATTAAGAGAGACTACAAAAATGTACAAAGGCCAGTCACCGGAAGCTCACACCTGTAGTCCTAGCTACTTGGGAGGCTGAGATCAGGAAGATTGTGATTCAAGGCCAGTATGGGCAAACAGTTTGCAAGACCCCATCTCCAAAATAACCAGAGCAAAAATGTACTGAAGGTGTGGCTCAAGCAGTAAAGCACTTATCTTGCAAGTACAAAGCCATGAGTTCAAATTCCAGTCCCACCAAAAATAAAATAACTTAGAAAAGGTAGCAAAAGATGGAAATGTGTTCTTTTTATCCATGCTAAATATTGCAGAATATTTTAAAAACCTCTGTGCTTAGAGTGTCTTCAAAATCTGAAACTGAGAAGCCCAACTGAAAAGGTTTTTTTTTTAAATCATTCATGAGTTTTTGTCTATTATGAGGTTGTAAAATTCTTGGTGGTGGTAAAAGGGTGTTTTCTTGCATATGTTTGTGTATACTTCAGTGCCTTGTTTAAAGTAAATCCTCAAAATAAATATCTGAAGAAAATTAAGGTTTACTTTTAATTTTTGGCCTTTGATGGTTTGAACCCATCTTCATCGAACCCATCTTTAGAAAATAAAAAATATGAAGACAGTTTGTCATTTTCTCTCTTGTCATTTTCCATTAACACCATCAAATTACTAAAATATAAACTAATCATTTCCCTTCTACTTAAGGAGAAGAGAGAAGCTTATGAGAAGGATGATAAGAAGAAAGGGGAAACTTTACCTTATATATTATAAATTCCTGATATCTATGAATTTGTAGCAATAAGTACGCATTACTTTATAGCAGTAGAGAAAAATATACCCCAAATCTAAAAGGCAAAAAGAAAAAATGATCCCAGTCCAAATCGCTCACAGTATAAAATTGGAACTCGAGATTTATCCCCCACTGCTGTCGCCCCCCACCACTCTTACACTTTGTTAACTTGCACTGTCTTTTCTAAAGACACGATGCTTTTTGTCCTCTAGCTTGCTTTTTGTGTTTGCACTTTACTCAACCTAGAAAGCCCTGCCCTCACTCTTGTTCCAATGAGATTCCTTAAATCTCATTCAAAATGCACTCCTTCAGTCCACAGCAAAATTTGTGCTCTATTCTCTGGATATCATAATACTGTGTTAAATACCAGCTTCCCCAGTTAAATTGTGGTCGGAGCACAAACCATGAGTTATATTTTAGAGATAGTTGTACCTCACTTCCTCTCCTTTTCCCTCTATGCCTATGCCTGACCAGTAGAAGCTATTCAATAAATTCCTTCTGAATATATAAATTAATGATTTAATAAATCATTATGAACTCATGTCTAGTGAATCAATGTTTTTAAGTTGGTTAATATAGAGTGTCATTTATCCTGAGAATCAGTATGGTACCTTGGATAGAATCCTAGCTGTTTTGTTATTGTTGTTTGTTTGTTTGTTTGCAGTGCTAGGTATTGAACCCATGGCCTTGTGCATGCTAAGCAAGCACTCTGCCACTGAACTACATTCCCAGCCCAGAATTCCAGTTTTGGAATGAGACAGACTAGGGTTTATTCTTAAGATCTACCAATTCCTAGCAGCATGACCCCTGGCAAGTGACTTCAATTTAGTGGGCTTCATTTCTTTGATTTATATAATGGAACTAATAACATTTATATTACAGACAGTTGAAAAAACCTAAATCACCCCACACAATTGCAAAAATCAAGTGGTCATTAAATGGAAATTTTTATTAATTTTGTCAGCTGGTATGCTTCACTTTCAGTTTGTCGTATTTGCTGCCACCACAGAATTTAACATTTCATTACCTATACCAGCTGCCTAATGCTATTTTTTTCTCCTTTACCCATGTTATAATCCACTCATGCTATAATTTGAACACTGTTCACAGTACCTAGCCCAGTGTTGGCCACAGACTTAATTTTTAACTATTGTGTTAGAACACTAGTTCATGGTGAAAAGAAAACACTGGATTTGGAATCAGAAGGTCAAGATAAGGATGATTTATGGTAAGTAACTTTCTTTCTCTGGGTCTCTTCATTCCTACTTCTCAAGGGAATTGTCTTCTTGAAATTTTTTCAACTCACAAAGTGTGTGATTCTATGATTAGATAATTGATCCTATTGTGAAATAAGGAATTGCACTCTAGTTAAATAAGCCTCTATAGCTAGATAAAAAAATGTAGGATCCACGTAGGATGACCAACAATCTCAGTTTGTCCAAAACTATCCCAGTTTTGCACAGAAAGCCCTGTATAAATCCTCTTAGTCCTGGGGAAATCAAATGCAGTTGGTTTTCCTAGCTCTATGGCAGTTTGACGAATAAAAAGTATTTGTTTCCTTTGTGGCTGCTTGACTTTTTTCCCCTCTTGTATTTAACATTGGTAAATAGTGTTTATTCTTGGGAGTAGAGGTGAATAACTGAGTAAAAAAAAAAAAACAGAAGAGTCCATATTCCTGAGGGAAGGCCCACATACCAGGAGGTGGTTATAATGCCAAAATCCATTACTATGTTCAGGAAAGGAAGAGGAGGCTAGTGAGGATTAGAAGAGGTAGGATTGTAAGGCTGCATAGGAGTTGGATTGGTTATGGAAATGGCTAGTCAGAAAATTTGACAAGTGGTGCTGCTAAATAAGGCACAGTTCCTGCAGGAAAGAAATCCTTTAAGAGATGAAACAGCAAGTTAAGAGGATGACAAGAATGCTGGGAGTCAGAACAAAGGAACTTGGGAAACAGAACTACTATACTAACAGTCCCTGTGATTTCCCTATGTTTCTCCCTCATTTTAAGGGTTATCTTGCTTAGCTTCCTGCTACTACAATCTTGGTTGGTGTTCACCACTGTTTTAGGTAGATTGGCCTGCTGTAGGGGAAAAGGGACAGAGCCTTAGAGGCCAAACAGGTCTCCACTACTTACTAGCTGTGTTATTTTGAGCAAGTGAGCTATACTTGCTGGGATTCTGCTCATTGACAAAATAGAAGCAAATATACCTACTTCACTGAGTTGTTGTGAGATGCAATGAGATAATTAATATGTGTAAAATGCATGACATTGTAGCTGGAAAATATTAGGGGCTCAATGAATGGTAAGTTCCTCCCTATCTCCTCTAGGATTATGCTCATTTATTTGATTACTTGTCTAAAGAAGGAGAAAAGTCTCATTCAAGTGGCTTCAAAGAGAAAGACTCCAAAGGAAAAGTTAAAAACAGAAAGGGAAATTATTAAGATCTGCTTGGACCACACCTCACCTCTCAGCCAGAGATACCAACTTCTCCATTAAGTGGAGACATTAAGTTTCTTTCTTGGACTTTGCTTTCTGGGTGTGTCATGCAGGCAGCATGGATAACATGGCAGGACAACCTGTAAGTATAGGAGAGGTGGCTACTAACAGTCTGCATGTGTTGAAAGCTGATTCTTGCCAAGCTGCTTCTGTGCACTGGTTAAGAGCAGGTTAGTAGGCAAGAGTCCTTGGGCAAATTTCCCTGCTTCAGGGAATAAGATCATGCCAATTTACAGGGAGAGCTGGGTCACCAAGTTGTTTCATTACCTGCTCCAGTGCTCTTTGGTTGACTCGAAAAGTCAAAGAATTTTGCCTTACAAGCAGCTCCATATCTTTTCCCTGTTTATTTTTATGGGAATTTCTCCCTCCCCTTTCCCCTGCCCTCAGCATCTTCCAGCCTTTCCCCTGAGCCATCTCTTACTTCCTCCCAAACTTTCCCAAATCCTCTTCTCAACTTTACCTCCTGCTTCCCCCTGTTCCCTCCATACCCTGCCCAATCTTAGCCCCATCCTTCCTGAGTCTCTCCATCTCCCCCTGCATTATCACCCTCTGACCCACCCAAAATTTGCACTTTTTCTAATTCCTTCTCTTCCTCCCAATTTACTAGTGCCTTACCCACCTCCCTCCACTAAGCCAAGAAATAATGCAAACACAAGTAGAAATTGCCAATGTTTATTGATTATTTTTTAAAATATCACTTGAAAATTGATTTTTATTGAAAAAAGTTGCAACTTCTGTGATAAAGAAATCTTGATAAGAAAAAAAATGAAGTTAGTCTAACAGCTACACTTTTTCAGTATTAGTTTCTAATATCTATCCTCATGCATATTGTTAGTATAAATTGTAATTATAGTAGCCCCACATAATGTAGGGTTCAAAGGGGAGGGCATGCAAGGTAGGTGAAAAAAAGCAGCTCAATCGTCAGGTTCAAACCATGATCCAAGAGGCAGAATCATTGTACAGGTAGCCTTAGTTCATAGCCAGAGGTTTAGTGGAAGATTCAGAGAGCAGCAAATGCTGATGACAGCTGAGGTAACAGAAGGCAGGTTTCCAGAAGTCACTGGGACCCAGAATCTACCCAGCAATTATTTCATCTCGCCGTCTTCTATTCCACCTGTGCCTGAAACAATTGTAGTGACAATAACGGGATGGAAAGGACACAGTGCGAGTACTCCACTCAATGTTTGGGTCATGTGTCTCAAGCCAGTGGATTCCAAGAATCAGAGGGTATCGTGGTGCATGAATAATGTCAAACTGTAGCTCTTCCACGTGGTTTCCAATTTTGACTTCAACAGGGGGTGTTTCCTTGGTTATGGGTCCATTAATCAATGGACGACCATCTACGGTTTCCAGCATCAGAGGGAAGATGTTACTGCGGATGGGCAACTTCTCTCTAAGAACTACGGAATTGTCGATGCTGTTTCTGTAGGAGCCTGAATCTACCATCGCCTGCTCAAAAAATTGTCGTCTTCCCAGTCGGATTTCAACAGTCAGCCATAGGGTACGAGACATTGATATTGGAAGAGAGGGGGACGCATATTTGTAGATTAGCCCGCCCGGTGTCCCCCTTACCGCCGGGCCTCCATGTTTCCCGCCTGCTGGGCACGATGAGGCTTGACAGGACAATCTCTGGCAAAATGACCCAGATGACCACAATAGAGGCATAAGTGGCCTTCGCGGCGGCGGGCCCGTTCTGCTTCACTGAGATGTGGCCTGATGCTTGGAGCTTGCACAGGCTGGCTTTCAGCAGGTGGACTCTCAGGCCCATCTCCCTCTTCAGAGGGGCTTGCACCTGATGGATTGGGATCAGTATTACCACTTATCTTCTCTTCTAGGCTGACACACTGAGTGATCAGATCAGAGAGGTTGGTGGCAGGGCTTGTGCAAGGCAGTTCATTTCTGATAGAACTGGCAAGCCCTTCTTGAAATTGTATGCAGAGAGTGCTTTCATTCCAGGTCAGCTCTTGAGCAAGGAAGTGGAAATGGGCCGCTTTTTGGTGCACAGGGCCCTCCCCTTGGCACAGCTGAGGGATGCGATGGTTGGCATCTTCCATGTTCTTTGGATTATCAAAAGTATTCTGGAGTACTTGTATGAAACTTTCAAATTGCTCCAGCAAGGGGCTTTGGATATCTAGTAAGGGCTGGAACCATCTTCCTGCCTCACCTGAGAAGCGATTGCCAACGAAGCTCACCAGGGCAGCTTCAGTGGGGTACAGGTTTCCTCTGAGTCTCATGTAACTGCTCAGTTGAATCAGGAACTCAGGAAGCTTCTGGGCATCCCCATTGAAGGCTAAAGGGTATTCTAGAGGGAAAGCTGCAACCTCCAATGCACTGGGGGCCTGTGGGAATGCTGAAGCTGAAGATATCTCCACAACTCTTAGGTTCTCCAGGGACTCCTGGGGTACCAAGAGTTCTAGGAACTCCTGGGCACCTGATAGATCCAGGGACTCCTGGGACACTGAAGGCTCCAGAGGCTCCTGGGTAGCTGGAAGCTCAAGGAGCTCCAGCTGTGACGATGTCTCCTGGTATTCTGGTGCCTTCTGAGGCTCCTCAGCATTTGGGAGATCCCTGGGTTCTGAATTCTGGGGCTCCTGGGCCTGTGGGGTATCCTGGGTGTCTGGGGGCCTTGCCTCCCAGGCTGCTGGGAGCTCATGGCCCATTGAAGGTGCCTGGGGATTCTGACTTGTTGGGGGCTCAAGGGGCTTCTGGGTCTCCTGGGGCTCCTGGGCTGCTGGAGGCTTCCAAGCTCTGAGCTCCTGGAGCTCTGTGGACTCCTGGACCCCCTTGATTCCTGAGGGTTGTTGGAGACTCCAGGTTGTTGGGGGATCAAGGGGCTTGGGGGGCTCCTGGGACTCCTTGATTTCTGGGGGTTCCTGGGGACCCTTGATCTCTCTGGGCTCTTGGAGACCCCAGACTGTTGGGGGATCTGGGAGCTCTGAGGATTTCTGGGACTCCTGGATCTCTGAGGGCTTTGGGAGTTGTTGCTCCTCAAGGGCTGCTTGGGATTTTTGGAACTCTGGGATCTGGGCCTGGAGGGCAGCATTTTCTTCCATCAACCTCTGCACTTGGGCCTGCAGACTTTCATTCTCCAATTTCAGAGCAATATAGGAGGCTGCTAAGTCCTCTACCATCTTTTGAGGAAATGGGCTTGGTTTGGCAATTTGCTACCAACAGAGATTTGGTGGTTGCTTGTGAGGTCTTTCCTGAAAGTTGCTCACAGGCACACGTCAGGCTCTGTGAGTTTTCCAAGGGGTGGGGATTTGGGCCCAGCCAAAACTGATTACCAAGAGGTCACTGGGAGCCTCCGGAGCTCAGCAAAGGGAGGTGTCAGATACGCTGTGAAAAGAGTGGGAGCTACGGATGAGAAACTGTGGAAAGCACTCATTCAACATAAATCAGAGCAACATCTGTCCAACAGTGCTGGCTTTCTTTTACTACAGACTCATGTTCACAAATTGAGGCACAAATACTGGCTCTGGCCCTATGGCATTTTAAGAATAGCACCTGACCCAGACTGTGCATGCCATTTTGCACTCTTCTTTTGAGACTTAACGTTATATCAGAAACATTTTTCCATATTCCTTTGTCTTACATAGTTTTTAGTTTCTAGTGTCTGCTCTATATTCCAGCACTTGGATTTTAACAACATCTGGAGTTCTAACATCTGCTTTCAGTGACTAAATCAAATGTTTGAGCAATATGGGGATTTTAGGCTCTGTGGTGGGCCAAACCAAGGGATTTTTTGGGTGGATAGGGTAAGAGGTAGAGGGGAGCCCTTTTTGACACCTCAAAATCATATAACATAACCACACATGACCAGTCTCAGGAGAAAACAAAGCAAAAGTTCACTAAATATATATACATATATATGCAAAAGTTGACTATATATATATATATATGTGCTCAGCAGACACATGCATATTATTTATAAAATGCTTCAAAATTGTTAAGAAAATAATCTTTATAAATGTACGTTACCATTCAGAGACTCAGTGCAGGAGCTCGGCTGTCTGCATACCCATCGCTGAGGAGTGAAGTGTTTGAATGGCTGTGGAGGCTTGCCTTTTCTGCACACACTGAACTCAAACAAACACACCCACTCCCAGAACATGTTCCAACTCTCCTCTGTAATGCAGCTATGTCGACTGTGGAAGAGGTTTTTTTTTTTTTTTTTTTTTTGACAGTACCTCACAGTTCAGAGCTGCAAGGAAAGTAGCATGCTGCGTTGATGTGAGGCAAATTCATGTACTCAGTCCTTAGTAACTTTAATAAATATTTGGCCAGGAAATTGGGAGTAATACCACTACCCTTGTGAAAAGTTGCAAACATTTCTGAATGACCACAGTGGTCTGGGACTTGATTTTTTAAATGTCTGTCTCATGTAACTTACCCTTACTCTACCCATAGTGGGCCATTTGTTTAATTCTTTCCTACTTAGCAACTGCAACCTCTTAGCCACTTCTCCTGCCCACCTACTCAGTCCTGAGCACCCCCCTTGCAATGTGCTCTTGGAAACCTTTCTGTGGACGGCTCTAGGCAATGTATAGTGGGGTAAGAATGCGGGGAGAACAACTTTGTTGGTGGGTTCTTGCAGCTGCTCTTCACACCAGATTTTATGATGGTCTATATTAAATATTTACAAATTTGGTAAATTATTTAGCCCTTCTAAAATTTATAGTCTAAACCTCAGTTTATGAAACTGTGAAATGGAGCAATTAATCATATTTAAGTTGATAGGGTTGTTACAAAGAATCAATGAACTAATGTGTGTAAAAAGCTTAGCACAGTATTAAGCAGCTAATAACACCTGATAAAAATAATGATAATAGTAATAATAAATTGTAGCAGCAGTAACTTAGTATAAATTTATTCTTTCTAATCATATGTGAATTGGGAACCTGGGTAGATAAATTTTCTAGACTGGTGTGGAGCTGAGCAAGAGTTCTCTTATGAAGAAATCTGCAGTGATTGGCTTTCATGGTGCTGAGTTTTCACCACTCAAGAGCTTTTATCTTTTCTTTCTGACTGGGTGATAGACAGTTTAGTTTACCAAATAATTCTCTAGAATCAATACTGAAGGCACCTAAGCAGGAAGATGAAGTGATTAACATGGGAATTGCAGAGCAACCAAGGTAGATATTTAAAAAGCCCATGGACCAAATCACTGTACAGTGCTTTGCCTACAGGCATATTTCCTCAGTGGGTAAACACAGGGATCTTTCTTCCCCTATTCCGCTCCACTAAAGAGCAAAGACCAAATTCAGCATTCTTAAGTACAAGTTCCAAACTGCCTAAACATAGAGCATTACTTTCCTTTGGGTGGAAAAAGAGCTACATTGACTTTTGTTAAAATGCCTAAAGTGGTTTTACTAGCCTCAATTAGTTAAGCAAGAATAGGAAAGTAATAACATCCACACTCTCATCATGTCTCCCTTATACTTTAGTCCTTCTCACACTCACAATATGATGGAGTTTATGGAGTCTTCAGGATGCTTATAAAAGTATTTTAAGTAAATGAAGTTTTGGTAACCAGGCAAATGACTATTTCAGGAAAATGAAGACAAATGTGTTCATTTAACAGATATAAAAAACATGCACAATAACAAGAAAATTCATGCTCAGTTATGTTAATAAATTACATATGTTGATTGTTAGCTTAGGAAGAAAGAAAAGGAAAAGGTTGAATGAGATGAAATTCTACTTTGTACATTCCACTATGAAACATAATTTTATTTTGTTGGTAAGTATACAATCTGAAACATTTCAGGTCTTTGCCAAGGTCTTCATCCTCAAAGCTGGGTGGGCTACATTATTAAAGCAAGCTCCTACCCTTCCCTCTCCTCACCCTGGAATAAAATCAACAGGACAGGTTACCCCATAGGTCTCTGGCACAATGCCCAGTTACTCCTTGGGGGAAGTTCTACCCTGGTGTTTGTTTTGTTCAACATGTTATTCCTATGGTTGCATTAGAGAACGCAGCATTTTCTTCAATTTAACCCATTGTGTGCTCGGGACAGATTGAAATTTTATTGCCAACAATACACTATAATATAGCACTGGAGCAGTGGGAGTTCCTAATTCCTTTGAATGTTGGAAAGCTGATCAAGGATTCTCTTTACCCACATGACTGGGAGCTAGAGCCCATGGTAATGCAATGGAAACAGGGTCTGTCCCAGGACAACTACGAAGAAGTGAGAATTTCATACCCTTTCCACTCCTTTTACGACATGTACCATCTTCTCATTTAATTTCTTGTCTCCTACTTAGGAGGTCCTTCTCCTTGATCAGCTGTCGTTTTGGGAAAGTAAATCCCTCTTGTGATATATTACCTCATAAGGCTTTAAATGGAAATTTCTTGGTGGCATTTTCATTTTTCATAGACCCTTTTGTTTGGGTAGATATCCTGGGGCAAAGGGAGAATTTTGGAATTCTTTAGATTGTGCTAAGTTGGAGTCCCTATCAGTTCCTTAAAGGCTGATACAGTATGTAGTGTTAGCATAATTGCTTTATGATTTCAAGGCTAAGGCTTCATTGAACCCTGATGATTTGCTGACCTTATCTCTTAGCTAAAAGCACTTATCATGGCAGCCTAAGAATCATATAGGAAGCCTTTGCTATAACCTCACTCCTGAGGAGGCACATATTATAAGAATCTGATTTTCTGTACTGTCTGGACCCCTACTCTTTGGAGTTTGCCAATATTGTTTTACCAAGAAAGCAGATTAAATCTTTGCTGATTTCCATCAGCAGGAGAGAGGAGGAAGGGGACAGAGGGGGAGGGAGAGAAGGAAGTCAGGGAAAGAGGGACAGTGGGAGGGGAAGAGGGGGAAAGAGTAGGAAAGGAGAGCGGAGGGAAGAAGAAAAGAAGAAGAGAAGGGAAGATAATATCAGAAAGTCTAGAAAGAAGCCTAAAAACACAGCAAATGTATATTTTAGTTAAATGTAAAAGTTTGATTTTATGGTTCAGCATTTAAAAAATTACATAAAAGGAGACTATCTTTATAAAAGTTAAGCTTACCTTTACAGATCTTAATCTGGTCATGGGGGTGATAGGGGCTTGTATGGTTGCAGGCTGCTGAAGGGGTGATAGACCATCAATGAGACTAAAGAGGATGGGGAGTGTAAGGGTGGAAGATGCAGCAAAGAATGAGGTACTGAGGGAGGGAGAATACCTAACCCCGCCAACTTTTCACTTTTGTTGTGTGGTACAAATGTGATAGTAGTTGTGAAAATGCTTTTTTTAAAAAATGTGCTAACAGAAAGAACACAGGCTTTGAGGTAAGGCAGGTCTAGGTCCAATTCCCAGCTCTGTTTTTTACTAACTGTGTGATCTTGGCCAAGTTAAATTGTCTGAGGCTCATTTTCCTCATCTGGAAAGCAGGAGATAGGTAATTGCTGAGTTGCTGTGAAGATTAGAAATAATGTGAGCATCTAAAAATAGACATTTGGTGAGTTGTAGCAGATGATGAAAATCATGTTGATAGTATGAGAAATTGTCATTGATTTTCATGTCAGCTTATCTAGTGTACCTGAACAAAATTCCTTTCAACTATTTATATATAAACTCAACATATGATTACTCCAATATATTTTGCTTTCCACAAAGTAATCCTACATTGCTTCCATCTCATTCTCTTTCTACAAATTGCTATGGAGTATTTAGGTGGTTAATATTAGTATGCTGTGATTATCTACATGCATGCATATGTGTATGTGATATGTGTGTTTGGGGTGTGTGTGTACTAGATGAGTAACACAAAAATGATTTTAGAACTCTTTCTTAAACAGGCCAGCAACTGGCAAAGTATGTGCTTTGGTATCAATATGTAGATATTTACTGGTGCTAAATGTCATATGAGAGAGGCATAAAGTCCTCTGGGGTGGAAGGGAGAGTTTGTGGATATGTTTGTGGAGGAGTGTAGAAGAGAGAGGGGTAGAATCTGGGAGGGCTCAGTAGAAGAGGCAGAAAGATCAGTAAAATAATATTATCCCAATATGGGGGCAAAATTAGAGTGGATGAAGAAAAGAGCATTCTGGATGGTGGACACAGTAAAAACAAAGGCACAGAGGTGAATGGAGAAGCCTGTGAATGGAGAAGGAATAGCTCAGTTTGGATGAAATCTAGGATATGTGAGGGAAGTGTATGAGGTCATAGATGTAATGTACTACATAAATATTCAAAGAGTAAATACAGATTTGGCAGAGAAAACAGTAACATAAGTGTTTTAAATATACTTGGTCAAGATATATGGCAGTTTTTGAGTGTTTTTATTAGTATATGGTAGTTATATAGAGTTTTGTTTTGACATTTCTATATATATACATGTATTGTACCCCAGTTTGGTTCATCCCCTCCATTATTCTCCCTCTTCCCCCATCTACTCCTCTTCTTAAAATGACTGTGACAGGTGAAATGTGGCAATTTCTAACTGCCCTGTATATCTGAATTTACTAAACTACTGGTGTCCATTAACATTCATTCAAGAATACCTGGTAGAAACCCTCCTTAAACTGTTCCATGAAATAGAAAGGGAAGGAAAACTGCCAAACACATTTTATGAAGCCAGTATTACACTTATCCCCAAACCAGGCAAAGACACCTCCAAAAAGGAGAACTATAGGCCAATCTCCTTAATGAACATTGATGCAAAAATCCTCAACAAAATAATGGCAAATCGAATTCAGCAACACATCAAAAAGATTATTCACCACGACCAGGTAGGCTTCATCCCAGGGATGCAGGGGTGGTTCAACATACGAAAATCAATAAACGTAATAAACCACATTAACAGAAGCAAAGACAAAAACCCCTTGATCATCTCAATAGATGCAGAAAAAGCCTTTGATAAGATCCAACATCATTTCATGATAAAAGCTCTAAGAAAACTAGGAATAGAAGGAAAGTTCCTCAACATTATAAAAGCTATATATGACAAACCTACAGCCAGCATTATACTTAATGGAGAAAAATTAAAACCATTCCCTCTAAAATCAGGAACCAGACAAGGATGCCCACTATCTCCACTCCTATTCAACATAGTACTGGAATTCCTAGCCAGAGCAATTAGGCAAGAAGAAGGAATAAAAGGAATACAAATAGGTAAAGAAACTGTCAAAATATCCCTATTTGCAGACGACATGATCCTATACCTTAAAGACCCAAAAAACTCTACTCAGAAGCTTCTAGACATCATCAATAGCTATAGCAAGGTAGCAGGATATAAAATCAACATAGAAAAATCATTAGCATTTCTATACACTAACAATGAGCAAACTGAAAAAGAATGTATGAAAACAATTCCATTTACAATAGCTTCAAAAAAAATCAAATACCTAGGTGTAAACCTAACAAAAGATGTGAAAGACCTCTACAAGGAAAACTATACACTTCTGAAGAAAGAGATTGAGGAAGACTATAGAAAGTGGAGAGATCTCCCATGCTCATGGATTGGTAGAATCAACATAGTAAAAATGTCGATACTCCCCAAAGTAATCTACATGTTTCATGCAATTCCCATCAAAATTCCAATGACATTCATTAAAGAGATTGAAAAATCTACTGTGAAATTTATATGGAAACACAAGAGGCCACGAATAGCCAAGGCAATACTCAGTCAAAAGAACAATGCAGGAGGTATCACAATACCTGACTTCAAACTATATTACAAAGCAATAACAATAAAAACAGCATGGTACTGGCACAAAAACAGACATGAAGACCAGTGGAACAGAATAGAGGATCCAGATATGAAGCCACACAACTATGAGCAACTTATCTTTGACAAAGGAGCTAAAAATATACGATGGAGAAATAGCAGCCTCTTCAACAAAAACTGCTGGGAAAACTGGTTAGCAGTCTGCAAAAAACTGAAACTAGATCCATGTATATCACCCTATACCAAGATTAACTCAAAATGGATCAAGGATCTTAATATCAGACCCCAAACTCTTAAGCTGATACAAGAAAGAGTAGGAAATACTCTGGAGTTAGTAGGTATAGGTAAGAACTTTCTCAATGAAACCCCAGCAGCACAGCAACTAAGAGATAGCATAGATAAATGGGACCTCATAAAACTAAAAAGCTTCTGTTCATCAAAAGAAATGGTCTCTAAACTGAAGAGAACACCCACAGAGTGGGAGAAAATATTTGCCAACTATACATCAGACAAAGGACTGATAACCAGAATATACAGGGAACTTAAAAAACTAAATTCTCCCAAAACTAATGAACCAATAAAGAAATGGGCACGTGAACTAAACAGAACTTTCTCAAAAGAAGAAATTCAAATGGCCAGAAAACACATGAAAAAATGCTCACCATCTCTAGCAATAAAGGAAATGCAAATTAAAACCACACTAAGATTCCACCTCACCCCTGTTAGAATAGCCATCATCAGCAACACCACCAACAACAGGTGTTGGCGAGGATGCGGGGAAAAAGGAACCCTCTTACACTGTTGGTGGGAATGTAGACTAGTACAACCACTCTGGAAAAAAATATGGAGGCTACTTAAAAAGCTGGACATCGATCTACCATTTGATCCAGCAATACCACTCTTGGGGATATACCCAAAAGACTGTTACTCCAGAGGCACCTGCACATCCATGTTTATTGCGGCACTATTCACAATAGCCAAGTTATGGAAACAGCCAAGATGCCCCAGCACTGACGAATGGATTAAGAAAATGTGGTATCTATACACAATGGAATCTTATGCAGCCATGAAGAAGAACGAACTGTTATCATTCGCTGGTAAATGGATGGAATTGGAGAACATCATTCTGAGTGAGGTTAGCCTGGCCCAAAAGACCAAAAATCGTATGTTCTCCCTCATATGTGGACATTAGATCAAGGGCAAACACAACAAGGGGATTGGACTATGAGCACATGATAAAAGCGAGAGCACACAAGGGAGGGGTGAGGATAGGTAAGACACCTAAAAAACTAGCTAGCATTTGTTGCCCTTAATGCAGAGAAACTAAAGCAGATACCTTAAAGCAACTGAGGCCAATAGGAAAAGGGGACCAGGAACTAGAGAAAAGGTTAGATCAAAAAGAATTAACCTAGAAGGTAACACCCACGCACAGGAAATCAATGTGAGTCAATGCCCTGTATAGCTATCCTTATCTCAACCAGCAAAACCCCTTGTTCCTTCCTATTATTGCTTATACTCTCTCTACAACAAAATTAGAGATAAGGGCAAAATAGTTTCTGCTGGGTATTGAGGGGGGGGAGCGGGAGGGGGTGGAATGGGTGGTAAGGGAGGGGGTGGGGGCAGGGGGGAGAAATGAACCAAGCCTTGTATGCACATATGAATAATAAAAGAAAAATGAAAAAAAAAAAAAAGAATACCTGGTCGATTTTTAATCTGCTTTATCAGCTGATCTGTTCTCAATATTTTCAAGAACTTTATAATATCCTGGCTGTGATTTTCTCCCTGCTAATCCTAGCATGGGCCTCTTGGTTTAGTTATTTCATGTCAATCATTTCCTGTAGGAGGATATTTGCATAACCAAATTCTGTTTTCCTATTTCCTTCCATCCCCTTTCTGCCATTATTTTGTCTTTGTCAGTACTCTGATTTTCTAGCACAGCTGGATTATCTAAAACTGAGTGTTTCTTCTTTTCTTTGTGTGTACCCCTGACAGAAAGATAGGCCCCCTTTTATTCTCTGATTATTTCTTGGCTGAAAGAATGTAGCAGAAAATATCATTAACAAAGAGTCACATCAGATTCCTGGGACATTTGTATTTTCTTCATGCATGCCAGCAGAGTAGACTCTACTAGCATGTGCAAAAGGGAAAGATTAGGCCTATGAATTATTTGTCAAGGACTGAAAAGGCATTTGGTTTTCTTAATTTTTAAAGAGTTCTTCACAATTTCTTTTTTCAGTTGGTCATATAAGTATCTGTGTAAAGTAGGTATGGTGCAGTATAGTCACTGTGCTACATCAAGGTGACTGTAGTATATAACACAATTTGAAAAATAAAGATTCTTATTTTAAAAGAATTTCATGAGAGAAATTTCTGGCAAGTGTCACATGGAATTGTTAATTATGGTGATTCCGGGTAGTGGGGAAGAGGGGACTTTTAGTTTTAATTTTACATTTTTCTGTAGCACTTGGATTATTTAAAAAGATATGAGCAGACATTCCTTTTATGGAACAAAGGACTCTTATTACCAGCCTGTTTCTTCATGTCCAAGTTTCTTGATTTGGTATTTAAAACCCTGTAGGATGCAGTTCCATCCTTCCTCTCTGCCAGGGCTTTCTTCCCTCTGCCTTTGCCATAGTCTAATAGCCTCCTTTATCTTGAAGCTGTGCCACCCACACAGCACATTCACTCTATTTATTCATGTGGCTCTGCCTTTGCCTGGCTTTCTACCTTTTGAAATCTGATCCTTTGTTCTTGGCCCAGCTCAGAAGCTGCCTTCTCCAAGCAGCCTTACTTTCTTTCCCCAGTCCAGGACTCCCTCTTTCTCTTTTCTGTGCTAATGCTGCAAGTGCAATAGCACTCATTGCAGTTTTCACTTATGATCTAAGTATTTCCTGTTTTAGTATTGTGTGACTAGTTAGAAGAGTTATATGATTTGGGGGCATTTAGTAATCTCTCTAGTGTATTTCCTCATCTAGAAAATGAGGGGTGTTGGATGGCTTCCTAAGTGCCTAACATTCAAATTCATATTGAGTGACTATGGTGCAAATACTGTGTACACATATATGTAAATGGAAAAATAATACCTGTTGAAATTATCCCAGGAATTTGAGGGAGGGGGTGAAGAAGAATGGTGGAGGGGGTGAATTCAAGTATGATATATTTGATATATTGTAAGAACTTTTGTAAATGCCACAATGTACCCCCACCCAGCACAATAAAAAAATTTGAAAGCACGGTACAATGAAAATGAATGCTATGATTACACTGTCTTTCCCGTATTTCTTACATTAGCAGATAAAATACCTGCATTTCTGACAAACTGTTTGTATAAATCATCTTATAGTTTATCCAAAATTCTACATTGGTTTGAGGTAAAGTCTAATTTAGAGAAAAGGAAAGTTATTTTTCACAGATTAAAGGTACAGATTTAAACATGTTTTTTCAATTGGCAGCAATGCCTTTCATTCTTGAACTAAAAATCACTTGAAAATATTTTGACTAAATGCAGAATTGGCATTAAGAACTCATTTGAAATGCAATAATATTATTGGACATGGGTCACTCACTAAGGGGAGAACGCACACAGGAGGAACAGGGAAAGGGAAGGAAACCTAAAACTTGAAAGTGTTTGATGTGCTCACTGTAGATGAGCAAATATAGTAATCTTAAATGGGCACAGGCCACTATGGGAAGGGAACCAGGAAGTAGTGAAGAAGTCTAGCAGAGATGAGCCAATGTGGGTTGCAATACACAAGTACATGGAAGCAACACTAAGAATCTCTCTGTATAGCTATCTTTATCTCAAACTAGCAAAAACGATATTTCTTTCTTATTATCTCCTATGCTTTCTCTTTAGCAAAATTGGAAAACAAGAGAGTGCAACGGGTTCTGCCTGGAAATGCAGGTAAGGGATAGGGGGTTGGGACAATGTACACACATGTAAGTAAATGCAAAAACAATAAAATAAAAGAAGGAAAAAAATTTATTCATCAAAAAAAGAACTCATTTGCATGCTTTATTTCATTAAGCCTGATAGTTTAGAAATGTCTTGGTATCATATTTTAGTAATTTGTCCTGGGAAAACTAATTTCTCAGAAATGACAAATACTATTACTGCTACGTGTTGGTTTCGAGGTGTTGTGGGCCGGTGTCGAGGGTCCTTGCCTTCACAGGCCAGGAAACTGGCTCATGAGGCAGCTAAATGATGGGCCAAAGTAGGATTTATTAGTGAGAAAGGAAAGTCTAACAGCTAGAGAAGTGCAGTGGAGCCCGGAAGCTGATAGCTTGCTGCTCAGGTGAAGGCTGGGGATTTTATGGACGTTCTAACTCTGGGTTAGGTGGGTTTTTCTCATTGGCCATGGATTCCCGGGCTTTCTCAGGTGAACTGGTTTGGTTTGCACTTTTACTGGGGGAAGGGAAACAATCTTGAGAGCATTTTGCTCATCAGTCCTGTGACAGATCTATCAGACCCTGGATCTTTTCTTTAGGAAGCAGAAATGCAGTTTACAACTCCCTCTAGGATGCAGGAATGCAGATCTATCACTCATTCTCAGGATGTAGGAATGGTAGTGCTCTCCATGGGGGATGGGATACTCACTCATCTGCCTTAAGTCTCCAGACCCAACATTACTATTCCCATACATTATCCATGGGAATAGCAACAATAACAATAACAACAACAGCAAAAATAATGACAAAACTAACACTTCTAAAGCTCTTATTATGCACTAGTTACCATACTGAATTCTTTACACATATTAACTTATTCAGTTCTTACAACAGCCCTATAATTTAAGCATTGCCTCTTCTTTTTCACAGATGAGAACACTGAGGGCCAGAAAGCCTAAATCACATGCCTGTGGCAACTATATAGGTCAATATAATTGGTGAAAGGCAGAGATGGAACTTTATCTCAGATAGTCTGTCTTCAAATTCTTTATTTTATGTTTTTATTATTGCATTATTGTTGTATGGGGGCACATTGTGACATTTACAAAAGTTCTTATAATACATCATAGTTGAATTCACCCCCTCCATCATTCTCCTTTGTTCTCCAGTCCCCCATTCTTAGAAAAGATTCAACAGGTCTCATGCTTCCATTTTGTGCTAGAATCTGTTACACTAGGCTGCTTCAGCTCTGCCCTTACCCTTCTGGTAATCCCTTCCCTTCTGAGGATTATTTCCTTATCTGAAACTAGGGAGGCTAGAATAGTCAGATTTTTACAAACTGGCTACCCATGAGCTTAATGTGGTTGGCTGGTATGTTTTATTCAATCTGTATTTATTATAAAATTGATTAGAAATAGAGATTCTACAAAAACAATCCAGATTTCTAACTTCTCATGAAAAAAATTAGTAAATTTGGATGTATTATGCCCATGTTTCTACACAGCAATAGTCTATAGGAGATGAGTAAAATACAGGCAACTTCCACTGTTTGGGGAAGACACTGTAGTTTTCAACAATTCCACCATTCCTTACTACATTACACCTACTTGTTTTACTTTTTTGATTTCTTTGCTGTTTGATTGCAGATATTTGAGTCTTAGCTTTAAAACCCGATATGCTAGTTTTTAAAGTCCTTTCAAGCTTCAACATTTAATGGTTCTATGTGTAGTAAGAAAGACTGTAGTTGCTACTGATATGCAAGAACATGGAAGAATCCGAAAGACATTATTTCAAGTCTTTCACTAAACCAACAGGAAATGATACTATTTATATGACATTCAAGAACAGGCAAGTTCATCAATAGTGCAAGAAATCTAAATAACAGTTACTTTTGGGAATGAAGGGATATTGGCTGTGAAGGAGCATAGGGAACCATTTGAGTGCAAGTGATAGACATATTCTATATGCTGATTTGAGTGGTAGTCACATGGATGTACACAGAGTAAAAAGTCATTGAAGATTTGTGCTTTGTACCATATGCAAATCCCACATTGTATTTTGAGTATTTTGAGTCCTTAAAGGGTAGCATCAGAAGAATCTGAGATTTTTTTTTAAAAGCAGATTCCCAGGACCCGGGGAAGACCTACTGTTCCAGAATCTCTGAAATTGGAGCTTTGAGATTTATATTTTAACATGTACTGAGAACATTAAGAAGGAGCCAGATTTGTGGAGTCTTGCTTCTTTTATGGGGATTTTTAAATCCGGTTCTGCAGAGAGTTAATTTGGGATGAGAAAATGGAATAGCTACTCAAACTCAGCAAAAGCATTCTGAACAAATGTTTGTTTTCTGGCTTGTTTAGAAGTATTCTTGTGGTTACTGGAGAGGTGTGTGTGAGGGAGCTGTTGGGAAGGGATTGACTGGTGAGAGACTGTTGGTTTTAAAGAAAGATTAATTAATTCCAATGCATTTCCAAAGGTTCTCAAGAAAGTCTGACAAATGTCATCAAGTAAGCTAGACTATTTAAAGCCCAACAGAGTGTGAATTGATGGTCAAAATACTTAACTCACTCCTCGTTCTGAAAAATTGGTGGCAGGGTCTACACTCAGCAGTGTATAAATTGTCTTCTGCTTTGCCTACCTGTTCTTGGATATCTTTTCCCTAGGTGGTAGCTTCAGTTCCTGGTATCCTGTCACAGAATAAACCCATTTTCACTGTTGTAAATCAGTAATATTTTTTGCTTCTTTTCCAGGGATAATTTGTATTTTAAAGGGATGCTTGGAAAACAGTATTCCTTGTCTAATCCCAAAGAGAATCCTGGATGATAGAGCTTCAGGTTAATAGCTGCAGGGCCACTATCTGGAGAGATAGATTAGTTAGTGATAGATAGATCTCTCTCTAACCAGAGAGATATTTTAGCATAAAACTAGTTCTGAGGCCTAGACTCAGTGGCTCACACCTATAATCCCAGCTACTTGGGAGGGAAAGATTGGGAAGATCATGGTTGACGCCAAGTCCAACAAATAGTTAGCAGTAGACCCCATCTAAACAACATAAAAAAAGCTGGGAGTGGCTGTGTGTACTTGTCATCCCAGCTCCACTGGAGGCATAAGTGGGAAGATAATAGTCAAGGCCAACTCAGGGCAAAACCATGAGACCCTGTCTCAAAAATAACCAAAGCAAAAAGTGCTGGGGAGTGTGACTAAAGCAACATAGCACCTGCCTAGCCAGTGCAAGACCCTGAGTTCAAATCCTAGTACTGCAAAAGAAAGTTCTGATGAGGTAGTTCAGGCTTCACATTCTGAGCTCACTTGTATCCATTGTGCAAGTAGAGAGGTTGACACTAAACTTTTCTTCTTGTTTCTTATTTATTTCGAAAGTTGAATAACTCAACAGATGCCTGCTGGATTAATTTATGTAGGTGTAGATGGGGTATCTTCCTCTTCCTCTTATCTCATTTTGTTTTCTTCTTTTTTTGATTTTGATGATAAATATAAGTTGTAACACCCACTATTCCTTGAATGCCTACTCTGCACCAGTTACAGTGCTAGGTAGATTCAAAACTAGGTTCATTTCACCACAGCAGTTAAGAGCTCATACTAGGGACTCAAAGTGCCCAGGGTTCCAGCTTCTGCTGTGCTGTGTAGTATTAAGCTTTTTTTTCTTGGACAAATTGATTTTCTGAGCCCTAGGTTTCTCACCTGTAAAATGAGGATAATGAATAACAGTACATATCTTATAAAGCTACCTTGTGTCTCATTGTTCCTGTCTCATAAGATAATGTATATAAAACACTTAACACAATGACCCATAGGAGAACCTTGGTAGCCATTGTCATTATTTTAGTTACCCTGCCTTTCTATGTGAAAGTACATTGTAAATGGTAAAATCCACCAACAAAGGAAGATTATCTAATAATTTAGTGTACTATGAGCATTCCCTGATATTTAAGGTATAAAATGCAGTGAGCAAACTATTCCATGTAGTAACTTTAGCAACTGCTCTGTTTGATTCAGTCAGGCTCCAAAGTATTTTGCAAGTTCTTTAAATCTAATGCTTACAATATATCTATGAGGTAAATAAAATTATTGTATTCATTTTTTTCAGTTGGGGAAACCAAATATCTAAAAGGTTATTTGTTTGATAGCTAGGAATTGGGAGCAGTAGGCTTGATATCCAGGCAGTCTTTCTCCAAATCCCATGGTCTTAGAGAAACAACATAGAATGTGAACCTGAAAAAAAATCAGGGAACCCTCATATTAGGACATTAAAATTGTCCTAAAAGTTAAACATAAGGTAAATATTTAAAGAGTGCTGATGACAAGTTGTGTTTAATTAATACGTTGTGCCCATGTTCAATTTCTAAAGTAGGAATAACAGTAGACTATTAATAATGTCAGTAATTACCTTGTATCAAGGACTGATTTTGTGTTAAGCAGGCACCAGAATAACACCTCACAACAAATCACCAGGCAGGTGATATTATTAATCTTACTGTGCAGATAAAAAAACTGAGGCCCTGGGAGGTTATGAGTTGCACAAAGACACATGACTAGTGAGTGGAAAAGATGGGATCCAAATGCCCAAGCCTTGATATAAATGCAGGACCAACATAGTACCAACATGCTAGGAGAAGATTTGCCATTTGGGATTTCCAAACTCTTAGGTATCCACCTAAAATGAAGATGCATAATGTGATTTCAGAATTTCAATATTAACAGAATAACTAAAACTTCATATTGCTTTTCTTCCACAAAATAAAATCAACTCAGGTTGGCATATTTGTCTGCCTGAGAAGGAATCTGTAGGCCCAATGGCTATCCTATCTCCCAAACAATCTCTCAAGTTTTTTTTTTTTTTTCATTTTTCTTTTATTATTCATATGTGCATACAAGGCTTGGTTCATTTCTCCCCCCTGCCCCCACCCCCTCCCTTACCACCCACTCCACCCCCTCCCGCTCCCCCCCTCAATACCCAGCAGAAACTATTTTGCCCTTATCTCTAATTTTGTTGTAGAGAGAGTATAAGCAATAATAGGAAGGAACAAGGGGTTTTGCTGGTTGAGATAAGGATAGCTATACAGGGCATTGACTCACATTGATTTCCTGTGCGTGGGTGTTACCTTCTAGGTTAATTCTTTTTGATCTAACCTTTTCTCTAGTTCCTGGTCCCCTTTTCCTATTGGCCTCAGTTGCTTTAAGGTATCTGCTTTAGTTTCTCTGCATTAAGGGCAACAAATGCTAGCTAGTTTTTTAGGTGTCTTACCTATCCTCACCCCTCCCTTGTGTGCTCTCGCTTTTATCATGTGCTCATAGTCCAATCCCCTTGTTGTGTTTGCCCTCGATCTAATGTCCACATATGAGGGAGAACATACGATACAAGAAAGAGTAGGAAATACTCTGGAGTTAGTAGGTATAGGTAAGAACTTTCTCAATGAAACCCCAGCAGCACAGCAACTAAGAGATAGCATAGATAAATGGGACCTCATAAAACTAAAAAGCTTCTGTTCATCAAAAGAAATGGTCTCTAAACTGAAGAGAACACCCACAGAGTGGGAGAAAATATTTGCCAATTATACATCAGACAAAGGACTGATAACCAGAATATACAGGGAACTTAAAAAACTAAATTCTCCCAAAACTAATGAACCAATAAAGAAATGGGCATGTGAACTAAACAGAACTTTCTCAAAAGAAGAAATTCAAATGGCCAGAAAACACATGAAAAAATGCTCACCATCTCTAGCAATAAAGGAAATGCAAATTAAAACCACACTAAGATTCCACCTCACCCCTGTTAGAATAGCCATCATCAGCAACACCACCAACAACAGGTGTTGGCGAGGATGCAGGGAAAAAGGAACCCTCTTACACTGTTGGTGGGAATGTAGACTAGTACAACCACTCTGGAAAAAAATTTGGAGGCTACTTAAAAAGCTGGACATCGATCTACCATTTGATCCAGCAATACCACTCTTGGGGATATACCCAAAAGACTGTTACTCCAGAGGCACCTGCACATCCATGTTTATTGCGGCACTATTCACAATAGCCAAGTTATGGAAACAGCCAAGATGCCCCAGCACTGACGAATGGATTAAGAAAATGTGGTATCTATACACAATGGAATTTTATGCAGCCATGAAGAAGAACGAACTGTTATCATTCGCTGGTAAATGGATGGAATTGGAGAACATCATTCTGAGTGAGGTTAGCCTGGCTCAAAAGACCAAAAATCGTATGTTTTCTCAAGTTTTTATTTTTATTTTTTTTGTTTTGAGGTGTTGAGGATTGAACACAGGCCTGTGTCTTTTACCTCAGTTCCACCGTCTGAAATTTGCCATTTCACACTTAGCATCTCTCTTTGGCTAGGGAAAAATATATTTTTTCACAATAAACATTACCTGGCTGAAGAGTTGAATAACATCATCACAAAATTCATGTCTACTGGATTAAACTGGGTCCTAAATCAAATGACTGGTGTTTTTATAAGAAGACTATGTGAAGACACAGAGTCATACACAAGGAAGGCAGCCATGTGGAGATGGGGACAGAGATTGTAGTGATGCATCCATAAGCCAAGAAATGACAAGAACCACCAAAAAGTAGAAGAGGCAGTGAAGTATTATTCCCCAGAGCCTTTGGAGAGAGCATGGCTCTGCAGATGCCTTGATTTTTGGGCTTCCAGAAGGTTGAAAGAATCAATTTCTGTTTTTTAAATCACAGAGTTTGTGGTAATTTGTTATGTCAGTCCTAGGAAATGAATACGGTCTCTTTCATCAAGTTCTTAAAGAGAGGCCCCTGGATGGAGCATTTCTATGAAGTCACTGACACTTTAGTGGGATAGCACTAGGTTGAGAGGTAGGAACCCTTAGAAGGGGTAAAGGCCTTGGAACAAGGACTAGGGGAGGGGAGAGGGAAGACACCACATTTTACTGATTACACAATCTTAGACTAGCCCTGTGGAGAATAATTTCCAAAGATTGCTTCAAATGCCCCTACTCAGGCCAGCTTTCTGTCCCACACCAATACAGATTCAACAGTGAGGGCTGTCATCCTAGCTAATTGCTCAGGAACTAGAGTTGCAAACAACTTCCACACCCTGGAGTCAAAAGCCCTGCCCAGTCTTTTCACTCTTCTGAAACCAGCATTTATAAGTGGCCTGCCTCAGGGTGATTTACATGAGTTCTAAAGAGTTTGGCAGGCAAGAAAACGCTCCCCCTTTGTGGACTCTATTGCTCTGTCTCGATCAGAATTGGGAAATTTGCTGTTATCCTTTTAAAACATCTTTTGTATTTTTTTTATTTGTTTTGGTTGTTTGCCTTCTTGAACATTCATCTGGTTGTTTGTCTTACACACAACCCCTTCCCACAATGTCTCACTTGGCTTGACTAAACTTGGCTTTGTTTTCTGCATCAGGTGATGTTTCATTTTGACTCACCACCCAGGGGAGTGTGGGTGACCAGGGATGCTTAGGTTCTGCTTTGCATTTCAGTGACTGGGCCAAAGCAGGGTGTCTGTTTCCAATTCATTTTACAGTTTACTTTTGGACCAATTTGTTTCCCTGGAGAAAGTCCTTCCATTTGTTTGCCTTTTCACATCTCAAATATTTCTATCTTGTCTGAACATTGTGGTAGGTGGGTAGCTTTCACAAGTAGAGACATGTATCTGACTGTAATATTTTAGGGCACAGCATTGCTACCCTTGCCGTCAGTGTGAACCTTTGCTGCCCTGGAGCATGGTTTCTAAGACAGAGATATAAAAAATGTAGACAACTACCAAATGGGACAGCTAGCTAGTGGTATAGTAAGAAGGGTATGGTGAAGATGCCCTTTCCAATCTGTACCAAATTAAAAATGCTAACTTAATGATTTTGCTTCTGATTGACCTGATAGTAACATTCAGATGCATGCTCAGGTTAACCTCAGATGTTTAATTTTTTTTTGTTTGTGAAATAATCATTTATATTGTGATTGAACAGCATGAACAAGTATACATTATTTCCTCATTTACATTACCATTCTTAAAAGCATGCTTCTCAAGATGGAAGAGTGAGGAATTTATTAATTTATTGCATTAGGAATCAAGAAACATGGTATTTCACAGACTATAAATCTCCCACTATTAATTCAGCCTTTTATGAGAATCCTGTAATACCATAACAGGAATCAACAACGTTAAGTTACTCTCCCCAGCTGGTCTGACATAGCTCAGTTCTGAAACATCAGAGGAAATAAATTTAATGAGCACAGTACTTGTCTCTAAATAAAAAATTTTCCATTTCCATAATTATAAGGAGCATTTGAGTCAAACATGTTATTTTCTCTAACACTACATTGAATAATTATCATTTTTATTTGTTATCTATTTCTTCCAGTGGAACTGGAAATTTGTCTTATTCTACACAGTTTCCCTTGTGCCTAGAGTATAGTGCCTGGTACTTAGTAGGGGTTTGATAAATATTTGTGGAATGAATGAATAATGAATGAATGAATGAATAAATAAGTAAATGACTCCAGTTGGGCACCAATGGCTCAGCTACTCAGTAGGCAGAGATCAGGAGGATCACAGTTTGAAGCCAGCCCGAAAAAGTTTGCAATACCCTATCTCTAAAAAACCCTTCACAAAAAAAGGCTGGTGGAGTGGTTCAAGTTGTAGGCCCTGAGTTCAAGCCCCAGCACTGCAAAAAAAAAAAAATGACACCAGAGAGCTTTAAAAGTCATCCAACCCAGTCTCACATTCTGTAACAATTCTCCAACATCCTTGCAAACACTCCTGAAGTCTAGACTCAAGTCCTTCCAGAAACAGAAAACTCATCTTTTACTCAGATAGCTCATTTTACTATTACCAGAAATTTCTTCCTTAAGTTGAGTTCAAATCTGATTCAATAAAAATTTCACTCCTTAGTTCTGTGCTTTGAAGCCACAATAAATAAATTTGAAATTTTTAAATATAATGACCCTACAGTTTGTGAAAGACTGCAGCAATATTCTCCTTAAAACTTCTCCAGGTCAAATAGCCTTTAGGTTAATGTTACTCACATGATATACTTTTGACCACTCTTTATCATCCTCACATTCTTATGTGATCACTTATTTCTTCCAATACTGCTGTCTGTAGTATTGTGCATAATGTGTTACAACTAGCCTCTCCTTGGCAGATAGAAACCCATTCATCATCAGTTCATAGGTTTAGCTGTTCAATATGCCTGTAACTAATTGTCCTATGTTTCACTGCACATTTCATGATCTTGTCTGTGGGACATCACAAGAAACTTTGTCAAATGAGTTCCTACAATTCAGATATACTAAGTTTATATCTTTCCATTAATCTAATCTGCTATATAGCAACACTATCCAAAAATAAGATAAGGTTAATTTGTTTAGAGAAGCCATATCAACTCCTCATGCTTACTGCTCACTTTTGAATGATCATAAACCTTGAAATGATTAATGAAAAAAAGTTTGAAAATCTTTTAAAAATTCAAAGCATGCAAGAACTTCAAAAGATCATAATAATTGTTATAAACTCTCAGATATATATCTATATTATACATATATGCATATTTCTCTATATAAGTATGCATATATACACTATAATTCTATATATATGTGCACACACATTCATTGAGGGAATTTTCATATGGATGAAATGTGTGGTGTGTATGTGTTATGTATGTATTCTCTATATTTTTAGCTAGAGAATCAGTGGGGAAATAGTTAATACTATTCTGTCCGCACTGACAGAAAATCCTCATAATTAGACTTTTAAATCTGTGCTTTAGCAAGATGAGTAGATGAAATACAAACTCCCCTTGGTCTATTGTTTCATTATGGCAAGAAACAGACTCAAAGATGTAATAGTACATCTGGTCCTATTTGGAACCTTTTAAAAAATGATAAAAAAAAAAAACCACTTGTTTTTTCTACTTTTTTCTCTCCAGTCCAACACATATCTAACAGAATGTAGTCTGCAGGAAATCTGGAGGAAGACCTTCTATGCTCAGGGTCTTTGTCCCCTGCAAAAAGCTTCTGTTGTTCCAGGTAATACTGTATTCTTTTGTGTGTGAATGAATAAACCATATTGTATAGGTTCACTTTGGATATTTCTGTCTTCCTGAGATAGGCAGAGATGAAAATATTCTTGAATTTGAGACATCAATTAGTTAGACATATAATCTTAATCTAAAAACTAGGATACTAGAAAGAGACCCTAATCAAATTAAATAAAATATTTGCTTTGCAAGTCTAAAGCCCTGAGTTCAAACCCCAGTCCTACAAAAAAATTTGAACTTACTAAAAACAAGAACTTTTAGAAACTGATAAAATTCAAGTCCTCTCTCTCTCTCTCTCTCTCTCTCTCTCACACACACATAAAGTGCTAGTGTTATGCTCCAAATTAAAATCCTTCCCTTTTGAGTCATTTGCCAATTTGATTAGTAGATCAGCTCAGAAACTCTGATTCATTAAGTACAGTCTAAACATAACAAAAATTTCATTACTGACTATAAAAATTCCATGAATTCAAGTCATAAATATATATCCTATTCTCTTAACACTTGAATTTTATTGAAAGGTAGTTTTCCTTAAGCTTCAATTTTGGTCATTTTCATACTACTTTCCTAAACTCTGCCATATTTTCATCACTTTTATTATTAGTTGCTTATTATTTTTCTTTAAATATTGACTCTTTTGAAGCTTAAATATCTATTTTATCCCATCCTAAATATTGTATTTGTTAGCATCACAGGCTTGATGTGCTGGGCAATGTTAAAGAAAGCTTGTCTCTATATCATCTAGAATTAGCAACAAATCACCCAGCAGCATATGCGTCCTTCTACACAGTATACCTTCTAATATGCCTTCTATAGTTTTGACTCAACTGTCTATAGTTTTTATTTATATTTACTCAGAAACTCAAAAAATTCTTATAATGTGGGTGCCAAGAATTGAATCATCACCACTCAGTGTCACATGTGTTTGTAGGAAAGAGGATAAGCTAGCTGGTGACGGGACCAGATGAAGGAGGATTTTGTATCTCCTCATCACCATTCTCCCTGTCCCTTTCATGCTGTGCCAGTTTTAGAACTTTCTTCAAACCTTACCATCTACTGTATGCATAGTCAAGAAGTCTTTGAGAAGTTTGTTGGATTTTACCTTTTCCCTGAAAGAGCTTAGATTTGAATATGATAGAAGCACACTGGAAATAGGATTAAGAGCAAAATGAATTTTCTTCTCACAGCTTATATGAAGCTTCAGTTGTTTTAGCTTCAGGGCCAAGATGACTTGGTCTATGGCAATTGTTTTTGGTTTGCTATCACAGCTGAAATAATAATACTTGGAGTATAGTTGGAATTGTACTAAATGTTCATATAGTTGAGTCTTTCTTGTGTATACTCCAGGTGATTACATTTTACTTATCTTAAGGACTTTATACTGGTCCCCCCAAACTTTTTAGATCTTTCTTACAAAAAATCACTGAATCATCTAGTCTTTACCTCCTGGTCAAAGATTGACAAAGGGGAGAATGGCATTTTGATCACTCTAAAGGTTTAAGTTTAAAAAGGCAGTTCCATCTTCAGAAAATGTTTGTTTCATCTTAGAGATTGTGTCTATAATTCAGAGTTGCTGGCTCAGGCTGTAAAGATCAGCCTATCAGACTCTCTTCAACAATGTCGAATGAACTTGAGTTCATATGCCCATTCCCAAACCTGCTATTTCTAAACCAAAGAAAATCAAGCAAAACAACAAAGCACTCTTCATTGAATTTGAGTACTGGCTAGTCTTGAATTATTATTATAAAGAGTAAACCATAATTTGAAGTAAGATTTAAAGATGTTCAAAGATTTTGGATTGATAAAAATATAGACACTTCCTATAAAACTGTTGAGACAGTTTAGAGAGGTCATTATCAATCAAGGACAATCTCATGATGCACTGACCAAGTAAAATCTTATTTTGTTTTATTAGGAAGATGTTACTCAAGCTCCAGGGTCCTTTAATTTCACCTCCTGGATTATGGATTGACAACATGACATTTAAATATGATGTTTTATTTCAGAAGCGAACTTAGGAGAAAACAATCAAAAGTCTTTGTGCCTTTAATAGGTGACTCTAGATCACTGAACAGTGAATCTAGAGGTACCAGTTGTAAAGATTAGTGATTCTCATGACTAATCACTAATCATTAAACTTTAATGTGTATCAGAATCACTTGGATGATTTATTAAAGCAAAAAATTTTAGGCCTTTCCCCTAGGAATTCTTACTCTGTAGATCTAGTGTGAGTCCTGAGAATGTGCATATTCAATAGGTTTCCAGGTGATACTGATGCTGCCAGTCTGAGGGACCACACTTGAAGACACATTGGATTTGAGTCACCTAGGGAAAAGAAGTTCCATGGTATTCAGATCAGATAACATCAGCATCTCATAGACAATAAATTAAAATTCAAATGTCACAAAGAAGGAGAGGCTAACATTTACTGAGAATCTATTGCATATGATGTACTTGCTGGATGCTCTGCATATATATTTAATTTCATTTTGACTTCATTATCCCCATGTTTTAGATTAAAAATGGAACTTAGCAAATTAACTAACTTTCCCAATGTCACAAAGCTATCATGTGTAAGAATCAAGATTAAAACCCAGTTCTGTCTAGCTTCAAAATTTATACATTTTCTATTAGATCACATTGGAAAACCTGTTATATATATATATAGTTGTTTGTTTAGAGAAAAAGTATTATATAGAGGAAGTGCAGCAAAGTGACTGTCAGGAAAATCAGGCTCTATCCCTCAATGTGCCATCAATATAGTCTTTTGATCTATCAGTTCATGCACTCATTCAATACTCATCTACCCATCCATCTATCCATCACCCATCATTCACTTAATCTATTCATTCACTCATTCACCAAAACTTTCTTAAGCATTCAGTATTTTAGTTCCTCATCAGGTACAAATGCTCTTCCTTCCTTAGACCTCATTTACCTCCTAAGTGCAATGAGAAGGCTATAATAGATGATGTTTGCTGTCTTTTTCACTCTTTAAGCCAGAAGCTGTCCAAAGCTTCTTTTTCTTTAGCAATAAAAATTGTAGATGTTTTCAGGCAAATAAAGTAAGTTATCCTTCATAAAAATGAATTCAGAGGAAAATTTCTCATTAGCTATTGAGGAATATTACTTGTATATGAAAAAATGCAACATTTTGTTAGTCTTGCAAAAAATGTCTTCTTTTTTTTTTTCATTTTTCTTTTATTATTCATATGTGCATACAAGGCTTGGTTCATTTCTCCCCCCTGCCCCCACCCCCTCCCTTATCACCCACTCCGCCCCCTCCCTCTCCCCCCCTTCAATACCCAGCAGAAACTATTTTGCCCTTATTTCTAATTTTGTTGTAGAGCGAGTATAAGCAATAATAGGAAGGAACAAGGGTTTTTGCTGGTTGAGATAAGGATAGCTATACAGGGCATTGACTCACATTGATTTCCTGTGCGTGGGTGTTACCTTCTAGGTTAATTCTTTTTTATCTAACCTTTTCTCTAGTACCTGTTCCCCTTTTCCTATTGGCCTCAGTTGCTTTAAGGTATCTGCTTTAGTTTCTCTGCATTAAGGGCAACAAATGCTAGCCAGTTTTTTAGGTGTCTTACCTATCCTCACCCCTTCCTTGTGTGCTCTTGCTTCTTCAATAAAAATGTGGACATAGTAGCAAATACAAAGCCCTGAGTTCAAACCCCAGTACCACCAAAAATCAAAAATGAACACATAGTTGAACAGTGTGGTAGTTAGGCCAAAGCTATTGTTAAATGTTTCAGGAAAATATGAATAGCAAATTTACAAAAGCATAATTTGCTGGATCCCAATAACTTTAATAGTACTCAGGCATCAAGGGATTTCTAATTAATGCCAAATGGAGAATTTCTGGCCACCTGGTACTTTGGTTTTGAATTTTCAAGTCCTCAAAATAGAGTAATACTTCATTTTTTAATGAGGAGATATTTTCATTTGATTTGTAAAATTCTCCTTTGCTTAAATCTCTTTCTAACTATTTTGTGCACTTAAAGAAAACTTTTGAGAGGATCACATGCAAAATAAACAAACACAGACACAACAACAAACAGCAGCATAAGTGGAACCATGTGAGTGGGGATTGTAAAATGTCAGTGACAGTCAAGCTTTGCAAGTGAATGCCAGATTTGTCTGGGATTGAGTTACAGCATTAAATGACCTCATTCTTTACACAGACCTTGCGTTTGGGGTTAGGTTTGGCAAAGAACGAATAAAAAAATTTTTACCATATTTTTTGAATATAGCTTTTTCTGTGGAACTTCACAGATTTACCAGTCTAAATTAGTTCAGAATTTAGATCTTTGGATTTTGTTCTGTACTTGAGGAAATAAAAAATATTTATGACAACTTCAATGCTTGTCAGCCAAAGGCACCCTTTTCTCGAAGCCATTTTGTATTATTCCATTTTACATGTATCAAGATGGGAGATTCATTAGCTGAGGTATTACCAGAATCAGAGTGATTTGAGTAAGTTTGTAAATTTTATCTGTCTTCTCTTCTAATAACGCTTCCCCATAATTTACACTTCCAAAGAAGGAGCAAATTAAACCTGACGTGTTAACCTAGAAGTATGTTCATTCTGCAAAAGAAAGAATTTGAATCACAAAATGGATTTCAGTTGTCTTTTGACTTTGATGGAAGAGTTGTCACAAGAAACAGTATCTGAAGATTTAGAAACTTCTTAGACTCTTGGGAGTTGCCTATATTTTAAGCAGAATGTTAGTAAGGCATCTCCAGAGACAGGTTTGTTATCATCAATTGACACCATACCCCAGAAATGCTTATTTCTTATTTAAGAAGAAATTCATTTTCACTTTCCTTACAAAATGTATTCCTTCATCTGAGAAAATGCCCAGGCTTTTGTCACAATAACACAGACCCAGGAAAAATACTGTAGGATTGGAACTTTTCAGTATTCGGAGGAAGCAATATAAGAACAAATTTTCTCTGATCCTCAAAGAAAAAAGTTGGCAACACACTGCATATTCCTTGTGAAATGAAATAGTTGGAGAAACATCACGTCCCTCTATTGGTTCAGTTTTGATAGCAGCTATGATTTTCAATAGTTATAGGAGACCAAATAATGTTGTGCTGATTTTGGAAAAAAACAAATTGATTCAGCTTTTCAATGAACAACAGATGACTTGGGGTAGTGCTCTTTTTTGCCTTGTACTCACAGTTATCACTATACTTTACCCTGCCTGAGTCCTTATTAAAGTGAAAATAAATGGGATTTTCCATAGGTAGAATAATGAGTCTCATTAGATTTGAACTTGTTATCGTGGTTAAAGGGTACAGCGAATATAAAACTGAAATAGCCCCCTGTTGCCAAATGCTTTGACATATGTTGGAAATAAAATGATGGATTTTGTCAAATATATAGGATTTAAAATGCAACTCTTAAACACTAATCCTAATATTGATTCATGGCCAGGCCTTGAACAACAGGCTTAACCTCATTTTTTTTGCTTTCATTTAGATTTCAAGTTTTTATTTGCTCAATGAGATAACAGGCTGGGACTATGTGGTTTGGGTGGGACATTGCAACTAGTTTCAGAAGTTTATACTCATGAAGGCATGCCTGAATTTGTCCAGGAATTTCATAATTATTTTTGCTAATGGTAAATGAAAACATGCCATGATGGATTTGGTTTTCCTACTCCAATGTTAGCGTGGATATCTGGATTGCAAAAAGAAGATGATTAAACTGACCATAAAGCATCAGTATTAAATTTGATGTACTGTGGTGGAAAGAACATTAAATCTTGAGCAAATTGCCTAATTTCTGGACCATAGTTTTCTAATTTGTCAAGTATACTAGCAATACCTTTCCTGCAACCTCCAGGGATGTTATGAGGATTAAATGAGAAAAGAATTAGAATGTATTATATAAAGTATGCATTTTATATAACTGTAAAATATTATTTACTTCATAATTTTTTAAAGTGGAGAGACTATTTTAGTCTAATCCTGTCATTCCACAGATAAGGAATCTGTGTTAAATATTTTAACAAAAACACCCAGATAGTAAATTGCAGAACCAGGACTATAATTCAAGTGATTTGATCCTTAGAGGGAGTTAAACTCTTTAACTCTCTGTATAATGCTTGAATGCTTTCTCCCATGCCTTTGAAAAGTTCACTCTTTGCTTGATCACTTCTGTAAATGGAAAAGTTATTAGAATCTAAGGAAACATTCTATTTTTTTAGAAAATACTTATATGGAGGTTAACACTCCGTATCTCTTTATAATTTCTATATACTGATTCTTGCTTTGCTCCCAATGATTAAAGGAAATAAATTTATTTCCTTTTCCCATGACAGACCCTGAAGTATTTGGGGATAACTACTGTGTTTCAACTCCTATAATTCTTCTAGGCAAATTCGTAGGCTAAGGCAGTCTAATTTTTTTTCTCCAGTACTGAGGTTTGAACTCAGGGCCTACACTTTGAGTCACTCCACCAGTTCTTTCTAGTGATGGGTTTTTTTTTTAGATAAGTTCTCACAAACTATTTGCCCTTGTTGCCTTCAAACCATGATCCTCCCAATATCTGCCTCCTGAGTAGCTAGGATTACAGGCATGAGCCACGAGTGCCTGGCTTTCAATTTCTTTTTTCTCCCTTGGCAGTACTGGGGTTGAACTCAGGGCCTTGTGCTTCTGAGGCAGGTACCTACCACTTGAGCCATACTCACAGCCCTTTTTGTGTTGGTTATTTTTGAGATAGGGTTTCACTTTATGTCTAAGCCAGCATGGGCCATAATTCTCCTATTTGTGCTTCCTCGTGTTGCTTAAGATGGCAGGTGCATGCCTCTGTGCCCAGCCGCTGGTTGAGATGGGAGCTCACAAACTTTTTGCCTGGGCTGACCTCAAACCATGATCCTTCCAATCTCCACCTCTGGAGTAGCTAGGATTTATATTTTTTAAAAAAATTAAAAATTAGTTTGCTTGGCACCTGCTATGTGTCAGGCAATGTGCTGGATGCTGGGGATATTAAGATAAATTACGCATAATTCCTGCACTCAAGGAGCCTGAGGTAGGGAAAGAAAGAAAAAAGTTAATAACATTTCAATAAGTGCTATGGTGGAGTTAAGTATAGGATATTGACAGGAACCAATCACAACCTGAAATGAGGTGAAGAATGTTAAAAAAGATTCACAGCAGATACTGTGGGTCATCTAAGAAGCAAAATCAGGATCAGAAGTGTGGGAAAATAGGTGGGCAATTGTTAGTTGGTCAGCATATTTGGAGAGAAGGATATTTGTGGATCTATAATAAAAGATAACACTGAACAGAATTAGATCAGAGTGGGATTTCCAAGTTCCCTTACTTGCATGTTATGTCAAACTGTGGATTCAAAATTAAACAGAATTTTATTTAGGGGAATTTTTAGAATGCAGATCAAAATCTCACTCACTTTTGGGGAAGACCCTGCTGAATCATATTGATCAAAGCCACTGAAATATCAAGTCTGCTTTTACACATAATGCTAAGTCAAGCTTTTTTTGACTGGGTTCTCATATAGATATATATGGTGGTTTATACCTTTATTCAGGATTTTACATTTATTCTGATTTGATTCTTTCACATTAGATTTCATTCAATGTTTCTGTCTGTCAAGATCTTTTTGACCCTGATTATTCTATCATAGAATGTATTTATTTCTCCCTTCTTCATGTCATCTATTGTTTCTTTTATACCATAATGATTTAAATTTTATTGGCATCACAGTTTCCTTAATTTTTGCAAAGGTTATCATAGGGTAAAATGCATAAGCTGTTATTCTGGCAATATTTTCACCTTTTCTCTCTAAGGATATGGGAAAGGCTTTTTTTGTTGTTGTTGTTTCTTTGGTGTACTGGGGATTGAATTCAGGACCTTGTGTTTGCTAGGAAAGCGCTCTACCACTGGAGCTACATTTCTAGTCTAAGGGTGATTTTTAGAAAATCACCAACCCTTGGGAGAAAAGAATTTACTTCCTTTTGAGGTGATGAAAGTATTCTGCACACAGAAATAAGTAGTCATTTCTGAAAACTTGCATCATAATTAGAGATGAGAGTGATGGCTGTATTTTAGAATATAATCTTCTAATTTTCATCCTTACGATAGTCCATGTGCCTTGCTAAAACTGAATTTCATCATCTGTGTCATTGCTTCGTTTGTATTTGATTAAATACAAATCATAAACAAATGATTACTTAAATTGCTCACATGCATCTATGAGTTCATTAAGCAATTATACCTGTATGGGCAAAGTTAGGGTTGATATGGAAATGATGAAACTTGAAGCCTTCTGGCCTTTCTCTATGTCAGTAAAGTTAACCAGGAAGACATGTTTTACTAGCACAAAACATGAGAGGATATTGTGAAGGATAAAGGCCAGTTCCTCCCTTAAACTCCACCACAAGCCCTAGAGCTTGTGCAGACACTACACAGAACACAGCTCTCCCATCACCTTAGAATGGAAACGTTTGGAACTCAAAGGGTCTCTGGAGAGTATCTAATCCAACTTCCTTAATGTTTTGAGCACCAAATGAGGAAACTATTTGGTTGATGTTGTAGTTTGTCAGATAAGTCAAACAATTCTCTGAACCCAAAGTGGTCCCATTTGGTCAGCTTTAGATTTTTATCATATACATAGATTTCACAATTCTTGCTAGAAATGACTTTGATCAGGCAATCCTACTTAGTAACACTAGGCTTTAAAATATCTCTTGACTTCAGATTCAAGATAGTAGGGATGGGCATAAACAGTGATCCAAAATTTCTTGTACGTATCTGTGCAATGGCTTAAAAATAGTGAGGAGATACTGTTGAGGCACTGTGCTTCAATTAGGCTTGTCTTGCTTATTTTGGTTTTGTAAACCATCAAGTAATGCCATGCATAATTGAATCTCAAGAAAGTAGACTTCCTATGCAAAGGAAATGGGTTTTTCCCTTCAGTGAAGGAAAAATTGAGTTTGTTTTTGGAGTAGTCAGAGACCTCCATCTCAGTTCAAATTTAACTTAAGCTGCAGAAACTCTAAAGCACTCCTGAAGCATACCTTTTGTGGACTGGAGCAGAGTATAGTTTGGAGTCTACACTTAAGGACTGGCATCCCATTGCCTGTTTTACCAGCTTTGGCATGTGGGCTGATTAAGTAGTGACCTCTGTTCTCCCTGCTTCTTGCTGACTACTCAACAGTGTCTCCACTTTTGCATTCACCAGAATTGATTATCTTTTCTTTTTACATTGGCTTGTAAGAATTGAAAGTTACCAGTACTCTTTCATCTCCTTTTTATCAAAAAAAATTGACAGGCAATCAACACCTGTTATAATGATGACAAATAGACAGAATTGTTATTATAAAGATAGTTTCCTTTGCTGAGTGTGTCCAAGCACTTTAGATACATTGTTTCAATTTCCCTCACAATAGCCCTGTATAATACCAAGTTACCTACCTTTAACAGATGAGGGAATCAAGATTCAGAGACCATAAATAACTTGTTAAAATACATATAGCTCATTAGTGATGCAGTTGGGATCTAAACCCAGGTCTCTCTGATGCCAGGGTCCAAGTTCTAAAGTACAGCCAAGTGTTTTCCAGAGTGGAGACAAAATTTGGTACTGGGCCTATAAAATCTGTATTTGTATAATGAGTTGGAACAAAGAAATAAGAGCCTCACAAGTGTGTTGAGAGACAAATGAAATAGAAAGTGTCCAGGCTTCAGAATTAGAGACCTCAGTTTGAATCCAAGTTCTGCCACTTACTAGCTATGTGACTGTTAGTCATTTAACCTCTTTGAGCCTAATTTTCCCTTTGTCAATTTGAAATAAAAATTATTACCTCGTAGAGTTGTATTAGAGATTGAACATGCCAGGTGCCAGTGGCTCACGCCTGTAATCCTAACTACTTGGGAGACAAGGAACAGGAGGATCTTGATTCAAGGCCAGCCTAGACAAAAAAACAAGACCCTATCTCAAAAATACCCAACACACAGAAGGGCTGGTGTAGTGGCTCAAGTGGTGGAAAGCTTTCTTAGCAAGCGTAAGGTCTGAGTTTAAACTTCAGTACTGCCAAAAAAGAAAAAAGAAAAAAAAGGTTAAGGACAATGGTGAATTTTAAGTTCTTGAAAACTTAATGATATTAAATGCATAGTAACTGCTAGAATTGTATTTGTTGATATTATTATTCTTCATGCTATTATAAAAATTTGGGAGATAGGGAAAATAATAGCATGATGAATCTACTTCCAAATTTCATTGTTTTGGAATCCTTATCCTTGTCTAGTGTTGACTGCATGGAGATGAACTCCAAAGTAATTTTACAAAAATAGCCAATATGCTTTCTCCACTTCTGACCAAGAACTCATCTGGGTACAGAAATTTAGGAACTTTTCAAGTTTCAAGAAATAATAAATTCCTAGTATATGATGGCACACAATGTACGGCATTGTGTGGGATGCAAAGAGGCATGTGGTAGAAAGCAACAACAATCACTGGGCAATTTATGTTATCCCATTTCATCCTGTTAATTCACTCAACAGCCATTTAATGAACAACTATATTACTTATTCAAGGCGCTGTGCTAATATAAATTGTGGCTGAAGTAGAAAATAAACAAATCATATATTTAAGATTGTGGGCACTGTTTCTAGTGTTTCATATTCTAGGTTTCAAGTGAAAAGTGATTTAAGATAGGTCCATACATAGGGCAATGGGAAATTAGAAAAGGAAATCATGACTTCTTTTATTTAAGAAGATTATTAGCATGAATTAATTGTACAATATGGTTTCATTGTGATATTTAAAACATGCATATAATGTAGAAATCATGACTTCCTTTTGGGATGGAATGAATACAGGAGATAGCATTTCAGTTGAATCCTTCTGATTTAGAGATAAGAAAGGAGATAAAATCTATTATTCTTTTTAACAATGATACAATTTATTTTCTTTTTTTGCAGTGCTAGGAGTTAAACCCTGGGCCACGTGCATGGTGGGTGAGTGCTCTACCACTGAACCACACCCTTAGCCCTTATTTTTCTATTTTGAAAAACAGTATAATTTAGAGATTCCAAATGCAGGTTTTGGGCTCTATTGTCTAGGTTCAAAACCTGACTCATCCACTGTCACTGTTATCATTATCCATTCTGTGACTGGGTGTCTTTATCTACCACATGGGATAGCAGTGCATTCTGCATAGATATTTTATAGAAATAGATGACATAAATGCACATAAAGCACTTATTACAGTGCCTGAAAATCAAATGTTCAAAACTGGGAGTTGTTTTTGTTATTGTCACTAGGGTTTTGGTGCCAATGCAGCTGACAGTGAAATATTGATGAATCAGTATATTTTAAGGAAGTATGGGAAAATTGCAATCAAGGTGTAAACTGAGTTCTGAGACAGAAGAGGTGTTTTAGTATTTCCTCAAAAAAGTGCATGAAGGCTGGGGGTGTAGCTCAGTTGCCTAGCATGTGTAAGGCCCTAGTTCAATCCCAAGCACTGCAAAAACAAAAAACAAACAAACAAACAAACAAAAAAACCCAAAGATGCAGTGAAACATTGGTGAAAGACCCATGTATATTTTTGATTGAAAATCAATTTAATTTCACTTTGGGCCCACATGCTCAATAAAATTTTGCTCAATAGTTTCTTGAACAAAATTAATTTTAAGTTTTATTTTGCCACTTTGTATTGAAAGGAGTTGTTTAAAATGTCCAAACTTTCTCTTGTCAGAGTTGTGCTTCTCTGAAGTGATTCTTCTAGTCTGCAAATGTAATTAATCAAAAGTCCACATTGTTTCAGTAAAAATTCCTCAGCAAACTTTGAAAAGGCCTGAAAGCTTAATTTTACCTTTCTGCCTTTCTATCTGAAATGAGACATGCAAATAACAGCACATCTAAATTTGACTTGTTTATATTTCCCATTTCTATAGCAATTCAGGTAAAACATGGAAATCATACGACAATACCAGATTTCCATCAAGTATTTAGTCATTCATTAGTGTAGTCAACCCTAATCCAATATATTCATTTCAGATTTTTATTATTAAAACGTTCTATTTACATTCCTCTATGTTTGAAGAGTTAATTAGAAATTTTACAAGCACCAATGGCGATTTGTTTTTCTTAGAGAATGAATAAAGAAACACAATCAGTTAAGATGATATTAACCTTAGATCTTTATAAAATATAGCTAAAGAGAATTTTTTGTAGCCTCAACATTTGAAGAAAATGAAGGATCTCCAATTTTTTATTTCTTCTTTTCCACCCTGGAAATAGATGCATACTTGCTAGCATTGTAGAGGCAGATACAAGGAAATACAATTGCCATCGATAATAAACTTCTTAACAGTAAAATCCAGGTGTAGATTATTTCTCCATTACCTGGCACTGGATTTCTCCTAGAAGCCACTGATGACTAATTCTTGAATGAACAAATGCGTTTAACATATAATGTGTTACAGGAACAAATTTTAGCCCTGGTATTGAGAAATTGGGGGTGGGGGGAGTGAAAAGGAAGAAAAGGAACTCAGAAGGGAGAATGGAGAATGTTGATATAAAACTTGGTTGACTTCCACAATCTGGTAGAGGTCTTGTCCTGGAGAGAGAAATTGCAGTGGTATTGCATGTATCTGAGCATCAGAGCAAGGAGCAATGAAGTGAAAGATCTAATGACATATGTACTCTCCAAACAAAACCAAACAAAACCAAACCTTAGAGTCTAATTTAAAACCCATTAGTCTTTCCCACATCCCTTTGCAGCATATTATCTACAAATCTGAAGTGGTTCTTTGCTTCCTTCTATTTCCAACATGGTGCAACAGTGTTATAACACTTCAACATTTTTTTTCCCTTCTCGTTTCCTCTCATCTTAAGTCACTAATTCTGAGCAGGATTTAAGACTCCAATTTTCATGTGTCACAACAAACACTGAAAATTCTTTTCTTTCTGGCTTATGGAAAATTGTTGACTTGGACAACACTAATGCTTTCCATCTGTAGTAACTATTCATGTGCTAAAGTAAGGATGTTGATACAAATGAGTCTTGTGTTTCTTTCCTGTGAAACTGCTGGCTTGGATTTGGGGAAACAAGCAAATGACCAGGCAGTTAACCTGGACTTTCCCCTTTTCCCACATATATGCCTACCTTTTCTTTTGCTAGGAGAAAGAGAATGGATAGACTAATGTAGAAACATTACTCTATAGCACTTCCAATGTGGATGCGCAGCTTGCCATCTTGCTCCTCTCTTTTTATAGCTATGGATTTATTTCCCTTCCTCTTGGGTTTTGGGGCAGCTGTAGGTGATACTTGTTACCTCTTTCTGTAAGGACAATTGACCTAGCATATGTCTGAATCTTTCTCAACATCCCTCACTAGCTTCATATTATTTTACTCTTTACTAAAGCTTTCTGCTTTAACAAAGATTGATGTTCACAGCTGAACTGTAATGCACCAGGTTCTATCTCTTTACTTTTTCCAGGGTGGGCTGTTGGCCAACTTGTAAAACCAGCAAAGTAGGGGCACCAGCCTTTACTTTCAGGTCCACAGTGATCTCATACTTTCTACATTCCCTTGCTCCACTATCAAGATGGACATTCCGTAAAGAATCTAACAAGTGGACATGGACCAAAATGTAATTATGGGAAAAATCTTGCTGGATTATCTTTTGTAGGATGGATTTACGTTTTTCTCAGAGATTCAAACTTGAAGTCAAAAGAATGACTTATTAATGACACATTTCTATTTGAGTAGGATTTCTCCCCCGTGGGCATTGGCAATTTGTTTAATCTGTGTCTTAATACAAAAGACTATTTCTAACTGCTGTGTGCGCTATTCCTTTTATTTGTATTTAATGTTATTCTTATTTTCAGTCCCAACTTGTTAGGCTTTATTTGGTCTTTCTCAATATACGGTTTTCAGGATATGCAGGAGAGCTTCTTACTTCTTAATGAGCATAGAGGAGAAGCTGCAGTAAGATTACCTGGATTGGAATCATGGTTCCACAATTTACTTATTGTATAACTTTTGATAAATTACACAGCCTTTCTATATCTCAATTTCCTCATCTGTAGAATAGTGATGATAATAATCTCTACCTCATAAGATTAAGTAAGAAAATATATAAAAATGCCTAGGAAAGGGCTGAATAGTATACATTATATTAGTGATAGCAATTATTTTTATTACGTTGTAGCCTTCCACTTTCACTTGTGTATGTTAAGATGATGGGAGAAAGTAAGAATAAAAGAAGTAACATTGCAGTTCAGGAGCCCTTTAGAGACAATAGTAAATACTCCTATATCCAACCTTCTTTTCCCACTGCCCAACTGGAGACACATTCCTATTTCTTTTATCCTTTCACTCTTCAGAAATTTTAAGCCCCCTACCTGTTTTTGCCTTTCTTTGTCCTGAATTCCAACAAATCTTGCCACCAATTTTTACTTCTTGGTACATTCCTCTGCCTGGCTTATCTTTCACTGTTTCTGTCCAAGATATGAGGACACCATTGGTGACTCTCAGCTTTATCAGATATTTCCCATAGGAATCCTTGTGTCAGGCTGTTGTAGTATTTGCACTTAAGTGGTCAATGGAGTCACTCACCCTAATAGAATGGCCTTTAGGCTGGCACAAGAATTTACTACCTTAGTCCTTTTTCTTGTGAAAAGTTTTAATGAATCATATATGAATTCTAGTGCAGTGATAAGTTTCTGATGTTTTCATGAGAAGAAACTTATTCATTTCATTGAAAACATGAGATCATTGCACAAAGAAAGTAAGAATTCAGGGGAGAAATTGGAATGCTATTAAACAAAACTTTCTAGTAAAATATTTGTGTTTGTGTGTATGCTTTGCTTCACACTAAGATTCTCATAAAATATCCAAAATGGTCATATGGCAGAATGAACCTGCTTAAAGTTGTGGTTGTACATCTAGGGGTTTGGGATCCATGCCCCACAGGGTGCTGGCATGTCATTTGTAACACAGGTGTTGGGAAATGCTAGCAAAACTTTTTCACTTTGAAGGAATGTTTAATCTACGAGGTGACAGAGCTAAATTCTCATCCCATTTCTATGTCTCTTCAAATAAGGGATAATTTCTTTGTTGGTAAAAAATGGAACCATAACTAAAAGCTGGAAACCAGCAGCTGGAAAATCTGTACATGGAAAAACAAATCACTGTGGGCAGCAGAAATTAGTTACCTTGGCAGATACCAGACATGTCCCATACACATTCAAGACATTCTTAATGTGAAACTCCAGCTTGTCCTAAGCAAAGCCATATGTTCAATATAAAAGACAAGGAAATTTAAACAACATTTTGAACGTTACGACTGTTACTTGTAATCAAGAATGGATATCAAATGTTTCCTGAATATGAACAATTGAATGAAAAGATATGTGATACACATAGAAAGGACTAATAGGGAAAAGTGAAGAAACTCAAACATTGTATTTTCTAACATACTTAAGTGCATTCATCACCAAAGCATCAAAAAGAGATCATGAAAAGACAGATTTAGTTTAGTTCACTACAAAATATATTCTGTCAAAACAAATTTTTATATCACTTGCTGGGGTGCTGTCAATTGAGGTCTACTGGAAAGTGAGAACTTTTACCATGTCCTAGCAGTAATAAAGTCACCTCCACTGTGGCATCAGTGTAGATTACATGCAGAGTCAGTACCTTATTCTCCCCCAGCAATTAAGAGGTGGTTTCTCCTATACATCAGATGTCAATAAGAAACCTGAACTTCTACCTTCACCTGGCAGTAATGAAGTATCCCTCTTTCCTAGCCATTCTGAGATCAGAGGAGGCCAGGTAAAATTGAAAATTTTAATAAGATCCAAAGTTTCATAAAATATAAAGAAGCTCAGTTCTCAACAGAAAATCACTTATAATACCAAGAAACAGTAAGATTTCTGAAAGAATGAAAAAAATGTATTCAATAGAGAGCAATATGAAAATAACAGAGAAATTAATATTATGTAACAATGATTTTGAAACAGTTATGACAACAGTGCTTCAATGAGCAATTACAAATACTTGAAACAAATGGGAAAAAAAGGAAAGTCTCACTAAAGAAGAAGAAGACATGGATAAAAAATTTTAGAAAATTAAAAAAAATTTAAAACTGGGTCAGGCATTGTGGCTCACACCTATAATTACAGGTACTTGGGAGGCAGAGATTGGAGGATTGTGATTTGAGGCCAGCCTGGGCAAAAAGTTAGCAAGACTCCATATCAACTAATCAGCCTGGTGTGGTGGATCATGCCCTGTCATCTCAGCTACACAGGAGGTGTAAATAGGAGGATCACAGTCTATGCTGGCCTTGGTAAAAAATGCAAGAACCTATTTGAAAAATAGGCAAAGCAAAAAGGGCTGTGGGTGTAGCTCATCTGATAGAACATCTGTCTAGCAAGCTCCAGGCCCTGAGTTGAAACCCCAGTACCATCACAAAAATTTTAAAATGCAGTAACTAAAATAATCTTAGTGAATGGCCTTGAGAACATCATGGAGGAGTCAGAGGACAGAGCCAGTAAACTGGAGTACTAAGCAATGGAAATTAACCAAGCTGAACAACAGGGAGGAAACAGACTGTGGAAGAACAAATAAGCTTGTAGAACTCACGAGGACCTGTGGAACAACAGCAATATATTCATCACTGGTACCATTGGAATCACAGAGGGAAAGGAGAGGTTGGAAGAGACTTAGGCTGAAAGAGTATTCAAATAAATAGTGGCTGGGAAGTTCCTATATTTGGAGAAAGACATAAACCTACATATTTAGGAAGTTGAGGAAATTCCAAACAGGAGAACCCAAAGAAATCCATTTCAAGAGATGTCATAATTAAACTTCTGAAGGCTGTCTTTAGATTTCAAGAAAAAAAAATCTTGAAAGGAGCTAAAGAAATAAACAAGACCTTCCAAGATAGGGGTAAGACAGTTTCTTTTGATGCTATTCTTTAAGAAATCTTATTATAGGTGGGCTGGTTTTGCCTCTCATAAGAAATTAATTTATAGGAATAATTCTTTCACCTTTAAAATTGGTTGACAATATTCCAATTTCATTTTGAAACACCAATTGTCTTAACTTCATTTGGATGATGGTTCTTCCTAGTTATCAGTTTTCACACAGGAACTTCAACTATGGAAGTCCATGCATTCTTTCATAACCAGAGTAGTAGGCATAGAAAAATCCCAAACATGGCTCACCAAGTTCTTTCTACAGGTATGTGCAGTTGCCAGCTATTGACTACAACAGTATTTTGCCAGTTGGTCTTCAAATATGCTACTTGATTTTGCAAAATAAAAATATTCAAAGATACAAATAACCATTGGATTTTCTTCTCTGTAGTATTAAGAGTTTGTGTTTGGATATTTTCACAATTTGTCTAGGCAAGACTTCATTGTAATGCATTGATTTAATGCATTGCAAAAAAGCTACAAGATTTCCATTCATCTTTTCATTTTTGAAAAAGATGCTTTTGCATTTCTATCAGTCACAGAAATAATAAGGCCAATTCATACAATTCATAGAGGAAATTTTCTGTGAAGATCTTCTAATCTTAAATAACATCTTTGTGAATGCTAAGCAGGGACAATGCCATGAATATTTCATTCATTAAATTTTTAATTCTTGCAACTTAGTCAGGTTTCATCTCTCTTTAGGAACTAGGTAATCATCTTGTTAACAGACCCGTCAACACTTCAACAACATGACACAGAAGCTTTTCTTCTTTAATTGGATAGCATTTACAAATTCACCAATATGTGCCAAAACTACCTTCCCAGGAAGTGTTTGACACTCCTACTATTTGATTTCCTATATTGGTGTATCTCATGTGCCCAATTTCAAGATTTAAAATATAGAATTTTTTTAAATTGTCTAAAATAATGATGTGATTATAAGACCTATTCCATGTGTGTTTTGAATGTTGGTTGGTGCTGAAATGTCACCAGGAAAAACAGTATCAGCACTTTCTTGATCCTGGTACTGTGGGTGCATGTGTCCAAAGGCAATTATATGTGGCATATCTAACTCTGTGGCCTCTGTTTTGAGTCAGTGCATCAAATATGCCATACTTCTCTTGGATTCTCAGCTCCTGTAGCTCCAAAATATATTGATGGACCTATCACCCCTGCAAAGATCTAGGTGCCAGGCCAGGTCCCCATTACATTTGTATTTTTTGTATATCATGATGAGCACTTTTGCATTTTTAAATATGAGTTTTCTTTGTATTGGAGGTGAAAGGGAACATCAAAAGGAAAAATTAGTAAATGAAGTAGCACTATATTAGGAGGGAAGTTCTATTACAGACTAAAATAATAGTGATATGAGATGCAAATCCACCACAGAAAGTCATTGAACTAAGTCGGCCTCTTCCTGGGTTGAATGAGGATGGTGAAGGATGTGAGAACTGGCCAGATATCTAATACCTATTTTTGCTCTTCAAAGTCTTCAGTCTCATTTTTACCCTTCAAAGCAAGTTCATTTTTGAGAACACCACCTCTAGCCAAGAATGCCCTTCTAAATGCCCTACCACAGGCCATATACTTTCTTCTTTTCCAGCCCTGTTCTTGCCATTTGCCATTCCTTGCTACATGTATGTAGTTACTTAGCCATTGAAGGCTTATTATCAACTTATAAAACAAATATAAACTCTTTTTTTCTTTTTCATCCCTCTCCATTTCCTTTCTTTCAGTATGGAAGGAGTTGGAGGAAAATCAAAATCTTTGTAGATTTTTTTAAGTAATTTGAAAAAATACTATTACAATGCAATGTAATATTTGTAAAATTAAAAATTAGCAATTTTTATCATACACAAAAGAAAGTAAAATCTAGGCATATCTCATTTCAAAGTACATACCCTTAACCACCACACTATTCTAAAGCTAACAATTGACAACTGTGCCATCATTTTTTCATACTTTCTAGTAGCTAGCATTAGTTGTTTATATTTGTAGGTATCCAGTAAATACATAAAATATTCATAAGATTGAATGAGTGTACAAAGTGAAATTCCAGAGAGAAAACTTTATTCTGTAGAAAGCATCACTTGAATATGGCATTGATTGAACAAGAGCAACTAACCTCAAGAATTAACTCACTCAAATTGTAGAACAGGAGTTAATGCATTAACTTTTGAAAAGGCATTAATTACTTCAGAAAAGAGTAGTACTGTCTTTATAAAATAAACAAGTGACTCTGTTTATGACTGAACACACTGTTTTTAGATGGAATGAGACATTTTTTAATGTATAGTAAAATTGGTCTGGAATGTGTCAACAACCAAATAATACAAAGCTGACAATATCAGCTTCAAATGTTCTTGTGAAGCAAGCTGAACACAGCAGAATCTAAAATAGCAAGAGAAGTTCATTCTAAAAAATTCTACCAAATGGCCAGATTTTCCTCAATATAATTGATAGCACAAAGGTCAGATACAACTTCACAAATGAGAATAGGAATACTATGCGTGGATGTCCAAGTTATTCACTTCCCAAGGATGACCCACAAAAAGGGGAACTTTTTACTTTATGAATGATACTAACTTATATGAGAAGAGGGGAAAAGGTCATGGGTATGGGTATTCCACATCTTCCAAACAAGTTCTAGAACAGTGAAGGAGAGCATCATTCTATGTAAATTCATAGTGGCACATATAGCCACTTACACACTTGGGAGAGCATACATGCACACATTCACTGGCAACACACATGTGTGAAACTGTGCCTTGCTCCTGATGCATTCCAGATATGTATCCTGAGGATGCTTTTTTCTCTTCCTCACCACTCTCAGAGTCTGATTCTGACCTCTCATAAAGATTCCCAATCTGATACAGGCACTTTATCTGGGGATCAGGGAGAGGAGCTCAAAATATGAACAATTCTAAAGAACGTGTATCCTAACTTTTATTCAAGATATGTGTGGCAGGAGATATAGGAATAGGTAGAAAACCCAAAACATGAAAGCGTTTGATGTCCCCACTCCAGAAGAACTAATACAGAAACCTTAAAGTGACAGAGGTTAACATGAGAAAGGGATCAGGAACCAGTGTAAAGATCAGTTAGAGGTGAATCAACATGGGTTGTAACACATGGGTACACAAAAGCAATGCTAGGAATCTCTCTGTATAGCTATCCTTAGCTAGCAAAAATGCTTTGTCTTCCTTATTATACTTGTGTCTTTTCTTCAACAAAATTAGTGATAAGGGCAGAAGAGGACCTGCTTGGAACTGGGGGGGGAATGCGAGAGTGGGGGAGGGGGGCAGGGTGAAGAAATGACCCAAACAACGTATGCACATGTGATTAAATGAATAATAATAAAAAAAAGAATATGGGTGCATTTGCGAAGTCATCCAGGGCTGTCTCTTTCACACAGGGAAGCCATGTATGGTAGTTCAGATTGTATAATAATGTATTGACTTATTTATTTTTACTTGAGGAAGAAACAGCTTTTTCCAATTTATACAATGTCCCTAAATGAAGGGAAAAGCCATGTACAATAGACCACTAAGGATGAAATGAAGTGGAAGACTATGATATCATTTTGCAAATGTGTACATCCTTTTCTCAGTACCATTCACTAGTAGTAACCAATTTTTATGCAGTTGCACTCTGTTACTGAAGATGCAGAAAATGGTCAGGCATAGATCTTGTCCTTGAGGAGCTGACAGTTTGGTATTATAAACTCTAGTGAACAGAATCTTGCCACTTAACCTTAATAAGGACCTTACCTAAGTTAGCAAGTGTTTGGACCTGAATTTATGCATCATTCAGTGATCTTTGGCACAAAAGATAGATGAGGTCACAAAAGGTGTGATTTCCAAAATTATCAGAGTTAAGCATGCTCACTATATTATGTTAGTCTGGAGAGACGCCTTCTAGAGTTGTGGAACATAGTGGCAAATTGACAGTCTTGAAAAGTCACTTGTGAAAATCCTAGAAATGAAATAATCATGTTCTTGAAGAACTGAGGCTCAAAAATGTCTTAGACAAGTATGCAAGAAAAGAAAATAGCCTTAAAGAATGTTGAGAAAGACCATGCCAATGTAATACTAGCATACAGAATCCAACAATATATAAACATATACAGCAACACCAAGTGGGATCATGCCACAGATATGTAGTTTGTTTAACATCTAAAAACTTATTAATGTATCTACCCAAACCCATCACCTTGAAGTTTCCTTATGTCCCTGTGTGTGTGTGTGTGTGTGTGTGTGTGTGTGTGTGTGTGTATTTGTGGTAAGGACACTTAACATGGATCTGTTTATTATCTCAATTATGAGGATAGCATCATGCTGTATGCATATTTCCTAGTGAAATGCTACATTCATTATCTTTTAATAAAGCTGTTAAAAACAGTAGAATATTCCATGTTAATAAAATTAGGGAAAATAATAAAAATTTCCTGGTCCTGTAGAATGATTTGTTCCCATGAAAGTACATTTGTGTACAGCATGTGAAACTAATGCTGCTTCTAATTCAGTATGGCTTCCTTTGCTTGATTTACTGATCGATAGATAATACTAATTTCAAAGAAATGACAAAAATGTGAAGGAGTAGGAGCCACCCCTATTTTCCAGACTGTATTTAATTTCCATGAAGATAGAAATTCATGATTTGACTTTGAGGAAGGAGAGGAAAAAGAAAATGTGTGGAGTAAAAGGAGTGAAAGAGTGGCCAATTCCAGGATAATTATGGGAGTTGGGACTGGTCACTTTCAAATTTCCAGACTCTCATAATATTTATATATCAAGGTTAGGGTGCATCACATTGAACCTTGGTGGCAGAGATATGTATTGGGTGAAGTTGAGGGCGATGACATGAACTTCCTTTCGATAACTACCCTACATCAGTGTGGGAGTGAGGGCCCAGTGTTTCTAAGATGCAGGTAGGCATGAGAGTGGGGAGGGTGAAGGAAGGAGATTAAGGTGATGGTATATGGTAGATGGACTTCATATACATATATGAAACAGAGCTGAAAAACCTCTTGCGATTGCTTTAAGTGGGGTTGGAGGAGGTTGAGGGGGAGAGACAATGGGGGCTATGTAAACAATGCACAATATAAGTCTAATCGGAATTGTCATTATGAATCTCCCCTTGTATAATAAATATATCCTGATAAAAATTTGTTGAAAAAAGATACAGATAGGCAGAACAGTTCTAGACAATAAACAGTGCCACATAGGAAGTGGATGGTGTGAACACACACACACACACACACACACACACACACACACACAAACACACACACATATACATAACAAAATTGGATCACTCAACCTGACTTACACCCCTAGATTTTTTCACCTTTTTCATGGAATATCCTTTTTTCAGAAAATTCCATCCTCATCTGTATACATCTGAATCTTTTATATTTTTTTCAAGGTTAAACTCAAGGATCTTCCCTGTCTTTCACCCACAGTCATTCATTCATGCATTTATATATTCAGTCAATAAATAATTTTTTACTGCTGACTCAGCTATTATAGATTCCCATAGCTAGAAGTAATCCTTTAGGTGCTTTACTTGTACATTTTAAAAGATGTTCGCCATGTTAAGGCTGTGATTTTTATAGCAAATAACTTGTCTTTCTTAAGAACCGTGAAGGTGGAAACTGTGCTTATTTATTTTTATATACCTACAATGATCTGAGCATAGCTGTTATATATATTTTTTGTTTTGATGATTCCTTGGGGAATTCCAGAACTCCTCTATTTTTCTTATTCTAAGTTTATTATTTCCATATTTCAGGAGATTCACTGAACCAAACATACCAAATTCCTTGGTGAATAATTTTCTCATGAGGTCCATGTTTACTAGAAGGGGTTATTTAAAAATATTTTTTATTTCACACAAATAATACTTCCAAAAGTACATCAAAATGAGCAATTAGAGTCATAACTTCAAGTGGTCCAAAGGTACCAGTGCGTTAAACAAGCAGTAAGATTTCAAGAATGAAACCATTTTTAAAGATGCATCCTACATAAAGCATCAGGTCTCTATTCTGATAAGGAGGAATGTGGGTGCTTTTCCTTTGTTAGTTGGGAAACAAAATACAACAGATAGTAGTTGAATCTGAAATAATACCATTGCTGAATCCAAGCTACAGTTATCAAAAAGAATTTGTCACCTGCTAATGACAGTGGATGAACCCAGACATGCTTTATAACTTAGTGAAAAGAGGTCAAAAAAATTTAAACAGAACAAGTTGGTTAAAATAAGATTAGTTTAAAGAACTAAAAGAATACAGACCAAAGAAAGTGAATTCAACTGTGAGTATTTTATTTAGAATTATGAAAAAATGTGATAGCAGGTGGTGGTGGTGGTGGTAGTAATGGTGGTGACTTCTTTTTCACTGTTCCTTAATGTTTAATGAGAAAGGTAGGAGAGTTTGGTCTTAAATATGAGTTAAGTATTTCTTGATAGTGAAATCTTTCTAGGCTAATACATGGTATCTAAGGGAACAGGACAGCACCACTAAGGGCATTTCAACACAGATTGTGTAATACTTTTGAAGGCTAATCATAGAAGGCAATGCGTTACTAGCAAGAATAGTAGCTGTACTATTCTCCAAATGTTTCCTATATTTTTATTTGACATATTACTCTTATTATCATTTCCATGTTTTTTTTTTGTGGTACTGGGTCTTGAACTCAGGGCTTACACTTTGAACACTCCACCAGCTCTGTTTTTGTGAAGGGTTTTTTCGAGATGGGGTCTCCCAAACTATTTGCCTGGGCTGGCTTTGAACCATGAACCTCTTGAGTAGCTAGGATTACAGGTGTGAGCCACTGGCACCTGGCTTGTTTTTTTCTTTCTTTCTTTTTTACAACATTTTTGAAAGGCTTGTTAGGAAAATAAAAGGGGAATTTGGTTTCGGTAAATGAAATGTAGTAAAATGAAGATAGAAAGTGTCATTAGTTTGTTGTGTCAGATGGATAAAATTGACACAGAAGTTGTTAATAGGTGGCTAGTTGATTTTAGCAATCAAAATAATGACAGAGTATGAGGAGTAAGGGGAGAAAAAGAATGATTTCTTTGATTGGGAATGTTGTTACTCATTTGAATGGGTTCCTTTAAAGGAAAATCCACTTTGCTTCTTACTGTTTTTGTAATGTCTTCACAGAAAGCTATTTGGGGACCAGAATTTAGGGTAAGCACTGGGAAAAATCCATAATAGCCAGTTTTTAATTGTACCCTTCCCTTTCACCTTCTGATTAGAAGATTGCTGAATAGGGCTTCAGAGATCACTTCTTCACCTACTCTATCCCCTTTTGCTAGATGGAGACATTTGAATCTAAGGAGTCACAGGATATTTCTAGAAAAGGAACGAGAACTATGTGTTTTGACACACATGATGGTGTCTTTTTGTTTTCCACTTCTTCCTTTTAGAGTTTGTCCAGTCCCCATGTCCTTAGCATTCAGGCTCCTCTTACATGTGGGATCCAACAACAAACTCAACCCTTTATCTTACTCACTGTTTTAATGTATATGAACATCTTTAGTCTTTGTTGTTATTGTTTTTTTTTTTTGAAACAAGGTTTCACTATGTAGTCCAGGCTGGCCTTGAACTTGCAATTCTCTTGCCTCAGCTTCCCAAATGCTGGTATTATAGATATGCATCAACATGCCTGGCTACATCCTTAGTCTTTTTCTATCCTTGCCAAGCTCTTCTCTCTGCTAGGGAATTGTTCATGAAACCCCCTTGATTTTTATGGTTATTTGTATATTGTCTTTCAAGGTGAGGCTTGTTGTCCTTAACCCCAACCAGAAATGATCATGATTGAAAATTTAAATCAACAAAACAGGCTTCGGGGGAGATATTTTAAGTCCAGATAATCTTCCTACGGTTGATGCTATATACATGAGTACCACTTTGCCTAAGCAATGAGTTTCCTATTGTTAATATGTGGTGGTTTCTTCACTTTCAAGGTGTTGAAATGACCTGCTACAAGCTGGTTTGGCAATTATTTTTAATTCTAGTTTACTGCGGTCTTATAGGGGCTGAGTCCTTAATAAATTACCTCTTTAACGGCAATTTCAGTAGCTTACTAGTGTACTGGATCTGGATAAGACATAAATCAGATGTTTTATAGATTTCTGAAAAAGAAAGCCCTACCAAAAGGACACTTTGCAGTTTTATTTCAGTTTTTATTTCTGCTTTTAATCATAAATTGGCCATGGTTCACTGGAGAGCATTTTAAATCACCCAGAAAAGCTTTCCAGCCCTTTTTTACAAAAAAGGGCTGTCTTTTGGGTACTTTTTCATTTTGCAAATATTCTTGAAAAACAGACTTCTTGGCTTCTTTTGCGGTAAATGTCCTTGTTCCATTAGATGAAACTGTATTTTTTTTCCTGCAAAACTAACCTATAAACATTTTGAAATATAGTAGTCTTGTAATCCTCCTGACGTATTAGAATTGTTTAATTGTTTGAGCTTCCAAGTTAGCTTGACAAAAACTATGACATATGTACCTAAAAGTGACTGCTGTCTTTCTTTACTATTAGAAACATTGCAGCTGGAGAGATTCTCCCACCTATCCCTAACCCTTGGAATGTTCCGGTTTATAGTAAGAGAGGGCTTTTTTTTTTTAATGACCATGTCCTAGAATGGGCCTCTCTATGGTCAAACAGTGTATGTCAGACTTTTGAAAGACCTTTTTCTTAGTGTACTGCACTTTGAGGCATGAAAACCCATAAACCAAAGACTGGTACAGAAAGAGATGCCAAGGTCACAAACATTTACCTGAAAGAAGTAACAGGATATAAGAGTCAAAAGTGAAATGAAAGATGCTGTGGATAGTTTTAGTGGGCTGAGTTCATTTAAAGCCAGAGCCAGAACTTTCTTGAGCTATGGTAAAAGCACGCTTTCCTTGTGTCTTAAGCCTAGAGGAGAACAAGTGTCCTACACTTAAGCTTCAGCAAACATAGTTTGCATAGTCTTTTTTGCAACATCAGAGTGAGGTTACAAAAATGAATATAAGTTAGAATTAGCAAAAAACTTCTTAGGAGGCTGAAGTTGTATGTACATACAGTCTTGCTTTTTCTCCCTAAGGAAGTCTTTAAGGAGCATTTTTCAGCAGATATAATTTTAATGCCAATGTAAGCTAAAGACTTTCTTTTTAATTTTAAATAGGATTAAATTACTTTGGTTTTGTTTAAACATGTAAAAGAGGACATATTGCCACTTTATGCACACTTACAGTCATATTTCTGACCCTTTAATTTATAGAATCTTAAAAATCCCCAATCAATGTATGTTCTATGACAGTGGCATTACTCTTAATTTTTTTCTGAAAATATTTTCTGCTGGCAAAACTGATTTATTGGTACCAAAATTGGCTCTTTGTATTCTAAGCAAAGATGAAGAACTGTTATACACAAAGCTATGTTAACCTGCCTGTTTCTTTAACTACTGTTGAATGTTTCTTCTATGAACAATTGATGTGGCCTTTTAAAAACTTTCTTTCAGTGTTTATTTTATAATAGGATAAATGATCAAATTATAATATTTAGAGCTAATAATGGGTCTTCAGTGGTGATGAGATAGCTAAACAGACATTCAGAAATTTCATGGCTTAGGGCACAAAAAAACAGAGCAAAGAAATGATAGAATATCAATATCTATAGAGATTATCATTTGACAATATGCGATAGCAGAGTAGTCCCAGTAAGTTCCTATTTAATTATAGTAAAGAGCAGAAGATCAATATGATGAACTCTGAGTATGTTACAGCTTCTGTGAGCATAAATTTTTGTCCCTAAAAATGTAAGACAGTGATTGAAGGCTGTGTTGCCATATACCATAGTTGATAATCTTTTAAATTACTGGAGTTATTTTTCCCATAAAATATGGAAAACATTTAGTAATTTGTAAAACATTTAACAATTAGGGAAAAGAGTCAGGAAGTGTGGGACATTTTCCCATAGCAGAAGGAGGCTGAAGAAGTTACACATAACTCTTTTTGGCAGCCAGGGCAATTATTACTGATGCAAATACATCTGAATCTACCACAGCTTTGAGGTTATAAATAAAACTTGCTTCTAGTGACATGATCCAGAAGGCTGGAAGAGGCAATTGATAGGTCTTTAGTCTTCTGCATTCTCTGGTAAATGACTATCCCCAGACCACCTCCCACTTCTCTACTCCTATAAAATCTGAGCCTGCAAATGAACAGCTATCTGGGCATGGAGCTGTGCTTCCAAATTGATGAGGGAAGCAGCTGCCCTCTAGAGGAGGGCTGAAAAGGGGATTAGCCAGGATTTCTTTTCAGGGCAGGCCATACTTTGGGACCCTCAGAAAATTGATAGCTTCCAAATGTTCTTGGTGTTTCCAACAGTAAAGGATCTTTGAGGCAGAACCAGTCCTAGAGCCACAGTTAGCTAAGATTAATTGTGAGAATTACCTTAAAAACAATGGGAAAACTGGAATAAAGATCACCATAGTGAAATCACTCATGGTAGAAAGCATTCATTTAAACCCCATTAACACTACACTTGCTGGGAAATTGTCAATTATTCAGCTAAAAGCAATCAAAGGTTTGGTCATAGAGGCAATAGTCACCTGAACTTGTATCCGAATGGCCTGGCCATTCGGATACATTAAAATTAAAATTGTTTTTATTTTGACCTCCATTCTTCTCTCTCTTACTTAATTGCTTAGGCTAGCAGCCACATCCCGTCTTCTTCCTTCCTCCCTATTCTGGATCCCATTTCAACCACACTTTTAGAAATCTCACAAGCCTTTCCCATTCCTTTGACTCCTTCACCTTCTATCTCACAGCTTTGGCAATCCCTGCCCAGTCCTGGCTCAGTTCAATGGTCTACTTTGCCTGTTTTTGTTCCCAGACTGCTGAAGACCCATCTGGGGAAAATTGCATATCCATGCTCATTGGCTCCACTACAAATGCGTGCTTTCCAACCTCAGCTGGACCCTCAACTCTTATCCCTAATCCTTTTCTTATCCGAAGTTGGCTTCTTCTACCATTTCCCACAGCAGCTGTTCCAAACCTTCATTTCTCTTCTCAAGCCCCCACTTCTGGCCTCCTTACTTTCAGCAGATGACCTACTGTTTTTTCTTTAAAAAGTGTCATCAGGTGATAATTCTCCTACTTTCTCATCTAATGTCCCTGTAGTCATTCATCCTTTTCCTTTTCCTCTCTTTATCACTGAATCTTATGCTAACTCTTCTTCTTTCCTCACAGCTTGCAAATATTTTTCAATATAAACTGACACAAACATCAAGCTTCATTTGTCTCATTCTGTTTATATCTACACTTATTGAAGGCATAGTTAATATTTTATGCCTCTAGTACTTGACTATCAATTTACTTCTCAACCCACATGCATTCAGATATTCTACTAGGTTCATCACAAAAAAGTTACAAAAATTAGTAATCCCTCTACATTTCTCTCCCATCTTTCTTGTTTTCCAGAGGCAATCCCTTTCAATCCTTTTACCTGATAAATTAGGTACTACTAGACCATTCACTTTCCAGCTCCAAATTATTTTATCTCCCCACTTATTCTTTTTTATCTATGGGTTTATGACTTAAAACATCACAGTGATGTATTAATGAGCTTGGGGGGGAGAATGATATTAGATACATAGGTTCAATCAATGATATTTGTTTAAAACTGACATTGTTTTTCTACGGCTCCTATTATTTTGCTTGCTCCCTTTAAGGGTATTTCTCAGTACACTGTTCTCAGTTTCCTTTCTCATTCCTCATCTTCCTGCTCTCTCCAGATGGTCACATTCATACCCATGGTTTCAACTGTGTCCTTTATGAACGTGACTCAATAATCTGCAACCATAGTTCTGAAATTCCTTCCAAGCCCCTGGTTCCTGTCTACCTTTCTTCTCCTAACTAATGTATTACTCAGTCACTTAACCTAGAATATTCAGGGTCATGTTTATCCATTTTCAGAACAAGGAATATGTGTGTTTCAAGAAAAGCAGAGATAATGTCTCAGTCATTTCTGGATCTCTTAGCATTGTTCGGGCATTTACATAAAAGTTTGTTAAATTGATGGGAACTTGCTTTTGAAATCTAAATAAAAGGCAAGGTCAAAATTACAAAATAGACAATGAAATACATAACAATGTGTTCATCCTATGTGTGACTAACTTGCTTATTTTATGAAAGTCTTCCTTGACATGAAACCAAGTTATGCATGATTTATTTATGATTAAAATCATCTCTCTTGTGCTGTTTTTAAAACAGTTAAAAGAAAAGAAATTGTATAACTTTTACTTCAGTCTATTTATCTCTAAGTAAAATTCTGGTGTGGAGATTCAAAATGCCTTGTGTCTTAATGAGGACCTCTAAAGGTTCTTTTTAAAACACCAGAAATTGTTTAGAAAATCAAGTCAAATATTAACTAGATATAAAGTTTTTCCAGTAAAATATTCTACCACTTCTCTTTTGGCAAATTGAGTATCCTTTTTCTGAAATGCTTGGGACTAGAAGTGTTTTATATTTGAATTTTTTGACTTTGGAATATTTGCATACACATAATGAGATATTTTGGTGGATGGGACATGAGTCTTAACACGAAACTCATTTATGTTTCATATACAACTTAAGCATAGAGGCTGAAGATAGTTTTATACAATGTTCGTAGTTCACATGTGGCTTGCCCGAAACCCATCACAAAAGATCAGGGGTATAATTCTCTATCTATAATATGTAGATCAGAGACATCTTATTCCACAGGTACCCTTTGGTAGGTAAATCTTACTATTGTTCAGATGAAATCGTTTACCCCTTTCACCAATAATCTTTTAATTAGCATCCACTATGATGGTATTAATTCTATTGAGTTGAATGAAAAAATATTTAGTATTCATGACATAAAACAAGGAAAATACAGGCTTCTCCCTCCATCAGCATGGTTGGTGACAATTAAGATTAGCCTATGCAGAGGTAGAATAGGTAGAGTAGTGAATGTTCCAAAATTTACGGAGTACAGATTATTAGAACTGGAAGAAAGCTAGACAAATTGTTCCATTTTCAAGGAGGAAAACTGAGCCTCATTGAAATCAATGACTTGTTCAAAGCCACATTGTCAACTAGCAACAGAACCAGCAGTGGAATTTATGTCTTTATTCTAAGTCCTCTTGTTGAAATATCATTCTTCTACTTCATTGACATACCAGAAAAATCCTACTATTAAAGATTTACATGTTTGGATTTTTATTTTGTATTAACACATGGATATAAGTGGAAGAGCTACAGAACTCACATTGTTGTGAGTTCTCAGTCTCTCTGTGTGTTATTTAGATCTATGGAACCAGTAGAGGGCTGAATATTATTGTGAGTGGTGGGAGACAAGACAGGGCTATTTTTAGTTGAGAGGAGAGAGGGGACTTCTGGGTCATCGTGGGATAGCTTAAAGGCATTTGGGAAGATATTGAAAAGTTAGCAGGTGCCACAAAAGGAGAGGATATAAAAAACTGTGTTGCATGGCCAATGAACACAAGCTCAACCAACTTCATAGTTCTGGCTCAAGGCAGCAGTGGTCTCTTTTTATAGCTTATTTGTCTACTAATTAACCAAATTGGGATTGGAGAAATTATTTTGTGCACCTGAATGTTTGTATGCTTTATAAATTGGGTCATAATCCCTGCCCACTATTTGACCTTGTAGTTCTTGAAACCATTATCAGAACATCATTTCTTATTTTTCCAAGCATACATATGGCCTTCACATCCAATCAGCTCTAAAGCCAATTGTGTCCCTTCCAATAAGCCAGACAGTGTCTATTGACTGCTTTACTTAAATTCAGTGAGGCTTGGTGAAGGTCTTCATTTGATAATCACTCTAATTTGTTCCAAAGTAAAGTAACTCAGTTTGGCTGGCACAATGTGTCCTTGGTTAGTATCTACATTTATGAATGCTTATGGTTTAGTTTTGCTTCAGGGCTGACAGATTGTTTGTCATGGCTTCTGGATCTTACCTATCAAGGAGTAACTGTCAGGAGATACATGTTTTATTTTCATGGGAATGATATTCACTTCTACTTTTGTTTATTCCGTTTTTGAGTGTCTTGAAAATTTGCAAAGCTCCTTTTCTGACTTTTTAGGACCCCTAAGATACAGGTTACTGGCTTTTGTATAGATTTCATATGTCTGATTTTTCTCTCTTAGTGTTGGGAGAAAGAATTCATCTGCTCTGTGACAGCTCTGGTAGAAAGATTTGTACTCAAACTGTTTCTGTTCTTTGTTTGGAGTCAGCTCCATGACTTTTAAATTTCTTTGTATATGCTATTATATGCAGAGCAGCAAGATCCTGCATTAGGTTATGCTGAGTGTAAGAGAAGCATGGGAGTAAGTAAAATATGGACATTGTCCAGTGAAGAACAACTTCATACACATGAATGTTGATACATAAAAAAATGCAGCAAGCACCTTTAGGTTTATAAGCTGTACTGTGGGAACACAGTATAAGGAGAGATTATATTTATTTGAGAAATCAAAGAAGGCTTCATGGAGGCAGTAAGAATGCAAGCTGAACCCTAAAGCATGTGTGTAATCCAAAAAATTAAAAAAATTTGCTATTGTGAGGATGTTGTCTCATAGAGGGAATTTCATGGAGTTATAGCTATGGAAATGAGAAAGTGCAAGATAGGCAAGAGTGAATACATCAGTGGACTGGTAGCATGGAAGGTTTTAAATGAAAAAGTTTAAAAAGTTTGGCATTTTATTTGAGGCAATAGGCAGTGATTGAAGGATTATGAGCACTAGAATGACATATTCCAATATGTCCTTCAGAAAGACAACTATGACAACAGCAGTACAAGAGATGAACTTGGAAGGAGGATATACAATTAAGGGGCTGTTCCAGGAATTGAAAAAAATGTGATGAGAGCCTCAGTGGGTCAGTAAACGTGAGAAAGAAGAGAAGGAAGTGTTTTCAAGAGAGATTGGGAAGAGTTAGTTACTGAATGAATATAGGGAATTGGAGAAAGCCTGGGTAACACAGAAAGTGATTCTGCCAATATCAACTAATCAATTCAGAATAATGTAAAATACTGCACTTTTGCAGCAAAGGCAAAGCTAAACAGAAGGTACTTTTATAAATCTACTTAGTTGTAGATTTTACAGATTGACAAATAGAGTTCACAGATATAATGTGATTTTCCCAAGGTCACTTGATAGACTAAGATAGGAACTTAGATTCTTCTGAGGACAAATCCAGAGTTTTTTACTTGCCACTATATTTTGGCAGTGTTTGCAAAATAATGTGATTTGGTAGAAATTGATAGAAATTGAAGATACCTTAGTGCTCATCTAGTCTAAATGTTTTTGTGGACTCTGAGGCCCACAGAAGGGAAATAACTTGTCTTGAGGACCTATAACTAATGGAGCATGGTCTCTGCTTATTTGAGAAAAAAAAAAAAAGGCCAGCACACTTGAGCCAAGAATGTAATACCAGAAGCTTTCCTAAATACATCATTCAGGGGGAAAATGTCTCAGGAGACATTGCACAGGCAGGCCTATGCCTTACAATACCATAGTAAAATATGGCAGCCAGGCAAATGGGAACCACAAAGTGGAAGTCATTTTGGCTTTTTGTGAGAACTGGTACTAGAATATTCCTGTGTGGTGAGATAGGTTGATTATAGGTAAGATAGTTTAATTATAGGTGAGATAGGTTGATCATTGTTGAAGGTAAGAGAATCCATTTTTGAATGAAAAGACTACATTAGAAAATTGTTCCTTTGCTAGAGGAAAGAAGAAAGTTTTCTCCCACTGGATTTTTTCCTAACAATAGAACACCATGTAAAGGTAGAACAAATGCTTGAGAAGTATTCAATATGAAAAAATGCTTTCTTCTTCTTTTTCTTTCTGGGTTTACAGTTCTTCTTACTACTTAAATTTTGCTTTACTTTTTGTTTCCTTTCTCCACCAAATTCTGAGAATCCCTCATGCTACATCTTTGTAGTAAAGCTATAGCTTTGCTTTAGGCACTCCTAGGCAGGAAAAAAGGCACAAAGTAGGTCTTTGGAGTTTTAGCTATTTTCCCAAGTGCAAACTCCCTTGGTTTGTGAAATTAAATAGCATCAGGTGCTTAATTTGGTCTGTATTTCTTTCTAACTAAATTAGAAACATTAGTCATGAGTGAGTATAGAAGATTAAAAATGATTCAGTCTTCAGTGGAGAAAAAGAGATGTTGAATGAATTAACTATACACATTTACAAGTTAAGAGTGAGATCAGGTAGATCCAAGATGGTGACTGGGACACAGCTGCAGACCATGTGAGCTCTGTGAACCAGGGACTTTGCTGACCCACTGGAGACATGCTTGGCTGAGGTAAAGCACAAGGGAGAGCCAAAAGTACTGCAATCTAAACCCCTAGATCATGGAAGGCTTCTCCACACCACGATCTACTGAAAGAACAGCTGGATTGCCAAGTCCCTGCCCCATAGGCCTGCTGCTCCACTCTGCCAGGCTCTCCGCCCCAGGTCTGTGCCAGATCCAGGCCCCACCAGGAACCTTCTCCTTCAGGCCGTGCCGGCTCCAGCTCTACACTGGATCCATGGCCAGCTGGGATCCACATCCCTCGGGTACCCCACTCCTCAGGCTTTGCTGGCCCCTAGCTCTATGTGGGATGACTGGATCCATGCTCCACTGGGATCCCTGCCCCTTGGGTCCTGCCGGGCACCAGCTCAAACAGGCTTCCACTCAGGCTGCTACAGGAGGGCTCCAAACCTGCCTAAGAGACACAGACAAACAGGACTGGATGCTAAAGGAGTAACATGAGAATAACTAAGACTGCAATTCTACTGTTCCAGAACGGGTGATTTTTTTCCCCCCTCTTTAAGGGTTTGGCTCTCTGGTTTGCTGTTTGATCACCCACCATCTTTCCCATTTTTTCACATTTTTTCTCTTCTTTTGTTCTTTTATCCTTCCTTTCCTTTCTATTTTTTCTCCTTCTCTTGTGGTTTTGCTGGTATTAATATTGTTACCCAGCTAATACTAAATTACACATAGTCCAGGAACAGAAATGGTACAAACTGGAAATATGGATAGACGAAAATGGTATGGAAACCAATATCCCCCCCCCAAAATAAAGGGGTAAAGGATTTAGAGTGAAATGAAGAAAATGGATACCCAGATCCAGACTCCAACAAAACAAACATAAACTACACCAAGGAACCCAATGAAACCCACAAGAACAATCTGAAAGAAGAAACCCTGCAAGTAACTAATGAGAATTTCATAAAGATGTTACTAGACATGGTCAACCAAAACATACAGGAGGTACTCAAGAAATTCCAAGACAACAAAAATAAAGACTATGAGAAAACACAAAAACAAACAAATGAAATCACAAGAGCCCTAAATAAACACCAAAATGAAACAGAGAACACCATAAACAGAGATAAATGAACTAAGGACAACAATTGACAATATTAAAGAGGAAGTGATGCATGATATGGAAACCTTAGAAAAAAGAATGAAACAGAAATACAGAACAAAATGTAAGGCCATTGCAGCAGAATAGAACAAACAGAAGATAGAATCTCAGAACTGAAGATGAAATGGCAATTAAAGGAAAAACTGAAGAACTATTAGTTAAACAACTCAAGACCTGTGAAAAGAAAATGTAAGAACTCACTGATTCCATCAAAAGACCAAATCTGAGAATCATGGGCATTGAAGAAGGAGAAAAGAATGCATAATATATTTAACAAAATAATAACAGAAAATTTCCCAAATCCAGTGAAAACTATGCCTATTCAGACACAGGAAGCCTCCAGAACACCAAACAGACCTGACCAAAATGGAGCTATACCATGATATATTATCATTAAAACAACAAGTACAGAGACTAGAGAAAGAATATTGAACGCTGTAAGAGAGAAAAAACAAACATACAAATGTAAACCCATCAAAATTGCAGCAGATTTATCAATGGAAACCTTAAAAGCAAGAAGAGCATGGAGTGAGGTCTTTCAGGCAATGAATGAAAATAACTTCAATCCTAGGATAACTATCAGCAAAACTATCATTCAAAATAGATAGAACAATAAAAGTCTTCCATGATAAGCAGAAACTAAAACAATATGTGATCACTAAGCCATCACTACAAAAGATTCTCCAAGGAATTCTGCACAAAGAAAATGAAAGCAAACAAAACCATGAAAGGGCAGGCAATACCAAACCACAGAAGAAAAGGCAAGAAAGTAAAGAGTAACATTGATTCAGCTACACACAATGAATTCCTTAATCAACAAAGACAACTACATGACAAGGATCACCACAGACCTATCAATACTAACACTGAATGTTAATGGACTAACTTCCCCAATCAAAAGACACCGATTGGCAAACTGGATTAAAAAGGAAGATCCAACAATCTGCTGCCTACAGGAGACCCATCTCATTGAAAGAAATAAGCACTGGCTGAGAGTGAAAGGCTGCAAGAAGATTTACCAAGTCAATGGTCCCCGAAAACAGGAAGGGGTAGCAATACTTGTCTTGGACAAAGTAGACTTCAAACCTACAATGATCAAATGAGATAAAGAAGGACACTCCATACTAATGAAAGGGGAAATACACCAAAAAGAAATAACAATTATCAACCTATATGCACCCAATTTCATCAAACATACTCTGAAGGACCTAAAAACATATATAAACTCCAACACAGTGATAGTGGGAGACCTTAATACCCCCCTATCACCAATAGATAGGTCATCCAAACAAAAGATAAAGAAATCCTGGAACTAAACAATACCTTAGATCAAATGGACCTAGCTGATGTCTACAGAATATTTCATCAAACTTCTGCACAGTATACATTCTTCTCAGCAGCCCATAGAACCATCTCCAAAATTGATCATATCTTAGGGCACAAAGCAAGTTTTAGCAAAGGTAAAAAAACCAGAAATGATACCATGCATTCTATCTGACCACAATGCATTAAAACTAGAAATCAACAACAAAAACAGCAGTAAAAAACATGCAAACAATTGGAAGCTGAACAACAAATTGCTCAATGATCAGTGGGTAATTGATGAAATAAAAGAGGAAATCAAAAGGTTTCTGGAAGTTAATGAAAATGAAAACATGACATACAAGAACCTATGGGACACAGCAAAGGCAGCCCTAAGAGGAAAGCTTATAGCCATGAGTGCATATATTAAAGGTCAGAAAGATCTCAAATCAAAGACCTAATACTACATCTCAAACTCCTAGAAAAACAAGAACAAGCAAATCCCAAAACAAGCAGAGGGAAAGAAATGATTAAAATAAGAGCTGAAATAAATGAAATAGAAACAAAAAAAATACAAAGAATCAATGAAACAAAAAGCTGGCTCTTTGAAAAAATAAATAATATTGACAGACCCCTGGCAAACCTGACTAAAATGAGGAGAGAAAAAACTCTATTCTGTAAAATCAGAAATGCAAAAGGGGTGATAACAACAAATACCACGGAAATGCAGGAAATCATCAGAGACTATTTTGAGAGACTATACTGTAATAAATTTGAAAATTTTGAAGAAATGGACAGATTTCTAGAAACTTACAAAAACCCGATACTTAACCAAGAGGATATTAGTCACCTGAATAGATTAATAAAACAAAAAGAAATTGAAGCATCAATCAAGATTCTCCCACAAAAGAAAAGTCCACGACCTGACGGATTCACTGCTGAATTCTATCAGACATTTAAAGAAGAACTAATACCAACTCTCCTTAAACTGTTCCATGAAATAAAAAGGGAAGGAACACTGCCTAACTCATTTTATGAAGCCAATATTACACTCATCCCAAAACCAGACAGAGAAACCTCCAAAAAGTAGAAACTACAGGCCAATTTCCTTAATGAATATTGATGCAAAAATCTTCAAGAAAATAATGGCAAACCAAATCCAACAACACATCAGAAAGATACACCATGAATAAGTTGGCATCATCCCAGGGATACAGGGGTGGTTCAACATATGCAAATCTATAAATGTAATACAGCACATCAATAGAAGCAAAGACAAAAACCACTTGATCATCACAATAGATGCAGAAAAAGCCTTCAACAAGATCCAACACCACTTCCTGATAAGGGCCTTAAAAAAACTAGGAATAAAAGAAATGTATCTCAACATTGTAAAGACTATATATGACAAACCTTTAGCCAAAATCATACTAAATGGTGAAAAAATTGAAACCATTCCCTCTAAAATCAAGAACTACACAAGCGTGCCTACTATCCCCACTCTTATTCAACATAGTACTGGAATTTCTAGCCAGAGCAATTAGACAAGAAGAAATAAAAGGAATAAAAATATGTAAAGAAACTGTCAAAATATCCTTATTTGCAGATGATATGATCCTATACCTTAAAGAACCAAAAAACTCTACCCAGAAACTCTTAGACACCACAAACAGCTACAGCAAGGTGGCAGGATACAAAATCAACTTACAGAAATCATTAGCTTTTCTATACAGCAATAACAAACAAACTGAGAAGGAATATATGGAAACAATTCCATTTACAATAGCCTAAAAAATTATATACTTAGGAGTAAATTTAACAAAGGATGTGAATGACCTCTATGAGGAGAATTACAAACTCCTTAAGAAAGACATTGAAGAAGACTACAAAAAAATGGAAAGATCGCCCTTGCTCATGGATTGGTAGAATCAACATAGCAAAAATGGCTATACTACTAAAAGCAATCTACATATTTAATGCAATTCCCATCAAAATCCCAATGACATTCATCACAGAGATTGAAAAATCTTCCTTAAAGTTCATTTGGAAACATAAGAGAGTGAGAATAGCCAAGGCAATACTGAGCAAAAAGTGCAATGCTGGAAGTATCACAATACCTGACATCAAACTATATTACAAACCAATAGCAATGAAAACAGCATGATACTGGCACAAAAACAGACATGAAGACCAGTGGAACAGAATAGAGGATCTGGATGTGAATCCACACAACTATACCTACCTCATTTTTGACAAAGGTGCCAAAAATATACGACAGAGAAAAGACAGCCTCTTCAACAAATGTTGCTGGGAAAAATGTTTACCCATCTGCAAGAAACTGAAACTAGGTCCATGTCTATCACCTTGTACTAGTGTCAACTCAAAATGGATTTAGGACCTTAATATCAGACCAGAAACTCTGAAGTTACTCCAGGAAGGAGCAGGAAATACTCTGGAACTAATAGGTATAGGCAAAGGCTTCCTCAATAGAACCCCAGCAGCCCAGCAACTAAGAGAAAGGAAGAACAAATGGGACTTCATAAAATTTAAAAGCTTCTGCACAACAAAAGAAATGGTCTCTAAACAGAAGAGAACACCCACAGAGTGGGAGAAAATATTTGCCAGGTATATATACATCAGACAAGGGACTGATAACCAGAATATACAGGGAACTTAAGAAACTAAACTCTCCCAAAATCAATGAACCAATAAAGAAATGGGCAAGTGAACTAAACAGAACTTTCTCAAAAGAAGAAATTCAAATGGCCAAAAAACACATGAAAAAATGTTCACCATCTCTAACCATAAAGGAAATGCTAATCAAAACCACACTAAGATTCCACCTCACCCCTGTTAGAATAGCCATCTTCAAAAACACCACCAACAACATCTGTTGGCGAGGTTGTGGGGAAAAAGGAACCCTAGTCCACTGCTGGTGGGTATGCAAGCTAGTGCAACCACTCTGGAAAAATATATGGAGACTTCTTAAAAATCTAAACATAGACCTGCCATATGATCCTGCAATCCCACTCCTGGGAATATACCTAAAGGAATGCAACACAGATTACTCCAGAGGCACCTGCACACCCATGTTTATTGCAACACTATTCACAATAGCCAAGTTATGGAAACAGCCAAGATGCCCCACTACTGACGAATGAATCAAGAAAATGTGGTATTTATACACAATGGAATTTTATGCAACCATGAAGAAGAACGAAATGTTATCATTTGCTGGTAAATGGATGGAATTGGAGAACATCATTCTGAGTGAGGTTAGCCTGGCCCAAAAGACCAAAAATCTTATGCTCTCCATCATATGTGGACATTAGATCTAAGAGAAATGCAGCAATGTGATTGGACTTGGATCACATGACAAGAGGTGAGCACATACGGGAGATATAGGAATAGGTAGAAAACCCAAAACATGAAAGCGTTTGATGTCCCCATTCCAGAGAAACTAATACAGAAACCTTAAAGCGACAGAGGTTAATGTGAGAAGGGGATCAGGAACCAGTGTAAAGATCAGTTAGAGATGAACCAACCTGGTTTATAACACACGGGTACATGAAAGCAATGCTAGGAATATTTCTGTATAGCTATCCTTAACTCAACTAGCAAAAACGCTTTGTTTTTCTTATTATGCTTATGTCTTCTCTTCAACAAAATTAGAGATAAAAGCAGAACAGGTTCTGCCTGGAAGTGAGGGGGGAGGAGGGAGAGGGTGGGGGAGGGGAGCGGGGGGGGGGAGAAATGACCCAAACAATGTATGCACATGTGAATAAATGAATAATTTAAAAAAAGAGTGAAATCATCATAGTAGATTAAGATCAAAAGATGGTGGAAAAAATAAAGAAGAAACTGACTGTCTGAAAGGTCAACAATGGTGCAAATCTCCCAAAGTCAACATACATAGTATGTTAAAATTGAAAATTAAGTTAAAAATGAGAGGAACAAGAACGGATATTTGTCATTTGCTATTTGTATACTGATTTAAATGACTGCATTTCCTGGGTCCATAATTTGAAAATACATGGTACTTATGAACAAATTTTCAGGCTATTTTAAAATTATTAAGTTCTTACTATTTAAAATACTTGTGCAAAATATTTGTGGGATACGAAGATTAATAAAAGAGAGGTTCTTATCTTAGAGTCTTACAAGTTAATAGAGGGAAGGCAGAGGCAGGACAAATGGATTAAAGCTCAATAATAATATTTAAAGAACTGTCTGTGAAAACATTTGGCAACTTATCATAGGCAGTTAATGTGAAAACCAATTACAGAGGATGAATGTCACTTGGGAAGTTCAAGGATACAGATTGCGGCTGATCAGTGAAGGATTTATGGAAAAGGTGAAATTTGAATTGGGCAGTTAATGAACCATTTATACTTTAAAAGTATATACACATGTATACTATTTATCTTTATTTCTCTGTCTGTCTCCCACAAACACATATGCACTAAGATGCGGCCTATTATATAGCTTTCTGATAGATCATTTGCATATAGTTTATTACACGTTCCTTAAAGTACATGTGAACATAATTAATGCTATTTTCACTTAGCCTATTGTAATACAGAAAATTGGCAATTCTTTATAAAATTAGATCATGAAATGTTTCAAATATGCTACAGTAAACTCAGATATTTGCAGAATACAACTAATTTTAAAATGGAAGTATTGGCAATAATGACGCCGATAGGTTTCATTTCTTACTGCACCCTTAAACTTCTGTTTCCCAGGGTCATGGCCCTGCCTCCCAGGGTCACAGTCAAGTCTCAAGTCTAGCTTGAACCCTCCTTCTGCCCCAACCTCCAATCAGCATGAACCACAAGATCCTAACCAATCAGATCATGCTGAGGACTGCTGAGGGGTATTTAAACCCCTGCCCCTCTCTCCCTCTCTCTCTTGGCTCTTTGCTCTCTCCCTCTCCCACCTGGCAATAAAGAATCTCTTGGCCAGATCACTCCTCTCCACATGGTCACTTTTAGGGCCCACATTTCCTTACATTTGGTGCCATGACTCGGTGCGGGACTCCCCACTAATCTTGGTGGGACCCAATTCCGACTTGCCCCACGACCACTCTGAGGACGTGACTGGCCAGGACTCATCCTCCTGATCGCCCTGCTTACATCCAACACTGGACATTCTTTGGTGAGTCCACACACCCCTACTGGGCTCCCATTGCGGTCTCTCCCTTTGGTGTCTCTGAGGTTTCAACATTTCCCCTTTCTGATCATCCCTGGGACTCAGACGGTGGAGAAAGATCTCCCTATCTGCCACGGGCTTGGGTCTATTCTTGTCGTCCTCGGCCCTCGCAGGCCACCCTCCAAGAAAAGCCCGGCGCCAGGTGACCCATAGCCTCCATGGGCCTTTCTGGCCTGCAAACCACCTGAACTCAGCGACGGCTGGGTCACATGCGCTTTGCATTTTCTCGGATATTTGTGCTGTGTAAGGACGCTTCACAGTACATAATATCCTCCTCTCCCATTCTGGGACCAGGTCCCTCATAATGGGTGCCTCTACGTCTTCTCTGCCATCTGACTCCCCACTGAGATGCATCCTCAATAATTTAGACACTTTGGGTTTGACCGCAGATATAAAACCACTTTTGCACTCAAATCTGGCCCACTTATCCTTTAGACAACCAAAATCACTGGCCCCTTTTTGGGTCTTTAAATCCCAACCTTTTACAGGACATATAACTACTGTGATCGATCGGGATGATGGGGATAGATCCCATTAAGTCCAAGTATTTTCATACTGTCTCTCTGACTTCAAATCCTCCCTCTGTACTTTCTGTTCCCCTGTGCAGATTCTATCAGCCTGTAAACCAGTTTCTAAATCAGCCAATTCCTCTCCAAACCTCCTCCTTCCCCATGTAAACAGACCATAGCTATCTCCTCCTATCTACCTGAAAAACTTTCCCCATCATGGAGTTAAGCAGGCCACTCCTTGCCAATTCTGACCTCAAGGCAATTCCAGCTCTGAGAGAGCTCGTGCTTTATTTGGTGACCAGAGAGTGGAGGTTTTGTTTTGCTGAAAGCCTGCCAGTACCAATCAATGGGAGCAACCTGGAGACATGGGTGATGGCTAATCCCTTAAGCATTTATCATGCCTCCAGGCTCTGCCTTCACCTCCCTTACCTAAGATGTCAGTGCACCGTTCTGCCTCCTCCATGCTCTCACCACGTGTCCTCTGTCTCTGCCTGCCTTCCCCTCCCTGGGCTTACTGGGGCCCTACCTCCCATGAAAAAACTGTAGCATGGTACCTTATGAATTAAGTTATTCCAACTAGTTTGCCAGGCCTCTCAGTCTAACGTAACTTTAAGTCAGCCGCTTTACAAAAGCGCTTGCAAAAACCTGCAGCTGCCATGCTTACGCTCTAACTGCGCCCCCACAAGGGGAGGAGGGAAAGTAAACAGGCGAACCTGTGCACAGAATGCCAGCTTCTGAACACAGCAAAAACACCTGCCATAGCTAAGAAAATCCATAGAGAGGACCCAGCAAATCCTGGGCTGCCAGCCACATGTTGCGAAGTGGCGATGGCTGTGGCCCGCCGCCACTTCCCCTAGAATAAACACGCACAGAGTACACAGGAAGGGGGGAGGGGCGACAGGCCGCAGGATCAGGCCTAGGCAGTCAGGGTCATTTGTCCCAGGTGTGTGTGGAGGGAGTGGTGCCTTGCACAAGTTCTGCTCCTAGCCCCACCTCACACCTTAGGGCATCAGACCCTTGTAAGTCAATTGCTAGCTCAAGGTTATAGTTCCAGAAATAACTAAACAGACATTACTGTGGTCTCTAAATTTCTCATTTAGAATTTTCTATACCTTTGGCCTCAGCATAAATTTTTCCCTCCAAATAGTAACACTAATTGTCCTGTATGGCACTGTTATTGGCTTGAAATGCCCTCTGAATGCCCTTCTCTAACTTTACAAATGATTTCTTTGTTAAAAAGGTAGCCTTTATTAAAGAGGCTGCCTGCTGTTAGCTAAAAGACAGGATCCTAACGTTTTGTTCTTTCTAGATGGTACCTGCATCTTCCAGTCTTCTGGCTGGTAGATGTTGGAAGCTTTGTACTGAGGTTGGCCTCAGTATGCCTTGGGTGACCAAGAGAAGTGGCCTTCACAGGGTTCCTTAAATTACAATTCCATACTCCAATTAGACCTTTTCTATAAAAGTAAAAAAGGTAAACTGAGGTCCCCTATACAAATTTCTCTCATTAGAAAAGCAATGGGTTCTGGCCCAGGCTGCTCAGGTTGGAAATGATTATATGGCTCCAGCAGTAGAGTGCCGCTTTACAAGCAGAAAGTCCTGAGTTCAAGCCTAGTACAGCCAAAGTAAGAAATAATAATAATAATATTGGGGGCTGAGGAACTAGCTCAATGGGAGAATGTCTGCCCAGCATGTGCAAAGCCCTGGGTTCAATTCCCCAGCATTACTAAAAAAAAAAATAAATAAATAAAAAATGGTAAAGAAGATAAGTGGCATTAATGTCACTTCAGCCATCTCATAGTGGAAAAACGTAGTTTAACCTAGACCAGATCCCTCATTCTTCAAGCGAGGAAACTGAGGCCCAGAACAGTTCAGAGACTTGCTCTCCAGAGTGTCATGTGTCAATGTAAAATAACAACTTTACTTTACAGCAACAACCTATCAGAAAGCATACCATGGTGGACTCAGTCACAGGTGAGAGAGGTTCTCCTCAAAGATAAATTTCTAACAGTCAGCCCCAGATATTCGTAAAAAATTCGGACTGTGGCTGAAGGGAAAAGTCATTGAACCAAGTAATACAGCTAGCCATGTCTGTATTTACGGCTATGTCTGTAAGTCTGGGACCTTACTAACAGGAGAGAAAAAGATAAGAGACACCATGGCCTCATTGCTGCTCTCAGAGAGGTCCCCACCCAACTGGGGCCTGTATCCTGAACCTGCTACCATGATGGACAGGAGGGGCACTTCTGCAGAGAATGCTTAAGGGGGACAGCACGGGAGACAGCCCCACCCCCAACCAGGACCCTGCCCTCTGCAAGGATAACCACTGGAGGTCTAAGTGCCTCCATCACCAGATGAAGATAAGGTGCCACCTTCTATGGATTGATGGGTCCAAGCCTCCTGTCCATATTCCACTTCTTGGCATCAGTGTTGAGGAGCCATAATGGCAGAAAAACAAAAGGCCATTTTCCTCCTAGACATGGAGTCCATTTCTCTGTTTTACCTTTTTCTCCTGGTCCCCGGTCCAATGACAAAAGTTATCGTTTGGGGCAAATCTGGCCAGCCCCTAGAACACTAGTTTACCTGGCCTCTGGCCTGCTCTTGGGGAGACCTCCTCTTCTGTCACTCTTTCCTCATTGTACCTAAAACTCCAGTGTCCCTGCTGGGACAGGATTTACTATCTCAACTAAAAGCTCAAATTCTCCTCCCCCCAGGCAGCTATCTCTGCTGCCCCTCCTTCAGGAACAAAGAGATTCTACAGTGTGGACTGATGAGATGACTGTAGGGTGAGCCAGGAGGGCCTTCCTTATTCAAATAAAACCCAAAGATCCCTCACAGTTTCCACACCTAAAACAATATCCCCTCAAGCCTGAGGGACAATGAGGCCTTATGCCTATCATAAATTCCTTAAAACAACAAGGGCTACTAGTTAGTTGCTACAGCCCCTACAATAAATTTAAAATTCTTATAAAAGATAATTTTAAAATACAAGTTACAAAGTAAACAACTGGAAAGGATAAAGATAGGTAATAAATGTATTTTTTGAGACGTTAAAGAAAAAGGAATGGTTTTTGGATGAGAAGGGATTTTGCAAAGAAGGGTTTATCCTAAAGATTGTTTCAAATTGGAACGCTGAGGACAAACCATCAAAGGGTTTAGTATGTTGTATGAAGGTCTGAGTAAGTTTAAAAGTGTATAATAAAAAACTTCGATGTGTGATAAAGTTAAAGTTGAATATAATCTAAGAGTTGCCTAAAAGATTTTTAGGGTCATGTCAAACTAAATCAAATCCTCTGTCTATGAAATAACAAGGTCATCTTAATATTGTTCTGCTCTGAGTAACATCTACAAAAAACCATTACAGAGAAAGATTTTATCAAAGAAATTATTTGTGTTTTCTGCTGATCTTGTCAAGCTTTAAGTACTACTACATCAGAGTTCATTTACATAACCTCTCCAAATTGGCTGATACTACCGTGCAGAGGTCAGAGGATTGGCTTGAGACTCTTTATGACCTGTGGCTGCAAGGGACCCTCATCAACTTCAGGGAAGAGGAAATCTTCATTTTCAGAGGCTGGGTGTGCGCCATCATGAGGCTCAGCACCCCAACATTGTTTGCCAACTAACCCTTCCTTCCCCTACGCTGCCCCTTGCCAGCTCGAAGAAGCCAGAGTGAACACAACACCCCCCCTTCCTTAACAAACAAAAAAGGGAGGAATGTTGGCAATAATGGCGCCGATAGGTTTCAGTTCTTATTGCACCCTTAAGCTTCTGTTTCCCAGGGTCATGGCCCTGCCTCCCAGGGTCACAGTCAAGTCTCAAGTCTAGCTTGAACCCTCCTTCTGCCCCAACCTCCAATCAGCATGAACCATAAGATCCTAGCCAATCAGATCATGCTGAGTCCTGCTGAGGGGTATTTAAACCCCTGCCCCTCTCTCCCTCTCTCTCTTGGCTCTTTGCTTTCTCCCTCTCCCACCCCGCAATAAAGAATCTCTTGGCCAGATCACTCCTCTCCACGTGGTCACTTTTGGGGCCCACATTTCCTTACAGGAAGTAATTAGAATTTTTGAATAAAAGATGCAAATTGATGGAGTCTTCAAGAGGCTTTATCCAATTTTGGGGGTGGAGAAGGGAGATTTTTTTTATTTGATCCTATCCTTCTAGAATTTTCTTTCCTGGTTCTTTTCTTTTGTAAAGTTTCCATATGATGACATGTTATAGTCTATATTTACTTCCTATAGCTTTATAGAATAAGTTCTTTTAAATTTCATCAATGGTCTAATCACCAACCCTAATAATCAAACTGAAGCAAAACAAAGGTTTTCTTCAGCTTTTAACAAATATTGCTGGTTGATCTCCCTGTCCTGAAACTATGTTGTGGATGTAGAATCATAATTTTTTCCAGTGAGTCTTTCATCTTATCTTTCCTCATACCTTAAGTGCAGATAATTCTCTAACTCAATCTTGATGTCTCGTGATTTCCCTTGAAGTCTCAAAGTTACAACTATTTCCTATGTGCAGCTAACTTTCAAACCTGCATCTCTAGACTTAACCTCTCAGCTGAGCTCCAATTCAGTTTCTTGAACTATCACCAGGAAGTTTTCATTTTGAGGTCCTATTGTCACCTTAATCTTAACATGTCTAAAATGCGAGTCCTTTTGTTTGAGTGAAAAAATTGCATGCTCCAATTTTGTATCTTGATAGATGATAAATTACCTTCTCACTATTCTAGGTCAGGCTAGGCCCTCAGCAGTTCATGCTTGACCTATAGCTACAGTAGTCTTCTATCTGATCACCCTGCTTCCCACCATTGCATTCTCCACACTGCTGCCATAGTAATCTTTCTCATGCAAAAATATGATCACTGCTTTTCCAAGATTAAAATCTTTGAATAGTTATTCTCATTGATTCACACCCCCAAAGTGTTGCTCAGATTTGTAACTTCTTCTCTATCCCCAATGCTCTGTCCTGCCTCAGACTGCCTGAGGAAAGAGGCAAAATTTACATAATTAATACATTAATTTAATTCAGACCTTCATTTTATTTATTTGTTGATTAATTGCATTTTTGGCAGTACTGGGGTTTGAACTCAGAGCCACTTGGCTTAAAGTCTCATTTAATGTCTTTTACCCTCTATGAAGCCTTTCTGTATGACCAATTCACATGGTTTTCTTCTTTTGCCAAGGTTCTATTACATCTAGTAAGATTTGAATGGGTAAAATATGTGGTGCAGAGCATGGAGGTTATTGTATATAGGGATATCAGCAGGAAGAGTAGAATGTACCAAACATTTTTAAAAGGTCCTTTCTGACTTAAGTGAAAGACTCATGAAGGACAATGAGGGATGATAAGTTTAGAATGATAGGTTGGAGTCATTGTGTGGATCCTTAAAGTTAAGCCAAGAAGACTCTGTTTCTGTGAATCCACCAGAGGGAGACTTGTTTACATTTAGTACTAGTTTGATGACATGTGTATTTTAATGAACACAAAATTATTTGAAAGTTGTTCATCGATGAATGCTATAGCTTACCCTTTTCAAATAATGAGAAAATTTGTTTATCTAGATATTAAGAGTAGAAAGTAGGGGAAAAGACATCTGGTTTGTGCAGTAAAGTAGACAAAGGAGACATCAAATGCATAAGAATGCTAGAAAGATCCAGCAGGTTTAGCTGAAAGAGAGTTTATTACATTTACTTTAGCTTTATTTATTTTCATGGTTATATTTTCTTATATGGATCACTTTGAATTTAATGCTAAATTCAGTGTCATAAGTGGATGCTAATAAATGAACAATAATGAAATAAGATAAAGTGCTATAATACATCTAATTAGGTGGTGGCTGAAATAACAGAACTTCAAAGCTGGGACTTTTTGTTGAAATTGAGTTTTTAAAAAAATAAATCTATATTTTCCTTTAAAGTTTCAGTCATTTTGTTAAATGTTATAAAATATAATAAATAGGTGCTTTATGCTGTGAAGCTAAATTTTGGGTGAGACCATGTTTTAAATTGGCTCTTCCAATATTTCTAACTATAGTTTCTTGATGTGGCAGAGAGACAGGTGGGGAAAAACTACCCCAAACTTTACATTGTGAAGTACCATCTTTATGTAGAAACCAGTAAGGAGTATGGAAGCCTAAATAAGGAAAGTTTTTGGCTTAAGTCAGTATGGTCTTAAGCCAGGCTATAGAACTGACAAAATTACATCGAAAGTATAGTTTGAAATAGGGGAAAGTGGCTTTATGAACGTATTTGGATTAAATGATGAGTTAAATTGTGCAGCAACAATTCTGGTATAACTCACTGTATGATATGGGCTGTCATGTCCAGTCGATGGTCTTTAGTTTTCTAAACTGTGAAACCCGGGATGGAGATAGTGGAAAAGAGGCAATTATACTTAGAAGATCTCTTTAAGACCATAGCCAGCTCTGAAATTCTAGGATTTAGTTTCAAACATATTTCCAGGAAGAATTCTGGGCCCCATTCGTATTCAATCCAATATGTATCTGAATTAGACATCTAGATCACTCAGCATTAACAATATTTATTAAGAACTCTGTGCAAATATAGTAGATATATTTTCAACATTTGCCTGATCATGCTGTAAAAGAAAGTTTCCACCCCTGAAGTACCACCAAAGCCAGAAACTATGTTTTATATCTGATGATCATAAATAGATAGTTAAACTAGGAAATTACCTTTCTAGCTTTGGCATCAATTTGTGGCCCAAGAATCTCAGCCTACAAAAGATGAGTTAGACAAAACACACTTCCAAAGTAGTTAGCAGCAGAAGCTGAAGCAAAAAGAATGCTTGGAGAATTACCATAATAATGGTAGCAAATGCTCATGTAGCCTTTGCTGTATTACACCAGGTAAAATCTTAACTCAGTCAATCCTATATTATTCAGGTTAGGACTTACAACTGCTCCACTTCTCTACTTATGTTTCCTGCAAGGCCTAGCTATTTATCAGTTTCTGTCTTTCAGTTTCTTTGAGAAGCCAGTATATCTTTAATATGCTCTGTGCCTCTTTTTCCTGAGCTCAAGTTATTTGGTCTCTCTTCTTGTGACCAAAAGAGAGCTAAGTAAAGCAGAAAGGTGCCATACTAGATATTGTAGAGTAGGATATAAGTGATTAATAGTAGCCCTGTCCTCAAAGAGAGAAAGAGAGGCCACCCAGATAGAAAGTTGCTAATGATAACAGATACTATGTAGCCAGAGCCCCATGAGGGAACAATGAGCAGGCTCAATGAAAAGTGAAGACTGATTTGGGAGAAGGTGCAGGTGTGGTTTCTCTATTCTTTTCTATCTAAAGTTGGTCAGTGTGTAAACATCATTGAGAAAGTTTCAACAGAATTAGAAAACAGATTTTCAAGTTCACTTTTATAACACAAAACATCCAATGTTGTAGAAACTTTCCCCAAAGTGCCATCTGCATTGTAATGCTAAATGAGCTTTCAAAAGGAATCACAACAGAAAGGAATTACAACAGAAAGCCACATGGACAATTGAAAGCCACATGCTGGTTTTTCCCTCTTACCATCTATTAACTAGATGCATAATTAGCCATCAATGGCTGAAAAGGTCACATGCCTCAATACTAAACATACTTTTCACTAGGAAATCCTAATCTGTGAATAACAGGAAACTCTTTTGTTGCCGATGGCAATGCAAAATGGTGCAGGTACTTTAGAAATGATGGTTTCACAGCTTCTTACAAAAGTATACATACAATATCATTCTGCAATCTGAATTGCAAACTTATATCCAGAAAAAGTTTACATGTGGATGTATATAACAGCCTTATTTATAATCGCTAAAATTTGGTGACAACTGAGATGTACTTCAATAGTAAATAAACCATAGTACAACCATGTAATGCAATATTACTTAGTAATAAAAAGAAATAAGCTATGAAAATAAACAATTACAAGATATGGAAGAATCTTAAATGCATATTGCTAAGTGAAAGCAATGAAAAAGAAAGGCTATAAATTGTATGATTCCAAATATATAACATTCTGGAAAAGGCAAAACTATAGAGATAGTAAAAATATCTCTGGTTGCCAGGGGTTTGGGGAGAGGGAGGCAGGAGGGGAGGGATGAGTAGTTGGGGCATGCGATAATTAAGGCAGGGAAACTATTCTACATGGTACTGCAATGCAATGATGTATATACGACTTTACATATTTGTAGAAATCAGAGAACTGTATACTATAATGAATTACTCTAATGTAAGCTATTAATTTTTGCCAATAATAATGTATCAATATTATAGGTTCAACAGTTGTAATAAATATAGCACACTAATGGAAGGTATTAATAACAAGGGTGATTGGGAGTAGTATTGGGGAACTCTGTGTTCTGTTCAGTTTTTCTATAAAGCTAAAACTACTTTAAATTTTAAAGTCTAATAATTTAGAAAAATCTTGAAATACAAAATCCTCAGGGGAATTTTTTAATTTTATGTATATTTTTATTGAGGTCATGAAAAGGACTAGAATGTTTCCTTATTTTAGTTTTGGAGTAATTCCTGAGGCACTGTACTAATTTTGATGTTACAGAAAAAAATTATCATTTATTAACCCACAAAAGACCATAAAAAATTGAGTTCCTTAACAGCAATTAGGCAAAGCAGGCATGAAATAAAACCTCACCATTTCAAACAAACTGGAGTGCAGAGGTAAGGTGTGAATTATAGAATAATTTATGAGGAATATAATTTATAATATTCAAATATTTATGGCAACTGAAATTAGACTGGATATTGTATAATTTAGGTCACTGGGGGGAATTGTATAAAGAATAGTCTTTTCTGTCTGTATGCTTTTGGTCACAGTTCTTTTCAGCCTGAAGTATCTTGTATTCACCTACCAAATGCTTATTCATCCTTTAAAGCTAGAATGCTTCCTACTGTCAAGTCTTCTCTGATATATTAGACAGGATTTACTTCTGTACTTACTTCTGCTCTTTGGTTTCATATCTGTCAGATATTTGGAGAGAAGGTCCAGAACTCAAATTCCTACATCAACTATAGCACTTTGTATTATGCCTTGTACATTAGAGTATCTCAAAAATGCCTGTAAAGTGCATTTAGTAACAATTATTGCTATAGAGTATAATGGAGTTTTGAAATGGTCAGTTCATTTTGAGTTTAGAGGAATTCAGCAGAGTGTTTAGTAAAGAAAGGAGACAACAGAAAGTAGTCACATGTGTAAAAATAAGTTATATTTGTCATTATAGAATCCCTGAATGTGAGAGCCATATATATCTTAGAGATCATTTGTTTCAAACTCTTCATCTTTTTGAAGAGATTTATTCATATACAATTTGCCTATCATTAAAGTTTACCTGTTTAAAGTGTATAATTCTGTGGGTTTTTCTTTTTGGGGGGGTATTTGCAGACTTGTGTAGCCATTACAATAACCTAATACAAAAATACTATTAGTGTCCATGGGCAGTTACTGCACATTCTCTTCCTCCTCCAAACCAGCCCTATACAACCACAAACTTATTTTCTGTCTATAGATTTGTGTATTCAAGACATTTCATACAAATCAAACCTTACAATTTGTGGCCCTTTGTGACTGCCTTCTTTTACTTAGTGAAATGTTTTTATATTTCATTCATGTATCAGTATTGCATTTCTTTCTAATGCTGAATGATATTACATTGTATGAATGCATCACATTTTATTTGTCTGTTCATGAATTTATGACATTTGTGTTTTGTCACGTTTTGGTTATTATGAATAACACTGTTACGAACATTCACGTATGCTTTTGTACAGATATACAATTTCATTTCTCTTGGGTATACATCTAAGGCTGAGGTTGCTAGGTCATATGGTAACTCTAACTTTTTTTGCTTTATTTTAATATTTATATTTTTGGTATATTTTATATTTTTATATTTTTACTATATTTTACTAGAAGACATTAAAATTACAGGAGGGGTTTCTCATTGTGATAATTGTATAGCTGCATACAGTATACTTTGAATAAGTTTATCCTCTCTATTATATTCCCTTAATTTCCCTCACTCCTCTCCCCCTTTTTCAAACAGTGTTGGTTTTATTATGCTATTTTCTATATCAATATATATAATACATATACATACATATACATATATATCTGTGTGTGTGTATACTTGATCCTCTTCACCCTAAGTACCCTCTCCTGTTCCTCTCCCTCTCCCACAGACCTCTCCCCAGACAGTCCCCCTTTTATACTCAAGTCTCATTATTACCTTCATCATTTTAGGTCTAGATTGCACATGTGAATGAAAACATGCAATATTTGGCTTTTTGAGCTTGGCTTATCTATCTGAGCATGGTGATCTCTAGTTCCATCCATTTTCCTATAAATGACATAATTTCATTCTTCTTTTTGGCTGAATGATATCTCATGATGTGTATATACTACATTTTCTTTATCCATTCATAGGTTGTTAGATACCTAGGCTGATTCCACAGCTTGGTTATTGTGAACAGTGCTACTATAAACAAGGATGTGCAGGCATCTCTCTTGTATATTGATTTACACTTCTTTGTATATATTTTTAAGAGTGGCATGGCAGGGTTTTGAGGTAGGCCTATCTGTAGTTTTTTTTGATGTACCTCAATACTGAGCTCCACAGAGATTTGCACTAGTTTACATTCCAATGAACAGTGCATGATCATTCCTTTTCTCAGCATCCTCCACAGGATTTGTTATGTTTTCTTGATGATAGCCATTCTGACTAGGGTGAGATGGAATCTCAGTGTAGGTTTGATTTGCATTTCCTTTATGACTAAGGATATTGAAAACTTCTTCGCTTATTTATTAACCATTTTTACTTCTTCTGAGAACTCTTTGTTCAATTCATTTGCCCATTTGTTAATTGATTATTTGTCCTGCTGCTTAATTTCTTGAGCTCTTTGTACATTCAGGATATTAATCCCTTATCTGTTGAATAGCTGTTGAAGATTTTCTCCCATTGTGTGACATGTTCTTGATCCTGGTAATTGTACCTTTGATGTGCAGAAGCTTTTAAATTTGATGCAATCCCCTTTGTTTATTCTTGCACTTATTTCCTGGGCAATTAGAGTCCTATTCACAAAATAATTGCCTATGCCTATATTTTCCAGTGTTTTTCATTAGTAGTAGTTGCAAGGTTTCATATTTTACATTGAAATCTTTGATCCATTTTGAATTGATTTTTTATGGGGTGAGAGATAGAGGTCCAATTTCAGTCACCTGCATGCAGATAATCAGTTTTCTCAGCACCATTTGTTGAAGAGGTTATCTTTTCTCCAATATATATTTTTGGCTCCTTTGTCAAAATGAGTTGTTGTGTGGATTTTCTTTTGTTTATTTGGTCTTTTTGTGTGTTTTATGCAAGTACCATACTGTTTTTGTAACTATGGCTCTGTAGTATGTCTGCAGCATTGCTCTTTTCGCTCAAGATTGCTTTTGGTATTTGGGATCTTTTATATTTACATATGAGTTTTAGAATTGATTTTTCTATTTCTGCAAAGAATGACATTGGAATTTTGATGGGAATTGCATTGACTCTGTAGATTACTTTCAGTAGTATAGCCATTTTCATGATATTAATTCTGCCAATCCATGAACATAGGAGGTCTTTTTATCTTATGTTATCTTCTTTAATTTCTTTCTTCAAGGTTATGTAGTTTTCATTGTAGAGGTCTTTCTCCTCTGAGTTAAGTTTATTCCTAGGTACTTAATGTTTTTCCAGGTATTTAATTTTTTGAAGCTATTGTGAATGAAATTGTTTTTCTGATTTCTTTCTTGGTCTATTTATGTGCGTAACTCTTAAAAGGAATTCCCAGTCTGCTTTTCAAAGTTACTACACCATTTTATATTCTTTTCCAAAATATATGAGGGTTTCAATTTCTCTATATACTCACCCACACTTGTTATTTTCTGACTTTTGACTATATCCATTCTAGTGTGTGTGAGGTGGTGTCCCATTCTGGCTTTGATTTACACTTTCTTCATGACTGACACTGTTAAACACCTTTTCATGTCTTTATTGGTCTGTTTACTTACAAATATCAGTTCAAATTATAGACCCTTTTAAAATTGGGTTACTTGCCTTTTTTGTATTGAATTGTAAAAGTTCTTGATATATTCTGCATACTAGTCCCATACTATATATAAGATTAGCAAATATTTCCTCCCATTCTGAGTTGTCTTTTCACTTTCTTCAAGATTTTCTTTGGTTGATAAAAGTTTTAATTTTGTGAAAGTTCAATTTTCAGTATTCTCTTTTTTTCACTTTTACAGTTTATTTTGATATTCTATCTAAGAAATCAGTGCCTAACACCAAATTATGGAATTTATACTTGATTCTTTCAACAACACACTGAATAAATGGGCAAATGAACTGAATAGACAATTCTCAAAAGAAGATACAAATGGCCAATAAACATATGAGGAAATGCTCAACATCCTTGACCATAAAGGAAATGAAAATCAAAACTACATTGAGATGTCACCTCACTCCAGTCAAAATGACTCTCAATAACACAAAGAACAACAAATGCTAGTGAGGATGTGGGGGGAAAGGAACACTTCTACATTATTGGTGGTAATGTAAATTAGTGCAACCACTATGGAAAGCAATATGGAGGTTCCTAAAAAAACTACAAATAGAACTATCATGCGGTCCAGTGATACCACTCCTAGTATATATTCCAGGATATGATAGAGCCACCTGAACACCTGTGTTTATTGCAACACTATTTACAATAGCCAAGCTTTTGAAGCAACCCAGATGCCCCATAACTGATGAATGGATTAAGAAAATGTAGTATCTATACACAATGGAGTTTTATTCAGCCTTAAGGAAGGGTGAGATTATGTTGTTTTTTGCAGGTAAATGGAGAACTTCATGTTAAGTGAAGTAAGCCAAGCTCAAAAGCTCAAAGGTCATATGCTTTCTCTCATATTTGGAAGCTAGACCTATAAGTTAAATGTATATATAGGAACATATATCATATATATATATTTAATACATGCATATTTATAGTGAGAGAGAGAACAAAATTGTATTAGTGAGTCTGTTTGAGGGGGCTACGGGAAGAGGAAGAGAGAAAAAAATATTAGAGAATGAATAATATTGAAACAACCCATCTGTATATGAATATAATGCACTGTACAGTTAGCTGTTGAATATTAGGGAAGCATGGTGAAAGAGAATGAGTAAGTAATGAAAGGGAGGGATTAATTTGATGTATGCATGATATATACAGACCTGAAGTAACAAAGTGAAACCCCCTTGGACTATCAATATACATTTAATTTAAAAAATGAAGGACAGGAGGGAAAAGTAAATCTTTTCAAGGGGTGAGTACCAGTGGGAGGGGGATGGGCACAAAGAAAAGGGGAATGATGGTGTATATGGTGAATGTGTTTTGTATCCATATATGAAAATAGAAGGATAAAACCTGTTGAAATTGTTCTAAGAAGAAGAGGGAGAGGGAATGATGGAGGGGTAAAACCAACTAAGATATATTTTAAACATATATGTAAATATCATAATGTATCCCCCTGTATAAATATCATATGCTAATAAAATTATAAATAAAAAAGGAAATTTATACTTGATTATTTTAAGAATTTCATAATTTTTGCTCTTAATTTTAGGTAGATAATCCACTTTGAGTTAATTTTTGTGCAGCGGTACTCTTTTTAATGTTTGTATTCACTTGGCCTAGTACAATTCAAAAATATTATCCTTTTCCCTCATTAATCATCTTGGTACCCTTATCAAATATCAGTAGATCATACAAGTATATGTTTGTTTCTGGACATTTCTATTTGATTGATCTGTATGTCTGTCTGACCTTATGCCAGCACCTCCCTATTGATTACTGAAACTTTGAAGTTAGTTTTGAAATTGGTTAAGGGTGAGTCCATTAACTTTCTTCTCTTTTATAATGTTGTTTTGGTTATACTGGGTCTCTTGCATTTCCACATGAATTTTATCTTCTCTTTTTCTGCAAAGAAGGTAGCTAGAATTTTGATGGAAAATATTAATTTGTAGACTAATTTGAGTATTATTTGCTAACCTAAAAATATTATGTTACCTGATCCGTAAACATGGGTTGCTTTTCCATCATTTATATATTCTTCTATCTCTTTTTAAAATGCTTTTTAATTTTCAGTGTACAGATCTATGTTAATTTTATTCTTAGATGTTTTATTTTGAAACTATTATAAATGGGTTTATTTTCAATTTCATTTTAAGATTTTTCATCACTATTAATGAAATTAAACTGATTTTAGCATATTGATCTTGTAGCTTAAAACCTTATTGATAATGTTTACAGTCTCTAATAGTTTTTGAAGTTCTGAAGTTTTTTACATGCAAGATTATGCCATATGGGAATCGTTTTACTTCTTCCTTTACAATCTAGATGTTTACTTCTTTCTTTCTTCCTTCCTTCCTTCTTTCTTTCTTTCCTTCCTTCTCTTTCTTTCTCTTTCTTCCTACTTTCCTTCCTTTCTTTCTTCCTTTCTCCCTTTCTTTCTCTCTCTCTCTCTTTCTTTACCTTCTTCCCTTCCTTCCTTCTTTCCTCCCTCCCTCCCTCTCTTCCTTCTTTCCTAATTTTTCTGTCTATATTTTTTAGCACAATATTGTATAAAAGCAGTGACAACAGGCATTCTTGTGTTGGTTTTGATTTTATTGGGAAAGTTTCAGTCTTTTACCATTGAGTATGATGTGTAGCTCTGGTTTTTTTTAAAGATGTATTTTATCATGTTGAGAGATTTCCCTTCTATTCATAGTTTGTTCAGTGTTTTATTCCTGAAAGTTTGTTGGACTTTGTCAGTTATTTTTGCTATGCATTCAGTCTATCATCTGCTTTGTTCTGTATTCTATTACTATGATGAATTACTTTAATTGGTTTTCATATGTTGAACCAAACTTGTGTTCCTGGGCTAAATCTCACTTATTCATATTTTAGTGGATTTTTGTGTTTATATTAATAAGTGCTATTGGTAGGTAGCTTTCTTTTCCTGTGATATATCTGTTTGTTGAAATTGATAATGGGGTAATAGTGGCCTCATAATGTAAATTGGGAAGTGTTCCCACCTTTTATATTGTAAAGAAGTGTTTGTGAAGAATGGGTGTTAATTTTTTCCTAAATGATTGGAAAATCATTGAACACTTTCTTTGGTCTATATCTTTTCACATTTTTTCCACATTTTTATTGTTGTGCTGGGGGTACATTGTGATATTTACCATAGTTCCTACAATGTATCATAGTTGAATTCACCTCCTCCATCTTTCTTCTTTATCCCTCTTCCCTCTTTCCTGGAATTCATAGTTGAATTCACCTCCTCCATCTTTCTTCTTTATCCCTCTTCCCTCCTTCCTGGAATTCCATCTGGTAGTTTGTGTGTTTCTAGGAATTTATCCATTTTATCTAGGTCATCTAATCTGTTGTCATAATATTCTCTTGTAATTTTTTTTATTATTGTCAGGTCAATAGTTATGTTTACCCTTTCCTTCCTGATTTTAATAACATGAATTTTCCTTCTTAGTTAGTCTAGCTAATTTTTTTTACTTTTTAAATTTTGTTGTGTTCGTCAAAGAACCAATGCTTGGTTTCATTTTTTTCTAGTTTTTCTGTTCTCTGCTTCATTAATTACTGCTCCAACACTTATTATGTCCTTCCACTTGGTTGCTTTGGATTCAGGCTTCTTTTCTGAAATACTTTTTAGTTTCTAATAAGAAACTTCTGCAATAGTGAAATGGAGGTCATTATTTTGAGCTCTTTACTCTTTTCTAGTAGTTATTTTCAGATATAAATTTCCCTCAGAGCACTGCTTAATGTAAGTTTTGATATGTTGTGTTTTTATGTTTTTTCATCTTAAAGTATTTTCTTAGGTGATCTTTTCTTTGACCTACTGGTTTTTAGGAGTGCATTGTTTAATTTCCACATTTTAAAAAATTTCCCAAATTTCTTTTTGTTGATCATTTCTAATTTAATTCCATTGTGGGCTATCAATATACCTTGCATGACTTTAATCCTATTAAATTTAGTGAGTCTTCCTTTCCATTTTCTAGAATGTGGTCTACTTGTAGTATATTTCATGTGTACATTATAATAATATATACTCTGCTGTTTTGTGTAGTGTTCTATAGATATCTACTAGATTTAGTTGCTGTATAGTATTTCTCAATTATTTTGTATCTTTGTTGATCTTTTGTATAGTTGTTTTATTAATTATTGAAAGTGAAGTATTGAAGTATTCAGCTATCATTGAATTATCTTTTTCTTCCAACAATTGCATAAGTTTTTTTATGTATTTTGTTCCTTTGTGTTTGGGTAGATACATATTTTTAATCATAAAATGATCCTGATTGATGCTTTTATCATAATAAAATATACTTCCTTATCTTCAGTAACAAGTACTTATTTTAAAAACCATTTTTTCTGAACTCAGGCCCTTGCTTTTTTGCTAGACAAGCATTCTACCACTGAGCTATACCCCAAGGTGTGCTTTTTAATTCAGTCTTACAATTTGTACATATTGGTTCAATTTTGTACTCCATCACTTTTAATGATATAATTGATTTATTTGTATTTTTGCATGACATTTTGCTTTTTATTTTGTGTATATATATGATACAAATATATCATATCATACATGTATATATCATACAACTACAAAAGTAGTTATGTTCCTTTTATGTCCTGAGTGATTTTTTGTTTTAGGGATAGTAAGGTTTGAACTCAAGACCTCATGCTTGCTAAGAAGGAGCTTTACCACTTGAGGCAATTCTCCTATGCTTGAGTGGCTGTTTTCTAGTATGCCTTTTTCATAACTTTAATGATTTAAAAGTATATTTAAATATTTTTATAGTGGTTGTTTTGGGGCTCACAATATATTGTTTAAATTGTCAAAATCTGCTTAGATTTATAATAACATAATTCCAAAAATACTTGCATTTTGTTTTGGAGTGCTATTCATTAGCATTGTTTTTTTAAGTAAATCACTTTGATCCCATGTCTTTGAGAGTTAGCCTGTGACTTTAAGTCTCATATTAACAGATACAGAGATTTTCACAACTTTGGACAGTTCAAACAGTACACATTCTGTTAATGAGATTTGTCAATTTCTAGTGAGCAGTTTGCATCACTAAAAGCAGAATCCTTATGTTTGCTTATGAACAAGATGATTTGGGCAAAGACATGAATATTCTATCAAAGAAAGTTGTGATTATCTGCCCAAAAATTATCAGAACAGTAGAGGAATTACTGGCTGTGTGAGTTTTAGTAAATTACTTAACCTCTCTGAGCCTGACTTTTCTGAAGTATAAAGTGGGAATAACACTGACAATACCATGGAGTTGTGGTGAAGATTAGGTAAATATGTGTGTGTGTGTGTATCTATATATATATATATATATACATGCACTTAAAATATTGCCTGGTGTCTAATAATGCTCAGAAAATGTTTCCTATTTTCATCATCATCATTATTACTACCTTGAAATATTTTTAACCTATACTAAGCACTCACAACTGCAGAACTCTTTCCAAAACTCTTTGGTTAAAAGCTCATTTTGTCTAATAACAAACCTTGCCTCTGAGCAATGGAGATTTGTTATTATCTAAGCCTGTTTAGTTATTGAGAAGGAAAGCTCAGTTGTAGCTAGGAGGTGAAGGTGTACCATTATGAAGGATGAGTTAAAAATCTTCCGTATACTTGAAAAATTTATTCATCCTTTCAGAGATGTAGTGTTCCAAATAAACTGGTTGAGAACCTGACCTTGCAATCCCTTCCTCCTCTTGAAGCAAAAGAAGATTAAATAAAAAGAAAGGCTATAGGATTCTTTGTTTCCTGGAAGGTTTCAAGACATCAGCTAATTAATGCAAAGTTAGTAATTAATTGTTCCTTCTTCCCTAGAACACTGCTCAGGTTTATGCAGGGCTATGTTTCTTTGGAGACTGAGAGTTACCAAAACTGTTCGCTGGACTCTAATCCATAGGCATAGTTAAAATCCTTTGGTTACATTTGTACTGTTTCTAGGGAAACTAGCATAGTGTTGAGCTTCTGGCACTGGGGGTGAATTCACCCAGTCCTTTGATATTGTTGGCAGAAAGAAAGAAAAATTGATTTGGGTTTAGAGTGTGAAGGACCCAAGCATCTGGCTGTCTTTATTCAAGTGTGCAAATTCCCAGTTGGAAGTTAGTCATATTTCAGTTAACTTTCTTTGCAAACAGATAAAATGAAATGTATACTCCCCCAGATAGTTTTGAATGCACATTTTCAGCTGCATATTCATCCTCTACCAGCCAGTGGCACAAAAATCAGCAACTCAATGAAGGCCTTTCTTAAAGGATGTTTTGGATAAGTTGTGTGGCTATAAACTGCCTGTTTGGGGAACACCCTGGAAAAGCTTTCATTTTCCCTCTTCTGCCTTGCAAATACTAGAGCAAGCAAGGAATGCTTGTAGCAAGGAGTGAGGTGAGGGAAAAAGGGGATAGTAGTAAATTTTGATACTTTCTTGTCAATAGGACTTTTTTTTCTTTATGTGTGTATACTCTTTGTCCTAAAACAACACATTGATGTGGATTTGTCTGCAAATGGAAGTAATGGCACATGTTTTTACCCAGGAAGTTAAAAAATAAAACCCACACAGTTGCTTTGGTTGGGCAAGAGAAAAGGTCAGGGAGAAAAAAATTGGTAAACACCGTTAATATCAATTTGTAATTGAGCAGATATGGACTTTCTTCTGTTTGAATTTACAGTTGAGAGACACCCCCAATGGTCATAGTATCACACAAATAAATTATAGCAAAGAATAAGAAACTTATGCCTGTGATGAATGTAATGAAGAAAAGGTCTATGATGTTGTAAGACCAATAAGTGGATATGACCTAAAATAGGAACTGAGGGAGAATTCCCCCAAGGTATGGTTACTGGGATAGGATCTGAAGGAATAAGAATTAAATTGGTGTGGGAATATTATAGAGGAGCGTATTCCAGGCAGGCAGAGGGAATAGCATTTGGAAATGTCTGTGGTGTAATTCTAGGAGATAAAAGAGGGTCAGTGAAGCTGAAGCTCAGATAGAAGAAGAGTGATGCTAAGAGGGTGGCCTGTGACTCAGAGACAAGGCTAAAGACCTAAAGAGATGTTCGGGAGATTTATATGAAAGGTATTTCCATCCCTTTAGGAGAAATGAAGGCAGATGAATCAGAAGACTGAGGGATATCAATCCTAAGAGGAGAAAGATAGTGAACTGGTCATACAGACAGATAGACAGTGACCATGACTATAGGTTAACTCTTTAATCACTTTATTGCACTGAGTTTCTACAATAGAACACTCCCCCACACAAAGGTTAGAGCCACCTGGAAAGCTATCCCCTTCCATTCTTGGGTTATTTAAACCTTTGTTATCCAGAAGGTATAGCTCAAATCTCACCTTATCTGGGAAGCTTTCCTGGCCTCATCCATTGGACTTCATTCCCATCCTCTGATCCAGTACAGAACTCACTGTCCATATAAATGCTTTAATAGTTTTTAAAGTTTGCCTTTTTGCCTTTTTGTCTCCAGTTAGACTGGGAAGTTGAGCAGGTTAACACTGACTGTATTTTTCTCTTGTGGACTGATGAATGCATAAGGGGCTGGTCTGGACTCAGAGTAGGTGAAAAGATCACTTGTGAGGACACAGCCAGTGCCAGCAACTGACAGAAATAGACATACCTGAGATAAGCAGAGAGGGGGACAGAAAGAGCAGAGACTGAGAGAAGGGGTGGAGGAGGGGAAGTAACAGAGAAAGTGTTTATTAGTCAGTCACAAGTAATAAGGCTAGTGTCAGCTTCACAGGGACTTGTTTACTGGCCTAGACTGTGAGTGAGAACAGCCACAATTCAGCTGAAGAGAGGGGAGAATAAACAAATGTGGAACATGTTTTATTTGCGAGGCAGCTTAATTACGTGAGCTGAAGTTATGAAGCAGACAGGGGTTCCCCCAGTTCTCCAGGGACATGGCACTGCCCAGAGAAAAAAGCACCTTATACCTGCCCAGAGATTTCATTCCAGAGAAGAGGGAGGGATTACTGTTGGTAGTGGTGCTGGCAGTGGGTGGAGGTAGAGAGAAAAGGATGGAGGGGAGTTGCTGGTGGTAGGGAGAGACTAGCAATCAAGTTAGAGGGGTGAATAAGTTTCTGTAACAAACTCAGATCAGGGAGAGGGAGGGAAAGAGGAAGAAAATTGTGAAGAAAAAGGCAGTGTGGGTGACCCAGGCAGTCACCTATAGGAAAAGAACTTGCCCAGGGAAGAGGAAGTTTATAGTTGAAGATAACTGCTCACTATAAACAGATTGCATCTGTACTGTTTTACTTTCCAGTAAACTTCTGAAAATTTCATGATGATTAGACTTACTGCCAGGCAGTTAATTATTCAAGAAAATTGCAAACCTTTCTTTTGCCAAAGAGCACTCCCTGCTCCATGGAAGCTGGGTATTACAGTTCTGTGACCCTAGTACACCTTCTTCTGAAGGCACTTTACTGGCTTAAGTGAGTATGGTATTGAATTTTATTTTGTTTTTCGTGGTGGTGGGAAACTTAATTTTGCATAGTATAATAAGAATGGATTTACCTTTCACTTTCATCTTTTCCCTGCACCCTACTTATTATTACCAATATTGTTGTAATTGTTTCACACAAGTAGGAACAAGAAGGGTTGCTCATAGTGGAAACACTCCTCCCAGTTTGGAGTTTTGTCTCCTCCTCCTCATTAGAATTGTAAGGGGGTAGCGGTTCTGCAGCAAAGACAGGCACACAGCTTTCTCTGTGAATTAATTGGTCAGGAAGGACACTTTTCATATTGTCAAGTGGCACTTAAGCCAGTAATTCTTGACTGTGAAACTGCTTTTCCTGGGCAATGCTCTTTAAGGAAAAACTTCTTCAGTCCAGTGATTGGTGACTAAGGGAACGATGGAGCACAGGGGATTGGGCGGGATCTCAGCTCCTAATAATGCCTCCTTATCCAATGAAAAGCATTTCCTATTGAGACCCCCAAGAGTTTTCCTGGCCCTCGGCTCCAGCACGGACTTTGGGCCTTTTCTTGTGTCCTGTTTGTTAAAGGCATGCCGACTACAGCGTTCAAGAAGGCCAGTCCTTAACAAAGGGAAAGAGATAAATGTAAATAAGCTCACATTTTCAGAATGAGCGGTTTGCAGTAAGAAGCTGCGGCAGCCCAGAGTCTGCTCCTTTGGGCTGGGCTAACCTTTCCCTGTTTTAAAAAAAAATGGATAAAAATATGCACTTCCAAAGTGCGAGTTGCCTGTTTACATGTTTATTAGCTAATTGTCTCCAGGCATGAGCACACTCTCTCATCTAGCACACTCTTTTTTGGGGTAAGTGTCTTTGAGAAAGATTTGATTTTGGCGTTTGGGGGTGGGGGATGGTGAAACAAACTTCAGTGGAAACACTGATGCTTTGAGTGTTTGGGGAAAGAAGTTAAACTTCAACTCTGAAGTATTGAGCAAGGATCGTCGTGTTGAATGGTAAAAGCAAAAACAAAAACAAAAATAAAATTTTCTATTGTTTTGGCAATAATATTGTTTCCGTGGAAGAGATACAGGATTTTCAGGCTGTTGTTTCATATAAACACAGTTGTCCTAAAGAGCTGATTTAAAATCACGGGGTAGAACAATTTAGAAACTCTTGGCTCGCTTTATATTTCTTTTGTTTAGAATTGTGAGCTAATGTGGCTTCTATTACGATAAGGTTTCTTCTAGTAAAACTATACACAACATGCCTTTGATGCTTAATTGATTTATGGAGAATGTGACATTTGCTATATTGAATAATTCATGAACTTGCCCATAAAGGAAGAATCATGTTTGAATGAAAAACTAATTCTGGCATAAACAGAATTTGCTATTACATGTGAAATTAATTACTATTTGCCATACGGATGCAACAATGTGATATACTTAAAATTCTCTTCCTGCATATCCTGAATATTTTTAATATTTTCAGTAAAATGATTTTTTTGAATTGATTAGTACTGTATTTTAGGTAATTTGTTTTAGTGAATATGGAATGTCATTTATCATGATTTCCGCATGGAAAAACACTAGACGAATCCAAAGTTTAGAGCATTTCAAAGCTTGGTGGTGTTCATTTTGCTACTTTACCAAATTATACCATCTTTTTTTTTCCTTGAATAACATGAAGACAACAATAATAATTTACAATCCAAATTATCCAGTGGCTTTGCAACATGTTTATTTTTCAGAACAAAATTCCAAACAGCAAATTATATTGTAAATTCCTTTGCCTGTCACATATGAAAAGTTGTACTCTTGTTAAGAAGGATGAGTTCAGCTGTGAAACTAAAGGCGACTACATTCTAAAGCACCTCCTGCCAATCAGAGATGGGAATGAAAGCACTGTTGGAACAATCAGGCCAGCCTTTTAGAATGTGTACTCTCTGTAAGTTAGAGAGGACTGGGGAGATGCCTCACAGCAATACTCAGGCCAAACTTAGCTAAAGCTTGTTCTATTCAATTCCCTTTGAGGGAAAATGCCCAGAGATTTGTTGCCTTGGCTGTGATTTGGTCAGGGCTTAATTGTATCATTGCCTTTTTTCTGTGTGTCATATAAAGTCTGCTCTTGGCCTTCTTAAGAGGAAAGGGGAAAAAAAAACGTATAATGTATTTGTGAATATCGGTACTGAAAATTGGTAGCTTCAGAGATGGCCGCCCACCACTGGGAATCCAGTCTCACTTTTCAGTAGATAAACAATTGGTTGGCTATTAGACCATTACATAGGGTAAGTAGTCTATTGATTCTGCATAGTTACATTCTGAAGTATGCTGTTAACCTCCTGTTTTGAGGGCAAGATTATCAGGTAGGAGGGCTGAAGAATTGAGATCTAAACAATTAAATTTGCTATACCTGCTGAATATGCAGGACAGAGGATGAAGAAAATGAGTGCATTAGGAGGACTTTAGGTTATAAATGGCATCATGCTCTTTGATTCTAAGCTTCTGGTACTAATTAATAATATTTATTTCTGATATTCAAATAAATCTACCATTGGGTCTAATAAAAACTAATGATTCTCATTGTAGACTTTTAGGGATTAAAAAATCTTTTGTAGTGACAAATAAAGCAGTTGAAAATAACTGACAGGAGGGAACACCCAAAGAGGATACTATCATGGCGCCAAATGAGAGTGTCTTCTCAGTCAGGGTCAAAGATGGAAGTGGAAGAGAAACTGGGGCCCAGAAAAGGACTGTGACTTTCTTTCCCACAGTTAGCTAGTGATGGAGTTGGGTGTGATTATATTGAGTTAAAACCAGATATGAATACTTCTCGGTATTTGAGCATTCTAGTTTTCTTAGATTCCAAATAAAAAAGTTTTCTGTATAATCTGTATGAACTATGAAAGCCATAAAAGAGATGTCAATGTTTCTGTCTTCTTTTAAGATAAACCAGTAAAATATTATTCATTTCATTTTAGGAATATTGTTCTCTGGAGCAGTGTGAAAATCAGTTCTCCTTAATATTAAGGTGACCTCAATTTATTTTATATTGTCTAATAATTTTACTTATTTTTTTTTCTTTATATGAGAGAAAAATCAATTCAGGAGAGTTGGAGTACTGTTTAGCAGTCTGTTCTGTTTTAGGCTTCCTTTGTTCAAAAGAGGGTGAGATGTAACAATAGTGTCAGTTCGGCACTAGCAGATGATTCTAGTAAAGTGTTACAAGCACTGAATGAGTAGGGTCCAAACATAGGTATTACTTGTAAGAATTCCATTACAGTATATTTCTTGCATTATACGAGTATTTTCTAGAGTTGTGATTGGAAGATGGTTCAGACATGTTATACTGGGTAGGCTAGGATATCTTGGTAAAGGCCTAGTGATTGCCAATAAGTATGCAAATACTCAGCAGTGGAAACCTCTCATATCACTTTAGTTTGAGAGGGAAAGAAATAGAATGGGGGTGCAGGGTAGAGACAAAGCAATAGAGTCCCCACCTGTGGTTTCCATCTTCTTTCATTTCCCCTGCCTAATCATAGCCTTTGTTGCCAGGGAAAAAGAAAAGAAAAAGAGAAAAAGAAAAAGCAAAGAAAGAATATAATCTCAGCCTCCCAAAGAGATCTCCTTTGTTCATTTATTTTTACATATGGATGTGGGGGAATTTTTGTGCCTTTTGTTACTAGTTATTTTTAAATGATTGTAAGTTATATATGCTCATGGATTTCATGCTTCAGTCAATGCCACTAATAAACTATGGTGCAGCAGTGATAGGTTTGTAATATAACCTGCTGTCAGCAATTGTATTTTAATGAAATCCAAAGCATTTAAATGCCATTTTAGGATATGCTGGCTCTCAATTATTTTGAATTATATCATGTAATAATTTGATCTACTTTATAATGTTGGTATACATTTTAGTGAAGAACTCTCTTCATGGAACATTATTGTACAAATTCTGTTTCATAGCACCCATTGAAAGAAATCCGTAATCACAGTGACTCCAAAAAGTTCATCAATTATCCAAGTGTTGAATAAAATTGGTGCCAGAATTTGGTTTGAACCAATGCGGTGAGTACATTGTCCTGGTAATAACTCTCTTCACTAATTCTAATTTTATTCTCCAACTTTTTTGTAGTCACTACTTCCCGATTATTATAGATCATGTGATCTAAAGATCCTGAATTGATTAAGGAATTGTAGTTACTGTAAACCAAGCAATTTTATTGTAGATGAATACTGATTCTTTGGCTCATCCCCTCTCTGCCCTTAATATATACCTTTAGAAATGGGAGACATGGTTTTTATTTATATTAATAGGATCTGTGACCAAGTATATCAGATGAATTGGTGTGCAAACTGATTACTGATTATTATTCAGATACATGAAATAAATCCAAATCCTAACTGGCATGTGTGAGCCTTGCAGAATTTGGAAATGAGCTCTTTTAGGAATATCCAAAAACTTTCCCAAAGGTCTGGGGCTTCTGCTGAGATGAGATATTGAATCTCAAGACACTAAACAATTTCATAATATTAGATTGAGCGATTTCTCTGCAGTTGTCTTACTCTATAACTAGGTACTAGGGAAAATTCTACCTTAGTAATCTGATGCAATGTTTGGCCCCATCATTTTGAGCACTAGACCACATTATTCCCTAAAGATTTGACTGTGTCATTAGGTGAAGGGTTAGTAGGAGACTGGAGTTCTTTTTGGAGGAACAAAAAACAATCAAGTTAGACACTGAGGATAGGATCTGATCATATTGGGATCTCTGTCAATTTCTTTCTCTCCTCCATTAAAATTAGGGGAGGGTAACAAAACAGTCATAATAATCTAAGTGATAACTGGGCTCAAGACAGATAAGCTATTTTAAAAAGGATATTTCTTGCATCAAAAATAAAAGAGGCTGATATGATCAATTTCTTATCTCCATTCTGCATTGAAATTTTTACCTAGGGTTTCTCCTATACAGAATGTCATAAGACTAGATTGTATTTTGAAAACTTTTATGAAACATCAAACATTGCATAGGAGTGACAATTGGAACCATCTGTATGAATGTGACCTGTGTCTGTGACGACTTGTTCTAGATTACCTTTAGAAATCTTATCTGTTGGCAACTTCTCATTGAAGGAGCAATATAGTCTGGATTTATTTCCTATTGCTCCTCTCTCTTTCTCATATATATACATATATATGTATATATATTTGTCTCTATATATTATATATAAACTTACATACATATAAACATATATATATATATACACATACATATAAATATATATAGGCAAGGACAAAATAGGTTTCAGTTTATTCTGTGCAGCTTTCATAAGCTTTGAGTTGAAAGAGAAAATGCTTTGGGGATCAGAAGCACTCTGACTTGACCTAACTTCATTAGAAATGGAGTAAAGCAACAGAATTTGAGTATACTCTGGCAACAAGGTTTTGCCTTCCTGAACTCTGGACTTTTTTTGTAGGGAGCAGAAGTAAGCTAATCTTTCTAGGATATTGGGAATATGCCAGAAGTCAGAGCTTTGTTTTAAATGTATCATCTGAAATTTTAGCACTTTGAGAAGTGATTCAGGTATTCATTCATCTTTATAGGACCAAAAAGTTAACTCCACTTCCTCCGGGGGCCCCAAAGACACCAAACATGGTATATTTCTTTTTTATGGGGCAGAGGGTGGTACTGGAGTTTGAACTCAGGGCTTCATGATTTCTAGACAGGCTCTATACTACTTGAGCCACACCTCCAGCACTCCCCCTTTTCATTTTTTAATCAGCATATATTAATTGTACAATGGGGTTTCCTTGTGATATTTCCATACATGAATGTAATGTATTTTTGTCAAATTCACCCTATCTATTACAGTTTCTTATCCCTTTCCCCCTTTTAAAAACAATTTTAATGGGTTTCATTATTTTATTGCCATTTCTATTAGAAAAATTTCTATATTTCTATTAGAAAAAGAAAAAAATGTGGACACTGCTATGAACTTGCTCCATATATGTTGGTCAGTTAAAAAAACATTGAAGGTCAGATTTTTCTTTTAGTGTTTTTTTTTCCTTGTAAAACATTTTATTGATGTATATTAATTGTACAAAATGGTATATTTCATTGTTTCCAGGCATGGTGGTGCATACCTGTAATTCCAGCACTGGGGAGGCTGAGGCAGGAGTTTGGTGAGTTCAAGGCCAGTGTGAACTACATAGTGAGACTCTAAAAAATGTAGTTTAGGTTTTATTGTGACATTTTCATATTCACATTTAACATGCTTTGATCTTATATACCCCCTATTACCCTCTCTTATTGTTCCACCTTTTTCCCCCATTCGCTTTCTCAGATTTCTTTTGATCAACCTCCAGGTGACCCTCTTCCTGCCCATTGTCAATGAAAATACATCTACTCAACCCTGAAACCGCCCCCTTCCCCAGTAATTAGTTGTTGGAATAATTGGCTGCAAAAGTATTCACAAAGCAATAGTCTGATGCTGCTTGGAGTGGAAGATGTAATTAACTGCATCAATCTTTTTTTTCCCTTCCTTCATCTCACTGGAAGCTCATGTATTGGCCCTTTGCCTGCATTTAGTACCCAGTATATTAGCCATTTAGGAAGATCTAGTGGTTAGAAACACCACATCATTTAGTCTAAATCAAGACAATGAAAATAAAGATCTTGTTTCTTGAATATTTTTTATTCTTTTTCAGAATCGGCTTAAAAGCCAAATACATCTCTGATTTTAACATTAAAACTCCATGGGAGAAAATGCAGTGGGGCCATCCTCTTTGGATTGTTCTGAGTAAATTGTGTACTTAAGATTGAAACCCAAGGGGGAGTTTTGAGATATAAGACATTGACAGAAGGATGCAATTTGAAGTACAGGGTACCCAAAAAGATATATAAATTTCCAGTTGTGTAGAAAGAAAAACTTCTATAATGTTTCTCTGTGGTTAGGTAGAGCTGAATACTGGCAAGCTCATGAAAATACTCACAGCCCTGTTGAATCTTCCTAGCCTCACAGCTCAGAGGTAATGTTTACACAGGGAAGAGAAACAGTATAGCCAAGTTACAGAGTGAACCAGTGTCTGAGTCAGAAATAGAATTCCTTGCTTCCAATGCTGTGTTAAGTCCCAGCACCACACCCTCCCTGCTAGACAGCAAAGGTGGTGTGTGTTCAAGCAAGGGAGAGCTATGAATAAGGCCATAGTGGCAGTTTTCCCATGCCCTCTCTTTAGGAGTGAGACTGTACTGCTTTCTTGTCTGTGGTACTTTCTCTTCCACAGGATTTGATTACTCAAAGCAGCAGAGCAGAAGTGCCAGGCATTTATAGACTGCCTGCTGTGGGGGTAATGTGCATATGTTCTAGGGGATATAAAATTGAACCAAGGTGATGGATGAATTAATTAGTTTGATTTAACCACTCTTCAATGAATACATATAGCAAAACATCACATTGGACTCCATAAATGCAATACACTTATGATTTGTCAATTGAAAATAATACAGATTAAGAAATAAAATGATTGCAATCATGAAAAAAACTAAATGGAAAATGGGTGATAAAACTCACCTGTTTGGAACACTCATCTGGGGAAGTACAAAATAATGCATATTCAGTGAGCTAGCACCAAGCTATGTATAAGAATTGTTAGTGGGGAGATGAGGGGACTCTGGGCAGAGGCGAAATATCTTCTACTATGAAAGCATTTTCTGAGTAAAATAAATTTATTAATAATACTTATTGTAGATGGAAGATACAAGCAGATCTTAAGTGAATAAAGTCTAATTTTAATGTTAGGGGCTTTACCACTTCATAATTTACTTTGATTGTGTGACCATGCTAAAGGGACATTTTTTCAACATTGAAATACTTTCAGAAAGTGAATGGTGGTCCTAGTGTAAAAAAACAGCTTCTGGACTAATGGCTAGTGAGTAGAATGTTAAAAATAATAAAATGGCTTAAGCATTTGAGAAGTTTCCATTCACTTTTTCTCTCTCTCTTTCCTCCTTCTCCTTCTTCTTCTCCTCCTCCTCTGTCTCTCTGTCTCTGTCTCTCTGTCTCTCTTTGGCAGTACTGGGTATTAAACTGAGAACCTCACACTTGCTAGGCAAGTATGACACTATTTGAGCCATTCTTTTTGTGTTGGCTGTTTTTGAGATACAGTCTTGTTTTTTCCAGGGCTGTGACCCTCCTAGTTATGCTTCCGTGCATAGCAGATGACAGGTACACACCATCATGCCCAGCCATTGGTTGAGAGGAGTGTCTAAGAACTTTTTGCTTAGGCTGTCCTTGAACCATGACTCTTCTGATTTCTGCCTCCCAAGTATCTGTAATTATAGGCAAGAGCCACTGTGCCCAGCCTGCATTCATTTTTCCTTCTACCACTCCATTGGTGAAATATATAAGCTGTAAACAAACAAAACCTTGGATCTGTAGCTTCCAAAGGTGGATATGAACACTATTGACTGAGATTTTCCAGACTTTTCTTGTATCTGTTATTGGGCTACAGTGTCCTTAAACACAGTGATTGCAAATTATGCTTCTGTATGAGAAACATGGAGAGAGTAAGATAAAGCAAGGTAGGAGAATGGGATTGGAGGAACTTGACCTGGAAATCCCTCCTAAGTCTGAATACAAATTAGATGGCAGTCCTATGCTCAGGAAATTTTTCTTTATTTCCCTTTCCCCTCTCTCTCCATTCTTCTGTTTCTTTTTCTCTGATGCTTTCTTTCCCATTTCCTCTTCTACTCTCCCCACCTATTTTTATTTCTTCCTTATCAGTTTTTTTCCCTCTTGGATTTACTTAGTGAAGGATCCTACTGTACTCTGCCTTTCCATATCAAGGTTGCTTCTGGCAAAAGTTGAGCAGGGCCTATGAGATTAAATGGTCAGGTAAAAAGTATGATCGTAGTGTGATATTAGGCTTAGGTGAGGCGCCCATAAAGACTTGTGATAGCAAGTTTCCAATTTTAACTTGAAAACTATTAAAAGTGATAATCCTTTGCTTTGTGCTCCATGTTTTCCAAGGTCATCTCTTCCTTGAGGCACTACAGTGAGTGAATGTTTTTTCTCAAACCGAAGATTATGTTCTCAAGCCCAGATACTAGTTGAGGTGACGTCAAACCTCTGTATCTCTTGCACATTTTCCTTTCCACTCCCTTCCTTATTATATACAGACGTCCATTGAATGGTTTCCTGAGAGTTTTGAAGGAAAAGAGTGAAGAGGGAATCACTTCACAAAACTGCCTTTCACAAGTTACAATATAATCATGCAAAATCCCATAACTGGATATGTCAGGGGACAAAGACCACTTTTATTCCGTATTCTCATTCGAAAGAATCATTCAGTAGCTGTTTGTCCATATTGTATTACAGAGCACATTTGAAAGACAGTCCCAGTCCAGTGGTAGCTGTTGACTTAGAAGAAAGTTGGTAAGATTGCTACGTGGACCTTTAAGCCTTGTTGGCCTAGATACCCAAGAAAGATGATTAAGTCAATGGTTGCCACATGTATAAACAGTTGAAGGCAGAGGGCATGTAAATGGCCAGATCAGATGTGCACAATGAGTATGAGGTGGCTATTCATAACAAATCCACCTCTCACGTATCATTTGTAGAAAGACTTTATTGACCAGGGCCATTTTAGTAGCTGAAGGAATGGAAGTATCTGATAGAACAAGGAAAGAAAGAATGAGGACATCCTAGGCTTCGGGACTAGCATGACAAACGCATAGAGGATCATGATCTTCAAGAGGTAAATGATGAGCTTGTTATTTGAATTATCTCCCTAGAAAGTCACTGTGATACATTGTAAAAAAAAACCTTTTAACTCCTATTTCATTTATTCACTTATTATGATATGGTATTACTATGTATGTAGCCCAGGCTGGCCTTGAACTCTCCACTCTCCTGCCTCAGCCTCTCAAGTGCTGAGGTTACAGATGTGTACCACCATGTCTGTCTTCTCAATTCCTGTTTAGAGGAAAACTGTAAATTAATAAGATACTTCAGACTGGGTGCTGCTGGCTCATGCCTGTAATCCTAGTTACTTGGGAGGCTGAGATAGGGAGGACCATGATTCCAGGCCAGCTCCAGCAAAAAAAGTTTGGGAGATCCCATCTCAACAGAAAAAAGCTGGTTGTGGTGGCACACACTTGTCATCCAGCCATGGTGGGAAACGTAAAATAGGAGGATTGAAGACCAGGCTGGCCTGGGCAAAAAGCGAGACCCTGTCTCCAAAATAACCAGAGTGAAGAAGGGATTAGAGGCATGGCTCAAGTGGTCGAGTGCGAGCACTGAGTTCAAACCTCAGTATACTTCAGAAGTTTTTTCATAACTTTTTGAGTATGTTCTGGTGGTTCTATATCTACCTGTTATTTTATGCAGTGGAACTAATACTCAGACAAGCAGTTTCAGTAATATTGGAGAGTAGACAATACAATTAGTGCAGCTTTAAAATCCTTGAGTTAGGAATCATAAAACCTGAGTTCTGGTTCTTACTATACTGTTTACACCTTCTTCCAGTTCTGGCATTATATAACTCTAAATAACTTAAGCTTCAGTTTCTACTGCTGTAAAATGGTGATAATTCTTGTCATGCCTACCTTATGGTATTCTTGTGGGAATTACATAAAACATGGTTTTTGAAAGTTGAAAAGCTACATAAAAATTTCAAAGCATTAGCATTTTTTTAGCTGCCAGGTGTTCTTGTAGTTTCCTTTGGACTTTTGAATAACCTACACCTTATTCATCTACAGTATTGTGTTTATTGTATTGAATGTGTTCTCTCCCACTTTGTATACAGCATGCTCTGGTAGTACCTTTTAACATGTCATAGATGCTCAAAAAGTACTTGTCAAACCAGATGGAATGTACATATTATCTTCCAATCTGGATAAGTAGAATATCATTTACTCCACAGAAGTCAAGGATGGAAAGCAAATTTGTTGATTCATTCTATCTTGTTTCCCACAGGAGGAAAACATTTCCCACCAGTCTATAGTCTTGAAGTGGTGAATCCCTGCAGCTAGCAGGACTTCTGAAAAAAAATCCATGGGTGACAGAAGATTCATTGACTTCCAATTCCAAGATTTAAGTTCAAGTCTCAGACCCAGGTTGGGCAATTCTACTGCCAATAATACTTGCATTGTTGATGATTCCTTCAAGTATAATCTAAATGGTGCTGTCTACAGTGTTGTATTCATCTTGGGTCTAATAACCAACAGTGCCTCTCTGTTTGTCTTCTGCTTTCGCATGAAAATGAGAAGTGAGACTGCTATTTTTATCACCAATCTAGCACTCTCTGATTTGCTCTTTGTCTGTACACTACCTTTCAAAATATTTTACAACTTCAACCGCCACTGGCCTTTTGGTGACACCCTATGCAAGATCTCTGGAACTGCATTCCTTACCAACATATATGGGAGCATGCTGTTCCTCACCTGTATTAGTGTGGATCGTTTCCTGGCTATTGTCTATCCCTTTCGATCTCGTACCATTAGGACAAGGAGGAATTCTGCTATTGTATGTGCTGGGGTTTGGATCCTAGTCCTCAGTGGTGGTATTTCAGCTTCTTTGTTCTCCACCACTAATGTCAACAATGCAACCACCACCTGCTTTGAGGGCTTTTCCAAACGTGTCTGGAAGACTTATCTGTCCAAGATCACCATATTCATTGAAGTTGTTGGGTTCATCATCCCTCTGATATTGAATGTCTCATGCTCTTCTGTGGTGCTGAGAACCCTTCGCAAGCCTGCAACACTGTCTCAAATTGGGACCAATAAGAAAAAAGTGCTGAAGATGATCACAGTTCATATGGCAGTCTTTGTGGTGTGCTTTGTACCCTACAACTCTGTTCTCTTCCTGTATGCCTTGGTGCGCTCCCAAGCCATTACTAATTGCTTGTTGGAAAGATTTGCAAAGATCATGTACCCAATCACTTTGTGCCTTGCAACTCTGAATTGTTGCTTTGACCCTTTCATCTATTACTTTACCCTTGAATCCTTTCAGAAGTCCTTCTATATCAACACCCATATCAGGATGGAGTCCCTGTTTAAGACTGAAACACCTCTGACTACAAAGCCTTCCCTTCCAGCTATTCAAGAGGAAGTTAGTGACCAAACAACAAATAATGGTGGTGAATTAATGCTAGAATCCACCTTCTAGGTACGAGAATGGTCTTCAGGTCTGGATATGGTTTCTCCTATGATTTTTCCTATTCTATAAATAAGAGAAAATTTGAAGATAATGATGCTGAGAATAGATTAATGTACCAAATACAGTCAGACACATTTGTTTGAACATTTACTGTACATATGCTGTTTTGTTCAGTAATTATAGGTCAAGTCTAATTACAACACCAAAACAGATCACCATACTGTTCTGCTGAGTTGGAATTTCATTGTATCACATTATGTAAGTGGCCAGTAGCCTTGACTTTAGTGATATGGATATTAACTTCAAACTTTTAAAAAGATATTTCCATTCCAATGATTTTAGTAATTGGGTTCGGCCTATAAATATAGAACAAATTCAGGGATTTATTTAAAAGATATTTGTGTTACTACTGATGTATGTTAGTCTTTTCTTTTTTGAATTGTCATTAAATTTATTTTATTACATGAACATATTTTAAGCTAACATTATTAATAAGAAAAGTGTCAAATTTAAAAGAATTGACAAAATTTATGTGAATTTCAAAAATGAAAAAATTGTGTTTGCATAGATATGGGTGAGAAGAAATGGAAATTTATGGAATTTACACATTTATAGCCACCAATACTGTCAGTTATAAAAATTTTATTTTTTAAGCTATGTTAACATTTTTGTATTAAATTTCAAAGCCAGAAAGCTGCTGCCTATGTGCCTGGCAGGTGTAAAATGGAAAATCACATAAAATTGCAAAATGTCAATTAAAAAAACACTAAGCAACACTACATTTTTAAAAATTAAAACTTTTAATTATCTCTTTGGAGACAAACTTGGTTGTATAAAATATTTATTCTCCATATTAAATTTTGGGGTACAACACACTCAGAAAGCTGCAGCATTTGTGCTCAGGTCAGGCATGAATTGAAGCAGTAAATGAACAAAATTATAACAGCAAAAGAAAAAAAAAACCAGCAAAAAACATACAGTAAAGTGAAAAAAATTTTAAACTTGCATTAATTATTGTAACTATAAATACTTATTCTTTCCTATTAAATTTTGAGCACAATGTAGCCACAGAGCTGCTGAATTTGTGCCCAGGTTGGGAGCAATTTGAAAAAAAGTATACATAAATCAAAATAAACAAAACCACATTAAAAACTACAAAATAAAAAGAGATAAAAAAATAAAAAAGCAACAAAAATAGTCCCTAACACCTGCATTTCTATTTTCTTTATTTTTATAGCTCTGTAAGTTTAAAAATACTATAAACCCCCAAACAAACCCTCATAAAACAAAGACTCACCCCCCAAATTAAAACTTACAGTTTTTTGAGCATCAATAAAATTTAATAAGCACTATAACTTTCATATGATGCCTTAAATCAAAATGCAGCTAAGAAGTTGCTAAACTGGCACCCAGTTTGGGAGAAATAAAAACATTTAAAAATCTACAAGAGAAGAAAACCACATTTTATAGCTTACTTAAACAACAGAACTCCTTAAAACCTTAATAGTTTGGATGAAAAGTAGATTTAAAAATATTAAGACTTGTAAGTAAAACTTTTGAGCACAATGTAGCTTGAAAGATGCTCCATTTATGCTTAGATCAGAAGTAATGAAAATAAAATCTCTCACATATACACAACAATAACAAAAATCAATAGTATTTATAAAACTTTGTAAAACAACAAAAATATTTTAAATGTGCATTAATTACTTTAAAACTATGTAGATGATATGGCAATTTAAAAATGCTAAGAATTTTTAAGTAAAACTTCCATAAACAATGCATCTTGTGAATTGCTGAACTTGTGCCAGGGAGGGTTTAAAAAAATTAAAAACCATAAAACAATGGTGAAAAAGTAAAAATTCTAAAACAATAAGCAAATTCTTGAGATTCCTTAGCCTTTGTTTTTTTTCTGATGATGTGTAAACTTAAAAATACTAAGATTTTAAGGTGAAAATCTGTAAGCATAGTGTAACTTTAAAAACTTCTGAATCTATGCTTGGGTTAGGAACTAACTAAAAAAAATGCTAAAACAATAGAACAATAGTAAAAATGAATTCGTGATCTAAAGTTCTAAAAATAATCATTATATTGTCTTGTGAAGAAAGGTTATAGTTGGAATATGTAAAACATTAGATTCAGTTAGACAAAATTAGGTTAAGTTAGATTAGGTTCAGTTATTACATTATGTATTAAGATCAAATTAGTAATCAAAGTGTGAATAATCTTTTCATTTCCTTCAATATTCTTTTCCATTTTTTGTAAGTTTAAACTGTATGTGAACTCTTGCTTGGGCCCTTAGCTATTAAAATTTTGAAATTTTAGGATTGACACCAACCATTTAATTAGCTATGTTAACCAAATTGACATACAATATATCATTAAATCAGTTTCCTTTTGTATAATTTTCATGTTTTGTTCTGTTTAATTTTTATTTCACTTCCTTTTAATTTCCATTTTTATAGTTAATATAACTTGCTAATAATAAAAATTGTCATACGAACAATATAACCAATAAAATAATGTGTAACTAAATGTAAAACTTTATTTTGCATTTAAAAGCAAAGGTAATCCTTTAGTTGCAACTACAACTTGAATTTTATATATCTATTAAATGTAATAAAATGTATTTGGATTATCTTGCCATTATATTTTGGTGACTTTTATTCATTCAATTTTCTGTATTTTTGGGCACCTGAAGGCATCTCTCCTTTATCTTCTATCCTTTGAAAAAGGACTTGAAGTATATCTGCTCTCAAACAAATTCCAATATTTTATATTTGAGGCTCTCTGAAGACCAATGCAGAATTTGGCAAATGAAAGTACCTACATGACTTTTCAGGAGTCACAATAAAAAGTTTACTACTTTCTTCCTTGATTTTTCCAATTTGGCTTTTTAAAAAATAGTTGACCTTCTAACCATGGGTTCTGTATCCATGAATTCAACAAATCTCACATCAAAAATGTTTGAAAGATAGTTGCATCTGTACTGAACATGAATTGACCTTTTCTTGTCATTCCCTAAACAACACAGTGTAACAACTGCTTATGTAGCATTTATATTATGTTATGGATTATAAGTAATCCAGAGATGATTAAAGAATACTGGAGTATGTGTGTGGGTCATATGCAAATACTAAGCCATTTTATGTAAGGGACTTAAGCATCCATGGGTTTTAGTATTCAAGGAGTGTTCTGTGCCAATCTCCAGAAGGTATCAAGGAATGTCCATACTTGGGGTTTCTAGCCAAGCTGACTTCAGAATCTGATATCTAGGATTTGGTGAAATACCCTCAAACATCAACTGTCAGGCCTGAGGAAAGTCTGGGCAAACAGGCCATCTGACAATGATACGAGAGTAGATCTAGGTGGCTGACAGATCAATAACCAGAGTGGGTGGTAGACCCAGTGTGGCATCACAGAATAGTCCTCAGGGAATACAGTGTCATCATCTCAACCCCACATTGTGATTTGGTTCCCCATGAGATGACAACATACACTGCTTTTTCTGATATCCTGGCCATCAAGGTCAGCCCTAGGTACATTTAAAATTAGAGGAACCTTTCCATTAATGACCTTCTAGGCCAGGTACTTATATAAATAATGTGGACAAAGCCATTTGTTCCACATCCCTATCTTTTCTTCCATCTTTTCTCTCCATTCCCAAATCCCTGCACCTTATGTTGGTATGGTTTTCCTGTGGCCCTTATACCCTCCAACATCTCTCCTATAGAAATATTACTCTGTCTGGCAAAACACAATACTTAAACCTCTGTCACTACAGTGCCAGTTTGAATAGACTCATATTTAAGTTGTGAATGATTGATTTGTGTTGGTGTTGTATCTTAGAAAGGGATTGATTAATTCAAAAGTTTGTCTGAAGTAGGGTTAAGAAGGAGAGAAATGACTGTCCCAGGAATTAGTAAATCATTTTCTCCCTTGCCTCATGGTATGGCTTTTACACTGCAACTCTCTCTCTCTCCTCTTTCTCCTTTCTTCTCTACACCATTTTGCATTTCAGTAAAGCATACTCCCAGAGAACGAACTGAATGCTAACTCTTGCTGTAATAAAGAGGTTTGAGCTGAAAGCTCAAATTTGATTTTCATACTCAACTCTCCTACTTACTGTGTAAACTCGGGCAAGTCCCTTCCTCCCTTTGTGCCTGATTTCCTTTATTAGTAAAATGATCAATTTGTACTCAGTCATTTTTGAGATCTATGAGGGTTCTAACACTTGAATTCCAACCTCACTCATGCTGAGTTTGAATTAACAGTACTTATCAATATTTTGGATATGGATGATAGTGTTCATTAAGTATCAGATATATACTAAGCAGTCCATTACTTCCCAACAATCTGATGATGGAGGTTTTATGATTAAGCAGTTTCTATAGATGAGAAAATTAAGGCCCAACACACTGAAGGATCTTAAAACAGTCAGAAACCTAGTAAGAGACAGAGTCTGATTTGATCCTAGCTCTATATGTCACTAAAGTTTACATTCTTAACCAGTGGTGCTCTGTCCATGGCTTAAGGAACATGTTTTGTATGAGACAAGGTCTCTCTATGTAGCCCAGGCTGACCTTGACCTCACTATGTAGCCCAGACTGGCTTTAAACTCATGATCTTGCATCAGTTTCCCAAGTGCTGGGATTATAAGTGTGCACCAACATGCCTAGTGGGAACACATTTTTAAAAGGTGAAATCTAAGTCATTAGGAGGAGAAGATGGATAAGGAATCTTTCTAACTTTCTTTGAAAACATTCCACAAAATGGCTACCTATTTTCTCTTATATGTGAGGCTAGAAAGAGTGAATAATACAGTAAATCTTCAAATACTCTATATGACACCATGGGGTCTTATGCTACTTTGAGACACACTTATGCATTTGAAATGATTGATATGAGGCCACAGGATTTTATATGCACTTCTAGACAAAGCTATAAATTAAACTGTGTTTATTAATACAGTTATTATTGTTGATGATAAATCTGAGGCTTAGGGAGCCTAAGTAACTTGCCCAGGGACACACAGTTAATAAGTAGCAGGATCATGACTTGAACACAGGATGTTGGAGTCTAGGCCCGATCAACCATGGAGAGTTTTTTTTCTAATATGTAATAACAACAAGTAACATTTAATGAATGCTAATTATGTCTCTCTTGTTTTGTTGGTACTGGGATTTGAACTCAAGGCTCTATGCTTATTGGCCTGTGTTGTGATACTCTTGTTTTAAGCTTTCTGCCATCTCTGGAATGACAGGTGCATGCCACCATGCCTAGCTTTTTTCTGTTGGGATGGTGTCTCACAAACTTTGTGCCAGGGCAGCCCTAGAACTGTGATCTTCCAGATTTCAGCCTTCCCAGTAGTTAGGATTACAGGTGTGAGCTACCGGCATCTAGCAGGCTCTGGGCCTTAAATATATCATCTCCTTTAATCTTTACAACAGTCCTATGAAGTAGGTACTTTTACTGTTTTTATAAATGAAGAATCAGATACACTTGAGAGTTAAGGTACTTTTCCAAAGTCTTATAACTAGTAAATGATTATTACTATGAAATCTAATACCTTACTAAGGTAAGAACCCCATGATTTGGCTCTTAGATGGCGCAACCTCCTCTCTTACCACTCTCCCCTTCACCTTGAAGTCCAGGTACATGGGTCTTCCTTGTGTTCATTAACGTGAAGCTCATTCTTATTTTTAGGTCCTTTGCCTTTGCTGTACCCTCTGCTTATAATACTTTCACTAGGTCTTTCTGTGATTGACTCTTTCATCGTTCAGCTGATCCTGAATGCCACCTTTCCAGAGGCCTTCTTTGACCATCCAATCTATAGTAGACACTTAATTACTATTAACACATTACCTTGTTTGTTATGCTTCTGGTAATTCTCTTTTTCATTTATTTGTCCATTGTCTGTCTATATTACCTCCCTAATAAAATATAAGTTCATTGAAGGCAACCATGCTTTTCCTTTTTCAGTACAGTAGTATACAGCAGGCACTCAACCAGGTCTGTATAACTTTAGGGCTCTTGCTATGCACTCTGCTACCTCTCAGTTTATCCCTCGACCCTTCTCTTTTCTTCAAAGTGCAACATATTTTCCAATTGCTTTATGCTGACTTTCATCAGAACCTGAATGTTGAAGAGCCCAAAGCCTTCATTTTAGAATACAATTGGCAAAGTGACTTCCTAGAAAAACTACTTTCCTTACTCTCTTTTTTATTTTTACCTTTTTGTTTTTGAAAAATAAAGGGTTTACCAAATACCCAAATGTTGAAGGAAGAGCTCAAAGAAAAGACAAATTTTGAGCATATTTAAAACTCTTAAGTCATATTCAGATCCCAAGTAAATAACTCCCTTTCCTTTTGTAGTTTCCCCTCATTTAATTTGTCCTCTCTGGCACTTACTGGCACTTTGAGTTATACATTACACTTGATCCTTCAGTCCATATGGCATGTCCCATAGCACACAAAGTTTACGCCAAAGAAGTATCATGTTACTAGTGATTCTGAAAACCCTCCCATTCCTTTCAGCACACATTCCCCTAGTTGATTAGCAGCCATTCCTTTACTAGAAACCAGGGTCTAGCCATTGAGAGAATATGTTTTTACTAAAAAGAAAAAAAGTAAAAGTGAGCAAGAAGGGAGGGAAAAGTGTCATTTGATTGGATGCCATCCAGGAGGTGCATACATAGCTTTAACTGTAATGGAGTATAATGGCAGCCTTTCTCTAGGAGGATCTGGGGCCAATGCTCACAGTTTTCTGTTTGCAGTTTTACTGGGAGAAGTCTGTGCTGACTTCTCAAATAAAATGTGCTGTTTTCATCATCTGCCAAAATGCTAACTGAAAAGATCCATTATTTTTGATATTTAATACCTTATAAATTATATGGAGATTGTGTTGACCGACATGAACATCTGGGTTGATGGTCAGAGATTTTTTTCCATAGGTCAGGTAGACTGAGTGAGTGTCTGTTTGTTCATCAATGACCAATTATGCATTCATAGAGAAAATTTCTCTTCTCAGCTGTTGGTCAGCTAACCTCAGAGGAACTGGGATGGCTGGGTTTGAAGGAGGGGATGAAAATGAGCAGTGGCTAGTTGGAATTTATACAGAAAATGTATAGCTGCTTGTTTCCTAACAAAGTTAAATTGTGAGCAGGCCAGAGCTTGAGGATAGACAAATCCTGTCTTGATTAAGGAGAGTTGGATGTGTTTTGGGAATCTTCCTTTCTAAACTGGCCGTGTCTGCAGACTGGTGAAGGTGCTTGGCTCTTGAATACTAACCACGAGTTATTTGTTTTCTAACCAGTCTCCCATTTTGCTTCCAGACACATCTCAAGAAGAAAAAGATGAGAATTCTGAAACTAACAATGTTATCTTGTTGGTTACAAGGACTTTTTATTCCACTGTTAAATTCACCAGTTTATTCCCCACTAAACACTTGTAGTTATGTTTCTGTCTGCAGCTTTGGTTTGTTCTGGGCCATTTTTGGCTTCATGTTTAAGCATTAATATAGGGAGTTCCTGACATGCTTCCCCCTAAAGCAGAGCATGCTTGGGGATCAGCTGTTCTCACAAACTGAGATAGATTTCAATGAACTGTTCATTTTTGTCTTTCCTGGTCCCCTGTGATAAATGGTATGCTTTTGCTAGGCAGCAAGCTGGGGTGCAGACCATCATGGAAATAAAAGATAAATGAAAAACTCTTACTAAGTTGAAAAACAGGACACAATAATTAAGACTAATCAAAAATGGCCATCTTTATTGAACAGACAAATGTTGAGTTAAAAATAATGAAATTCATACTTTTTATGAAGTCATAGAGTTCAAAAGCATAAAAACTGTTCTTATGAATGTAATTGTCTTTGGTTGATTTAAAAAAAACTCAAACCAGCATTTAACAATCAACTTCAATGTTTTCTAAGCTCCAAGTCAAGCACTGTATTCAAGCAATCTTGACTGCTAATTTTGTTTCTGTACATGGAGCTTATGTGTGTGTGTGTGTGTGTGTATGTTTAGTATATGCACATGCTTATAGACTCACACATCATATGTTATAGCTGTATGTCTGTCTATGTGTGGGTATGTATATTACTTGTCTTTCTTTAAAACTCACCTTTTGTGAGTAGGTAATAATATTGGAAAGGTGGTGTTTATGAATAGAAGTGCAACTTTAGTCACTGGATGACCACAAGCAATAGGTGTTAGTTCCTCTTTTATGAAAGAAAAGTGTGAGGGTTGATTTATTATAATGGGGATATTTCCTTTTTCTGTTACTTTCTGGAGAAACTAAAATGTCATATGAAATATTTTAAGAGCTGTCAGTTTGGAAGTCAGTAATAGCTGTGGTTCAAGTGTGCCTCGCCCCCACCAAAGGCCCATGCTTTGGATGCTTTGTCCTCAGTGTGGCAGTGTTGAGGTGGTGGAATCTTTTAAAGAGGTCATTAGTGGTGTGACCTTGGAAAGTATTAAAGTATCTCTCCTGAGACCCTGAGTTAATTCTCATGAGAGGATTGTTACTGGTAAAGGTAGCCTGGCCTGTCCCCCTTGATCTTGCTTCCTGTCTTGCTTGCTGATTGCATGTGCCATGTGATGATACAGATAGATAGAAACTGTCCTCGTCAGAGCCATTTGGACTTTCAGTCTCCAAAACTGTGAACTAAATAATTCTCTTATTATTGTGTTTTAGTTGTACAAAGGGCTTTTATGTGATATGTTCATACATGTATATAATATAATGTACTTTGATCAAATCCAATGCCTCTATTAATCTTTCTTATATTCCTCCCCTTTTGTTTTCACAATTTTAATGGGATTCATTATTCTATTTTCATAATGCATATAAAGAACTCTCTTTTTGCCTTTCTACCTCCCATGGTTCTTATCCCAAACAGTTTCCTGTTTATATTCACATCAATTTTTGTACTTCTGGGTTCTACATGAAAACATGTGATATTTGTCTCTTGGTCTTTCTGAGTCTGGCAATTACCTTGCCTCAGGTATTTCATTATAGTAACAGAAAACAGACTATCCAAATCAACTCCCCCAAAGTACCTATTTAGCAAAACTGTAGCTATTCATCATTTTTATTTATAATTATTATATCCAAGTCATGTCTTCTTTATTAACCTCAGACAGAACTAGCTGGCTGCTTTTTACTCTTGGCTAACATAGTACTCTATTTCCCATTTGTCATATTATAATTTGTTACTTGTATTTCTGCCTTTCCTATAGAACATATTTACTTCTGTGGCATAATTCACTTGGAAAATAGTGGGTGCTCATTAAATGCTTGTTGTATGAAAGAAAGAATGGGAAGGTGTCATATTGTGAGGTATATACTGCAAAGAACTCTGCACACATGCTGAATCAACTATTAGATCCTATCGTCTATCAAATAACTTTTATAGTATTTGTAGGTGTGAGTGGTAAGGGTAATGTAATTTGAAAGACAAAATTTGTAGTTGCCATTATATTTTTAGTAAATGCCAGTGATTTGTAGGGGCATAGGATGCAGTAGTTGAAATTGGATTTGTCCTATGAAAAGTTGGTATGTGTGATTGCCATAGCTACAGCATCTCAAGAATACTGGGTTATGGTGTGTACAGTTGTTCTGATAGGTGAGCAATCCACTGCAGTGGGGGAAAGCTGGTAGTCCTGTTCCCTGAAAGAGAGATAGTACTTTGGGCACACTGTATACTTGGGCTGTAGAACACATAAGTAAGTGGAGTAAAGTCAGATAACTTAAGGTTCACTCTTTGGACAGAATACACTTTTTTAGTATCTACAGATTATTCACTACATCTTACAAAGGCTCAATCTATTTTTAATTATCAGTCAGACATAGGCTTTGGGGGATGGGTAGGAGAAGTCAATATTTACTGAATGCCTTTTATATGATTAGCACTATACTTAGACTTTACTGTACATTATCTCATTTAATACTAATTTACAAATACTCTGTGGACAGGTATAATTACATTTTTTTTCTTTTATTATTCATATGTGCATACAAGGCTTGGTTCATTTCTCCCCCCTGCCCCCACCCCGTCCCTTACCACCCACTCCACCCCCTCCCGCTCCCCCCCTCAATACCCAGCAGAAACTATTTTGCCCTTATCTCTAATTTTGTTGTAGAGAGAGTATAAGCAATAATAGGAAGGAACAAGGGGTTTTGCTGGTTGAGATAAGGATAGCTATACAGGGCATTGACTCACATTGATTTCCTGTGTGTGGGTGTTACCTTCTAGGTTAATTCTTTTTGATCTAACCTTGTCTCTAGTTCCTGGTCCCCTTTTCCTATTGGCCTCAGTTGCTTTTAAGGTATCTGCTTTAGTTTTAATTATTTTTTAAAAAAGTAATTAAACCAAGACTTGAGAGGGATGACTGAATGACTCCTATAAAGGTTAATGTGGAATTTAAATTTTGGCTTATAGTACTTTAAAGTTCATAATCTGTCCACTGCACTTTGGTGACTGCTAAACAAGATGACTCTATACAAGTACATATGATCAAGAAACTACAATATAATGATTGTGATAGCAATTGCCATATACCATACCACATGTAATACCATTCCTTACAACCCTGTAAGGTAGGTATTATTTTCATAGCTAGAAGAACTGAGATTCCTTAGGTTGAAGAAGAAGTATTTTTGTCTCTCTGAGTCTGGCTTATTTTGCTTAACATGATGTTCTCCGCTTTTATCCATTTTCTTGCAAACAACACAGTTTCATTCTTCTTTATGGTTGACTAACACTCCATTGTGTATATGTACTACATTTCCTTTATCCATTTATCTGTTGATTGGCACATAGGATGATTCCATAGGTTGGCTGTTGTGAATAGTGCTGCTATAAACATGGATGTGTAGGTATCTCTGTTATAGGCTGACTTAACAATCATTTGGGTATATGTCCATTAGTGGTATAGCAGGATCATGTTGTAGTTCTATTTTTTGAAGATTTCTCTCATATGCAGAATATAAACCTAAAAAGTAAGATTTGCATGTAAAAAGGGGACTGTTCTTGGGGGGGAACTATCAGGATGGGGGAAGGGAAAAGGAGAGGATGATGGGAGGGGAATTTGATCAAAATACATAACATGATGGAACCAAATAAAATTATTGAAAAAGGTAAGAAAGTGGGATAAGAAAGAGTAACAGAGAGGAATGAATATGATCAAGTACACTACATACATGTGCAGAAATATCACAATGTAACTTTTGTACAATTAATATATGCTAATAGACAGAAAAAAGAAAGGCTTAAAAAGTTCAATAATTTGTTAAAGTCACATGATAAGCTTAAACATTTGACACAACACTCACTTATTGTGCCTTCTTCCAAACGCAGGTCTCCTTGGGTCTATTTTGAACCCACACTTGTCTCTTCTGCTCTTACTCTGATTGGAGCTATGGTTGCATCCTCCATGATGGATTCTCTCCTATTGGTCCCATGACTCAGGAAGCTCTTGGCAATGACCAAGAACAAACCCATCAGTAAATCTTTATTCAGACGGCAAGGCCAATGAAATATGAACTTGCCCTCTGTCTGGCCTTGGGGCTGGTAGGAAAGCAACTTTCAGAAGGGAAAGAGCACTCCTGGGCTCCTGCAGCTTAGATTAGGCTGTTACCTCAGCAAGTAATCCAAAATGTCAGTGAGCATGTCTGTTCTGATGGGAGTTTGAGGTTGCCTTTAAATGTCACTGTGCAGTTGGGGCTGTGAAGAGGGAAGTGTGGAGAGGACATTCAGGGACAGCCTCTGAAAACCCACTAGTTACAGTTTCCATGGAGATAGCTTTATGAGTCATGCATGGAGACCTTCATAAATGTGTGAGGCCTATAGAAAGCAACAGTTGCCTTCACTCTCTCTAAAGTCTGTTCCTGAATTCCCTCCCCCTGTGTAAATAGTTTATGGTCACCTCATGTTTATCCACTGTTTGCCTCAAGGAGAAACAAATAAAAATAGCTGCAAATTTGTGCTTCATGAGAAGCAAGTATCTGTAAAGTTATAATTGTGGAAACATGTTCCTTTTCCTAGATGAGTGGTCAAAGGAGATGGCCTAGTCACACATAGGCACAGAAACTATTAAAAGAAAGAAAAGCATGAATATTCTCTCAACCTCTTTCTCCTCTCTTTGCCTTGTTTCTGCAAATAACATAACTATTAAGTGTTTCCAATACTCTCCTGAAAATGTCTTTAGCCTGTGGAATTTGTATCATAAACTGTCAATAGTGTATGTCTTTTATTGTAGGACAAGTTATAATTACTATTCACCTATGCATCAGATCCCTCCATGGGGAATGCTTTTGTATTGAGAAGTTCATTCTATGAGAAGCATTTCCCAGGCCCAGTCAATGGTTTATGAGCAGGGACTTTATCAATCTGGTGAAAAGAAACATTCAGCAAAATGCATGTTTCCACTGGGCTGTAGATAGAGACAATTACTTTACCTCTGGGTGAAACAACAGCCAAAGCGGATTCCTTGGCTTGAAAAACTACTGCTTGCTGAGCAGTTGCCCTGGGTAATTCGCCTACCAGGTGAGAGGCAACAATGCACAGTGGGAAGAGAAATCATCTTGGAATCAGGCAGATGTGAATTCAAATTTCAACTTTTTCACTTAGTAGTTATGTGTTTTTTGACAAATCACTTGAGTTTTCTGGAGTCCTACTCTTCATTTTAAAATGAAAATATATAGTAATATCTACCTCATAGGACTATTATAATGATCACAGATAAATTGGCACCATCCCAAACCTGGTAGTTATATAAAAATGTATGAAATCCCATCAAGAAAATTGAATTATACTACAGACTTTACCCCTAGATAGCTGTTTTGCCTTGAATAAGTCCCTTCTCCTTCTGAGGGTCCAAGTTCCCTTATGGACTAGGCAACTATCACGTTCCTTTTCAAGAATAACTTGGTGCTGTGTTTGAACTGTTTCCCTAGACTTAGTGTACTTCAGACTTTTTTGAGATGTGGTGCTTAGTTCACTGGATAATTTTGATTATCCACAGCACCATCTCCAGAAGTGTAGCTGAATCTAGGGAGGGAAAAGAAGGAAACACTGTGACTTTGGGAAGGCCCTGCTTACCTTTTTCTTCTTTTAGAAGCTCTTCAAAGAGAGTCCTGGAGAAGCTACCAATTAACATCTGAATTTAAAAGGGAAACTTTAGGGTAATAATCCAAGTACATTTTCTAAGAAGAATGTCACCCCACTAGCAGGCACCAATAGAATTATCCCTTAGTCAATGGCAAGGTGACTAGAAGTGATAATCAAGCAGTAGCTTTTGATTATCTTTGCATTTTGCTCCTCAGGTAGTTAAAGGGCTTTTGTTAAAGTATCTCCCTTGTAGACACTTAATCTTATTAAAGCCAAACTCAAATTGCAGGCATATTTTCTAGAACAAAATATATCTAGATCTGAAACCTAATGTGGACACAGAGGTAGTTGTGTAGTCTTGAACAAGAAACTTGACTTCTTGAACTCCATTTTCTTTGTGTGTAAAATGGAGTTACTTTTCAAAGTTGTTGTGAGGATCCAATTAGCACCTAGTGCAGTTCTTGGTACATAATAGATGCTCAATAAATGATAGATAATATTATAATTTGAGCTAGATTGAAGCAACTGATACCTAAGAGAATATTTGAATACCATTTCTAGACAAAATTGAGTTATTAGATAGACATACACCTGCATTTAATATTTGCTACAAAATTTGGTTCTTGGATTTGATATGTGAGGAACCTGGAAGCTAATGGACAAATAAGTATAAAATTATGGTATGCACTGAAATGGGGACCACTGAAGGAGGAAACAACAATAATTTCTGTTGTGACTATGTTGAATTTGAGATGCATGTGGGGTTACTAAATGAGGTTACACACTAAAAAGTTGTATATGCCTATCTTAATCATTGTAAATAGATCTGGATTAGGGAAATGGAAATCTAATCTAGAGATGCAGATGAACTATTGGGAATGAATGAAGTAATTCAGAGATAGTATTTGCAGTAAAAAGTGTTGCTGGATGGGATAGAACCCTGAGGAACAACAACAGTCAAAGGAAAGTTACAGAAAGAGAAGTTTCAAAGACAGTAACAAGTAACCAGATAGGAAAGAAAGAATTCTATAAGGATGGCACTATGGAAGCCATGGGAGTAGAGTATTCAGGAAACAGGGGTTAATAATATCAAATTCTAAAAAAAAGTGAATGAGAAGCAGATTTACTATCAAGAAGGTTCTGATATGAATATTATGTCCTTAACTTTCACTGAAAGACAACCCGAGGAAGGACCAAACGATAAACTTGAAAACACATTCTATGAAACTACTACCAATGACAAGTCATTAAAGTTTTTCCTGCCTCCGATATATAGATACACTTACTAAATTCTTATTGGAGATTACTGCCAGCAAAAAAGTTTCTCTGATGTATTCATTCCAGAGAAAATCATTCAGTACCTACTTTATCTCACTTATGAGTGCTTAGAGACTTGAGTCATAGTGAGTGAAGAAACTTGTAAAACTTCATTCATTCATACAACACATATTTAACATGTCAGACCCTATACCAAGTACAAAATGGGTAGAGGCTTACGGATTATTCCTGAAAAACTGATATGTTTGATTTACTGAGTAATGCTCACTACATAACTATTCAATTTCCCCTTTTGTCTTCACATCCACGAACCCACAAATTATATTCAGTAAGGCATCTAGAATAATTCTATACTATTCTGCCTTAATTCTGAGACATGGCTTTTCAACTTGTCTTTAATAGTTGTAATTGTACGTGCTTTTTATCATAAGACCCTGAAAATCCTTGTTGGAAACAGCTAAGTTATAAATAACAAAAGGCATACACACAAACAAAAAGGTAATGAAAGCTCTGATAGCAAGAATTTTGAACATTCTCAACCCAAAGCAATAACAGATATTTGAGGTGATATGCATAGCAATTTATACTAATGTGATCATTGCAATTGTATACATGTATTTAAATATCACACTGTATCCCATAAATATGTACAACTATTATATAGCAATTAAAAATAAAGATATATTTAAAAAAGAATAGAAAGGAATGGAATCAGAGACTTTCCTACCTATTTTGTTTTATTTAGCTAGCCTTCACCTAACAATTACTCTTTGATTTCTTTTATCATTTTCCATCTTCAACAATCCATGCATGTGATGAGAAGTGATTGTATTCCTATGGAAAAACTAAGTCTGTATGAATTTTTATGCTTTCCTTTTTAAAAGGTAATATATAATGGGACTCAGTGAAATTATCAACAAAGCTTAAATATTAGATGTGCTCAGAGATTAAAGCTCCAACATGATTCAATGCAAACTTTATCATAGAGGATCAGCCTCCCAGAGAACTTCAGTGGGAACAGGACTTTTCTCTTCATGTTAAATCTTGACCTGATTTGGATGCCAAATTTAAAGTATTACCCAATATGTCCTTTGAAGTCATTCTCTTCTACTAGGACCCTTCTGAAATGGGATGTGAAGACTACAAGGAAGCCTAAGACAAGATTCTTAATGCTTCTCAGCAAGAAAATTAGCTTCATTTGTTTCATTTAACTTCCCTATTTATGCTTTGTGGAGAATAATACTTGCCTCTTAGAGAGAGACATTACATGGCCATGCACCAGGTAGAAGGTCTCTCTGCTGATGTTTTCATGAACAACTGTGTGTGCTGATATCTATGTGTTTCCCGCCTTACCTTCTTTCCTTTTCCTGACCCCAAGTGGCATTGACTATCTTTCTTCAAACACACCAGCACCAACCAATATGGTTATGGGGGCCAAATAACTCTAAAATGAGAACAAGCTTCATTTTTTCTAGGTACTCCAGACTAGGGAGATGTACTTAATGACTGGACTCCTCAGTTTGGGTGTGGCCTGACCCCCCCACCCCCCAAAATAGAAAATGCCATTAGACAGGGCTTTTGTACTCTTGGTATTGCCTAGCACTGGTGGTCTGACTGGAATATGAGTACACTAAGCCCATCTTCCAGAATTGCCTTACAAAAACTTATGCCTAAAAGTCTTTGGGTACACACACACACACACACATGCATATATGGTTTGAATTCAAGGTCTCACACTTGCTAGGCATGTACTTTACCATTTGAGCCAGCCATGCCCTCAGTCCTTCTATAGCTTTAGTAATTTTTCAGACTGGGTCTTATGCTCTTTGATCCTCCCTCCCATGCCTCCACGTAGCTGAGATTATAGGCATATACTGCCACATCAGGCCTTGGGGCATATTTTTCCTACATTCATGTATTTCTCTTTCAACCATATTCTTTTATGTGCTTCAGTTGTTGCAGCCAAATGGTGAGCAAAGATTAAGGGTAAATTTAGGAGAAAGTAAAGCTTTTACTTCCGTGCCATGTTCACAGTCATTGGTTTAAGTGGCACCAGGAATGGAGAGACAGGATAGTTTTGTGCTTTAAAGGGAGAAGATTGGAAGGAGTTAAATGGACCAAAGTAAAGTATATCTACAGTGGACATACATAAAAAAATAAAAAATTAAAAGGTAAGGTACTCCGTGTCTGTGTCACACATAATAATGCAAGTGGAAAAGGAAAAAAAAAAGGCAAGGTATTTAGGGAGTTTCCAGGACAGATAATAGGTAAATACTTTAACATGAATGTCCTGTAAGGCATAAAGCAAAGAAGGAACCAATATTGGGGGTCTGGAGGTATAGTCAGAGATCAGGAGGTGAGAATATGGACCCTCTAATGATACAACATAGTTTGCCCACTTATGGTCTAACTATTAGAGATTTTTTTTTAGTTAAGCCATTTCATCTCTTCTTTCACTCTCTTCCTTTGTTTCCACTAAAAAAAAAGAATATGTGAGAGACTCAAAATGTACGGCACTGTGAATTTGCTCCCTTAGTATATAAAATCAATGAAATCAATGCTACTTATCCATGATCTCTTTATTTCTTCATTTCTCCAGAAGATTTACCAAAGTTGTTGATGGTAGTAGTCCAAGTTTAGGATATACAGTAGTGAAGGTACAGAAAAATTTAAGACCCCTACATTGTGTCAGGTATTTTTTAATGCTCATGATTTTATCTCTTAATCATCATAACAGTCTTGTGATTAAACTAGTATGAATATTAATATCTCCATTTTGCAAATAGCTCAAGTTCAGAGAGGTTAAAATAATTTACCTCAGGTCACATTCCTAGTGTACAGCTGCCACGATTCAAAGACAGGTGTCTGTGTGACTGTAATACCATTCTTTTTCTATTCTATTTCCAGAGAAAGAATATCATTCATCAACACTAACTGATTTCCATAGTTCAGTGCATTTCAAATAGTCAATTCTTTCTTGAAGTACTTTACATCAAATCTAAGTTAAACTTTCTTAATGCCAACTTTCATAGTCCTTAGAGAAGAAAGCGTGTCAGAGATTTCAGTATGACATTGTTATTACAGGAATCTCTATGGATAGTCAATGACAGAAATATGAAAATGTGTCTCATCTCCATCCCCAGCTCTAAAAATCTGGAGCTTAACGTCTTGGTTCTTTGACTTCGTGTCAGGTGACTTCGTGTCAGATGACTTCGTGTCTTTGACTTTTGGATCCATGAATAATGAAATGGATCACATGGTGTCCTAGAAAATCAGCATATTCACATCACTGATGTCCATTGGGAAGAAAATGCTTGGAAAATGGATTATGCTTTCCTTTACATATATAATTCAGAATTTTCTGAGTGTCTATCAATGATTATAAATTAAAGGAAATAGATAGATAAGGGAAGTATACAAGTTTTATGTACCTGTTTGAAGGGATTTGAAGTTATTCTGCACCTATCTCACAGGCATTGAAGTATTTGGAGCTGTTGAATGAAATGGTCATTTGGGGCATTATTCTGAATGCTCTATGGAGAATGGATTATCAAGAGGAAAATGAAGCAAGCAGAAAGAACCTTAAAGGCACTGTTGTTAGTGCAGAGGACAAATGCTGAGGTCTTGACTTAAAAGTAAGGGGAATGAACAAGAGGGAAAAAACTGGATTTGTTTATAACCAATTAGAAGAAGGGAGGAAGAGCCAGACATCATAGCTCATGCCTGCAATCTTAGGTACTTGGGAGGTGAAGATCAGGAGGATCATATTTCAAGGTCAGCCCAGGGAAACTCCATCTTAATCAAGAAAAAGCTAGATGTGGTTGTGCGTGCCTGTCATGCCAGCTACATGGGAAGCATAAATAGGATGATCACTGTTCAGGCTGGCCCAGGCCTAAAAGTGATACCCTACTTAAAAAATAACTAAAGGAAAAGGGTTGTTAATGTGGCTCATGTGGTAGAGCATCTGTCTTGCAAGTTCAAGGGTTTAAATTCAAACCCCAGTAACACCAAAAACAAACAAACAAACAAACAAAAAAGGAGGGAAGTTGACTAGGATAATACTAAGATTTTTGACTTGGGTGATTGGATGTATGATTGTGCTAATATAAAATTAGGAAACATTGGAAAAGGAAGATTCACTTTGAGCTTGAGGTAGGGAGGAAATTACATGTTTGAAAATTTTGAGATGGAGGTGTTTGTTGCCCATTCAGGTGGAAAAGTCTCCTACACAGAAGCTTGGATCCGGAACACAGACCGGAACACAGAAGATAAATTTTGAATAGGATACAGACTGAGAGTATATTGAATGAAAAATGACTAAAGTATAAAATTATATCACACAAGGAAGAACCCATAAATGAAACTAAATAGTACCTAGAAAGATGAGAGAAGAGAGATTCACAAGGAGGAGGAAATGTTTTGATCAGTTTTAAATAACCAGATAATAACCAGATAGGTTAAGTAAGCTCCTGATTAAAATGGCACAGTGACCTTAGAAACTAAGAAGTCAACAGTGGCCTTTGTGGAAGTAGTGTTCAGAATGGAAACCAAATTGCAGTTCACAGAGGAGTAAATTAGTATGAGGATGTGGGCAGAATCTGATATTTTTTATAGTTGTCTGTGAAGGAAAGTAAAGATACAGTAAATTAGAGGGAAGAGTAAGGACCAGGGAATTATTTGTTCAGATTGTTATGGACGTTTTGAAGATGATACACTTAAATTCAATGCTGAAGGAAAAGAGAGAGTAGGAAGGAAAGAGCAAAGTTGTTAAGGAAGCAAGAGAGGATGTGATAAGCACCGAATAGAAGGAATACTTTTTCCACTTGAATTGTCAGGGGGAAAGCATTTAAGGACAGCTATAGATGCACATACATTTGTAGAGTTTGAGGCAGGAAGTCATGGAAGTTTTTGCCTGGTGAACTTGAGTTTTCTCTGGTAAGTAGGAGATGATGTCATCTACTTAAAATGAAAGACAGGTTGTGGTGGTGATTCAGAAGAAAGATTTGGAGGAGAGTGATGGAGGGAGTGAATTTAACTAAGATATATTGCAAGCACTTTTGTAAATGTCACAATGTATCCCAAGTACAACAAATAATATGATAATTAAAATAAAAGAAATAAAAAAGTAATTTTTAGGTATGGAGGCCTGGCTCAAGTGGTAGAGTGGCTTGCCTAGCAAATGTAAAACTCTGAGTTCAATCTCCAGTACCGTCAAAAAAACTAGTTAATTTAAGGAAGGTGGGGATGGGTTAAGAAAGAGCAAGAGAGGGGTGAATTTGATTAAAGTACATTATACCTATATATATAAATATCACAGTGAAACTCCCATGTACAATTAATTTACACTAGTGGAAAGGATTTTAATTGTGAAGAAAAGAGAATAAGTGAGAAGATGCTGTCTAGAAGAATTTCTGTGTTCACTGAAGCTCAGTTTGATAGGATCTGTAGTGGTCATTGTCTGCATGATTGTACAGTTTTCTCCTTTTGCAGAACTTAGGCTCTTGGATACAGCAGCAAAGAAGAAAAGTGCTTAGACTGATTCAGGATTTGAGGTTAGTAGGGCAGATACAATTCAAGGATGGAAGGAAAAGGTGTTTGAAAGTCCTGGGAAAAGCAAACTTGAAGTGAGACTCATGGTATCCAGACAAGATAGAGAAGGAAGTAAAACAAGAGGCAAATTGTACATGGAGATAAAGGGAGAATTTGAATGACTATAGGTCAGAGAGAGAATAAGCACAGTCAGAAAAAGTAATGACAGCTTGAAGAACATTGTCTGAATTTATTTTTTTTGAAGGGGGAAGTACTGGAATTTGAATTCGGGGCCTCATGTTTGTGTGGCAGGAACTCTATCACTGAGTCACACATATAAAATTGTTGTATAATTGCAGTAGTTTTATCTTATGGTGATTTTTAGATGTGGCCAGACGAGTATGTGGCTGACACATTTTGTAAAAATATTCATTGCATTTAAAAAGGTAAAGGAGCCATCGATCTAAATTAGTAGGTAGATTACTCAAAGGGACATTGAAGACTCTGTATTATTGATAATGCATGGATTTGCAGTGGTAGAGTATCTGGGAGCTACAGTCTTCATGAAAGAAGTGGTGAACATATAGTATCAATTTGGAGGGAAAAATGATATAATTAAATTGCATTCATTTCAACAGACACAGATTTTTGATAAAGGTAGTTTTGATTTGTAAGTGGCAATGGAAGCAAGAAAATGCCACTGCCATCCCTGTGGGTGTGGGGAACATGGGAGAACCAGAATCACTCTTTCATGAGTCTGTAAGACAAACAATCAACTTAACACTTACTAATTTTTGAAGTAATAGAAACTTGAGACTGAACTTTCATTATTTGTTGTATTTATTGACTAGAGTTTTCTCCCAGTTCTTACTTTTATATGTGAGTAAAAGAAGACTTACCAAGTTGCAAACAAACAAACACTTTTTTGCTCAGTGTTCCTTTGGCTATTTGGAGTCTTTTGTATTTCCATATGAATTTTGGGATTGATTTTTCTATTTCTCTGAAAAATGACATTGGGATTTTGATGGGGATTGTATTGAATCTGTAGACTGCTTTTAGTAGTATAGCCATTTTCACAATATTAATTCTGCTGATCCATTAACATGGGAGGGCTTTCCACATCCTAGTGTCTTCTTTAATTTCTTTCTTCAGTGTTTTATAGTTTTCACTGTAGAGGTCTTTCACTTCCTGTGTTATGTATATTCTTAAGTACTTAACTTTTTTGAAGCTATGTGAATGAATTTGGTCTCCTGATTGCTTTCTCAGCTTGTTCATTATTGGTATACAGGAAAGCTACTGATTTTCTTTGTTGATTTTTGTATTCTGCTACTTTTCCAAAAGTGTTTTCAAATCTAAGGATTTTTTGGTGGAGTCTTTTTTTATTGTTGTTTTGGGTAGGGTTACATTGTGGTATTTACAAAAAAGTTTTTACAATATATCAAATTCACCTCCTCCACCATTCTCCTTTATATCCTATCCTCCCATTCCTGGAGTAGTGTCAACAGGTATCATTTTTGCATTTACATACATGTATATACAATATTTGCAATATATTCACCTTCCTACACCCTTTCTCCACATCCTCTCCCCTCCCACTTCTACAAGCCCCCCAGGCAGGGGGCTATTCTGCCCTCCTGTTCTCTGATTTTGTAAAAGAGAAAAAATTGACATTTTGTTTGTTTAATATAGCTACATAGGGAGTTTCCTTGTGACATTTACATGTATATATGTATTATAACCCCAATTGGTTCATCATCTCTGTTTTTCTTCTTTCTAACTTAGTCCCCTTCTTATAGTGGTAGAATCTTTAGGGTATTTTAAATATAGGATTATATCATCTACAAATAAGAATTTGACTTCTTCCTATCTTATTTGTATCCCTTTTATTTTATCTTCTAGGCTTATTGCTCTGGCTAAGAATCCAAGTACTATACTGAATAAGGGTAGAGAGAGTATCCTTTTCTCATTCCTGATTTTAGAGACTATGGTTTCAGTTTTTCCCCATTTAGAACAATATTGGTTATAGGTTTCTTGTATATAGCCTTTGCTGTACACAATACTTGACTTCAAATTATACTACAGCCCCATGATAATAAAATCAGCATGGTAATGGCACAAAACAGACACATAGACCAATGGAATAGAACAGAAGACTCAGATGTAAGCCCACATAGCTACAGTCATATGATTTTTTTGACAAAGGTACTGAAAATATACATAGGAGAAAAGAAAATTTCAATAAATGGTGTTGGGAAAAACTGGAAACACATATAAAATATTTAAATTAGACCTGATCACCCAGTACAAAAATTAACTTAAAATGGATCAAAGATTTTAACGTAAGACTTGAAACTGAAACTGCTAGAGGAAAACATAGAGAAAACCCTTGAAGATACAGGCATAGTTAATGTTTTTCTGAATAGGACTCCAATAGCTCTGGAAATAAAAGCAAAAATTGACAAATAGGATTGCATTAAATTAAAAAATGTGTGCACAACAAAGGAAGCAATCTCCAGAATCAAGAAACATCCTACAGAATGGGAGAAAATCTTCACCAGCTATCCATTGGATAACAGACTGATATCTGGAATATAGAATCCCCCAAACTAAACACCAAAAGAACAAACAATCCAACTAATAAACAGACAACTCAATTGAACAGTTATTACTAAAGTACAAATGGCTAATAAATACATGAAGAAATGTTCAGTATTCTTAGTCATGACGCAAATGCAAATCAAAACAACATTCAGATTCCATCTCATCCCAGTTAGAATGGCTATCATTAAGAAAACTTCCACCTGGTGCTGATGGCTCATGCCTATAATCCTAGCTACTCAGGAGGCAGAGTTCAAGAGGATTGCCACTCAAAGCCAGCCTGGGCAAAAAGTTTATGACACCCTATCTCAAAAAAATCCTTAAAATAAAAATAGGATAAAAATAAAAATAGGGCTGGTGGAGTGGCTCAAGGTGAAGGTCCTGAGTTCAAGCCCAATACCACCAAAAAAAAAAAATGAAAATTACCAACAACATATGCCAGTGAAGATAGGAAGAAAAAAGGACCCTTATGCACTGTTGATGGGAATGTAAATTAGTGCAGCCATTATGGAAATCAGTATGAATATTCATGAAAAAAACTAAAACTACACTTAATTTATGACCCTGCCATTTCACGCATGGGCACATATACAAAGGAGTGTAATTCAATATACAAGAAAGATACTTGCATACCCATGCTTATTCACAATAGCCAAACCGTAGACAAAGACCAAAGTAACCAACAACTCATAAATGGATAAAGAAATATGATATATATCATGAAAAAACACATATCATACTATATATGTACATATATATATATATACACATATGTATATATACATATTGAGTAAAGAAGCATCACCTACCTTATATCAGTCTTGGCAATATATCCAAAGGAGTGTAAATCAATATACAATAGAGATACCTGTACACCCTTGTTTTATAGCAGCACTATTCACAATAGTCAAGCTGTGGAATCAAACTTGGTGTTCCATAACCAATAAATGGATAAAGAAAATGTGATATATGTACACAGTGGAGTATTTTCAGGTATAAAGAGGAATGAATTATATCATTTGGGGGAAAATGGATGGAAGTGGAAATCATAATGTTACATGAATAATCCAGACTAAGAAAGACAAATATTGCATGTTTTCTCTCATATGTATGATCTATACTTTAAGAAATAATGACAGAAATGTAAAGCAGAGACTGCTTTCCAAGTAGGAACCAGTGGGAGGGAGAGATTGAAAGGAGATGGTGAAGGGGGGATGAATATAATTGAAGTACTTTATACACACATATGAAACCAATGAAAACTGTCAAAACTGTTTAAAAGGGGGAGGGGGAATAGTGAATTTGATCAAAGTACATTATATGCATGCATGGAAATGTCACAGTGAAAAACATTTGTACAATTAACTTACACCAACAAAAGAGTATTTGGTGAGACCTTAAATAAAGAAACAAACAGAGACACTTTGAAGGGATGTGGGATTTTAGAAAGATAATTTTGACTAGAATTAAGTGACCTAACCTCTAGTTTTGGTTCTAATATTGTATGATCTTAGAAAATTCTCTTCCATTCTATATGGAATTTGGACTATAACATCTCTAATGTATCTTCCAGCTGTGTCACTATGAAGATGTTTCAATGGGTCCTAATTTTGTAATCTTTTTCATTTTACTTTTAATACCCAAATTATTTTGTTCTGTTGATCAATCATCCTGGGTAGGCAAGAACAGATGCTATCCTTGGAGTGAGATGGTCTAGTTTAGATGGTACTAATAAAATGGAAAATAAATCATACTTGGAAAGGGTGACATATTTATAGTCATTGTTATTTAAAGGGTACAGAAATGTACAACATGAAGGTTGGGAGTGGGAAAGGAAAGTTCTAGAGATTGAACCCAAATATGAATATGAAAACAAAGTGTTACCAGTCTGTGTGACCACATAAGGAAAGTCTTTAATGGTGTTGTTTTGGTGGCAGTAGGAAGGTAAAAGTGGGAAAGCATAGAGGCTAAATATTCATGAACTATCTGTGGTAGCCAGTGGGTAGCTATTTAAGAAGCTGCCTCAAGGAACAGGATATACTGTGTGCAAGGTATGTGACATTCACCATGACAATTCAGTTCTCTAACAATTCTGTCAATTTTACAGATGGACAAAAAGAAGGATCAGAAAAGATAAGCTGCTTGGTTCCAAGATGGTGTGAGCTCCATAAAGCAAAAATCTTGCTGAGACTCTGGAGACACACCTGGAGGGAAAAACCACCAAGAAGAGGCAAAACTCCAACACCCCCGAACCCTCAGCCCACACATAGCTTCCCCATGCCATGATATACGAGAAACCAGGAGGGCTCCCGTGCCACCAGATGCCAGCTCCTAACCTGCTTGGGAGATACAGACCAACAGGTGAGCAAATAAGTGGCATGCAGTATCCCCACAGCCACCCCTGGGATAAACCAGCATAGCCCTTTGGACAGACTGACCCCCACCCTGGGAAAAAAAAACTTAATAAAAAACAAGGTACTGAAAAGGACAGTAGGAAAAAGGGCAGGGTACCTTGAGTGCTCTGGAGAAAGGGGAAGGGGCAGGTACCCGCGTGGACTTTACATAAACAAGCCTGCCAGAGAAGGTGGGTTGGCGGCTCCCTTCCAGTGAACTTTGGGTGGACAATGCTTGCAACAATGGCTGAAGTGCAGGATGCTTTGCCAGAGAGGGGGCGAAAGCCAGTTTCCCATGCGAACTTTAAGTAACCAAGCCTGCGGGAGAAGGTGGGTTTGGTGGCTCCCCGCAGTGAGCTTGGAGTGGAGAAGGCTTGCAACAGTGGCTGACGTGCAGCACGCTCTGTGGGAGAGGAGGAAGGGCAGTTCCCCACACAAACTCTAAATAAATGAGGCCTGCAACTGTAGCAGGCTGGTAGGACTCTACACAGCAGAAAAGGGGAAGGGCAGGCATCCGGGAGAACTCTAAATAAACAAAGCTTGCCATATGATCCAGCAATCCCACTCCTGGGGATCTACCCAAATGAATGTGACATAGGTTACTCCAGAGGCACCTGCACACCCATGTTTATTGCAGAACTATTCACAATAGCCAAGTTATAGAAATAGCCAAGATGCCCCACTATTGATGAATGGATCAAGAAAATGTGGTACTTGTACACAATGGAATTTTACTCAGCCATGAAGAAGAATGAAATCTTACCATTTGCAGGTAAATGGATAGAACTAGAGAACATCATTCTGAGTGAGGTGAGCCAAAGTCAGAAGACCAAAAATCGTATGTTCTCCCTCATATGCGGACTTTAGATCTAGGTCAAATGTAGCAATGTGGTTGGACTCGGATCACATAATAAGGGGAGAGCACATTTGGGTGATATAGAAATAGGCAGAAAACCCAAAACATGAAAGCATTTGATGTCCCCACTCCAGGAGCTAATATAGAAACCCTAAAGCAACAGAGGTTATCATGAGAAGGGGATCAGTAACCAGGGTAAAGATCAGTTAGATTGAATCAACATGGGTCATAACACATGTACATGAAAGCAATGCTAGGAATATTTCTGTATAGCTATCCTCAACTCAACTAGCAAAAATGCTTTGTCTTCCTTATTAGGCTTGTCTCTTTTCTTCAACAAAGCTAGTGATAAAGGCAGAACAGGACCTGCCTGGAACTGAGGGGGGAGGGGGGAAGAGAATGGGGGAAAGGGGCAAGGGGGAGAAATGACCCAAACAATGGATGCACATATGAATAAAAGAATAAAAAAATAAAAATTATAAAAAAGAGAGAGAAAAAATAAATAAAATACAACGGTAAACCCATCAAAATCACAGCAGATTTCTGAGCAAAAACCTAAAAAGAAATTAGGGCATGGATTGAGGTATTCTGGGCACTGAATGAAAATAACTTCAACCCTAGGATACTCTACCCAGCAAAACTATCATTCAAAATAGATGGAACAATAAAAGTCTTCCATGATAACCAGGAACTAAAACAATATATGACCACAAAGATTCTTCAAGGAATTCTGCACACAGAAAATGAAAGCAAACAAAACCATGAGAGGACAAGCAATACCAAACCACAGGAGAAGAAAAGGCAAGAAATTAGAGAGTAACATCTTTTTAGTTGCACACAATAAAACCCTTAAACAACTAAGACAACTAAATGACAGGAATCACTACATACCTATCAATACTGACACTGAATGTTAATGGACTTAACTCACCCATCAAAAGATACCGTTTGACAAACTGGATTAAAAAGGAAGATTCAACAATCTGTTATTTACAGGAGACCCATCTCATTGACAGAAACAAGCATAGGCTTAGGCTGAAAGGCTGGAAGAAGATTTACCAAGCCAATGGTCCCCGAAAACAGGCAGAAGTAGCAATACTTATCTCTGACAAAGTAGATGTCAAACCTACACTGATCAAATGAGATAAAGAAAGACATTCCATACCAATAAAAGGGGAAATACACCAACAAGAAATAACAATTATCAACCTATATGCATCCGTCAAACCTACACTGATCAAATGAGATAAAGAAAGACATTCCATACCAATAAAAGGGGAAATACAACAAAAAGAAATAACAATTATCAACCTATATGCACCCAACGTCGACACATCCAATTTCATCAAACATACTCTGAAGGACCTAAAAACATATTTGAACTCCAACACTGTGGTAGTGGGAGACTTTAATACCCCCCATCACCAACAGATAGGTCATTCAAACAAAAAATCAATAAAGAAATCCTAGATCTAAATCATACCACAGAGCAAATACACCTAGCCGATGTCTACAGAACATTTCATCCAACTTCTGCACAATATACATTTTTCTCAGCAGCTCACAGAACCTTCTCCAAAATTGATCATATCCTAGAGCACAAAGCAAGCCTCAGCAAATATAAGAAAATAGATATAATACCATGCATTCTATCTGATCACAATGCGTTAAAACTAGAACTCAACAACAAAGACAACAGTAAAAGACATGCAAACAGTTGGAATCTGAACAACACATTGCTCAATGATCAATGGGTCATTGATGAAATAAAAGAGGAAATTAAAAGGTTTCTAGAAGCTAATGAAAATGAAAACGCAACCTACTAGAACCTATGGGACAGAGCAAATGCAGTCCTGAGAAGAAAGTTTATAGCCATGAGTGCATATATTAAAAAGACAGAAAGATCTCAAATCAATGCTACATCTCAAATGCCTAGAAAAGCAAGAACATGCAAATCGCAAAACAAACAGAAGGAAAGAAATAATAAAAATAAGAGCTGAAATCAATAAAATAGAAATAAAAAAAGCCATGCAAAAAATTAATAAAACAATAAGTTGATTCTTTGAAAAAAATAAATAAGATCGACAGACCCCTGGCAAACCAGACTAAAATGAGGAGAGAAAAAACACAAATCAGTGAAATCAGGAATGCAAAAGGGGAGATAACAACAAACACCATGTAAATTCAGGAACTCATGAGACTACTTTGAGAACGTATATTTAAATAAATTTGAAAATCTTGAAGAAATGGACAGATTTCTGGATACTTATGATCATCCAACTCTGGACCAAGAAGACATTAATCACCTGAATAGATCTATAACACAAAATGAAATTGAAGCAGCAATAGTCTCCCAAAAAAGAAAAGTCCAGGACCTGATGGATTCTCTGCTGAATTCTATCAGACCTTTAAAGAAGAACTGATACCAACCCTCCTTAAACTGTTCCACGAAATAGAAAGGGAAGGAAAACTGCCTAACCCATTTTATGAAGCCAGTATTACACTCATCACAAAACCAACCAAAGACATCTCCAAAAAGGAGAACTATAGGCCAATCTCTGTAATGAACATTGATGCAAAAATACTCAACAAATTAATACCAAACCGAATTCAACAACACATCAAAAAGATCATTCACTATGACCAAGTCGGCTTCATCCCAGGAATGCAGAGGTGTTCAACATACACAAATCAATAAATGTAATACAGTACATTAGTAGATGCAAAGACAAAAACAAGTTGATCAGCCCAATAGATGCAGAAAAAGCCTTTGATAAGATCCAACACCATTTCATGATAAAAGCTCTAAGAAAACTAGGAATGGAATGAAATACCTCAACATTATAAAAGCTATATATGACACACCTACAGCCAACATTATACTTAATGGTAAAAAACTGAAACCATTCTCTCTAAAATCAGGAACGACACAAGGATGTCCACTATCTCCACTCCTATTCAACATAGTGGTGGAATTCTTACCCAGAGCCATTAGGTAAGAAGAAGAAGGTAAATAAACTGTCAAAATATCTCTATTTGCACATGATATGATCCTATACCTTAAAGACCAAAAAACTTCTAGACAGCATCAACAGCTATATCAAGGTGGCAGGATATAAAATCAACATTCAAAAATCATTTGTTTTTCTATACACTAATAAGAACAAAGTGAGAAAGAATATATGAAAACAATTCAATTTACAATAGCCTCAAAAAAAAAATCAAATACCTAAGAGTAAACTTAGCAAAGGATGTGAATGAAACTATAAAGCCCTGAAGAGAGAGATTGAGGAAGATTATAGAAGGTGGAGAGATCTCCCATGTTCATGGATTGGTAGAATCAACATAGTAAAAATGGTTATACTACCAAAAGCAATCTACATGTTTAATGCAATTCCCATCAAAATCCCAATGACATTCATCAAAGAGATAGAAAAATCTACCCTAAAATTCATTTGGAAACACAAGAGACTGCAAATAGCCAAGGCCAAACTCAGCAAAAAGAACAATGCTGGACTTAACACAATATCCGACTTCAAACTCTATTACAAAGCAATAGCAATAAAAACAGTATGGTACTTGCAGAAAAAAAGACATGAAGACCAGTGGAACAGAATAGAGGACCCAGATATGAATCCACACAACTATAACCAACTTGTTTTTGACAAAGGTGCTAAAAATATACAATGGAAAAAAGACAGCCTCTTCAACAAAAGCTATTGGGAAAACTGTTTAGCAGTCTGTAAATAACTGAAACTAGATCCATGTTTATCACCCTGTATTAGTATCAACTCAAAATGGATCATGGACCTTAATATCAGACCCCAAACTCTAAAGTTGGTACAGAAAAGAGCAGAGAATACTCTGGAAGTAATAGGTATAGGCAAGGACTTCCTCAATACAACCCCAGCAGCTCAGCAACTAAGAGAAAGGCTGGACAAATGGGACTACATAAAACTAAAAAGCTTGTGCTCCACAAAAGAAATGGTGTCTTACTGATGAAACCACCCACAGAGTGGGAGAAAATATTTGCCAGCTACACATCAGACAAAGGACTGATAACCAGAATATATAGGGAACTTAAAAAACTAAATTCTCCCAAAACTAATGAACCAATAAAGAAATGGGCAAGTGAACTAAACAGAACTTTCTCAAAAGAAGAAATTCAAATGGCCAAAAAACACATGAAAAAATGCTCACCATCTCTAGCAATAAAGGAAATGCAAATTAAAACCACACTAAGATTCCACCTCACCCCTGTTAGAATAGCCATTATTAGCAACACCATGAACAACGGGTGTTGGTGAGGATGTGGGTAAAAAGGAACACTTGTACACTGCTGGTGGGAATGCAAACTAGTTCAGACAGTGTGGAAAAAAATTTGGAAGCTTCTTAAAAATCTAAACATAGATCTACCATATGATCCAGCAATCCCACTCCTGGGGATATACCCAAATGAATGTGACATAGATTACTCCAGAGGCACTTGCACACCTTTATTGCAGCACTATTCACAATAGCCAAGTTATGGAAACAGCCAAGATGCCCCACTACTGACGAATGGATTAAGAAAATGTGGTATTTATACACAATGGAATTCTACTCAGTCATGAAGAAGAATGAAATCTTATCATTCGCCGGTAAATGGATGGAACTGGAGAACATCATTCTGAGCGAGGTTAGCCAGGCTCAGAAGACCAATGATCAAATGTCTTCCCTCATATGTGGACTTTAGATCAAGGGCAAATACAGCAAGGGGTTTGGACTTTGGTCACATGATAAGGTGTGAGCACACAAGGGAGGTATGAAGGTAGGTAAGAAACACAAAAAACATGATGCCATTTGATGTCCTCAATGCAAAGGAACTAATGCAGAAACATTAAAGCGACAGAGGTCAATAGGACAAGGGCACCAGGAACTAGAGAAAAGGTCAGTTTGAGAAGAATCAACTTAGAATGTAACACATATGTATATGAAAGCAATGCGAGGAATCTTCCTGTATAGCTATCCTTATCTCAACTAGAAAAATCCATTGGTCCTATTTATTATTTTTTACACTCTTTCTTCAACAAAATTAGAGATAATGTCAATACAGTTTCTGCCTGGAAATGAGGGCGTAGTGGGGGAGAGGGACAGGGTGTGTTGTAAGGGAAGGGGCAGGGGGAAGTGGGAAGAAATGAGCTAAACATTGTATGCACATATGAATAAAAGATTTGAAAACTAATAATAAAATAAAATAAAGAAACTCCAAAAAAAAAAAAAAAACAAAAAGAAAAGATAAGCCAAATGCCTTATGTCACACAGTTAATGAGTAGCTGGGATTAAAATCCGGGTCTATCTGACTCCAAAGCTGATCCTTTACATCATTCCAAATGGCAGCTCTGCATTAAGAGGTATAAATAGATTAAGGTGGAAGGAAAGAGTAGAATAAGAGTTAAATAATATGTACTCTGGATTCAGACTGCCTGGATTTGAATTCCTGATCTAGCACTTATTATATAAATAGATAAGTCATTCAAATTTTGCCCTCAATTTTTCATCTATAAAATGGGAATAATACCTATTTCACAGGGTTATTATAAGAACTAAATGGTTAGTTTATATAAAAAATGAGGAACAATAAATATTAGTTAATTAATAGTAGTAAATATTAGTTAATAGCAGAACCAGATCCAAGAACACTTTTCCATTTTAGGTGACTAAAATGTAAGGGACTCCAGAAGAAACTATTTCCACTTCACGGTTGTGTTTTTTGTCAGTACTTTTATGAAATTATGGGTGCCGATTACCAATGATTGCTTCTTCAAGAAATTTTCTTTATAAAATCTGAACCTTTTACTGACTTGCAAATATTATATAGCTAGCAAGTAGCAGAGGGTGGATTTAAATAAAGGTCCTCCTATCTCTAAAAAATCATTAGCAATTTGGTTCTTGTACTCTGTTTATGACATTAGACAGAACTAATCATAATATATATGCCTTTGGTCTTATCCCTCTTGCTAAACAATTTAGTCAACTGGCTTAATAACTGAAAAAAATCAATTAAACTGCTAAGTTGCAATACAATTCTAGGTTAATTAAAAAATCAGAAAAGCAACATACAATGATTTAATTCTCTTAGTTTTTTCACTTGTTATCCAGGTTTGCACTATAGAGAGTTGACTTGCAAAAATGCTTTTATTTACTCTTAGGTAATGATCTATCAATTTTAGCATGTTCTGATTGCCATATGTCCTTAGAAAAGAAGAAAAAAAGAAGATGCTTTATTTAATTCTACTAAAATTGGGATTCTGTATGTCTAACATCTTCTGAGGTCTTCAAAGAGCTCCCAGGGATTCCAGAAAGTAAGAGAATTCCCCTTTTCATGTGAAAACAAATGTCTTTATCCAAACTGAGCGTGTGGAACCTCCCAGATTTTGCCAACATTGGCTTGTGATCTGAGCTACACATTCAGTGAGACAAAGTGGGACTCAAAGAAGAAATCTTTAAAGTTTCAGTGTGCTTACCTTTCATTTTGGTGCCTTTGATGTTTGGTCTAATTTCAATTGACCAAGGGTTTAATAACCTCACAAGTCCTGCTTTTCAGAACTGATTTCTCACAGAAACCAAGATCTGAATAACCTCATTTTCCCTGAGTGGGCAAGAACTTCAACAAGTATGGAGATGAATGTTAATTTCCATTTCACACCTTCCCAGACAGTTATTAATTAAAAGTAGTGGTTGCTAACTAGGGACATTTTGAATTCCAAAGTGTTAAGGAGCATGGTACAAGAAGTCACACTCAATTCCTTGGAGCCAGGTACACAGAGAAACCTGCTCCATTTACTCTCTGATTTCTGCTACTGTTTCTTAGAATTCACCTTAAATCTAGACAGTACTGAGGGATGGCATTGTGTTTTGGATATGAAGTGTCTCCCAAATGGCTCACATGTTGAAGCCAATAATGAGAGGTGATTGGATCATGTGGGTGCTAATCCATTGATGAGTTCGTAGCTGAATGGATTATTTGGAAGTGGTCCTGGTTGGAAGAAGTATGTCACTGGGAGCACACCTGCTTTTGATGGGTATATCTTGTCCCTGGACCCTTCCTGTCAGTTTCTCTACTTTCTAGTTACCACAAGGTAAGCAGCTTTGCTGTACTGCATGTTCCCTAGCATGATGAACTGCCTTACACAGTCTAAAAGTAATAGAGTCAGCTGATGAGGGGCTGAAAACTCTAAAACCATGAGTCAAAGTAAATCTTTCCTTCCATAAATTGTTCATCTCAGGCATTTTGTGACAGCGAGGAAAAGTAGCTAACAAAGATGGAAACTATTACCCTTAAGTGCATGCTTTCCATCTCAACTGTGCATTTCTCCACCTCACTTGAAGGGAAACTGAACCAAGAAAATTATTTTATCTATTATCTTTCTACCTTTCACTGAATTTCTTAAGCAGAAATCCTTAGGGCATTAGCACAGTAATTGGAGTGGATTAAATTCATTTTTTTCTTCACAGATTCAACTCTGTTTTCTGGCATGAGAAGAAAAAAAATTTGTCCCATTTCTTATGATCAAACTGGGAAAATGAGAACAAGGTAAGGCTATTTAAATAAGGTATGAAATAATTAAGAGTTCTTTTAAGCTTTGACAACAATAAATAGAGTGGGATTAATGGAACAGAGAGATCAATATAAAGTTAGTGGAGAAGACTTCATGAAGGAACATGACTAGATCTTTTTTTTTTTTTTCATTTTTCTTTTATTATTCATATGTGCATACAAGGCTTGGTTCATTTCTCCCCCCTGCCCCCACCCCCTCCCTTACCACCCACTCCACCCCCTCCCGCTCCCCCCCTCAATACCCAGCAGAAACTATTTTGCCCTTATCTCTAATTTTGTTGTAGAGAGAGTATAAGCAATAATAGGAAGGAACAAGGGGTTTTGCTGGTTGAGATAAGGATAGCTATACAGGGCATTGACTCACATTGATTTCCTGTGCGTGGGTGTTACCTTCTAGGTTAATTCTTTTTAATCTAACCTTTTCTCTAGTTCCTGGTCCCATTTTCCTATTGGCCTCAGTTGCTTTAAGGTATCTGCTTTAGTTTCTCTGCATTAAGGGCAACAAATGCTAGCTAGTTTTTTAGGTGTCTTACCTATCCTCACCCCTCCCTTGTGTGCTCTCGCTTTTATCATGTGCTCATAGTCCAATCCCCTTGTTGTGTTTGCCCTTGATCTAATGTCCACATATGAGGGAGAACATACGATTTTTGGTCTTTTGAGCCAGGCTAACCTCTTGAATGTAGTTAGGAATTGAATGAATGTAGAGGAAATGATGACAAAATTCAGTGTGAATAGGGGGAAGTGATTAACATGAGCAAAATACCAGAAGATATAGACTAAAGAATGCATATAGGACTATGAGGAGACCACCCTGCTGGTAGAAAAAGTACTGAGTTTAAATCACAGTTAGATGCTCTCCATTGGATGAAATGAGATGAATGGAAATGTCTGTAACACTTATTAAAAATAGAGATTGTTAGGCCTCACCCCCAGAGTTTCTAATTTAGTAGTATGTTTGAGTGGGGTCAACAAATTGCTACATGGTTCTGATGCTGTTGATTTGGGGACAACACTTTGAGAATGACTTATCTAATCCAGAGAACTTTAAAACAAAAGAAACTATATTGTCATTGCTCTTCAGCCATGTTGAAAACCTGAAATACTAAGGAAGGTGCCTGCAGGATTGTCGGAGCTATGAGGATCTAAACATTTTTAACAGCTGCTATTTCTCCAAATCAGGATGTTAAGGTCAGGAAGAAAATGTGCAAACATATGAGTGGTGGAAGTGGTGGAGATATAATGTAATTCAGCAGATTAGTCAGGCCTCAATCCTGGTTTTCCAAATTTCTTTGGATAGATGAATAAGAAACAGTTACTCATTATCCCTTCCTTGATAACTATGACAAGCAAAGACTTACTATTGCTGGATCCACGACTGCTGTAGTGAATTTCCTCAGTAGAGTCCAGTTTAGCACTCCATAATTTAAATTCCTGTGATCCTACTTTGGGACATTACAGCTCTGGTGGAATCAACAACACCCATTAAAAGTAGATCATAAATATGCAGTCACTTAGCTCAGGGGAAGGACTTCTATAGGGTAGGCTCTGGAAAAGAACTAGTCCAGAACCAGTGTTTCTGCTGAACTGATCTACTGAAAAGACTTATTAAGCAGTGTACATTTTGTATGAATGCCAATTCATACTCACACTTTTGCAAGTAAAAATAAACCTTAGTGGTGAGTCTAGTCCTGAAATGGACCAAGATAAACGTTTATTCTGGAAACTTCTTGAAGATGCTTGTTTTCCTAAATCTGAATCAGTGGGAGAAGAAAGGTGAGGATTCAGAAACTTTGACTCCCAAGTTTGTACTCAGTACATTAATGTGCTTTGCACTACGTATTTTTCTCTCCTTTTGAAAAAAAATAAACCTTGCACTTCCTAAGAGAAAAGGATAATTGAGAACTTTTGGAAGTTCTTGCCTGATGAGAGGATCTGGGACAAGCAGACACTAGCCTTAGGCTAAATAGCTAGGCATAAACTAAACTAAATGGCAGGATACAGGAATTTATAAATGACAGAGATTTTCCTGGAACTACATATGAAAGATTCTATTGCTTCTTCAGTCATCTGACATTAAGAACTTCTAAATGAGAGCACGAATCACCTTACTCTACCAAAGGTCACCTTGTGTTCCACACTCGATTTTCTGTATCTTATATCATTGATTTGGGCTAAGCTAGGCTTTCCCATTTTCTTCATATGATAACCTTGGTACATTTTAATTCATGTATTTCTATTTTGGACAGATATCCACAGAGACACAGTACAATCTAGCATGGCACATTCTTGTCAAAAGACCAGAAAACCTGGATGGTAGTATTAATTTTGCTAGCTATGTGACCTCAGGCAAAGGGTAGAATTTTAGAATTATATGGCTTGGTGGCTCCTAGTGTGAGAATTGTCTACTGATAGGTTTGTAAGCTGACCAAAAGTAATATATGGATGAATATTTTATTTGTTTTTTGTGGGACTGGGGTTTGAACTCAGGACTTACATGCTTACAAAGCAAGTGTTCACAAAGCAGGCACTTCACCACTTGAGCCATACCTCCAGTCCTAAATGAACATTTTTTTTCTTTTTTCTTTTTTGTTCCCCTCACTATTCCTCTCTATTCCAGGCTTCATCTGGAGTCCTGGGCTCATGACATTCACTCATTTTTCCCCATGGCTTTTTTCTTTTTTTCTTTTTTTAAATTTTATTATTCATATGTGCATACAAGGCTTGGGTCATTTCTCCCCCCGCCCCCACTCCCTCCCTTACCACCCACTCTGCCCCCTCCCTCTCCTCCCACCCCCTCAATACCCAGCAGAAACTATTTTGCCCTTACTTCTAATTTTGTTGTAGAGAGAGTATAAGCCATAATAGGAAGGACCAAGGGTTTTTGCTAGTTGAGATAAGGATAGCTATACAGGGAGTTGACTCACATTAATTTCCTGTGCGTGGGTGTTACCTTCTAGGTTAATTCTTTTTGATCTCACCTTTTCTCTAGTTCCTGGTTCCCTTTTCCTATTGGCCTCAGTTGCTTTTAAGGTATCTGCTTTAGTTTCTCTGTGTTAAGGGCAAAAAATGCCAGCTAATTTTTTAGGTGTCTTACCTACCCTCACTACTCCCTTGTGTGCTCTCACTTTTATCATGTGCTCAAAGTCCAATCCCATTGTTGTGTTTGCCCTTGATCTAATGTCCACATATGAGGGAGAACATATGATTTTTGGTCTTTTGGGCCAGACTAACCTCACTCAGAATGATGTTCTCCAATTCCATCCATTTACCGGCAAATGATAACATTTCGTTCTTCTTCATGGTTGCATAAAATTCCATTGTGTATAGATATCACAGTTTCTTAATCCATTCGTCAGTGGTTGGGCATCTTGGCTGTTTCCATAACTTGGCTATTGTGAATAGTGCCGCAATAAACATGGATGTGCAGGTGCCTCTGGAGTAACCTGTGTCACAGTCTTTTGGGTATATCCCCAAGAGTGGTATTGCTGGATCAAATGGTAGATCAATGTTTAGTTTTTAAGTAGCCTCCAAATTTTTTTCCAGAGTGGTTGTACTAGTTTACATTCCCACCAACAGTGTAAGAGGGTTCCTTTTTCCCGCATCCTTGCCAACACCTGTTGGTGGTGGTGTTGCTAATGATGGCTATTCTAACAGGGGTGAGGTGGAATCTTAGTGTGGTTTTAATTTGCATTTCCTTTATTGCTAGAGATGGTGAGCATTTTTTCATGTGTTTTTTGGCCATTAGAATTTCTTCTTTTGAGAAAGTTCTGTTTAGTTCACTTGCCCATTTCTCTATTGGTTCATTAATTTTAGGAAAATTTAGTTTTTTAAGTTCCTTATATATTCTGGTTATCAGTCCTTTGTCTGATGTGTAGCTGGCATTATTTTCTCCCACTCTGTGGGTGTTCTCTTCAGTTTAGAGACCATTTCTTTTGTTGAGCAGAAGCTTTCTAGTTTTATGAAGTCCCATTTATCTGTGCTATCTCTTAGTTGCTGTGCTGCTGGGGTTTCATTGAGAAAGTTCTTACCTATACCTATTAACTCCAGAGTATTTCCTACTCTTTCCTGCATCAACTTTAGAGTTTGTGGTCTGATATTAAGATCCTTGATCCATTTTGAGTTAATCTTGGTATAGGGTGATATACATGGATCTAGTTTCAGTTTTTTGCAGACTGCTAACCAGTTTTCCCAGCAGTTTTTGTTGAAGAGGCTGCTATTTCTCCATCGTATATTTTTAGCTCTTTTGTCAAAGACAAGTTGGTTGTAGTTGTTTGGCTTCATATCTGGGTCCTCTATTCTGTTCCACTGGTCTTCATGTCTGTTTTTGTGCCAGTACCATGCTGTTTTTATTGCTACTGCTTTGTAATATAGTTTGAAGTCAGGTATTGTGATACCTCCTGCATTGTTCTTTTGACTGAGTATTGCCTTGGCTATTCGTGGCCTCTTGTGTTTCCATATACATTTCACGGTAGATTTTTCCATCTCTTTAATGAATGTCATTGGAATTTTGATGGGAATTGCATTAAACATGTAGATTACTTTTGGGAGTCTAGACATTTTTACTATGTTGATTCTACCAATCCATGAGCATGGGAGATCTCTCCACTTTCTATAGTCTTCCTCAATCTCTTTCTTCAGAAGTGTATAGTTTTCCTTGTAGAGGTCATTCACATCTTTTGTTAGGTTTACACCTAGGTATTTGATTTTTTTTGAGGCTATTGTAAATGGAATTGTTTTCATACATTCTTTTTCAGTTTGCTCATTGTTAGTGTATAGAAATGCTAATGATTTTTCTATGTTGATTTTATATCCTGCTACCTTGCTATAGCTATTGATGATGTCTAGAAGCTTCTGAGTAGAGTTTTTTGGGTCTTTAAGGTATAGGATCATGTTATCTGCAAATAGGGATATTTTGACAGTTTCTTTATCTACTTGTATTCCTTTTATTCCTTATTCTTGCCTAATTAGTCTGGCTAGGAATTCCAGTACTATGTTGAATTGGAGTAGAGATAGTGGGCATCCTTGTCTAGTTCCTGATTTTAGAGGGAATGGTTTCAGTTTTTCTCTGTTAAGTATAATGCTGGCTGTAGGTTTGTCATATATAGCTCTTATAATGTTGAGGTACTTTCCTTCTATTCCTAGTTTTCTTAGAGCTTTTATCATGAAATGATGTTGGATGTTATCAAAGGCTTTTTCTGCATCTATTGAGATGATCAAGTGGTTTTTGTCTTTGCTTCTGTTAATGTGGTTTATTATGTTTATTGATTTTCATATGTTGAACCAACCCTGCATCCCTGAGATGAAGCCTACTTGGTCGTGGTGAATAATCTTTTTGATGTGTTGTTGAATTCGGTTTGCCATTATTTTGTTGAGGATTTTTGCATCAATGTTCATTAAGGAGATTGGCCTATAGTTCTCCTTTTTGGAGGTGTCCTTGCCTGGTTTTGGGATAAGTGTAATACTGGCTTCATAAAATGTGTTTGGCAGTTTTCCTTCCCTTTCTATGTCATGGAACAGTTTAAGGAGGGTTGGTATCAGTTCTTCTTTAAAGGTCTGATAGAATTCAGCAGAGAATCCATCAGGTCCTGGACTTTTCTTTTTGGGGAAATTCTTGATTGCTGCTTCAATTTCATTTTGTGTTATAGATCTATTCAGGTGATTAATTTCCTCTTGGTTCAGTTTGGATGATCATATGTATCTAGAAATCTGTCCATTTCTTTAAGATTTTCAAATTTATTTGAATATAGGTTCTCAAAGTAGTCTCTGATGATTTCCTGGACTTCCATGGTGTTTGTCGTTATCTCCCCTTTTGCATTCCTGATTTTACTAATTTGGGTTTTTTCTCTACTCATTTTAGTCAGGTTTGCCAGGGGTCTATCGATCTTGTTTACTTTTTCAAAGAACCAACTTTTTGTTTCATTAATTCTTTATATGGTTTTTTTGGTTTCTATTTCATTGATTTCAGCTCTTATTTTTATTATTTCTCTCCTATTTGTTTTGGGATTTGCTTGTTCTTGTTTTTCTAGGAGTTTGAGATGTATCATTAGGTCATTGATTTGGGATCTTTCAGTCTTTTTAATATATGCACTCATGGCTATAAACTTTCCTCTCAGGACTGCCTTAGCTGTGTCCCATAGGTTCCGTTAGGTTGTGTTTTCATTTTCATTGACTTCCAGGAACTTTTTAATTTCCTCTTTTATTTCATCGATGATCCATTGTTCATTAAGTAATGAGTTATTTAGTTTCCAGCTGTTTGCATATTTTTTGCCTTTACTTTTGTTGTTGAGTTCTACTTTTACTGCATTGTGATCAGATAGTATGCACGGTATAAGTTCTATTTTCTTATATTTGCTGTGACTTGCTTTGTGCCCTAGGATATGATGTATTTTGGAGAAGGTTCCATGGGCTGCTGAGAAAAGGTATATTGTGTAGAAGTTGGATGAAATGTTCTGTAGACATCAACTAGATCCATTTGATCTATTGCATATTTTAGATCTTGGATTTCTTTATTGATTTTTTGTTTGGATGACCTATCTATTGATGATAATGGGGTGTTAAAGTCTCCCACAATCACTGTGTTGGCGTTTATATATGCTTTTAGGTCTTTCAGGGTGTTGATGAAATTGGGTGCGTTGACATTGGGTGCATACAGGTTGATAATTATTATTTCCTTTTGGTCTATTTCCTTCCTAATGTCCTTCTTTATCTTGTTTGATCAATGTAGGTTTGAAGTCTACTTTGTCAGAGATAAGTATTTCTACTTCTGCCTGTTTTCAGGGACCATTGGCTTGGTAAATCTTCTTTCAGCCTTTCAGCCTAAGCCTATGCTTGTTTCTGTCAATGAGATGGGTCTCCTGCAAATAACAGATTGTTGACTCTTCCTTTTTAATCCAGTTTGTCAAACGGTATCTTTTGATGGGTGATTTAAGTCCATTAACATTCAGTGTCAGTATTGATAGGTATGTAGTGATTCCTGTCATTTAGTTGTCTTAGTTGTTTAAGGGTTTTATTGTGTGCAACTAAAAAGATGTTACTCTCTAATTTCTTGCCTTTTCTTCTCCTGTGGTTTGGTATTGCTTGTCCTCTCATGGTTTTGTTTGCTTTCATTTTCTGTGTGCAGAATTCCTTGAAGAATCTTTTGTAGTGGTGGCTTTGTGGTCATATATTGCTTTAGTTTCTGCTTATCATGGAAGACATTTACTGCTCCATCTATTTTGAATGACAGTTTTGCTGGGTAGAGTATCCTGGGGTTGAAGTTATTTTCATTCAGTGCCCGGAAGATCTCACCCCACGCTCTTCTTGCTTTTAATGTCTCTGTTGAGAAGTCTGTTGTGATTTTGATGGGTTTACCTTTGTATATTACTTGCTTTTTCTCTCTTACAGCTTTCAATATTCTTTCCTTAGTTTCTGAACTTGTTGTTTTAATGATGATATGTCGTGGGGTAGTTCTATTTTGATCTGGTCTGTTTGGTGTCCTGGAGGCCTCTTGCATCTGTATGGGAATATCTTTCTCTAGATTTGGTAAATTTTCCGTTATTATTTTGTTGAATATAGTACGCATTCCCTTCACTTGCACCTCTTCTCATTCTTTGATGCCCATGATTCTCAAGTTTGGTCTTTTGATGGAGTTGGTGAGTTCTTGAATTTTCTTTGCGTGGGTCTTGAGTTGTTTAATTAATAGTGCTTCAGTTTTTCCTTTAATTACCATTTCATCTTCAAGTTCTGAGATTCTGTCTTCTGTTTGTTCTATTCTGCTGGATTGGCCTTCCATTTTGTTTTGCAGTTCTGTTTCATCTCTATAAAATTTTCATTGAGTACCTGTAGTATGTCTTCTTTTAAATTATTCTTGTGGGCTTCATTGGGTCCTTTGGCATAGTTTATCTTCATTTTGTTGGAGTCTGGATGTGAGTTTCTGTTTTCTTCATTCCTCTCTGGTTCCTGTACTAATTTTTTGCTATGGGGAAACTGGTTTCCCTGTTTTTTCTGTCTTCCCATCATTGTCTTTGGTGTTGTTACTGTCCCTGTACTGTGTGCAATTAAGTATTTTCTAGCTTGTAATAATAACAATGGTAATATTTAGAATGGAAGGGTGAGCTGAGATGGAATGCAAAAAGTTAAAGAAAAGGGAAAAGCAAATACACAGACAAGAAGGAGAAAACAGAACAAGGTATCAGACAAGAAAGTTTCAAAGGTATAAACAGAGAGCGTTAGTGTACTAATTGACAGTAAGCTGAACAGACATTAGAGAGACAGAGAGAGGATTGAAAATCAAAAATAAAAAAAATAAAGATAAGAATAAAAATAAAAAATAAGTAAATGAAAGAAATATCTATATATAAAAATGAATTAAAATAAAGTGAAAAATAGAAAATTAAAAAAAAACCCAAAAACCCAAAAAACCAAAAAACCTCCAAGTTCAAATGCAATGAAGTTTTAGTCTTAATAATTTGGGTGTCTGTCTCAGTCTCCATTCCTGGAGATGGTGCCTCAGATGTTCTGTAGTTGTCTCATCAAAGGGGATGCATAAAGTAGAACAAAACTACACACACATACACAAAATAAAACCTCACCAAGTGTCCCAAGTTCAAATGCAATACAGTTTCAGTAAGTTTTTCAGTATGCAGGTGTAATTCAGTTGTTCTCCCATCAAAGGTAGAGAGAAAAAGAAAAAAAAAGAGTCTGGAGACAGTTCTGAGAATGGTATCTGCGGCTGTGGCTTGCCTGCCAGCTGCTGTCAGCCTGCTGTTGCTGGTGGTGTTATTTATGCAGATCTCTGGGGTGAGATTAGCACTCACCTGGCCCCGCAGTCTTTGTTTGCTCAGAGTTCTCCTGTGCAGGAGCCTCTGCTATAAGCTTTCCCCTTTCCAAGCACACTGGGAAAGGTGACACTGCACCCGCATTCTCAGGCCTGCATGTTTATTTACATTTCATGTGGGAGGTGGATCTTCCCCCCTATCCTGTGGAGTTTTCCTCCCACCGCCACTTTCACAAGCTTTCCTCTTCCTGATTACTGGGTGGTGCTGCTGCTCCTGCCAGCTGCCATGTTTGTTTACAGTTCATGTGAGAAGTGGGTCTTCCCTCCTCTCCTGTGGAGTTTTCCTCCCTCCACCACTCTCACAAGCTTTCCCGCTCCCGGTTGCTGGGCACGTGCCCCCGCTCCTGCCAGAGCCCCTCCTGCCTGCCTGGCTTGTTTATTTACAGTCTTGGGAAGGATTCCCTTCCCCCAATCTTCAGCGCTCAGGATGCCCCACCCTCTTTCCAGCGTGTCTTTATTGTTCTTTTGCTTATTAGTCAGTTTCTCTTTTTTTCCCTGGGTGGGGGTCGGTCTGTCCAGGGGGCTATGCTGCTCTGGCCCAGGCTTGTCTGTGGGAGTACCGCAGTACCGCGAAGCTCACCTGGTCCACATCTTCCCAAGCCGTCTGGGCGTGGGTGACTGGAGGCCCAGGGACCCTCCTGGTTTCTCCGTTTAACGTGAAGTGGAGATTCTCTGAGCCGGTTGGAGGTGTGGAGGGGTCAAAGTTATGCCTCTTCTCAGTGAAGACTGCAAAGTGTGTCTCCAGCATCTCTCCAAGATTTCACTGTAGGAGGCTCACTTTCTGCTTCCTCCCTGTAGCTGCCATCTTCTGGAGACCCCTCCTAAATGAATATTTTAAATTAAAATGCTAATTTATGTATTCTTTAATTCAACTAGTATTATAAAAGATTTAGGTAGAATTTTGTTTTGTGAATTCACAGATAATATTGCTTAAGACAGGCTAAAATAGGTATGGAAATAAAAAAGTACATTGATTGAAAGGAAAACATTAGTCATATAGGGACTATACTAGTATGACAAAATTATGGAAGTGGTCAGGGAATGATTGAATTTTAGAAAGTGTTTCTGTAACTAGAAAAGGAAATTAGATAACATCTAGTTAACTATTTGTTGTACTGATTTATCCATTGACTACATATTTACTGAGCAGATGTTTTCTATCAAGCAATGTGTTAGGCACAAGTGCTAGAGTTCAGAGGTTCAATAAAAATGTAATTCATCCTGGCTGTCATACTCCTCAGTTTGGTATTTCAATGATATGTAAACAGATATTTATAATATAACACAGCACATTCTACAAAAGAACAATGAATAAATTATCTTGGAGAATCCAATAGGAAAAAGACTAACACTTTTTGTATGACCTAGGAAGTCTTCATAAAGTAATTGCTCCTTGAGTTGAACCTGGCTCCTTGAGTAGATTTTAAATAGTAAAATAAGGCAGAAGGTATAGTATGAATAGTACTAAGGGTGTTTTGAGGGAAATCATGTACAATAACCTGAAATTTGGTGTTGTTGGAATACGTAATGTTGGGTGAAGAACAGGAGCAAAGGCAAGGAGGAGGAAGGAGGAAGTGGACAAGTTGGGAAGTGTTTGGGATTACCATGTCAAGGAGATACAGGCCATGTGGAGAAAAGAATTCAAAAGGCTTAATTAGGAATATACCAGGATCAGATTTATAAATCAAAAACTCATCCTAATAGAAATTAAATTAAAGGAGGGCAACACTGGAGGCAAAGAAACATATCAGAAGGTTGTTATATAAATCCAGAGAGAAATAATGGTGGACAGGGAATGGAGTTCCATGTATTATGAAAACGGAGTAACAGGAACTTGATTGCCCATATGTACATAGCAGATAAAGGATATCTATGAAAAAATAGCTAAAAAAACACATACTGGAAAAAGATTAAATGCTTTCTGCCTTAGTTCAAGGAAAAGATCAGAATAGGCACTCTTAACACTTCTAATGAACATTATAGTCAGTAAGTAAGACAAGGTAAAGAAATGAAAGGCTGGCACATTGAGAGAGAACAAGTAAAACTGCCTCCATTCAGAGTGGCATTCCTGTCTATGTAGAAACTGGAATGGAATATACAAAAACAAAACAAAACAGAATATTTGCATGACTTTAGCAAGACTATGGGACACAAAATCAATGTAGAAAAATCAATTATATTTCTATATACTAGTAATGAACTAAATGGAACTGGAAATACAATTCAATTTACAATAGTTTCAAAAAATATTGTATATTGAAGGATGAATCTGATAAAATATTTGCATACTGAAATGTTCAAACATTTCTGAGAGAAATTGAAGATGATCTGAAAAATGAAGAGCCATACTCTTTTGGTAGGTTAGAAGACTCAGTATTATTAATATGGCATTTCTCTCAACATTGGTTTATAGGCTCAAGACGACTCAGATAAAAATTCCAACAAGGGTTTTAAAACTTTTTTTTAAATAATACATAAAAGCACAAAAGTTATAAATGTGTATGGGACAATATGTAATGTTTCAATATATGGGTACATTGCACAATGTTCAAACCAACTTAACCATAATCATCTTCTCAAACATCTGCCATATGTGTGCTATCAGACTTTCATTACTGTGACAAAATATCTGACATAAGCAATGTAAAAAGAGAATTCTTTATTTTGGATCCCAGTTTCAGAGGTTTTAGTCCATCATAGTGGGGAGGGTGTGGCAGAGTGGAGCAGCTCTCATGTTGGCCAAGAAGGAGAGAGAATGCCTGTGCTAGCTGGCTCTCTCATTTTTTCCCTTTTATTCCATCGATGTTCCTAGTCTGTGGAATGGTGCTACCAATTCATGCAGGCCTATCCACTTAATCCTATCTGGGAACACCTTCACAGACACACCCAAGGTTGTGCTTTACTAATCCCATAGGTGCTTCTCAATCTAACAGAGTTGGCAATGAAAATCAATCATCGTAAATCTTTATTGTTTCCCTAAAAGAAAAAATAACTTCTTTTTCATTCTTGAAATGCACATGACACTTCTTGTCTATAGCCACTCAGCTGCACAACAGCAGGGAAGAACTTGCTCCTATCTAACTGTAACACAGTATCCATTAATTAACCTTTCCTTATTCTCCCCCCACTTCACTCTCTCCCTAACTCCTAGTAGCCACCATTATACTCTCAATTTATAATGAAATCAGCTTTTCTAGATTCCACCAATGAGTGAGATCATGTAGTACTTGTCTTTCTGTGCCTGGCTTACCTCACTTAGCCTAACGATCCCAAGTTCCATTTGTATTGCTGCAAAGGTAATGTTGAGCTTCTAGAATGTGTTTGACAGATTTCTCTCATCCTCTATTTTCGGAAATAACTTTAGGAGAATGAGTGTTAATTATTTGTTAAATGTTTGATAAAATTCTTGGAATTTGTCCACTTCTTCTAGATTATTAAATGAGTTGGTACATGATTGTATATAATTATCTCCAATGATCTTTTGTATTTATGTGGTGTCAGGCTTTTTATTTGTTTGATTTTTGGCGGTACTGGGCACCTCATACTTGTGAGGCAGGAATTTTATCATCTTATCACTTTCTGCTTGGGCCGTCCTGGACCACAATTCTCCTATTTATGCTTCCAGCATTGCTTGAATGACAGGTGCACACCACCACATCCAGCTTACTGGTTGAGATGGGGTCTCATGCACTTTTTTGCCTGGGTTGGCCTCAAACCATGATCGTCCTGATCTCTCTGTCCTGAGTAGCTAGAATTAACAGGCTTGAGATGCCATGACTAACTATGGTATCAATTTTAATGTCTGCCTTCTTGTCTCAGATTTTATTTATTTGAGTCTTTTTTCTCTTTTTCTTGGTTAGTCTAGCTAAGGGTTTGTCTACCTTGTTTATCTTTTTGAAGAAATAGCTCTTCTTTAGTCTCCATTCCATTTTCTTCTGCTCTGACCTTTATTATTTTCTCCTTCTAATTTTGAAATGAGGTTTTTATTATTTCTCTAGTTCCTTAAGATGCCATATTTGTTTGAGATCTTTCTACTTTTTTTTGATGTGGGCATTGATTGCTATGAACTTCTCCCTTAGTACTGCTTTTGCTGTGTCCCAGATATATGATATGTTGTGTCTCAGTTTTCATTAGTCTTAAGAAAATTTTAAATTTCCTTCTTGATTTCTTGTTAATAGGCTTTAGATATTTTTTAAAAAATTGTTGAGTTGTTTCTAAATTTTATACAAAAATGTAAAGGACATAGGAATAACCAAAACCAAATTTGAATATGAAAATAAAGTTGAATGACTAATACTACATGATTTCAAGATTTATTATAAGGCTGCAATAATAATGATATGAGCTTAGTATATTCAATAGAATAGGATATAGAATCCTAAGAAAGACCCACACATAAAAGAACAATTGATTTTCTACAAAGAATTTTGTGGAGAAAGTTTTTTTGAACAAACAGCCCCAAAATAGTAATTAAAGAAATGGATCATACATTACATCCTATACAAATTGCCTCAAAAGTGGATCATAAGCCTAATTGTAAAACTATAACACAAAAACTTCCAGAAGAAAACAAAGGAGAAAATCTTTTTGATTTATGTTTAAAGATTTCTTAGACATCAAATGTATGGTATATAAAAAGAAATTGATAAATCAATTTTTAATCAAAGTTTAAATTTTCTATTCTTCTAAAGGTACTGTTAGGAAAATGAAAGTACAAGGTGATGCATGTCTGTAATCAAGTTATGTGGGAGGCAGACATGGAAAGATTGTAGCTTGAGGCCAGCTGGATAAAACTGTTAGTGTGATACCATCTCAACAAACAAGCTAGGCAGTGATGGTACATGTCTATAATCCTGGCTGTAAATGGTAAATACACATATGGGAAAAGTTCAAGGTTTTAAGTCATTAGGAAAATGAACGCTAGAAATACTATGGCTTTCCACTGTATACCTATTGCAATGGCTTAAATTTTGAACACACTAAGTGTTCGACAACGTACAAGAACTGACATTCTCATACTGAACTAGGGTCAACAAATCTTGGTTACCTCTGTGAATACCATATCTTCAAAGAAGATCATTTTCTGGGGTACTTGGGGTTAGGTATTCAATATATGAATTTGGGGCAGGGAGACAATGCAACCCAGGACACAAATATATAGTGATAGAAAGCAAATTAATGGTGAGGATGCGTATGTGAAGAGGAGAAGTGGGAGGATAACATGAAGGAATTTTGGGGGATGAGTGTGTTCATTATTTTGATTATGATAATCATTCCATAGATGTATTATGTGCCAAATGTATCTAGCTATGCACTTCTTTAAACATGTGAAGCTCATTTAATATCAATATAGATCAATAAAGCTGTTTTAAAAAGCCAAAACAGAAAAAGAACTTATTTAATAAATCAAAAGAATAAAAAAACTATATGCTGGTTTCTGACTTGAGTTTACAGATGATCAGTGCTACCTGATATAAAATGAAGTCTTTCAGATGTGAGGATGGAAATGATGAATTCAACTTTGTACATATTGACTTACTTAGATATTTTTGTGGGACAAACAATTGGAGATGTTCAGTAGACAGTATTTCAGATGGATTTGGAATTTAGTAGTGAGCTCTTGGTTCTGTGTGTTGGTGGTTACAAAAGTCAGCACAAATCACTAAGAGCAAGAACATAGCATAAAAAATGAGAGCCGAGGGCAATACTTTCAAGATCAGTAATGTTTAAGGGATGTGAAGGGAAGAGCCATCAAAAGGAGACAGAGAAAGACTTTCCAGAATGAAAGGTGGAGAACTAGGGGGAATGATGTCATAAAAATAAAAGTAATAATTCCCAGAGGAAGGTGTGATTATCTGTGTAATTTACCATAGGGAGATCCCTTGTGGGCTTCAGAAATGTGCTGTAATGGCTCCAAATACAAAATTAGTCAGATAAATGCAGGTCACTATGATTCCTGCTTTTATAGATTTCTTAAGTGAATTAAGAATAGACTGAATTAGGTATGTTAAGAAGTTCTGGTAACAAATGAGGCATTTGAAAACTTTTGGACTTACTATAAATATTGTGAACATACACACACACTAAAATGTTATTAGGATCTAGGAGAGCCTGTAAAGGACCATTTGGTCTTTAACTCTGCTTCCAGGTGATTTCCTAAATCTCATAGGGATTTATTTTTATCCTGTCATATCTTGGATATGTAGTGAGTGACGTTTTCACCAGCTGTTGACCTGGGAGTGTTGAAGCAAAAAATAGAAACAAGCTGAGGTGGAGTCCTGGGAAAGCATGGACAGGATGCTGAATAAAATTCAGGATGTGGATCCAAAATGGTTTGAGGGATGGTCAGGTTCAGCTTCTAGGTTATCACAGGAGACAGCATATTGCTGTGTGGTAAGTGTACAAATCAAAGTCTGTGGGCTATCCATATTGGCAAGGTTTTGGAGGGAGGGAAATTTGGCAAGGGAACTTGGAGCAATTGATGATCAATGTAGACAAGTGTCTATAGAGAGACTACAGTCGTTGTTGTAGTGTTGGTGCCGAGATAACTGGCAATCTTAAAGATATAGTTTTTTTTCATCCTTCCTTCCTTTGAATAAAATTGAAATACATTACATCTGTGTAAGAACAAGGCACAACAAATCACTGAAAACTATTGAATAGCACAAGATGGGGGAAAAGATAAGGAAGAGTAATAGAGGGGGTTACACTGATTAAAGTACAATATATTTACAGGTAAAATTGCAAGGCAAAATCCCACTGAACAATAAACAGACATTGAAACAATGAAAGACAGGAATGTAAAACAGGTTATGTTAAAGGGAGGTTCACAGCGGAAGGGAGAGGGAAAATGAAGAGGGTACAGGAGGGTGAGTATAGTTGAGGTACTTTCATTCCATGTATGAATATAGAACACTGATACTTGTTGAAGTCATTTCAAGAAGGGGAATTGGAGAAGAAGGAGAAAGATAGAGGTGATAAGCCAACCTGGGATATGATATATGTATATTTGGGAATGTCACAGTAAAAGCCCCTGTGTAGCTATCATGTCCTAGTGAAAATGATGTTTTTCATAAAGGTACAGCTTTCTGAACCTTTCCCACTACATACGCTCTCTCTGTCTCCATTGGAGAAGGGAGGGCATAGCTCTGTGAATATGGCAAGGGTGGAAGACTGCCATGCCTGAAGGCTGCAGAGGCTGCTCCTCTCCATTGAACACATACTATTAATTTGCTGTTTTGCCGGCAGAATACTTACATATCCACAATAATAAAAACAGAGCACAAAGGTGGCCAGTGTTCATTGAGATCTGGCTTATCTAGAAAGAGGAGAGCTCCTTCTAGGAATGAGAGGTGCCCAAAGAAGAGGACACCTACCTACATCAATAATGATAACAGGAAATAAATTTTTGTATGTGAAAAAATATAGGTAGCATGAAATACCAATGTCCCTAGTGTAGAAAAGAGGTTCTTAACTATATATCCCCTCAAGAATTTGTACACATTATTTTCCAGGATGTTGGCTCAATGGAAAGTGTGCTTAGGAAGCTTTCAAAATGCTTGTACTTTGGTTTTGGAAAATAATCAAACCCTCTAGGCAAAGCTCTATACCCAGGGTTTCAGTGTGATGGTGCAATTATAGTCATGTTTCTACTTGCCAAAAATGTCACCAAAAGGTGTGCTTGTAGAATAGCCCAGAGAAAAGGTATCCTGGCTTTCTCCACAGTTGCCACAATTTCTTGCCGTGTGCAAGAAATATGATTGTATTAGTTGTATGTAATCATCATAACCCAAGTGCTCTACATGTTTCCAGCCAAATCCTGATCAAAAGAGGAAATAGGGAGAAAACAAGCAAGCAAGTCCTCCATGCACTCTGACTCCCTGTTATTAGGAATAGGAAATTATGAGCCCTACCCAAAAAAGTACAATCCCAGTTGTACTTCTTTTAATATTACAGAACCAGAAGTAAACTTAACTGCAAAGGGCTTGTCTTTTAAAATACCAAAGAATGGAGTGAAGTTTTCAGCTGTATATGTAAATTCCAGGGTCTTGAAAGTTATTGACTGCTTCTTGGAATTGGACACAGAAGCCAGCTATGCTCTATTATGAATCTGAGCAATACTATGGAGTATGTGCAAATAAAATTCTACCCCTGACAAACAGAAAGATTTTCCATTATTTTTTACTTCATTATTGGGGTTCTTGGAAGATCCCTACAGTTAAGTTCTATATGAAATTGCCCACTTTTGCTTCTTGCCTGAGCGACCACTTCTTTGAAAGGACCACCTTGACTATTGGAACCATTTCAAGTTGTTTGGAGAACTTCATAAAGGCCAGGGCAGACACCAGGTGGTGAAGTGGGTGTGTCTGCTAACCCAGTGACCTTGGTATGCAGCATTTTCATCTGCTCAGTTCTGCACCTGGGCCAGGAAGCCCTATTCTCAAGGTGGAGGGTGGGGTTTTCTGCCTGTCATCTTCCTAGCGTTTTCTGGAAACAGGTGTGTTCCAGAAGAACAGATTCTTGTCTGACCTTATAGGTGGGCGGGACCCTGAGAAGTTTTCAATTCTGAGATGGAAGCATTAAAAGACTCAAACAGGCAGGATGATGTAGAGTGCTGGAGAGTATTGACAGGATACCAAAATCAGGTTGTAGATCCAAAAGCAGAGTTGGGAATAAGCTCTGTTTAGCTCCTAGACAATCCCAATGAGAGATAGCAAAATTGCTCCTACTGTTCTTTTGTTTGAAGCTTTTGATACAGCATTAAGTGCCGAGGATCTGGAGTAGGAATGCAGAACAAGTGATTTGTGTAGCCATTTTCAAGTATGTAACAGTGTTCATATTTTCTTTTTCTTGCAGTACGGGGGATTGAACCTGGGCCTTGTGCATGCTAAGCAAGGAGCCACCACTTGAGCCATGCACTCAGTCCTTTAATTTTTATTTTGTTTTTGAGATAGGGTCTTGCCAAATTTTGTTTTTATTTTGTTTTTGAGATAGGGTCTTGCCAAATTTGCCCAGACTGGCCTACAATTTGTGATAATCCTGCCTCTACCTCCCAAGTAGCTGGGATTATAGACATGTACCACCACATCTGGCTAGTGTTCATATTTTTTTTTAATTTTATAGTTTTTACATTTACTCACATGTGTATACATTGTTTGGGCCACCTCCTCCCCACAACGCCTGCCCCTGTTCATTTTTAAAGACAAAATATGTGTTTCTTTAGTGACCATTCAAGTAGTCACCCAAATCAGATGCTGAAAATGACTATTCTTTTCATGGACAGATTATTAAATTTAAATTCTTAGGGATGGCAGAGTGGCTCAAGTGGTGTACTGCTTGTCTAGTAAGCCTAGCAAGCATGAGTTCAAATCCCAGCATTGCCAAAAATTTAAAAAATTTTAAGCATTGAATCAAATGGTGGTACTTATATCAAATAGGTGATGTTGCTATCTAAAGTAGCAATTGGGATTCTTGAAACAATTAAGGTCCTTCCCTAATTTAATAAGAAAGATGAATTATAAAAGGCACAGATAGTGAAAATGAATTGACCAGATGATTAATGTCCCACTTCTCAAACTTATGGAAATCCTACTTATAAAACTGAACTTCTATGCTAGTATATCTGAAATTAACATTGATGAGACACCCTAAAATTTGGACAACTTCTAAACCATATAGAAAACCTGGTTGTATCCACATATGTTCTTTATTATAATTTTTAATATTTTATATTACTAAAGTTTCAAGGCACAATACTTATTATTTTGTGTTAGATCTTTTATTTAAAATGAGTATTGTTGGAATAGTACACCAAGGATTATCAAATTTTGTAGGTCAGAGTGTAACTTTCTAATATGTTGCTAAGGTCTTTATGTTAATGGATTGAAACTGATAAAAGGAACAAAATTAATGTAATTTAAAAGGTAGCCATATTTGGCATTTACCTTATTTCCTTTTTAACTGAGTCTTTTTAAAATTAAATGTATTTAAGTGATGCACAAAAGCATAGAAACTACAAATATTTATCAGTATGAAGTAATGTTTCAATACATGTATATATTATAAAATGTTTAAACTAGGCTAAGCATATTTATCTCCTTAAACATTTATCATTTTTTGAGACAAGTTCTGACTGTGTAAATCAGAAGACTCAGGTAAGGTGATGTATCAATGTGTTTTTTCTTGTTTGTTTGCTTATTTTTTGCTGTATCAGGACTTGAACTCAGGGCATTGTACTTGTGAGGTAGGAGCTTTACCATTGAACCAGTCCACCAGCCCTTTTGTTTGGTTATTTTTGAGATAGCATCTCACTTTATGCCCAAGCCAGCTTGGACTACACTCTTCCTATTTGTGCTTTCCTGAATAGTTGCCATGACAGGAGGATGCCACTGAGCCCAGCAATTGGTTGAAATGCGGTCTTACAAACTTTTTTGTGCAGGCTGGCTTCGAACCATGATCTTCCTAATCTCCACCTTTTGAGTAGCTAGGATTACAGGCTTCATTGTCCAGGCCCAGCTCAAGGTGGTTTTGACTTGCATTGCCCTAATGATTAGTGTTGTTGAGTATTTTTCCACATTGGTCATTTATTTGTTTTTTAGCTTTTCTTGATTTTTAAAATTATCATATTATTGTTGTCCTGGGGGGGTACATTGTGACATTTACAAAAGTTCTTACAATATATCATGATTGAGTTCACCCTTCCATCGTTCTCCTTTAATCCTTCCTCCCCCCATTCCTGGCATAGTTTCAACAGGTCTCATTTTTCCATTTTCATACATGAGTACATAATATTTCTACCATATTCCTAAACCCTTTCCTTATATCTTACCCTCTCCCACTGGTACCAACCCATTTTACCTTCCTGTTCTTCATCTTGAAAAAAAGACATTTTTGTTTGTTTAAAATAGCTATATTGATTTTTTGTCTATTGTTTATTGAGGTTTTTTTTTGCTCTTGACATTTTTAGTGGCTTATATATTATAGATGATGGATATTAACCCCTTTACCAAATGTACATTTTGCAAATATTTTCTCCCATTCTGTAGGTTGTCTTTTCACTCTGTTGTTACTCTGCTATGTAGAAGATTTTTAGTTTGATGCAGTTCTACTTGTACATGTTTGGTTTTTATTCCATGATTTTTCTACCTTGTTCAAAAATCATTTCCATTTTTGTAGATTAACATTTTCTGTATTATGGTTGTTTTGGGATTATTTTGTTGTTGTTATTTTTTTGTTAGAGGTTGAACTCAGAGCCTCATATATGCAACCACTTTACTGCTGAGCTACATTCCTAGCATAGAATTAAGTGATTGATTTTTGAGGCAGGGTCTTGCTGTATAGCTCATGATTGCCTCAAATTTGTATCCACTTCTCATGTGCTGTGATTATAGATGCATGCCACCATACCTGGCCTTAATTGACTTTTGTTTTTGTACTAAGATTTGAACTCAAGGCCTTGTGCTTGCTAGGCAAGTGTTCCACCACTTGAGCCATTCCTTCGACCCTTTTGGTTTTTTAGCTATTTTTCTAGTAGGGTCTCATGTTTTGCCCAGAATTAACCTAGGATTACAATCCTCCTACCTATGATTCCTGCTTATTACAGTGTGTGCCACCACTACCCAGCTTGTTTGCTGAGATGCAGTGTCATTAACTTTTTGCCTGAGTTGGCCTCAAACATCAATTCTCCTGATCTCTGCCTCCTGAGTAGCTACAATTAAAGGCATGAGCCACCATACCTGGCCTTTCATTGATACATTTTATTTAGCAGTATTGGGGGTTGAACTCAGAGCCTCATGCTTGCTAAGCAGGCGTTCTACCACTTAAGGCACTCTGCCAACCCTTTTTTTGTGTGTGTTGGCCAGTTTTGGGATAAATTCTTGTTTTAAGTTTGGGTGAGCCTTGACTATGATACATCCTCCTGTTTGTGTTTTGGAATAATCAGGAATCCTGGAATAATCAGGATAACAGGCATATGCCACCACACCCAACCACTGATTAAGTTGGGGGGTCTCATGAACTTTTGACTGGCTGACCTTGAATTGTGATCCTCCTGATCTCTGACCAAGTAGTTAAGATTACAGGCTTGAGCCACAGACTCCAGCCTCTTTAACTGATTCTTAACAAAACTATTCTTGATGGAGAAAGCAAATTTAAATTAAAAATATTACTTATTTCCCAGAACTAAAGCAAATTTTTATATAAAATAGTTACAATTATGCTTATCTTTTAAGATTATCCTGGAGTATTATCTTGCTCTTTAGAGATCATCAACAAATGTTTTATTTACATGAATCAGTGCTTCTTAAACAGAGAAATTATGATTTAACTAAATTAAATTTATAAACAGTGAAACTGTGAAACACACTTTTTAAGAATGGATGAACTTTTAGAATTTTAGCAGTATTTTAATGTTCTGTTAGAAAAGTTATACTTTAGCAAACTTGCTTCATGTAAGGAATGTAGGTACTTTAAATGTAGCAACCTCTGACATTTTCTTTCCTTCAAAAGTGTGCTGCCTTTTTACTTTCTTGATTTTCAGTTAAGAAAGGATAAGATGAAAAAGATGAGGAGTATTTCATTCTCCATATCCTGAGTCTGTCTGAAAGTCAAGAATAGAAGAGAAAATATTTTAATAGATATCTATGAGTGAAAAATACAATACTATGATATAGAAATGAAGGGATCATTATGATCATCTTGTTTGAGGCTTACTATAATAAAATCAAAATTATCAAAAAAGCACATCAAAATAAATATAAACCAATATTTTTATTTCCATTCACAAGTCCAGGTTGCTTAGTTTTTTAAAACTTTGATTATGTAACCTTTGGGTAGTTGATTTATTTATTCATTCATTTATTTACTTTGTACAATAAGGGGTTATTTCATACATGCATATAATGTAGTTTGATCATATTCACCCCCTCTATTACTCTTTATTCTTTTTTGAGCAGTACTGTGTTTGAACTCTGGGCCTCACACTTGCTAGGCAGGCACTCTACCACTTGAGCCACTCCACCAGCCCTCTATTACTCTTTCTTATACCCCCTTCTCTCTGTCCTTTTTCCCTTGTCCCTTCCACATCCTTAGTAGTCTCATTTTTAGTTTCATGTCCTCCCTTTTCCCCCAGACTTCTCATATGGAAGAAAATATATGATACTCGTCTTTGTGGGACTGGCTTATTTCACTTAACATTATGATCTTCAGTTCCATCCATTTTCCTGCAAATGCCAGTTACATTTTTTTATGTCTGAGTAAAATTCCATTGTGTATATATACCATATTTTCTTTTGTTTCTGGAGGAAGCTTTATTATTTATTATTTGTGTGGTACTAGACTTTGAATTCTCACACATGCTAAGCACCTATTATATACCACTGAGCTATACACTAGCTGCCCTTCTTTCTTTTAAACAATTTTATTGGCACATATTAGTTATACAGAGGGGTTTCGTTGTGACCTTTCCATTTATGTTTATAATGTGCCTTGGTTAGGTTCACCCTCTCCATCATTCTCCCTCCTCATCCCTTTTAAAAACAATTTCAAGAGGTTTCATTGTTCTATTTTCATACAAGTATTATGTATACTACATTTTCTTTATCCATTCATCTGTTCATGAACATCTAGGCTGGTTCCATAATTTGGCTATTGTGAATAGTGTCACAATAAGCATGGAGACACAAGTTGATTCTAAATTTGCCTAATTGGATATTGTATGCCAAATGAAGTTTCATGACAGAAAATAGCAGTTTTAATGTCTTCTTGATGTTTTCCAAAATGGAAATAATTCTTAAGGTATAAAATAATGAATCAAATAAGTAACACTATTTTCAAAATTCAGACACTACAGAAAGGAGCAGAGAAAAAAAGATAAAATAACATATCACCCACTGTCCACTGTTAGCCCTACTACTATTAACATTTTGGATTCTCTTAGAAATCTATGTATGTACATAGCTATTCTTTTATAAGATTATGATCCTATAATGTTTTATTTTAATCTGACCACATATCATAGGTAACTTTACCTTTCAATAAACAATTCTACATTATCTCACAGAAAAGCTCATTGATAACTTTATGTAGTCACAGTTTCAGGCTCATATTATGGCTTCCACATGATTTTGTCTGGTTTTCCGACATTATTCAGCCTTTTCAAAGGACTTGGAGGTTTTAAGTCTCTGCGTCTTTGCATCTGCTAGTGTTTTTATCTGGAATGCTCTTTCCTAGTTCTTTTTCATTTGTCAATGGTTGAATTTTATATTTTGTTGCATTCCCCTGCACGACACATAATATTTATTATACTTGTTAAATGAATAAGTGAATGAAAAAATTTGATTATATCCTCTGAGGGTTAGATTTGCAACCTTTGAGTAAACTAGAAATCAAAGCAGGAAGATAGGAGCCATTAAGAAAATGAGTGCCCAGTCCCAAGAATGAGGTAGACGTGGTTTCATTGTGGCTACTACTCTTTTGAAGACTTTCCCACATCTCTAGCTTACTTTAATGCACTTTTAAACATCCAACATGGGACACTTATCCAAAGAAAAGATTTCACATAGCTATTCCACCAAATATGGACAAAAAATGTCCAGTGTGAGTAAAACATAAAGAACATGGAAATTAATAGCAAGAAATGAACAGCAGAGTAATTCCTATCATGTACAACTTTGTAAATGGTTATAAGTTCTTTGCCATTGGAGGGTAAAATTCAGGAAGGCAAGGGCTCATTTAAATCCCCATTTGCCTATCCACAGTTTCTGGTACAAAAAGACATCCAATGTGTATTTGTATTATGACTGAATAGCAGTTACTTACTATCAGGGAACTTGTGGTGAAAGGCAGACTAGTGAAAAGATATAATGTAATGGACTATTGTAGGTTGTGAGGCAAATGTTACCATTCCAGTTTTACCAGAAAAGTGACTAAGGCCTAGAATTTTAATAGTTTAGTGGCCTCCAACTCTTAGAATCAGAATCCTTTTCTCAAGAAATATTTACATGTAGATCAAAGTACAAAATAGATTAAATGGAGATACCTTGATTGAAATATTATGGCATTGATATTTATTCTTATTTTACTCCTGTGAGGCCATCTATCTTAGAGGAATCGCCTCAGGTTTTAAGTGGTGTTATACCTTTGATATGAAGAGTCACATCTCTTGGCACAAAGCTGTGTTTAGAATATGGGATGTTCCAGAGAAGTGCATTTATATGTCATATGTTTGAGATGTGCTGAAGACCTGAGGAAGAACAATAAAAGGGTTTGGATAACCATGTTAAAATTAATTTCTGCCTCTGATTCCCACATAGACTATTCTTGGTCCTAAGGCTTTCAAGTGCATTTTTCCCATGTTGGGGCTCCAGATGGCCCAAATGTATTTCAGGATGATCCAACTTCCCCTGCTATGTCTATTTTTTTTAATCACTGCTCTGTTGTGGCTTTTCTCAGCTTTGGTGCTTATACATGATTTTGACATTGTTAGTGGAATTTGTTACTACTTGTCATGATGATTGTCTTTTCTAGTCTTTCTTCTTTCTTATAGGGAATATAGTACTGTCTTTCACTAGAATTTAAAATGTTACTAGGCTCCCTTAAAGGTCAAGGAAAGACTTTTTTCAGTTTCCAACAGTGTCCCTTTTGTTGACCTTTTCTGAAGAGTGATTGTGCTACTCTCTTTCTAATAGGAGGGATTGTCTCTTGAGGAAATTAGGGTAAGAATTCCCTGGTCTAAACAAGTGATATCCTATGAACCCAAAGTGTCCTCCCCAGACAATTTACTCCTAAGGTGTTAAGAGTATAATATTCTCCTTTCTACAGTAAAAATTCTAGTGTCTATAATCTAACTCTTGATACTGATACCAAAGTTTTCTTACCACATTCTTTTTCTGAAATCCCATCAAATCCTCCTATAAAAAGAAACTCCAGTGATCTGATTTTGTGTTTCAGTGTTTCTGGAATGGGTATTCCCATTTATATCTCTCTTTCTGGAATTTCATGAAGTAATAAAATGTCTTTCACATAACCTCAAATGAGATGTAAACGTTATGCAAAACTTACTGCTGTCCTCTGTGACTATTCAGCAAATTTCCTTTGGAATAATGTAAGTATGAGTTTTTAAATGCTGTGTCCTTTACAGTGTGTTGCCAAAATTCACAGAGAATGTGTAAATAAAATGGGAGTAAAACTAAGGAAGGGGAAGAATGAGTTCCAGTAGGAAGCAGGAACTAAGTCTCCCTTCCAGTGGGTAGCAATAGAGTCTTCCTAATCAGTTATTCCTTTTGAGATCCAGGCAAGAATCATACTTTAAAAAAAAATCATCAAATTGTGTTACATTATTGATTGTCTAGATGATTATTTTGTTGTCATGGAAACACAGCACTTCTATGTGCTATAATCACACTTTTAAAGGAAATGACCAAAGTAGATTGGACAGCAGGAAGCCCAGTAAACAGAGACTCTGCTGTTGGTCACTATGACTTTAAGAAAGCAGTTGATGGAAGGAGAAGACTTTTAATTTCCTTCATGATATAGTACAGTCAAAAAAGGAATGATGGGCTGGCAGACTAAGGTTACATGTACAACACAGAATTCACAATCTCTGAGGGGATAGCTAGTGGGTTCTAGCAACAGGACAGTAGATCTAGAAAACAAAGACAAATAGAGTTGATTTCCTAGTGTTAGTTTGACTGAGATTTCACTCTTTCTTGGGCTTAATAGATCTAAAAAAAAAAACAGTACCAGGGATTGGACAAATTTAAGACAAACATTTAAGGTTAATGTTTTTCTCCCTGTCAATAATAGTTTGTTGATTATTGCTGGTTCACTGAAAATTGCCCATTTAATTTGCTTTTCTCATATTGTAGAATTCCTGTCCATTCTTCAGTTTATGAGAGAGTTTTAGACTCTAGGGAAGATTTGATCCTTCCAGCTTTGGAACCTGAGCACTTCAACACATTTGGGCTTCAATTTCTTTACTGTAATATGGACTCATACCAGTAAAAGGTAATGTGTAAATAGGGGTTGTTTGGTCTCCCCTGGAAATAAATGACATGATTTATACTCTCCAGGAAGGAACCCAAACCTGTTTCCTGCCATACTTCAATGTACTGAGGCTTTCAGAGAGGAAGAGAAAAGCAGACATTTTGCAATGCTAGATTACTCAGTTAACTAACTTTGGTGTTAAAATGTATTTCTGTAGCTTATGTCCAGGAGTTAAATCAAACAGAAATCTTGTTTGTTGCAACTTTCAAATCACAGAGTAGGTCTAATTCTTGCACTCAACAATCAGAAATATAAATGGAAATTATTCACTCTGAGAATGCTGATGATATCATTGCCTTTTTTCTACCTTGGCTTTCAGCACTGAATAGCTCTCCAGGCCTGTGATTTTTGTAATAGTACTTAATTTGTGTATTCCCAGAAAGCAGGATCTAAGGCCACTGAGTCTTAATTACAGAAACAGACATTTGACCTAAATATTTAAACAAGTTAGCAAGAAAGTGAGTGAGCAAACAAACAACAACAACCAAAAAACTCCCACGTTTTTAAACAATTAGTTATGGGAAATACTAAGTTGGCTATTCTTGAAGGAATTCAGGAGAAATTTGGCAGTTGTGTATAGTAGAGAGGACTTGCTATCTGATAAGGGTTCAACCTCTTAGATCTCTTTCTTTTGCACCTTCAAGAAAGGTATAATATATGAATATGATCTTTGAAATAGATTTATTTATCTTTGGTAAGCCCTGATGGAGAAAAAAGTCAGTTGCATTAGTTGTAAGACTGCTTCAATTGCCAACTCTTTGCTAAACAAACAATTTCAGTTCAGAAAGCCCTTACTGAGTACACACTTTATGCCATGCCTTCAGGATTGTAATGTAGGGTGGACAGACAAGTAAGAAATAGTTATCCCCACCCCTAAAAACTCCCAATCTTGTAAGTAGTATACAGGTTAATACAAGCCATGTGAGTTCCAGAGGCTAAACAAAGAAAAAATAAGTTAATTTGTTCATCAGGTATTGTTTCTAATTATACCTGGGTTCATTGCTATTGTTCTTCTCCTACCCACTCCTCTTCACCCACTCAAATCAATACCTCTAGTCCCACTTTCTCCAGAAAGCTTTTCAGTTTTCAACTGGTATCCTTACTTTTAATTCCTAGATGTTATAGATTGAATTATATATCCTCAAAAGTTATGTCGAAGTCTTAAATACAGGAACCTGTGAATGGAATCTTATTTAGAAATTTTGCAGTGGTAACCAAGTTAAGATGAGGTCATAATGGGGTAGAATTTTACCTGAATCTGATATGACTGGTGTCTTTACAAGAAGAAGAAGATATGAATGCAGAGATGGAGAACTGAAGAGAGAATACCATGGGAAGATTGCAGCAAATATTGAAGTGAGGAGTCTATAAGCCAAGTAACACCAAGGATGGCTGGCAACTACCAACACTTAGGAGAAAAACATGCAACAGATTCTCCTTCAGATCACCGAGAAGGGAAAAATTTATGTTGTTTTAAGAGAGCAAGTTTGTGATTTTTATAATGGTAGCCATATGAAGTTAATACATTAACATATCTCTTGTTCATATTATATGATTTAGCACTGAAGCAGAATTTATACTGGATACTGACAGAATATTACAAATAGGAAAAACAGGTAACATTATTGAATACTTATTCTATTGCTGATACCATAATTGTCATTTGCATGATTATTTAATTTTCACAACCACCTCATGATATTATACTTATTTCATGGGATAAAGAAACTGTGGTTAAATACCTTACCCAAAGGCTAGGGTAGGGGAAACCTGGGAATTCTACTCAGGTTTGTTTGACTAGTGTTTTTTGGCAGTGTTAGAGATTGAACTCAAGGCCTTATACTTGCTAGGCAATAATGCCAAGAAGTTAGAGAACATCTATTGATCTTTTTCTGTTATCTCCATATTCTAGCAGTCTTTAGAAAATAGTAAGTGCTCAAATTGTTCTTAGAGCAATAACTAAAGCATTACAATAATGCTTCAGAATAATTGGAAAATAAAGAAAAATAAGTATCTCATGTTCTACCATTGTCATAAAAATATTATTTGGGGGGAGGTATTGCTTTTCAACTCAAGAAAGCAAAATTGGTAGGTTCAACCCTGTGTTAGGGATCTTGGTGATAGAAAAACAGGAGATAGTATCTGCCCACATGGAGTTGTAGCAACCAGAGGACAATGTTTACATGGGTGTAGGATATGTAGGATAAGGGCCTAAGGCATATATTTATTCTTTAATTGAAATTTTATTGAGATGGTTATATACACACATGCAGTTGTAAGAAAATAATGTAGAGAGATCCCTTGTAGGTTTTGCCCAGTTTTATCCCAATAGTAACATTTTGTAGAACTGTCGTATAGTAGCAAAACTAAAAAATTGACATTTATATAATCCATGGATCTTATTCAGTTTTACTTGTATTATTTTGTGCATGTGTGTGCATTCATGTTCTCTACAATTTCATCACCAATGTAGGTTCCTATATTAATCTCTATAGTCAATATAAAGAACTATTGTATCTTAAATATTTAGCAATATTTAGCTACCTCTGTATGGCTACATGCACCAACTCCCTACACACCTAAATCCCTAACCCCTGACAACTTCTAATCTATACTGTATATAATTTTGTCATTTCAAGAATGTTGCATAAATTTTAACATATAGCATGTTTCTTTTTAGTATTGTCAACAATTTCCCACTCAGCATAATTCCCAGGAGATTTAAGTTTTTCATGTGTCAATATTCATTCTTTTTATAAAGTTTGAGTAGTAGTCCATGGTATGGATGTACCATGTGCTTAGGATGTGTCTTGTTTGTTGAAGCACTCACCTGCTGAAGGACTTCTGAGCTGTTTCCAGTGTTTGGATATTATAAATAAGTCTTCTATGAATATTCATGTACAGAATTTTCTGTGAACTAAGTCTTGATTCCTCTGGGATAAATGTCCTAGAGTGGAATTTTGCAATATAGTAATTTCATGTTTACTTTTATAAGAAATTGCCAAACTGTTTTCCAGATTGTCTGTGCAATTTTACATTCCTGCCAGCAATGTATGAACAATCCAGTTTCTTTGCATCTTTGCCAGTATTTAATGTTGCAACTTTCTTTTTAAAAGTTTTAGTCCTTTTCATAGACACACAGTGATATTCTGCTGCAGTTTTAATTTGCATTTTTCTGATTCCTAATGATATTGAACAACTTTTCATAGTATGTATACACTTTGAGGGAACTAAAAGGAGAAAATATCAGAATACAAGGTGAATTTTAAAGTAGGTGAATTCTGAGTCAGAACTAGAAAGATTTGCAGGATTTTCAACTGGAAGCCACAGATGGGAAAGATATCAATATTCTTGCTAAAGTTATAAATGAGTCAAATAAAAATGAAAATAAAAAATTTAAAAAGGAGAAATTACATACATTATATTCAAATTACTAGACAAATGATAGCTCATTTAATTATTACAACCATCCTGCTATTATGTTATATTGTCTGGTTGTGAAAACATGTTGACTGCAGGGACTTTGAAAAAGGTGACTTCTTTTCTTGCAGTACTGGGGATTGACCCCAGGATTTCAAGTTTCCTATGCAAGTGCTCTACCACTTGTGTCTCTGCTCTCAGGCCGTTTGCTCTCATTTTGTTTTTGAAATAGGGTCTTGTTACCTTTGTCTAGGCTGCCCTAATCTGTGATCTTCCTGCCTCTGCTTCCCAAGTAGCTGGGATTATAGACATGTGTCAGCACACCTGGCTGATTTGTAATTTCTTCGTAGTTAACTATTTCAAATATTCTTACCTTAGAATCATTCATTGTTTCATATATAATTTTACTTATTTCATATTATATTTAGCAAATATTTTATGTTTATTAAAGAATGGATTTTAATTATATATGTTTCACATATTTCTTTATGTGTACATACACATACATACACAAATACAGAGAAATATATATATAAATAGAAAGCATGAATATGTAGTTGTAAATTGGGAAAATACTGCATGTTATTTTCTCTTCTTTTTTGCCTTCACATGTGTTCTCATAGGGTTAAATATTATTTGAAATATCATTTTAAAAGTTCTCAGAAGTATTTCATTAAAAGAATAAATCACAACTTATTTGAGCCTTTTCCTATTGTTGGTCCTTTAGGTTTCCAATGTTGCTATTATAAACAATGCTAAAATGAGTGACTTTGTAAGTTAACATTTCTTGGGTTTCTGATTATTCTTTTGGCCAACTCCTAGGAACATTCTTATGCCAAAGGCTATGAATTATTTGAAGCATTTTTATACGTTTTTCAATTGCTATTCAGAAAAGTGTCAATCTGCATACTAGCAGTATAAAAAGATGCTCAATATACTACAGCCATATCAACACCTCTTTGAAATCTTCATTAATGTGATAGAGAGAAAAAATAATTCTACTTATTTTTAATGAGGTTGGACATTTTTCTATACTTACTTTTTTGTTCCTTTTTTTTGATGGTACTGGGATTTGAAATCAGCTCCTCACTCTTGGTAGGCAAGTGCTCTACCACTTGAGTCACGCACCCATACTTACTTTCCAGTCATTTATATTTTGTTCTTCTGTAACTTGCTTGTATTCCATGCTCATTTTCCTTTGAGGTTATTAGTACTTTCTCCAGAAATTGAATTAAGATAGGTTTGATTAGCTTCATTTGAAGATGAGGAAACTGAGACCTAGAGAGATTATGTAATCATTTCAAAGTCACAAATATAATGTGATTAAAATTTGATTTTTTTCCCCCTCAAATGGCCTGGTCTTTCTATCATGCCATGTTTCTTTTAAAGATGATAGTCTTTGCTAGTGAGCACTTGGCTTCCACTGTGTAGTAGATATTTCTGCAATTTATCATCTGTATGTGTGTCCAAGCCACCAGTTGTTCCTGTTAACTAGAATGATCCATGTTATTCCTGGCCTCATCCAAAGTCCAAATGCTCCAAAAGAATGGCTCTTGAATCCAGTGTTAGCCAGTTAACTTTTTGGTTGGTTCTCTAGGAATTTTTCTCAACACAATTTTCTTTCTAGACTTTATATTATCCTACTGACCAGAATGATTGCATTCAGTTACAAAAACTGGACTCAAGGGCTGGTGGTGTGACTCAAGTGGTAGAGCACTTGCCTAGCAAGCTCAAGGCCCTGAGTTCAATACCCCAATACCACAACCAACACTCAATCCTGACAGAGAGTTTGGAATGGTCTTTTGTTCTATTAGATACCAACACTAGTTTGACTGAATTTTTCTTATTTCAACCAGTGCTTCTGTCATTGTGCTGAAGTGGCTGAAGTTAAAGCTTCTAATTCAGAACAATGAGAAAATCTGAACCCAAACAAAGACTTCAGATTAAGACAGTCCATTAGATACTCCATTAGATGGACTAATGATATGCTCAAAGGCTGACAATTATCCAAATCCAACAAACACATTAATCAGCTTGGTATAAGAAGCATATAAACAATAGGCTCAAAATTTAAACTAAATAACAACTCTAAACTTATTCTCCCCCATGGTATATGTTTCTGAGTCCACTGCATACAAAACAAGCACATACTTAAGAAGACAAAACCAGTCACTGCATTAAGACCAAAATTTCCTATTAAATTTCCTGCTAAGGAGCTATAATAAATACAGTATTTGGATATCCACCACAGCATTGAAAGTGCACTGGCTGGTTCTCAACAACTGAGATTTAATTAGTATCTAAGGAAACAAGAAATTCCTGTTTGAAAAAAATCAAATAAAACGGAAAAAACAAATTACAATTGCTGTGCATATTTTTCTTGGCATGGTGGCCTCTGAATAAATGTGGTGCTATGACCCAGACCTCTTTCCTCCTTGTGTGTGTCTGTCTCTCTTTCCTTCCTCTCACTGAATACAGTTTAAATAAAGAAACATCTGCTGGCACTTTAAAATGGGGATCCCTGCTTTCAACAGACAAAGGAGAAAAAAAAGTAGGTACTTGTACAGATGTGTACAGTACAGCAGGCAGAGTCTTTGCTGAGACAGTTCAGAGACTAGTAGTTGGCCTTCCATAGAAAGAAGCAACTTAAATTTTCCCTCAAGCATGGAGAAAGAACTCTAAAATTTATTTTGTGATCAAGGCAATTGACCTTTGAGATAGAAGAGAGTGGGTTTTTAGAAGAACTTTGTTATACATAAAGAATTTGACAGCAGCTACCAGGTTGGGAGTGTAGCTCAGTGGTAAAGTGTTTGCCTACAACGCACAGGGCCCTGAGTTCCATCCCCAGCACTGAAAAAAAAGTTTGACAACTATCATCTAGTGACCACTGGCTAGATACAATGCTAAGTATAGTATATACATGATCTCATTTAATTCTCACAAAACACTAAAAGGAAGATACTACTAGGCTGATTTATTATTTTTTCTTTCTCCTTTTATTTTATAGTTTTTACATTTACTTACATGTGTACACATTGTTTGTGCCAACTCCTCCCCTCCACTCCCCAGTCCACCTTTCCCCTGCTTCTAGGCAGAAACTGTTCTGCACTCTTGTTCTCTGATTTTGTTGAAGACAAAACATAGGAGATAATGAGAAAGACATATCATTTTTGCTACTTTGAGATAAAGATAGCTATGCAGAGAGATTCCTAGCATTGCTTCCATGTATGTGTGTATTACACCTGCATTTGTTCATCTCTACCAGACCTCTTCACTACTTCCTGGTCCCCTTCCCATAGTGGCCTCTGCCAGTTTAAGAATACATTATTCACTCCTCTACAGTGGGCACATCAACCACTATCAAGTTTTAGGTTTCCTTTCCTTTCCTTATTTCTCCCATGTGTGTTCTCTCCCCTTAGTGTGTGACCCGTGTCCAATAATATTACTGCGTTTGTTTTGGGTCTATAATCCACATATGAGGGAGAACATGCGATTTTTGGCCTTCTGAGCCTGGCTAACTTCGCTTAAGATGATGTTCTCTAGTTCCATCCATTTACTTGGGAATGACAAAATTTCATTCTTCTTTGTGGCTGAATAAAATTCTGTTGTGTATAAATTCCACATTTTCTTAATCCACTCATTGGTTGTGGGACATCTTGGCTGTTTCCATAGGTTGGCTATTGTGAATAGTGCTGCTATAAACATGGGTGTGCAGGTCCATTTATGATAATTTGAGTCACATTCCTTTGGGTATATCCCTAGGAGTGGTATTCCTGGATCATATGACAGATCTATGTTTAGTTTTTTTAAGAAACTTCTATATTGTTTTACAAAGTGGTTGTACTAGCTTACATGTCCACCAGCAGTGTATGAGGGCTCCTTTTCCCCACATCCTTGCCAACATTTGCTGTTGGCAGTGTTCTTGATTATGGCCTTTCTCACAGGGGTGAGGTGGAATCATAGTGTAGTTTTGATTTGAATTTCCTTTATGGCCAGGAATGGTGAGCATTTTTTCATGTGTTTTTGGCCATTTGGATTTCATTCTTTGAAAAAGTTCTGTTTAGTTCAGTTGGCCACTTGTTTATTGGTTTATTGAATTTTGGGGGATTTAATTTTTTGAGCTCCCGTATATTCTGGTTATCAATCCTTTGTCTGATGTGTAGCTGGAAAATATTTTCTCCCACTCTGTGGGAAGTCTCTTCAGTTTACAGATCATTTCTTTTGTTGTGCAGAAGCTTTTTAATTTCATGTAGTCCCATTTGTCCATCCTTTCTCTTAGTTGCTGGGCTGCTGGACTCTACCGAGGAAGTCCTTGCCTATACCTATTGTTTACAAGGTATTCCCTGTTTTTTCGTGTACTAACTGCAAGGTTTCAGGTCTGATTTTAAGGTCCTTAATCCACTTTGAGATGATACTAGTACAGGATGATAGGCATGGTTCTAGTTTCAGTTTTCTGCAGGCAGATAGACACTTTTCCCAGCAACATTTGTTGAAGAGACTCTCTTTTCTCCATCGTATCAGGATACAAAGTCAACTTACAAAAATCAGTAGTCTTTCTATGCACTAAAAATGAACAAATTGAGAAAGAGTATAGGAAAACAATTCCATTTACAATAGCCTTAAAAATGATCAAATACCTAGGAGTAAACTTAAAGGAGGACGTAAGTGACCTCTACAAAGAGAACTACAAACCACTGAAGAAAGAGATTGTGCAAGACTACAGAAGGTGGAAAGATTTCCCGTGCTCATGGATTGGCAGAATCAACATAGTAAAAGTGCAATTCCCATCAAAATTCTTATGACATTCATCACAAAGATTGAAAAATGTATCCTAAAGTTCATTTGGAAACACAAAAGCCTGTGAACAGCAAAGGCATATACTGAAAAAGAGCAATGCTGTAGGTACCACAATACCCAATTTCAAACTATACTACAGAATGATAGCAATAAAATCAACATGGTACTTGCACAAAAGCAGCTATGCATATCAAAGGTACAGAATAGAGGACCTGTATATGAATCCACACAGCTATGCCCACCTTATTTTTGACAAAAGCACCAAAAACATACTAGACTGATTTAAAGTCTAGGGAAGTGAGGCTGAAAAATGTTAAGTCACTTGTTCAGTGTCATCTCACTAAGAAGTGATAGAGCTGGAAAATAAACTCAAGATCGAAAAGTCCTGGTTATTCCACTATAGCGTATTATTTCAGGGATGACTAATTTTATAGCTTCAAATTTGCTAAATGGAAAAACTAAATATTGTCATTAATCCTACCATTCTGTCCATACATTTTCTTTTTTATTTATTTTTTATTCATTTATTCACATGTGCATACATTGTTTGGGTCATTTCCCCCATGCCCCCACCTGCTCCCCCCCACCTCGCTTCCAGGCAGGTCCTGTTCTGCCCTTATCTCTAATTTTGTTGAAGAGAAGACATAAGCATAATAAGAAAGACAAAGCATTTTTGCTAGTTGAGTTGAGGATAGCTATATAGAGAGATTCCTAGCATTGCTTCCATGTACAAATGTGTTACAACCCAAGTTGATTCATCTCTAACTGATTTTTACACTGGTTCCTAATCCTCTTCTCCTGTTGACCTCTGTCACTTTAAGTTTTTTGTATTAGTTCCTTTGCATACCTCCAGTATGTGCTGTTCCCTTGTCATGTGACCCAAGTCCAACAACATTGCTGTATTTGCACTAGATCTAAAGTCTGCATATGAGGGAGAACATACAAATTTTGGGCTCAAATGATGTTCTCTAGTTAGCCATCCATTTACTTGCGAAAGAGAAGATTTCATTCTTCTTCATGGCTGAGTAAAATTCCACTGTGTATAAATACCACATTTTCTTAATACATTCGTCAGCAGTGGGGCATCTTGGCTATTTCCATAATTTGGCTATTGTGAATAATGCTGCAATAAACATGGGTGTCAAAGTGCCTCTGGAGTAACCTTAGTGGCACTCCTTTGAGTATAACCCTAGGAGTGGGATTGCTGGATCATATGGCAGGTCTATGTTTGGATTTTTTAACAAGCCTCCATATTGTTTTCCAGAGTGGTTGCACTAGCTTGCATTCCCACCAGCAGTGGAGTAGGGTTCCTTTTTTTCCCCCACATCCTCGCCAACACTTATTGTTGGTGGTGTTTTTGATGATAGCTATTCTAACACGGTGAGGTAGAATCTTAGTGCGGTTTTGATTTGCAGTTCCTTTATGGCTAGAGATGGTGAGCATTTTTTCATGTGTTTTTTGGCCATTTGAATTTCTTCTTTTGAGAAAGTTCTGTTTATTTCAGTTGCCAATTTCTTTATTGGTTCATTGATTTTAGGAGAGTTTAGTTTCTTAAGTACCCTGTGTATTCTGGTGGGTGGTCTTTTTAGTTTACAGACCATTTCTTTTGTTGTGTAGAAGCTTTATAATTTTTTGAAGTCCCATTTGTCCATTCTTTCTTTTAGTTGCTGGGTTGCTGGGATTCTATTGAGGAAGTCCTTGCCTATACTCATGGATTCATATCCTGGTCCTCTGTTCTGTTCCACTGGTCTTCATGTCTGTTTTTGTGCCAGTACCATGCTGTGTTTATTGCGATTGCTTTGTAATATAGTTTGAAGTTGGGTATTGTGATACCTCCAGCATTGCTCTTCTTGCTGAGTATTGCCTTGGCTATTTGTGGTCTCTTGTGTTTCCAAATGAACTTTAGGGTAGACTTTTCAATCTCTGTGATGAATGTCATTGGGATTTTGATGGGAATTGCATTGAACATGTAGATTGCTTTTGGTATTATAGCCAGTTTTACTATGTTGATTCAACCAATCCATGAGCATGGGAGATCTTTCCTTCTTCTGTAGTCTTCCTTGATCTCTTTCTTCAGGGGTTTGTAGTTCTCCTTGTAGAGGTCATTCACATCCTTTGTTAAGTTTACTCCTAGGTATTTGATTTTTTTTTTTTGAGGCTATCGCAAATGGAATTGTTTCCATATATTCCTTCTCAGTTTGTTTGTTGTTGGTATATAGAAAAGCTAATGACTTTGTATCCTGCCACCTTGCTGCAGCTGTTTATGGTGTCTAGGAGTTTTTGGGTAGAGGTTTTTGGGTCTTTAAGGTATAGGATCATATCATCTGCAAATAAGGATATTTTGACAGTTTCTTTACCTTTTTGTATTCCTTTTATTTCTTCTTCTTGCCTAATTGCTCTGGCTAGGAATTTCAGTACTATGTTGAAAAAAGTGGGGATAGTGGGCACCTTTGTCTCATTCCTGATTTTAGGGGAAATGGTTTCAGCTTTTCAACATTAAATATGATGTTAGCTGTAGGTTTGTCATATATAGCCTTTACAATGTTGAGGTACATTCCTTCTATTCCTAGTTTTCTTTGAGCTTTTATCATGAAGTTGTGTTGGATCTTGTTGAAGGCTTTTTCTGCATCTAGTGAGATTATCAAGTGGTTTTTGTCTTTGCTTCTTTTAATGTGCTATATTACATTTTTTGTTTTGCATATGTTGAATCACTCTTGCATCACTGGGATGAAGCCAACTTGGTCATGGTGGATGATCTTTCTGATGTGTTGTTGGTTTCAGTTTGCCATTATTTTATTGAAGATTTTTTCATCAATGTTCGTTAAGGAAATTGGGCTATAGTTCTCCTTTCTGGAGGTGTCTTTGTCTGGTTTTTGGATGAAAGTAATATTGGCTTCATACAATGAGTTAGGCAGTGTTCTTTCCCTTATAATTCATGGCACAGTTTAAAGAGGGTTGGTATTAGTTCTTCTTTAAATGTCTGATAGAATTCAGCAGAGAATCCATCAGGTCCTGGACTTTTCTTTTTTGGGAGACTCTTTATTGCTGCTTCAATTTCATTTTGTGTTATTCATGTGATTAATATCCTCTTGGTTTAGTTTTGGATGGTCATAAGTTTTTAGAAATCTGTCCATTTCTTCAAGTTTTTCAAATTTATTAGAATATAGCTTCTCAAAGTAGTATCTGATGATTTCCTGGATTTCAGTGGTATTTGTTGTTATCTCCCCTTTTGCATTTCTGATTTTACTGATTTGTGTTTTTTTTTCCTCCTCATTTTAGGCAAGTTTGCCAGGAGTTTCTCAATCTTATTTATTTTTTCAAAGAATCAGCTTTTTGTTTTATTGATTCTTTGTATGCTTTTTCTTTGCTTTTATTTCATTGATTTCAGCACTTATTTTTATTATTTCTCTCCTCTGCTTGTTTTGGGATTTGCTTGTTCTTGTTTTTTTTAAGAGTTTGAGATGTAGCATTTGATCATTGATTTGAGATCTTTCTGATCTTTTTTTTTTATTTTTCTTTTATTATTCATATGTGCATACAAGGCTTGGCTCATTTCTCCCCCTTGCCCCCACCCCCTCCCTTACCACTCACTCCGCCCCCTCCCTCTCCCCCCTCCCTCAATACCCAGCAGAAACTATTTTGCCCTTATTTCTAATTTTGTTGTAGAGAGAGTATAAGCAATAATAGGAAGGAACAAGGGTTTTTGCTGGTTGAGATAAGGATAGCTATATAGGGCATTGACTCACATTGATTTCCTGTGCGTGGGTGTTACCTTCTAGGTTAATTCTTTTTTATCTAACCTTTTCTCTAGTACCTGTTCCCCTTTTCCTATTGGCCTCAGTTGCTTTAAGGTATCTGCTTTAGTTTCTCTTTCTGATCTTTTAATATGTGCACTCATGGCTATAATCTTTCCTCTTAGGACTGCCTTTGCTGTATCCCATAGGTTCCAATGGGTCGTGTTTTCATTTTCATTAACTTCCAGGAAACTTTTAATTTCCTCTTTTATTTCATCAATAACCCATTGATCATTGAGCAATGTGTTGTTCAGCATTCAATTGTTTGCGTGTTTTTTACTGTTGTTTCTATAATTGATTTCTAGTTTTAATGTATTGTGATCAGATAGAATGCATGGGATTATTTCTATTTTGTTATATTTGCTGAGGCTTGCTTTGTGCCCTAGAATATGATCAATTTTGGAGAAAGTTCCATGAGCTGCTGAGAAGAATGTATATTGTGCAGAAGTTGGATGAAATATTCTGTAGACATCAGCTAGGTCCATTTGATCTATGGTGTGATTTAGTTCTGGAATTTCTTATTGATTTTTGTTTGGGTGACTTAGCTATTGTTGATGGGGGCTATTAAAGTCCCCAATACCACTGTGTTTGAGTCTATATATGGTTTTAGGTCCTTCAGAGTATGTTTGATGAAATTGGGTGCACTGACATTGTGTGCATATTAGTTGATAATAGTTATTTCCTTTTGGTGTATTTCTCCTTTTATTAGTATGGAGTGTCCTTCTTTATCTCGTTTGATCAATTTAAGTTTGAAGTCTACTTTGTCTTTATCTATTTTGAATGATAGTTTTTCTGGGTAGAGTATCCTAAGGTTGAAGTTATTTTTATTCAGTGCCCGGAAGACCCCACTCCATGCTCTTCTTGCTTTTAAGGTTTCCGTTGAAAAATCTGCTGTGGTTTTGATGCATTTACCTTTGTATATTATTTGCTTTTTTCTCTCTTACAGCCTCCAATATTCTTTCTCTATTCTCTGCATATTATCATTGTTTTAATGATAATATATAGTGGGGTAGTTCTATTTTGGTCAAGTCTGTTTGGTGTCCTGGAGGATTCTTGTAACTGAATGGGCATAGTTTTCTGTAGATTTGGGGAATTTTCTGTTATTATTTTGTTGAATGTATTACCAATTCCTTTTGCTTGTACCTCTTCTCCTTCTTCAATGCCCATGATTCTCAGGTTTGGTATTTTGATAGAGTTGGTGAGTTCTTACATATTCCTTTCACAGGTCTTGAGTTGTCTGACAAATAGTTCTTCAGTTTTTCCTTTAATTACCATTTCATCTTTGAGTTCTGAGATTCTGTCTTCTGCTTGTTCTAGTCTGCTATAGTGGCCTTCCATTGTGTTTTGTATTTCTGTTTCATTCTTTTTTCTGATATTTTCCATATCATGGGTCATTTCCTCTTTAATATAGTCAATTTTTGCCCTTAATTCATTTATTTCTCTGTTTATGGTGTTCTCTGTTTCATTTGGGTGTTTATTTAGGGCTCCTATGATTTCACTTATTTATTTTTGTTGTCTTGGAATTTCTTGAGTGCCTCCTGTAAGTTTTGGTTGACCATGTCTATTATCATCTGTATGAAATTCTCATTGATTACTTGAATGATTTTTTTCTTTCTGGGTGTTCTTGTGGGCTTTGTTGGATTCCTTGGTATAGTTCATTTTTGTTTTGTTGGTGTCAATCTGGGTATCTCTTTTCTTCATTTTCCTCTGAATCCTTTAGTAATTGATTTTTGGGGGAAGAATGGTTTCCATCCCTTTTTCATCTTTCCATCATTCCACTTGGTACTGTTTCTGTCCCAGGTCTATGTGTAATTTAGTATTAGCCAACTTACAATAGTAAAACTAACAAAACCACAAAAGATGCAGAAAAAGAAAAAGAAAAAGAAAGAAAGAAAAAAATGGAGAACCAAAGAAATGAACAGGGAGATATGGTCGTCAAACAGACAGCAAACAAGAAAAACACTTAAAGAAAAGAGAAAAAAGAAAAAAGAAAAAAAATCCTGGTTCAGGAGAAGTAGAATTTCAGTCTTAGTAGTCTGTTGTTACCCCTTTAGCATCCAGTCCTGTCTGTCTGTGTGTCCTAGGCAAGTTTAGAGCCAGTATCTGGTGGTGTTGGAGCCCTCCTGTGGTGGGTGGCTGCTGGTGTGCCTGTGGGCCGGTGGGTGGGCAGTGGCCTGGCAGGCCAGTGGGCGGTGACCTGGTGGGCCTGCAAGGTGGCAGGTGAAAGCCCGACTGGCTTGCTGCCTGGCTGTCCCATGGGGAGGCTGGGCAGGCAGTGAGCAACTGTCTGGTGGGCCTGTGGGGTGGAAGCCTGCTGGGCCAGCAGATAGAGTTGGCATGCGTGTGGTGGCCCACTTGTCCTTTCAGTGTATAGTGGAGTGGAGAAGTCTTTCACAGGCTAGGGGTTCAGGGTGCTGAAGTTTCAGCTCTCCCTGGTGCTTTACCTCAGTCAAGCATGTCCCCACTGTCTCATCAATGTCCCTGATTCATGGAGCTCATGCAGTGTGCCTACATTTTCTTTCTAGCAAATTATTTTTCTTATTGAGAATAAATGTGAAGACTTCCTGTCAGGACAAGACATTGTGAACACATTTTCTTTTTCTTCTCACTAAGTAAAATTATAAACTTGTCCCAAAGTACAACCAGCAGAGAACTCTAAAAGGTGTTAAAAAGAATGTGAAATGTGTCTAGAGTCCTCCCACTTAGTAAAAGGTGATCTAGACTCCATGTTGCCTTGCTCATGATCTAGGAAAAGAATATAGCTTGGTAGGCTCATATCTCTATTATATGAAGATATCAAAAGATAGATATTCTCTATCTTTTGTCAGTTGATCCCAATACTCCCAATAAATAGCATCAAATGGGAAGAGTCCAGATGAAAAAAAAGCAGTACATGGAGGCACTCCTGCCACACCTCCATTACAGAGAGAAATTGAAACTAGCAAAGATCCTAGAAGAGATACAGCTACAGTGTGTACCTTGGTCTAAGAAAATTCTTTATGCTCACAACCCTGAAACTGTCCTCCTAAATCTAGAGACACAGGTGCTGGTAAGTAAAATTTTGGGGAGGGACACATCCATAAGTAGCTGTCTGGAAAGTCTCTTTATTCTCTTAGAAATGTCCCTCCTAACTTCCATCAGAGAGTCTAAGTCATCTCATGTGCAGATGCAGGAGACCAGTAGAAAGAAGGGACAGCAGGAGACAGAGACTCCATCCAGAAGGTCTCCTTCCATACTCTCAAGTGGTAGCAGTAGAAACCAATGAGAGTCTCAACAGTACCATCAAAAATCACCTGGCCAAAAAAACCTAGTGAAGACTCTGAAAACTAAAACACTATTGAAACCAGAGTCCACAAAGCATAACAGAACCTCCATGGTGACCCTACATAAGTTGACTTCCTACTAAAAGAATTCAATAGGACTTAGAATTTATTAAAATATTAGACAAAATGCCCATGATATAATAAATATCACCTGTCATATCAAGAAACAGGAAAATTGTAATATGAATGGGTAAGGAAAAATCTTACTCCAGCACCAAGATAGGTATTAAATCTAATTGACAATGATTTTAATGCAACTGTGACAAAATGCTTCAAAAATTACAACTAATCATGAAACAAATGAAAAAATAGAAATCTCAGCAAAAATGCTACCAGTTATTAAGCAAGTATATACTCCTAAACTGAATCACTTTCTATACTTTCATAATTTAATCTAATCCTTCCTCATGAAAAACCTGTTAGGTCAATTTTATATTCTGATTTAACCCCTATCGTGTAACACATCAGCAACTTGACTTATTTATATTATACCAGCATGATCTTTTTAGGAATTTGAGTTTGCCATCCCTGGCAGGCAAAAATAGAGAGGGCACCTTAGGTAGAGTAAGTAGTATAAGCAAATATGCAGGAGTATAAGTGATTATACAATACTTAAAGGCAGTGAGAAGACCAGACTCTCTAGAATGGAAATGTATTTGAGGAGTAACTGAGAAAATAGTGCAGAGTTAAGAAGCAGTCAGGTTGTAAAGGACTTTAATAAATTGACAGAACAATAATCTACGGAGTTATTGTGAGTTCTTGAGGTAACATTGAAAGGGATTGTCAGGAAACAGAAAGGAGAGAGAGAGAGAGAGACCTATTGAGAGTCCCTAGAGTTCCTAACTCTCCTTGAGTCCTTTATTGTTAGTTTCCCAAATGTACCCTACACACACCTACACACAAATCAGTTTTCTTTAGTGTCATGCCCTCCTTTCATCTCTGGGAGTTTGTACATGCTGCCATCATTGCCTGGAATCTTTATTTACTCCTCAATCCCTACCTCAAACCCTTGCCCTATAATCTCTTTCTTTGCCTACCTCATATTCACCTTTTCAAGAGACAACTCAGGAAAAATGTCAACTCTTCCAGGAACCTTGAAACTCTTACCTACTTTCTCTCTCTCCTATCCTTTCCTACAAGATCCCCATAATGCATTTTTCATTGACAATACTTGTTCTGCTGCATTTATTTATATATCAGATATTTTTCAAGGATTCCAGGCTCCTTGAAGGTAGCAACTACACTGTGTTAATTTTTGTAGATTAAGAATCTAACAGAATAATATGCCTGTGGTAGAAATTCAATACTTTTTGTTGAATGGCTGAATAATTAAGTGAATGAAGACTGAGTACTATACCTAGTGCTTAATGTAAGTTATTTAATACTTGCCTTGACATGCTGTCTAAGTGTACTCTAAGTCAATAAGAGAAACAGGTTTGAGAGATAAGAGCATTTCAGACAAAGGTATAGAGATAGGGAGGCATGAGAGAACACGCTGCATTCTAGGAACTATAAGAAGTTTTCTGTGATTAAAGTATAGAATGTGAGGTGGGGAGTGAGGAGAGATGAAGCTGGAGAAGTAGCCAGGGCCTAGACTCATAAAGTAACTTGCATACCTATTAAAGGAATTTGTTCTGAGGGTAAAAGTTTTTAAACATATGGATGACAGGATACATCAGATAAATAAAGATGCATAGTATCTATCCATGCAGTAGGATATAATTTTGTCTTGAATGTAATGATCTAAAGGAGAAAAGTAGAGAGATGTTTAAAGATGAATTCATGGGTAAACAGTAGCACACTCCTTACCCTAATGTCACAGAGGGCATACAATGGGTAAGTAAATTCCATTCTATAAAATTCAGAATAGAGTTTGAACATTCCTTAGGGGCCCAGTTTTGGTCTCTTTTAATCACATCCTGCAGATTCACTTTCTGTACTTATGTGAGAACTGATGTAGATACTACTGATAGAGTGGAACCTTCCACTAACACATATAAGAGTAAAGCCATTGAGGGGAAAATGAACTGAGGTTTGATATAGAGGTCATATTCAGTGCTGAGTTCTAATCAGCAGTGTCAATTTCTGCTATTGTGGATTATTTTTCATATAGTATCTGGAGTTAATCAACAATTAGTGAGAAGGAAATTCTGAGGGCTTCATAAGAATTTCTGGCTTACCAATTTTGAGACATGTTTGGCATTGAAGCCAAAGTGAGTGTCTTATATCTCTTCATATAGATATCCAGTTTTCACAATTTGCTTTGTATTATACCTTTAAGAACAAAACAGTGCCCCTTGTTTTTTATTAATAACTTATTTTGATCAGGGGAAAGACTTAAAAGTGTTTGCATTGTCTACCAAGTTCACATGACATTTTTTGTAAGCATAATGAATTTAGGATATGTGATGAGTGAATGAGAAAAGCTTCTCTCTGACATAGCTTATGCAGCTGATCAAATTTTATTTGAGTATGCATAAATAAAGATGATGAAGAATGTGATGATGATGATATTAAACATAATCATCATCATAATTATCAGTAGTTAAGAGGCTACTGTATGTCAGGTGCTAAACTAAACATTTTACATATAATATCTCAATGTTATTTTTTTACCCATCAAAGAGCTAAAGTTGCAAGGCAATCAAGGGAACTGAATGCCCTTCCAAGGAGAGATGGGAAACATGAATAGTTTCACCTGTGATAGAATGTAAGAAAAAGTCTTTTGTAAATGCTGCAATGTACCCCCACCGCAACAATAATTTTTTCAAAGTAACCATCATAGAGGTGAGAATAAATAAATAGGTTAAAATTTTAACTAATTCCTTGATGCCTAGTGTGAATTTGTGTATCAGTTTAGAACAAATGGGAGCCCATATATTAGGGAAGTTTAAAATCTCTCACAAGCTCTTGTCAACAGGTATTCATGGAGTAACTATAAGCCAAGTTTGAAAAACAGGCAAGGAAATAGAGAAAGAAGTGCAAGAGGTGATTGATACTCACTGGAGAATAGGATCAAAGCACTGCTTCCTTGGATCCTTCTCTCATACAAAACAGAAGCTTAATTCCTGGAAGAGTAGTTGAAAGCACTTCTAGAGGAAGGAGTGAAAACCCTTCTTTCCATACCCAGATACAAGGCAATAATCCAATGTTTTAGGGGGAAGGGTAGAAGGAAAGTCATTCTGTCCTGGGAGAAAGGCAGGGAAACACCTCAAACTGAGGATATGGTACCAATACAAAATAAACATCAGCTACTCTGGGAAGATCGGGAAACTCTCTGATCCAATATCTATCACAGATAAAGACATAATAGACTACCACTGGGGAAAGGCAGGAATTCTGAAAAAGCCCCATCCTGAGGTTCAGGAACACAAGTACTACTTAATAGTTAGGTTGGACCAGGATACTAGGAATCCCTACTGAGACAACCATAAAGACAGTACCAAGTATCAAGCATACAACTTGGAGAGGATCAAAAGAATGAAGTGCCTCCCTCTATAGCATAAATATGTAGGGACTAATGAATGCTGACAGCAAAGCAAGAATAGTGAGAAAAAACTTCTGGAAGCATAAACCCACACTAAGTACAGGTAATGATAGCCAGTCAATGGAGTAATTTGAAATGTACGATGACCTGAGATTAATGACACAGCAAATCTTAAGTCCAGATTAACTGTTTCGTAAATTGTCTCAAATTCCAGCAGGAATGATCTGAGAAGAAAAGAACCGGACACATTTCTGGATGCAAATACTATTCATTTCAATATCTACTATTCTATATTTTTTATAGAATTAAAAATTATGAAAATAGAAGGAAAAGGCAGACTACCATCAAGTAATAAGGAAATCAACAGGATCACATGTATTTATACACAATAGAATTTTACTCAGCCATGAAGAAGAATGAAATCTTACCATTCACAAGTAAATGTATGGAACTGGAGAACATCATTCTGAGCAAGGTTAGCCAGGCTCAGAAGACCAAAAATCCTATGTTCTCCCTCATATGCGGACTTTAGATCTAGGACAAATGCAGCAATGTGGTTGGACTTGGGTCACACGACAAGAGGAGAGCACATGTGGGAGGTATGGGGATAGGTAAGAAACCCAAAACTTGAAAGTGTTTGATGTCCCCACTGCAGAAGAACTAATACGGAAACCTTAAAGCAACAGAGGTCAATATGAGAAGGGGATCAGGAACTAGAGAAAAGGTCAAGTAGAGATGAATCAACTTGGGATGTAACACATTTGTACATGGGAGCAATACTAGGAATCTCTCTGTATAGCTATCCTTATCTCAACTAGCAAAAATGCTTTGTCTTTCTTATCATTGCTTATGTCTTCTCTTTAACAAAATTGGAGAAAAGGGCAGAATAGGTTCTGCATGGAAGCGAGGAGGGTAAGGGGTAGAGGGAGGGGGCAGGAGGCAGAGGGGAGAAATGGCCCAAACAATGTATGCACATGTGAATAAATGAATAATAAAAAAATAGGGCCACATGGAGTTGATCCTAATAAATATTAATTAATAGTATCACCAAGAATGTGGAATAAGAATCTCCAGAAATCCTCTTCTCCACAAAGCAATAAGATCAGTGGCAAATGGAAAAATTAACATTTTAAGAACTATGAATAAGAACCAAAGGTTTTTAGCAACCTAGAAATGACTTTATAAAGGCTAAATCTTAGCAATATCAGTGATCTTTGTGAGATTTTAGTTTATCCTACTATTCTCTTCACTATTCCCCATATCCATAGTGAACTTGAATGTCTACTACACTCAAGTGGTAGAGTGCATGTCTAGCAAGCATGAGGCCCTGAGTTCAAACTCCAGTACTGCCAAACCTCCATATATATGTACATGTATATTCAAAGAACTAGATAAAACCATGTCTAAAGAAGAAAATGAAAGTATAAGAATAGAGAAATAAAGAGTTAAAAATTGCAGAACAGAATCAAATAAGAATTTTGTAGTTGAAGAGTGCAACAACTTAAATGAAAATTATACTGCAGGAGTTTGCCAGCACATACAACTGAGCTGAATAAAGGCTCAGTGGGATTATCTAGTATGAAGCACAAAAGAAAAAAATCGTGAAAAAGCCTAAGACAAATGAGCTGAACAGACAATTCTCAAAAGCAGAAGTACAAATGGCCAATAAACATATGAAGAAATGTTAAGGCACCTTAAGATTTCACCTCACTCCAGTCAGAATAGATACCATCCATAATACAAATAGCAACAAATGCTGACGAGGATGTAGGGGAAAAAAACACTTCTACACTGTTGGTAGGAACATAAATTAGTGCAACTGCTATGGAAAGCAATATGGAGGTCCCTCAAAAAACTAAATATAGAGCTACCATATGATCCAGCAATACCACTTCTGGGCATATATCTGAAAAACGTACTCCAGAATATGATAGAGCCACTTTGTACATCCATGTTAATTGCAGCACTATTTACAATAGTCAAGCTTTGGAAGCAGCCCAGGTGCCCTACAACTGAGGAGTAGATTAAGAAAATGTGATAAGTATTCACAGTGGAGTTTTATTTAGCCTTAAAGAAGAATGAAATTGTGTTATTTGTAGGTAAATGGATGGGACTGGAGAACTTCATGTTAAACGAGATAAGCCAGGCTCAAAAAGTCAAAGGTAGTATGTTTCTCCTCATATATGGAAGGTAGACTCTAAGTTAAAAGTACATATATAGATACATATACCATCATATATATATGTATATATATACACACATACATATATAGTAAGAGAGAGAATAAGATTGTATTAGTGAGCCTGTCTGGGGACTACAGGAAGCAGGAGAGGTAAAGAAAATATTAGAGAATAAAAAATATTGAAACAACCAGACTATATATGAATATAATATGATATATATGAATTTTATGAATATAATATAATGCATAATACTGTAAGTTTTTATATCTATAAATAATACTGTAAGTTATTGAATATTAGGGGAGCATGGTGATAGAGAATGTGTAAATAATGGGGGTATTATTTGATTGAATAAGATATATACAGGCCTGAAGTACCAAGGCAAAACCCCCTTGGGAATATCAATATAACACTTAAAAAAATGAAAGGCAGAAGGGAAAAACAGATCTTTTTAGGAGTGGGTCCCAGTGAGAGGTGGGTGGGCATAAAGAAAGGGGGGATGAGAATGAATATGGTGGATGTATTTTTGCATTCATATGTGAAAAGAAGAATGGAACTTGTTGAACTTGTTCTAGGAAGGGGGTAGGGAGAAGAGGGAGAATGATGGAGGGGGTAAATCTAACTAAGATATATTGTAAGGACATATGTAAATATCACAATGTATTTCCCTATGCAACTATTATATGCTAATAAAAATAATTTAAAAAATAAAATTACTGAAATGTAGGGCTTTAACTATTGTTTTCAAATACATCATACTTTACAATAGGAAATAAAGAATTTATCTTGGGAAATATGCTTAAGGAAAAAATAAAAGCCTGAGAGATCTATGGGACACTGTCATGCATACAAAACTCTGCATAATGGAAGTTCCAGGAAAAGAGATTAGAAAAAAGAAGAAACAATACTTTAAGAAATAATGATTGGAAATTACTCATCTTTAATGAAGACCATAAATCTGAATATCCAAGAAGGTACACAAACCTCAGGTAGGATAAACTAAAATAGATCCACACAGAGACACATTATAATCAAGCTGTCAAACATCAAAGACAAAGAGAGCATCTAGAAGACAGTAAGAAAGTAGCAGTTTGCAATGTGTAAAGAATACTCAATAAGAATAACAGCTAATTTTGCATGACAAAGTACAGATACTAAAAAGTATTGAGATGACCTATTTTTCTTTGAAAAAAAGCTGTAAATTAATAAAACTATACTTCAAGAATGAACATTAAGACATTATCAGATAAGAGTTGAAAGATAAGGAGTGGAAAAAGATACATGATGCAAACTACAATTGAAATGGTATTAGTATGGTTATACTAATGTCAAAGGAAAAAGAATTTAAGGCAAAACCATTGTTACCGGATGGGAAAAAGACATTTTATATTCATACAAATGTCAATGCATCAAGATTACATAATAATTATAAACATAAATTCAGCTAACTAAAAAAGTCCCAAAATATATGAAGGAAAAATTGACAGAATTGGAAGGAGAAATAGACAATGCAACAATAATAGTTGGAGATATCTACTTACTTTCGTTAGTGAGTAGAAAACTGACCAGAAGATTTACAAAAAAGCAGAAGATGTCAATAACAGCAGAAACTAGCTAGACATTACAAACTACTACTCCAAACAATACAACCTAAATTTTTCTTTACTGTACCTAAAACATTAAGTGTACTTTAAGTATATATAAAATAAGATAGATTGTGTGTTTCCATGAATTTGTCTATTTATCTAGGTTATGTAATTTAATCCTGGTGATATTTACAGCAGGAATACAAGCTTGGTTCAACATTCAAAAAAAAAATTGCTATACTAATGGAATAAAGGTCAAACCATGTGATCTTAAAAGATGCAGCAATGATTTTTGGAAAAAATTTTTGGAAAAAACCCAACAGTCTTTCAGGATGAAAAAAAAAAACTCTGAACAAACTGTAAATATAAGGACAAGTTCTTAATGTGATAAAGAATCTATATGAAATACCCACAACTAACATACTTCATATTGAAATACTAAAAGCTTTCCTTTAAAGATCAAGTAAAAGACAAGGATATCTAATTTTTACCATTTTTATTTAGTGTTGTTATGGAACATCTAGCCTGAGCAATCCGGCAAGAAAAATAACTAAAAGACACCCAAACTGGAAAGTAAGAAATAACATGATCTCTACTTGCAGATGAAATGATGTCGTGCATAGACCTTTCAGAAAATCGAAAGAATTACTAGCAATAATTAAAAGTTCAGCAAGTATGCAGTGAAAAGATCAATGCACAAGCAAATTGTATCTTTGTATAATAGCAGTTAACAACTTAAACATGAAATTAAGAAAATATTCCTACTGACAATAGCATCAAAAAGAATAAACTATGTAACACAGAAGAAATTAATGATTTCTACATGGAAAACTACAATTCACTATTGAAAGAAATAAAAGAATACCTAACTAAATGGAAAAACATCCCATTTTCATGGAGCAGATGAGTTAATACTGTTAAGAGTACAATATGACCCCCAAATGATCTACAGATTCTGGTGGGCTTCCTTTCTAAAATTTGACAAGTTGATTCTAAAATTCATGTGCAAATTCAAGAAATGTGAATAGCCAAAACAAACTCAAAACAGGCTAACTTGAGAGGGCTCACTCTTCATTCTTTCTTTTTTTAAAGCATATTATAATTACACAGAGGGCTACATTGTGAGATTTACAAAAGGGTTTACAAAATATCTTAGATTCACCCCTCCATCTTTCTCCTTTAGCCTTCTCAACTCACTTAACATTTTCAACAGGTTTCATTGTTCTAGTTTCATACATGACAACAGCATACTTCCACCATATTCGTCCTCCTTCATCCTTTGCTTAGGCCCTCCCCACTCCCACTGGCACTCACCCACAGACAGGACCTGTTTTATCTTCCTGCTTTTCATTTTTCAAAAAAATTTTTTGATAGTTTATGGTGGTTATGATATTTTCATATATAAATGTATTATGCATTGGTTTATCCCCCCCCCCATTCTCCCTCTTTCCTCATTGGCCTTCTTATGGTGACTTCAACTTTCAATGTTTCTTATTCATACTTGTATAGAAGGTACATCAACTATATTTACCCTCTTTACTTTCTTCATTTACTCTCCCCCTTCCAGTATGATCTGTTTTATATTCCTGTTGCTCATTGTTTAGGTGTCTGTTCATTATTCAATGGGAAATTTGCCTTGATATTTTACCTGTAAACATATTGTGCTTAAGTCCGTCTAACTTCCCTCCACTACTGCTTCTCACCCTTTTCCCTCTATCCTGTGTTGTTCAATAATTTTCAGTGTGTTTTGTTGTGTCTTGTTCCTACACAGATGTGATGTATTTCATTGTTATTCAGTCTCAATAATTTTTTCCATCTTTTCCTCTTCCCTTAGTCTCCTCTAACAGTCCCACTTTTGGGAACATGTTCTGCATATATTGCATTTGTGTTGGTTTTATCTTTAACAAATGAGACAGAACATGGACCTTTGTCATTCTGACTCTGCCTAACTTTACATAAGATGATGCTTACATGTTCCATCCATTTACCTGCAAATGACAAAATTTCATTCTTCTTTATTGTTGAATAAAATTACATTGTATATAAATACTACATTTTAAAAAATCCATTAATCAATTGTAGAGCATCTTGGCTGTTTCCATAGCTTGGCTGTTGTGAATAATGCTGCAAAAACCATGGGTATGCAAGTGTCTTTATTGTAACCTGACTTACATTCCTTTGGGTATATCCCTAGGAGTGGTATTGCTGGGTCATATGGCAGGTTTATTTTTAGTTTTTTGAGGTGCCTCCATACTGTTTTCATAGTGGTTGTACTACTTTACATTCCACCATCAGTGTATGTGAGGGTTCCTTTTTCCCTGAATCCTTGCCAACATTTGCTGTTGTTTGTGTTCTTATGATAAGCCATTTTAATATGAGTGAGGTGGAATCTTAAAGTGGTTTTGATTTGCATTTCCTTTATGGCCAGGGATGGTGAGCATTTCTTCATGCAGTTTTGGCCATTTGTACTACTTCCTTTGGAAAAGTTCTATTCTGATTATTTGCCCATTCCTTCAATGGATTATTGACTCTTTGGGACATTCGTTTCTTTGTTGTTGTTGTTTGTTTGTTTTTGTTTTTTGTGCTTTTTTTCTTTTATTCATTTATTCACATGTGCATACATTGTTTGGGTCATTTCTCCCCCCTGCTCCCCTTCCCCAGCCTGTCCCCTCTCCCCACCTCAGTTCCAGGCAAGTCCTGTTCTGCCCTTATCACTAATTTTATTGAAGAAAAGACACAAGCATAATAAGGAAGACAAAGCATTTTTGCTAGTTGAGTTAAGGATAGCTATACAGAGAGATTCCTAACAATGTTTTTGTGTACCCATGTGTTACGATCTATGTTGATTCAACTCTAACTGATCTTTACACTGGTTTCTGATCCCCTTCTCATGTTAACCTCTGTCACTTTAAGGTTTCTGCATTAGCTCCTCTGGAGTGGGGACATCAAATGCTTTCATGTTTTGGGTAATCTACCTATTCCTCTATCTCCCATATGTGCTCTCCCCTTGTCATGTGATCCAGGTCCAACCACATTGCTTTATTTGCCCTTGATCTAAAGTCCCCATATGAGGGAGAACATACAATTTTTGGTCTTCTAAGCCTGGCTAACCTCGCTCAGAATGATGTTCTCCAGTTCCATCCATTTACTTGCATATGATAAGATTTCATTCTTCTTCATGGCTGAGGAAAATTCCATTGTGTACAAGTATCACATTTTCTTGATCCATTCATCAATAGTGGGGCATCTCGTTTGTTTCCATAACTTGGCTATTGTGAATAGTGCTGCAGTAAACATGGGTGTGCAGGTGCCTCTGGAGTAACCTATGTTGAATTCCTTTGGGTATATCCCCAGGAGTGGATTACTGGATCACATTGCAGATCTATGTTTAGATTTTTAAGAAGTCTCCAAATTTTATCTCAGAGTGGTTGCACCAGCTTGCATTCCCACCAGCAGTGGACTAGGGTTCCTTTTTCCCCACATCCTCACCAACACATTTGTTGGTGGTGTTTTTGATGATGTCTATTCTAACAGGGGTGAGGTGGAATCTTAGTGTGGTTTTGATTTGCATTTCCTTTATGGCTAGAGATGGTGAGCATTTTTTCATGTGTTTTTTGGCCATTTGAATTTCTTCTTTTGAGAAAGTTCTGCTTAGTTCAGTTGCCCATTTCTTAATTGCTTCATTGATTTGAGGAGAGTTTAGTTTCTCAAGTTCCCTGTATATTCTGGTTATCAGTCCCTTGTCTGATGTATAGCTGGCAAATATTTTCTCCCACACTGTGGGTGGGCTCTTCAGTTTACAGATCATTTCTTTTGTTGTGCAGAAGCTTTTTAATTTTATGAAGTCCCATTTATTCATCCTTTCTCTTAGTTGCTAGGCTGCTGGGGTTCTATTGAGGAAGTCTTTGCCTATACCTATTAGTTCCAGAATGTTTCCTGCTCCTTCCTATAGTAACTTCAGAGTTTCAGGTCTGATATTTAAGTCCTTGATCCATTTTGAGTTGATACTAGTACAGGGTGATAGACATGGATTTAGTTTTAGTTTCTTGCAGATGGGTAACCACTTTTCCCAGCAACATTTGTTGAAGAGGCTGTCTTTTCTCCATAGTATATTTTTGGCACCTTTGTCAAAAATGAGGTGGGTATAGTTGTGTGGATTCATATCCTGGTCCCCTATTCTGTTCCACTGGTCTTTATGTCTGTTTTTGTGCCAGTACCATGCTGTTTTTATTGCTATTGCTTTGTAATATAGTTTGAAGTCAGGTATTGTGATATCTCCAGCATTGCTCTTTTTGCTCAGTATTGCCTTGGTTATTCGCAGTCTCTTGTGTTTCTAAATGAACTTTAAGGTAGATTTTTCAATCTCTGTGATGAAAGTCTTTGGGATTTTGATGGGAATTGCATTCAACATGTAGATTGCTTTTGATATTATAGCCATTTTTACTATGTTGATGCTACCAATCCATGAGCACGGGAGATCTTTCTATCTTCTGTAGTATTCCTCGATCTCTTTCTTCAGGAGTTTGTAATTTTCCTTGTAGAGTGCATTCACATCCTTTGTTAAATTTACTCCTAGGTATTTGATTTTTTTTGAGGTTATTGTGAATGGAATTGTTTCTGTATATTCCTCCTCAGTTTGTTTGTTGTTGGTGTTTAGAAAAGCTAATGATTTTTGTAAGTCGATTTTGTATCCTGCTACCTTACTGTAGCTGTTTATGTTGTCTAAGAGTTTTTGGGTAGAATTTTTTGGGTCTTTAAGGTATAGGATCATATCGTCTGCAAATAAGGATATTTTGACAGTTTCTTTACCTATTTGTATTCCTTTTATTTCTTCTTTTTGCCTAATTGCTCTGTACTTCTTCCTTTGAAAAACTTCTGTTCTGTTTATTTGCCCATTTCTTCAATGAATTATTGGTTCTTTTGGACATTCTTTTTTTTTTGATTGTTTGTTTTTGTTTCTTGTGGTTTTGTTTATTTTTACATTACTGGGGATTGAACACAGGGCCTCTCATACTTGCTAGTCTGGCACTTTACCACTTGAGTCACTCTGCCAGAGGGATTTTAGTTTTTTGAGCTTTGTGTACAGACTTTTATTAATCCCTTCCCAGATGTATAGGTGGCAAAGATTTTCTCCCGTTTTGTGGGGTGCCTCTTCAATCCGAAGACCATTTCTTTTGTTGTGCAGAAGATTTTTAATTTCACGCAGTCCCATTTTTCAATCCTTTCTCTTAGTTGTTGAGCCATTTTAGTTCTATTTAAGAAGTCATTGCCTATGCCTATTGATTCCAGTGTATTCCCTTCTCTTTCCTGTACTAGCTTCAAATTTTCAGGTCTTATATTAAGGTCTTTAATCTACTTTGAGTTGATACTTGAACAGGGTGAAAGACATGGCTCTAGTTTCAGTTTTCTTATGCAGGTATCCAGTTTTCCAGTTATCCTGAGGCAATCTTTTCTCTATCTTGTTTTTGGTGCCTTTGTCAAAAATCAGGTCTCGTAGAATTCAGCACTGAATCCATTAGGGCCTGGGTTTTTGGTTTTTTTTTTTTTTAGAAGACTATTGCTGATTCAATTTCATTGCTTCACATAGATCTGTTTAGGTGATCAATATCCTCATGGTTCAATTTTGGATGGTTATATGTGCCTAGAAATTTGTCTATTTTGTCTACATTTTCCAATGTATTTGAATATGGGTTTTCAAAGTCACCCTTAATGATTCCCTGGATTTAGTGGTGTTTGTTGTGATCTCCCCTTTTTCATTTCTAATTTTATTAATTTGGGTCTTTTCCCTCCTCATTTTAGTCAGATTTGCCATGGTTTTGTCAGTCTTATTTATCTTTTCAAAGAACCAGCTTTTTGTTTTGTTGATTCTTTGTATGGTTTTTTTATCTCTATTTTGTTGATTTGGCCCTTTCATTGTTCTTTATTCTATTTTTTGTGTTGCAATCTTAGATTTCCGTGTTTTTCAGGGCTTCTATCACTCCCTTTCTGAGTCCTAGTATTATTAACCACAAAATACAAGCTAGTTTTTATGTTATGGTACTTTGTGGAGAAGGAGGTAAGCACTGGACACTTGCCAGTCTCTCAAGAAGTCTGGTCAGCATATTTTTGAGAATAGTGTCAAGGTGATAAAACTGGGAAAATATATTCTTTACTAGAAATGGTGCTGGAGGGCTGGGGGCATGGCTCAAGTGGTAGAGATCTTGTCTAGTATGTGCAATACTCCAAGTACAATTCCCAGTACTGCTAATAAACAGAAATGCAGCAGGAATAAGTAGATTTACATGCAAAACAATGAATTTTTACCACTTACTTATTCATTATACAAAATTAACTTGTAGTGGATCATAGACCAAAATGCAAAACTAAAGCAATAAAAATCTTAGAAGACATAAGAATAAATCTTTATTGCATTGTATTCAGTAATAGTTTTTAAAATAAAACACTAATTTCTTGAGTAACAGAAGGAAATAGATAAATAGGATTTTATAACAATTAAAAACCTTCTTTTGTTTTGAAGGATGCTATCAATAAAATAGCAAGACAACTCAAAGTATTGGAGAACATATTTGGAAATCATACTTGATAAGGAATTATTATCTAGGGTGTATAAGAATTCTTCTAATTCAACAATAAAAAGACAAATAGTCTAATTAAAACTAGCAAAATATTTTAATAGCTATTTCTTTAAAGATTAAACATAAATGCCCAAAATCATTTAAAAAGATGCAAAACACATAAATAAATAAATAAATAAATAAATAAATAAATAAATAAATAATATACAACAGCAAGTGTTAGGGAGAATACAGACATTAAAACCCTCATACATTACTGTTAGAAAATGTAAAATAATGCAGCTACTTTGAATGACCACTTGGCAGTTCTTCAAAAAGTTAAACACAGGTGACTTAGTGATTATACTTGTAAGTATATACCTAATGAATTCAACATATAAATCTATCTGAATCTTGTACACACATATTTATGCCAACATTTTCATGATAACATTGTAAACAATTCAAATGGCAATGAAGTGAAGAACTGACAAATAAAATGTGTTATATGCATAATTAGAATATTATTCAGCCATAAAATGAAATAGTAATATATCCTACAGTTAATTTATACTAACTGAAAGATGCTGAGCACAAAAAAGTAACATAATGAATTATTTTATTTATAAGAAAAGTCCAGAGTAGCTTAATTCATAGACAAAAGCATATTAAACATTGTCAGGGACTGAAGATGAAGACACCATTAAATGATTGAATTTCTTTGGGATATGATGAAAATATTCTGGAATTAGGGATAGTTGTTCTACAACTTTGAGTATATACTATACTTTTTGCATATACTTCTCTGCACATCTTAAAGGAATGAATTTTATAAAATGTTAATTACATTTGAATTTAAAAAATTTTGAGAAAAAGATGAATATATATTAAGGAATCTAGTGGAAAAGGTAGACAACATGTATTAACAAGTGGTGAATTTAGTAGAGGGGGGAAATTATAAAAAATTTAACTGAAATGTTAAAAAGAGAAGCAAAATCCTATGACACGAGAGATTCATTACTTCACTAGGCTTACTACCAACTTGGACACAGTTGGATAAAGAATGAGTAAACTTGAAGGAAGTCAATGTAAAATATATAAAAGGAAATAGGAGGATAATTTTTACTTCTTCACTAGAGTAGATTAATTTTATTTATTTATGTTGGAAATCTCAAGGTCTCCACAAAAACATTATTATAACCAATAAACAAATATAGCAAATTTGTAGGATACAAAATCAACACACAAAAATCAGTTGTATATCTGCACAATGACATTGAATAATCCCAAAATACATTTAAGAAAAAAATCACATTTACAATAAGATAAAAAATAGAATAATTAGGAATGAACATAACCAAGGGTGTATGATATTTGTATGCTAAAAACTATAAAATTTTGATGAATAAATAAAAGAAGCATAGAAAATTGGAAAGACACACCATGTTCATGGAATTAATATTGTTAAAATGACTATAGTGTTCAAGGTGATCTACAGATAAATTATTATATACATTTAAATTTCAATAACATTCTTATAGAAATAAAAAAGTCCTAAAATTCATATGGAACCAAAAAGACCCAGAATAGCTAAAGTTATGTTGATAAAGAAGAATGAAGCTGGAAGAATCACATTTCCTGATTTCAAAATATATTAAAGCTGTAGTAATTTTAAAAATTATGAGCTAGGTAAGGTAGTGTACATCTGTAATTCCAGGTAGTCAGGAGGCTGAGGCAGAAAAATTGCAACTTTGAGGCTAGCCTGGGCAGCTTAGGGAGATGCTGCCTCAAAATAAAATTGCAAAAAAAGGTTGGGGGTAAAACTTAGCAATAGAATGGTTGCTTAACATGTGTGAGGCCTTGCATTTGATTGCTGTTACCACAAAAACAAACAAACAAAACCCCCCAAAGTATGTTCTTGACCTAAAGACATATGTATAGATTAATGTAACAGCACTTCTAAATGAACCCATGTTTGAATAAAACCCATGAAGTGGAGAAAAGAAAGTTTGTTCAATAAATGGTGTTGGTAAAGCAGATATCCACATGCAAAAAAGAAAGAAAAAGGAGGGAGAGAGAGAGAGAGAGAGAGAGAGAGAGAGAGAGAGAGAGAGAGAGAGAGAAATAATAAAATCAAAATAGATGAAAGATTAAACATAAACCTGAAGCTATAAGACTTCTAGAAAAAAACAATGCCCTTCATATTGGTTTTGCCAATAATTTCATGAATATGATATAAAATACACATAGAACAAAGGGAAAAACATACACAAGGGACTACAATTACAAAGCTTTCCCACAGAAATAGAAACAACCAGCAGATGGAAAAGGGCAACTTATGAAATTGGATAAAAATATTTTCAAACCTTACATCTGCCACAGAGTTAATTCAAAAAACATACAAGGACAACTCAATATCCCCCTACATGCACACACATAAGTAGATTAAAAAATGAGGAAACAGTTCAATCCCCAGCACCACAAAGAAATGAGGATTTAAAAAAATATAAGGTTATATTACAAGTCAACACACACACACTAGATTAAAAATGAGGAACTAGCTCATCCCCAGCACCACAAAAATAGAGAAACAATTTGAACAGATGTTTCTCCAAAGATGGTATGGAAATGGTTAGTAGATATAAGATGCTTAACATTATTATCAGGGAAATGTAAATCAAAGTCAAAATGAGATATCACTTCACATGTTAGTTTAGCTATTGTAAAAAAAAGTAAGTGTTAAAGAGGTTGCAGAGAAATTTGAACCCTTGTACATTGATGGGGGGAATGTAAATTAGTATAGCCACCATGGAAAACAGGATGGAAATTGCTCAAATGATTGAAATTCAAAATACCATTGAATTACCAATCCCACTTATGGTTATTTATCCAAAAGAATTTCAATTAGGATCTCAAAGATATATTTGTATTCCTGTTTTCATTGATGCATTATTAACAATAGCTAAGATACAAAAAGAAGTCAAATATCCAACAACAAGTGAATGGGTAAGGAAAATGTAGTCTGTACATACTATGAAGCATTATTCAGTCTTGAAAGTGAAGGCCATGTGAAATGTTGTCATGTGAAACAACAGAGATGAACCTGGATGACATTACGATTAGTAAAATAAGCCAGTTACAGAAGAAAAATGCTCCATTTATGTGAGGCATCTATAATAGTCAAACTTTTTTTTTTCATTTTTCTTTTATTATTCATATGTGCATACAAGGCTTGGTTCATTTCTCCCCCCTGCCCCCACCCCCTCCCTTACCACCCACTCCACCCCCTCCCGCTCCCCCCCTCAATACCCAGCAGAAACTATTTTGCCCTTATCTCTAATTTTGTTGTAGAAAGAGTATAAGCAATAATAGGAAGGAACAAGGGGTTTTGCTGGTTGAGATAAGGATAGCTATATAGGGCATTGACTCACATTGATTTCCTGTGCGTGGGTGTTACCTTCTAGGTTAATTCTTTTTGATCTAACCTTTTCTCTAGTTCCTGGTCCCCTTTTCCTATTGGCCTCAGTTGCTTTAAGGTATCTGCTTTAGTTTCTCTGCATTAAGGGCAACAAATGCTAGCTAGTTTTTTAGGTGTCTTACCTATCCTCACCCCTCCCTTGTGTGCTCTCGCTTTTATCATGTGCTCATAGTCCAATCCCATTGTTGTGTTTGCCCTTGATCTAATGTCCACATATGAGGGAGAACATACGATTTTTGGTCTTTTGGGCCAGGCTAACCTCACTCAGAATGATGTTCTCCAATTCCATCCATTTACCAGCGAATGATAACATTTTGTTCTTCTTCATGGCTGCATAAAATTCCATTGTGTATAGATAGCACATTTTCTTAATCCATTCGTCAGTGCTGGGGCATCTTGGCTGTTTCCATAACTTGGCTATTGTGAATAGTGCCGCAATAAACATGGATGTGCAGGTGCCTCTGGAGTAACAGTCTTTTGGGTATATCCCCAAGAGTGGTATTGCTGCATCAAATGGTAGATCGATGTCCAGCTTTTTAAGTAGCTTCCAAATTTTTTTCCAGAGTGGTTGTACTAGTCTACATTCCCACCAACAGTGTAAGAGGGTTCCTTTTTCCCTGCATCCTCGCCAACACCTGTTGTTGGTGGTGTTGATGATGATGGCTATTCTAACAGGGGTGAGGTGGAATCTTAGTGTGGTTTTAATTTGCATTTCCTTTATTGCTAGAGATGGTGAGCATTTTTTCATGTGTTTTCTGGCCATTTGAATTTCTTCTTTTGAGAAAGTTCTGTTTAGTTCACATGCCCATTTCTTTATTGGTTCATTAGTTTTGGGAGAATTTAGTTTTTTAAGTTCCCTGTATATTCTGGTTATCAGTCCTTTGTCTGATGTACAGTTGGCAAATATTTTCTCCCACTGTGTGGATGTTCTCTTCAGTTTAGATACCATTTCTTTTGATGAACAGAAGCTTTTTAGTTTTATGAGGTCCCATTTATCTATGCTATCTCTTAGTTGCTGTGCTGCTGGGGTTTCATTGAGAAAGTTCTTACCTATAACTACTAACTCCAGGGTATTTCCTACTCTTTCTTGTATCAACTTAAGAGTTTGGGGTCTGATATTAAGATCCTTGATCCATTTTGAGTTAATCTTGGTATAGGGTGATATACATGGATCTAGTTTCAGTTTTTTGCAGACTGCTAACCAGTTTTCCCAGCAGTTTTTGTTGAAGAGGCTGCTATTTCTCCATCATATATTTTTAGCTCCTTTGTCAAAGATAAATTGCTCATAGTTGTGTGGCTTCATATCTGGATCCTCTATTCTGTTCCACTGGTCTTCATGTCTGTTTTTGTGCCAGTACCATGCTGTTTTTATTGTTATTGCTTTGTAATATAGTTTGAAGTCAGGTATTGTGATACCTCCTGCATTGTTCTTTTGACTGAGTATTGCCTTGGCTATTCGTGGCCTCTTGTGTTTCCATATAAATTTCACAGTAGATTTTTCAATCTCTTTAATGAATGTCATTGGAATTTTGATGGGAATTGCATTAAACATGTAGATTACTTTGGGGAGTATCGACATTTTTACTATGTTGATTCTACCAATCCATGAGCATGGGAGATCTCTCCACTTTCTATAGTCTTCCTCAATCTCCTTCTTCAGAAGTGTATAGTTTTCCTTGTAGAGGTCTTTCACATCTTTTGTTAGGTTTACACCTAGGTATTTGATTTTGTTTGAGGCTATTGTAAATGGAATTGTTTTCATACATTCTTTTTCCGTTTGCTCATTGTTAGTGTATAGAAATGCTAATGATTTTTCTATGTTGATTTTATATCTGCTACCTTGCTATAGCTATTGATGATGTCTAGAAGCTTCTGAGTAGAGTTTTTTGGGTCTTTAAGGTATAGGATCATGTCATCTGCAAATAGGGATATTTTGACAGTTTCTTTACCTATTTGTATTCCATTTATTCTTTCTTCTTGCCTAATTGCTCTGGCTAGGAATTCCAGTACTATGTTGAATAGGAGTGGAGATAGTGGGCATCCTTGTCTGGTTCCTGATTTTAGAGGGAATGGTTCATCAGAGACTACTTTGAGAACCTATATTCAAATAAATTTGAAAATCTAAAAGAAATGGACAGATTTCTAGATACATATGATCATCCAAAACTGAACCAAGAGGAAATTAATCACCTGAATATACCTATAACACAAAATGAAATTGAAGCAACAATCAAGAGTCTCCCCAAAAAGAAAAGTCCAGGACCTGATGGATTCTCTGCTGAATTCTAGAAGACCTTTAAAGAAGAACTGATACCAACCCTCCTTAAACTCTTCCATGAAATAGAAAGGGAAGGAAAACTGCCAAACACATTTTATGAAGCCAGTATTACACTTATCCCAAAACCAGGCAAAGACATCTCCAAAAAGGAGAACTATAGGCCAATCTCCTTAATGAACATCGATGCAAAAATCCTCAACAAAATAATGGCAAATCGAATTCAGCAACACATCAAAAAGATTATTCACCACGACCAGGTAGGCTTCATCCCAGGGATGCAGGAGTGGTTCAACATACGAAAATCAATAAACATAATAAACCACATTAACAGAAGCAAAGACAAAAACCACTTGATCATCTCAATAGATGCAGAAAAAGCCTTTGATAAGATCCAACATCATTTCATGATAAAAGCTCTAAGAAAACTAGGAATAGAAGGAAAGTTCCTCAACATTATAAAAGCTATATATGACAAACCTACAGCCAGCATTAGAGTTAACAGAGAAAAATTAAAACGATTCCCTATAATAGTCAAACTTGTAGAAGCAGAGAATACAATAGTGATTTCCAGGAGTTGGGGAACAGGGGAAATAAGGAGCTGTTGATCAATGGCCACAAAATCTTTAGTTACACTAGATGAATAAATTCTAGACATCTGCTATAAATGTCGTGACTGTATTTAATAATGTAGCATTGTGTACTTTAAAATTTGTTAAGAGAGTTGATATGTTAAGTGTTGTTATTGAAAACAAAATAAAACAAGTCAAAGCAAATAACAAAGAAACACATGGTGTTTATTACTTTGATTGTGGACAGTGTATGAAAATATGTCCAAACTGATCAAATTGTATATATTAAATATGTGCAGTTCTTTGTATATAAATTATATCTTAATAAAGTTGTTAAAATAAAATGAGATGTAAAGAAAAAAGAAATTCACATAATATTTAAAACTTTCCTCCTCTTTAGAAGTCTGGATAATTTTATTTAATCATTATGACCACCCAGTATGTTAGGTGTTATTTACTACGTTTTATTGAAGAGAAATACCAGATTTAGAGAGATTATGTGCCTATACAAAAAAGTTACACAGCTAAAAATTGGTAGACAGAGTCAAGAATCAAGATAAATGCCAAATCCTAAGTTTTTGATGATAATAACATATTACTTTTTGGCTTTTATCCATGTACAACCATTGGATAGAAGATAGTTACTTTCTGCTGAAATGTGATGTCCACTTCCACTCTTTACTCCTTACTCTCTAAAACATAAGTTCTATGAGGCAGGTTTCTTTTCTGTTTTCTTTACTACTGAATCATCAGCACCTAGAATAGGCATAAAAGATACTAAATAAATATTTATTACTGAAATGGATGGTGATTCTATTTTAGGGTTTATATAATTTCAATCATAATTAAACAATATAGCTAACCAGCAAGCTTATAATTATAACTGATAGTAATTGTGACTCAGCAACTGGATGCTACGCAAATTGCCTTTTCTCTTTTTTTAACTTAGATTTCCAGGAATGACTGACCTTGATAAGTGACTTTTCCACTATAGATAAAGTTCACACAGGTAGGAGTCTTGATATATTTACTATTTTGGCTCATTTAATGAGGTTTCTGAACCTACTGGATGACAATGCTATTCTTATTTGGGGTAGGGGCAGCCTAAGAAACTATGGAAAGGTTGGGATGAGTTTATGCTTTGGCTTTTAAAGTTGGAATTTAGAAGGTACTTTCCCATTGAAACAGAGTTGCATATTACTTGGTTTAATTAAAAATTAATAAAACATATCTTTACTAGCCATACATTCTATTTCAGATAATGTATTCAGCTCTGAGAATGAATGAGCAAGAAAATCCTTTCTTTCAAGTTCACAGCTTCATGGGAGAAACAAAAAAAGTGAGAGATTCCATTTTCTATAGTACATTGAAGAGTGATCAAGAGAGTCAAGAAAGATTTCTAGAGCAGGCAACATTAAAGCTAAATCTGGAAGATGAGTAGGTATTTGTCAGGCAAATATGTAGAAAGGGACATTACAAAACAAAGGTGTCAGCATATACAAGGCATAAATATATGAAATGTATGTATGGAACAACATAATGTATTTGGAAAACCAAAGAAACATAAAGCTGTGGAGGTGGACAGGAGCCAGCTCATGAAAAGCCTGGCATGCTATTTTAAGAAGAAACTCAATACTTTTATTGATAGGGAGTCATTGAATGTACATAAACAGGGGTGTTGCCTAGTGTATCATGCTGGCAGCAGGATTAAATGCTGAGGACCCGAACTAGATGAAAAGAGAAGGTAGAGATAACATATGTTACAAAGATTGATTCTGCAGGATTTTGAGATGACTTCTTAGGAAAATTATGGGAGAGAGAGAGAGAGAGATCTAAGTTGTAATCCATTGCACTGAGAAATATAGGAGTACTCCAACGGTGTGGTGGGGAAGGAGTTGGAATGGAAAGACTTCAATTTTGGACTTTTTAAGGTTGAATTGCCTGTAGGACATCCAGGTGGAGAGCCCGATTAAGCAGATAGAATTTCACTGATTTTTAAATGTACAGCATTTCTTTTGCTGTATCCCAAAAGGTTCTGGTAAGTTCTGTTTTCATTCTCATTTGTTTCTAGGAATTTTAAAAATTACTCCTGTATTTCTTCAGTGATCCACTGCTTGTCCAAAAATTAGTTGTTCAGTTTCCGTGTGTTAGAGTATTTTTGGTGGTTTCTTTTGTTATTGATTTCTAGTTTTATACTATCATGGGCTGATAAAATACAGGATCTTTATAATCTAATGGTGCATCTCAAACCCTTAGAAAAAACAAGAACAAGCCAACCTAAAAGCAGTAGATGGAAAGAAATAATAAAGATCAGGGAAGAAATTAATGAAATGGAGACTAAAAGGACAATACAAGGAATTAATGAAAAAAGCTGATTCTCTGAAAAGATCAATAGGATTGACAAACATTTAGTCTAACTAACCAAAAGAGAAGGAAAGGACTCAAATTAACAGAATGAGACACTAGAAAAAGGACATCATAACAAACACCAAAAGTATTGAGATTACTAAGGAATACTTTAGAAATCTATCTTCTATTAGACTGGAAAATCTAGAAGAAATGGATAAATTTCTAGATGCATATATCCTACCAAAATTGAGCCAATATGATGTAAGCTACCCAAACATAACTATAATAAGTAATGAAATTGAAGCAGTAATAAAGAGTTTCCCAAAAAAGAAAAGCCCAGGACCAAATTGATACATTGCTGAATTCTACCAGGTTTTTTATTGTGCTGGGTGGGGTACATTGTGAGCATTTAAAAAGTTCTTACAATATATCAAATATATCATGAATTCACCATATCCACTATTTTCATTTATCCCCCTCTCCCTCAATTCCTGGAATAGTTTCAACAGGTATCATTTTTCCATTTACATCTATGTGTACACAGTATTGCACCATCCCATGCCCTTTCCCCCCCTCCTCCACCCTCCCACTGGTAACAGCTCCCACCCCCCCACCAGGCAGGACCTGTTCTATTCTCCTATTCTCAGATTTTGTAAAAGAAAAAAATGACATTATTGTTTGTTTAAGCTAACTACACAAGAAATTTCCATGTGACATTTCCATGTATATACATATTATATAAAAGCCTTGGAGAAACTTGAAATAGAAGAAACATACTTCAATATAGTAAAGGCTATAAATGATAAAGCTACCACCTACATTGTCCTAAATAAGGAAAAACTGAAACCATTTCTCTTAAAGTCAGGAATGAGACAAGGGAGTCCACTTTCTCCTCACATATTCCATATTGTTGTAGAATTTGTAAGCAGAGCAATAAAGCAAGAGAAAGAGAGAAAAAAGGATACAAATAAGAAAGGAAGAAGTCAAATTATCACCATTTAAGGGACCCAAAAGACTCCATCAAAAAACTGTTATACTGATAAACACATTTGGCAAAGTAGCAAGATATAAAACCAATATTTAAAAATCAGTAGCTTTTCTATATATCAATAATGAAGAGACTGAGAAAGAAATCACAAAATCTATCCTACTTACAGTAGCTTAAAAAATCAAGTACCTAGGAATAAACCTAACTAAGGAGGTGAAAGACCTCTATAATGAAAACTATAAAACATTGAAGAAAGAAGTTGAAGACATCACAAGATGGAAAGACCTCCCATGTTCATGGACTGGAGGAACTGATATTATGAAAATGTCTATACTATCAAAACCAATCTACAGATTCTTTGCAGTCCCCATCAAAATGTCAATGTCATTCTTCACAGAAATAAAAAACAACCTTAAAATTCATTTGGAAGCACAAAAGATCTCAAATAGCCAAAGCAATTCTGAGCAAAAAGAGCAATGCTAAAGTTATCACAATATTTAATTTTAAATTATATTACAAAGCAATGGTAGCAAAAATGGCATGGTAGTAGTGCAAAAACAGACATATAGATCAATGGAATAGAAGACTCAGAAATAAGCCTGCACAGCTACAGCTATATGATTTTTGAGAAAGGCACAAACACCTGTGCTGGAGAAAAGGTAGTTTCTTCAGAAAATTGAGTTGGGAAAACTGGATATCCACATGAATAAGACTGAAATCAGACCCCTGTTTCTTATCCTGTGCCAAAATCAATTCCAAATGATTCCAGGCTCTAAGACCAGGACCTTGAAAGTGCTAGAGGAAAACATAGGAAAGAACCTTACAATAGGCAGAAGTAGAAGTAATGCTTTTCAGAATAGAACCCCATGGACCAAAAAATAAGAATAATTGAAAATGGGATTGTATCAAATTAAAAAGCTACTGCATAGCAAAAGAAACAATTTTCAGAATCAAAAAAAACCTTTCAGGATGGGAGAAAAATCTCTGCCAGTTATTCATCCAACAAAGGATTATTATCTAGAATATATAGAGCTCAAAAAATTAAACACCAGAAAATAAATAATCTGATTAATAAATGAGCAAATAAACTGAACAGTTTAAAAAAGAACTACAAGTGGCTAAAAATATATGAAGGAATGTTCAACATTCTTAGCTATAAAGGAAATGCAAATGAAAACATCTCACTCCAGAGTGGCAATCATTGAAAAAACCAACAACATGCTGGCTAGGATGCAGGGGAAAAGGAATCCTTATATACTGCTTGTGGGAATGTAAATTAGTGCAGCTACTATGGAAATCAGTATGGAGGTTTCTCAAAAAACTAAAAGTAGAAATAGCATATGATCCTGCTATACTACTTCTTGGCATATATCCAAGGAATTTAAATCAACATATGGTCCAGATATCTGAACTCCCATGTTTAAATCAGCACTAATCACAATAATCAAATATGAAATCAGCCTAGGTGCCCATCAGCAAATGAATGTATAAAGAAATGTATATACAGCAGAGATCCAAGATGGAAGATAGCAGGGGGAAGCAGAAACCCTGAGCTCCACAATTTCAGAAAACAATTAAAACTCGTAATAGCTACATTTGGGTAATTCTGATTCTTTTTACCCAGCTAAATTATTGCCAATACATAGGGTGCACATAAAATTCAATGACTGACTCTTAAAACAGCTTTTATTTGCATGGGACCAGCACAGCTGCCAGTCTGCCTCAGGGAAAGCCACTTGCCATGTCTCTCTTTTTTCCTTTCTTTTTTCTCTTTTAATTTTCCTTGGAAAAAGCAGAAGACTATGGATCAAACTGAACTGGATTCTGTGACTCACTGGACCCACATCATATGGACACAGCCTACATACACCGTACCAGCCTGGACCCAACTCTGTGTGAATGAATCTGCAACACTGACAGGTGAGTGCCACACACCACCCGCTCTCCAGGGAATCATATAGTCTAACGCAGCTTGGGGGCAGGTTCACTCTCCTCCCCAACAAAACTGAATGCCATAGATGGAGAACATAATTCCCTGCTGTGTGACTAGTGCATGGCAGAATGCAGAACCGGCCTCTGAGAGCAGGGACAAGGTAAGAAGCCAACCTTCTGAACTGGGGATGGGATGGATCACGGAGATACCTTGTGGGACTGTGGATGGGGCACAATACTGAGTTACCGTATCCTCTTCGAGGATGGGCTCACCTGCCAGAGCCAAAGAAGCTGTGGAGTTACTCAGCTGCCAGCTGGCAAAACCAGAAATATATCTGACCACCTTGGAGAATTTGGTAGTAAGGGATCATAGAGCTCAACTGCAACTTTCCCTGTGGGCAGAAGGGACCAGTAACTGCTCAAAATCAGCTTCCTGGCGAGATCACTTCAGAGGTCCTGCCTAACCAGATGGTCCATCACTCCAAGTAAACACTGGATTCAAAAACCCCAAGCTGACTCCACCCTACGCTGACAAAGAGGGGCAACATCCATCACCACTCAGCCCAGCATACCAACCTTGAGAAGGGACAGGGACATTGAGATAACCCCAGTCAAAAATGGTGGTAAGAGGAGATCCAAGATGGCAACTGGGACACAGCTGCAGACTGCATGAGTTCCATGAATCAAGGACCTTGCTGAGTTGCTGGAGACACCCTTGGCTGAGGTAAAACACAAGGGAGAGCCTAAACTTTGGCACTGTGGAAGACTTCTCACCAAGACCCTGCCCTATAGGCCTGTGGATCCACTTGCTCTGCCCCACTGGGCTCCCTGCCCCTGGGGCCCCAACAGGCCCCAACTCAGCATGGGCCCACCAGATCTCTGCACCTCCAGTCTCCTTGCCCCTCGGGCCACCAGACCCCAACTCTGTGAGACACTGGATCACCAAGCCACCAGGCCCTTCCATGCAGGCCCATCAGACCCCAACTCTGCAGGCTTGCCAGATAGCCACTCCACCAGGCCCCCACATGGCAGGCCCACCAGATCACTGCTTTGCTAGGCTCTGTCCTGCAAACCTGCTGGGACCCCACCTGCATGCCACCCACAACAGGAGGGCTCCAAACCTGCCTAGGAGACATAGACAGACAGGACTGGATGTTAAAGGAGTAACAACAGAACAACCAAGACTAATTCTACTGTTCTTGAACTGGTGATTTTTGTTTATTTATTTTTTGCCCTTCTTTAAGGGTTTGGCTGTCTGGTCTGCTGTTTGATTGTCCACCATTTCTCCCTGTTGTTTTCTTTGGTTCTCCATTTTCTTCTTTCTTATCTCTTTCTTTTTCTTTCTGTTTTTTTCCTCTTCTTTCTTGGTTTTGATAGAATTAATATTGTAACTCAGCTAATATTAAATTGCACATAGTCCAGGGACAGAAACAGTACCTAGTGGAAATATGGGAAGATGAAAAAGAGATGGAAACCATTCTCCTCCCCAAAATAAATTAGTATAGGATTCAGGGGGAAATGAAGAAAACAGATTCCCAGATACAGACTCCAACAAAACAAAAATAAACTATACTAAGGAACCCAATGAAGCCCACAAGAACACCTTGAAACAAGAAATCCTGTGAGAAATCAATGAGAATTTCATAGAGATGTTACTAGACATGGTCAACCAAAACATACAAGAGGCACTCAAGAAATTCCAAGACAACAAAAACAAAGAATATGAGAAAACACAAAAACAAATAAATGAAATCATAGGAGCACTAAATAAACACCAAAATGAAACAGAGAACATCATAAACAGAGAGATAAATGAATTAAGGATGAAAATTGACAATATTAAAGAGGAGATGATGCATGATACAGAAACCTCAGAAAAAAGAATGAAGCAGAAATACAAAACAAAATGGAAGGCCACTGCAGCAGAATAGAACAAACAGAAGACAGAATCTCAGAACTTGAAGATGAAATGATAATTAAAGGGAAAACTGAAGAACTATTAGTAAAACAACTCAAACCTGTGAAAAGAATGTGCATGAACTCACCGACTGCATGAAAAGACAAAACCTGAGAATCACTGGCATTGAAAAAAAGAAGAGGAGCAAGTAAAAGGAATTCGTAATATATTCAACAAAATAATAACAGAAATTTTCCCGAATATAGAGAAAACTATGCCCATTGAGGTACAGGAAGCCTCCAAGACACCAAACAGACTTGACCAAAATATAACTACCCCATGACATATTATCATCAAAACAACAAGCACAGAGAATAGAGAAAGAATATTGAAGGCTGTAAGAGAGAAAAAACAAATACAAAGGTAAATCCATCAAAACCACAGCAGATTTCTCAAAGGAAATCTTAAAAGAAGAAGGGCATGGAGTGAGGACTTCTGGGTGCTGAATGAAAATAACTTCAACCCTAGGATACTCTACCCAGCAAAACTATCATTCAAAATAGATGGAACAATAAAAGTCTCCCATGATAAGCAGAAATTAAAACAATATATGACCACCAAGCCACTACTACAAAAGATTCTTCAAGGAATTCAGCAGACAGAAAATGAAAGCAAAGAAAACCATCAAAGGATAGGCAATACCAAACCACAGGAGAAGAAAAGGCAAGAACGTAGAGAGTAACACTGATTCAACTGCACACAATCAAACCCTTAAAGAACAAAGACAACTACATGACAGGAATCACCACATACCTATCAATACTAACACTGTGGTTAACAGACTTAATTTCTTCATCAAAAGACACCAATTGGCAACCTGGATTAAAAAAGGAAGATCCAACAATCTTCTGCCTAAAGGAGACTCACCTCATTCACAGAAATGAGCACTGGCTGAGAGTGAAAGACTGGAAGAAAATGTACCAAGCCAATGGTCCACGAAAACAGGCAGGGGTAGCAATACTTATCTTGGACAAAGTAGACTTCACACTTAAATTGATCAAACGTGATAAAGAAGGACACTCTACACTAATAAAAGGGGAAATAAACCAAAAGGAAATAACAATTATTAACCTATATGCACGGAACGTCAATGCACCCAGTTTCATCAAACAACACTAAAGGACATAAAAACATATATAAACACCAACACAATAGTAGATGGAGACCTTAATACCCCCCATCATCAATAGATAGGTCATCCAAACAAAAAATCAATAAAGAAATTCTAGAACTAAACCACACCATAGATAAAATGGACCTAGCTGATGTGTATAGAATATTTCATCCAACTTCTGCACAATACACATTCTTCTCAGCAGCTCATGGAACCTTCTCCAAATTTGATCATATCTTAGGCCACAAAGCAAACCTCAGCAAATATAAGAAAATGGAAATAGTCCCATGTATTCTATCTGATCACAATGCATTAAAATTAGAAATCAACAACAAAAACAACAGTAAAAGACATGCAAACAATTGGAAGCTGAACAACACATTGCTCAATGATCAATGGGTCATTGATGAAATAAAAGAGGAAATTAAAAGTTTCCTGGAAGTTAATGAAAGTGAAAACACGACCTACCAGAACCTATGGGACACAGCAAAGGCAGTCCTGAGAGGAAATTTTATAGCCATGAGTGCATATATTAAAAGGTCAGAGAGATCTCAAATCAATGATCTAATACTACAGTTCAAACTACTAAAAAACAAGAAAAAGCAAATCCCAAAACAAGCAGGAGAGAAATAATAAAAATAAGGTGTGATATCAATGAAATAGAAACAACAACAACAAAAAAAACCATACGAAGAATCAATAAAAAAAAACTGGTTCTTTGAAAAAATAAATAAGATTGACAGACCCCTGGCAAACCTGCCTAAAATGAGGAGAGAAAAATCCCAAATCAGTAAAATTAGAAATGCAAGAGGGGAGATAACAGCAAACAACATGGCAATCTAGGAAATCCTCAGAGACTACCTTGAGAGCCTATACTGTAATAAATTTGAAAATTTTGAAGAAATGGACAGACTTCTAGAAATGTATGACCATCAAACCTGAACAAAGAGGATATTAATCACCTGAATAGAACTGAAGCACAAAGCAAAATTGAAGCAACAGTTAAGTCTCCCAAAAAAGAACTTCTGAAGTCTTTCAGACTTTTAAAGAACTAATACCAACCCTCCTAAAACTGTTCCACAAAATAGATATGAAATGAACACTACTTAACTCATTTTATGAAGCCAATATTATTCTCATCCAAAAACCAGACAGACACTGTCAAAAAGGAGAACTATAGGCCAATTCCCTTAATGAATATCGATGCAAAAATCTTCAAGAAAATAATGACAAACCTAATCCAAGAACACATCAGAAAGATCACACACAACGACCAAGTTGGCTTCATCCCAAGGATGCAAGGGTGGTTCAATATACGCAAATCTATAAACGTAATACAACATATGAATAGAAGCAAAGACAATAACCACTTGATCATTTCAATAGATGCAGGAAAAGCTTTTGACAAGAGCCAACACCACTTCATGATAAAAGCTCTAAGAAAACTAGGAATAGAAGGAATTTACCTCAACATTATAAAGGCTATATATGAGAAACCTACAGCCAACATCATACTTAATGTTGAAAAACTGAACCCACTTCCCCTAAAATCAGGAACGAGTCAAGGTGCCCACTATCCCCACTCCTATTCAACATAGTACTGGAATTTCTAGTCAGAGCAATAAGGCAGAAGAAGAAATAAAAGGAATACAAATAGGTAAAGAAACTGTCAAAATATCCCTATTTGCAGACGTATGATCCTATACCTTAAAGTCCCAAAAATCTCTACTCAAAAACTCTTAGACACCATAAACAGCTATAGCAAAGTGGCAGGATACAAAATCAACTTAGAAAAATCATTAGCTTTTCTATACACCAAAAATGATCAACATGAGGAGGAATATCTGGAAATAATTCCATTTACAATAGCCACAAAAAACAATCAGATACCTAGGAGTAAACTTAACAAAAGATGTGAATGACCTCTGCAAGGAGAATTGCAAACCCCTGAAGAAAGAGATTGAGGAAGACTACAGAAGATAGAAAGATCTCCCGTGGTCATGGATTAGTAGAACAACATAGTAAAAATGGCTATACTACCAAAAGCAATCTACATGTTTAATGCAATTCCCATCAAAATCCCAATGACATTCATCACAGAGATTGAAAAGTCTACCCTAAAGTTCATTTAGAAACACAAGAGACCATGAATAGCCAAGGCAATACTCAGCAAAAAGAACAATGCTGGAGGTATCACAATACCTGACTTCAAACTATATTACAAAGCAATAGCAATAAAAACAGCATGGTACTGGCACAAAAACAGACATGAAGACCAGTGGAACAGAATAGAGGGCCCAGATATGAATCCACATAAGTATAACCACCTTATTTTTGACAAAGGTGCCAAAAATATACGATGGAGAAAAGACAGCCTCTTCAACAAATGTTGCTTGGAAAAGTGGTTATCCATCTGCAAGAAACTGAAACTAGATCCATGTCTATCACCCTGTACTAGTATCAACTCAAAATGGATCAAGGACCTTAATATCAGACCCGAAACTCTGAAGTTACTACAGGAAGGAGCTGGAGATACTCTGGAACAATAGTTATAGGCAAGGACTTCCTCAATAGAACCCCAGCAGCTCAGCAGCTAAGAGAAAGAATGGACAAATGGGACTTCATAAAATTAAAAAGTTTTTGCACAACAAAGAAATGGTGTCTAAACTGAAGAGACCACCTACAGAGTGGAGAAAACTTTCGCCAGCTATACATCAGACAAAGTACTGATAACCAGAATATACAGGGAACTTAAGAACTAAACTCTCCCAAAATCAATGAACCAATGAAGAAATGGGCAACTGAACTTTCACAAAAGAAGAAATTCAAATGGCCAAAAAACACATGAAAAAATGCTCACCATCTCTAGCCATAAAGGAATTGAAAATCAAAACCACACTAAGATTCCACCTCACCCCTGTTTAGAATAGCCATCATTACCAACACCATTAACAACAGGTGTTGGCGAGGATACGGGGAAAAAGGAACCCTCTTACACTGTTGGTGGGAATGTAAACTAGTACAACCACTCTGGAAAAAAATTTGGAGGCTACTTAAAAAGCTAAACATTGATCTACCATTTGATGCAGCAATACCACTCTTGGGGATATACCCAAAAGAATGTGACACTGGTTACTCCAGAGGCACCTGCACACCCATGTTTATTGCAGCACTATTCACAATAGCCAAGTTATGGAAACAGCCAAGATGCCCCATAACTGACTAATGGATTAAGAAAATGTGGTATTTATACACAATGGAATTTTATGCAGCCATGAAGAAGAATGAAATGTTATCATTCGCAGGTAAATGGATGGAATTGGAGAACGTTATTCTGAGTGAGGTTAGCCTTGCCCAAAAGACCAAAAATCTTATGCTCTCTCTCATATGTGGACATTAGATCAAGGGCAAACACAACAATAGGATTGGACTTTGATCACATAATAAAGCGAGAGCGCACAAGGAAGGTATGAGGATAGGTAAGACACCCAAAAAACTAGATAGCATTTGTTGCCCTCAACGCAGAGAAACTAAAGCACATACTTTAAAGCAACTGAGGCCAATAGAAGAAGGGGACCAGGAACTAGAGAAAAGGTTAGTTCAAGAAGAATTAACTTAGAAGGTAACACACATGTACAGGAAATCAATGCGAGTCAACTCCCTGTATAGCTATCCTTATCTCAACTTGCGAAAACCCTTGGTCCTTCCTATTATTGCTTATACTCTCTCTTCAACAAAATTAGATATAAGGGCAGAATAGTTTCTTCTGTGTAGAGAGGGGTAAGGAGGGGTAAGGGAGGGAGCAGGGGTGGGGAGGGTAAAGGAGGGAGTGGGGAGAGGAGGTGAGAAATGACCCAATCATTGTATGCACATATGAATAAAATAAAAATTAAAAAAAAAACACCACCTACAATATGTTGCCATGTGATCTAGTAATCCACTCCTGGGGATATACCCAAAGCAATGTAACATAGGTTACCCCAAAGGCAGCTCTACACCCATGTTTATTGCAGCACTGTTCACAGTAGCGAAGTTATGGAAACAACCAAGATGTCCCAGTATTTATGAACTGATCAAGGAAATGTGGTATCTATACACAATGGAACTTTACTCAGCCATGAAGAACAATGAAATCTTATCATTTGCAAGTAAATAGATGGAACTGGGGAACATCTTTCTGATAGAGGTTAGCCAGGCTCAGAAGACCAAAAGTGATATGTTCTCCCTCATATGCCAATTTAGATCTAGGGCAAATGCCGCAATGTTTTTGGACTTGGATCACATGACAAGGGGAGTGCACATACAGGAGATATGGGACTAGGTAGAAAACCCAAAACATGAAAGCATTTGTTGTCCCCACTCTAGAGGAACTAATACAGAAACCTTAAAGCTACAGAGATCAACATGAGAAGGGGATCAGGAACCAGTGTAAAGATCAGTTAGAGATGAATCTACTTGGGTTGTAACACATTTGTACATGAAAGTAATGCTAGGAATCTCTCTGTATAACTATCCTTAACTCAACTAGCCAAAACACTGTGTCTTCCTTATTATGCTTATGTCTTCTCTTCCACAAAATTAGAGATAAGGGTAGAAGATATTCTGCCTGGAAGTGAGGGGGGTAGGTGTGGAGAAGGTAGGAGAGGAGGGTGGGGGGCAGAAATAAACCAAACAATGTACGCACATGTGAATTAATGAATAATAATAATAATAAAAGAATGAATAGAAGGGTGACGGAACCAGGTCAAGTGAGAAAGTTTGGTGGATAGTAAAGATCAGCATCCAAATCCTTTGAAGGTAGACAATAGAAGAGATGGTTAATATCTAGAGAGGTGTTGGATCAAGGGAGAGAGGATTTGCTGTAAGATATTGTGTGTACATACAGGAATGACTATAAGAGGAAGAAAGGAAGGGGAATCATTGCTGAACTGCATACCTGAATCAATGAGAAATTATTGACTTTTCTGCCACATTGAGGCCTGAGGCTGACCTCTCATAGGATGAAGGATATCACATCCTTTTCATAAGTGAGTGGATATGCTGAAGATTGATATATTTGGTCATGGAAAGATGAGGAGGTCCTTATGTGACCACTTCTATTTTGAGAGACAAAGGGGTTCATTGAGTTCCTGGAATTGGAGGGAAAGGCTTACAACATAACTTTTTTGAAAAACAATTCATTAAGTACTTGGTATGTGTGCTATTTCTTTGGGTGATCTATTGAGATCTTATTTTCTTTCATCTAGAAACATCCAACTTTGTCAGTGGTCTTCCAATATCTCATGATGTCAGACTGTTCACAGTGTAATAACACCCTGAAGAATTTTTAACTCAGACTTTCGAGTCCAAATGCAATACTTTAAGAATATTAAAGGATTTTCTTTATGCCTTCAAGAAGGAGGGTCAAACTGAGTGATCTTTAATAAATTTGATATTTGTGTATAAAGAGACCTGACACTGCTGCAGATATTGAAGTTCCAAGGTAAACTATGGTCAGAAGACAGGTTGCCCACCTTACAAATGGTGAGCTAAGCCAACTTCAGATCTGGTCTTCTCAGTGAAGGTGGAGGAGCTCTGATGGTCTTTACCACTAGCATTAGTCTGTCTCAGATACAAAAACCTGTAGACAAGTAGCAATAGCATTCTCTTTCTCAGTTTCTATAAACCTATGCAAGATAACCATTTTTATTTAATAAAGAGGTAATGTGATTAAAAGAAAATGGTGGTATGAGAATGTAATGCCAAAGGAATAAGTCCAGAGCTTTCAGTGAACTGATTTTCTTTTCTTTCTCCCCTTTTTTATTTAGTATTTTTAATTTAATTTTATTACTACCATTTTCTTATCTTTATTCTTATTCTCTTCACTTTCTCTTCTATTGTTGCACCACAATTCATTTTTCCTTATCTCCTTTTTCCTCTGTCCAAATATTAACCTGCTTAGCCCTCTCTTGCCCCACTTTCCCTTATCTCCCTCAGCTACTTTTCTGCCCTTCTCTTTCATTCTCTCCTCCTGTCTTCATCTTCCCCTCCTTGCCTCTCCCTATCTTTCGCCTCACTGGCACAACCTCCTTCACACACACCACTCACTGTTTAGTCTACTGTACCAATCCTATGCATTACCCCCATCCATACTATACCTCTGCAATCCCTGATGTAAGCACCCTCCCTCACAACAAGTGAACTACACATTAACACACAGAGGACCCTAATACCTTATAGTCCCACAACTCACACCCCTTCCTCCCTCACTCCATCCTCCCTGTTTGTTCCCCCCTTTAATGCCATCTTTTTAATTATGTAAGTATCTATCTATATCCAAACAACTGTTATAGATATTTACACTACTTATGGATAACATCACCAAGGGGTTCTCTATATATTATGTAAATAACTGCCTTGGCATTTAATCTGTGAATTTGTTACTGCTAATTTATACCTCTAGGTCAGGGAACACAAAGAGGAAATCAACCTAGCTAATGACTAAGCCAGTCACAGCACAGTAATTAAGTCAAGGGAAAAATAACAGGTGATTAAAACCCCTAGCTAACCAATCAATAACATAGGAACACAGAACAAATAGAAACATGGTGAGAAGAAGAAGGCATGGGAATAGAACCCCTCAAAAGACTAACAGTTCAATAGAGGATTTAGTGGAAAATGAAGAAAATGAATACCCAGTTGCTGATCTCAGTAGGATAAGTATGTCCAATGAGTTCAATGAGGTCTGTAAAGAGATGCTTAAAGAGAAGCTCAAAAAGGAGCTCATGGAGATATTCATGGAGGAGTTTCAACAGAAGCTTAATGAGAGCACACAAAAAACAACTCAAAGAATATCAAGACAACAAATAAAAAAGAATACTCTGCCCAGCAAAGCTATCATTCAAAATTGATGGAGTAATAAAAGTCTTCTGTGATAAACTAAAGCAATATATGATCACCAAACCACCACTACAGAAGATTCTGAAAGGAATCCTACATACAGAAGACAAAAACAAACATAATATGAAAGGATGAGAAATATTAATCCTTAAAAGAAGAACAGACAAGTCCTCAGAGAGTAGCATAGAATTGTCTGCACACACACACATCCCTAAACAACAAAAACAACTAAATGGCAGGAATCACCACATACCTCTAAATATTAATACTGAATGTCAGTGGACTCAACTCCTCCATCAAAAGACACCATTTGGCAAACTGGATTAAAAAGGAAGACCAGACAATCTGTTGTTTACAAGAAACCAACCTTATTGACAGAAACAAACATTGTCTTAGGATAAAAGGGTGGAGGAAGATTTACCAAACATGAGGACCCCCCCCAAAACAGGCAGAAGTAGTAATACTTACACCAGATAAAGTGGACTTCAAAGCTCAATTAGTCAGAAGAGACAAAGAAGGTCACTTCATACTAATAAAAGGACCAATACATCAAGAGGAAATCACAATTATCAACTTATATGCACCCAATGTCAGTGCACCCATCTTCATTAACTACACACTAAAGGACTTAAAATCACAGGCCCCAACACAGTGATAGCTGGAGACTTTAATACTCCTCCATCACCAATAGATAGGTCATCCAGACAAAAAATTAACAAGGAAATTCTAGAATGACACCATAGAACTAATGGACCTGACAGATGTCTACAGAGTATTCCATCCTGCAGCAACACAATAATCATTCTTCTCACAGCCCATGGAACTTTTCCCAAAATAGACCATATCTTAGGGCAGAAAGCAAGTCTCAACAAATATAAGAAAATTGAAATAACCTCCTGCATACTGTCTGGCCACAATACAATAAATCTAGAACTCAACAACAAAAGAAATAGCAGAAAATACTCAAGCAATTTGAGGCTGAACAACACGTTGCTCATTGATCAGTGGGTCATAGAAGAAATAAGGGAAGAAATCAAAGAGTTCTTGGAACTTAATAAAAATGAAAACACAACCTATCAAAACCTATGGGACAGAGCAAAAGCAGTCATAAGAAAAAAGTTTATAGCCATGAGTGCATATATTAAAAACACAGGAAGATTTCAGATAAATGACCTAATGGTGCGTCTCAAACTTCTTGAAAAACAAGGAAAAGCTAAACACAAAACAAGTAGAAGGGGAGAGATAATAAAAATAAGGACTGCAATCAACAAAATGGAAACCAAAAAACATACAAAGAAATGAAACAAAAAGATGGTTCATTGAAAAAAATAGACAAGATTGACAAACCTTGGCAAATCTGACTAAAATGAGGTAAAAAGATGCAAATTAATAAAATCAGAAAAGAAAAAGGGAAGAAAATGGCAAACACCACGGAAATCCAGGGAATCATTAGGGATTGTTGTGAAACCTATATTTTAATAAATTGGAAAATCTAGAAGAAATAGACACATTTGTAGATACATATTACCATCCAAAACTGAATCCAGAGAATATTAATCACCTAAACAGACTGACAAAACATAATGAAATTGAAGCAGAAATAAAGAGTCTCCCAGAAAAGTACCACACCTTTAAAGAAGAACTAATACCAACACTCCTTAAATTTTTCCACAAAATAGAAAAGGAAGGAAGACTGCCAAACTCATTCCTTGTAGTCAGTATTATGTTCATCCCCAAACTGGACAAGGCCACAACAAAAAAAGAGAATTACAGGCCAATCTCTTTAATTAACATAGATGCAAAACTCCTTAAAAAATATCGGCAAACCAAATTTAACAGCATATTAAAAAGATCATACACCATGCCCATGTTGGCTTCATCCCAGGGATGCAGAAATAGCTCAACATATACAAATCATTAAATATAATACAGCATATTCACAGAAGCAAAGATAAAAACCACTTGATCATCTCAATAGATGCAGAAAAAGCCTGTGATAAAATTCAACATCCTTTCATAGTAAATGCTCTGATGAAATTAGGAATAGGAAGAATTTACCTCAACATAAAAAAGGCTATATATGACAAACCTATAGCCAACATCATACTAAATGGGGAAAAACTGAAACCATTTCCCCTAATGTCAGGAATGAGACAAGGGTGCACACTCTGCTCACTCCTATTCAACATAGTCCTGGAATTCCAATAAGACAAGAAGAAGAAATAAAAGAAATACAAATAGGTAAGGAAGATGTCAAACTATCCCTATTAGTACATAACATGATCTTATACCTAAAAGACCAGAAAAACTCCACCAAAAAACTTCTAGACACTATAAACAACTTCACCAAAGTAGCAGGATACAAAATCAATTTACAAAACTCAGTACAATCAATTTACAAACTCATCAACAATGAACAGATTGAGAAAGAATATGGGAAAATAATTCCATTTATAATAGCCTCAAAAAATCCCTAGGAATAAAGGATATGAATGACTTCTACAAGGAAAAGTAAACCACTGAAGAAAGAAATCAAAGAAGATTACAGAATATGGAAAGATTTCCCATGCTCATGGATTGGTAGAATCAACATAGTAAAAATGGCTATGCTACCAAAAGCAGTGTACATGTTCAATGAAATTTGCATCAAAATCCCAATAACATTCATCATGAAGACTGACAAATGAATCCTAAAGTTCATTTGAAAGCACAAAAGGCCACAAATGGCCAAGGCAATACTGAGCAAAAAGGGAAATGCTGGAGGTATCACAATACCCGACTTCAAACTATACTATAGAGCCATAGCAATTAAAAAGCAGCACGGTACTGGCACAAAAACAGATATGAAGACCATTGGAACAGAACAGAAGACCCAGATATGAATCTATGCAGTTATACCCACCTAATTTTTGACAAAGGTGCCAAAAACATACTTTGGAGAAAAGATAACCTCTTCAACAAATTTTGCTGGGAAAACTGGATCCATGTTTGTCACCCTGTACAAATATCAACTCAAAGTGGATTAAGGACTTTAATATAAGACCTGAAACCTTGAAGCTAGTATAGCAAAGATCAGGGAATACACTGGAAGCCATAGGCATAGGCAATAACTTCCTCAGTAGAACTCAAGTGGCTCAGCAACTAAGAGAAAGGATCGACAAATGTGACTACATGAAATTAAAAAGCTTCTGCAGAACAAAAGAAATGGTTTCTAAATTGAAAAGGCCACCCACAGAATGGGAGAAAATATTTGCTAGCTATACATTAGACAAGGAGCTGATAACCAGAATATACAGGGAGCTCAAAAAACTAAACTAACTTCCAAAAAATCAATGACCCAATAGAGAAATGGGCAAATGAACTAAATGGCTAAAAAACACATGAAGAAATACTCACCATCCCTGGCCATAAAGGAAATGCAAATCTAAACCACATTAAGGTTCCATCTCACTCCTTTTAGAATAACTACCATCAAGAACACAAACAACAAATGTTGGTGAGGATGTGGGGGAAAAGAAGCCCTTATACACTGCTGGTAGGAATGCAAGCTAGTACAGCCACTATGGAAAACAGAATGGAGGCCCCTTAAAAACTATAAATAAATCTGCCATATGAGCCAGCAATACCACTCCTAGGGATATACCCAAAGTAATGTCAGCTTTTAACAAAGGCACCTGCACACCCATGTTTATTGCAGCAGTATTTGCAATAGCAAAGCTATAGGAACATTCAGGAAGTCCCACTACTGTTGAATGGATTAAGAAAAAGTGGGGTAGGGGATGATGGGCTGGGGGCGAGGGTGAGAGGTGATGGGGAAAGAGGGTAGGAGGGTGAGTATGCTACCTAAAATGTGTATGCATCTATGTAAATGGAAAAAAAATACCTGTTGAAAATATTCCAGGAATTGGGGGAGAAGGGGATAAATAAGAGTGGTGAAGGAGGTGAATTCACATATGATATATTTGATACAATGTAAGAACCTTTGTAAATGCCACAATGCTTCCCCACCAAGTACATCAATAAAGGGGAAAAATGTATATACATATACAATGGAGTATTGTTTAGCCATAAAGAAGAATGAATTTATATCATTTCCAAGAAAATAAATGGAACTAGAGATCATGATGTTAAGCAAAATAACCCAGACCTAGAATGTCAAATTCTATATCCAGGCACCTGTGGCTCATGCCTGTAGTGCTTGGGAGGCAAAGATCAGGAGGATCAATGTTTGAAGCCAGACCAGGCAAATAGTTCAAGAGACCCTGTCTTGAAAATGCCCAACACTAGAAAAGAGCTGGTGGAGTGGCTCAAGTGATAGAGTACCTGCCTAGCAAGCATGAAACCCTGAATTTAAACCCAAGTACCCCAAAAAAAGAGGAGAGAAAGAAAGTCAAATATTGCATATTCTCTCATATATGCAGAATCTAGTCCTTTGGAATGAATGACAGGAATGTAAAATGCTACTCTTTGGGGGTTGGTACAAGTGGGAGGGGTGAGGGCCTAAGGAAAGTGTAGGGGTAGTGAATCCAGTAGAAGTATTCTATACATATGTATGAAAACAGAACAATGAGATCTGTTGGATTTGTTCCAAGAAGGGGAGAGGGAAGATGGGGAGTGATGGAGGCAGTGGGTTTGATTGTGTGCATGTATGGAAACATTGTATTGAAATGCCTTTGTACAACAGATACACACCAATAAAAATGAAAAAAAATACAGGTTTGAAACCCAAGTGAGAGATGGAAGTGGAGATAAATATTTAGTAATTATCAGCATATAGGTAGAGACTGAAGCTGTATGTGTGATGAGCTTACTTGCTGAAAAGATGTAGAATGAGAAGCACAGTGGATTAATGGGCTAAGTTAGGACTCTAAATGCCGCTAAGAACCTGTTTTCTATGTGACAATGCTCTCCAGAATCCAAACGACCACTTTAAATAGTTTGGTCTCCCTCCATCAGTGAAGTAAAATGAAAAACAAATTAAAAACAGTGCAAAACAAGATAAGAAAATCCCTCATGTTTGCAACTGTACTTTAGAGTTTACTAAGCACTTTCACATCTATTATCTCATTTGATCATTATAACAACCCCATGGGGATAAGTAGGTCAGGTATTACTCTTCCCATCCATTTTCATGGTGGATTTATATCTCTAAAACCGTAACAAACTTTTGGGATGGAGACAGTTCAGAAGTAGAAGACAACCTATGATAATCACAGCTTATATTTGCAATAATACATTTTTAAAAGAAATTCTCTCTTCTTGCCATACCAACCAATGTGGGAAAAATATGATACAGATGGCTATGTCAATTTTTACATATGGAATAAATGAGGTATAGAGAGGTTAGGCAACTTTCTGAAATTTAGAAATTAGTCCTATTCTTACTTATATACTTTTTGATATTAAATCAATAGCCACTGAGAAATGGAATTATTGGTTAGTTATGTTGCCAAGTTGCTAATCAAATATAATCAATAAGCCTACTTGCTTTGCTTAAGGTACTTAAATTTCACAGACTGCTCTCTGTTCAGTTGCTCTGAATGTCAATAAATGTCCCAAAGAAAGTAAAAGTAACATCAAGATAGGATCACAAATCACATTTTGTATAATCTTCATTATTATGGGCTTCATGTTTCACCAAATATAGCATGTTTCCCTTTATAAGGATCACAACCTGATACAACATCCAAGGCCATAAAGAGGTAGTAATTTCCAGTGTCATATTTTAAAGGGATAAGGGGTACTCTATGTATATTCAGAATCCTTTAAAAATTAATAGATGTTTTAATTGTATTTGAAAATAATAGGGAAAGGAGAAGGAACATCTCTCATTTATCTAATTATTTATAATACTCAAACCCTTTCACATTTATTACCCAAGGACCTTTCATAAGGCACATACATGAAGAACCATGCAGTTGATGGGAAAAGAATAAGTTATAAAAGAAATATGGCTAAAGTGCTCTGGGAGTTTTGAGGGAAGACTGAGGGAGAGGAAGGGAAGAAGGGAAAGGAGTTGGGAGGAAGAAAGAGCACATCTAGCTTGTGTAGGATGAGTAGAGGTAGAACTTAAGAAGACTTAATATAGACTTAATATAGACTTATATAAGCAACATAGCTGTGTCATAAATAAGCACAGAATTTGGACATGCTAGAAGGTTGGAGGTGCAATTTGAGGTAGAAGGAACAGCCTAAGTAAAAAACATTGGGGAACAAGTTTAGAGAATGTCTGGAAACCACTGAGTATTTCCATTTGAAATAGGCTTATGTACAAGATGAAAGGAAGCAGTGAAAGGCAAGACTGAGAAGTGATTTGGGAGTAGATTATGAAGGTACTTGATTTCCAGACTCATGTCAATGGGCATAGAGGGTCACTGAATGTTTTTGAGCAGGGTACTTGCATTGACTAGAGTGATTATTAATCAAGTCAGATTAAACTGTGTGTTTGATAAACCAGTACTCCATATACAATGGATATTAGTGTGTACACAAAATATAATCTTATTCTGCCATTGCATGTTAGTGTGGCCTAATAAAAATCCTTCCCTGGAAGAAACAGTTGTAATGTATTCCTATATCCACCCAAGCATATCTTATAGATTCCCCTAATATTGTTGCTGTAGAAATGCATATTTGTTGTGCAGTTTTTGTCTAGGGTTGAGTGGAAGGAGATGATCCAGGTGGAAAAATCTGATTTATCAACAATCAGCTAGCAATCAAGAAATTTGAAAAAGAGCAAGTAGACTTTTTTTTAAACAGTGAGCTTTGGAAATGTCCTCCCAAGTATTCCTCCAGGAATTGCCCACCCTGGCATAGATCCAACAAGGGTAATTAACACACCTGCATTTCACTTAGAAAATGTGCCAAGAGTTCCTTACTGCCTGAGCCATACGGTTCTAATTGAGTCCTCTTGGACTGACTTGAGATTCTCTTTGACATATGCAATGAATTACTATACAGAGAAACCTTATAAAGATTGTCCTTTCATATGAATTCCCGGCAGTTGAATAGTTTTATTTTTTCTGGGCATGCAAACCTAGAGCTCCACTTAAGCCAAAAATGAGCAGGCGAGCATCTGCTCATTTTAAGTAGGGGTACCACTAAGGTCCTTTGCTTCTCTAGTGTACACCTGCCCTTCTGTGTCTGTCAACTCATTCTGAGCCTATGGGCACCCAGTCCTCATCTTTTCTCTTTGGTATTTGACTGTTTTTCTGGGAAAAGTGAATCCACCTGCTGTAAGCTTCTTTGTTGGCCTTCCTTTCGATGGAAGCAGACTTTTAAAATAATCCCATTATTTTCTCTTTCCCTTCCATCTCTATACCTCCCACTCTTCTCTATTGAGCATCTTTAATCACATCCCCTATTTAATTCCATTGCTCCTCTCAGCACAGCCTTTTTGGCCTCTGTTGTTTGCACATATTCAGTTACCTTACATCCTGAAAATGTTTTCATTATTTTTGCTTCCCTCTCCTCTCTTGCTAGCTCCTTTCACTTTTACAGCTTTATTGAGTTATAATAGATATACAAGTAACTACATATATTCAATGTCTATAATTTGATCTTCAGACATATGCATCACCCCTTTCAATGTCATAAATAAATCTATCATCTCCAAAAGTTTTCTGTGTCTCTGCTTTTTTCTTTCATTCCCCAAATACTCATCGCTTCCATTTCCTCACTACTCACGTAATAATCACAGCTAATATTTGTTGAGTGCTTTATACAACTTAACTCACTTAATCCTCATAATAACCTCATTAGGTAGGTACTATTTATTATTACCTTATCATATTTTTAAAAATGAAGAAACAGTCATAAAGAAATTAACTAATTTGTCCAAGATCAGACAGATAGTAAACTGCAAAGCCTGTATTCAAATGTAGACAGTCTGGCTCCATAGTTGTTGCTCTTTACCACCACGCTATACTTTCTCCCTCTCTAACACTTTTGGAGATCAGTAACCTTTCCGTTCCACCCAATAATATCTGCTTACCTTTCTACCACCTATTTTTGAAACTCTTGAAATCGGTTTCTGACTTGGTTTCTGTACCCTGATACTATCTGGGGTTTTCCTTTTATTTATATTTGTGTCATTGCACTTTCTTGATCTTTTGTGTAGGTTCCTCTTCTCACTATTTATCTGCCTTTGATTTAAAGTCATCTGCATCCAGTTCTAATAATTCTCGCCTTAGAATAATATATTTACTTTCACAGTTTAATTGTTATGTGAACAAATCCCAAATTGCTATCATTTTTCTGTATAAACTCAGCAAATCTCATTGCTGCAAAGAATGTCTTAAGCATCATTTGTACCAATCAATGTGAACTAGGAAGATACTGCTATGATCACAAAGCAACATTTTGAATGTGGGATTAACCACTCTTTCCCTATGCCTCTAATTCCCTCCTCATCACTTCCCTGCTTTGAGCAATAGCACTTCATCAAAATGGAAAGTTTGAATTTATTCCCTAACTTACTATCTTGTGAACTCCTATGTGTTTAGTTAGTCAGTAGATAAATACTTAGCAAATATCTATTGAAGAGGGTCAGTATTATATGGTTTATGTTCACCAGCCTCTGACAATAGAGTGGGGGAATGATTTAAAAACAGATACCAAACTCTGTGCTAAGTATTGGGGATAGAACCATTAACAGGTTTTCTTCCTTCATAAAAGCTTAAAAACCACTTCAACATCTCTTGTCTCACTCTATACTGACACCTGTTTTCAAGTCACAATAATTTCAAGGTTAAATGTATGCTATACCCACAAAACTGATGTCAGTTCGTTCTGTCATTTGTGTAAATCTGTTCCCTTTCATCCGTTCAAACCATTTAGTCATTTAATAAGTATTAATTGAGGTATATGTCTAGTACTGATCTAGATGGTAGAGTAGTTAGCAAAATAGATGAAACCCCTATCCCTCAAAGAACTTATAGTGGAGACACACATTTCATAGCATCTGCCGTTCAATGTTTTGTCCTTTCTTTCTATGAGATTTGTCAATTAGCTATAGAATAGTGTGTTATCATTGCATAATTGAGCTGAGAATACACCAAGAGGAAATAACAACAGTTTAAAATGGAATGAAATTTGAAATAAATATTTCTTCTATTGTCTGAACTTGTCTTAATTTATTGGGAATGAAGAGGGCAAATACACAGTCTTATGTGGTTCATACTCATCAGCTTGTGACAATAGAGCAGAAGGATGATTTTAAAAATATCTTAAATAGTGTTGCCATACTTCTGTGATGGTATCTGAGAGAAATAAAATATGCTTTTTTTCTAGCTACGTAACTCATGGGAAGGCAATAATGTTCATGCCTTGGGCCATTCCTGGAGATAGTTATTCTGCTACCAGTACTTTTTGCTTCTCCCATCTTTCTCTGGTTTACTTGCTCATGCTTATAAAACAATCTTAAACTTGTACTTAGCCCAAAGTTTTTGTCCTCAAGTATTGTTTAACACATTCTTGTGAGTTACAGAACAATGAAATCTAAATTCCTCAGGATCCTGCCTACCCCAGCATCCTTATAGACCCTTGTAATATCTTTTTCTCCTCTAGGGGACAGTTAGACTTAATGTATACTTTTAAATCACTCTTTGTCTTCTGAGAATAAAAGATAATTGTACAGCAATTCAATATAGTTGATGCACTGAAATATGAACTAAGAGACTTGGATTGTTCTTGTGCTGCCACTAACTAGTTGTGCAATGTGGACAAGCTATTTCCTTTTTGTGGGCCTTAATTCTCCAACTATAAAATAAAGGACTTGGACTAGATAATTCTTCAAACTCCATTCCAAATCAATATTCCAGGATTATATTTCAATGATTGATACTGCCTTGGCATCATTGTGCATTGGTTACCCATGGTGACAAAATCTCCACAAATTGTAGAAATGATCAGCTGCATTTTTTTTAGAGATTAAGAGTTTATTCATTAGTTTTGGAGGAGTGTTGGCTCTTCTGGGTCAGAGTGTAGAGAATAGAGTTAACGAGGCCAATGTCAAAAGGGTCATTTACCATATAAAATGATTAGTTTGTTTGTTTCTTGACCATAGTCATTACCTTAACAGCCGTACCCCAGTCTCCTCCAGCCATTTTATCAATATAAGTTTCAAGGCAAGACTGAGCATGAACGTCTATGTACTTGTACTGTTCATACAAAACTCTGAGAAAAGAGCTCAAGTGACCTTTGGGAAACAGTATTTTTGAGCAGGTGAAGGTAGCATAATCATAATCAGTACAGGTCACTGTGATTTCTGGAGGTGACTTTGTCTTGCATCAGCCATCAAGCACATGACAAGAACAGTCAGCAAAAGTCCAGCCAGAAAAATTATCCAAATGCCTCTGCTTTGTCAGTTGGAAGTAGTACCTCTGACAATTATGAGCCTAATTATAGCCTGGAGAAGTGCATATGAGGGAACTCTTTGTAGTGAAAGGCATCTGGGTTTTCTTTCTAGTTTTGAACATAAAATGTAACATTCCCAGGCATTTAGGATGGGTCTGCCAAATCCCTGGGACTCTTTTTTAGATTTTTATGTAAAATAGTTGAATAAGGGTGAGGAATGGAATCTTCTTTACTCTGTGCTGTGATACTTTTGGTTGCTTGACAAGGGGAACTTAGCACATTGTGAGTACTGATTCATCATCAGCGACAGCAGAGTACAAACTAATGATTTTCATGCATGGTTAGCTGAGGTGATAAAAAGTCACATTGTGACTGTAGCTAATTTTTTAGCCTTGAAAAGAGATGGCCTGGCTAGTCTACTTTATATAGCAAAAGCTTAGGTATGAGTAGTGATGGCTCAAGCACCTGAGCTTATCTTCTACCTGATACTGTCCTTTAATGCTAAACTTGGTAGGAAAGGATACTAAAAATTTAGGCGCTTGGAAGAAATGGAAAACAGTGAAATAGGATGACTTAGAGATAGTTTCCTAAATCAGTATGTTGTACTGAACAACACATCTTTGTGTTCCATATCTCTCCTCTTCCTCTTTCATAATGTCTCTAAACCTCCTGAAATTATTTGTAGAATGTAGTGCATGTGCATATTTCTGGAAAGAATCTAATACTTTCAACATATACTTGTAGGAGTGTATAACTTCTAAAAGGTGAATAAATAGCAGCTCAAAATCACAAGATAGTCATTTCCAAGAACATTTTTGTGAGCTTAACATCACTTTATCGCCCTCTATTAAATGGTAACTCCAAGAAGTGCTTGGGTATTTATCATGGGGAACAGAGCCATTTGTTGTATGCTTGACACTTTCCCAATATTGCCAAAATGCTACGTGTACAAGAGCAACAGTCATAATTTACACCCAGTTGAAAATAAGAGATAGTTTTAGTGCTCCCTGTCTTCAATGGTTATATATAATGTGTGTGGAGTTTGATTTCTATTACAGGCATGAAGAGGGAGGAAGTAGTTGTTGAACAAAAACTGCATAGTATCCTAAACTTTTAGAGTTAAAACAAGAGGGAACTAACATTTCTGAAATAACTACTATCTCCATTTCACAGATGAGAAACCAGAACCTCAGTATGGTTAAGTGATTTTTCAAAGATCACGTAGTCAGTAAGTGAGAGATACAGGATTCAAACTCATATTACTTGACCTTTAATGTTTTTACTCCCTTAACTTCTTACAGGTAATTTTCCCCATTTTTTTACCTTGAACAGGCACCTCCTCTATGATATACCTAGCTGTGGCTTTCCTATTCCCTAAAGGAGTCTGCTGTAGTTCTTATGTCTTCATTCACCCTTGTTTGCTTCTCTCACTATTCATTTTCCTTTCTTTGTATGAGCCTCATACAAAAATTATCTCTTATTTTCAACTGGGTGTAAATTATGACTGTTGCTCTTGCTTTTTTTTCCCTTCGGTACGAGGGCTTGAACTCAGGGCCTTCACCTTGAGGTCCTATTTTTGTGAAGGGTTTTTCCAGGTGGAGTCTTGTGAATTTTTTGCCTGGGCTGGCTTCAAACCATGATCCTCCTGATCTCTACCTCCTGAGTAGCTAGGATTATAGACATGAGCCACTGACCCCGGGCTCTAGTCCCTCCTTTCTAAGAGCAGGTTTCAGTAGGAGACAGAAAGGAATGAAAGGCATTTACTTATGGAATAATTATACATAAGCACTGTGGTAGGTTCTTTATATATTAGCTCATCAAACCCCCAAGCTTTATAAGAAATATCATGCCTGTATTGCACAATAGGAAGTGGAGGTTTGTATGATTAATTTTCCCAAGGCCAATCAGCAAGAGACTGTCAGAATTGAGATTCAATCCTGGGACTACGTGACTCCCATGCCTAAGCTTTTTGTGTATTAATTTATTGGATCCTAAAAACAACTTTGTGAGGTAGCAGGAGGTGGGGATTCTTATCTCCATTTTACTGCTTCTATTTTTGAAAGAGGCAATGTGGAACCTAAAGAAGTTCAGTGACTTGTTGCAGTGTGTGTCAAAACCAAAAATAGAATCATGGGTACTTCTATTGTTCACCTCCCTCAAACTCATTGATTTCCCTTCCTAGCATTTTGGCAATATTGGGAAAGTGTCAAGCATACAACAAATGGCTCTGTTCCCCATGATAAATACTCAAGCACTTCTTGGAGTTACCATTTGATAGAGGGCGATAAAGTGATGTTAAGCTCACAAAAATGTTCTTGGAAATGACTATCTTGTGATTTTGAGCTGCTATTTATTCACCTTTTAGAAGTTATACACTCCTACAAGTATATGTTGAAAGTATTAGATTCTTTCCAGAAATATGCACATGCACTACATTCTACAAATAATTTCAGGAGGTTTAGAGACATTATGAAGGAGGAAGAGGAGAGATATGGAACACAAAGATGTGTTGTTCAGTACAACATACTGATTTAGGAAACTATCTCTAAGTCATCCTACTTCACTGTTTTCCTTTTCTTCCAAGTGCCTAAATTTTTAGTATCTTTCCTACCAAGTTTAGCATTAAAGGACAGTATTGGGTAGAAGACATGCTCATTTTTTTCATTATTCATCACGTGAACATTTCTTAGCTCCCTTACTAAACTATGAGTGTCTTTAGGGTAGAATTCCTATCAAAATCACCTTTGGATTCCTTGGCATTACCCTTCTGAAGCCTGATGTTGCACAATTCTTGCCAAGTGCTACGTGTACACATTTGAACTAAATGCTCCTTGTAGAACTCCTCTTAAAGAAAAAAAGAGATAATTTCTTCTGTAATAAACAAATAAATAAATAAATAAATAAATAAATTCTCAGCTTGCAGTCTATATTCTTTTTTTTTTTTGTCTTTTTTAGTGCTGGGATCAAACCCAGGGCCTCGCACATGCTAGGCAAGCTCTGTGCCACCGAGCTACATCCCAGCCCATTGCAATATATATTCTTGCTTCTGTACACAGAAGTGGCCAATTTTACATGGATGTGTCATAGAGTGGGAAGAGGAAATCTTGACTGATGACAAAAATCCCCCCAAGATTCTAAAAATTACAGAGTCTTTTATTATTTTTAGTGGATTTCTCTATAAAAAGTAAAAGAGTACAGTATTAGTAGTAGGAGAATTGGGCCTAAAGTCTGCCTAATGGTTATGTGTAATAATAATATGAAAACCCTAGGCTTGCAAATTATAAAGCAAGACACCAAACATTTTAGCTTGTGACTACGGAGCTAATAGTTATGTAACCCTGAGAAAAGTTTTCCTTTAAAGAATAGAATAGGGTACATTTAAGTCCAACAAGATGGTAGTACACTGATAATATTTATTTTAAAAAGCAACTTAGTATGGATCTTAAATACAGTAGATGTTCACAGGACTTGATCAAAACAGGAATGGCTGAACATTAACAGGTATTTCTCTTGGGTCACTGGCTGTCATTTATTAACACTTGCAATGCAAAAGAATGGCCAGTCTTCTCAGAGAACAGCAGAAATCAAGTATGCTGCTTTGGGTTTGTTGAGTTTCAAAATGTGCATGGGACAGTTAGATTCAAAGCTATAGTTCTGGAATTCAAAGCAAAGAGCTATACATATATGGAAATGATCACCACAGTAATAGAACTCATGACTATAAATGAGATAACACTAGTGATGGTGGTGGTGGTGACAATGGTGATAGCAATAATAAAAGCTAATATTCTTTTAGTAATGGTTATATGCCAGGTATATATTAGGTAATTTATTTCTCACATCACTATGACAATAGGAAGTTACTTGACCAGGGTACAAATGTTGGTTAATGGTGGCATGTGATTTGAAGGTAAATGAATGCAATGGGTGAACAAAGAAAATGCAGGTGAGGGGACATGGTTGACTTCATGTACCTACATGAAATAGAACAATAAAACCTTTTGCAAATGCTTGAAGCAAGGTGGAGAAGGTGTAGAGGGGGAGAGATGGTGAGGCGATCTAACCAATGTACAATATAAGCCTATTTGGAATTGTCACAATGAATTCACCTTGAACAATGAATATATCCTAATAAAAAATTTTAAAATCTTGGTTAATGGTGGAACTTTGATTTAAGTTCATGGTTTCTCCATTCTGGAAATTAGAAGAACACAGAAAATGGGGCACTAGAGTATGTTGACATTTAAGAAATAAGGACAGAGAAAAAAATTAAAAGCAGAGAAAGCAGTGAGAAGCAGGAACAAAACTTGAAAAAGAATCTAATGGAAATAAAGACAGTGTCTAGGAAGGAAATGGTCAATACTATTAAATGCAAAAGAGAGTATTTGATGGATTTAGAAAAACCTACCAGAACAGTTTTAATGGTGTGTTAACGGAGTGAAAGAATGTAGGAAAGTGGAGACTAAAAATAAATGGTTGTTTAAAAAAGTATGCAAGTAGAAGAAAGGATAAAGTATGGTAGAAACTGCATGATCTTGGCAGTATAGAGTAGTGGTTATTGTCATAGACTCTGAACTATGACAGTCTAGAGTTCAAAATGAGCTTTTCTTTATATACTAGTCGTGTGAAGTGCTTCACTTCTCTGTGCCTTCCTTTCTTTCAAAATCATGGTAATTACAATTACTTCACAATGTTGCTGTCATTAAATGAGGGTGATTTATGTGAATCACTTAAAAGGACACTTAGCACATCTTAAATGCTCCATGGACTCTATGGTTTGTTAACATTGTATTTGGGGAGAAAAATATGGTAAAGAAAGTTGACCAACAATTATGTTTACATGCCACAGGGTAGGAGACAGGAAAGGATGAAAGACTGAGAAGAGTGGCATGGAGGAAGTACTCTCCAATTTGGGGCAAGATTTGAAGAGGGGAAATAAAAAGCGTTGTTAGCTGGGAGTAGCAGAGAACTAACTGTGTTTGAGACCGGGGCAAAGGTGAAATAGATACAAATATGGGTACCTAAGGTGAAACATTGTTTCAAGATGGATTTATTTTTCTCTGTGAAATATGATGTCAGATTATCTTCAGAAAGCCAAGGTTTTGTGGATTTAAGTTTTTCTTTTGTTGATTCTCATTGTGAAGAAGGAAAAAGGTGATTAACACAAGATAACTATGAAGATTCACATTTGACACTGAGTGGCCATGTATATTTGGAGACTATATTTTCAAAGACAAAATTTTGTGGTTTTAGATTATTTAAGTAGTTTGATTCAGTCCAATGTTTTAGGTAGTTGAAATGCAGGCACTGATATGGGGATATGGAGCAGAAGAGTAAGGGATGAGACTAGCTTGAAAAAGAAGTGAAACCCTAAGTGCTGAAAGACTAGAGCTAATGAGGAGGTTGAAAACTACACATGAATAACTAACTAGGTATTGGCACTAAGTAGTTTACGACTTTGGACAACAGATCATCTCCCTAATGGAGCCCCGGTTTCTTTATTTGTTAAACAAAAAGGCTGGAAGATGTGGTCTCCATACAGTCCTTTTCAGTTTTTGGATTATTTTTCTTCTTCTATTATTGCACTGCCACCTAGTGTATGTAAAGGATATAGAAAAAAGGCTACAAGGAAAAGATGTAAAGGAATCAGTTTTAAAAATAACTATACCAAGATTAACTCAAAATGGATCAAGGATCTTAATATCAGACCCCAAACTCTTAAGTTGATACAAGAAAGAGTAGGAAATACTCTGGAGTTAGTAGGTATAGGTAAGAACTTTCTCAATGAAACCCCAGCAGCACAGCAACTAAGAGATAGCATAGATAAATGGGACCTCATAAAACTAAAAAGCTTCTGTTCATCAAAAGAAATGGTCTCTAAACTGAAGAGAACACCCACAGAGTGGGAGAAAATATTTGCCAACTATACATCAGACAAAGGACTGATAACCAGAATATACAGGGAACTTAAAAAACTAAATTCTCCCAAAACTAATGAACCAATAAAGAAATGGGCACGTGAACTAAACAGAACTTTCTCAAAAGAAGAAATTCAAATGGCCAGAAAACACCTGAAAAAATGCTCACCATCTCTAGCAATAAAGGAAATGCAAATTAAAACCACACTAAGATTCCACCTCACCCCTGTTAGAATAGCCATCATCAGCAACACCACCAACAACAGGTGTTGGCGAGGATGCAGGGAAAAAGGAACCCTCTTACACTGTTGGTGGGAATGTAGACTAGTACAACCACTCTGGAAAAAAATTTGGAGGCTACTTAAAAAGCTGGACATCGATCTACCATTTGATGCAGCAATACCACTCTTGGGGATATACCCAAAAGACTGTTACTCCAGAGGCACCTGCACATCCATGTTTATTGCGGCACTATTCACAATAGCCAAGTTATGGAAACAGCCAAGATGCCCCAGCACTGACGAATGGATTAAGAAAATGTGGTATCTATACACAATGGAATTTTATGCAGCCATGAAGAAGAACGAAATGTTATCATTCGCTGGTAAATGGATGGAATTGGAGAACATCATTCTGAGTGAGGTTAGCCTGGCCCAAAAGACCAAAAATCGTATGTTCTCCCTCATATGTGGACATTAGATCAAAGGCAAACACAACAAGGGGATTGGACTATGAGCACATGATAAAAGCGAGAGTACACAAGGGAGGGGTGAGGATAGGTAAGACACCTAAAAAACTAGCTAGCATTTGCTGCCCTTAACGCAGAGAAACTAAAGCAGATACCTTAAAGCAACTGAGGCCAATGAGAAAAGGGGAACAGGTACTAGAGAAAAGGTTAGATCAAAAAGAATTTACCTAGAAGGTAACACCCATGCACAGGAAATCAATGTGAGTCAATGCCCTGTATAGCTATCCTTATCTCAACCAGCAAAAACCCTTGTTCCTTCCTATTATTGCTTATACTCTCTCTACAACAAAATTAGAGATAAGGGCAAAATAGTTTCTGCTGGGTATTGGGGGGGGAGTGGGAGGGGGTGGAGTGGGTGGTAAGGGAGGGGGTGGGGGCAGGGGGGAGAAATGAACCAAGCCTTGTATGCACATATGAATAATAAAAGAAAAATGAAAAAAAAAACTAGCAAAATTAGTCTACAATGCTAGTATTGATAAAAAAAAATAAAAAAAATACAAACAAGTGTGTTTATGGAAGGATAACTATAGAGCTGAATTGATTATATCTCAAAATTTCTAGTCTTTGTTTATCTTTCTTACCCAGTGATATTTTTCTTCTCATGAATCCCGTCTAATTTTCCCAAGACACCAGCTCAAAGACACTCTAACTTAACTTTTGACTATTAAAAGAAAATATTTTCAGATATTCCCACTTCAGAGTGCCCACAAAAATTGAAAGCTTTTTAAGTTCCAAAGGAAAGAATGACTAATGGTGAAATTTTAGGTGACATTAATATTGGTGGAAGACATACTTTTGACTTGCAAAGCCACCTCAAATTATTTTCTCCCCTAATGGATATATTTATTCTATCTATATTGCCAGTGGGGACATGTGGGAATAAGCTGGAGAGAAAGAAACAAGCAAATGGAGTGGGTGAATGACATCAAAATATAATTTAACAAGTGGAAAAATAACTTCATTAAATGAGCACAATTTGTTGCAGTAAGGAAACTTGTAAGACTTTGATTCTCTCCATAGTTGAGTCCACTGTTACATTAACAGAGTGAAAAAGCAACCTACATGGGAGAAAACATTTGAAAACTATTGTTCTGATTAGGAGCTAATATCCAAAATATGTAAGAAACTCCTACAACTCAATGATAAAAAGCAAATGACTTGATGTAAAAATGAGCAAAAATGACTTAAAAAGAAGACACAAAGGGTCTTTTTCTTCCAAAGAAGGCACAAAGGGTCACTAGGTATATGAAAAGGTGCTCAACACTGCTAATCATCAGAGAAATGAAATGCAAATTAAAATAATAATTAGATACCATCTCATGTCTGTCAACTTGAAAAACAAAATAAAACAATTGATGGTGAGGATGTAGAGAAATTGGCTCTCTTGTACACCTGGTAAGAATATCAAACTGTGTAGCCACTATGAGAAACAGTATGGATATTCCTCAAAAAATTAAAATATGACTACCACATAATCCAGCAATTTGAGCATATATACAAAGGAACAGAAATCAGGCAAACATCTTTACTCCCATGTTCATTGTAGCATTATTTACAATAGCCAAGATACCCAACCACTCAAATGTTCATGGACAGATGAATGGATAAAGAAAATGTAGCAAATACATACAATGGAATATTAAGTCTTTTAAAAACTATTAGCATAAATTAATTGTACAAAGAAGTTTCATTGCAATATTTGCATAATGTATATAATGTACTTTGATCAAGTTTATCCTGTCTATATTACTATTTCCAAATCCCCTCCCTTGGATACCTCCTATTTTTTTTACTTTCTTAATATGCTTTTAAAAAGAAGGAAATCCTATCATTTGTGATGGAATAATTGGATAATTGCATATTGCATAATTCCACTGATATGAGGTATCTACTATAGTGAAAGTCATAGAGGACATACTTTTGGTTTGCAAAGCCTCTTCACATAACTGAGATAGAGAATAAAATGGTGGGTGTCAGGGCTAAAGGGAAGGGAAATGGGCAATTGTTATTCAATGGGTATAAAGTATCAGTTGTGCAAGATGAATAAATTCTAGAGATTGCCAATATAATGTAGCATCTATAGTTAATAATATGATTTTTCACATTGTTTTCTTTCTAGTTTTTGGGCCTCACACTTGCTAGGCAACACTCTACCACTTGAGCCACTCTGCCAGCCTGGTATTTCACATTTAAAAATTGGTTAAGAGGGTAGGTCTCATGTTAAGTGTTCTTATACGCACAAACATAAACTACAAAGGGACAGAAGGAAACTTTTGGAGGTGATGAATATGCCTTGATTGTAACAATGGTGCTACAGGTATATACCTCTATGAAACTGTTTGTTTTACAGAAAAAAATAGGAATCAGTTCTGAGTGCTGAGTACACTTTGTTCAAATCTATACAAGAAAAACAGCTTGACTTTGATGGTTTGTTACTTCTTCGTCATTTTGTTTCAGGTAATTTTCAAAAAGTCCTTAAGAGAGCAAACTATGCATGTAGCTCTATACTAATAATTCTTCAGTTTAATCAACAAATATTTATGGAAATGGAGCAAATAAAGTAAAATAAAATAACTTTCAGAAAGGAGGGCATAGTGTGCACTGAACATATACTTAATGAATCAATAGTGTTAAAAGTATTAAAATACAAAAACCTCAGGAAAATGAGAGTATATTCAAGACTGTAGGCTGTTGTAAAGAAAAATTTTTAGAGCCTTTGGAAAGGATAGATTGAAAAGTGGAGTGAAATTGTGGTGAAGATGCCAGGTGCAGGATGTTACAAAGGAAAGGAGTGCAATGACTATGGTTTACCTTTCTTTTAAAATGACTGCATTGACTTGAGGTGTGTAGTGTGAGAAAAAGGACCAGGGCAAATTGCCTTTGGAGGCCTAGTTCTTAATAAAACAATCTGTGTCTCAGTTAATACCTGGAAAAACTGTTTCACATTTTCCCAAAGGGTTTCAGTTTCTTGGAAGTAATTCAGATCATTCTACATGTCAGAGAGACCAAAGAAGTGTTATCGTGAACTTGCTGGAGGTTTGGGCGCTGGAGTATTTTTTACATGGATTTCTAATAATATGCCCTCGCTGGATGGCTCCATTGGGAAAAGGATACAGATATCCATCCTTACTGAACTTTGTAGTGCCGAAGAAGATTTACTAAAAAAAAAAAAATCACTTTCTAGGCCTGTGAAAGTCTCAGATACAGATTCATTGGTCCTCTAACCCATAGATACTCATCACTGTCTACATTCATGGGACTTCTGTCAACTGCAAGGGAACCACACAGCTTGCCTTTCTCTTCTTTAACCCTGTCTTGGTACTCTATTAACCTTATTTCAAACCTGGAGATCTCTCACTACAAGACAAGAGGAAGAGTCATTAATGGCCCATAACAGGACTGGATCTTCCTTAGGCCAGAAGGCTCTGTGAAGTCTCTTACTTTCTATATGTTGTAGGTGTTGAGCAACATCTTGAAAGCTAGTTCTCCTTTCAGAACAGAGAGAAAACATTGAAAATACCAAGGTTTAAAATTAAGTATATATATATATATATATATATATACTAATATAAGTATATATATATATATATATATATACCAGTTATATGCCCAACCTGGCAGAGATATTAGAGTCTTCCATTTTACATGGAAGTGAAATGAGAGTAGATAGGTACTGTGACTTGGGTCAGACTATATTGCTAATCAGTGCAGATAACCACTAGGATTATGATTTGGAGTATGGTTGAGTTTTTGACAATCAAGAACTTTACCTGATTTTAGATATATGATTTATCCATGGTGATGCTTAGTTTTATATGTCAAATTGGCTAATTCACAGTAACTAGATGTTTGTTCAACATTATTCTGGATATTTCTGTGAAGGTGTTTGAATGAAATTAATATTTAAAGCAGTAGATTTTGAGTAAAGTAGATTGCCCTCTATAATGTAGGTGGCCTTACCTACAGATTGCTATGACTTTGAAGAACAAAGCTGAAGATTTCCGCCCATTTGCCTTGATCATGTAGATTTTGGCCGATTAAAAATGTTATCTCATCTCAGGGAAAGGTGAACAGTATAAAATGTGCTCATAGAGTTTGTTGAATTACACAAAACTTAAAGATGTGTAATGAAGAATACTGAATAATAGAAACTGTTATAGAAGAGAAAACAAGAACCATTAGTAGTGCTCTATGATGGAGTTTGGAACTTAAAAAGTATAGGTTCAATTATGGTGGCATTTAATCTGGTGGGTATAAAAAATTCAACTAAAATGTAAGGAATGATACATTGTTGGCAATATTGACTTTAGTTTCTTTATTGTGATTAAATATACATAACATAAAATCTACTTTATTAATAATTTTTATATGCACAGTTCAGTGTCATTAAGTACATGCACATTGTTGTATAATCATCACCATGATCCATTTTCAGAATTTTTTCATCATCTCAAACTGAAATTCTGAAGTTGACAAACACTAACTCCCTGGCTCCCCCTTCCCCAGACCCTGGGAACCACCATTCTACTTTGTTTTCATGAATTTGACAATTTTAGGTAGTTCACATAAGTAGAAGCATATAATATTTGTCCTTTTTGCCATGCTTACTTAAATTGGCATAATGTGTACAAGGTTCTACCATTTGTAGCATGCATCATATTTTCCTTGCTTTTGAAGTTTTAACATTACATTGTATTTGTATGTACATATATACATATCACATTTTGTTTATTAATTTTTCAGTGGATACCTGGATTGCTTCTACCTTCTGGTTATTGTGAATAATGCTGTTATGAATATTGATGTACAACACCTTTTGGAGCCTCTGCTTTCAGTTCTTTTGGGCATACACTTAAAAGTGGAATTGCTAGATCATATGGTAAGTTTATGTTTAATTTTGTGTGAACCTCAATATTATGTTCCTCAGTGATCACACAGTTTTACATTCCAGCCAGCTTCCAATTTCTCCACAACCTGGTCAACACTTGTCTTTTTTTTCTGCCTCGTGTGTTTGTGTGTGTGTGGTGTGTTGTAGGAAATCTAACCCAGGGACTCAAGCATGCTAATGCTAAGCATGTGCTCTACCATTTGCATACATCTGCAAACTTTTCTCCCTTTTAAATAATAGACATCTTCATGGGTATGAACTGGCATGTCATTGTGCCTTTGAATTGCATTCTAAATTAAATGTGATTAGTGATGTTGAACATCTTCATGTGCTTATTGTTCCCCAGTTGTGTATTTTCTTTGGAGAAAAGTTTATTCAAGTCCTTAGCCCATTTAAAAATTGTTGTTGCCAAAGTTGTAGGACTTTACTATGCATAGTGAATAATAATCCTTCATCAGAAATAATTAAAAATGTTTACCCCATTCTGTGGGTTTCTATTTTACTTTCTTCATCAGTGCACTTTGGTCTGCAAATATTTTTAATTTTGATGAAGTCCAATTTATCTAGTTTTTGTTTTTTTGATTTATGTACATCCAACATCATGAAGTCTTCTCCTATGTTTTCTTCTAAGAGTTTTACAGTTTTAGCTCTTAGACTTAGGCCTCTGGTGCATTTGGAGAAAATTTTTGTGAATTTTGTAAGGTAAAAGTCCAACTTCATTCTTTTCCTTGTGGATATACAGTTTTTGTTGGTTTTCAACACCATTTATTGAGAGGACTGTCCATTCCCCATCATATGGTCTTGGCATTTTTACCAAAAATCATTTGACCACATAATTAATAACTTATTTCTGGGATTCCTGTTCTTTTCCATTGGTCTGCATGTCTGCCTTTTTGCCAATAGCACACTGTTTGATCACTGCAGCATTGTAGTGAGTTTTGAAATCAGGAAGTGTGAGTCCTCCAACTTCTTCTTTTTCAGGATTGTTTCACTATTTGAGTTTCCTTGGGTTTTCATATTAATCTTAGGGTGGATTTATTTTATTTCTATAAAAAAGCATCATTAGTTGTGGTTTTCTCCACACAGATTGCATTTATGCAGAGATAGTTTCCTTTTATTGTTAGTTTAATGTTTTTATCAAGAAAAGATACATTTTGTCAATGCTTTCCCTGTATCAGTTGTGATGAACATGCAGTTTTTCCTTCATTCTGTTAATGTTGTGAATTATATTGATTTTCTTATGTTGAATCATGCATTTTAGGAGTAAGTTACACTTGTCCATGTTGTATAATATTTTGACATACTGCCAAATTTCATTTGCTAGGGTTTTCTTGAGAATTTTTGCATCACCTTTCATAAGGGATATTGATCTACAGTTTTCTTAGAGTGTCATTTCCTGGCTTTTGCATCAAGGAAATGCTGGCTTCATAACATGAGTTCAAAAGAATTCTCCTTTCTTCATTACTTTTGAAAAAGTTTGAAATTATGAAGTTAAGTTTTCCTTAAATTTACTAGAATTAACAAGGAAAATCATCGGTCTAAGACTCTTTTTGTTAGAAGTTTTTTGATTATCGATTCAATCTCTATACGAGTTGCAGCTATGCTCATGCTAATTTCATGTTTCAACCTTGGTAGGTAACATTTCTAGGGATTTTGCCATTTCAATTAGGTTATGAGTTAGTTCTATAATTTTCACGGTTTTATAATAATCTTTTTATTTCTGTAAAATCAGTTGCAATGTTCTAACTTTCATCTTCTGATTTTAATTGAGTCTTCATAATGTTTATTATTTAAAAAGGGTACAGCAAAACATTTGCCATATACTGAAAGAAGACAAGATACCCAGAATCATTTGCAGATGCAGTGCTCAAAATATTAATATTCACATCCTCCTCAACACTTATTTTCGGTTCCTTTTAAATATATATTGTAATACTAGTGGGCATGAAGTAATATCTTGCTGATATTTCTTTTTTTTCAGCAAAAAAAGTTTTATTCACTCTTTATTGTGGACAAAGTGTTTAAAATATTTAAAGATTAATGAAGTGAGAATAATTTGATATAGCACAATAGCTCCATAAAGTTGATGAAAATAAAAGAATGTAACAAAAGTTAGAAAGAGTGGTTTTATATTGCTTTTCTAACCTATAATTATATAAATATATGACTGAATTATTTCCAAATATTAACCTCATAGGTATTTCGTTTGTCTGAAAAGCATTTTGCTTGCCATAATTGTTTCTGATGTTCATATCTTCCAAATTAATTCCATATTTTTTATTTTTATTTTTACTTTTTTTTAAATCATTTTACATTACATTTACTCACACACGTATACATTATTTGTGCCACATTCCCCCCAACTTCTGGTCCAATCCTGTTCCACCCTCTTCTTCTACTATTTTGTTGAAGAGAAAACATAAGAGGTAATAACAAAGACATACCATTTTGCTACTTTTGGATAAAGATAGCTATACAGAGAGATTCCTAGCATTGCTTCCATGCACATGTGTATTATAACTCACATTGGTTCATTTCTACAGATCTCTTCACTACTTCCTGGTCCCTTTCCCATAGTGGCATCTACTAATTTAAGATTACTTTTTTCAATCATCAACAGGGAGCATGCCAACCACATTCAAGTTTTAGGGTTCCTTTCCTTATTTCTCCCGTGCGTGTTCTCCCCCTAGCGTGTGACCCATGCCCAATAATATTACTGCATTTGTTTTGGGTCTATAATTCACATTTGAGGGAGAACATGCAACTTTTGGCCTTCTGAGCCTGGCTAACTTCGCTTAAGATGATGTTCTCCAGTTCCATCCATTTACTTGAAATGACAAAATTTCATTCTTCTTTGTGGTTGAGTAGAATTCCATTGTGTACAAATACAACATATTCTTGATCCACTCGTCGGTTGTGGGGCATCTTGGCTGTTTCCATAGGTTGGCTATTGTAAATAGTGCTTCAATAAACATGGGTGTGCAGGTGCTTTTGTAATAATTTGAGTCATATTCCTTCAGGTATATCCCTAGGAGTGGTATTGTTGGATCATATGGCAGAGCTATGTTTAGTTTTTTAAGAAGCCTCCACAATGTTTTCCAAAGTGGTTGTACTAGCTTACATTCACACCAGCAGTGTATGAGGGTTCCTTTTTCCTTGCATGCTTGCCAGCATTTGTTGCTGTTGGTGTTCTTGATGATAGCCATTCAAGCAGGGATGGGGTGGAATCTTAATGTAGTTTTGATTTGCATTTTCTGTATGTCCAGGGATGGTGAGCATTTTTTCATGTTTTTAGCCATTTGGATTTCTTCCTTTAAGAAAGTTCTGTTTACTTCAATTGCCCACTTCTTTATTGGTTCATTGATTTTTGGGGAGTTTAGTTTTTTGAGCTCTCTGTATATTCTTGTTATCAGTCCTTTGTCTGATGTATAGCTAGCAAATATTTTCTCCCACTTTCTGGGTGGTCTCTTCAATTTAGAGACCATTTCTTTTGCTGTACAGAAGCTTTTAAATTTCAGGTAGTCCCATCTGTCCATCTTTTCTCTCAGTTGTTGGGCTGCTGGAGTTCTACTGAGGAAGTCCTTGCTTATACCTATTGTTTCCAGGGTATTTCCTTCTTTTTTGTGTACTAACCGGAAAGTTTTGGGTCCTTAACCCACTTTGAGTTGATACTAGTATAGGGTGATAGGCATGGATCTAATTTCAGTTTTCTGCAGGCAGATAGACACTTTTCCCAGCACTGTTTGTTGAAGAGGCTGTCTTTTCTCCATCCTATGTTTTTGGTGCCTTGTCAAAGATAAGGTGGGAATAGCTGTGTGGATTCATATCCAGGTCTTCTGTTGTGTTCCAATGGTCTTCATATCTGTTTATATGACAGTACCATGCTGATTTTATTGCTATGGCTCTGTAGTATAGTTTGAAGTCAGGTATTGTGATACTTCCAGCATTGTTGTTTTTGCTCAGTATTGCTTTGGCTATTTGCGGTCTTTTGTGTTTCCAAATGAACTTTAGGGTAGATTTTTCAATCTCTGTGATGAATGTCATTGGAATTTTGATGGGAATTGCATTGAACATGTAGATTGCTTTTGGTAGTATAGCCATTTTTACTATGTTGATTCTGCCAATCCATGAGCATGGGAGATCTTTCCACCTTCATTGTTCTTCTTTGAGCTCTTTCTTCAGTGGTTTTTAGCTCTCCTTGAAGAGGTCATTTACATCCTTCATTTAATTTACTCTTAGGTATTTATTTTTTTTGAAGCTATTGTAAATGGAGTTGATTTCCTGTGTTCTTTCTCAGTTTGTTCATTATTGGTGTATAGAAAAGCTGATGATTTTTGTAAGTTGATTTTGTATCCTGCCACCTTGCTGTAGCTATTTATGGTGTCTAGGAGTTTTGGGGTAGAGATTTTTGGATCTTTAAGATATAGGATCATATCGTCTACAAATAGGGATATTTTGACAGTTTATCTATTTGTATTCCTTTTATTTCTTCTTCTTGCCTAATTGCTCTGGCTAGGAATTCCAGTACTATGTTAAATAGGAGTGAGGATAGTGGGCACCCTTGTCTCATTCCTGATTTTCGGGGAAATGGTTTCAGTTTTTCACTGTTAAGTATGATGTTGGCTCTAGGTTTGTCATAAATAGCCTTTACAATGTTGAGGTACATTCCTTCTATTCCTAGTTTTCTTAGAGCTTTTATCATGACGTTGTGTTGGGTCTTGTCAAAGGCTTTTTCTGCATCTATTGAGATGATCAAGTGGTTTTTGTCTTTGCTTCTATTAATGTGCTGTATTACATTTATTTATTCATGTATGTTGAACCATCCCTGCATTCCCTGGGATGAAGCTGACTTGGTTGTGGTGAATCATCTTTCTGATGTGTTTTTGGATTTGGTTTGCCATTATTTTGTTGAGAATTTTTGCATCAAAATTCAGTAAGAAAATTGGCCTGTAGTTGTCCTTTGTGGATGTGTTCTTGCCAGGTTATGGGAGGAGTATAATACTGTCTTCATAGAACGAGTTGAGCCGTATTCCTTCCCTTTCTATTTTATGGAACAGTTTAAGGAGTGTCGGTATTAGTTCTTCTTTGAAGGTCTGGTAGAATTCAGCTGAGAATCTGTCAGGTGCTGGACTATTCTTTTTTGGGAGACTATTGCTGCTTCAGTTTCATTTGGTGTTATAGATCTGTTTAGGTGGTTAATATCCTCTTGGTTCAGATTTGGAGGGTCATAATTATCTAGAAATTTGTTGTTTCTTCAAGATTTTCCAATTTATTGTAATGTAGGTTCTCGAAGTAGTCTTTGATGATTCCCTGGATTTCCATGGTGTTTGTTATCTCCCCCTTTTCATTTCTGATATTGCTAATTTGGGTCTTTTCCCTATTCATTTTAGTCAGATTTGCCAGGCTCTTGTCAATCCTGTTTATTTTTTCAAAGATCCAGTTTTTTTTTTGTTGATTCTTTGTATTTTTTTTTTTTTGGTCTCTATTTTATGAATTTCGGCCTTTGTTTTTATTTTTTTTCTCCTTCTGCTTGTTTTGGGTTTTGCTTGCTCTTGCTTTTCTAGGAGTTTGAGATGTAGCATTAGGTTATTTATTTGAGATCTTTCTGTCCTTTTAATACGTGCACTCATGGCTACAATCTTTCCTCTTAGGACTGCCTTTGCTGTGCCCTATAGGTTCCTTTAGATTGTGTTTTGATTTTCATTAGCTTCCAGGAACATTTTTATTTCCTCTCTTATTTCTGCTATGACCCACTGATCATTGAGCAATGTATTATTCAGCCTCCAATTATTTGCATGTTTTCTGCTGTTGTTTTTGTTGTTGAGTTTAAATTTTAATTCATTGTGATCAGATACTATGCAGGGAGTTATTTCTATTTTCTTATATTTGCTGAGGCTTGCTTTGTGCCCTAAGATATGATCAGTTTTGGAGAAAGTTCCATGGGCTGCTGAGAAGAATGTATATTGTGCAGAAGTTGGATGAAATATTCTATAGACATCAATTAGGTCCATTTGACCTATGGTGTGGTTTAGTCCTAGAATTTCTTTATTGATTTTTTTGTTTGGATGACCTATTTATTGGTGATAGAGGGGTATTAAAGTCTCTCACTACCATTGTGTTGTAGTCTATATGTGCTTTTAAGTCCTTCAGTGTATGTTTGATGAAATTGGGTACACTGACATTGCATGCACACAGGTTGATAATTGTTATTTCCTTCTGATGTATTGCACCTTTTATTAGTATGAAGTGTCCATATTATCTCATTTGACCAATGTAAGTTTGAAGTCTACTTTGTCTAGTGTAAGTATTGCTACTCTTGTCTGTTTTCAGGGGGCATTGTCTTGGTAAATCTTCTTCCAGCCTTTCACCCTAAGCCAGGGTTTATTTCTGTCAATAAGATGGGTCTCTTGTAAACTACAGATTGTCAGATCTTCCTTTTTAATCCAGTTTGCCAGATGGTGTTTTTTGATGGGGTAGTTGAGTCTGTTAACATTCAGTGTGAATATTGATAGGTATGTGGTGATTCCTGCCATTTAGGGTTTTTTTGTTGTTTAAGGGTTTGATTGTGTGCAGCTGAATCAATGCTACTTTCTGATTCCTTGTCTTTTGTTCTCCTGTGGCTTGATACTTACCATCCTCTTGTGGTTTTGTTTGCTTTCATCTTCTGTTTACAGAATTCCTTGGAGAATCTTTTGTAGTGGTGGTTTGGTGGTCACATATTGTTTTAGTTTCTTCATATTGTGAAAGATTTTTATTGTTCCATCTATTTTGAATGATAGTTTTGCTCGGCAGAGTATCCTAGGTTTGAAGTTATTTTCATTCAGTTAATTTAGCATTAACAAGTTCACAGGTTCAGTGCCTGACCAGTTGTTAACATAGTCTACAGAAAAACCTTTGATGATAATATTTATAAACAGTGGGATTTTGGGGGAGTAATGGTTATTAGCCTAGTTATAGATTATGGGGAATTGGCAAAGGTGGCACTAAAAAAGGGGGGGTGGGAAAAGGAGTGGGTGGGTAGGTTAAGAGTTATGAGGGTTGCTGGGTTTTGTGATGTTTGTGTGTGGGGGGTGTATTTCTGTTGTAGTGGAGGTTGTTTGTGTCAGGGATTGGAGGGGGCTGAGATTTGTGCAGTTGGTAGAGTAGGCTAGTCAGCAGGTGGTGAGTGTGTAGGGGAGAGGGATAGTGTGGTGACAGGTTGGGGGAGGATAGGAGGGGAAGGTGAAGACAGGGGAAATAGTGGGTGAGAAGGGGCAGAAAGAGTAATTGGGAGGGAGAATAATGGATTGTAGTACAGGAGAAGGAGGGAGATTGAAGAGGATGAGAAAAGGAATAAGAAAATAATGATGATGGAATTAATTATACAAGATTAAAAAAAGAGAAAGAAAGAAAGAAAAAAGGAAACACAATAAAAAAAACCAAAACCACCAGGATCAGGAACCTGGTTTGGTTCAGTCTATTATAAGGTTCTGGATTCCTTAGATGTCTAATCCTGGTATTGGTGTTCAAGCAGAAGCTCTGATGTCGTCTCACCAGGTAACTTGCTTGTGAGTGGTATTTGGACTTTCTGTCCACAAGATTAGTTGGAGTTGTGAGGTGAGATTGCCACCTCATGCAGAGTGGTCAGAGCTGTTTTCAGCAGGCAGCAACTGTGTTGTTCTTCAGCTGCAGGTTTGTTTGGTCTGCTCCTTCCCCAGCAGGGTGGGATTTTCAGTTTTAAATGCTGCCCTCTGTCCCAGAGATAGGCTTTTGGATTCACCTCCTGCCCTGCTTTGGGAAGTTAGTTTCCTTCTTAGCCTTTATGTCTCTCCCGATATCTGCTGGGTGCCTGTGGCTACTCTAGGCAGTTGGTTTGTCAGCCCACTTCTGCTCTCAGCCTTTGCTTTTTATGGCACATCACTGAGAGTTCAGCACTGAAAGCTCAATTCCTTGCCACACCCCTGACAGTTAGGCAGTGAGAGATCAGCTCTTTGCCCCTCCCTCATCCTCCATGGTGGGTTCAGCATTCCATCCCTGTTTCCAATGTCACTGTTTGATTACAGTTTGCTGTTTATGGCATTCAGTTTTGCTGGGGGGGGTGTTTCAGTCCATCCAGGGGCTGTGCTGGATTATATTCCCAGGGTGGGGGGGTGGGTTGGGCAGCCGCAAGAGGTACATGATGCTCACCTGTATGTTCTGCAGTTTCATGCAGGCAGCTTGGAGCCAACTGTCATGGTGTCCTTTCGTGTGATGTAGGTAGGCTTTCTGCGGCTGGAGGCTTTTTTCCCAGGGCCAGAACCGGACATGCCTTGCTGGCTGTGCTGGGTGGAATTTTCATGGCTGTTAGGTGCAATTAAGGTATGATTTAAGGGTCAGTCTTTGAATTTTATCTGCATCTAATGTGATGGTGGTTATTATTTTGGCTAGGACCAATCAGAATTACCTAAGTGTGGCTCCAGCTTCTCAAGGAGGTTTCTAAAGTTATGGCACTTAGGAGATCTGATTCCTTACCTTAGTCACCATTTTTTCCCTGTTATTTCTTTTCTTTTAATTTTTTTTAAAGAATTAACTGATACAGGGGCTGAGGGTGTATCTCAGTGGTTGAGTGTTTGCCTAGCATGCACCAGGGCCTGGGTTCAATCCCCAGTACCACAAAAAAAGTACAACTGATACATACTTTATGGTATGTATGAATGGTTTATGCACCATGATTACAATATCAGAACATTCTGAATTTGTTTATGTAATTACTTTTGCCACTAAGTTTTATACTCCCTATGATATCTTCTTACTCATCAGTGTCTCTTTCTTTCAGTTTGAAGAGCTTCTGTTAGCACATTTTTTTTTGTGATACGGGTGCTTGAACTCAGGGCCTCAGGGCCTTACACTTGCCAGGCAGGAGCTCTACCACAGTCACTCTGGCAGTCCTGATAGCATTTCTCAATTGAAATAGATTCTCTCAGGTTTTGTCTGAGAAAGTCTTTATTGCTCCTTCATTGCTAAAGGATAGCTCTACTGTTTGACATTTTTTTCCCTTTTAGCTTTGTAAAAATCTCATGCCATTCTCTCCTGGTCTGTAAGGTTTCTGTTGAGAAGTCCAGTGTCAGGTAAATTGAGGCACATTTATGTGTTGTTTATTTCTTTTCTTTGAAGGCATGAGAATCTTTTCTCTGTCTTTTTCTTTTGGGAGCTTGATTATAATATGGCTTGGTATAGATTTAGTTGATTTAAATTTGACTTGTGGCCTTTGACCTTTCTGTAGTGGATGTTTGTTTTCTCCTCAACATTTAGCAATTTTTCTGCTGTTGTTTTTTTCAATATACTTTCTACTCTTTTGGCATTCTCAGGTTATTCTTCTTTATTAGTGTATATTAATCATGTATGTCCTTCTTGAACCCTAATAACACACATTTGCTCTTTTAATACTGTCCCAAAGTTTGCATAAGTTTTCTTCATTTCTCTTTATTATTTGCTCTTTTCTGTCTTTCAACTGTGTATTTTCAAATAGCCTATTTCAAGACTAGTAAGTCATTTTTTTCTTTTTGATCTGTCTTGGTGTTGTTGCCTTATAGCTTTTTAAAATTTTACGGAATGTATTTTTTAGCTCAAGAATTTCCATTTGGAGATATCTGCATACCTATGCTTATTGTGGCACTCTTCACAATAGTCAAGTCATGGAATCAACTTAGGTGACCATCAACAAATGAATAAAAAAATGTTGCATATATGTATATATGTATGTATATGCACATACAATGGAGTATCAGTTACAGAGTAGAACAAAAATATATAATTTTCAAGAAAATAGATGTTACTAAAGATCAAGTTAAGTGAAATAAGCCAAACTTAGAAAGACAAATACTGTATGTTTTCCTCTCATATGCAGATTTTAGATATGCAGATATGCAGATTTAAAAAGAGATAAGAAAGCAGACAAGGGCCTGTTTTTTTTGGGGGGGACCAGTGGAAGGAGGGATGCGGGAAAGCGAGGGTGATAGAGGTGAATATGATTGAAGTACATTATATGCAAGCATTTATGTAAAATGAAACATATTACTTTGTACAATTATAAGAAAAAAGAATTTATATTTGATTTTCAAAAATTGCTTCCATCTCTTTGTTAAGAATCTCTGTTAGAATTTGAGATGGCCCTGTGTGTTTTCTCCAAACTCATTTAGTTTCCTTTAACAGCTGTTTTAAATTTTCTGTTTGAGAGCTTTCTCCTACTGATTACTGCCTGGTCAGTTTCTGGCAATATATTTTGAGTAATAGTCATGGTTTCCGGAAAGATAAGGATGCTTATTAGCATCCTACACTATCTGGGCATTGAAAGATTAGGTGTTTATCACAGGCTTCCTAATATGGCTTTGTTTGTGCCTGTCTTTCCAGAAATTCTAAACAGGCTGCTTATTTTCTCTAAGCCTATAGTAACTTCAATTATTAGAACACTAGATAACACCCAGGCCTAGACTGACAGGAATCTGCTATTAGTGTGTTATCTGAACTAGAGAGTAATCCAAGCCCATGTTTGTTCCAAATAATCTTTTGGTATATTGTCCAGAAAGAAATAGGAGAGTATATAGAGAGAATAGTCTGTCCCCACAATAACTCTTCCTAGTTCCAGGGTAGAGCCCAGATGCCTTGTCAACAGTTACTGTCTTGTGATCTGCTTGACTCAGGGCAGTCACCATGGATTGACAAGACCCAGACTCCTATGTGAAACCTATGATGTAGATCATCATTTCATGTGCTTATTATATATAATCACTATTTTATGTATATAATGCACACATATATTTGTAAAATTAGTTCCATCTCAATTTTTAAGAGTAAGCATGTTACTTACACTTCTACTTGAACTACTTTTTTTTTTGGCAATACTGGGAATTAAACTCAGGGCCTCATAATTGAGAGGCAGGCACTCTACCACTTGAGTCACTCAGCCGGGTCTCTCTAAACTATTTTAGCCAAGGATTTCAGAATGAACCTTTCCATAAAGAAAGAAGATCATCTAAATATAGTCTAGCAGATATTGGTCTAGTTCATTTTGATAGAAAGAAGTACTATCCAAAATGAAAGATATTCTCCAAGTTAGTTAGATTTAGCTTTGGGGTTATGTGTTCTTTTTTAAAATTTGGTCTACAACTGGTTTGACCAATTGGATGATATCAATCTATGTTAGTTCTCTTTCTCTCTTTTTGGTATTTTAGGAATGAGTATTTATTTCTGTTAATGTGATCAAATGCTTGATAATATGTATATACACAGATGATGACTCTTTCTGCAATTAGTCCTGAAACCAAAACTATTTCTGCTGTCTTTCAATTTAACTAACTGGAAATGAGATACCTACAGACCTCAAAGACAGATAATTCACACTTAGGAAATGGAGAAAGAACTCAATAGATTATCATGAGACAAGGCCAAGCACCAACTTCATATATTTGCTATAGTATGCTCTTTCCCTATGAGGCACAGAGTTGGGAATATGGCAGGCCCTCAGCAAAGACTTATTTTGTGATCAACGGAGAATAGAAGGGAAATGAATATTAAAAATGAGAGGAAGACACAACTAGTTGAAGAATGGAACTTATCTCAAAGAGGATAAATGGAAGTCATTCCTGGCTTGTATTTAGCTCATTATTGCTCTGCAAATATTCATGAGTTGATCTACATCTTCTCCTATGGACAGATGACTCTGTTTTGGGCCTAAATATTCCAATTAATGTTTGCTGGTTTATTTTTGTAGTTCCAAGAAGCATTAGCTATAACTTTGGAAAGACCGTGTGTACTGAGACATATCATAACAGATCTCTAAAGTGTTACTTCACTTATTCCCTGGATCAGTCCTTCCCTTTGAATGAGCATGCCATAAGTATATATAATGACTACATTCTTATTACCTCTCTCCAAAAGAGGCAATGTAAGAACATAAGCTAGAAATCCTCTCTAGCACAAATATACTGGCCTTATCAGAAATAGAAAAAAATTGACAGGAATTCCTTAATTAGCACTTTATTTTTTGTTGTTAATAACCAAAGCTCTTACTCACATAGTCTCATAAGTTACCCAAAGAAATGGGAGGGGGGGCTGTCCACCTCCTTCCAGTTAATTTGAATGCTTAGTATTTAGCCAAGGCTCTTCCTGTCTTATAGTATGTGTATTAGTAAGACTTTTCACTACTGTGGCAAATGCCCAAGTGAACAACTTAAAAGGAGAAAAGATTTATTTTGGTTCACAGTTTCAAAATCTTCAGTCCATGATTGGTTTACTCCATTGTTAAGGGTCTGCCATGAAACAGAAGATAATAGTGGTAGAATGGAATGTCAGAGCAAGATTGCTCTCTTCATAGAAGCCAAGAAGCATAAAGGGGTGACAGGATGGGGATGGAGACAGGGTATATCCTTCCAGGGTATGCCCTCAGTCTATTGGATGGTGCTACTCTCATTTAGGGCATTTCTTTCCCCTCAGTTGCTGTCCCACATACCAATCCTCTATGGCAATGCCCTAACAGACACACAAATTGTTCTTTACTAATCTCCTAGGCATTTCTCAATTTAATCAAGTTGATAGTCAAGATTAACCATCATAATATGTTTATGTTAGCTGAGCCTTAGATAATTACCTCCTGGTTCTCAGATACAAGGCATCAAATTCTTATGACTACATTTAGAAAGGTAGAAGCATCTAAAGCCACAGTTCTTGTTATATCTTTCATAATGAGCTTTCTTTCTGTCATCCATCCCCACTGTCACTCCTCTAATTCAGTGTCCTATTGCTGCTTGCTTGGACTATGCCATGAACTCCTTAATCTCTCTACCATCTATGTCTACTACTTCTCAATCTTTTTGTATCTATCATTGCTTCCATTATGGTACTTTCCCCAAAACACTGCTACAAGTCTTCATTAGGTCTTTAATATATTTTGGGTAAAGTTTATATTTAAGATAGCATTCTAGATTCCCCTTTATAATCCAGTTCTAAAATTAAGCCTTGTTATTTTTTGGTAAAACTACTACAGTGAGAATATTTGAGTTAATTATTTACCACTAATTTTGCTGTCCCTTATCTCCTTTTACCCATGCTGCTTTGGGAAAGATCGAATTATTTTTAGTGCATTAAAACTGTGATACTGGTCTGTATGCTATAAATAAGAAGATATCAAAGTTAGTTAGTCTTAGATCTCATAGATTGAAGATCCTTTCTTTAAGTTCTCTACCACACTGACTTTGGAGGTTTGGATTTTAAAGATTCTTTTTGTATAACTGAGGCATAGAGACTCATTGGGCTTTGGTCTCCCAATGGTTCCTGGCAATAGTGATCCCTTCAGAATTTTCTATGGGCCCTTGATATGAGAATACACAGCTTCTAGATCTAAAGAAGCCTAATGTGAGGGCACTGGAAAAATGTTCATTACCCTATGACCATCCCGACTAGTTGGCCATGACGACAAAAGTTTTATGGTTCAATAGACCATAAAATATCCTTAAGGATTCTTCCTTTAGAGTATATGATATCTGAGCCATTCAACTATGTTATCCATAAATCAAGTAGTCTAAGTTAATCACAGTCAAGCATGGCACAGGGCACGGAACCATTTGATTCTTTTAGTTTTCACTTCTTTACCACCCCTTCTTCTTATCATTGCTATTATTCATAAATATATTTCTGTCTTCCAATTTCCTCTATCCTTTATATTTTCAAAAGCTCATAAGCTTTTCTTGACCAGCATGAAATACCCTACCATACTCTTCAATAAAGTGCCACTGATAATTTATAACTTCCCTGAACACAAGGATCAGGTAGCCCCATCTTCAGAGATGGATCAGTTCATCATCAATCCATGCCAGAATGCTAGAGACAGAGCATAATTGAGGCAATGGGAATATTCACTGAGCCTTTACTCACCTCTTTTCTCTCATACATAAATCAATTCCAGTAGAAGAATTTCATAGGATCTGTATAACATTCTGAGCATCTCCATTAGCCTGGCAAAGGAGAAAAATGAAAACAATATGTACTACTCAGCAACTAAGTTGATGTGCATTTTAGAAGTAATATTTGGGTTTTTTTGGGGGGATGCAGTTTCTCATTATGTATTTCAGTTTGGCCTGGAGCTTGCTATGTAGCCCAGGCTGGCTTTAGTTTCATTTACAGAAATACATGTAAAATAAATGTTCAAAGCACAGAAGAATTTTTTTCTCTCAGTAGAGATAAGAAAACAAAAAGTTCTAATGTTTCTAAGGGAGGAAGTGAGAAACTGGTATTTGAAACACTAAGGCTGCCTTAAAGCAAATACAACCTCTTTTCATTTATGGCTACCAAAGACCAGTCCACTATGGTTACTGAGATTAAGGGACAATAAAGAGGGCATCTGGAAAGGACAGAACTAATCCTCATTCTGTTCTGAAAGAAGTTGAAACAGAAGACCCCGGTGTGAAACCAAAATATAATTTATAAACTTCTTTTGGTAAGTACTGACCCAGCAACATTCTGCCCTGAGATGCCTTCCCCTGGCCTACCTAGACTCTTGATGGGAGTTTGGTGATCCCCTTCTGACTCTCACCCAATGCCTTCATCTTAGCATTGAACTAGCTACTTGGCTTTGATCCTCCTGGAGAACTGATTCCACTCAGCCTGACCCAGCACCTGACCTTCATTAGACAGCTATTTCTGTCTGGAGACTATGCAGAGGAACTCCCCCACACTGTCATGAGCTTTGTTTATACTTTGGAAAACACCCAAAGACTTAGATCAGGTTGATGTTCTTCTTAGAGTTCAGTATTACAAAGAAAACCTGTGAACTGCTTCTCCATTTTTCTAGTGAACTACTTGAACTCCCAGCTACTGATTCACTGAAACATAGAATTATTTGCTCTTTAGCTTATAAGTTCTCTCAACCTGGTCTCTGAGGCTAGTGGCCCATTGTATACCAGTATCACAAAGAAAGAAGCAGATATAGAAAGACATAATGACTTAGGAACTCTACTGTTTTCTTAATCTGAATTTCCATGACTTCGCTTGTGTTGGTAGGGATTTTGTCTGTGACAAAATGATCCAGAGGAAATTAAGAAAAATGATTATTCCATCCTATCTAGACTTCAAAAACCATGAAGGCAGCATCATCACAAAGCCCTACCAGAGGTCACGTGAGAGTGTAGCATCTATTGTGGTAAATAAACAATTCCCAGATGAATTACATGCAAGGATTTTCAGGGATCTTTTCCTTTCCCAAGGTCTATATGACACTAAAGTCTTCTGAACTTTTTTCCCTAGGGAATTTCACATACAAGTATTTCTCCCTTCTCACTCATCCAAGTGTTCTTGTGCTTATCAATTTATTCATACACACCTTAATCATGTATGTATGAGGGGGAAGGAGTCTGTTTCTATTAATACTACAAATAGATCATCTCTAGATTTCTGTTTGTGCTCCACACAATCCTTGCTTTCAAGTAATTCGTGGTCTAAAGATCAAAATGCATATGAACAGTAATACAAAGCATACTCGCAGAAACTGGAAATATGTTAACTAAGTTCTTTAGGGATGATTAATTGTTTTGAAAATTTTAGGAAAGCTTCACAGAGGAGGTAGACTTTGTTCTGATTCTTTAAATGTAAGATTTAGACAAGCTCACAGTGGAGAAAATGTAAAACAGAGAGAGTTAGGAGTACTCCAAATTGAGAGGAAAAGCATAACACCCTCCAATTTTTTTTCTTTTGGCCATTCAACTTCAGAGCCTTACACTTGATAAGCAGGTATCTACTACTTGAGCACCATGCCTCTAGCCCTTTTTGTTTTAGTTATATTTGAGATTAGGTATCATTTTATGCCTAGGCAGGCCTGGACCATGATCCTCCTATCTGTGATTCCAGTATAGCTAAGATGACAGGTGCATGCCATGTTACCCAGATTTTTATTGGTTGAGATAGGGGTCTCACAATCTTTTTGCCTGGGATGGACTTGAACTGTGAACTTTTTGATCTCTCTCTTTCAAGTAGCTAGGATTACAAGCCTGAGCCACCATGCCTAACATTTCAAAGTGTAGGTTGCTTAGGCTGGTCTTATGATCCTTCTGCCTCATCCCCATCTTACTTATTACTGGCATGCACCAGCATGACTTGCTACCCAAAAGTTTTGAATGTCAAACTCCCTAATGTGTTTTATATATCAAAGTTGGATGAGTTTTAGAAAATTCATATTTACTGCCATAAAATGCAGTTCTATTATATAGACTACCTTCTGTTTGTCTTAATAAATTGTTGAGCTCTTATTGTATGTCCTTTGAACAAATGTTTATAGGCATGTTTAGCAACTGAGTTCCACAGTGTGGATATGGAAAGGTAGGGTAGGATGAAATTGCAAACAGGACTAGAATATAAAGAGAATTGAAGGTCAGTGTAGAGAATTTGGATTTGAGTTAGTAGCAAATGAGAACTCATTAAAGGGTGTTTAATAAGGGGAAAAACTTGATTTTACTTGCATTTGTTAGTATTGGAAGGGAGACAAATATTTAGAATGGTATTAAAAGACGGGGCTGAAAACAGATTATAACAGTGAGAATAGAAAGAAAAAAGATGACTCTCGGGGACATTTTGAAGATACAGTCAACAGAACTTAGTAGATACTTTGGTTTTGTGAATTAAAAAGATGGAATTGTTAAAGACAATGCTAATATTATGGTAATTATGATCTATTGATCATCTACTGTGTACTAGATGCATCCTTTGTTTTAATTTTTACATTTAAAATTAAATATTTCTTTTTATTCTTCACTTTACCTATGAAGAAACTGACTTAATGAGGTTAAGTAATTTCCCCTAAGTCAGTAATAAGGTTTATCTGTGCTCTACATTCATAATTTTCTATATTTTGTGTATACAAAATAAGTGCCTAAGAAGCCTTTGATAAAGTTATAAAACTCAAGAGTAAACAGAAATAAAATCTATGCACAAATGACTTTTAGGATCAACAGTTTTCATATCTGTCAAGATTAATAAAAATACATTCCCTCATACCACCCAGATGATCGTGTAAAGATAGGCCTTGAGTGTTTCTCTACAAATAAGGGCTCAGTCCTCTGTCAAAGGTGACTTGTCTTTAGTGATCTATAGCCTTATCTCAATCATTGAGATAAGAACTGGTGCCATAAGAAAATGATAGAAAGATGGGATACCCTCGGATAGGACAGACTGCTTTATTGTAGGGCAAAGGATTTCCTAAGGCACAACCAACTCAGAAAGAAATGCATAAAGGCTCTCTGACCTGAATCAAAGGGAAGGAATAGGCAGTTTGTATTTATGTGTAGTAAGTTTGCCAGTTAATCAATAAAAATTAACAGTTTATTTGAGCTTGCAGTTTCTGTGAAATGAATTTTTAATCAGAATATTTCTACCCTCAAACAGTTATATCCACAATCCAAGCCTGCTAGATAAAAAAACAGGTGGGGGAGGATATACATTTTTGAGATAGCTATTTTTCTCAGGAGATAGTGAATAAAAGCATTAACTGGGCCTTAAATTGAAGAACCATAACTTTACCTTGGGTTCTGATCATACAAATTGAAGTGTATTTATTTATATATTTGGCAACTATTTCTGAAATGTCTATTACATATCAGGCTAGATGTTGAGTGTACCATGGAAAATATGATTCTGCTCTTATACAAATGTACATTCTAATGATGAAAACAGAGCAGTGAACAGGTATTTGCAAAATAGTCACATAACTACTGTGTAAGTCATATAAGTTACTGTGTACTGTTAAAATTGCCCAAGGTGATAGAAATACACCACCTCAGTCTATAAATTGCAAAATAGACCCCTATTATACTTGGAGATGAGAGCATGAGATAGGAATCAATGAGAGATGAAGCCGAATAGGTAATCTGAGTCTCTGTATACAGAACCTTTCAAGCCATGTTAAGAAATATGAATTTATCCTATAAGCAACTGGAAAACATTGAAGGGTCAGAAGCCTGAGTAAAGAATCATACCTTTGTGCTGAATTTTCTCTGGAGACAGTCAAGATGTTGCTGCAATGCAGCTGAATGATGGTGACCCAAAATATAGATTGTTGGTGGACATAAAGAAAAATTGATATGTTTAAGAGAATTTTTGGAGATATAATCTCCAAAAATTGAATGAGTACTGGGGTTGAAAGTAAGAGTGAAATTAAACCTTATGGTCTGCAAAACCATACATATTATAGTGCCATTGAACACAATGAGAGAAGGATGTTTGAATTGATGTTAAATTCAATTTCAGATGTATTGAATTTGAATGTGTGTAAGACATTCGAGTAGAAACATTTGGTGGTATTTATGAAATACGAGTTTGAAGTTTTGAAAAGAGTTCTTGGTTGAAGGTATAGATTTGAGAACATTTAGTCTATAATGAGTCTCTTAGGTGATAAAATATACAGTCTTCCTGTGCATATTTGATCTCATTTGAAGGACTCTCCAAATCAGTTTACACGTCAAAGAATGTGGTGTGCAAGATGGCACAAGAAGGGATCTAGGTCTTTTGTGATATCTACTGTGTAGATATCTAGGAACTTTCTAGATATCTGTTTCATCAAGTAAAATGAAAAAAAAAGTAAAAGAAAAAGGGAAGTTATATCTAATTACTTTTCCCATTTGATCAGGTATATTTCAATATGTTAACATATTAATAGGTGTAAAGAGTATGAAATAATTGCTGTATCATATCAATAGTTTTGTTGAATTAGATTCCCAATAGTTTGCATGCTGCCGTAATTTTAGGTGACAGCATTTGTTTCAGAATAGTTTCAAAACAATAAGGGACTCTCTGGATGAGTATCTGCTAATTCCTGTGCTCATGAACACTTGAGTGAGCATTTTATAAAAGTGAATTTTTTTCACCTATAATTTTATGCATTTGAAATGTGTCTAGATATTGTCTAATTTCCCTGTAAAACACTGCCTGGAGCTGGAGTTGGGTGCCAATGGTTCATGTCTGTAATCCTAACTACTCAGGAGGCAGAGATAAAGAGGATCACAGTTGAAGCCAGTCATGGCAAATAGTTCACAAGACCCTATCTTGAAAATGTCCAACACAAAAAAGAGCTGGTAGAGTGGCTCAAGTGGTAGAGTGCCTGCATAGCAAGTGTGAGGCACTGAGTTCAAGTCCAGTACTGCTAAAAAAAACCCCAAAATATTGTCCTTGATTCCCCACATTCTTGTGAACACTAGGTATTATAAATATAATCTTTGGTGGCAGGATATATTGCTAGTCTCTTAAAATTTCCATTAAATTCACCATCTTTTCTGGGAAAATTCTTTATGGATGATGTGACAGGATAAAGCTTTTGTTCTGGAACCTGAGCAGGTAATATTTTTTGAGATCACTGCTTTGGGATATATTGAATATTTTATGAGTAGAAAACTTCCTTCTTTCTTGAATACCATTTTAGCATATTGACAAAACTTGAAGATAAAACTAATTCAAAGTGGTAACATCATTTCCCTCTCTGACTTTCAAGGGTTCTACAAATTCTCCATATTTTGTGCATCAAAATTCACATTAGGTGATGAGGTGAATGATAGAATTATTAAAAAACAATGTGAAGCTGCCAGATTCTATGGTAACTTCTTGAATCAGTAAACATTTCCTCCATGAGAATCTGGTATAAGTTACCCCACAGCTGCAAGAGATCTGATCAAGGAAAATGACCAAAGATTATTTCAGCAAAAGCATTACTGGCTTCCTGTTTCTGTATACTCTACAATATCATTATGCTGGAATGCAAAGAGCAAGGGAAAATACTTGGAATAAAGCTGGATCAAGGTTTACAAGCCAGACTGGTTTTTGGCCGGTTAATCACTTAGCAATTGAATTGTTTATTCTTACTTATTTTTTGGTTGCTAAGATGACTTGATCGGATCAACTGCTCTGGGATCTATACATTTTTTCTTCAACTGAGGAAGAAAAATAAGAATTTTATATGACTTAATCTAAGTAAAGCTTTTACTAGGTTATAATGATGTAATATTATCATTGAAGATCAGTGAAGCATCAAATAATACCCAACCTCAGCGTCTTTGATTCCTGTATTTCAAAGTCATTTCTGTGACATGTATTCTTGCTCTTGGTTCTTGCAAAAATCCTCTGAGGCAAGGATTATTATCTGCATTTCACAGCAGAGCCGGAACAGGAGACCTGCTTATTTATCTCTTATGCTTTCCCCTAGACAAATAGAGGAAACTTCTGGTGAACAAAGTTGTGGCAGTTGTTTTAAAAATGTAAGACCAAGCATAGGATAATTTGACTACAAAATAGAAAAGTGTCATAGAATTTTTTTCAAGTTAACAATTAGAATTTTTTTAAAGACTGTAAGAACACTACTTTTGAATTCAATTCACATTGAAGTTGACCTCTAAATTTGGAATGATTACAAGAAGACAGTTGAGCATTTTTTTTCATTTTTACTATTTTTTGTATGTTTTAAGTTTGTACTGTGGAATTTACATAGATGCATCCAGTGTAGTCTGAACAAGTTCGGCCTCCTCCAACTATTTTCCTTTCCCTCCTCCACTTCTTTCCAAAGAGTGTTTGCTGTGTTTTGTTATGCTGTCTTCATACATATACAAGTAATATGCTTCCAACCGCTTCACCTGCTGGTGTCCTCTCTTATCCCACTCCTCAATACCACTGATTCCATCCCCTCATAGGCTCCCTTTCACATTCTTGCCCATTTTCTTTATTATTGTTGTCATTTTAGAAATAGATGCCACATATGACTGAAAACATGCTGTGTTTGTCTTTTTGAGGTTGACAAATTTCACTCAAAATGGTGATCTTCAGTTCCATCTATTTTCCTACAAACACCAAAATTTCACTCTTGTTTAGGGCTGAGTAATACTGCATTGTACATATAGAGCACATTTTCTTTCTTGCTTTTTTTTTTTTTGGTGGGACTGGGGTTTGAACTCAGAACTTTGTGCACGCAAAACAGTCATTTTACCGTTTGAGCCACACCTCCAGTCACCACATTTTCTTTATTCATTGGTCAGTTGGGCACTTAGGCTGATTCCACGGCATAGCTATTGTGCATAGTACTGCAATGAACATGAATGTGCAGGTGTCTCTTTTGTATATTTACACTCCTTTAGATATATGTTCAGGAATAATATAGCTTGGTTATAAAGTAGGACTACTTTTGCTTTTTGATGATCCTCCATACTGAGTTCCATAGTGGTTGCACTTGTTTACATTTTCACCAAAAGCATGAGAGGGTTCCTTTTCCCCTGCATCCTAGCCAGCATTTATTGCTTGTTTTCTTGATGATTTCCAATCTGACTGGGGTGAGATGGAATCTCAGTATAGTTTTGATTTGCTTTTCCTTTATGGCTAAGGCTGTTGAACATTTCTTCATGTATTTATTAACCTTTTTTATTTCTTCCTCTGAGAGCTCCTTGTTCAATTTATTTGACCATTTAGCAACTGAATTATTTGTTGTTTTGTTTAGTTTTTTGAGCTCCTCGTACATTCTGGATATTAATTTTTTATCCATTGAATAGTTGTTGAAGACTGTCTCCCATTGCCATTTTGTGGGTTGTGTCTTGAGTCTCTTGGTTCTGGTAATTATTTCTTTTGATTTGGAGAAACTTTTTAAATTTGATGCAGCATCATTTGTCAAGTCTTGCTTTTACTTCCCGGACAATTGGTACTTTACTTTTTTGTTGTTTGGTAGCACTGGGGTTTGCACTCAGGGCACTCTAGTACTTGAGCCATGCCTCAAGACTGGTAGTTACTTTTTTTAAGGAGATAATAATAAGATCGTTTATTTTGGTTTAGAACAGTCTTATAACTAAGAAACATGTTTGAAGCATCGTAAGTTCTGATTCTCTGGTGAGTTAAAACATTGAACCATTACCTTTTGTCATATTAGAAATTGAGAGTTTCTTGTATAGGTCGTGTCTATACCTTGAAGACTAAAAATGGGCTGAAGTGTATATTTTGCCTCTTCCTATAGCATGTCCCAGGCCATGTAATAAATTTCCTTCTCTGCCCTTAAAAAAATAAATAAGAGTTTGATTTACTACTTGATAGTTGCATTTAATACTTTATTTTTTTACATCATTATCTTAATTGATATATTTATCTTTTGCATAAAATATCCTTATTAGTGTAAATATTTCTAAACGTTTGCATTTGCAACTACCTCCATAATCATCAAATAAAAACAAAATATCTTCAGTGACATACATAGATGAATTGTACCTTGATGACTGCAAGATTCCATGTCATATTATATTTATGACATGTACTGGCAATCTTGTGAGGGAAGGGCATAGTACATAAGACAAATGGGCTTATGTCAAACAAATATAAATGATTAAATGTTCCAGAGGTTCAGAAAATGGGAAGTTCCCCTCCAATAAGGAAGGAAAAAGGAATATAGAAGGTGCAGTGAAAGAGGTAGAGTTTGGACAGAGCATTGAAACAAAGATGGGTACAATTTTAAATGGCAGAAGAAAAAATGGGGCTCCAGGAAAATTAAATGATTCATACAAAGGCTTAATGATAAGAAAGTCTAATGTGCACATGATAAAAGCGAGAGCACACAAGGGAGGGGTGAGGATAGGTAAGACACCTAAAAAATTAGCTAGCATTTGTTGCCCTCAATGCAGAGAAACTAAAGCAGATTACCTTAAAAGCAACTGAAGTCAATAGGAGAAGGGGACCAGGAACTAGAGAAAAGGTTATATCAAAAAGAATTAACCTAGAAGGTAACACACACGCACAGGAAATTAATGTGAGTCAACTTCCTGTATAGCTATCCTTATCTCAACCAGCAAAAACACTTGTTCCTTCCTATTTTTGCTTATACTCTTTCTTCAACAAAATTAGAGATAAGGGCAAAATAGTTTCTGCTGGGTACTGAGGGGGTGGGGGGGAGAGGGAGGGGGCGGAGTGGGTGGTAAGGGAGGAGGTGGGGGCAGGGGGGAAAAATGACCCAAGCCTTGTATGCACATATGAATAATAAAACAATAAAAAAAGAAAGTCTAATGTGTTTGGAGAATAGTGTGATGAGAAATAGTGTGATAAGAAAGTCTGATGTGTTTGGAGAATAATGTGTCTGGAGAACTGGTGCACACTCCTGAATCATTGAAGGTTTCTAAGCAAGAGAAAGGATATAATCAGAACTGAACTTCAAGCAAATGAAACCAATATCTTTGTGTAGGGCTATAGCAGTGTGAAAATCTGGAAAACTATTGTAGTAGTTGAGATGAGAAATGAAAATGATGTAAATGCAAATTTTACTATCCATAAATTAAGTTTTATTTGAACTTAGCCACATACGTATTTTAGGTAATATTGATTGCTACTTTAGTGCTACAATGGCAGAACTGAGAGGTTGTAACAGAGACAGTGATCTGCAAAGGCAAAAATATTTACTATCTGACTCTTTATGAAAAATTTACTGACCAGGTAATAAAGAATTATCATTATTTGAATGTTACAGTTGATAATCAATAAGATTTCACTGATGGTTACTTTGAAGGCAGTCTTTACCCCTTACACTTACTTTTCCAAAGACTCACCCTTCATTATGGACTGCAGAATGATGTGTCTTGAACATTCCATTCCCTTTGACAATATCAGACAAATATTCCCAATGAAATGTTGTAGGCTCTCTGAGCTGTGTAAATCCAGGGACTCCAAGTACCACTGAGACTTTATTCCCATTTTCAACTGGACTGTGACATGACCACTTTACTTCTAGTCAGTGTGGTCTTCTTCCCTTTCCCTGGCTCATTATTGAACTTCAACCTTATATCGCTCTCTAAAACTGCACCATCTCACTTAATGTTTCCCAAACCAGTTAAACTATTATCAACTTTGTCTCCTGGGCTTCATCGATAACTCTTGAAAGTAAGGAAATCTTGCTCACCATACTATGTCCCAGCCTTTAGATCCCTTTCTTCCCACCTGTGCTGGGAAAAGAATTAGATGGATTCAAAATATCCTGAACAGAGCTAGAGTTTTAGCTCAGTTGTAGAGTGCTTGCTTACCATGTATGAGGTCCTGGATTCAATTCCCAGCACTAAAAAAAAAAAAGAAGCAAAATTTCCTGAACATAATTGCAACATTATCCACAATAGCCAAAGTGTGGAAACAACCCAAGTACCTGTTGACAGAAGAATGGAAGAAGAAAATGTGATTGGTGTGTATTTGTGTATATAATGGAGTATTATTCAACCTTTAAAAAGAATAAATTCTTACTATTTGCCACAAATGGATTAACGTGAAGAGCATTATGGTAAATGAAATAAATCAAACAAAGATAAACACTGCACCATTTCACTTAAATATGGTACCTTAAAAGTCAAACTTGTAGAAGCAGAGTAAACTAGTGGTTGGCAAAAGCTGAGGGATGGGGAAAATGGGAAGATGGTGGTGAAAGTGTACAAACTTAGTTATAAGATAAGTAAATTTTGGGGACCTAATATTCAGCAGGGTTAATAAGATGATAATTTTTGGAGCAATGGTTCTTTCCTTTAAAAATATTTTATTAACATATATTATTTGTACATGGGGGTTTCATTGCTACATTTCCATATGTACTTACAATGTGCCTTGATTAGACTCACCTCCTCCATCATTCTTCCTCATCCCTCCCCCTTCTTAATGCAATTACAACAGGTTTCAATGCTAATGCATTATAGGATGAGGGTATAGCTCAGTGATAGAGTGCATGCTTAGCATGTAAGAGGCTCTCTGTTGAATCTCCATTACCAAAACAAATTACTGCTTTATATACTTTAAATTTTTCTAGGAGAATAACTCTTAAATATTCTCATCACAAAAATGATGACTTAATTACTATTGAGGTGTTAATTAACTTAACTATGATAATCATTTCACAATGTAATATGTATCAGATTATTACATTATATAACTTAAACATATATAATTTTATCAATTTTATCTCACTAAAACTGGGGAAAGAAACAGGAAATAACCCAGTGATTCACTAAAGAATCTGTGATAGATACGTATCATGGAACACTGCTCTGCAATAAAAATAAATGAATTATTGATAAATGAAACTTTCTAGATAAATTACTAGAGAATTATTCTGAGTCAAAAAGCCAATCTTAAAATGTTGCATCTTGTACCATTCCATACATATAACACTTTTGCAATGACAACATTATAAAAATGGAGATTACATTAGTGGGCCAATGGTTAAATAGGAAGTATGTGATGGTAGGAATATGTGTCTATAAAAGGAAAACATGAGGAATCCTTGTGGAGATGGGAATATTCTGTATCTTGACAATCAATATCAGTATCATGGTTGTGATATTGTACAGATTTATAATATGCTACCATTGGGGTAACAAGGTTAAGTGTAAGCAGGATTTCTCTGTAGTATTTGTCCTTACATGCAAATCTACACTTATGTCAAAATAAAAATTTTTATTAAAATGACTTTAAAAAGCTGGGTGTAGTGGTGCATGCTTGTAATTATAGCACTCAAGAGGCTGAGGTAGGAGGACTGAGAGTTCATGGAGGAAGATCAAGAGTTCAAGGCCAAGTAAATACATGAAGAAGTGTTCAACTTCCCTGGTTATAAAAGAGATGCAAATCAAAACAACACTTAGACTTCATCTCACCCCAGTTAGAATGGTCATAACCAAGGGTAATAACAACAACAAATGCTGGCTCAACTGAGGAACAGTTGCTTCCAATATTCTACAGGATGTTGGCAGAATTCATCACCAACATTTTTATCCTTTGATTTTGACAATAATCATCCTTGTGTGTGTGAAGTGGTATCTCATAGTAGATTTGATTCACATTTTCCTTATGTTTAACAGCATTGAACATCTTTTCCTATACGTGTTAACCATTTTTATGTCTTCTTTAGAATATATGTCTGTTGGGTCTTTTGGCCATGTTTTAGATTATTTATTTTCTACTATTGAGTTGTATAAATTTTGGATATCAATCCCTTATCAAATATATGGCTTGGAATTATATTTCCAAATCTGTAGGTGGCTTTTAGATTTTATAGATTGCTTCCTTTTACTGTTCAGCCTTTTAGTTTTGATGTACTCCTGATTATTTATTTTATATTTTTGGTCTGAGATTATATATCCCCCCCCAAAATAGTCCCCACTGCCAATATCTAGGAGCCCTTCCCTATGTTCTTTTTTTAGGAGCTAGGTAGGGTCTTACATTTAGGTCTTCCACCCATTTTGAGTTCATTTTCATGTATGGGATAAAGGAAGGGTTCAGTTTCAATTTTTTGTTTATAGAAATCCAATTTTCAAGCATCATTTATTATGAGACTATCCTTTCCTCAATATGTACTCTTGGAGTCCTTGCCAAAAATTTATTGACTCTATATATTTGGATTTATTTCTGGGATCTCTTTTTTGTTTCACTGATCTATATGTCTATTTTTATGCCAGTCCCACAGTATTCTGATTAACATAGCATTGCAATATAATTTTAAACCAGGAAGTGTGATACTTTCAATATTGTTGTTTTTTTCCTCAGAATTATTTTGACAATTCATGATCTTTTATGCTTCCATATAAATTTTATGTTTTTATTCTTTTTCTGTCAAAAATTCCATTGGGATTTTGATAGGGATTATGTTGAATCTGAATATTGTTTGGGTAGGATGGGCATTTTAACATTAATTTTTCTTCTATGAGCATAGGATAGATTTCAACTTATTTGCACCTTCTTCAATTTCTTTCACACATTTTTTTTCGGTATTGGGGTTTGAACTCAGGGCCTACACCTTGAGCCACTCTGCCAGCCCCTTTTATTTGTGATTTTTTTAGAGATAGGGTCTCACAAACTATTTGCCTGGGCTGGCTTTGAATCGTGATCCTCTTGATCTCTGCCTCCTGAGCAGCTAGGATTACAGGCATGAGCCACTGGTGCCCGGCTTTCACAGATATTTTATAATATTTGGTTTATAGATCTTTTACCTCCCTGGTAAAATTTATTACTATGTATCTTTTTCTTTTTGATGATGTTGTAAATGGGGATGATTTCTTGATTTCTTTTTTAGTTAAGTCATTTTCTGTTGTGTATAAAAATTTTATTAATTTTTGAAGATAGCCTAATACAGGTGCCTGGCACTCTCCTGCTCCTCCACAAAGCAACAACTTGATAGCTGCATTTTGAGGTGAGTGACTGTGGGAGAATTCTGGAAGAAGATAGATTCCAAAGGATAGATTGAATCCTTGCAAGACTTAGATACCTGGGATGACAGTATAGAAAATGAAACAAAGCACTTAAACAGTTGCCACATACGATCCCCACTCAGGGAAACAGGCACTCCCCTTTTCAGTGTAAAGATTATTTAGGAGTGTCCTAGCAAACTTCATCAGTGCAGATGCTGGCAATTCTAATTAGTAGAAATTTTCACAAGCTTACAGTTCAGTTAAGGGGGCAACCAGGAATCTTCACAGTAGTTTTGCTTTGGAGAATAATTTACATAATCTCTTCATAATAAACCTCCTGGGCAACATCCTGAGGAGGGAGCTATTGTCCAAATTCATGCTGCTGCAGGGGTCAGAAATTCTTGTCTACCATTGTCTGTGGAACCTTACAGAGATTCTACCATACTTGTTTGGGGGAATGCAGCCGCATAAACCCAATGTGGCTAATCAGAGTAACTGTAATCCCAATACCCAAGTCCATGCAGTGCCCTTTATTGCAGAGGTTCCTCCACAAAAGGGAGTGGAGAGTGATGTGCTTAATAGACCAAAACATTTGTTCTCTGGGAACAAGGATATAATCAGCTCTGTGTGGACTTGTGCTAATGCCATCACTGAGTTCAGGCACCCACCTGGTCCTTGCCAGCTTGATTCCCCCATATCGTGTGTAGGTCTACACTTCTGTTTTATTTTGGTTGGAATCCAGTGCTGCAGATCTGCTCACCACCCTCCCACCATCTCTAGGAACATGCTGCTGTTAGGGCTTGGTGCAAGTACCACAGAAGGGGCACTGATGCTGTCCCTCATCTATCCCCATGCAGTATGAGGGCCTTCACTTCTGTATTGTCTGAAAGCAGGTACTTCATGCTCCCTATCACTGATGGGGCTGCCACTGGGAGAGGCCCTTGGTGGCAGCAGAGCTTGCCTCACCAGTGCCTAAGGAAATGTCCATCACCTGATTGGTTCCAACACTTCCATGTGAAAATGGTTGCATAGTGCTCATCTCATACCTATAGTTATGTACACTACACCTGCCTGAGTTATAAGTGTCCCCACCTTTTCATGGCCCCCAGGGACGATGGGTCTCTTCAACTTAGCCATGGCACGCACTGTACTGATAGCCATTAATTATAGTCCAAGAAACAATAGAAACGAAACTATGGTGCCTCACTATAAAAAAGCCAACATTGCATGCAAAATTGATAAACCAAGACACACCTTCAGGAGAAAGTCACTTACTATGATGGCCATTCATTTCAGTGGTAGAAATAACTCATCCACCAGATGTTAAAAGTCTGAATGTAGGAGCAAAAGAAACAAACAAAAACAAACCATGATGCTTCTGAAAGAATACAGTAACTCTGTAGAAAGAAATAGTAAAGAAAATAATGTAGACAAAATATTTGATAAAGAATTTAAAAGAATGAATATAAAGTAGCTCAATGAGATTCAAGAAAATATAAAAAATTGAAAAAATAGGGAAAATGCATGATATAAATAAGAAATTAATCAAAGAAACAAATTCTGAAAAAGAAACAAACACAAATCTTGGAAATGATAAGCTTGATAATATATATAAAAATACAGTTGATATCATAGTATTATTGGTATAGAATTGTGCTAATGTGGTAGCCACTGGTTATATGTGGCTATAAAACACTTGAAATGTGGCTAGTATGAATTGAAATGTGCTGTAATTGCAAAATTCATACAAGATTTCAAAGATTAGTAAAGAAGTATAGTAGTCATTATTTTATATTGGTTATTATTTGAAATTATACTTTGAATATGTTGGGCTAAATAAAATATGTTATCAAAATAAAAATGCAGTCATAAGTCTCAAACTAGACTATATCAGGCAGAAGAATATTTGAACTTCAAGGAAAAGCATTTGAATTATCCCAGACATAAAAAAGGAAGAATGAAGATAATCTTTAAGACTTTTGGGACACCATTAAATGAACAAATAGTGGTACCTGAAGGAGAAGGATGTGGGAAAGAAACACAAAACTTATTCTATGAAATAATAGCTGAAAACTTCCCTAATCTTTGGAAATATATGGACATCCAGGTACTGAAGGCTCATAAGCACTTGCAAATAGATATGACCAGGAATAATTCTTACATCAACATACTATTGTCAAACTGTAAAAAGTACAAGACAAAGAAAGAATCCTAAAAAGTGCAAAGGATAAATACCAAGTCATATTTACGAGGACCCCCATTAGGCTAAAAACAGATTTCTCAGCTTAAAACTCATGGGCCAGGATGGAATGAAATGACATATTACAAGTTATAAAAGAAAATAACTGTCAACCAAGAATACCATATAGAGAAAAGCTTCAGAAATGAAAAAGAAATAAAAGACTTTTAAGGCAAGCAAACTCCAGGTAGTCATCACCACTAAAAAAGTTTTACAAAAGAGGCTCAAGGGATCTCTATATCACAAGCAAGAGAAAATTACTATCATGAAAACACAAAAAATGTAAAACCCACTGGTAAAGTAGATACACAAAAGAGAAATATTAAAGAATAAAATCTTATCAATAATCAAACTATCAAATTACAAATAGAGTATCAATAGAACCATTGATATTCAAAAGTAATAGAAGAAATTTAACAAAATAGCAGGAGTAAGTCCTTGCATATCTACAATAATTTTGAATTATAAATGGACTAAATTCTCCAACTAAAAGATACAGACTAGCTGAATGACACAAAAACAAGATCCAATGATCTGCCTAAGAAACTGACTTTGCCCGTATGAAGACATGCACAGATTGAAAGTAAAAGAATGGAAAAATACATTCCATACAAATGGAAACCAAAAGTGAACAACAGTTGCTGTCTTTATGAGACAAAATAGACTTAAAAAAACTGTAAAGAGAAAGAAGGTAACTATATATTGTTCAATGGATATTTTCAATAAGAAGATTATAAATTATAAATATATATATATCTAATGTTGGAATACCCAATATTTTAAAACTCAACAACTGTATACGAAGACAGAGTCAGAATCTAATGCAATAATAGTGGGAAACGTCACCAAACTTTCACTCATGAACAGAATACTCATACAGAAAATCAACAAAGAAACATCAAAGAAGTTAAGCTATGGCATAGATCAAATGGACTTGACAGGTATTTACATAACATTTCCTCTAACAGCTCAGAATCCACATTCTTTTCTTTAATCATGGCACATTTTCTAAACTAGGCCATAGATTAAGCCACAAAACAAATCTTTAAAAATTCAAAAACTGAAATCTTGTCATTTTATTATCTTTCAGCACAATGGAATAAAACTAAAAACTAACAACAAAAACAAAAATCTTCAGAAATCTACAAATCAATGGACACTTACCATTATGCTACTGTATGAGCAATGGGTAATTTAAGAAATAAAAAGGGAGATTGAAAATTTTCCTGAAACATATGGATGTGGAAGTACAAAATATCGAAACCCTGGAATGCAGCAAAAGCAGTATTAAGAAGGAAGTTTATAGCAAACCTGCATCAAAATTAGAAAGTTTTCAAATGATGATGCATCTCAAGGACCTAGAAAAACAATAGCAAACTGAATCCCAAATTAGTAGAAAGCTCAAAGCACAAATAAATGAAATAGAGATTAAAATAATACAAAAGATCAATGAAACTGAATTGGTTTTTAAAAACTTAAATAAAATTTCCACAAATGTTTAGCTAGACTAATAAAGAAGAAAAAATGCCTAAATAAATAAAATTAGGAATGAAAAAGGAGATATTAAAACTTATATTCCAGAAATACAGTGACTCATTAGAAACTATTACAAAATACCTTATGCCATTAAATTGGAAAATCTGTAAGAAATGAATACATTTCTGGACCTTTATAAACTACCAAAATTGCACCAGGAAGATACAGAAAACCTGAACAGACCAATAAGTAGTGAGATTGAATCAGTAATAAATTCACCCAAAAGAATTAAAGTCCGGGTCTGGATGACTTCACTGCTGAATTTTATAACATTTTTTAAAAAGAACTAATGCTGGTTATTTTCAAGTTATTACAAATATTTGAAAGAGGAGGAGTGCTTTCAAACTCATTCTGCCAGGGCAACATTACCCTGATACTCAAATCAGACAAGGACATAGGGCAATATCTCTCTCTGACTAACATCGAGACAAAAATTCTCAACAAAATGCTAGCAAACCAAAGCCAAAAGCAATTTGGAAAAATTTATTTCCTATTATCATATATTTATCCCAAGGATGCAAGGATATTTCAACATACACACGTGAATCACACGAATAAATGTAATCTACCACATCAATAGAATGAAGGCTAAAACCCATATGACCATCTCAATAGATGCAGAAAAAGTGGTTGCTGAAATTCATTATCTCTTCAATATAAAAACTGTGAACAAATTAGCTATTAGAAAGATCATACCTCAACACAATAAAGGCTGTATATAGCTGAGTGCTGGTGGCTCACATCTGTAATTCCAGCTACTTGGGAGGCTGAGATTGGGAGGACTGTGGTTCAAGGCCAGACTTGACCCCATTTCTAAAATAACCAGAGCAAAAATGAGTGTAGTTTTGGCTCAAGCAGTAGAGTGACTGCTTTGCAAGTGTGAAGCTCTGAGTTCAAACTCCAGTACCAAACCACCCTCCAAAAAACAACAAAAAAAGAGGTTGTATATGACAAACATCATACTAAATGAAGAAGCTGAAAGCATTACCTATAAGATTTTGTTGCTGACAAGGGTGTCATATCTCACCGCTTTTACTCAATATGTTGCTCAAAGTTTTGGCCAGAGGAATTAGGGAAGAGAAAGAAATAAAATGCACACGAATAGGAAGGGGTGAAGGAAAATTATCCCTGTTTTCAGATGATATGATTCTATATAGAAAGAAAACTAAAGACTTCCCTAACAGACTATTATAAAGAATGAATAAGCTAATTTAGTAATATTACAGGACACAAAATGAACATACAAAAATTTGTAGCATTTTTTTTTTGGTGGAACTGGGGTTTGAACTTGGAACTTCATGCTTGCAAAAAAGGGTTTATACTCTCTTCAACAAAATTAGAGATAAGGGCAAAACAGTTTCTGCCTGGAAGCGAGGGGCTGCGGGAGAGAGGGAGGAGGTGAGGGGGAAGGGAGGGGATGGGGGAGGGGAAGGAGGGAGCGAGGGGAAGGGGGGAGAAATGACCCAAACATTGTATGCATATAGCTATCCTTATCTCAACCAGCAAAACCCCTTGTCCCTTCCTGTTATTGCTTATACTCTCTCTACAACAAAATTAGAGATAAGGGCAAAATAGTTTCTGCTGGATATTGAGGGGGGGAGCGGGAGGGGGTGGAGTGGGTGGTAAGGGAGGGGGTGGGGGCAGGGGGGAGAAATAAACCAAGCCTTGTATGCACATATGAATAATAAAAGAAAAATGAAAAAAAAAAAAAAGATATATTAAAAAAAAGGCATTCTCCTGCTTAAGCCACACGTCCAGCTCAGTAGCTTTTTATAGCCAAATGAGATGGTTGAGAAAGAAGTCATGAAAGCAATTGTATCCTCAATAGCTATGAAAAATGTACTGAGAAATAAATTTAATCAAGAAAGTGAATTATCTCTTCTATGAAATTAAAAAAAGCCTGATAAAAGACAGAGAAGAAGATACACAAAGATGAAAAGGCTTCCTATGTTTATGGGTTTGAAATATCATATTGTTAAAATGCCTATACTATCCAAGGCAGTTCACGGATTCAATAGAATTAAAATACCACTCACGTTCTTCAGAGAACTAGAAAAACCAATCCTAAAATACCTATTGAATCACAACAGATCCTAAATACTCAAAGAAAATGTGAATAAAAGAACAATTCTACAGGTATTGCAGTATCTGATTTCAACATACTATAGAATCACTATAATCACAACAACATGTAGCTGGAATTAAAACCATAACACAGATCAATGAGGCAGAACAAAATACAAGAAATAAACTCATGCATCTATCGCTAACTGACTTTTAACACGGGCACCAAAACAAATACACTGGGAAAGGACAGCCTCTTCAATAAATGGTCCTAGGGGGGAGAATTGATTATCCATATATAGAAGATAGAAACTTGGCCTTTAATCTCTCACCTTGTACAAAAACAAACTCAAAATGGATCAAAGATCAAAATGTAAAACCAGACTCTAATAACCTACTAGAAGAAATAATAAGGGAAACACTTGAAGACATTGCTATAGGCAATGATTTTTTGTATAATGATCCTTAAAGTACAGGAAGCAAAAGCAGAAATAAATATTGCATCAAATACCTTCTATACAGCTAAGGGATAATCAGCTATGTGAAGAGATAGAAAATATTTGCCAACTATTCATCTGACAATATTTAAGGCACTAAAAAGACTTAGTAAACAAGTGAACTAAAACTAGAATGAGATACTGCTCCATCCTAGTCAGAATGACTATTATAAACAAACACACAAATCAAAAGAACAAATGGTAGTGAGGATGTGGATAAAAAAGTGGTTGATCTTTTCATTGTTGAAAGTGGGATAATAAGTATCCTACTATTGTTGCATTACTGTCTACTTCTTTCATTTCTGTTAATACTTTACACACTTATGTGTGCTGATGTTGGGTGCATATGTATTTATAATCATTAATTGCAAATTAATGAATTGACCCATTTATTTAAATTGTTATATTGACCCATCTATCCTTCTTTGTCTCTTGTGAAAAATTTTGACTTGATCTCTATTTTATCAAATAAGTCTAGCTATCCCTGTTCACTTTCGTTTACTATTTGCATGGAATACTTTTTGGAGGTTTGAACTCAAGGCCCCATGCTTGCTAGACAGGCACTCTACCGACTGAGTCACTCTGCCAGCCAGCAATATCTTCTTCAATCCATTCACTTTCAGTCTATGTGTCCTTGAAGCTTAAGTGGATTAACTGTAAGCAGTTTTATATAGATCTTGATCTTATTTTATCTATTCAGTTACTCTGTGTGTTTTGATTGGTGAGTTTAATCCATATACATTAAAGACTATTATAGTAGTTACTATTGTCATTTTGTTACCATTTTTGGTTATTTCGTAGCTCTTTTTTTCCTCTTTTCTTATTGTCTACCTTTTTAATTTCACATTTACTTGTAGTACTAAACTTTGATTCCTTTCTCTTTATCATTGCACATCTGTATTTTTTGTAGGTACCATGAGACTTTCATAAAACATCTTGTAGTTGTAATCAACTGTTTTATATCAACTATTCTAAGCTGATAACAGCTTAACCCTTGTCAAATACACAATTTTATTTATTTATTTATTTATTTTTCCTTTTTCTTTTATTATTCATATGTGCATACAAGGCTTGGTTCATTTCTCCCCCTGCCCCCACCCCCTCCCTTACTACCCACTCCGCCCCCTCCCTCTCCCCCCCACCCCCTCAATACCCAGCAGAAACTATTTTGCCCTTATTTCTAATTTTGTTGTAGAGAGAGTATAAGCAATAACAGGAAGGGACAAGGGTTTTTGCTGGTTGAGATAAGGATAGCTATACAGGGCATTGTATCACATTGATTTCCTGTGCGTGGGTGTTACCTTCTAGGTTAATTCTTTTTGATCTAACCTTTTCTCTAGTACCTGTTCCCCTTTTCCCATTGGCCTCAGTTGCTTTTAAGGTATCTGCTTTAGTTTCTCTGCGTTAAGGGCAACAAATGCTAGCTAGTTTTTTAGGTGTCTTACCTATCCTCACCCCTCCCTTGTGTGCTCTCGCTTTTATCATGTGCTCATAGTCTAATCCCATTGTTGTGTTTGCCCTTGATCTAATGTCCACATATGAGGGAGAACATACGATTTTTGGTCTTTTGGGCCAGGCTAACCTCACTCAGAATGATGTTCTCCAATTCCATCCATTTACCAGCGAATGATAACATTTCATTCTTCTTCATGGCTGCATAAAATTCCATTGTGTATAAATACCACATTTTCTTAATCCATTCGTCGGTGGTGGGGCATCTTGGCTGTTTCCATAACTTGGCTATTGTGAATAGTGCCGCAATAAACATGGATGTGCAGGTGCCTCTGGAGTAACCTGTGTCACAGTCTTTTGGGTATATCCCCAAGAGTGGTATTACTGGATCAAATGGTAGATCGATGTCTAGCTTTTTAAGTAGCCTCCAAATTTTTTTCCAGAATGGTTGTACTAGTCTACATTCCCACCAACAGTGTAAGAGGGTTCTTTTTTTCCCCGCATCCTCGCCAACACCTGTTGGTGGTGGTGTTGCTAATGATGGCTATTCTAACAGGGGTGAGGTGGAATCTTAGCGTGGTTTTAATTTGCATTTCCTTTATGGCTAGAGATGGTGAGCATTTTTTCATGTGTTTTTTGGCCATTTGAATTTCTTCTTTTGAGAAAGTTCTGTTTAGTTCACGTGCCCATTTCTTTATTGGTTCATTAGTTTTGGGAGAATTTAGTTTTTTAAGTTCCCTATATATTCTGATTATCAGTCCTTTGTCTGATGTATAGTTTCTCTTTATCATTGCACATCTGTATTTTTTGTAGGTACTATGAGGCTTACATAAAACATCTTGTAGTTGTAATCAACTGTTTTATATCAACTATTCTAAGCTGATAACAGCTTAACCCTTGTCAAATACACAACTTTAGATATTTTTTTGGGTGGCACTGGGATTTGAACTCAGGGCTCCACACTTGCTAGGCAGGCGCTCTTACCACTTGAACCACTACACCAGCCCTGTTTTGTGATTTTTTTTTTGAGATAGGGTCTCAGACACAAACTATCTGCCCAGGGCTGGCTTCAAACTGTGATCTTCCTTATCTCTGACTCCTGAGTAACTGGGATTACAGGCATGAGCCGCTAACACCTGGTACAACTCTAGATTTTTATCCTCCTTCAGAGTATAGATTTCTGATGTCACAATTTTCATGTTTTATATTGTGTATTCCTTTATAACTAATAGCCTTACTAATTTTTGAGAATTTTCATTTTTACCTTTCATACCAGGGATTACCTGACTTACATACAGTATTCTGGATTTGAGTATGTATTTACCTCTACCAGAAAGTTTTATAATTTCATATACATTCATGACAGTAATTATTGTCCCTTCATTTCCTCTTTAAAATTCCCTTAAAATTTCTTGTCTGGCAGTTCTATTAGTGATGAATTCTTTCAACTTTTGAGTATCTGAGAAAGATTTTTTTCTCCTTCAATTCCAAAGAGCAGTTTTGCTGAGTATGGTATTCATGGTTGTCAGTTTTTTCTTTAAATTCTTTGAATATTTAAGCACTATCTCATTTTGTCTTGGCTTACCATTTTTCTTATAAGAAATCTGCAGATATTCTAATTGTGATTCTCTTTAAGATTTCTTTTCTGCTAAAGTTTCCTTTTTGTTTTTGATTTTTGACAGCTTGATAATATTATGCCTTTGTGAGGATCTCTTTGGGTTGAATACATTTGGGTACTTTTGAACCTCAGGTTCCTGGATATCCATTTGTCCTTCAAGATTTGCATAGTTTTCATGATCATTTTATTAGGTAAGTTTTTTTCTCCTGTCTCCTCCATTTTTGTTCATTTTTATTAGTGTATATTAATTGTATAAAGGGGTTTCACTGTGATATTTCCATACATGCATACAAAGTGGCCTGATCATATTGACCCCTTGTTTGCATCCCCCATAGCACCTTCCCCCTTCTTAAAATAATTTCAACAGATTCATTGCTCTATTTTCATATATGTGTATAAAGTACTTTAACCATATTCACACCTCCTTCATCCTGTACTTTCACCCTCCCTCCTCCTGGTGGGACCAACCCCAAAACAGAACCTGTTTTACATTCCCATCATCCAATTTTAAGAACTAAATTTCACATATGAGGAGGAAAATGTGATATGCATCTTTCTCAGTCTAATATTATATAACACGATTGTCTCTAGTTCCATTTATTTTACTGCAAACAGCATAATTTCATTCTTCTTTATGATTGAATAATTCTCCATTGTGTGTATGTGCAACATTTTCTTTATTCATCAGTTGATAGACTCCTAAGCTGATTCCATATGTTGGCTATTGTGAATAGTGCTGCTATAAATGTGGAAGAACAAGTATCTCAACTGTATATCTTCCTCAATTTCCTTCTTCAGCATTTTATAGTTTTCATTGTAGATGTCTTTCACATCCTTAGTTTATTCTTAAGTATTTTATTTTTTGAGGCTATTGTGAATGGGACAATTTTCCTGATTTTTATTCTCTGCCTGTCTGTTGGTGTATAGAAAAGCTACTGATTTTTTAATATTGATTTTTTACTGTTACTTTGCCAAAAGTATTTATCTGATTTAAGAGTTTTTTTGGTGAAATCTTTTGGATCTTATAAGTTTATGATCATATCATCTGCAAATAGAATTTGACTCCTTCCTTTCATATTTGTATTTCTTTCTCTTGTCTATTGCTCTACCTAGGAATTCTAACACTATATTGAATAAGAGTGGAGAGATGGGACAGCCTTATCTTGTTTCTTATTTTAGAAAAATTGTTTCAGGTTTTCACCATTTAGTATAACTTTAGCTATAGTTTTATGATATCGAAGTACATTCTTTCTATTTCTAGTTTCTTCAAGGCTTTTTAATCATGAAGAGATGTTGCATTTTTGTGAAAAGCTTTCCTGCATTTGTTGAAATAATCACTTGTTTTTTTGCCCTTTATTCTATCCAGGTGTTATATTACATTAATTGAGTTGCATATGTTGAACAATTCTTGTATTCCTGGAATGAAACCAGTTTGATCAGGGTGTATGATTATTTTAATGTGCTGTTGGATTTGGTTTGCAAGTATTTTATTGAGAATATTTTCATGCATGTTCATCAAGGAAATTGGTTTATAATTTACTTATATTGTTATGTACTTTTTTGATTTAAGAATAAGGGTAATATTGGCTTCGTAGAATAAGTTTGGTAGAATTCCTTCCTTTTCTATTTTATGGAATAGTTTGAGAAGCATTGGTGTTAGTTCTTTAAATGTCTGGTCAGCAGTGGATCCATCCAGTCCTGGCTTCTTGTTTGTTTGGAGACTATTACTGCTTCAAATATATGGATTGCTATGGATCTGTTTAAGTGGCTGATATCCTCTTAGGTCAATTTAGACAGGTCATATAACTCTAGGAATTTATCCATTTCTTCCACATTTTCTGGTTTATTAGAATATAAGTTTTCAAAATATTCCCTAATGATCCTCTGAATTTCATTGATATCTGTTGTGATATCCCCTTTTTCATCTCTAAGTTTATTAATTTGGGTCTTCTCCCTCTTTCTTGTCATTAGTGTGGCTAAGGGTTTGTAAATATTGTTTATCTTTTCAAAGAACCAACTTCATTTCACTGATTCATTGTATTGTTTTCTAAAACTTCATTTAATTGATTTCTTCTCTGATATTTACTTTTTCTTTCTGCCTACTAATTTGAGTTCTTTTTCTGAAATTTTATTCACTTCACTCTCTTAGTGTGTTTTACTGTGTGGCTATTGACTTTTGGAGGAGTCATGTTTCCTTGGTTTTTCTATCCTTCTCTCTCACTTATTCATAAACTATAATCAGTGAATATTTACTTGCTGTTAGTATTTGAAACACATTATTATATATTAGATCATATGAAAATTAAAGATTTGATGACTTTCTTTTGTGTCTTCTCTAATACTCGTTTTTATGTAGATCCAAGTTTGTTACCTATATCATTGCCCTTTTTTCTGAAAACCTTTTTATGTTTCTTGTAATGCAGTTTTACTGGTGACAAAGTCCATTAATTTTTTTCATTGACGAAATTTTTCATTTCTCTCTCAATTCCAAAGGATAATTTTGCCTGATACAGATTTCTAGGCAGGTAATTCTTTCCTATAAGCATATTAGATGTTTCACTTCACTATCCTCTAGATTCTAGTGAGAAATATAATGTAATTCTTATCCTTGCTCTTCTCTTGCAATTCTCATCCTTACTTTTCTCTATTTAAAGTGTTTAATCTCCTCTGGATTCTTTCAACATTTCCCCATAGTCTTTGATTTTATAAAGTTTGATTATAAGATTGTAAGATTATACTGTTGGTATAAATATATCCTGCTTGATGCTCTCTGAAGTTCTTGAATATGTGGTTTGGTGTTCTGTTATTAATTTTGAAGATTTTTCAGTCATGATAACTTCAAATATTTTTTCTCTTTCCTTCCTTCTTTTTTCTCATTCTGTATTCCCATAATATACCTGTTACACATTTTGGAATTATCCCACAATTTTAAGATACACTGTTTTGTCTTTTCATCATTTTTTCTTTTTATATTTCATTTTAGAAATCTCTGTTGACATGTTTTTAAGATTATTGTTTGTATTGATCAAAGACATTACTCATTTCTGTTAGTGTTTTTGATTTCTAGTATTTCCTTTTGACAATTTTTCTTGTCTCTGCTTACGTTAAATGCTTGTTCTTTTATACCATCTACTTTTTTTCATTAGTATCCTTCACATATGAATTATACTTGCTTTAGTTTCCCAGTCTGATAATTTGAAAAGCTTTGCTCTATCTTAATCCTGGTCTATGTTTTTTCTGACTGATTATATGTTTGTGTGATAGGTGTGTGTTTTAGTATGCATTGTAGTTTATGATAAATGATGGCTGTTATATCCTGGGTAAAAGGAAGTAAGCAATAGAACTATTGTATGAAATTTTATGTTTGCTTGGAAGTTAGCTTTGTCTATTGTTTGCTGTTGCTATAGCATCAGAGGCTAAAATTCCCTCTTGTTTCCTTGTTTTTTTTATCTCTCCTGTTGTTTTTGGGACACTCCACACAGTTTTTCTTAAGTAGGATATAAGATGTTGTATTAGCCTATTGCTATTAACACAAAAATACCTTTATACTTTGTAAAGAAAAGTTTATTTAGTTCGGAGTTGTGGAGGCTGAAAGTCTAAGCAGCATGGTGCTTGGCTTTGGTGCAGTCCCTGCTGGCTGTGTCACATAATGGTAATAGCATCATGGTAGGGTGTGTATGTAAGAGGGAGAGATGACATGGTAGAAAGGAAGACATGAAGACACAGAAGAATCAGTTTTTCCTTTATATAAAAACTCTCTATTGAAATCTAACCAAGGACCCATGAGAATTGCACTAATATATTATGAGAGCAGCACCCCAATGAGTGTCTTATCACCTCTTAAAATTGTCATGCTGGAGACCAGGCTTCCAACATTCATACAAACCACATCGAAACCACAGCAGGTGTGTTCTTTTGATTGTATTTCTGTTATTACACAGGAAAACATCATAGACTTCACACACTATAATGCAGTTTTCATGAAGTACTTTTTCCTTAGATGATCAGTCTAATGTTTGGCAAATGTAGGTTTCCTTTTCCCTTCTATCTATGAAACCATACATCCTACTTTTATCTAATAAGTTATTTCCATATTCTGCAGTTTTTAATCAAGGTTTTGCCATATTAAATATAAAATAATCCAGTTTTCTAAGATCTAGAATAGAGTACAATGAGATTCAAAATTTCATAGCTTATCTTACATTTCTGGATATTCACCTCTGGATTACCAAGAGTTTATTGCAAATACTAATTATGAGGGCAGTCCGAGTTTCAACTTCAATAAGTTCACATGTTTGCTTATTTGGGAAGTCACAGATGATACATACATGCAACCACTATGATCAAAGACTTGTGCATTTCAATCCTTTGAGAAGCAAGGGGGATTTGATACTAGCTCTCATACAACATAGTTTTAAGAATTTCCTTAAAAATAGACTCCAAAGACAAGCCATTGGAAATTACATTCTGACATCCATTAAGATTTTGACCTCTTGGTCTTTTCATGTCCTCTATTTGATTATGCCTACTTCTTTTTATTGCCCCAATTCAGAAGGAATATTTACTTGTTAAACCTTATGTAAAATCTTATGTATGGGGTATGTGTGTTTTGTTAACTATTTATGCTTTATAGGTAAATTTCATGACTGTTTCTAATTCATTCTACTGAACACTTCTCCATAACCTAGTCACTATGTCTCTTTCTACTCACACTTTTTGAGCTGGACTGACATCTTTTCAGTACAATACATATTTTTACCCCAATTATCTTGCATTACTCTATTAGTATATAGGTTAATGCTCTCTCCTTTACTCATGGAACAAATGCTTTGAACTATTAAAAAGCTTAAAATTTTAGAGAAAATTCTTTTTTCATTTGAGGAAGCATCAACTGACTCTCTAGCAGCTAGCAAAAGCAGGAATTAGTTCTTGGTGAAAGTGCTGCTACTCTGAAGCCAGGGTGAGTAGAATTTCAAATTTTAAAACAAATAAAACTCATTTGTCAGGACCCTGAGTCTTTAATATTACAGATACATATGAAAAAGTAAAAATAGTTTCCAAGTGTCCAAGAGGGAATAAATAAATTTGTCACATATTTCTGCAATGATTTTTTTTTATCTAAATTGATTTTAGAATTCCTACTACACCATTCACCATGTTTTACAAATACATAATGAAGACACTATCATAAATTATAACCTTTCTTTCTTTCTTTGAGATTAAGTAGGACTTTGCTTATTTCCTTTTTTTTTTGGATTAAGAATACTTTTTTTAAAAATTTTTATTGTTTTCTTATTCATACGTGCATACAATGCTTGGGTCATTTCTCCCCCCTGCCCCCACCCCCTCCCTTAACACCCACACAGTCCCCACCCTCTCCCCCCCACCCCCTCAATACCCGGCAGAAACTATTTTGCCCTTATCTCTAATTTTGTTGAAGACAGAGTATAAGCAATAATAGGAAAGAACAAGGGTTTTTGCTAGTTCAGATAAGGATAGCTATACAGGGAGCTGACTCACATTAATTTCCTGTGCATGTGTGTTACCTTCTATGTTAATTCTTTTTGATCTAACCTTTTCTCTAGTTCGTGGACCCCTTCTCCTATTGGCCTCAGTTGCTTTTAAGGTATCTGCTTTAGTTTCTCTGCGTTAAGGGCAACAAATGCTAGCTAATTTTTTAGGTGTCTTACCTATCCTCACCCCTCCCTTGTGTGCTCTCGCTTTTATCATGTGCTCATAGTCTAATCCCATTGTTGTGTTTGCCCTTGATCTAATGTCCACATATGAGGGAGAACATATGATTTTTGGTCCTTTGGGCCAGGCTAACCTCACTCAGAATGATGTTCTCCAATTCCATCCATTTACCAGCGAATGATAACATTTCGTTCTTCTTCATGGCTGCATAAAATTCCATTGTGTATAGATACCATATTTTCTTAATCCATTCGTCATCTTGGCTGTTTCCATAACTCGGCTATTGTGAATAGTGCCGCAATAAACATGGGTGTGCAGGTGCCTCTGGAGTAACAGTCTTTTGGGTATATCCCCAAGAGTGGTATTGCTGCATCAAATGGTAGATCGATGTCTAGCTTTTTAAGTAGCCTCCAAATTGTTTTCCAGAGTGGTTGTACTAGTCTACATTCGCACCAACAGTGTAAGAGGGTTCCTTTTTCCCGCATCCTCGCCAACACCTGTTGTTGGTGGTGTTGCTGATGATGGCTATTCTAACAGGGGTGAGGTGGAATCTTAGCGTGGTTTTAATTTGCATTTCCTTTATTGCTAGAGATGGTGAGCATTTTTTCATGTGTTTTCTGGCCATTTGAATTTCTTCTTTTGAGAAAGTTCTGTTTAGTTCACGTGCCCATTTCTTTATTGGTTCATTAGTTTTGGGAGAATTTAGTTTTTTAAGTTCCCTGTATATTCTGGTTATCAGTCCTTTGTCTGATGTATAGTTGGCAAATATTTTCTCCCACTCTGTGGGTGTTCTCTTCAGTTTAGAGACCATTTCTTTTGATGAACAGAAGCTTTTTAGTTTTATGAGGTCCCATTTATCTATGCTATCTCTTAGTTGCTGTGCAGCTGGGGTTTCATTGAGAAAGTTCTTACCTATACCTACTAACTCCAGAGTATTTCCTACTCTTTCTTGTATCAACTTAAGAGTTTGGGGTCTGATATTAAGATCTTTGATCCATTTTGAGTTAATCTTGGTATAGGGTGATATACATGGATCTAGTTTCAGTTTTTTGCAGACTGCTAACCAGTTTTCCCAGCAGTTTTTGTTGAAGAGGCTGCTATTTCTCCATTGTATATTTTTAGCTCCTTTGTCAAAGATAAGTTGCTTATAGTTGTGTGGCTTTATATCTGGGTCCTCTATCCTGTTCCACTGGTCTTCATGTCTGTTTTTGTGCCAGTACCATGCTGTTTTTATTGTTATTGCTTTGTAATATAGTTTGAAGTCAGGTATTGTGATACCTCCTGCATTGTTCTTTTGACTGAGTATTGCCTTGGCTATTCGTGGCCTCTTGTGTTTCCATATAAATTTAACAGTAGATTTTTCAATTTCTTTAATGAATGTCATTGGAATTTTGATGGGAATTGCATTAAACATGTAGATTACTTTGGGGAGTATCGACATTTTTACTATGTTGATTCTACCAATCCATGAGCATGGGAGATCTCTCCACTTTCTATAGTCTTCCTCAATCTCTTTCTTCAGAAGTTTATACTTTTCCTTGTAGAGGTCATTCACATCTTTTGTTAGGTTTACACCTAGATATTTGATTTTTTTGAGGCTATTGTAAATAGAATTGTTTTCATGTATTCTTTTCAGTTTGTTCATTATTAGTGTATAGAAATGCTACTGATTTTTCTATGTTGATTTTATATCTGCTACCTTGCTCTAGCTATTGATGATATCTAGAAGCTTCTCAGTAGAGTTTTTTTGGGTCTTTAAGGTATAGGACATGTCATCTGCAAATAGGGATATTTTGAGTTTCTTTACCTATTTGTATTCCTTTTATTCCTTCTTCTTGCCTAATTGCTCTGGCTAGGATTTCCAGTACTATGTTGAATAGGAGTGGAGATAGTGGGCATCCTTGTCTATTTCCTGATTTTGGAGGGAATGGTTTCAGTTTTTCTCTGCTAAGTGTAATGCTGGCTGTAGGTGTGTCATATATAGCTCTTATAATGTTGAGGCACTTTCCTTCTATTCCTAGTTTTCTTACAGCTTTTATCATGAAATGGTGTTGGATCTTATCAAAGGCTTTTTCTGCATCTATTGAGATGATCAAGTGGTTTTTGCCTTTGCTTCTGTTAATGTGGTTTATTCAGTTTATTGATTTTCGTATGTTGAACCACCGCTGCATCCCTGGGATGAAGCCTACTTGGTCGTGGTGAATAATCTTTTTGATGTGTTGTTGAATTCGGTTTGCCATTATTTTGTTGAGGATTTTTGCAACAATGTTCATTAAGGAGATTGTCCTATAGTTCTCCTTTTTGGAGGTGTCTTTGCCTGGTTTTGGGATAAGTGTAATACTGGCTTCATAAAATGTGTTAGGTAGTTTTCCTTCCCTTTCTATTACATGGAAAAGTTTAAGGAGGGTTGGTATCAGTTCTTCTTTAAAGGTCTTCTAGAATTCAGCAGAGAATCCATCAGGTCCTGGACTTTTCTTTTTGGGGAAACTCTTGATTGCTGCTTCAATTTCATTTTGTGTTATAGATCTATTCAGGTGATTAATTTCCTCTTGGTTCAGTTTTGGATGATCATATATGTCTAGAGAACTGTCCATTTCTTTAAGATTTTCAAATTTATTTGAATATAGGTTCTCAAAGTAGTCTCTGATGATTTCCTGGACTTCCATGGTGTTTGTTGTTATCTCCCCTTCAGCATTCCTGATTCCACTAATTTGGGTTTTTTCTCTCCTCATTTTAGTCAGGTTTGCCAGGGGTCTCTCGATCTTCTTTATTTTTTCAAAGAACCAACTTTTTGTTTCATTAATTCTTTGTATGGTTTTTTTGGTTTCTATTTCATTGATTTCAGCTCTTATTTTTATTATTTCTCTCCTTCTATTTGTTTTGGGATTTGCTTGTTCTTGCTTTTCTAGGAGTTTGAGATATATCATTAGGTCATTGATTTGGGATGTTTCAGTCTTTTTAATATATGCACTTATTTCTATAAAGTTTCCTCTCAGGATTGCCTTTGCTGTTTCCCATAGGTTCTGGTAGGTTGTGTTTTCATTTTCATTGACTTTCAGGAACTTTTTAACTTTCTCTTTTATTTCATCAGTGACCCATTGTTCATTAAGTAATGAGTTATTTAGTTTCCAGCTGTTTGCAAGTTTTTTGTCTTTACTTTTGTTGTTGAGTTCTAGTTTTATTGCATTGTGATCAGATAGTATGCATGGTATAATTTCTATTTTCTTATATTTTCTGAGGCTTGCTTTGTGCCCTAAGATATGATCTATTTTGAGAAAGTTCCATGGGCTGCTGAGAAGAATGTATATCGTGTAGAAGTTGGATGAAATGTTCTGTAGACATCAAGTAGGCCCATTTGATCTATTGTATATTTTAGATCTAGGATTTCTTTGTTTGGATTACCTATATATTAATGATTATAGGGTGTTAAAGTCTCCTACAACCACAGTGTTGGAGTTAATATATGCTTTTAGGTCTTTCAGGATATGTTTGATGAAATTGTGTGCATTGATATTGGGTGCATATAGGTTGATAATTATTATTTCCTTTTGGTGTATTTCCCCTTTTATTAGTATGGAATGTTCTTTATCTCATTTGATCAATGTAGGTTTGAAATCTACTTTGTCAGAGATAAGTATTGCTACTCCTACCTGTTTTTGGGGACCACTGACTTTGTAAATCTTCTTCCAGCCTTTTATCCTTATCCTGTGCTTATTTCTGTTGGTGAGATGGGTCTCCTGTAAGCAACAAATTGTTGGATCTTCCCCTTTAATCCATTTCGTCAAGCAGTGCCTTTTGATGGGTGAATTAAGTCTGTTAACATTAAGTGTTAGTACTGATAGCTATGTGGTGATTCCTGTCATTTAGTTGTCTTAGTTGTTTGAAGGTTTGATTGTGTGTACCTAAGTTGAGGTTACTCTCTACTGTCTTGCTTTTTCTTTTCCTATAGTTTGGTGCTGCCTGTCTTTCATGGTTATGTTGGGTTTCACTTTCTATGTGCATAATCCCTTGAAGAATCTTTTGTAGTGGTGGCTTTGTGGTCACATATTGTTTTAGTTTCTGCTTATCATGGAAGACTTTTATTGCTCCATCTATTTTGAATGATAGTTTTGCTGGGTAGAGTATCCTAGGGTTGAAGTTATTTTCATTCAGTGCCTGGAAGATCTCACCCCACGCTCTTCTTCCTTTTAATGTTTCTGTTGAGAAGTCTGATGTGATTTTGATGGATTTAACTTTGTATGTTATTTGTTTTTTCTCTCTTACAGCCTTCAATATTCTTTCCCTAGTTTCTGTACTTGTGGTTTTAATGATGATATGTTGTGGGGTAGTTCTATTTTGATCTGGTCTGTTTGGTGTCCTGGAGGCCTTTTGCATCTGTATGGGAATATCTGTCTCTAGATTTGGGAAATTTTCTGTTATTATTTTGTTGAATATATTGTGCATTCCCTTTGCTTGCACCTCTTCTCCTTCTTCGATGCCCATGATTCTCAAGTTTGGTCTTTTGATGGAGTCGGTGAGTTCTTGCATTTTCTTTTCACAGGTCTTGAGTTGTTTAATTAATAGTTCTTCAGTTTTTCCTTTAATTACCATTTCATCTTGGAGTTCTGAGATTCTGTCTTCTGTTTGTTCCATTTTGCTGGATTGGCCTTCTGTTTTGTTTTGCAATTCTGTTTCATTCTTTTTTCTGAGGTTTTCCATATCCTGGCTGGTTTCCTCTTTAATGTTGTCTATTTTTGTCCTGATTTCATTTATCTGTTTATTAATCATGTTCTCTGTTTCACTTTGGTGTTTATTCAGTGCTTCTATGGTTTCCTTTATTTCTTCTTTTGCTTTTTCAAATTCTCTATTTTTATTGTCTTGGACTTTCTTGAGTGTCTCCTGTACATTTTGGTTGACCATATCCAGTATCATCTCTATAAAATTCTCATTGAGTACCTGTAGTATGTTGTCTTTTAAGTTATTCTTGTAGGCTTCATTAGGTTCTTTGGCTTAGTTTATCTTCATTTTGTTGGACTCTGGATCTGAATATCTGTTTTCTTCATTTCCCTCTGGTTCCTGTACTAATTTTTTGCTGTGGGGAATACTGGTTTCCCTGTTTTTTTCTGTCTTCCCATCATTGTCCTTGATATTGTTATTGTCCCTGTACTGTGTGCAATTAAGTATTTTCTGGCTTGTAATAATAGCACTAGTGATATTTAGAATGGAAGGGTGAGAGGGGATGGAAAGCAAGAAGTTAAAGGAAAAGGAAAAAACAAATAATCAAGTAGAAAAAAAAGCAAAACAAAGAAACAAATGAAAAAAGTTTCAAAGATATAAATAGGGAGATACAGTGTACCAATCAACCGTAAGCTGAAAAGGTATTAGAGAGACAGAGAGAGGATTCAAAATAAAAAGTAAAATGAGTAAAGATAAGAATAAAAACAAAAAAATAAGTAAATGAAAGAAAAAAATATAAAATAAAACAAAATAAAAAATAAAAAATTAAAACTTGTAAGTTCAAATGCAATGAAATTTCAGTCTTAATAATTTTGGTGTTCATCCCTCAGCCTGCAATCCTTGAGATGGTGCCTCAGATGTTTTTCTGTAGTTGTTTCATCAAAGGGGAGACATAAAGTAGAACAAAACTGCACACACACAAAAAAAGCCCACCAAGTGTCCCAAGTTCAAATGCAATACAGTTTCAGTAAGTTTTAAAGCATGCAGGTGTAGTTCGGTTGTTTTCTCATCAAAGGTAGGGAGAGAGAAAAAAAAGAGTCTGGAGACAGGTCTGTGAACGGTATCTGCAGCTGTGGCTTGCCTGCCCGCTGCTGTCAGCCTGCTGTAGCTGGAGGAGTTATTTATGCAGATCTCAGGAGTGAGCTTAACACTCTCCTGGCCCCGCAGGCTTTGTTTACTCAGAGTCCTGTGCAGGAGCCGCTGCTACAAGCTTTCCCCTTTCCAAGCGCACTGGGGGTGGTGACACTGCACCTGCTTTCTCAGGCCTGCATGTTTATTTACAGCTCATGTGGAACGTGGGTCTTCCCACCTCTCCTGTGGAGTTTTCCTCCCTCCGCCACTCTCACAAGCTTTCCCACTCCTGATTGCTGTGTGGTGCTGCTGCTCCTGCCAGCCAGCTTGTTTGTTTACAGCTCATGTGGGAGGTGGATCTTTCCTCCTCTCCTGTGGAGTTTTCCTCCCTCTGCCACTCTCACAAGCTTTCCTGCTCCTGGTTGCTGGGCATGCACCTTGGCTCCTGCCCTCTCCGGCCAGGCCCAGCTTGTTTATTTACAGTTCTGGGAAGGATTCCCCTCCCCCATTCTTTGGTGCTCAGTGCTCCCCACCCTCTTTGCAATGTGTCTTTATTGTTCTTATTGCTTATTACTCAGTTTCTGTTTTTTCCCCAGGTGGGGCTAGATCTGTCCAGGGGGCTATACTGATCTGGCCCAGGATTGTCTGTGGAAGTACCACGTACCACTTAGTTCACCTTGCCCTTGTCTTCCCAAGCCATCTGGGTGTGGGTGACTTTCAGCCCAGGGACCCTCCTGGTTTCTCCATTTAACATGAAGTGGAGATTCTCTGTGCAGGTTGGAGGTGTGGAGGGGTCAAAGTTTTGCCTCTTCTCAGTGGCCTTGCCTGCAAGGTGTGTCTCCAGCGTTTCTCCAAGATTTCAATGTAGAAGGCACACTTTCTGCTTCCTCCCTCTAGCCACCATCTTGGAATACCCACTTTGCTTTTTTCTTTACTAGCAAATGTATCTGACATTGCACTAAAATGCTGTGTATTCTTCATCCCCTCTACCAAAGTGAGAATAGTGAGTAAGTATAATTTTCTGATTCCTCACACTCTCCTACGTAAAAGGACATATTTTTTATTCATTTATTCATATGTGCATACATTGTTTGGGTCATTTCTCCCCTGCACCCCACCCTCTCCCTTTCTCCCACCCCCCTCACTTCCAGGCACAACCTGTTCTGCACTTTTCTCCAATTTTGTTGAAGAGTAGACATGAGCAATAATAAGAAAGATAAAGTGTTTTTGCTAGTTGAGATAAGGATAGCTACACAGAGAGATTCCTAGCATTGCTTCCACGCACAAGTGTATTACAACCCGAATTGATTCATCTCTACCTGATCTTGTCACTACTTCCAGGTCACCTTCCCATATTGACCTCTGTCATATTAAGTTTATTGTATTAGTTCCTCTGCAGTAGGGACATCAAACACTTTCAAGTTTTGGGTTTCCTGCCTATCCCCATTACTCCTGCATATGCTTTCCCCTAGTGTGTGACCCAAGTCCAACAACATTACTGCATTTGCCCTAGATTTAAAGTCCGCATATAAGGGAGAACACACAATTTTTACTCTTCTGAGCCTGGTTAACCTCACTCAAGATGATGTTCTCCAGTTCCATCCATTTACTTGCAAATGATAAAATTTCAATCTTCTTCATGGCTGAGTAAAATTCCACTGTGTATAAATACCATATTTTCATAATCCTTTCATCAGTAGTGGGACATTTTGACTGTTTCCATAACTTGACTATTGTGATTAGTGCTGCAATAAACATGGGTGTGCAGGTGCCTCTGGAGTAACCTGTGTCACATTCCTTTGGGTATATCCTTAGGAGTGGGATTTCTGGATCATACAGCAGACTTATGTTTAGCTTTTTAAGCAGCCTCCATGTTTTCCAAAGTAGTTGTACTAGCTTACAATCACACCAGCAGTGTATAAGGGCTCCTTTTTCCCTGCATGCTCTCCAGAATTTGTTGCTGTTGGTGTTCTTGATGATAGTGATTCAAACAGGGGTGGGGTGGATTGTTATTGTGGTTTTGATTTGCATTTTCTTTATGGTCAGGGATGGTGAGCATTTTTTCATGTGTTTTTAGCCATTTGGATTTCTTCCTTTGAAAAAGTTCTGTTTAGTTCAATTGCCCACTTCTTTATTGGTTCATTGATTTTTGGGAAGTTTAACTTTTTGAGCTCCCTGTATATTCTGGTTATCAGTCCTTTGTCTGATGTTTAGCTGCAAATGTTTTCTCCCACTCTGTGGGTGGTCTCCTCAGTCTACAGACCATTTCTTTTGTTGTGGGTAAGCTTTTTAATTTTATGTAGTGCCATTTGTCCACCTTTCCCTTAGTTGCTGAGCTGCTGAGGTTTTATTGAGGAAGTCTTTGCCTATACCTGTTGCTTCCAGAGTAGTCCATGCTCTTTCATATACTATCTTCAGAGTTTCAGATCTGCTATTAAGGTCCTTGATCCATTTTGAGTTGATACTAGTACAGGGTGATAAACCTGGATCTAATTTCAGTTTTTTGCAGGCAGATAATCACTTTTCCCAGCAACATTTGTTGAAAAGGCTGTCTTTTCTCCATCATATGTTTTTGGCACCTTTGTTAAAAATGAGGTGGTCATAGCTGTGTGGATTCATATCTGGATCCTCTATTCTGTTCCACTGGTCTTCATATCTGTTTTTGTGCCAGTACCATGCTGTTTTTATTGCTATTGCTCTGTAATATAGTTTGAAGTCAGGTGTTGTGATACTTCCAGCATTGCTCTTTTTGCTGAGTGTTGCCTTGGCTGTTCATGGTCTCTTGTGTTTTAAATAAACAGTAGGGTAGATTTTTCAATCTCAGTGATGAATGCCATTGGGATTTTTATGGGAATTGCATTGAACAGGTAGATTGCTTTCAGTAGTATAGCCATTTTTACTATGTTGATTCTACCAATACATGAGCATGGGAGATTTTGCCACCTTCTGTAGTCTTCCTCGATCTCTTTCTTCAAGGGTTTGTAGTTCCCCTTGTAGAAGTCATTCACATCCTTTGTTAAATTTACTTCTAGATACTTAATTTTTTGTGAGGCTATTGTAAATGGAATTGTTTGCATATATTCTTTCTCAATTTGTTTGTTGTTGGTGTACAGAAAAGCGAATGGTTTTTGTAAGTTGATTTTGTATCCTGCCACCTTGCTGTAGCTGTTTGTGGTGTTTAGGAGTTTTTGGGTAAAGATTTTTGGGTCTTTAAATATAGGATCATGTCATCTACAAACAGGAATATTTTGACAGTTTCTTTACCTATTTGTATTCCTTTTATTTTTCTTCTTGACTAATTTCTCTGGCTAGGAATTCCACGACTATGTTCAATATGAGTGGGTATAGTGGCACCATTGTCTCATTCTTGATTTTATGGGAAATGGTTTCAGTTTTTCACTATTAAGTATGATACTGAATACAAGTTTGTCATATATAGCCTGTTCAATGTTGAGGTACATTCCTTCTATTCCTAGTTTTCTTAGAGGTTTTATCATGAAGTGGTGTTGGATCTAATCAAAGGCATTTTCTGCATCTATTGAGATGATCAAGTGGTTTTTGTCTTTGCTTCCATTAATGTGCTGTATTACATTTATAGATTTTCATATGTTGAAAAACCCCTGTGTCCCTGGAATAAAGTCAACTCGGTTGTGGTGAATGATCTTTCTGATATGTAGTTGGACTCGGTTTGCCATTATTTTATTGAGGGTTTTTACATCAATGTTCACTTAGGAAATTGGCCTATTGTTCTCCTTTTTGGAAATGTCTTTGTCTGGTTTTGGGATGAGGGTAATACTGGTTTCATAAATGAGTTAGGCAATGTCCTTCCCTTTCTATTTCATGGAAAAGTTTAAGGAGAGTTGGTAATAGTTCTTCTTAAAAGGTCTGGTAGAATTCAGCAGAGAATCAATCAGGTTCTGGACTTTTCTTTTTGAAAGACTCTTTATTGCTGCTTCAATTTCATTTTGTGTTTTAGATCTATTCAGGTGATTAATTTCCTCTTGGTTCAGTTTTGAGTGGTCATAAATATCTATAAATTTGTCCATTTTTTAAGATTTTCCAGTTTATTGTAATGTAGATTTTCAAAGTAGTCTTTGATGATTCCCTGGATTTCCATGGTGTTTATTGTTATCTCCCCTTTTGCATTTCTTATTTTACTGATTTGAGTTTTTTCTCTCCTTATTTTAGTCAGGTTTGCTTTTTGTTTCATTGATTTATGCTTTTTTAAAATTTCTATTTCATTAATTTCCTCCCTTCTTTTTGTTATTTCTCTCCTTCTGCTTGTTTTGGGTTTTGCTTGCTCTTATTTTTTGGGAGTTTGAAACATAGGATTAGGTCATTGATTTGAGATCTTTCTGTCCTTTTAATATATGCACTCATGGCTATAAACTTTCCTCTTAGGACTGCCTTTGCCGTCTTCCATAGGTTCTGGTAGGTCGTGTTTTCATTTTCATTAACTTCCAGGAACCTTTTAATTTCCTCTTTTATTTCAGAAATGACCCACATCATTGAGCAATGTGTTGTTCAGCTTGCAATTGTTTGCATATTTTCTGCTGTTGTTTTTGTTGTTGAGTTCTAGTTTTAATGCATTGTGATCAGATAGAATGCATGGGATTATTTCTGTTTTTTCATATTTGTTTTGTACCCTAAGATACGATAAATTTTGGAGAAAGTTCCATGGGCTGCTGAGAAGAATGCATATTGTGTGGAAGTTGGTTGAAATATTCTGTAGACATCAGCCTGGTCCATTTGATCTATGGTGTGATTTAGTTCTGGAATTTCTTTATTGATTTTTTGTTTAGATGACCTATCCATTGGTGATAGGGTGTATTAAAGTCTCCCATTACCACTGTGTTGGAGTCTATGTAGGTTTTTAGGTCCTTCAGAGTATGTTTGGTGAAATTTGGTACATTGACGTTGGGTGAATATAGGTTGATAATTGTTATATTCTTTTGGTATATTTCTACTTTTGTTAGTATAGAGTGTTCTTCCTCTCATTTGATCCATGTAAGTTTGAAGTCTACTTTGTCCAATAAGTTTTGCTTCTCCTGCTTATTTTCTGGGCCATTGTCTTTGTAAATCTTCTTCCAGCCTTTCACCCTAAGCCAGTGCTTGTTTCTGTCAATGAGATGGGTCTCCTGTAAACAATAGATTGGTGGATCTTCCTTTTAATCCAGTTTGCGAAATGATGTCTTTTGATGGGGGAGTTAAGTCTGTTAATATTGATAGGTATGTGTTGATTCTTGTCATTGAGTTGTTTTTGTTGTTTAAGGGTTTGATTGTGTGTGCAGGTGAATCAATGTTACTGCCTGATTCCTTGTCATTTCTTCTCCTGTGGTTTGTGTTGCTGTCCTCTCATGGTTTTGTTTGCTTTCATTTTCTGAGTACTGAATTCCTTGAAGAATCTTTTGTAGTGGTGGCTTGGTGGTCGTATATTGTTTTAGTTTCTGCTATCATGGAAGACTTTTATTGCTCCATCTATTTTGAATGATAGTTTTGCTGGGCAGAGTATCCTAGGGTTGATGTTATTTTCATTCATTCTATGCCCTTCTTGCTTTTAAGGTTTCAGTTGAGAAATGTGCTGTGGTTTTGATGGGTTTACCTTTGTACATTATTTGTTTTTTCTCTCTTACAGCCTTCAATATTCTTTCTCTATTCTCTGTGCTTGTTGTTTTAATGATAATATGTAGTAGGTAGTTCTATTTTGATCAAGTCTGTTTGGTGTCTTGGAGGCTTCTTATACCTGAATGGGCATAGCTTTCTCTATATTTGGGAAATTTTCTGTTATTATTTTGTTGAATGTATTATGAATCCCTTTTGCTTGCACATCTTCTCCTTCTTCAATGCCCATGATTCTCATGTTTGGTCTGCTGATGGAATCTGTGAGTTCTCGCATATTCCTTTTGCAGGTCTTGTGTTGTTTGACTAATGTCTTTAGTTTTTCTTTTAATTTCCATTTTATCTTCAAGTTCTGAGATTCTGTCTTCTGCTTGTTCTAGTCTGCTGGGGTGGCCTTCCATCATATTTTGTGTTTCTGTTTCATTCTTTTTTCTGAAGTTTTCCATATCATGGGTCACTTCCTCTTTAATATTGTCTATTTTCATCTTTAATTCATTCATCTCTCTATTTATAATGTTCTCTGTTTCACTTTGGTGTTTATTTAGGGCTCCTTTGAGTTCGTTTATATGTTTCTATGTCTTCTCTTATTCTTTATTTTTGGTTTCTTGAAATTTCTTGAGTTCCTCCTGTACATTTTGGTTGACCTTGTCTAGTAACATATCCATGAAATTCTTAGTGATTACTTGCAGGATTTCTTCTTTGAGAGTATTATTGTAGGCATCATTGGGTTCCTTGGTGTCATTTGTCTTTGTTTTGTTAGAGTCCAGGAATGGGTATCTGTTTTCTTCATTTCCCTCTGAATCCTGTATTAAATTATTTTTGGGGGGAGAGTAGTTTCCATCCCTATTTCTTTTTCCCATCGCTCCAGTTGGTACTGGACAGCTGTGTTCTTCATAGGCTAGTTGGTGGTTTCAGTCACTTGTTTTCTTTCCCTTTAATTTTTTTTGTGGCTGTATTGGGTCTTTAGCCAAGCGTTTGTGTGTCCTATTTCTGTTCCTGGTCTGGGTGTAATTTAGTATTAATGGATTCACAATAATAAAACTGACAACAACAGCAACAAAAACCAAAAAAAATCAATGGGGAGAGATGAACAAACAAACAAGAAACAAAACAACCAAACAAACAAATAAACCTCCAGGTTCAGGAACAATAGAATTTCAATCTTAGTTTAACTTCTGGTGTTACTCCTCCAGCATCCAGTCCTGGTGTTGGTATTTAAGCTGAAGCTCTGTTCTAGTCTCACCAGGTGGTTGTGTAGTATTTTTTTCTTCTGTTTTTCAATGGCAGCTGCTTGGTCAGCTCCTCCCTCAGTTAAGTATGGCAGTTTAAGTTTGCATGTTTCCTCAGGTTCTGGAGATCAGCTCTGTACTTCAGCATCTGTCCTGCTTTGAAGTTGGGTTTTTGCTGTGCTTGTTTACTTGGGGTTTGTTTCTTTGCCTCATCCCATTTCTTTGGGGCAAGGTCAGTGATCCACCAGCTGGCCCCCTGCTGTCAGTGTGATGTGATGGTTCTCTGTTTTTCATTTTTTGTAGGGCTGTTTGACTTTGGGTATTGCTCGCTGGTTCAGGAGAAGAGCTTTGTGGATGGCTACCTGGCCTACTTCAGGCAGTGGCTTACTGCCCACCTGCTGTTGGCCCTCCTGCCTTTGAAGATGTTTGTTTACTGAATGTTTGCACGGAGATCAGCTCCTTGTCTCACCCCCCTCCTCCGGTGTGCTTCAGCATTTCTGCCCCTTCTGCTGTGTGCTAGTTTTCAGTTCATTGTTTATTGTTCAGGTTTTTCTTTTTGTGGGTCAGTCTGCCCAGGGGGCTATGCTGGTTTATCCCAGGGGTAGCTGACGGGAATTCTGTGTGATGCTCGGTGCTCACCTCTTTGGTCTGCTGAATGTCTCCCAAGCAGGTTTGGAGCTGGCAGCTGGCAGTGGCTGTAGCCCACCTATTTTCTCAGTGTAACATGTGATGGAGAAGCTTTCTATGGTCTAGGGGTTCAGTGTGTCAAAGTTTTGATTCTCCTTGGTGCTTTATTTTTGCCAAGTGTGGCTCCAGTGTCTCAGCAAAGTTTTTGATTCACAGAGCTCACATTGCTTCTGTCCCCTCGTCACCATCTTGGATCCCCTAGATTTTCATTTCCCAAGAGACCTGGCATCTTCCTTAGGTGCTTGCAACCAGGGGGACACAGAATGGCCAAGGCTGGGAAACCTGGGGTGTCTCCCAGCTTAGATGTTGGTATCAAGATCAGAGCTACACATTTTATACATTTCACTTGATTAAATTTATTCAGCAAATTTTCTGCATGGAATTGAACACATGGAAAAAATTAAAGGAGAAACTGGATAATAGGGTCAATACTTGAAAAGATATAAAGCAACATGATGGCTGAAGAAATACCATTGAATGTTTTGTGCTTCCTAAATAATATTTATTGAGTTTCTACTATCTGAGAGGCTCTGATCTAAGTGGTGTAGGACATGTTATTAGCTCAAGGTAGTAGCATAATGTGGTGGAAATTTCACAGAGTCTAGATGTAGACATAAGTCCAAATGTTCACTTTGTCTCTTAGTAGTACTTACTAAATATAAGGCACTGTATTGGGCACTTACTTTCTCCCTAACCTTAACTTTTAAACAAGAATGAAGGAAACTTTAACAGGATCTTTTGATTAAATGAGATTGTGTATATAATATTAGTTCAATGTTTCTAATTGAAACATCAAGATCAATATATTAATGAAATGCTATTGAATGAGTCAGTGCAGATTACACTTACATACTAGGAGTTAATGCAAATGACTTCTAAGCTGTCTTCTAACTGATAAGTTAATTGATCAACTTTTGAAGCCATGAAGAAAGTTTATTATCCTACTGGGTGTCTTAATAATCAAATTTAAATAGAATGAATTTGTTACTCAAGAAGATGGGTAATGCTATGGAGCAAATGATCTACAAGGAGCATGATGATTACATTTCTTAGGTAGTAGGCCTTCCCTTATAGTAGGTGTTCCTTTTTAAGGTTCAGAGAATACCATGTATTTCCAGAATACCTCCTAACTTTTGGGGCTTATATTATTAACTAGTACAGAAGAACAACCCTTTTCATAATAAATTGGCATAAAACACTACAATTCTGTTAAGAAAAGAATGCTTAATTTTGATTTCTATGTACATATTGAATCAAGTCAGAGAAGTGTTGCACTAAGGGATTTAATGATCATCAAATTTAGACAGATTAGCTATTTGCTGTGGTACATTATTTATTAAATTTAATTTGAAACTAATAGCAGGTACAAAACTACCTTTATAATGTTCTAAGTCAATTTTGCTAGAAAATCCTTTAGAACTTCCTCTTTTTTGGTGGCACTGGGGTTTGAACTCAGGAGCTCATGCTTGCTAGGCAGGCACTCTTACCACTTGTGCCACTCCACCAGCCCTGAAAAATTCTTTAAAATTGGGGGAAGTATAAATATTTTACTAGTTTTTTCTTTATTTACCTTCATTGTGCATATATTACACCTGATGTAGCTATCAAATACCCTTAAGAACATTTTAATCATGTTGAACTTATGTTTAGGTAATATGAAATCTTTTCATGAATTTGTGAAGCAATACAGATTCATATAGTTGCATCAAACAACATGTTCTGACATTAAGATCACTTTGGATCATCTGTTCCAAAGTTGGATATTGACTCCTCTTAATCCTCAGAATATACATATTAGTGGGTTGTTTTGACAATTTATCTAGTAGAGAAAAAGTGTCCTTTGTATACCTAAAATAGACTTTATAGTGTGAAGTAGGGATTTTTGTTCCTTTCTATGCCTCCACATTTGTACCAAACTGTTCCATAATTGATTATGTGGCCTAAGTAGACAGTACTGTAAAGATAAATATAATAGGCTTTGAATAATGGCACTTATCATTAATATTATCACTATCATTGTTGTTAATATTATCATGGAATATTTATCTAGTGGTATTTAGAATTTTAAAGCATTTACTGAGTATTTTGGTGCAGGCACATGCTAGGTAAAGACTTAGACATGGTCTTGACCTTTGAGTTTAGTGATTAAATGCTTATAATGATTGTAGAAATAGTTACAGTGTATTACGATCCAATTCTTAAATTAAAAGACACACCCTTTTGCAATGATGCTGATCAAAACCAGGGCACAAACTACTGCTACATTCCCAGTCCTTCAAATAAATCAGTATAGGTACCCAGAAATGGGACAAGAAATTTCTTGTGAAAATGAGCATAAAGTTATTACTTCACTGGCTTGGTGTAAGAATTAAATTTGATAATATTTGTTAATCACTTGGCATGTGTTAATTATTTAATAAATAATAAAAAGAGTAAATAATATGTTTCTGCATATGAAATGTTCCAAGACCTCCAATGGATGCCTGAAAGTTAATATAGTACCAAACCCTATATATATGTTTTTCCTATATATACATATCCACGGTAAAGTTAAATTTATAAATTATGCACAATAGCATGCTAACATCAAAATGAAGAAAGTATATCAATTAAAACAGTGTACTGTAAGATGAGTTATATAATATGGCCTCTCTGTTTCTTTCAAAATATTTTAGTGTAATATACTCATTCTTTTTTGTCATGATATGAGATGATACAATGCCTGTATGGTAAGATGAGTGAATGATATAGAAATTGTGATATAGTGTTAGGCCATGTAATGGTTACTTAAACAAAAGCACTGGAATATCATGCAGCTAATCTGATGACCTAGGCAAAATACTAACTGACTACTGGGAATATACATTAACTCACATAACTGTTATTTTTGTGATGTGAGTACATAACACTGAATAGACATTTATCCAAAGAAGAGATAAAAATAGTTAATGTGTGAAAATATGCTCAACATCATCAAAGACCGGAGAAAACAAAACAAATTTACAGTGCAGACTTCAGGTTTGTTGCCATACCCTGGGAACCAATATTACTGCGATAGTCAGCACGTCCATAAGGTATCAAGAGCGATGTTCTCAACTACAAAAGAGAATATTATAGTTAATAAAATTTTATTTTATACTTGAAATTTGCTGATGGTAGGTCATAAGCATTATCACAAAAAGAAGTAACCATGTGACATGTGACATGGTGGATACACTAATTAGCTTTAGTGTGGGAATCATTTCATAGTGAAACTAATTTTTGTGTGTTGATTTTGTACTCTGCAATTTTACTGAATTCACTTATTAATTCTAAAAGGTTTCTTTGGTGGAGTCTTTTCTTACATATAGAATGAAATCATTTGCAAACAGGGCCAATAGTACTTCTTTTTCTATGTGGATACCTTTTTATTACTCTTCTTTGTGTGATTGCTCTTTTTTCCTCTCTATTGTATTAGTACGTATCAATTGTACAAAGGGGTTTCATTGTTACATTTCTATATATATATATATATATATATATATATATATATATATATACACACACAATGCACTTTGATCAAATTCTCCTTCTCTGTTACTTTTTCTTATCCCCTCTCCTGCTTTCCCTTTATTTTGACAGTACTGAGGTTTGAACTTAGGGCTTCACCGTTGAGAGGCAGGTACTGTACCACTTGAGCCATGCCTCCAGCCCTTTTTGCTCTGGCTGTTTTAGAGATAGGGTCTTGCTTTTTGCCCAGGCTGGAGTGGACCTCGATCCTCCTATTTTAAGCTTCCTGCCATTGCTGGGACGACAGACTTGAACCATCACACGCAGCTTTTTTCTGTTGAGATGGGGTCTAAAAACATTTTTGCCTAGGTTGGCCTCAAACTATGACCTCCTTGATCACAGGCTCCCAAGTAATTAGGTTTACAGGTGTGAACCATCAGGCTCCAGGCTCCTTGCCCCCACCTTTTAAAACAATGGTAATGGGATTCATTATTCTATTTTCATGAAGTACTTCAATCTAATTCACTTACCATTCACCCTCTTCTTTCACCCTCACCCCTACCACCCTCAAATACTCACCCCATTTTGCATTCTTCTCATTAATATTTTTTTAGGTCGAGATTCCTTATGTGAGAGGTAATGTGTGACATTTGTCTGAATCTTGCCAAATTATTCTATTTAGCATGATGATTTCCAGTTCTATTTTTTCCTGAAGACAACATAATTTCTTTATGCCTGAATAATACTCCATTGTGGATAATACTACATCTTCTTTATCCATTCATTAATTGATTGACACCTAGGCTGATTCCATAGTTTGACTGCTGTGAATAACACTGCTATAGACCTGGGTTTGATTGTTCTTGATAGTACTTCACGGGCTGTGTTGACTACAAGTAGTGAGAGTGAGCATTTTTGTCTTGTATCAGAACATACAGGAAAAGTTTTCAGTTTTCCCCATTAATTATGATGTTAGCTCTGAGTTTTTCAGAAATAACTGTTATGTTGAAGAAAGTTCCTTCTGTAACTAAACTGCTGAGAGTTTTTATTAAGAATGGATGAAGACTGAATATTTCTGTGTCAGTTGGTATGGTAATGTGGTCTTTAACCTTTTGTTCAGCTAATGTGTTATATCGTATTGACTAAGATTGGGGCACATTAAACAATGTTTGCATGCCAGAGAAAATCCACTTGGTCACAGGTATAATCTTTTTAATGTATTACTGAATTCAACTCACTAATATTTCACAGAGAATGTTTACATCAGTATTCATCAGAGATGTTTGTAGCTATTTTTCTTTCCTTATAGCTTCTTAGATATCAAGATGATAACATGTTTTTGGAAAATTCCTATTTCTATTTTTTGGAATGATATTAATTTTCTTTGAAGTTTTGGTAGGTTTTAATTACTATTTGACCACTTTTATTTCTCTGTTCAGGCTTTCTACTTGGTGATTCAACCTAAGCATACTGTATTTATCTAGAAATTTATCCATTTCCTCAGGGATATCAAATTTAACACATTTTTTTCTCACAATAGTCCCTTAGTAATTCTTTTGTGATCTTAGTGATTTCTCAGGTGTCTTGTAATATCCTCACTTCCGTTTCTTTTAAAATTTCAGTTAAATATATTTGAAACAGTTTCTTAGTATATTTATTGTATAAAATAATGGGTTTCATTGTGATATTTTATACATTCTATAATGTACTTAGATCATATCCACACATCCATTACCCACTCTTATGCCCCCTTCTCTTATCCTCTGACCTCCTTCTCCTAATAGTCCCCCTTTTACTATTATGCCCTTTTCCCTAGATTCTATATATGAGAGAAAATGTGATATTTGTCTTTCTGAATCTGGCTTCTGATGATCTTCATTTCCATCCTTTTCCTTCAAAATGACTTAATTTTGTTCTTCTTTATGGTTGAATAATATTCTATTATGTATGTTTACCACATTTTTGTTATCCATTCATTTGTTGATGAACACCTTGTTTGATTCCATAGCTTGGTTATTGTGAATAGTGCTGCTATAAACATTGGTGTGCAGGTATCTCTGTTGTATGCTAAATTTGCTTCCCTCCTATACCCAAGAGAAGTGTAGTTAGATCATATGGTAGCTCTATTTTTAGTATGAGACACTTCCATAGTGATTTCCATACTGTCTGTACTAATGTACATTTATACCAATGTGTATAAGGGTTCCTTTTTCCTCTGCATCCTTGCCAGTATTTGTTGATCTTTGTTTTCTTGATGTTAGCCATTTTGACTGGAGTGAGAAAAAATAAGAATGTCATTTTGATTTGCATTTTCCAGATGACAAAAAATGTACATTTCTTCATATATTTTCAGAAGTGTCTTTGCGAATGGATTAAGAAAATGTGGTATCTATACACAATGGAATTTTATGCAGCCATGAAGAAGAATGAAATGTTATCATTCACTGGTAAATGGATGGAATTGGAGAACATCATTCTGAGTGAGGTTAGCCTGGCCCAAAAGACCCAAAATCGTATGTTCTCCCTCATATGTGGACATTAGATCAAGGGCAAACACAACAAGGGGATTGGACTTTGAGCACATGATAAAAGCGAGAGCACACAAGGGAGGGGTGAGAATAGGTAAGAGACCTAAAAAATTAGCTAGCATTTGTTGCCCTCAATGAAGAGAAACTAAAGCAGATACCTTAAAAGCAACTGAGGCCAATAGGAAAAGGGGACCAGGAACTAGAGAAAAGGTGAGATAAAAAAGAATTAACCAGAAGGTAACACACATGCACAGGAAATTAATGTGAGTCAACTCCCTGTATAGCTATCCTTATCCCAACCAGCAAAATCCCTTGTTCCTTACTATTATTGCTTATACTCTCTCTACAACAAAATTAGAAATAAGGGCAAAATAGTTTCTGCTGGGTATTGAGGGGATGGGGGGAGGGAGGGGGCAGAGTGGGTGGTAAGGGAAGGGGTCGGGGCACGGGGGTGACCCAAGCCTTGTATGCACAAATGAATAATAAAATAATTTAAAAAAGACGTGTCTTTGCAACTGATGTGATGGTTAATCAGATGATTGTCAAAATGATTGGATTAAGAATTACATATGAAATTAATAAGGTACACCTCTGGGTATGTCTGTTTGGACATTTCTTAAAAGGAGAGGATTAACTAAGGGGGAAGACCTGCCCTGAATATGGGCAGAACCATCCCATATGGACACCTGGATGGAGTAAAAGGGAAAAGAGATAAATCGCACAGCACAGTCACTCAAACTGCCTCCTGGTCACCATGATAAAAGTTGTTTTGCTTTATCATGTCCTCCCTGCCATAATGGACTGAAACCTCTGAAACTATGAGTCAAAATAAATCTTACATCTCTTAAGTTGATTTGCTCTGGTAATTTTTCACAACAGTGGAAATCTGACTAATACAGTTTATTAGTCCCTTTACTGAGTGAATTTACTGAGTGAATACTGAGTGAATTTTTCTTTTAATGTTTATTTTGTTTTACTTCTTCACATTTTTTGGAGGTAATCCCTTGTCAGATAAATAGATAGCCAAGATTTCCTTCCATACTGTATGTTGTCACTCCACTCTGTTAATGGCTTCTTTTACTGGACAGAAACTTTTAAATACGGTGTAATCCCATTTGTCAACACTTGGTATTATTTCTTGAGTTTTATTCAGTCCCAAAGTTTTTCTCTAGTTGTTTTAACATTCCAGGTGTTATATTAAAGTCTTTGATCCATTTCAAATTGGTTTTGGTTCAGGAAGAAGTTAAGGATATAGTTTCAATTTGAAACAATATTTTCAATATATAGTTTCAATTTGAAACAATATTTGTTAAAGAGAATTTTATTTTCTCCAGCATAAGTTTTCAAAATCTTAGTCAAGAATAAGATGGCTATGGCTGCATAGTTGTATTTCTGGGTCCTCTATTATATTCTATTCCATTGGTCTCTGTGCCTATCTATGTGCCAGTAATATGCTGTTATTTTCACTATGGCTATGTAGTATAATTTGATATCAGATATTATAATATCTATAGTCCATTGCTCTTTTTTTTCACAGGATTGTTTTGGCTATTCAGGGTCTCTTATGCTTCAATATGAATTATAGGAGTATTTTATCTAGTCTGTAAAGAATGTTATTGGAATTTTTATGAAGATTGCATTGAATCTGTAGATAGCTTATTAAAATATGGCTACTTAAATTATATTGATTATGCCAATTCATGAACATGGGAAGTACTTCTATCTTCTAGTGTATTTTTCAATTTCTTTCTTCAGTGTTTTATACTTTTTATTGCATAGGTCTCTCATTAGAGATCACTCTAATTTTTTATCTTGTATTTTTGTGATGCTGGGACTCAAATCCAGGGCCTTGTGTGTGCTCAGCAAGCACTCTATCACTATATCCTAAATATTAAAAGAATTTTACTATTAGGAGAAGAAAACAGAAAAAGAGCTACAAGAAGGAAAAGTAATAACAAGAAAAAATACATGCACACATAAATCAATCAACTAACCATCAAATACATTATAAGAATATCAATTTAAAGATTTTAAGCAAACAAAGTATTGTTTTCAGTGGGTGGTCACACAGGTAAGAGTGGATATTTTCTGTCAATCTGCACTTCTTTGTGTATCATCTTGGGCTATGTACAACTTGATAGAGCAAATACTGGGGGATATTCATCCCTTTTTTGTGTGTGAGTTGTTGCTCACTCATTGATCTTTGGGAGTGGTTTGATTCACTCCAGAACTTGCTGGAATGACTTTCAGTTTCTCTGCTCAGTAGTGCAAGGAAGCATGGGCAGTTTTTAGGGAAGAAGGCAGTTTTCAGGGAAGTTGAGTGACATCATCTGGCATCTGTCCTTTTGGACAAATCTAACTGAGCATCTACATTATACCAAAATCCCTGAAGAATTAGAAAGGAAGTCAATGCTGGTGGCTTAGTATATTTGATTCTGTCCCATATCCCTACAAGCTCACCAGCAAGTGTGATGGGTAACTGTATCAACTCAGGTAAATGGGATGTGATTCTACATTGTTTCTTTAACAGTTTTTTAAGTATATTTTTGCTCAACATTATACATGTATATGGAAAACTTCAACACATGGATAGTATAAACTAACCAAATCCAGCTTCCGTTTACTTGTTTAGTTACCTTATCCACCACACTTCTCAGCTTTAAATTATTATTCTATATATTTATTTTATTATCTTTTTTATTGTTGTGCTGAGTGTGAATACATTGTAGCATTTATAAAACTTCTTAAAATATACAAAATGTATCATACTTGAATTCACCCCTTCCATCATTCTCCTTTATCCCCTCTCCCCTAATTCCTGGAACAGTTTCAACAGGTATCATTTTTGCATTTACATACATGTGTATACAGTATTTGCATGATATTCACCCTCCTACACTCTTTCCCTACCTCCTCTCCCCTCCCACTGGTACCAACCCACCCGGACAGGAACTGTTCTTCCCTCCTTTTCTCCAATTTTCTAAAAGAAAAAATATGACATTTTTTGCTTGTTTAAGATAGCTACCTTAGTCCCTTATGGTGGTTTCAACTGGTTTAAAAATTCTACATTCATTCATGTATAGGGAGTACATTAACCATATTTGCCTTAACTCTCTTGTTTTACCCTCATTTTCTCATATGTGGCCTCCCCTTAGAATGGCCTGTTTTAATAATATTGCTGTATTTATATTAGGTTCATAATCCATATATGAGAGAAAACATGTAGCTTTTGGCCTTCTAAACCTGGCACTTCACTTGTAAGATGAGGTTCTTCAGTTTCATCCATTTACTTGCAAACAACAAAATTTCATTCTTTTTTTGGTTGAATAAAATTCCATTGTATATAAATACCACATTTTCTTAATCCATTCATCAGTAGTGGGGCATCTTGGCTGTTTCTGTTGCATGGCTATTGTGAATAGTGCTGCAATAAACATGGGTGTGCAGGTGCCTTTGTAGTAACCTGAGTCACATTCCCTCTGGTATATTCCTAGGAGTGGAATTGTTAAATGATATGGCAGTTCTCTTTTTAGTTTTTGAGAAGACGTCATACTGTTTTCCATAGTGTTTGTACTAATTTACTTTCCCACTAGCAGGGTATGAGGGTTCCTTTTCCCCCTGCATTCTCACCAACATTTGTTAGTGATTGTGTTCTTGATGGTAGTCATTCTAACAGGAGTGAGGTGGAATCTTAAGGTGGTTTTGATTTGCATTTCCTTTATGACCAGGGATACTGAGCATTTCTTCATGTGTTTTTTAGCCATTTGGAGTTCTTCCTTTGAAAAGGCTCTGTTCAGTTCATTTGTCCATTTCTTCATTGGGTCATTGATTTTTGGGGGGAGATTAGTTTTTTGAGCTCCCTGTATATTCTCGTTATCAATCCCTTCTCAGATGTATAGCTGGCAAAGATTTTCTCCCATTTTGTGGGCAACCTCTTCATGTTGAAGCCATTTCTTTTGTTGTGCAGAAGCTTTGTAATTTCATGCAACCCCATTTCTCAATCCTGTCTCTTAGTTGGTGAGCCATTTGAGATCTACTGAGGAAGTTCTTGGGTATGCCTATTAATTCCAGTGTATTTCCTACTCTTTCCTGCAGTAGCTTCAAAGTTTCAGGTTTTATATTAAGATCATTAATACACTTTGACTTGATACTTGTATAGGGTGACAAACATGGATCTAGTTTCAGCTTTCTTCATGACAATATCCAGTTTTCCCAGCAAAATTTGTTGAAGAGGCTGCCTTTACTCCATCCTATGTTTTTGGCTCCTTTGTCAAAAATCAGTTGGGCATAGCTCATGCATGGGTCTTCTATTCTGTTCCACAAGTCTTCATATCTGTTTTTGGTGCCAGTACCATGCTGTTTTTATTGCGATGGCTGTGTAGTATAGTTTGAAGTCGGGTATTGTGATACTTCTAGTGTTAGTCTTTTTGCTCAGTATTGCCTTACCTATTTGTGGCCTTTTTGTGCTTCAAAATGAACCTTAAGATTGATTTTTCAATCTCTGTGATGAATGTCATTGGGATTTTGATGGGAATTGCATTGAACATGTAGATTGCTTTTGTTAGTACAGCTATTTTTACTATGTTGATTCTTTCAATCCATGAGCATGGATGATCTTTCCATCTTCTGTAGTTTTACTAGATCTCTTTTTTTCAATAGTTTATGGTTTTCCTTATAGAGATCTTTCAAAGTCTTTGTTAAGTTTAATCTTAGGTATTATTTTGAGGCTACTGTAAATAGAATTATTTCCCTATATTGTTTCTTAATCTGTTCATTTTGGTATATCAAAAGACTAATGATATTCATAAGTTGATATTTGTATCCTGCTACTTTGCTGAAGCTATTTATGGTGATGTGGAGCTTTTCAAGTCTTTTAAGTATAAGATCATGTCATGTGCAAATAGGGATAGTTTCACTATTTCCTTTCCAACTTGCATTCCTTTTAAATTTTCTTCCTGTCTTATTGCTCTGGTTAGGAATTCCAAGACTATGCTGAATAAGAGTGGGGAGAATGGAAACCCTTGCCTTGTTCCTGACGTTAGAGGAAATGGTTTCAGTTTTCCAGCATTTAGTATGATGTTGGCTATAGGCTTCTCATATATACCCTTTATTATGTTGAAATACATTCCTTCTATTCCTAGTTTTATCAGAACTTTTATCATGAAAGGATGTTGAATTTTATTGAAGGCTTTTTCTGTATCAATTTAGATCATCATGTGGTTTTTGTCTTTGCTTCTGCTAATATGCTGTATTACATTTAATGATTTGCATATGGCTGAACCATTCCTGCATCCCTGGGATGAAACTGACTTGCTCATGTATATGATCTTTTTGATATGCTGTTGAATTCAGTTTGCCACATTTTATTGAGGATTTTTGCAGCCATGTTCACTAAAGAGATTTACCTGTAATTCTCTTTCTTTGTTGTGTCCTTGTCCAGTTTAAGGGTGAGTGCAATACTGGCTTCAAAGTATGAGTTTGGCAGTATTCTGTCCTCTTCTATTTTGTTGAAAAGTTTAAGGAGTGTTGGTATTAGTTATTCTTCAAATGTTTGGTAGAATTCAGCAGTGACTCAATCAGGTCCTGAACTTTTCTTTTTTGGGAGACTCCCTATTGCTGCTTTAATTTCATTGCCTGTTATAGATCTGTTTAGGTGATTAATATCCTCTTGGTTTAATTTTGAATGGTAATATGTATCTAGAAATTTGTCCATTTCTTCTAGATTTTCCAATTTATTTGAATAGAGGTTTTCAAAGTAGTCCCTGATGATTCCCTGGATTTCCTTGGTGTTTGCTGTTATCTCCCCTTTTTCATTTCAAAACACCAGTGTTTTGAAAAGTTTTTCTTTATTGATATTCTGTCTGGTAAGACATTGTTTTATACTTCAGTTTTTTAAATATTTTTTTTTAGTTCTTTGAACATATTCTAAGCTCATTGTTTAGCAAATCTACTTCCTGGGCTTCCTTGGGATAGTTTCTATTAATTGCTTTATTTTCTTTTCCTTTTATGTGCCTTACTTTCTTAATGCTTTACATTTCTCATACCTTTTTCTTGTACATAGCTATAATTACATAACATGGCATTTCTGGAAATTGTATTCCTGCCACTTACAAGGTTATTATTATTACTTATGTTTGTTGCTGATAGTTTTGTTTGTTTGTGTAGTGATTTTCATAAAACTGGTCAATTTTTAATGTAAATTCTATTACTGGTGGCCTCTAGACTTTTCTCAGTTAACTTAGTGACAATCTAATGATTGGACAGAAAAATTTTGGAAGCAACAGGTCTCCAGGTCCTTGTTAATAGAATTTATGTCCAAGTTGTGAAACACTCAGCTTGACAGTTTCAAATTTGCTTTAGATTTCACTTTTTCCTTGTGTAGTCTTAAGGTCTGCCAGTCTTAAAGTCTGGTTCTTCTTGAGCATGTGCAAAGTCTTGAGCATATGCATAGTCCTACACAGGTGTGCTGTCTTCTAGATTTTTAAAGTATGTTGAAGCTTTTAAAAAGCACTTTATGGACTTATTTTTCTCTAGCTTTTCCTTTTAAATGTGGATTATCTTCCTCACTTACTATTTATTATTTCAGGCACCCATAATCTTAAATAATTTCTGTCAATTTTAAACTTTTTGACAAATGCTTTCAGAGAAAATGGTGTTCATACTGTGAGATCTCTGAATCAGTTCAAATTAGCCCTGTTAGTGGTGCTTTCCAGAGAACTTCCAGACATGTCCACTAATGACAATTCTCTGGGACTACTCCTTAAGAAAGCCTCCAGCATCATTCTAACTCTTTCAGTGGGCAACGACAAGCTTCTGGTTTTCACTGTGGTTGCAAGCTGCTAGCTTTTAAGATTACTTCAAGTTTCAGGAGAGGTTGATGAGAATAGAACAAGTTAAAAGACCAGAAAGTTCCCTATTCTTACCAAGAGTTGGTTATTTTTTTGCCAGTACTTCTTCAATTGTTACAAACTAATTGTTGCTCTAGCTAGTTTTCAGTCTTGAAAATGTTGATATTGATAATTTTTCCATAGTTCTTCTTGCTTTAAAAAGGATAATTTCAAAAGTCCTTATTATATCATTTTAAAAATCTTGATCCTGAGTACACATCTTAATATTCTATTGTGAAACAAATGGTAATTATGTGTAAAGTACTTTTTCTCATCATTGAAGATTACCTCAAACATACTTGTAAACTTGTTTAATCATTGTGTGGAACCAGATATTTTTTCATAGAGCACTTTTACTCAAAAGAAGGACTGAAAGAAAATTATGCTTACTTGTATTTGTGTATTGGGTATACCTATTTTAAAAAATGATTGAAAAGAGTCATTCAGTTCAAGGAAAAACAACTAAAAAATATTTGTTGATACTAATAAAACCTGAATTTTTAATCAAAATTAGAACATTGGGAAATGTGCAGTCATCATTATAATTTTGCCATCTTCTCATTACTTAAAGAGCTTTCTCATAAAATCAGTGGAAATTGTAATAAATGTGATGCATTTTTGATATTTTATAGTGAATTGTTAAAATTTGCATAATTTGGTGTGCCAATATGTTTTCTGTTACTAAGAAGATACCTGAGACTGAGTAACAAAAAAAGAAAAGAAGTTTATTTCTGCTTATTTTTCTGGAGGCTGGGGAGTAAAAGAACATGATGCTAGCATGTGTACAGCTTCTAGTGAGGACTATATGTAGCTTCAACTCATAGGAGAAAGCAGAAGAGCTACCAGATGCATTTTGGAAGAGAGAAAAGGCAATTGCACTCCTGTGTTGGCTAACTCATTTGTCCAAGAAAGTCATTTATCCATTAATTAAGGTTCTGCCCTCATGGCCCAAATTAAGCATCACCCACTAAGCTCCATACTTCCCACTGAATTCTACCTCCCAATACTGTTGCATTGAACAATTAAGGTTCCAATATATGAACTTTTGGGCAACATACTCAAAACTAAAGCACTCACTGTAACAGTATTTCCCTAAAAACTAATGTGTATTGTTATGTTTGATGTGTGACTAAAAGATTCATCCAAAGTATAAGATAGACCAATGGTTTTTAATGGAATAGAGCAGGAAAGGTTCCTTGGTATACTTTCAGCACCCACATTGCAATTATTCTGTATAAAGCTATTACTTGACTACTTTTGGTGTTGCTTAAGTAAAGAACATGTACACTTTCAGAAAATGCTACTCAAATTCTCCTTTGTGAGCTGGGAGAGTAGCTCAAGAGTACCTCTTGAGGCCCTCATTTCAAACCCCATTGAGTGAAAAAAAACGAATTACCTTCCATTTTTTATGTACATATACATGTAAGGCCAGATTTTTCTTCTACATTATAATCGAAATGATATATAATAAGATTGAAGGCAAAAACAGAAATGAGAATCAAACTATCTTCTACTAAGCCAGACATTAAGGTGGCTTGCAAAAATGTAAAACAATGTCACTCTATTTTTGTAAGTTAGTTATACTTCATAAAGCATGATAGTTTATTAACATATAATGAATTTATTATTTTTAATGGATTAATAAATGACTGTTTTAATATTTCATATGATAAATATCAATAGATATAACATAAATAAGTTACTGACTCATGGGGGTCCTAAATAATTTTAAGGGTGTAAGTGATGTGAAACCAAACACATTACTGATATGAAGGAATGTTGATTTAAGCAAAGCTGATTTGAAAAATTTTCTGCTTGCCTCTATCTGCAGACTTGAAATCCATTCTCATGGGATACCCATACTCTCTTTCTAAAAATACTTCTTGTTTCAGTATGCCATCTACTCAGACCACATTCTTTTTTATTTCTTTTAATTTATCATATTTGTTAGTATTATTAATTGTACAAAATAATGGGTTTCATTGTGACATTTTCATACTTGTATATAAATGTACATTGAACATATTCATGCTTTCACTCATCTTCCCTGGCTCCTCCTCTTTCCAAAGAACCCCATTCTATAGGGAAAAACTGAAAGCATTTTCCCTAAAGTCAAGAATGAGACAAGGGTTCCCACTCTCCCCACTCCTATTCAACATAGTCTTGGAATTCCTAGCCAGAGCAATAAGTCAGGGAGAAGAAATGAAAGGAATATGAATAGGTAAGGAAGTAGTCAAACTATCCCTGTTCACAGATGACATGATCTTATACCTAAAAGACCCAAAAAACTCCACCAAAAAACTCCTAGATACCATAAACAGCTTCAGCAAAGTAACATATACAAAATCAATCTATAAAAATCAGTAGCCTTTCTATATACCAACAATGAACAGATTGATAAAGAATATAGAAAAACAATTCCATTTACAATAGCCTCAAAAAAAATCAAATACCTAGGAATAAACTAAACAAAGGATGTGAAAGACCTCTACAAGGAAAACTATAAATCACTGAAGAAAGAAATCAAAGAAGACTACAGAAGATGGAAAGATCTCCCATGCTCATGTATTGGTAGAATCAACATAGTAAAAATGACTATACCAACAAAAGCAATCTACATGTTCAACACAATTCCCATCAAAATCCCAGTGACATTCATCTCAGAGATTGAAAAATCAATCCTAAAGTTCATTTGGAAGCAAAATGATTGTGAATAGCCAAGGCAATACTGAGCAAAAAGACCAATGCTGGAGGTATCACAATACCCAGCTTCAAACTACTACACAGCCATAGCAATAAAAACAGCTTGGTATTGATACAAAAACAGATATGAAGACCAATGGAATGGATTCAAAAACCTGAATATGAATCTACACAGTTATGTCCATCTAATTTTTGACAAAGCCACCAAAAACATGCAATGTAGAAAGGCAGCCTCATCAACAAATGTTGCTGGGAAAACTGGATATAGGCATGCACAAAACTGAAACTACATCCATGTTTGTCACCCTATACAAGTATCAACTCAAAGTGAATTAAAGACCTTAAGACAAATACTGAAACCTTGAAGCTAGTACAGGAAAGAGCAAGGAATACATTGGAATTAACAAGTATAGGCCAGGAATTCTTCAGTAGAATGCAATTGGCTAACCAACTACATGAAATTAAAAAGCTTCTGCATAACAAAAAAATGGTTTCTAAATTGAAGAAGCTACCCATGGAATTTGCCAGCTATACATCAAACAAATGACTGATAACCAGAGTATACAGGGAGCTCAAAACACTAATCTCGGTGACTAGAGCAAGAATCCCTGAGTTCAAACCCCAGTCCCACCAAAAAAAAAAATGACTCAATGAAGAAATGGGCAAATGAACTGAACAGAGCTATTTCAAAGGAAGAAGTCCAAATGGCTAAAAAACACATGAAGAAATGCTCACCATGCCTGGCTAAAAAGAAAATGCAAATCAAAACTACCTTAGATTCCACTTCTCTCCTGTTAGAATGACAACTTTTAATAGCAGAAATGATAACAAATGTTGGCAGGGATGCTGAGGAAAAAGGAACCCTCATACACTGTTGGTGGGAATGTAAGCAAGTATAACCACTATGGAAAACAATGTGGAGGCTTGTTTAAAAACTAAAAATAGACCTGCCATATGATCCAGCAATACCACTCCTAGGGATATACCCGAAGGAATGTGACACAGGTTACTCCAGAGGCACCTGCACTCCCATGTTTATTGCAGCACTATTCACAATAGCTAAGCTATTGAAAAAGCCAAGATGCCCTACTACCGACAAATGGATTAAGAAAATGTGGTATTTATATACAACAGAATTTTATTCAGCCACTAAATCATTGACAGAACTGGGGAACATCATCTTAAATGAAGTTAGCCAGGCTCAGAATGTCAAAAGCCACATGTTCTCTTTCATATGTGGAATATATATTATGAAACACTGGTCACACTAATGGTAAGTCATGCACGGAAGAGGTAGGGTAAAAGAAGGAAACTAAGAACTTGGATATGGTTGATATGCTCTCTATACAAGAATGAATATAGATATCTTAAACCAGCTCAAGTCACCGTAAGAAAAGGTCTAAGGTCAAATGAAGAAAAATATGGTAGATGAACCAATTGGGGTTATAATACATACATATATACATGGAAATATCACAAAGAAACTCCCTGTGTAGCTACCTTTATCTCAAACAAGCAAAAATGTCATGTTTTTCTTTTTTACCTTTTCTCTTTTTTTTTCTACAAAATTGAAAACAGGAGGGTGGAACAAGTCCTGCCCAGTAGGGAAGGCTGGCGACAGTGGGAGGGAGAAGTGGTGGGGAAAGAGAATGGGAGGGTGTATATGGTGCAAAAAATTTGTACACTTGTATGTAATTGCAAAAATGATACCTGCTGAAACTATTCCAGAAAACAGGGAAGGGGGAAATTAAGGAGAGTAGTGGAGAGGGTGAATTCAAGTTTGATATATTTGATACATTGCAAGTAGCTTTTTAAATGCCACAATATACCCCAACCCAACACAACAATAAAGGAAAAAAAAGAGAACCCCATGCTACTTTCACGTTTCTTAAAAAAAAATCTAGATCACACATATGAGAGAAAATATGCCTCACCCTTTGGCCTCATGTTTTTTGGTTATGATTGATTAGAAACTCAGGAGATTGTTAAGAATTTGGTGAAACTAAATTCACCAAGAAACCTTAAAAGCAACTGAGGCCAATAGGAAAAGGGGACCAGGAACTAGAGAAAAGGTTAGATCAAAAAGAATTAACCTAGAAGGTAACACACACGCACAGGAAATCAATGTGAGTCAATGCCCTGTATAGCTATCCTTATCTCAACCAGCAAAAACCCTTGTTCCTTCCTATTATTGCTTATACTCTCTCTACAACAAAATTAGAAATAAGGGCAAAATAGTTTCTGCTGGGTATTGAGGGGGTGGGGGGAGAGGGAGGGGGCGGAGTAGGTGGTAAGGGAGGGGGTGGGGGGAGGGGGGAGAAATGACCCAAGCCTTGTATGCACATATGAATAATAAAAGAAAAAAAAGGAAAAAAAAAGCCATGAAAAGAATAAAAAAAAGAAATATTTAAAATTAAAAAAAAAGAATTTGGTGAAACTTTATCATTTGTTTTAATTCACAACATGTAGCCCCAAATGATTACTGAAATCTCTTATTATGGAAAGTCTCTGCAATATAAGTCACCTCCTGTGATACCAACAATTTCCCTTCTCAAAACTCCAGGTTTCTCACAGGGCACTTTAAGAAGTGGAAGGTGCTGATACCTGTCTCCAAAACAAGATTCTAGGTTCAGGAAAATGAGCCTTTCTTCCAGCTGCAAAGTGTGTTTTTCTTCCTGAAAGAAGATACTTCAGTATATGACTCAAAAAAGTTTTAATGGAAAATATGCAAAAATTGAATCCTTTCAAAGGCTGATTTATTCCTGTTCATGAGAATTCATTTCCTCTTCCATTTTACTGATTGCAGTTTTAAGGGCTCTTTGGAGAAAAATTATTCTTCTGAAATTACCTTCTATCTTTATTCTTACTGTTATTATCCTGACTCACGGCCTTGTTACCTTGAACTTAGATTACTGATATATCTCTCAAACGAATGCCTAGTCTCCTGTTTTGTCCTTTTCTGTAATCCACTGTGGACACTGTTGTCTCACTGATTTTTCAGGGAATGCTAGAAAGAGGATGGGCTCTAGAGGAAAACAAACTTGGGTCAGAATTTTACCTCTCTCACTTACTTGTTTTATGACCTTTAGAAACTTAAGAGACCTCTCTGATTTTCAATTCACTATGGGAAATATGCAATATCATATTAGTTCCTACTCCACAGGGTGGTTTGAAGGATTAAATGAGAGTATTGTGTGAATACTGTAGAATGGTGATTGTATGTAGAAAGCATTCAATAAATAACAGTTTTCATTTCCTTCCATTAGCTCTGTTTAAAACTTATCAATAACTCTATATTCTATGACTTCTATACTCTAAAAGTATCTTTACATGTTTCCATCCTCAAAGCTTCTTTCCCACCGTGTCCACACAGTCCTGTGATTCAGACAAGATTTTCTGTTATTATACAAATAAAACATGTCTATTTTCCATTTGTGTTCTAGGTAATATTTTTCTCTTTCCTGAAGTTCTTCGCCTTCTTCCCTCCCTTTAAATTTGCTGAACTTCAGACACTTGGATGTTTTTCCAAAATTTTGCTGTGGTTGCTTACCTTATATACATTTACTTTTGTATGCCAGTGTTTAAATAATCAGTTTATCAAACTTAGCGACCTACTTTAGCCTCATCTTAAGTAGTATTATTCATGAAATCACATATTTAAATTGCTAATTTTTACATTTTAAAGACTTAAAATGTATAGCTTTTAAAGTTTTTGAAAAGCTATTCCTTGCACCACCTAAAATAAAAAACCTCTGTATGTCTCCAGTAGGACATATTCTACTCATTGGGAAAATCTAATTAAACTAAAATTGGCCTATTGAGCAAAGACCAGCAAACTTCCCAAACAGGTTCAGCCCATCTTCTTAATTTCCAAATAAATGAACAGCAAATCACATAATATGCCACACTTTCTAGATATTTTATTAATGATCAACTTGTCACTTAACTGTAGACTCTTAGAGGATAGAGAACATATATGACAATTCTGAATCCCACCTCTCCCACTCAATATTGGGAAAAATTTCATTGTTATAGCTTATTAGGTATTTGTTAACTCCAAAAATGCACAGGAATATTCTGTGGATTAAATTAGGCATAGGCAGGCCTTGAAGACAGTTATCTAAAGCAATTCATGTTTACCTATTCTAATACAAAAACAATTGAGGTAATATTTCACTCTGTCATTTAGTTTTTACTTATTGTCCCAGAAATGATTAATGATAGTTTGAAAGGATATATTCTGTAGCAAGGTAATACAAATTAAAGGTAAATATATGACCCAAACATTGTATGCACATATGAATAAAATAAAAATTAAAAAAAATAAAGAAAAATGGGCAAGGTCATAAAAATTAAGCTATGAAAAGGGACAATTTAAAATGGTACTCTGTAAAAACACCTCAACACTTGCTAACATTAGATTCTACATTGGTTCTAGGTTTCCTGAAGACTGTATAAAAAGAGACTATTGACCAGTTATAATCAGTACTCATAAGAATTATATCAAACCAGTTGTTGAAGAAAAATCTAGTTTTTCTTGATGTTATGATCAACTAAGTCTTCATAGAAAATAGATGGTAATGAATAATATTCTCAGCAGTAGCTATTATTACTCATCTAATGCTGCTGTCAGACTAAAAAAGTCTTCGAAGCACCAAATCATAAACTTTCCCCAGTCTGTGGAATATATAACCCAATGTATAACCTATGGAATATATAACCCATTGAGGGGATACATAGGAAGAAGGGAAACATTCAGAACTATGGGCAAAATGGGACAGCTGAACTACATTTTAGACTCTTATGACCAGGGTCTTCAATACTTTCTTCAAGATGATGATGATACGTAAGTCATCAATCATACTGTTTTAAAAAAAATCCGTAGTTTTGTTCCTTCTAAGTAACATAGGAATTTTTCTGAGTTGAAAATTTTTGTCACTAAGTTCTGATCTTTTGTTCTCTTTTTAGGGCCAATTATAGGAGAAGCTTCTTGCATATAAGACAAATGAGTTAAGGAGGAAAGCTTTCTTCCAGAAATGTTAAGTTGTCATCTGAGAAATGAAGGTGAGATGTGGTAATCATAGCCAATTTTTAGGAAAGGGTTGCTTTTCTCCCTCTATCCCCAGGTTTGGTTTCAAGGTTCAACAGGTCTGGAACTTTATTTATTTAGAGAGAAATAATATCCTAGAAAAACTGGCTCATACAGCTCAAACTCACAAGGGATAGATTTGTATCAGAAAGACAATTTAATAATTTATAGTGAAGAACAGAACTGCCAAATGGACTGAAATGTGTGTTGGCCTGTCAGTATATTCTTTATTTCAGTAGGGATGCCAAGTCAGAAAACTAAATTAACAACAGATTGGAGCTGGATAGATATACGAAATCAGAATTAGGAAGGATACTATGAGGTCAGGCTTGTTTCATTTGACATAGATCAGCCGGGATGAGTACCCTCTCCCTTTGCCAGCACCAGAAGTTATGGTCTTATTAGCTATCAAACCAAGCTCTTAGTTTCCAGTGCTGAAAACTTTTCTTTTCCATCCCCTGATACTCTCGTGGTTTTTGTTAGACATCCCTGTGTGTTGGGCATGGTTCCACCTAGCTCTTTAATGGTTCTCGTTTTATAAGATGAGCTTATTGCAAGATGAGTTAGTTGCAGACACAGGTTGCCCTCTTATAAGAAGGTTGCCATCCATTTACTTCTTTAATTAGTCTTATCTGAATCAAAATGCTACTCTTTGACCTAACCCACATTATGGTTATTACACAGAAATTTCTTTGCAGCTGTAGGCCCTGAGTTCTGAGTATGGTTTCCTTGCATTTGTGCTGCTTTGTAAGCCTTGTTTCTCAGAATTACTCTTTAACTTGGCTGAGACTGTTGTCTCCAAGTGTGTGATTTGTTTGCATACTGGTGAAAGTCCCATAGACATTGTACATAGTAATCAAAATCTTAGTGCACTGGACGGAGACTCTACAATCAACATTGTTCATTCACTTGTGCATTCTTTGACCATTCATTCATCCATTCTCTCATTTATTGATTCAATAAACATTTATGAAAATGCCTTGTACTGGACTAGTTGGGAATACAAAAGTGAGTCAGACATGGTCTTTGCTGTCAAGCAGTTTGCAGTATAGTAAGGGGATAATAAGTGTACAGAAACAAACTACACATTTCATTGTAACCCAGAGCTGAAGGGATTGGGAGAAGAGTGCTCTAGGAACAAAGTAGTCCTACTAATGTTAGTTCCACTTGTGCTCTTGAGGTTTCCTCAGCCTTTCCCCTTGAGGCCTGAAGGAACAGTAACTTTCCTGTTCTTAAGTAAGTCCTCTTTGGATTTTGCTTGAAAATTGCATCTTGCTACAAGAACCTATTGGAATATGGTAAGACAAGCATGTGGGTTGTGGTGGAAGGAGACAGGGTGGAGAACAGTGAAGAAGGCTGGTGTACATTTGTTGTTTGTGCCTTTTTACTCCCTCCTCTTTGAATTTCTCTGAACCAATGAAATAAAAAAGAAACAAAACTTGATTAGCGTCATCTGCTCAAGGGACTTACCTTCAGTCTGTGCAAATAAGGTTTCTGTGGTGAGACACCGAATGTACTGAACTTCCTCTTTCAACACCAATTTTTCAGTTATCAGCAGGATATGTGCATGACACCCAGAATTAGGCTTTTTCAGTCCTAGCTCCTTGCAAAGAAACAAGAGTTCTTTTCCCAGCTGAGCAGCAGGGTAAGTTTTAGCCTGGCATTCGGGATTGGTGGTTCCATGTAGGAGGTTTGGTGGCGGAATGAAGATAAGGGCGGAGGCAGATGTTGGGCCAGTATGTGAATTGAAATTGTCTCTGGTTTCTCATCTCAGAATTCTTACAGCAGCAGCAGCAAAGTTGAGTCTCATCAGAGTGTGCCATTAGCTTCCACAATTACACCAGAACATGGAGTCTGTGATGTTGCTCATTCTTTGCTAAGGGCTTTTTGTAGAGTGAGACCAGGAAAGATGCCAGAAAGTAGAAAGCAAGGTGCTTCATTCAGTGATACTCATCGGGACAATTTGACATGCCTAAACATTAAAAAGGGATTTGAATTACTGCCATGTATAGTTTATTTAGTTGCATAAGGAAGAGTATTTTCAGGTATAAGCTCCTTGATTCAGTAAGTTTAGCTTGCAGAGATACTGGGACAAATAGTAATTTCTTCCAGGAAAAAGGAATGAATGTGAAATCATAGATGTTATAGCTGAAAGGGCTCTTAGAGATGAGAACTCCTCACAAATACAGATGAGAAAACAGAACCAGTGGATGTGAAGAGACTTATGATTACCTAAGCTAATTAATTGCAGAACTAGAACAAAGATCTGTGTCTTATAACTCATGTTTCCTTTACCTTAGAGCAAATTGCATCTTCTAGAAAATTTTGTAAATGTATCTGTAACCCTCATGGTTTTTCAGTTAGAAAAAGCAAAAATGTACCATATGATTTCAGAGTCTGCTCAGCAGGGTTCTTTGATCCTTTAACTGGTACTTTTTATCCCAGTGTTAGGGCTACTAGATAGCAGAGCCTCAACATGTGATACTTACCTTTTCAATGATTACTGTTATTATCCTGAGTTGTAGTACTTCTTTGACTTTGAGGTAACATGATTGAGTCAAAAGGAAACTTCCAGTTAGGGAGTACCTCAGGTTGGACTGTGTGAAGTCAGTTGGCATCAGGATCAGTTTTTTTTGTGGGGAGTTGTCTGAGCTTCAGGGATCTTGCAAGCGAGAATATTTTTAATTGGTTTGTTCAAATGGAGGTGGAAATTCATTGATATTTCTATTAGTTGGGATATTTAAACAATTAAAATATAGCAAAAATCATTCACAGCTCAAGTAGGTGATATGCCAATACACTGAGGTTGTAAATGACCTACACTCTACTGAGAATCAGGTCATAAAATTAGGACAATCTTTTTTGCAGAGGTTCCTGCTGAACATAGACCTTTTTTGGTCAAGTGAAGTTCCTTTTTGGGCCAAACTGGGAAAGTTGTTTAGTTCAAGTGTTAGAAACTATTCAAATCCTATCTGTGATGAAGCATAAGATTCAAATTGAATGACCGCATTTTTTTGGCAGTTTGAGGTGGTACTTGGTAGCTAACTATATTTGAGTGAGTGAGTTGAGGTACTATGAGGCAGACCAGTAACATTCTGTCACATTTAACATTGTAAGAGCTCCAACAACCATAGCAATAGTTGGCAGGGGATCTATATTTTATCTAAAAACTTTTGACAAAAAGACTTACTTAGACATCAGGTCAGGATATTTTGCATGGGAGTTCTCTCCTATTATTGACTCACATGTTTCATAGACAGTGATGAAGTAGATAGATCAATATACAAGGAAACAAGATGTCTTGAGTATAGTTCAAGTTTTTCAACCTTGGGCAAGTTGCTTTATTTATGCAGGTCTCAATCATTTCACCTATAATAATAGAGGAAGACTTAGGATAAATATTCCCAGTAATACAATGATTTTATCCTAGGTTGCAAGGTTCTTGAGAATAGCTTTGTGTTATAAAATGGCAAATAACTGGGCCATACTGGGGAACTCTAAGTAGAGAGGTCCTTCTGGAAATGTAGTTCAGATCTACAAGAGAACTCAGTAATTGTTCCCAATAGCCATATCATACTTCTTTCACATGATGTTATCATAAACTTCAACATTTGGACCACAGACAAGTGTTTTGTATATAATTTCATTTTTAAAAGAAAATATAAAACACAAACAACAAACAAGGGGAAGAGTTCTGAAATCGGATTTCCACATTGATGATGCCACTCATTTAGTTTTTCTTAATCTTTTAAAGAAATGGTTCCCCTTGAGAAACATTAAAAATCTCACTACAAGGTTATTGTGAACTTGCTTCCCTAGGACCCAGACTCTGGTCTGTTAGAAAAACCTACCCAATCACATTTAAAATTTTCAAGTACTATGTGCCAAATAGCCAAGGAAATTATATAAATCTCTATTTTCAACAGTTTATATTATATGGTAAAAATTTTGCTTCTATTTGCTTTTCACATATATTTATTACAGTAATGCATATACTTTTTTTCAAGTTATAAATTCTTTTCATCCACTAATTTTAAGAACTACTGTTCTAGACTTAGCCATCTCTTGTAACTGTGCTTTTTGAGGGATATTCTAAACTCTGAAAAGTACAAGCTCTCACTAAAGGACCAAAGGATATGACTTGTATACAAGTAAACAGGAAATGAACTCACATTTATTTAATGCTTACTATGCACCAGACATGAAAATCAGTACTTTCACATATTTTCCATTTAATCTTCATAACAACTCATGTGTCGAGAACTATAATCCTACTTTTACAAATGGAGAAACTAACACCAGAGATACGAAGTGGATTATTTCACGCTAGAGAGCAAATGAATAAGCCATATTTCTATCCCAAATCTACCCCAAGAGCATGGTTATTTCTACTTATAATGTTGCCCTATCTGCAAACTGATAATTATGCCTCTTCCTAAGTGATTAAAAATTCAATAAGGAGTCATGCGTGGAAGGTCAAATTCAAACTTTAAGATGTTAGTTTATGACTGGTAATTCATTTTAAGGATAAACATATTTTTACTTCCTTTTAATTAACAGAGAAATATATTTAGAGTGGCAGAATATATCCAAATCTCTGTTTCTGATGTCACGCAAGGTTATTTGAAGTTGATTCGAATTCATTTGGAAATGACAGAGATTCCAATTCTAGGTGATATTCTGTGGCTCCGGCTTTAAGTGATTTAATGAAGAACACCTTGGCATGAAGCTCACACTAGCTTGAATAATTCATATGTGATAATGAAGATAAGGCAAAATATGTTCAGTTCCCAAATGGTCTGGAAAGGTCATTTTGTTGGCTAGAGAGTATGAGGGGACCCCATCAGCAGCCTTCCTTCTCTATTTAGTTCTCTTCCTCCAAGATGACAAGCTCATAGGAGGCCTTAGTATCTAAGAAAATAGGAGAAGTAAATTTGACAAACATGTTTACTTAGTGGTGCTAGTGACTTAACGATGAGAGGTTAAAAAAAAGAGGAGGATTGAGAAGGTGAAATTGTAGAGTTGATACTTGGAAAAGAACAATCACCTTAATCCTATAATCCAAATTCCAACCTCATGACTTTGCAACTTGCTAACTTTACAGCTTCAGGTAAATGGGATCATTCCTTTGAGCAGTAGTTTCCTCATCTGTAAATTAGAGATGCTATTCCCAATTTATCTTTGCAATAATGATGATAATTAATATACACATATTTTAGGATTTCTTTTTTTTTTTTTGGAACTGCTGGGGTTTAAACTCAAGGCTTTGAAATTGATAGGCAAGCACTCTACCACTTGAGCCACACCACCAGCCCATACACACTTATTTAAAACACTTTGTTAAGTATAAATCAGCATGTGTAGGCTGAGGTGGTTGTGGCTGCATTAGGGGTGGCAGTGGCAGTGTTGGTAGTATTAGGGGCAAGAGTTGAGAAAGGCAATAACCATAAAGTCATGGTAAGTTAGAGCTGGAAAGTTAATGATCATTTAGTTTAAATTGTCTTATTTTAATAATGAGAAAAATGAAGCCCACAGAAGGTAAGAGGTTTATCACAGAAATGAGAGAGTATTTGACAAGGAGAATCTAAGCCTCTTAGTTTCAAATCCAGTACTTTAAAAAATGTTTGGCTGCTATCCTAGTTTTCCCTATCTTACAAGTCTTGCCCAATTCTTCTTACCCCTGTTATTAAAAACGTTCCTTCACTTTTATTCACAGATCTATTATGATTAGAGTTCAAAGGCAAGACTCCATGAAGATCCTTGATCTTTATGATATAATCCTACCCTGACACCTGGTGGGCAGTAGTAATTTGTCATATATGCATAATGCATATACATAAAAATGCTAGAACCAGAACCAAGTAAAATATCTTCTTCATGCTTAAGGAACAATATTACTAACAGAAGTGCCACTTTAATATATTTTCTTTCTTCATGCAAAAAGTTGTTTGGATAAGAAGTCTGTTGGCTTTCACCACTTTATGAAGAGCCTTGTTACAACTGAAATTATACTGTCTTTGGTCTTGAGAGTCACTTACTCCTGCTAAGCCTTCATTTTCTCATCTATAAAAGAGTATAATCATGATGATGATGATGAAAATGATGATAATAAACAACTCAATTCTTTAAAAGATTAAAAGTAATATATGAATAGCATTTAATTAGTGACTATTAGGATGCATGGGGAAACTTCTTAGATTTAATAATTCACTGGGACTTAGAATTTTGGTACACAATCTGATGCTATAATAATATAAGCTCGCTTCAGCTGCATCTTTGTGAAACCATAGCATTGTGGTAATTGGTTGGAAAGGGAAGCTACCTTTGGGTAGATGTTATTGAACTCAGTTCCACTGAGTCATACTTATAGACCTGATATACATTTGTGTTCTGACACAAAATCTAGCTTTTTTTCTACAAAATTAAGTGGTCAGTGATCAGGTTCCCACTTAAGCATATGAGATTCCTATTGGAAATGAAAAGATGGGATTGGCCATCCAAGGCTTTGAAGCCCTTAGGTATTCATCTCTTATATTTCACCTTTATTATCCTTGCCTTTATCATCTTCTCCTGAGTAGAGGAGAAAGATTTCATGCAGACTTTACTTCTGCTTCTACAGAAACATCTTTGGAAATAATCATAGGACTGCTGTGAGGATGAATGAGAGAATGTATAGAGTATTTAACAAATAAGTTTTCATCATTAAATGGTATTATTTGTGATGGACATAATATGAGGAATGGACTAGAGGAGGCAAAACTAGAGGCTGGTATGAATGGCAGCTGTTGCAGTAGTCACAAGAGGGTTGATGACAATGGCCTGGATTATAATTGTGACCAGAAGTGCAGACGAATTGAAGAATTTCTTAAGAGGAGAAGTCACCTGTTTTCTGATTAGATATGTGAGGAAATGCCATGACAGAAGTTGGAGACTCCCTAATTTCCAGCTGAGTGTCTGCAAGGAAAGCTATGACATTGAATAAAACAGGAAACACAGACTCAGGAATAAATCACTAATCTTATGTCTGTTCATGAGACAGGAACCAAAGATATGTCTAGATTGATGGGGAAACAGACTGGCAACAAGACTGAGGCAAATCACCCAGAAATAGAGAAAGAGAGGGAGACAGAGAAAAGAAAGGAAAGACAGAGATAAAGAAAGCAAGTGACAGAGAGACAGAAAGGAATATATTCTGCTAGTATTACTGGACTCTTAGGTTGTTCTCCTTTCTTAAATTTCAGAGTAATACAAATTGTTCAGAGCAACCTAAATGTTCTCTCTGTAAGAGACTCTACCCAACTCAAAATAATTTTCCCTTGCCTCTTCTGAGCGTGGGGATTTTGCACATAATTGTCCCTGAGAAGATTCAGGGAAACTCTCTTCACACCTTCCTTTCAGTCTGGAAAAGAGAAGAGGTTTTACAAAGCAGCTCATGAGAATCTCTAGGCTCAGAATGAGCTATGAATTTCAGAGGCATGTAAACCCACAATAAAAAAGAAGGTATGGACTTGACTTCTAGCTTTCTGTTTTGGCCTAATTGGGCTCTGTTATTTAGCACAAATGTGCAAACAGAACATATCCCATTAGTAAACAAAACTTTCTACACCAGTGAAGCAAAAGCAAATAACCATGTTTGTTAAGTACAAAAGTGGAAGTGTGATTTCAGTGGGTGTGAGTTATTCTTAGTTCTTGAAATTGTAATGCTCCTTGTATCTTCCTTTGTTCTCTTACAGCTTCTTCATCATTAGCTGTTAATAGAAGAAATGCCAATATTGAAGTCAAAGTGGGTAGTAGGGAAGGATGGTTGGCAGGTATGGGGACAGAAGTTTTGCATTATTCTGACAGCTAAACTAGAGGAGTGCCTCTTATAAGATTATAAGTCCTATCATGAGGTTAAAAAGGCTCTACCATAATGTGTACTTCACATGTCACAATGAATGGTTGTATTAGTTACTTTTGTGTAGCTGTGACCAAAATTCCTGAGGAAACAAATTAAAGAGGAAATTTTATAAATTTATTTTTGTTCATAGATTCATAGGATTCAATCCATTGTAGAAGGGAAGGCATGGCAGAACAGCTTAAATCATAATGGACAGGAAATAGAGAGAAGGAGAAAAGAAGGGTCGAGGGACAAGATACCCCAAAATGACCTACTTCCTCCAGTAAAATTCCACCTCTTAAAGCTTACAGAACTTCCCAAAATACCATCACCAGCTGGGGACCTGGACTTTAACACGTGTTTGTGGGGGGGACATTTCATATTCAAAGCATAACAATGGTAATTAAGCTAGCTGCATTCTACTAAGTAGCTCCTAGTCAGAGAAGGGCAGCTGGTTTAGTGAAATTAACATCAGCTTTGAAGCTAGCCTGCATGGTGGCAAATCCTGTTTACCATTTTCTAGCTTTGTTATTTCAGTTAATTTATCAAATTTATCTGAACATCACTTTTTTCATCTGCATTCTTAGGGTAATAGTAGTTGAACCTCACAATGGCTAGCAAAATTAAATTAGATAATATATGTGAAAACTTCCTTTTCTGATTTTGGGTTTACATCCTTGATGGTCACAACATGATGATTTCCTGTTTTATCACCTGTTACCATCCTCAACCCTTTACTTTAAGTCATAACATACTGACACAAGATAACTGGATGATTTTTAGAAATATCATGGATAGGCCAAGTATAGTGAATGAAAAAGAAGAGGAGGGAAAGTGAAACTACAATAATGGAAGCTCATAACATCAACCCTTTTCTGAATTCATTACTTGGTGTCATCTGTTCTTTAATCACATCTTCATGTACTAGAGTATGACTGACATATAAGAAGCCATTCTGTCACTACTGAGAAGAATCTAAAACCACTTCACTCCATTTGGTAAATTTACTTAATACAAAACAAAAAAATTAAAAAAATAGCAACAATTTATCCCACCTGAGGAAAAAACTTCATTAATTTATTTCTTCCCTTTCTAGCTCTAAATGAAATAATCATCCCTGCAATATAACAAAAGTATGCTTGTACAATTTTTCTTGGGAGGAAAACAAAGATAGTAGAAGGGCTTATATGGAGGTTAGGCACTTATCTTCCCACTTGAAATCCCAAATCTTCCATTTAGTAGCTGAATGACCATAATAAACTCTCTGGGTGTTGCTTCATGTAAGTGTACTATAAGAAGAGTGAATTATATGATCTTCAAAAGTCCTTCTCAGTCTGAAATTTTAGATGATAGTTAAAGTAAAATAATGAGTCTGTTGCTCTCCTGCCCTTCTTTTCTGTAGGCAATTTTCATAACAGCATGGGCAGACATGTAGAAGTCCTAAAGATTTCTTGCCTGGGGGGGTTGCTACAGTGCGAGGGGGAGGATATAAGGAAATGGTGTAGAAGGGTATATGAGGTGGAAATATTATGTACTCATGTACAAAAATGGAAAAATTAGAGTCATTGAAACTATTCCAGGAATGGGGGAAGGGAGGATAAAAGGAGAATGATGGAGGGGATGAATTCAACTATGATATATTGTAAGAACTTTTGTAAATGTAACAATGCACTTCCAGTACAACAATAATATAATAAAAAAGAAAATAAAAAGTAAAAAGAAAGATTACCCCTCTTTCTCCATGCTGTAATACAATATATAATAAAAGCCATGGTAAAGCATAAATATGATTTTAAGAGACTCCCAAATTTTCTTTTTATAATAATTAGTTTAATCAATAAAGAATTAAATCTTTAAATTGTATTCAAATTTGGTGGTTCCATTTTTCTGGTGCCCTAAGAAATGTTCACTGTGACTATTAGATAATTTATATGCCTCACCAGTACCAAACTCTTCTTAGAGAAAGGATTGGTCTCTTCCATTCCAAAATTACATGAGGAGAAATGCCCTAGTTCTGCTTCCAAATTTATACTCTATTGAACTCTTTTTTGTAAATTTATAATGGACTCTAAATCAAGGCATATAGACGAACTGCAGGAGAACCTCATAGTAGCAAGCTATTATGATATAATAACAGTGATTCCCCATTCCCAGCTTCTGAAAATCAGTCAGGATACTGGCAATGCAGACTCAATGACACAAGGTCATTTTCTTTCTTTTTAAAAAATTATCGGCATATAATTGTTATACAGGGTGATACACTGTGATATTTACATATTTGCTTGCAATATGTCTTCGTTGGATTTACCATCTCCACCATTCTCCCTCTTCCAACCTCCCTCCATTATTAGAACAACTCTAACTGGTTTCATTCTTCTGTTTTCATGTATGAATACAAAATACATCCACTACATTCACCCTCATTCACACTTTCCTTATGTTCTTCTCCCTCCCACTTGTATCCACCCCTGGAAAAGACCTATTATACTATCCTGCCTTTCATTTTTTAAAGTGTAATATTGATGGTCCAAGAGGGGTTTGCCTTGGTATTTCAGGCCCTAATATAGCATGCTTTAATCAAATTAACCCCTCCCCTGTTACTCTTTTTCTATCACCATGCTCCCCTAATATTCTACAGCTTATAGTACAGCACATTATATTATATTCATAGATAGATGGGCTATTTCATTATTTTTCATTTTCTAACATTTTCTTTGCCTCTCCTATTTCCCATAGTCCCCTCAGACAGATTCACTAATACAATTTTGTTTTCTATCTCACACACACACATATATATACAACCATATATGTACCATATATGTATCTACACATTTAACTTATTGGTCTAGCTTCCACCTATGAGGGAAAACATGTGACCTTTGACTTGTTGAGCTTGGCTTACTTCAGTTAACATGATGTTTTCCAGTTCTATACATTTACCTGTGAGCAATATAATTTCATTATTCTTTAATGCTGAATAAAACTCCATTGTGTAGATATACCACTGTTTTTTAGTTTCATTTATTCATTTATTTTATTATTGTTGTGCTGGGAGGGGGTACATTGTGGCATTTACAAAAGTTCTTACTATATATCTAATATATCATATTTGAATTCATCCCCTCCACCATTCTCCTTTATCCCCCTCCCCCATTCCTGGAATAGTTTAATTGAGTATTATTTTTCCATTTATATACATGTGTACACAGTATTTGCACTATATCCACCCTCCCATGCCATTTCCCACATCTTCCCCCCTCCCACTGGTACCAACCCCATAGGCAGGACCTGTTCTGCCCTTCTGTTTTCCAGTTTTGTAAAAGAAAAAAAGGACATTTTTGTTGGTTTAAGATAGCTACATAGGGAGTTTCCTTGTGACATTTCCATGTATATGTGTATTATAGCCCCAATTGATCCATCTTCTCTATTTTTATTCTTTCTACCTTAATCCCTTTCTTACAGTGATTTCAACAGGTTTAAAAATTCTATATTCATTCTTGTGTAGGAAGCATATCAACCATATTCATCTTCTTAACTTCCTTATTTTACCTTCCCTTTCTCATATGTGACCTCCCCTTGGTGTGATCTGTTTTTCATAATATTGCTGTGTTGTATTGGGTCCATCTTCCACATGGAGAAAACATGTGGCTTTTGGCTCTGAAAGGGGCTAACTTCACTTAAATTGATGTTCTCCAGTTCCATACATTTACCTGCAAATGACAAAATTTCATTCTTCTTTGATACCATATTTTCTTAATCCATTCATCTGTAGTGGGGCATCTGAGCTATTTCCAAAGCTTTTTTATTCTAAATAGTGCTGCAATAAACTTGGGTGTGCAAGTGACTCTACTGTATCCTGGAGCATATTCCTTCAGGTATATACCCAGGAGTAGTATTGCTGGATCATATGGGAGTTCTGTTTTTGGTTTCTTGAGGTACCTTCTTATTGATTTCCATAGTGGTTGCACTAACTTACATTACCACCAACAGTGTAGGACTGTTCTGTTTTCCCTACATCCTCGCCAGCATTTATTATTGTTTGTGTTATTTATGATGGCCATTTTGACTGGAGTGAGGTGGAATCTCGATGTAATTTTGACTTCCATTTCCTTTATGGCCAAAGATATTGAGCATTTCTTCATATGTTTATTGGCCCTTTGAAGTTCTTATTTTGAGAACTGTCTGTCCAGTTCATTTATTCAGTAGCTGGTAGATTGTTTTGGAGGTTAGTTTTTTGAACTCCATGTATCTTTTAGTTATTAATCCCTTGTAATCAGATGTATAGCTAGCAAAGATTTTTTTCCCATTCTGTAAGCTGTCTCTTCATTCTGAAGATTCTTTCCTTTGCTGTGCAGAAGCTTTTTAGTTTCACACACTCTCATTTGTAAATTCTTTCTTTTATTTGCTGAGCTATTGGAGTTCTATTCATAAAGCTGTCACATATGCCTATTGGTCCAGTCCAGTGTGTTCCCTAATTTTTCCTGGATTAATTTCACCATTTCTGATCTTACATTAAGATTTCTAATACACTTTAAATTGATGCTAGTATAAGGTGAGAGACTGGGATCTAGTTTCAGTCTTCTGCAGGTGGAAATCCAGTTTTCCCACACTATTTGTTGAAGAGGGTATCTTTGCTCCAATGCACATTTTGGGCCCTTTGTGGGAAATCAGATGGCTGTAGTTGAGTCAGTTTGTTACAGAGTCTTCTATTCCATTCCATTGGGTAGCAGGGTTATTTTCTAAGTGTTGGAGTGCTGAGGTAGAAAACCAGAACCCAGTGAACAAGTTGGAAGACAATGGAGAGGCAAGGGGCCCTAAAAGATGAAGCTGACTTTCTACCACTGTGATTGAAAATGAGTGAGCAGAGCTTTGTGCAAGATGAATTTGGAGGCAAAGAAATACACTCACATTCTACACTGTTTTTTTCCTGTGGTGATAATAGATGGACTATTTCAAGACACCATTGATTGAAAGTCATAACTTAGAGAAGCTGAGAGAACAGTTGTGAGACAATTCCATTGTTCCTTAACTGATTCATTGGGTGACCTTGACACAATAAGTGTATCTTCCTTTAGCCTCTACTTCTTTATCTACAAATAAATCTATTCTAATGCTTATATTCTGTGTCTCTCTAAGCATAAAAGAGAAATCTGGGTGTTAGTTAAAGAACTCGTTAATCATTATGCTTTTCCCCCCTTTGTTTTGGGCAGGGTTCATAAATCCACGGCTTACTTTGATGAATATATTGAAATATTCAAGATGGATAGCAACAGTACTAGCAATGCTGAGACTAAATGCAATGTCACTAATATGACATTTCAGTATTCCCTCTATGCAACCACTTATATCGTCATATTCATCCCAGGTCTTCTGGCCAACAGTGTGGCCTTGTGGGTCCTGTGCCGTTTCATTGGCAGGAAAAACAAAGCCATCATTTTCATGATCAACCTCTCTGTGGCTGACCTTGCTCATGTGCTGTCCTTACCCCTTCGGATTTACTATTACATCAACCATCACTGGCCTTTCCAAAATGCTGTTTGCCTGCTGTGTTTCTACCTGAAGTATCTCAACATGTATGCCAGCATTTGCTTCCTGACATGCATCAGCCTTCAGAGGTGCCTCTTTCTCCTCAAGCCATTCAAGGCCAAAAACTGGAAGCGTAGGTATGATGTGGGCATCAGTGCTGCCATCTGGGTCATCGTGGGGACTGCCTGTTTGCCATTCCCTATCCTGAGAAGTCCTGGATTAGCCAACCACACTGAATCCTGCTTTGCTGATCTTGGTTACAAGGAAATGAATGCAGCGGTTTTGGTCATGATGGTTACAATTGCCGAGCTTGCTGGATTTGTGATCCCGGTAATCATCATCGCATGTTGTACCTGGAAAACAACCATATCCTTGAGGCAGCCACCAATGGCTTTCCAAGGGATCAGTGAGAGGCAAAAAGCATTGCGGATGGTTTTCATGTGTGCTGCAGTCTTCTTCATCTGCTTTACTCCCTACCACATTAACTTTGTTTTTTACACCATGGTCAAGGAATCCATCATTAGCAGTTGTCCCATTGTCCAAAGCACACTGTATTTTCATCCTTTTTGTCTGTGCTTGGCAAGCCTCTGCTGCCTTTTGGATCCAATTCTTTATTACTTCATGGCCTCAGAGTTTCGTGACCAACTATCCCGCCATGGCAGCTCTGTGATACGTTCCCGTCTCATGAGCAGGGAGAGTGGTTCATCAATGATTGGTTAAATAAAATAACTCTTCAGTTTTGACTTTGTTTACTTATGTTCTTGGCTTTTCCCAAAGGCCAGGATTACCAGACAGTTTCTTTAATTGAACCTGGAAAACAACAGAAATAAGCATTTTCTTGTATTACAGTTGTCACAAGGGTATGATGGTGGAGACAGAATGGGAAAAATGTGGGAGAACAGGGAAGATGGTACTCATCTGGGGACTTGCCTGTTTTCTTTTGAAAATTCAAGACACTTTATTACTAAGATGACTACAATTAATTTGAAAGTTGTTTCCCATCAAACATAAATTTGATGTTTTAGCTTAAAATTTTCATTAAATAGGATATTATAAGATATGATATGTATAAAAATCTTTCTAGCATATAAAACTATGTTTCATAAGAAGAACTTTATTTCTGAATAAGAAGAAAAATCTCTAGTCTTTCTAAGAGATAAACCTAAAGGCAAAGCACCTGAAGAGTTGAAGAAATGTGTGCATAAATTTTAGAATCACAAATCTAAAGGAAGTACATGAAAATTAATTCGTTTATTGAAAATTTACTGGGTGTATATTGTGTACTGGGCTGCTTCTAATACAAAAAAATCTCATGTGGAAGTTTCCAATACAAATGAATAAATGGAATCTCAAAAAGGTTAAGCAATTTGCTTCAGGATAAACAGTGGTAGGCCAAAATTTGTCCAGTACACATGACATGTATATAAATAACTCCCTCTGTGTATGTTGTTACATTTATTAGGTCAATACTAAATTTGGTTGAACTTGATTATTATTAGATTAATACTAAACTTGATTTCAGTGGTGAAGAAACAGAAAGTAAACCACATGAGATAAAGGCTATTTCAGCATGATTTTCCTGAGATTATCTAAAACTTTGTAGGTATGAAAGTTGGCATGTCATGGTTCAGTTTACAAGGTCTCCCATGATAGATACATTGTCCTAATACTGTGTCAAGCCACAGAGTCCCAATGACAAGAGGCCCAAATAGTTAATTACTTCCTACAAAGAAATTTTTAAGGCTTAATACAGGTCATACAAATTCCATAAATGGATGAAAAGAAGAAAGCTGTAAAATTAAGTGATGAACATTCTCTAAAATTTAGATTTAAAAAATGTGCCCAATATATTGTCTTAAACATTACCACAAATCACTCTGAATAAATTTTAAGGAATTTGAAGAACTCATGGATTTGCTTTAGAAATGCAAAATATTATGAGAAAAATGTGTTCTCCTTCTGAAATCTTAATTTTTCCAAAGGTTATAGGCATTGTTTCAGTGTCATTATTGAGGATTTAAATACAAGAAATCCCTCAGCTTCTCAGCTTGGCATTTGTGAAGTTCATCCATCACTCTTTTATGTCTGAAATTTATATAGCATAGCCATTTGGTGTGCAGAGTAGAGAAGGGAAGTGGTAGTCCTCAGAATATGCATTTGAGAAGTCTGGATAAGGAAGAGGAAGACGTGACAACTGAAAGGTGAAATTAAGTAGAACAGGGTTTCTGGGGAGGGAGAGAACTCTGCAATTATGAAGTAATAAAACTTTTTTAGTATGCGTGTGTGTGTGTGTGTGTGTGTGTGTGTGTGTGTGTGCTTTGTTAACCTGAATCTGAAGGCACCGGCTAAAGAGGTTTTCCAGATGTGCTTGGAGTTAATGGTAGCATTCATTATCAGAATCCCTTTTATAGACAGTTTCACTATAAAGAGTTTGCTTTTAAAGAAACCCATTTGGAACTACACATTCTGCTGTTTGTGGGGATTTAAGGGAACCTCAGCTTTCATGAGTCACATTTCATATTTCCTCCGTGCAATTGCTTCATGCACAGAGTTTTGCATTTTGTGGGTAAATTAAATAATGGACATTTCATTTTTGATACCATTAAGTGGAATCTTTGGGTTTTTTCTAATATGTGAATCTCTAATGTGGTGAGGGAAAAAACTGAAAAGCATTAAAGTGGGCAATGGTTGGTTCTTGAATTTTAAAAGCTGGGAAATTTTACATAATGCCAAGGGGAAAGGATAGAATGCTTGAGATTATAACATAACAGCTCAAGAAATCAGTGAGACTGCTTTAAAGTATTAAAATGAAGAATATTGCTTTAAGTGGGACAGGGAGGGGATAGCAGGGGGGATGGAGGGGACAATCTAATCAATGTATAATGTATGGTTATTTGGAATTGTCACAAAAAATCCCCCCATACAATGAATATATGCAAATAAAAATGGAATAAAAAAGGTTATTGCTTGGTGTTGGAGGCTCATGCCTGAAATCCTAGCTTCTTCGGAGGCTGAGATCAGGAGGATCATGGTTTGAAGCTAGCCCAGGCAAAAGATTCATGGGGCACCATCTCCAAAATAACTAGAGCAAAATTGACTGGAGGTGTGGCTTAAGTGGTAAAGCACTTGCTTTGCAAGTGTGAAGCCCTGAGTTCAAACCCCAGTTACACAGTTCCACAAAAAGAGAGGGCGAGGGAGAGAGAGAGCCAAAAGCCTAGTGACCAGTATACATCATTGTTTACTCATTCATTCTGAGGCTTATAGAGACAATTTCACAAACATACACATGAATAATCAGAAATACACAATAGAAATAGTTATCATATATCGAGTCTAAATATGTGAAGGGTTTACATGAATTGCCATACTTAATTCTCAAGAAAAACCCAAGAGGTAGTTATTATAATTACCGCAACTTTCCAGATTAAAAAAAAAAATCTCAGAGGTTAAGTAACTTGCTCATAAACATCAAGGCCAAGATTTTTAACCCTGAAAGTCAGAGTTTAGAACTCATGTCCTTAACCACTGTATTATTAGTCTACATATTACTATAACAGAATGAATTTAATGGGAAATGTTCATATCTTTAAGGTAGTTTTCCTTTTATTAAAAAAAACCTATGCAATTACAATGTCATATTTGTGTTGGGATTTCTTTCACATTTTTCAACATTGCAAACATAAAAATAAAAATATTAAAAACATTAAAATAAAACATTTAAAAACATTAAAATTAAAAATAATTGTGTATTTTTTTAAAATGATAATTCATCAACTTATAATAAAAATTTTAAAGTTAAATTAAAAATTTTAAAATACACTTTTTTCACACTCATCTTTCTAAATGTTTATCCCAATCTCTTACATGGCAGCAAATCCTGGGGGTTAGTGTGAATACATGTATGATAGTATAGATTATTTAATCCGTAAAGCACACACATCTGTATTTTAAAAACTTTAAAAATACACTAAAATGTTAAATTTAATAATCTTTGGAAGATCTGACTAAGAATGATAATTACTTTCCATTCCATATTTTTCTGTTTTCCAGAATTTCTTTGATAAGCATATTATTCCCCCCTCCCCATTTTTAAGACAGCGTCTCCCTATATAGTCCACGTTGGCCTCAAACTCACAACCCTCCTGCCTCAGCTTCGAGTGTTGAGATTACAGGCATGCAGCACCAGCATGCCTAGCAAACATATTATTTTTAATCAGAAAATAGTATGTATTATGAAGTATGAGTTGGAAATTATGTATATAAAAAGAAAAATACCTGTTTCAGAACATAATGTTTTTGGGATGACTGAAAAAACAATAAGGCCTAGTAAATAGCTGGTAGATATTAAATGACATAAAAAGGGATTATAGGTTCTGAAACATCTATGAAATAATTAGAAAAATTTTATTATGCACTAGGATGTGAAGAAATACTTAGATGCATAAAGCAGCAATTGCACATATGACTTTGTATGGTCAAAACTAGAATTACCAAGAATGCACATAGTAGAAAATAGAAAGACACAGAGTAACAAACATAAAGTAAAATTAAAAAGCACCATGGTTAGTTGAATATGGAGGCATACATATGTTGTCCTGGGTACTTGGAAGGCTGAGGCAGAAGGTTCACAAATTTGAGGCCAGCCTGGGCTACACAGTGAGTTCCTAGCCAGCCTAGGTAACTTAGCTAGACCTTGTCTCAAAAATAAAGATTAAAAAATATCTGGGGATGTAGCTCAGTGGCAGAGCACTTTCGTACCATGCATGAGGTCCTGGGTTTAATCCACAGAACCATAAAAATCCTATGGTAAATCTAATGGAAATAAACTTGAAAATCTCATTGATATGGATGGTTTTCTGTTTGAAAGAATTATCAAAATGGAACAAGAATAGAAAACTTAAACAATTAATTGCATAAGAAATTAAGAAAATTATTAAACACATTTCCACCAAAAGCAGCCATACCTGATATAGTCTTTAAAACTTTTGATGAACACATAACTTCTATTTTTCATATTGTTCCTAAAATCCAGAAAAAGAGGCAAACTAGTTCATTTTGCAATTCCATTTTGTCCTTATTATTATTAAGTACATACATAATTCAATGTCAGTTATAAATAAAGTTAAATTAAAATGCTGGCAAATATAATTCCACAATGTATTAGAATCCTAATATGGAGATATTTAAGTAGTTATTTCATGCTGTAGTTTACATGTAAATTTAGTGTATTCTTAAGAATCGTAAGAATCTAGTGTAATCAGAGCTTAACATAAGGTTTATTCAATTATAAATAAGCCTAATGAAATCAAATTTTCCTTCCTTTTCTCCACAAACTGAAAATGAAACTAAGTTCAAAGAGTCAACCTCTAAAGGATGGGTCAGTAAAGCAATAAGAATAGTCTGGCTGTCTTAACTGATTTATTAAGTAGTTAAGGAATTCAAAAGACACCTATGTCATTTGATTGGCACCATTTGTTCTGAAATGGAATCCAATTGTGGGTTTGATTATTAAGTCCCAGAGAAACTGACCTTTCGAAGGTCTACAGCCACTGGCAACCTATAAATGCATAACCCATGAAAAGTAGGTTTCAATTTGCAAAGTACATAGTCAGTCTCACCTAAGTTTGGAGAAGAAAGAAATTTGCTGTTTCTACAGACAAGTCTCTGTCCAGGTTCAACGGCATGGCATTTACGTATATAGACAGGCAAAATTTAGACAGTCATTAAAATATGGGCTAGCACTGCATTTTAGAGGCATCTGGCAAATTTTTAAAACTAAGAACTGTATTTTCTGGAAGGGTACTTATAAGACTTTTATAATTTAATTAGTTGTAGGCCACCAAGAAATACAAGTCCTCATTTCACTGCATTAAAAAAAGTCTTCTAGCTACTCAAGACACATGAAATGTTTGAAGGAAAGGAATTTAGCCTTTGTTTTTCTTTGGAAAATCAAACTTTCTTTAAGCAAGTATTACTGAATTTCTTTTTATGTCATCTGCAAGCCACAGCAATGAGTCACTAGTTCCTGATACACAGTGTGGCTATACTTGGATTTTTGACATATTCTAAAGATGCCATAGACACAGATTCCTTCCAACCACAGACCAAAGCAGGGTGGCCAAGTCCTCCTTGTGGTGGAAAATACACATACAAACCATAGAAGAAGCACATCAGAATAGTAATAACAAGTTTTAAAATGATGTACAAAAAGAGGGAGGGAGGGAGAGCAAGAGAGTCTGGGAAGAAATCAGCCTTAGATTTACTTTGCTTTTCTCTGGCTTCTACCTCCTTTATAGTTTGTTTCTATTCCCAAGTCTGGTTGCACAGAGGCTGTCTTACTTATGTCTGCTGCTCTGTCTGTGCCCTCTCATTCTTTCATTCACTCACTCAGATAATCACCAAAGTGAAGTAGAAGCATGGCTTTGGAGCCAAACACTTTAGCTTTAAGTTCTGGTTCTTCCACTTACTGGTTGGTTGTCGTTGAGCAAGTTGTTTTTCCTCATTTAACTGGGACTTCTTAAGCCTCAGTTTTACAATATACAAAAAAGAAGCTGCAAATATTTATCTCTCAAGACTATCATGAAGATTAAATAAATAATGGTAATAGGAGGACTTTGTAATCTACTAAATTAATAATTTGCCTAATTCTTCACTGTATATTTCCTGAGAATATAATAAGTGGGAGACACTCTTCCAGATTTTTGAAGGTGTACAGTAAAATAAAATAATCTCTACCTTTGAAGGGTTTTGCTAAGATCTGTGTATTTCTACTTTACATCTTCCCATATACACGTACTTACCAGAACTTGCCCAATCTATGTCTCATTTCCTCATGTCTCTGATTTAAATGCTATCAAATTAATAAAATAATCTATATAATATGTTTGTGCTCCCTAAAGCCATCTTGGGCAGATTGCCTTTTCAGGACATATGAACATTTAAACAGAGCTCTTGGAGACTATGTGGCAGACAAAAGAATGACTAATAGGACTTTTAAGTGCCACACCCACTCGAAGTTCAGCTTTCTGTAAATCACATGTGGAAGTGGTTCTGTGTACTGATATGTGTGGGAGACTAGTCTTGCTAATGCTTTAGTGCAATGAAAAAATATAGCTCCTTTTTGGAAAAGAAACTTGGCAAAATGTTATCAATAACTTCAAAAATGTTCATATTATTTGAGTTAGTATTTGTACTTGGAGGAATCTCTTGGTGAATTAAATTTGAAAAAATACTTATGACGAAGGTTTGTTTTGGTGCTATTTATAATAGTAAACACTTGCAAGAAGTGTAAATGACCAATAACAGAGGAGCAGTGATTGAATAATTTGTATATATACATCTGATATAATGTTATAGATTGACTAAAATTATTTTATGAATATTTAAGGAAACAGTATGTTAACAATGTTGATTAAAATAAAATGCACAGTTGAATTTGGTTTGAATATACAAAGTTATATATACACATATATAATTAGGAACTGACTATATGAAATAGATTCATAGTATAAAGCATATTCAAAAGAAAGATATTTAATTATTCATTTAACAGATTTTTATTGAATATTTACTGTTTACTAGGTGCTTCCTAGACACTTGGTATATACACATGAACAAGATAAAGACAGTCTCTGCCTTCACAGAGTGGGGAAAGTGGGGGAAAAGGCTATTTATTAATTGTATAAAGCACAATGAAGAAAATAATTGTGTTATGTGAAATAAAATACCTAGAGGAAACTAAATTAAAAAAAGTAGCTGGTTGGGCTGGTGGAGTGACTCAAGTGGTAAGAGTGCCTGTATAGCAAACATGAGGCCCTGAGTTCAAAACCCAGTGCCACCATAAAAAGTGATAAAAATAAGTAGGTGGTTGTCGGAGCCAGCAGTGGGACCTTGCCTGTGTGAGTTGGTATCTGGCCTTGGGAGAAAGCCAGAAGTCCAGAAAAACAGTATTCAAGGTTCCCAGATGGCTTCCGGTCCTTCATATGTAAATAAGAAAGTTATGTTGACCGAGTGTTTCTCCTGCTTCTCTGTTCCTGTTTTAAAGGAGACATAACAAAGAATTAATTTTAACTGTGCTTCCCTGTACTAATGTAACCTTGACATGTAATACTTGGCATGCTTTTTCTGAGCAAATGCTCTCTGTTTAAAAGGAGTTTATAAAAAGCAATGTGTACTTCATTAAAGTGGCTATTGAGCAGGACTCAGTATTCTCCTCATCATTTCCAGCTTTGGTCACCCAGGTTCTGCTGGTAAACGGCATTACAGGTGGTCATTGAAATATTTCTTCATTTAAATATGTCTAATGTGAAGAGGGCAGCCAATAAAGGCTTTGGTAAGATCAGTCTACCTGGAAAAGATGGCATAAGCAAAGACTCTGAGAAGGAAATTGACCTGGTATATTATATAACATGAAAGAACCACTATGGCAAATAATAGTGAGCTATAGAAAAATGGTATGTGATAAATTTGGAGAAGTAAGTGTTTATGGTTCTGTGGCCATGACAAAAAATGTTTGGTTTTTAAGTGGAATAGCAAGCCATTGAGTAGCTAAAATTTTTATTATATAAAATAATACAAATCTATATCAAAATTCACCCTGAATAAAATAAATAAGAGAATTAAAATAAAAAATAGAATTTCCAAGGTAAGATGGCAGATAAGTTTTCTCCACACAACTTTCTGACTAAAAATAGTCAGGGAAACAAATGAGAAGCTATATTGCAAGGAGAAAAAGAGAGGGAGAGAGCCAGGAATCAAGAAAGAGGGGATAAGAAGTCTACAAAAGCATTGAGAAACAGGAGGGCTATGCAGAGAAAAGTAGGAAGTAGTTCGCAACTCCAACCTTGGCTGCCTGTAGGGAGGAGAAAATGAAGTTGCAAGCCAAAGGTAAGTCTGGAGAGTGTAGGCAGCCCTGGTGACAACAGACTGGAAGACTTAGATGCCACAGTTCTGACAAGCCTTAAATCCATTGCAGGGATTTGTGCTGAAAGTGACTCCCACTACACAACAGGCTAACTTTGGAGAAGAAACTTGTTGCATCCCTTATCATATCTTGGGGTGCTATAACCAGGAACTATCTTGAGAAGGAGCCTATATGAGACTAACCTATTCTGGGGATCAGAAAACAGAACAGTTACAATTCAGAGTTCCTGGAAACACCCTGCCACAGTGACTGGGTAGGAGACAACCATGAGAAGCAGTCACAGAGAGGAGAGTCAGATGCAAATCTGCTGAGAAGTTTAAGCATTGGAGAGCTCAGGCAGCAGAGTCGATTATGATCAGTGGCTACACCCTTTGTGGCAAGAAGCAAGATCCACCACCTGTGGATTCCCATGGAATCTGAAAAGTAGTGGGATCTGAAAGCACTGAGCTCAAGGCCAACAAACAGATTGTTCAGTTCATATGGCTCCCTGCCCACTGCTTGTGGTTTAAATAGGGAATCCAGGTCTGAAAACAACAAGACTTAGGCCAGGAGATTTCTGTTTCTGCAGTTCCCTCCCTATCATTGGAGAGGTAGAGAGCTGAAAAAAACTAAGACTGAGGCTGCAGGATTGCTCTGTTCCCATGGTTGCCCCACCAGTGCAGGACTTAGTGCCCTGTTTGCTTTTCCCACTCTCTGATGGATTCTGGGATGTACCTTGGGTTGGATGCTGTCCATCCTCTTGGATGCACAGAATGGGGGGAGAGATTCTGGAATAAGTAGGAATCTCCTATGTCCACAGGCCTTAAAGCTCCTTGGAGCTAGCAGTGGTTACCAGTTGTCAAAGAAGTGAAACATCTAGAGTGAGTACAGCACTATTGTGGACATAATACCCTAGACAGTTCCAGCCCTCAGCCTTCCTGGAGCACTAACCTGTTTGGTGGTACAGAGAAGAGTTATGACAGGCCTCAACTACAGCACTCTACCTTTCCCATACTGGTGAATTGTAGCATTAGAAGACCCGCAAAGAAGCTTCTCCAATCCAGTCTCCAAGAACCATGGCTAGGAGGAATTTTTTGACATGTTTTTCTTTTTCTTTTGTGTTTTTCATTTTTTGTCTTCACCTTTGTTCATTTTATTTACTTGTTTTCTCTCTATTCTTTAATTGGATTTTTATCTCTTGCCCTTTTATCTTCCTATGTCTTACATTATTTCCCTTTTAAACCTTGTTTCTTTCTTTCTTTTCCTATCCTAACCCTCTTTTATTCCATTATTTCATTATCATCAATATTATTGCTATTATTTACTTTATTAATTTTTAACTTTAGTTTATTATATATTACTTTTGCTTATTTGCTATGATTACTGGAGGTGTAGTTGTTTCTTATTGTATTTCTATAACTTGTTAGTTTTGTTGCTGTTTTTACTGTAGTTTGTTTTCTTCTGTTGGAGTGGTGCTAGAGATTGAGCACTCAAGAGGTGTCTGTGCACTAAGAAGGCCTTAACACAAAAGTGGAAGAGATATTCATCCTTGCAATTGTGCAAACCCCATGATAGAAACATAAGAAATATGAAAGAAGGAAACATGACTCCTCCATATGTTCATAACTCTTCAGTAAGTGAATCCAAAGATATCAAAGTGAATGAAATGTCAGAGAAAGAATACAAAAGGCTAATTTTAAAAATGATCATTAAATTGGCAGAGTGTTCAATGATAGAGCACCTGCTTCGCAAGTATGAGGCCTTAAGTTCAAATCTCAGCACCACCAAAATATAAAAAAAAATTAGCTAGGCCTCAGCAGCTCAGGCCTATAATCCTAGCTACTGAGAAGGCGAAGATCAGGAGACTCACAGTTCGAAGACAGCCCAGGCAAATAGTTTGTGAGACCCTATTTTTAAAAGACCCGTCACAAAAAAAAGGACTGGTGGAGTAGCTCAAGGTGTAGGCCGTGAGTTCAAGCTCCAGTATTGCAAGAAATGAAAAATTTATAAAATCATTGACTTCAAAGAGGATTAAAATAAACAGATGAGAGCATTAAGGAAGACAATACAAGATACGGAAGAATTCAATAAAAAGACAGAGATTCTGAAAGAAGAACCAACTAGAAACCTTGGAATGAAGCTAAATCAATCAAATAAAAACAGTCTAAAACCTCGCAAGTAGACTATGTCAAGTTGAAAAAAGACTATCAGGGCCTAAAGACAAGATTGATGAATTATCATATTCAGATAACAATAAAAAATAACAAATTATAATCAGACTTATAAGACATTTGGAACGTGATTAAGAGTCCAAACATAAAATTAATAGGTCTAGACAGAGAAGTAGATATACAGGCCAATGGCATAGAAAATTTATTTAGTGAAAAATAGAAAAGTTGCCAAATAATGGTAACTACATAAATATCTAGGCACAGGATATGTTTAGAACTCCAAATAGACTTGACCAGAAAAGCACCTCTCTATGTCATATTATAATTAAACTGCCAAGAATATAAAAGAAAGAAAAAGTATTGAAAACTACAAGAGAGGATCAAGTCACTTGCAAAGGAAAACCATCAGAATAACAGCAGATTTCTCAGCATAAATTTTAATGTATAAAAGGGCATGGAATGATACACTTCAAGCACTGAAAGAAAATAACTGCTAACCTAAATTACATATCTTTAAGGAAGGCAGGACCACCAACCCCTGCACCCTTTTGTATCCAAACTTGCCAATACTTAAAATTCCAGTAGCTCCTCCCTCTCTACAGACACTCCCCTCTCTACAACAATCTCTCATGGCTGTCTCCTACTCAAACACTTTGGTAAAGTCACCACAGGTTCTTGAGCTATGCTTGTTCCTTATTTCAGGTCTTCAGAGTAGCTCAGTCTTTAACAGTTAACCCCCTCTCCAGATGACACCTGACTATAGCACTCTGAGATATGGTGAGTGACAAAATATTTTCATCACCAATGTGAGTCTGCCATGCAGGAGTAGTTACTGTCTCACAAAATCCTCACACTGGGTTTAGGGTTTGCAGAATCTATGGGCTTATTCCATGGCTGAATCTGCCCATCTGTAGATAGGGCCAAATGTTTTACTTTGTGATTTTGACTTTAGCTTCACCTCTTCCATGTGGAACCAGAGCTAGAGCTGCAGACCTTTCTCCTTTTTTCCCTGCCACCTTTCTGTTTCTCTTGTGATTTTTTTTCTGTCCTATCCTATTTCCTAATTTGTGATCTGAACAATACACTTTTGAGTGTATTATTTTGAATGTATTATTCAATACACATTGAACAAATCAGAGAAGAATGTTAAAAGAATTTTAGGATCCAATAAAGGACAACACACCAGAATATGTTGGATAACCAAAGCCAGTTCTAAGACAGAAGTTTGTATATCTGAGTGGAGTGCTTACATTAAAAAAAAGAGATCACAAATAACACAATAATCCATCTCAAGGTCTTCAAAAACAAGAACAAACCAAACAAAAGACCAATAGAAAGAAATAGTAAACATCTGAACTGAAGTTAATGAGAGACTAAAAGAAAAATACAAAAGATCGAGGAAACAGTTCTTTGAAAAGATAAGCAAGTTTGACAAACCTTTAGCCAAACCAACCAGAAAGAAGAAAGATAAGATCAAAATTACTAAAATTAGAGGCAAAAAGGGGATATTAAAACAAATACCACTGAAATCCAGAGGTTAATCAAGGATTATTTTGAAAATTTGTAATTCAATAAATTAGAAAAATCTACACGAAATGGTCAAATTTCTAGACACATATAACCTACCAAAGTTGAAATAAGAGGATGTAAAATCCTAAACAGATTAATAATAAGCAATGAGACTGAAACTATAATATAAGCAATGAGACTGAAACTATAATAAATATGTTCCTAACAAAGAAAAGCCCAGGGCAGATAGCTTATTTGCCAAATTTTAACAGATCTTTAAAAAAATCTGAGAGGAGACAGCAGCAAGATGGCAGAAGAATAGATGCTTCACACATCAGGTCATGTGAATAAGAGGTTGGATAACAAAGAAGAGACAACATACAGAAGAGACAGAGAAGAAAACACAGGAGAAATATAAAAGAGTAAATGAATATCTGAAAAATACACCAAATCAAACACAAAAAAACACAGTCTGCAGCACCCATCCATCCCTTCCTCCCCTGAAGGGCAGGGAAAACTACCTGAAGGTAAGCCAAGCAGCACAGCAGAATAGCAAAACTAGCTCTGGAATAATATTTTGCCACCCACAAATGCTAGACCCAAAGCGAGGATACCACAAGATAGTAATTTCTCCCTGTGAGGCAGGCTGACAGCAAAACAGGACAGTCCCACATTTCTTTTTTTATTATATTCATATGTGCATACAATGTTTGGGCCATTTCTCCCCCTTTCCCCCCGCCCCCTTCCTTACCCCCCCACTCCCTCCCTTACCCCCCTTAACTCCTTGCTACCGCACAGAAACTATTTTGCCCTTATCTCTAGTTTTGTTGAAGAGAGAGTATAAGCAATAATAGGAAGGACCAAGGGTTTTTGCTAGTTGAGATAAGGATAGCTATACAGGGAGTTGACTCGCATTGCTTTCCTGTACATCCCAGAGGACTGTGGCAAGACACCATATTGAGAGAGCCAATGGACCTCCTGTCTTCTCAAGACACCTGACTTGAACTTGCAGGGAGTTGAGAAGTTAAAGTTGCTGGGGTAGGAAACTGGTGACTCTGCTTAACTGCCTGAGGGAGTTCACCAAAGCAAAATAGCCTTCCCTGGCAGAGAGCTCAGATATCTGAAGCTCCTTGCAGGTAGGCCAGTCTGGAGACAGCATTGCAGTGATATGGAAAACCACAGTCCATAGATTTCTGGGTCTCCCAGCCACATGTCCATGTGGAAACCTTCTACCAAGAGCACCCCTGGTAGGAAACACCCATAGGTCTGTGACCTGGCCCCAACTTGCCACAAAAGCCCCATTGAATAAGGTCAATTTAAAAAAGCAAAACACCCAGCCCCCATTGACTTGAGAAATCCAGTTAAATCAGCTGCTGAATATTAAACAACAACAAATAATAAGCATCTAACTAAGCACAGCTGAGATTTAAAAGATTATACCCTGGGATACTTTAGGTCTCCAAATGGCTGTGTCTGCTTGGAAATCTACCACCAGAAGCAGATATACACATGGGGAGGTTTGGACTGGGTCCAAGTGGGAAAGACAGTCAGTGGACCTACCTTACTCAGGCCACCATCACCGATCTCACTGAAGGAGTGGCCTCACCAGTTCCTAGTTCACATTTCAGCATCAAGTCTTAACTTCCCATTGATAGAGGCAGCCCAGATCCAAAATAACTCAGAGGGCAAAGCTCTTAAAAGGAGAATTGACTATCTCAGCTGCCCCTCTCTGAGGCCCTAGATTCTAAAAGCAACTCTGCCTTTCTGAAGCTGTTTCCATAGAAACCAGGGCAAGAAGGACAGAGAAACATGCATCTCATGGACAAGAAATAAAAGCTTTTTGTTGTTTTATGTTTGATTGTTTTTTAACTTGGTTTGTTCTGCTTATTTGTTTTTGCTGCCATTGGTCTTATCTTAGTTTTATTTTGTTTTTTTGTTTAATTCCTCTCAGCCAATTTGTTCTTGTTAGACTGTTTTCCCCCTGTTTCTTTCATTCTTTATTTCTCAGTTACTAATATCTAGAGCCCTCTCATGCTACTATCTCCTACATCTCTCTCCTTTCTTTCCATCATCACCCTTCCCTTCTCCACCCCCTAGCCCCCACAATACTCAACTTCCAATCCTTATACCCTCTCATCAGTGTTAAGCTCCCAGATCATCCTAGAAATAAAAATTTCATTCCCATACAACCTTAGTGGAGAGATAGATTCAGGTGTCAATTTTTTCTTACTCACTCAAGTACTTGATTTATTGCTGAATTGTTTACCTTACTTCTGCTGTTGGTTTTCCACACACCCAAGGAAGTAAAAGGAGTATTAGAAAAACAGATGTGCAAAACACAGTGTAGAAATTTAAATATGGGAAACCGAGGCAATGTCTTACCTACAAACTCCCACCACAACAACTCAACATCTGAATCCAAGGATAATGAATAGAGAATTCAAAAGTCTACTATTAAAAATGATCAGAGACCTTAAAGAGGCCTCAAATAAATAGATAAATGATGTTAGGAAATCAATCCAAAACCTAGACAAGAAAGTCAGCACTATAGAAGAGAAATTCAGCAAGGAAATGGAAATTATGAAAAAAAAATCAAGTTGGAAAGTTAGGAATAAAAACCTCAATAAATTAAATACAAACTACAATGGATTGTATTATCAATAGACAAGATCAAACAGAAGAAAGAATATCAGAGATGGAGGACAAGACTGAGGAGTTGTTGCAGGCAAACAATCATAAAGAAAAAAATTAACAGACATGAGTACAACATACAAGAGTTCTGGGACATGATGAAAAGACGAGACCTAAGAATTCACAGGGTACATGAAGGAACTGAAATACAAGCCAAAGGCATAGAAAAGCTACTCAATGAAGTTGTAGCAGAAAATTTCCCAAATCTAAGAAACAATATAGAGATTTATGTGCAGGAGGCATTTGAAATCCAAATAGACATGATCAGAAAAGAACAACCCCATAACACATCATAATTAAAATACCAAATCTAGAAAATAAAGGATTCTGAAAGCTTCAAGAGAAAAGAGCCAGCTCACATGCAAAGGTAAACACATAAGAATCACCTCAAACCTCTCAACACAAACCCTAAAAGACAGGAAAGCATAGAGCAATACAGTTCCAATTATAAGAGAGAATAACTGCCAACCAAGGATACTTGGACAGCACAACTGTCCTTCAATCTCAAGGGAGAAATAAAGGCCTTCCAACACAAGGATAAGCTCAAGCAGTTCATGACCACCAAGCCTATATTACAAAGAATACCCAAAGAAATAATATACATGGAACAGGATGAAAAACAATCACAAATATTAGAGGGTTGGAAAGAACAAAATTCAAGGGGAATTGATGAATATACAAGAACTAGGAAAATAGCAAGCATGGTCAACTCAGGAAATCAGGAAAACCTGAAGTTGAACAAAACCAAAAGTAAAGAACAATTAACATGAGACTCAATCTGGAAGAAAAAAACAACAGAAAAACAGAAATCAGCAAACACTTCTCAACCATAACACTAAATGTAAATGGACTTAACTTTTCCACCAAAAGACACAGATTGTCAGATTGGATCAAAAAAACAAGATCCAACAATCTGTTGCTTACTAAAAACACACCTCACAACTAAAGACACACAAACTAAAAGTAGAAGTTTGGAAAAATGTTTACCATGCATGCAGAAACTGAAAAAAAGCAGGAGTAGCTATTCTTATATCAGACAAAGCAGATTTTATGCAAAAATTAGTCAGAAGAGATAAAGAAGGCTAGTACATATTGATTAAGGGAACAATCTAACAAGAAGATATAACAATTCTGAATATATATGCCCCAAACATTGGAGCCCCTGCATTCATAAAACAAATACTTCTGAGATTAAAGGAACAGATAGGATCAGATACAATCATTTTGGGAGATCTCAACACCCCACCCTCTTCAATTGACAGACTGTCCAGGCAGAAAATAAACAAAGATATTCTAGAACTAAACAATACTTTCAACAAAATGGATTTAGGAATATTTACAGAGTACTTCATCCTGTGACAGCAGATTGCACATTCTTCTCAGCAGCCCATGGAGCTTTTTCCAAAATGCACTGCACCTTAGGTCATAAAGTAAACCTCAACAAATACAAAAAATTGACATAATCCCATGTATCCTAACAGAAAATAATTGAATAAAATTAGAAATCGATAGCAAGGAAAACCACAAAAAACTTTCAAACTCATGGAAATTGAACAACACACTAATTTTTTGCAGTACTGGGGTCTGAACTCAGGACCTTCACCTTGAGCCACTCCATAAGCCTTATTTTTGTGAAAGGTTTTTCAAGTTAGGGTCTCACAGAACTATTTGCTGGGGTTGGCTTCGAACCATGATCCTCCTGAGTAGCTAGGATTACAGGCATGAGCCACCAGCACCTGGCTCACAATGCACTTTTGAGCTAGCAATGGGTCATTGAAGATATTAAGTTCCTAGAATTAAATGAAAATGAGGACACAAGTTACCAGAACCTGTGGAATACAGCAAAGTCAGTCTTAAGAGGGAAGTTTATATTCATGAGTGCCCACATCAGAAAACTAGAGAGATCTCGGATAAATAATCTGATGATATATCTCGAACTCCTAGCAAAACAAGAGTAAGACAGCCCAAAAAGTAATAGATGGAAAGAGATTATAAAAATCAGGGTAGAGATCAATGAATTAGAGACCAAAATAACAATATAATGAATCAATGAAACAAAAAGCTGGTTCTTTGAAAAAATAAACAAGAATGTCTAACCTCTAGCCAAATTAACTACAAAAAGATCCAAATTAACTACAAGAAGATACAAACTAATAAGCTCAGAGATGAAAAAGAGAGTATTACAACAGACACCAATTAAATTCAGATGCTCATATGGGAATACTTTAAAAAACTACATTCCTGCAAAATGGAAAATGAAGAAATAGATAAATTTCTTGACATGTATGACTTGCCAAAATTGAAAAAGAGGTTATTAAAATTTAGACAGATCCATGACAAATAAATGACAAATAATGAGTTTGAGACAGTTATAAATAACCTCCCAACAAAGAAAAGCCCAGGCCCTTATGGATTCACTGATGAATTCTACCAGACTTTTGAAGAAGAACTAACACTTATGCTCCTCAGATTATTCCATAAAGTATAAAAGGAAGGAATACTACCAAACTCATTCTACAAAGCCAGTATTACTCTAATACCAAAGCCAGGTAAAGACACATCCCAAAAGAAAGTTATAGGCCAATATCCTTGATGAGCATTGCCTCAAAAATCCTCAATAAAATGCTTGCTAACAGAATCCAGCAACACATTGAAAAGATCATGCATTATGATCAAGTAGGTTTCATTCCAGGGATTTAAGGATGGTGCGACATTCACAAATCAATAAATGTAATACAACACATAAATAGAATGAAGGACAAAAACAATACCATCATATCAACAGATGTAGAAAAGGTATTTGACAAAATTCAACATTCTTTCATGATAAAAGCTCTAAAGAAAGTAGGAATAGAAGGCACTTTCATCAACATTATAAAGGCTATATATAACATACCTATAGCCAACATCATATGTAATGGGGAAAAACAAACCATTTTCTCTAAAATCAAGAAGGAGGCACTCAATCTCCCCACTCTTAGTCAACATAGTGCTGAAATTCCTAGCCAGAGCAATAAGACAGGAGGAAGATGTACAAGGGATTTAAATAGGGAAATAAGAAGTCAAATTGCCCTTATTTACAGATGATATGATCCTATACATAAAGGATCCTAAAAACTCAGCCAAAAAAACTCTTAGATATCATAACACTTTCAGCAAAGTGGCAGGATACAAACTCAATACACAAAAATCAGTAGCATTTTTATATACAAACAATGAACAGTCTGTGAAAGAAATCAGGAAAATAATACCATTCAAAATAGCTTAAAAAAACCCAAAATACCCAGGAATAAATTTAACAAAGGACATAACCAACCTATAAAATGAAAACTAAAAGTCACCAATAGCAAACTAGGACAAACTTTGTGATTCCTTCCACATAAAAGTCAAGAATAGTGAAATACAGTGTGGGGACAGAAATCTAGATAGTGGACACCTCCAAGTGGGAAAAAATTGATTTGTTGATACCATGAAAAAAAAAAGAAACCAATGAAGACATCAAAAGATGGAAGGATATCCTATGCTCATGGATTCACAGAATCAATAGTGTGAAAATGCTTATACTACCTAAAGTAATCTATGAGCTCAATGCAATCCATATCAAAATTCCAATGATATTGTTCACTGAAATAGAAAAGTCAATTTAAAAGTTCATATGGAAGCCCAAAAGACCCTGAACAGCCAAAGCAATCCTGAGCCAAAAGAACAATGCTGGAAGTATTACAATCCCTGACTTGAAACTACACTACAAAGATATAGCATAAAAACAGTATGATACTGACACAAAAGCAGACATGAAGACCAATGGAATAGAATAGAAGACTCTTACACAAACCCATACAACTAAGCCATCTTTAACAAATGGTGCTGGGAAATTTGGATTTCCATTTGCAGAAGACTGAAACTACATTCCAGTCTCTCACCTTGTACTAGCATCAATTCAAAATGAATTAAAGACCTTAATGTGGTGGTGAAATGGCTCAAGTGGTAAAGCCAGGCCCTGAGTTCAAACCCCAGTACTGCCAAAAATAAAAAAGTAAAAAAGAAAAAATAAAAATCTTAATGTAAGATCTGAAATGGTGAAGTTAATACAGGAAAAATATGGAACACATTGGACCACATAGGTTTAGGCAAGAACATTGTGAATGGAGCTCCAATAGCTCAGCAATTAAGAGAAAGTATTGACAAATAGGACTGCATGAAACTAAATAGCTTCCATACAGCAAAGGAAGCAGACTGAAGAGACAACCTTCAGAATGGGAGCAAATCTTTGACAGCTGTACATCTGACAATGGATTAATAACCAGAATATACAGGGAGCTCAAAACACTAACCTCTCAAAGAAACAACAAACCACCGAAAAAATGGGCAAATGAACTGAAAAGACAATTCTCAAAAGAAGAAGAACAAATGGCAAATAACCATATGAAGATAGGCTCAACATCTTTGGCCAGAAAGGAAATGCAAATCAAAACTACATTGAGATTCCAACTCAACCCAATCAAAATGGCTATCATCAATAACACAGAGAACAAATGCTGGCAAGGATGTGGGGGAAAAGAACACTTCTGCACTGTTGCTGGGAATGCAAATTAGTGCAACCACTATGGAAAGCAATATGGAGGTCCCTCAAAAATTAAAATAGAACTACCATACGATCCAGTAATAACACCTCTAGGCATATATCTGAAAGAATGTACTCCAAGATATAACAGAGCCACTTGCACATCCATGTTAATTGTAGCACTATTTACAATAGTCAAGTTTTGGAATCAGCACAGATGCCCCACAACCGTTGAATGGATTTTAAAAATGTGGTATTTATATACAATGGCGAGAACAAAATTGTATTAGTGAGTCTGTCTGATGGGGGGCTATGGGAGGTGGGAGAAAAATGTTAAAGAATGAAAAATATTGAAACCATCCATCTATATATGAATATAGATATAATGCCTGTACATTAAGCTGCTGGATACTAGAGGAGCATGGTAATAGAGAATGAGTAAGTAAGAGGGGATAGGAGTTAATTTGATAAAAAGCACAATATATACAGACCTGAAATACCAAAGAGAAAACCATCTTGGACTATAGATACACTTAATTTTAAAAAATGAAGGGCAGGAGGGAAAAATAAATCTTTTCTGGTGATGGGTAGCAGTGGGAGGTGGATGGGCAAGGAAAAGGGGAATAAGGGTGTATATACAGTGGATGTGTTTTGTATCCATATATGAAAATAGAAGAACAAAGCCTGTCAAATTTTCTAAGAAAGGGAGGGAAAGGGGAAAAGTGACAATGGTGGAAGTGGTAAATCCAACTAAGATATATTTTAAATACATACGTCAATATCACAATGTATCTTCCTGTACAACTATTATATGCTAATTAAATCATAACTAAATAAAAAAGAACTAAGACTGATGCTCTTTAAACTTTACCAATAAATAGAAAGGGAAAGAATACTTCTAAATTCATTCTGTGATGCAGTATCATCCTAATACCCAAAAAGATAGCTACAGACCAATATCATTATGAACCTAAATGCAAAAAATCCTCAATAAAATATATGGAAAATGTATTTAGCAATGCATTTAAAACATCATACATCATGATCAAATGGTTTCATTAAAGGGAGGCAAGGATGTTCCAAAATATGCAAATCGATAAACATGCAGCACAGAAATAGAATCAAGAATAAAAGCCACAAAATCATCTCAATAGATAAAGAAAAATCCATTGACAAAATTCAGTTTGCATTCATGATAAAGGCCCTGTAACAATTAGGTATAGAAGGATCATACCTCAACTCAGCAAAGCCTATCTGCAACAAACTCACTGAATGGTTGTAAACAAAGCATTTCCTATAAAATCTAGCATGAGATAAATGTCCCACTCTCACCACACATATTGAATATAGTACTGAAATTTTTAGCCAGTACAATCAGGCAAGAGAAAGAAATAAAAGGGATATAAATAAGAAAGTAAGAAGCCAAATTATCCCTGTGTGAAATGATATGATCCTATTCTTAGTAGACCCCAAAGACTCCCCCAGAAGACTTCTACATCTGATAAACAAAGTAGTAGGATACAAGCCAACATACAAAAATCAGTATGCAAATATTTAACACACTTTAGGACAACAATCCCATTCATGCTAGACTTAAAGTACCCACAAATAAGGATAATAAAGGAGGTGAAGTACTTCTACAATGAAGTTTGCATTATAAAACACTTAAGAAAGCAAATGATGAAGACATTATATGTGAAGTTCTCATACTTTCATGGATCAGCTGAATTAATGTTTTTAACAGGGCCATATTATCAAAAGCAATCTATAAATTCAATGCAATCCTCTTCAAAGTACCAATGATATTCTTCACAGAACAAGTAAAAATAATTCTAAAATTAATATGAAACACATAAGACCTTAAATATCAAAAGCAGTGCTAATCAAAAAGAGCAACGAGGGAGGTATTAATCACAATACCTGATTTCAAATTATACTATAGAACCATAGTAATAAAAACAGTATAATACTGGCATAAAAACAGACGGATGGAATAGAATATATGACTCAGAAATAAACCCATGCAGCTACGACCCTATATGATTCTTGATAAAGGTACCAAAATATATATTGGAGAAAAGGAAATCTTATTTATTTATTTATTTACTTACAAATATTAATTGCACACAGGGGTTTCATTGTAACATTTCTATAATACTTATACTTTGATCAAATTCTCCCCCTCTAATTACTCTTATCTTTAACAAGTGATGCTTGGACAACTAAATAATCATGTGTAGAAGATGAATGGAGATTCTCCTCATTCACCCTGTATGAAAATCAACTGAAAAAGAATCAAAGACCTTAAAGTGAGTCCTGAAACTTTGAAACTTCCAGAAGAAAATATGGTAGAATCCACTGAAGATATAAGCATAGGCAACAGGTTCCCAACAGGGCTTGAGTAGTTCAGCAAAAAACAGCAAGAATTAACAAATGCCATTGCATCAAATTGAAAAACATCTGCATAACAAAGGAAACAGTCTAATGAAGAGACAGTGTGCAAAGTGGTACAAAATCTTTGTCAACTATTTTTCTGATAGAGAATTAATGTCCAGAATATACAAAGAAATAAAAAACCAAACAACAAAAGAACATATGATTTAATCAATAAATTGACCAATTAACTAAACAGATACTTTGCAAAAAGAAAAATACAAATACCCAATGATTATATGAAAATCGTTAAACATCTGTAGCCATCTGGGAAATGCAAGTTGAAATGACATGGTGATTCTAATCTAGCCTCTGTTGAAATGGTTGTCATGAGTAATACCATAAATACTAAATACTGGTGAGGACCCAGGGAATAAATGAAACTTTATACACTGTTGTTTGGAATGTTGAACTACTATGGAAGAATGTATGATGGTTCATCAAAAACTAAAAATGGAGCTATCATTTGATTCAAATATACACTCCTTGGTGTATACTTTAAGGAAAAAAAGGCAGCATACCCATATTTATTGTTGCAGCTTTCACAATAGTCAAGTTATGGAATCATGGTAGGTGTCAATCAATGGACAAATGGATAAAGAAACTGGTTTATACACACAATGGAGTATTATTCTATCATAAGGAAGGAAATAATGTAATTTGCAAGAAAATGTATTGAACTAGAGATCATAGTGTTGCATAAGACAAGCCAAACTCAAAAAGACAAGTATCACATGTTTTCTGTCATGTGTGAAATCTAGGCGGGAAAAGATAACATAAAAGTAGAAGGGGGATTATTAAAAAAGAGAAAAGAGATAAGGGAGAGGAGGGAGTAGAGAATAAAGAAGAGTAATGGGGTGGATGTGGTCAAATTGTGTTAAATGCAAATATGAGAATAGCACAATGACATTCATTGTTCTGTCTAATACGGCCCAATAAAATAGAATTTAAAAATAAAGTTAAATGGTCATGAACAAACCAGGGAGGCTTATTGCAATACATGTGACGGAAAAAAAGTGACTCTTAAAACAGAGTTAATATAACATAAGACACAAGATGAATACCCCATTGAAAAATGGACAAAGGACATAAATTAGTACTGCACTAAAGAAAAATAAGCTATCATATGAAAGAAATAAATTACTACATACATAAGTTACATTTCTCCTATCAAGATAGTAAACATGAAATAAATGATAATGTAATCTTCCTGTGTTCAGAGAGGTAAACACCGTTAGTTAAACTTTAATTACCATCTTTCGGGAGGGCACTTTTTCCAATACTATTTCTATAAGTGTATTCTTATTATTGTGCTTACTCTGGCAAAGCTTACTGTCAAGGTAACTGATATTCTTTTCAGTTAAATGAGTCTATGATGAAGTCGCTAGCATCTTAATATGAATGAGTTTGAGTATTTATATTTTATGAGCATATAAGGGAGAAGTCAATTCTTCCTAAAAACTAAGGTGTAGTTTTAAATACTTTAGAGAAACCCTTTCTGTTACCCTTCAACCAACCATCAACAGCAAACATTAACTGAGTGATATTATATGTTAGATACTGGAGATACAGTAAAAAAGATGGGAGACAAACTTTGAGGACATTTGATCTAACTGGGAAAGATAAACACCAAGTCTAAAAGAGAAATATAATGAGGAGTTAATCTGAGTTTCTATGACATATGTCAGAGTGACTGTTACTACCTACTAAAAGTTGCCTGTACTGGAAAATTGCAAGAGTGAAGTGAATTTGGTCCCTCCAAGTGTACTGAGCAATGTAAAACGATAACCTGACACAAATATGGATGATAATAGCAAAATACCAAATATTTACTAAATGTTGAGTATGTTCCAGAGCCTAGGCAAAGATGTATATACTTAGCTTAAAAATCCTATGAGATAGGTTTTATTGTCACTTCTGTCTCACACATAATAAAATCAAAGTTTATACAGGTTAAATAATTTGACCAAGGTCATATATATGGAAAATGATAGAGTCAGGTTTGATTCCCAAGAATCTGAACTTTTTTTATACTGGGTAATGATAACTATAAAAATTGTACTTATAAACTCTTTTAAATTACTAACATACTTTAGATGTATTTTCTTATTAACTCCATTTTGCTAATTATGGAATAGGCTCAGAGAAGTGAAATGAAGTAAACTCAAGATTAGGGGGCAAGTAAGGACCCAGACTCAGATTGTTTGATTTTAAATTTGATATTCTTTCCATGACATTACAGTTTGTGATCATAAGTGTCCACATTTTATATCATTTTAAAGTACAGAACATGATACCTAGTCATGTGCACATCTTAGCAATACAGCCCAGCAGATATTTTCTTGCTCCCAATTTGTTATTAAACTTCAGTCAATGAAGCCTTAAAAAAACCATCTCTACTATGGTGATATGGATGTGTGGATGTGTGTTTGTGTGTGTACATGTGTGTATGCGAGAAAGACAGAGACAGACTTTCCACTATGTCTGTCTTTCTCAGAAAGATGGAGATAGACTCAAAGACAACATGGAACAAATAATTAGAGGAAAAGAGAATATTAAAATAAACTCCTAAAAATCAAGGAAATTGACAATGAAAATTATTATTATAATAATAATGGAGGCCTCAAGATTGCACATTTTTTTTCTGTTACTTGTGTTTGAACTCAGGGCCTTTTACTTGGCAAATGCTCTGCTACTTGAGCTATACCTCCAAACCCCATTTTTGTCTTTTAGGCTGTTTTTTAGATAGGGTCTTGCTTTTTTGCCTAGGCTGGCCTGGGACCGTGATCCTTCTACCTATACCTCTTGGGTAGCTGAGATGATAGTCATGCACCAGCATTCCCACCATATTTGTTGTGATGGGGTCTTGCTAACTTTTACTCCAGCTGGCCTTGATCCACTGTTTTCCTAATCTCTGCCTCCCAGGTAACTGGGATTATAGGCATGGGAAACCATGCCTGGCTACAGAAAATTTTTAAAAAGGAAAAAAATGAAACCATGATGAAACTGTTGAAAGATTTCAGATTGGTATGTTCTGAAAATCTCTAACACTGCATTAGAGATGCAGAGTCTAATGTCAAGCTAGGAGTGAGAAACATGTGATGGATTGCATGACTAAGATATGGACATGACTAGACATCATGTGCTGTATTCTGCAATGACCCAAATGTGGAAACCAATAACCACAGACTGTGATGTCATGGAAAGAATTTAGAATTTGGAGTCAGATAATTTGAATCTGGCTTCTTATTAATACTCTAATCCTGGTTTTTCTTTATTTCACCTCTTTGAGCTTATTTCTTAATTAGCAAAACAGAAGTAGTAACAATACTTAAGTCAAGATTAAATGAGATTGCTAAATAGCCCTTTATAAAAGGTAAAGTGCTAAAAAGTAAACCAGTCTTCAGAGAGCAATATTACATTTCAAAAATCTTAAAACTGACATTTTGTGACATTTAACTTTGAATTTCAAGTACAAATGTAGTCTAAAGAAATAATTAAGGATCCAAACAGCTTTGCTATATCAATACTCATCACAATATAGTTAATGTGAATAAAATATTGGTGACAACTAAGATGGTAACATAAATTTTGATCTACATAATCAAAAGAATAAATATGAGAAGGCCATTTAAAATGGTATAGATGATTATTTACACAGTTGGAGATACTAACAGTATAGTATTAATAATAAGACAAGTAAATTTTAAAACATTATAAGTATTTTATTTTAAATTTTAATAATTTCTGTGAATGTATGGATAAATGAAACTATGAATTATTCTCTCTCTCTCTACTTGCTTATTTCTTTGCTTTCTTCCTCTGTGTTTCTGTTTTTTCATTTGTGTCTGAGAATAATTTTCTCATTGAAAGAAAACAAGAAAAGTTATTTTCAAGCAAACAAAAGAAAGTACTTCTGCTAGAGAAAGTAGATTAAGAGAAAAGAGGGAACTTTTGTGAAAGACCATATTGAAGAAGATACTTGAGAAATCTGTAATCACACATCTTTCTCTCTCTAACGCTTAAAAACTGTTCATTAAAAGAATGTTCAGCTTACTATACTAATTAGAGACTTGTCAAATGAAGTCTTCTTTCAAAATGATGTTATGTATGCTCTTCGTACATGAGCACCTTCATTAATAGCTCATCTTAAGTCTGGAATGATTAACTGGAAAAGTCTTTTCACTAACTTACTGCATAGTGTAAAGTAAATTACAGGGTGTCTATTTTTGTCATTGTTGTTCTTGATTACTACTAAAACTAAACGTGATTTTCAATATGGTTACATTTAGCAGAAGTCAAGTTAAAAAAATGTCACTAAAGTTTTGACATGAAGCACATTTGGTATGAAGTCTTCCCTCCCCTAATCTCCACCAAAAGTGAACACTTTTATTCACTTTCATGTATATGAGAGGTCCTTAGGGATGCTGCATTTCACATGGTAAGATTTCCATGTGCCCTCTCTACTACCTCCTATGCTTTGAAATAAAAACACCCAAAGAACAGATTCTTAAATGAGACCCAAAGTAAACTCTCAACATGCTCAAGTGTCTTTATGTCTTCATACCAAACACACCAGGAGTAATATCCTAGGACACAGATCTAGGAACCCCCCAACACACATAAATGTTCCTGTTACTCTCCTATGTTCCTATAACACGCACTAAATTGTGAGCCCACATGAAGTGATTAGAGAAAGAATAAACGGTGAAACAACAGCATATTTAGTGAAGGATTTTTGAAGGCTAATGGTTATGTAGCTTTAGACTGTCCTGGCATAAGACCAGTAAAGTTATGGGTGGGCATTGTAGGTGGATGAGATCTTGCATTACAAATGGGGATGATATTAATAACTAGGGAAACATGCATGGTAATGGCAACTATATTAGTCAGAAACCTCCAGAAAAATAGAATCAATAAGATATATGTGTATACATGAGAGATTATGGGAATTGGTTCACACAATTATGGAGGCTAAGAAGTCTCATATGCTCTCTGCAAACTAGAAAACCAGGAAAGATGATGGTGTAATTCTCAGCTAAGGGGTTTAGAATGGAGTGGAGGATTGTAGAGAGTGCTGGTATGTAACTCCTAGAGTCCAAAGACCCATCCAACAGGAGATAGAAAATTAAGGTATATTATATACATGAATGAAAATGTCATAATGAAATACCTTAACCCATTACTTATATAATTAATACATGCTAATTAAAAAGGAGCGAGAGAGAAAATTTACCCTATCTCTTCTTGTTTCTATTTGAACTCTGATTGGATGATGACCACCCACATTTGACATTTGTGAGGGTGGATTTTCTTTAAGTAGTGTACTAATTCAAGTGCTAATCTCTTCCAGAAAGACCCTCACAGACACACCCAGAAATGTTTCACTATGTATATGTGCATTCCCTTAATCCAGGCAAGCTGACAGAAATAATTATCATTTAAGTCTATCCTTATTTACTTGGGACCCATATGCAGCTCCTTAAATCATGCAGAATCTCCAAATAAAGACAATGACAAGATCATAATTCTGTATAACATGATACAACTCTCCTTCATATAAATGAACACACTGATCTTTCCCCAAGAGAGGGGATAAAATCCTTCAGTTTTCTTCTGAGATCCTAGAACTTAAATACTATTATAAAAAATGAGCAACACTTACATACTGATATAAAGTTAATATGTCTTGCATTACTTGATAAGGGGATATGAGATGAAAGAAAGCAAAAGATATTGACTTAATGTATCTGCATTACATATACTTATACATGATACATAAGCATACAAACAAATTTTATTCATAATGTTCACGAAAACTACTGATCTCATTTTTTTTTTGGTGATATTGGGGTTTGAACTCAAGACCTCATGCTTGCTAGGCAGGCCACTTGAGACAGTCCACCAACCCTGTTTGTGTTGGGTATTTTCAGGGTCTGGCTTTGAACTGTGATCCTCCTGACTCTGCCTCCTGAGCAGCTAGGATTATAGGTGTGAGCCACTGGTACCTGGATGGGATTTCATTTCTGTTACATGAAGGTAGGTGGTACTTATATCTACTTTCTTTTACTATCCGTTCCAGTTTCTGTTACTTTCGGTAAGCACTTCAGCTGGTCATGGTGCTAGGAGTCAGCTCGGGATATAAGGGTGAGAGCCAGAATTGGCAAACTGACAAATTCAACAATTGACAAATCAAAGGCCAGCCAGAAAATAAAGAGTGGGGGTGTGGCATCACACACACACACACACACACACACACACACACACACCTTTAAAAATCAGATATGACACAAAGAAGAGAGAGGAGGGAGTTGCCTTGAAACAACATCCTGGAGAGAATGGATAAAAACCTCTGATTGCATCATTTCTTGGGCATTCTTTTCTTGGGAACCCCCACACTGGGTCTCTACTCTCCCACATTACACTTTTCTATCTCAATAAACTCTCCTACTTTACACTTTCCCCATTGAGTCTGAACTAGTCATCCTTCACCAACTCTCAGATGCAAACTTCATCCACACCCAACAACCGGTATCATACTTTGAAAATCCCACTGAGATTTCAGGACTTCATCAGAAGGGGTGAGTAAAGTGGAATAACTGTTTTTTCTTCTGGGAGTTCTTTGGTCTTTCTAATGGCAGGTGAATTTCCAGTTTGGGAACTTACCTTCTTTGAGCTCACAATTTTAACTTCTAACTCTGGGTTCCGAGTCACTCTCTGATGAGCTATGATTAATTCAAGATAGAGCCCTTTCAAAATTCTGCCAGTACAGTCTTCCTGCCACCCAGTGGACACACATGCAAGAACTGCCTTCTGTGCTTCCTGGGATCAGGTATGATTCCTGCTGGGCATCTCTGTCCCACAAGACTGATATCTCTCTCTCTGTCTCTCTGTCTGTCTGTCTGTCTGTCTCTCCCTGACTCTGGATTTTGACCTCCCACCTCAGAAAGGGCACTCTCCTATTTAAACCTCCTTAACTCAGGTCTGGAACCTGATCAAATGGGGCCATTTGTAACTCAATTTATATGTCACAGCAGGCCAAATTACAGAGACCGTGAGAAATACAGGTCTCAGACACCTATAGAGCACCTAAACCAAGATACACAGGCATAATGTGAAAGGACTTTGGTAGAATGCAGGTTAGAGGCTCCTAGTCCTGCTGAAGTCTGATCCTCTAGGTATGGGTATTAAATCATTTGCACACCCAAGGGAATTAAGGAATCCCACACCAGGTTGAGTGGCACAGGGAAGGTCACACAAGTAAGGGTGACTAATCCTGTAGACCTCATCCTCCACCACAGATATGAATGTAACTTGGCTATCCACATCCCCATGGCAAGTTTGGAGGTCAGGTGCTAGGAGGAGATAAAAGATATTTTATCCCACCTAAACTACACTCCAGACTCATGGGAGACAGGAAAACACATGAGTGACACGTTCTGGTTTCCTGGTCTTATTTTCCAGATGGGTAACCATTTATACACTGGGATTCTTTTTAATCCACAGACCCTAAAGAGAAGATGCCTAACAAACTGGCTACTGAGAAAAATTGGCCTCCCGAGGAAAAAGTCTTTCACGCTCCTTAAACTTTTGTTCTCTTGCTGTGTTGCCAATTCACAATTGTTCCAGATTCACAAGTCTTCTTCTATTCATCTTACCTTGTTCTTCAGGCTAGTGTAGTTCAAAAAACACTATTAAGTGGGTTAAGTCCCTTTCAACTTATAAGGGCTTCTGGGATCCCAACAGGAAAAAAAGAGGATTTCCCATTTTTTGCTGTGTGTTTGATGTTTGTTTTGTACATGCATGTTGTATGTAACATGGCTTTATGTTCCATCTAAATGTGCTTTGGGAAAACCACGTGATCACAGAAAATGTCACTGCCATGAGGGGACTACCAGGTGGTCCACCCGAGCAGCCATTTTACTATCTAAGGTGCTGGATAGAAAACGTGCACCTCCCCATCTTGTTACCCCCAGGGAGGATTACAACTAATCTATAGCTAAATTGTTTAAGAATACTCTAAATTAATATAATTATATAAATGTGTATATTAGTCTATCAAGTATTGGGTAAAAACTTTTTTGACCCTGGAATTCCTGAAAACAATTAACTTATTACTAAGGCTGATTTTCAGTTTGTTGTTTCATTTTTATACACACTTCAGTCTTGGCATGCCTAAAACTTTGTGTTTGTGTGCGTGTGTGTGCGTGTGTGTGTGTATGTACGTCTGTAAAATCATTTTTAAAGTACTATTATAATCTCAAATCAAGTTTACAGGGAATTGACTCTCAGACCGAAGGGAAAAAAAAAGGCGACCCTTTAAAAAAGTTCAAACAACAAGTGACCATACCTGTGACTGGAACTGTTTAACTATGAAGATATTTTGTTTCCTACCCCCAACTCTTTTTTCTATTTAGACCTATAGCCCATGTCTGTACCCCAGTGATGGCTAAAGATGGGACTGAGTGTTTACTCTGCCTCTTCCCATGGCATTTCCTGAGCTATGTAATAAACCTCCTTTCCTTGCCTTCACCATGCCTTTTTATTTGGTGTTTAGGGGCAAATGACTGGACCTGGCATGTGAAATTCCAGGAGTCTGGGCTTGGGTTCCAAAACTCCAGGTTCAGCTTTGGCAAGCCATGCCACGAAAAAAATCCTACTGGTGCTAGCAACCCACAGCTAGTTGACCTTAGATGGAGAGGAAAGATAAAATTGGTGGCTCCCTGCCACTGCTAGAATTGCTTTTATCCCAGGGATCTCTTTTCTTATCTTTCTACTCTGGCCAGCACAGCTGCTTTTTACCATCTAGTGAGACAAATGAACATCTGGACTGTAGGGGCCCTAAAGTGAGTTCTCCCCCATTGGTATGTCTTTAGTCTTCACTTTCCTTTCACTTGTGCTGTCTGGAGGCTCTTCTGGGCCAGTTGGAGTTCATCTGAACCATTTGGGCTTTTGCCATGTGTCCGACAAGAAATTTTGGGTTCTATGTTCTCTGAGCATTTGGGGTCCATTTATGCTAGTAATTGGCAAGGAAGGAATATAAAGTAATAGAGAACCCAGGGTGTTTGTGTTGGAGATCTTTCTTATGAATCGCTTAAGAATAAAAAACACTAAGTCAATCTTAACTTCTGTGAGAATTCTAGCTAAAATCTTAACTTCTGTGAGAATTCTACTAAAAAAGAGAAAGACAGTGTGTAAGAGTGCACTCTGAATTAATGTAATTGTTTTAGTGTGTCATTGAACATATTTTGTGTATGTTTCTATTATTGTATGTCTACGATGACTGGTTTGTTAGAGGTTAACAAACAGTCCTATTGGAGACTGAGACTTACTCAAACTGCTTCCCTAGCCTTGACTCTTGCTTCAGCTATCAAGTCTCCCACAATGAGTCCTAAAGGAAAAAAAGCAAAAGAATGGGCACATCTCAATTTGCTCCTGGAATTTTGAGAAATAACTGATTAATGTACTTGTGGCCACTAAGTTAATTTTTACATGTTGTTGAATTCTTAAATCTATGACTTTAAATTGACATTGATGGCATGCCTAATTTAAAACTTTTATATATGTGTGTATGTGAACATCATTAGGATGAATCTTACTATAAGAGCTAATGTAAAAAATTGTTACTTCTGTTCTCTCTCTCCACTTCTTTTGTTTTTTTCAAAGTTCTTACCTGAACCAGGTCTAATTAAATGCAGGCATTCACAAATTATCCTGTTTAGGACTGAAAAAAGGATAGATTGCACAGTAACCTTAATCTGTTTCATTTTGCCACAAGTGTAATTTACATTCAACTCTTTTATAGTTGGGTCTGTTAACAAATGTGTTCTTATAAATTGTTGTTGTGTAGAAGAACAGTTTTTCTTTCAATTCTGTGGTGCTTTAATCTTGTATTTTTTTCACCAGAATGCTGAAAATAAATTTTCTGTTGTTTATAAGATACTCAGTTTATGGTGTTTTGTTATACTCATCCAAACAAATTGGTACACACAATGAACATGATATGCCTCTATCAATAGAAAATATTACTTTTTTTTCATTTATGCATACGTGCATACAATGTTTGGGTCATTTCTTCCCCCTACCCCCTGCCCCCTTCCTTTCCCCCACACTCCTTCCCTCAACCCCCCTACCGCCTCGCTACCAGGCAGAAACTGTTCTGCCCTTATGTCTAATTTTGTTGAAGAGAGAGTATAAACAATAATAAGAAGGACAAAGCATTTTTGCTAGTTAAGATAAGGATAGCTATACATGGAGATTCCTAGCATTGCTTCCATGTACATATGTGTTACATTCTAAGTTGATTCTTCTTGAACTGACCTTATCTCTAGTTCCTGATCCCCTTTTATTGGCCTCTGTCACTTTAAAGTTTCTGCATTAGTTCCTTTGCATTAAGGACATCAAATACTATCATATTTTTTTGGTTTCTTACCTATCCTCATACCTCCCTTGTGCACTCTCACCTTATCATATGAACTAAGTCCAATCCCCTTACCATATTTGCCCTTGATCTAAAGTCTGTATATGAGGGAGAACATATGATTTTTGGTGTCTAAGCCTGGCTAACTTCGCTCAGAATGATGTTCTCCAGTTCCATCCACTTACTTGCAAATGATAAGATTTCACTCTTCTTCAGGGCTGAGTAGAATTCCATTGTGTATAAATACCACATTTTCTTAATCCATTCATCAATAGTGGGGCATCTTGGCTGTTTCCATAACTTAGCTATTGTGAATAGTGCTCCAATAAACATGGGTCTGCAAGTGCCTCTGGAGTAACCTGAGTCACATTCTTTGGGTATATCCTCAGGAGTGGGATTGCTGGGTCTTATGGAAAATCTATGTTTAGATTTTTAAGAAGCCTCCAAATTTTTTTCCAGAGTGGTTGTACTAGTTTACATTCCCTCCAGCAGTGTACCAGGGTTCCATTTTCCCCACATCCTCGCCAACACCTGTTGGTGGTGGTGTTTCTAATGATGGCTATTCTAACAGGGGTGAGATAGAATTTTAGTGTGGTTTTGATTTGCATTTCCTTTATGGCTAGACATGGTGAGCATTTTTTCATGTGTTTTTTGGCCATTTGAATTTCTTTTTCTGAGAAAATTCTGTTTAGTTCAGTTGCCCATTTCTTTATTGGTTCATTAATTTTGGGACAGTTTAGTTTTTTGAGTTCCCTATATATTCTGGTTATCAGTCCTTTGTCTGATGTGTAGCTGGCAAATATTTTCTCCCACTCTTGGGTGGGCTCTTCAGTTTAGAGACCATTTCTTTTCTTGTGCAGAAGCTTTTTAGTTTTATGAAGTCCCAATTGTCTATACTTTCTCTTGCCTATACCTATTACTTCCAAAGTGTTTCCTACTCTTTCCTGTACCATCTTTAGAGTTTGGGGATGGATATTAAGGTCCTTGATCCATTTTGAGTTGATACTAGTACAGGGTGATAAACATGGATCTAGTTTCAGTTTTTTGCAGACGGTTAACCACTTTTCCCAACAACTTTTGTTGAAGAGGCTGTCTTTTCCCCATTGTATATTTTTAGCATCTTTGTCAAATAGCATCTTTGTGATACCTCCAGGATTGCTTTTTGTTGAGTATTGCCTTGGCTATTCACAGTCTCTTGTTTTCCAAATGAACTTTAGGGTAGATTTTTCAATTTCTGTGATGAATGTGTTTGGGATTTTGATGGGAATTGCATTAAACATGTAGATTGCTTTTGGGAGTATAGACATTTTTTCCTATGTTGATTCTACCAATCCATGAGCATGGGAGATCTTTCCACCTTCTGTAGTCTTCCTCAATCTCTTTCTTCAGGGCTTTACAATTTTCCTTGTAGAAGTCATTCACATCCTTTGTTAATTTTACTCCTAGGTATTTGATTTTTTGAGGCTATTGTAAATGGAATTGTTTTCATATATTATTTCTCAGTTTATTCATTATTAGTGTATAGAAAAGCTGATGATTTTGTAAGTTGATTTTATATCTTGCCACCTTGCTGTAGCTGTTAATGCTGTCTAGGAGTTTTGGGGTAGTGTTTTTTGGGTCTTTAAGGTATAGGATCATATAGTCTACAAATAAGGATATTTTGACAGTTTCTTTACCTATTTGTATTACTTTTATTTCTTCTTCTTGCCTAATGGCTCTGGCTAGGAATTTCAGTACTATGTTGAATAGGAGTGGGGATAGTGGACACCCTTGTCTTGTTCCTGTTTCTAGAGGAAATGGTTTCAGTTTTTCAACATTAAGCTGTAGGTTTGTCATATACAGCTTTTATAATGTTGAGGTACTTTTGTTCTGTTCCTAATTTTCGTAGAGCTTTTATCATGACATGGTGTTGGATCTTATAGAAGGCTTTTTCTTCATCTATTGAGATGATGAAGTGGTTTTTGTCTTTGCTTCTATTAATGTGCTGCATTATATTTATTGATTTGTGTATGTTGAACACCTCTGCATTCCTGGGACAAAACCGACTTTTTCATGGTGAATGATCTTTTTGATGTGTTGTTGAATTTGGTTTGCCATTAATTTATTAAGTATTTTTGCATCAATGTTCATTAAGGAGATTGGCCTATAGCTCTCCTTTTTGGAGGTGTCTTTGCCTAGGTTTTGGATAAGTGTAATACTTGCTTCATAAAATGGGTTAGGCAGTTTTCCTTCCCTTTCTATTTCGTGGAACAGTAAGGAGGGTTGGTATTAGTTCTTCTTTAAAGGTCTGATAGAATTCAGCAGAGAATCCATCAGGTCCTGGACTTTTCCTTTTTGGGGAGACTCTTTATTGCTGCTTCAATTTCATTTCATGTTATAGATCTATTCAGGTGATTAATGTTCTCTTGGTTCAATTTTGGATGATCATAAGAATCTAGAAATCTGTCCATTTATTCAAGATTTTCAAATTTTAGATTCCAAGATGGCGGCTAGAGGGAGGAAGCAGAAAGCGAGCCTCCTATAGTGAAATCTTGGAGAGACGCCGGAGACACACTTTGCAGGCATAATCACTGAGAAAAGGCATAACTTTGACCCCTCCACACCTCCAGCCGGCGCAGAGAATCTGCACTTCATGTTAAACGGAGAAACAAGGAGGGCCCCTGGGCCACCAGTCGCCAGTGCCCAGATGGCTTGGGAAGACACGGACCAGGTGAGCTTCATGGTACCACAGTACTCCCACAGACATGCCTGGGCCAGTTCAGCATAGCCCCCTGGACGGACCAACTTTCACCCGGGGAAAAAAGAGAAACTGAGTAATAAGCAATAAGAGCAATAAAGACTCACTGGAAAGAGGGTGGGGCGCTCTGAGCTCTGAAGATTGGGGGAAGGGAACCCTTCCTGGGACTGTAAATAAACAAGCCGGGCTAGCCAGAGAGGCTCTGGTGAGAGCAGGGGAGGGGTGCACGCCCAGCAACCAGGAGCGGGGAAGCTTGTGAGAGTGGCGGAGGGAGGAAAACTCCACAGGAGAGGAGGGAAGACCCACTTCCCACGTGAACTGTAAACAAATATGGCGGCTGGCAGGAGCAGCAGCACTGCCCAGTAATCAGGAGCAGGAAAGCTTGTGAAAGTGGCAGTGGGAGGAAAACATCACAGGAGAGGGGGGAAGACCCACCTCCCACATGAACTATAAATAAACATGCAGGCCTGACAATGTGGGTGCAATGTCACCTTTCCCAGTGCTTGGAAAGGGGAAAGCTTGTAGCAGAGGCTTCCGCACAGGAGAACTCTGAACAAACAAAGCCTGCGGGACCAGGTGAGTGCTAAGCTCACCCCAGAGATCTGCATAAACAATGCCTCCAGCAATAGCAGGCTGACAGCAGCAGGCAGGCAAACCACAGCTGCAGATATCATTCTCAGAACAGTCTCCAGACACTTTTTTTTCTTTTTCTCTCTACCTTTGATGAGAGAACAACCAAATTGCACCTGCAAGTGGAAAAACATACTGAAACTGTATTGCATTTGAACTTGGGACACTAGGTGGAGCTTTTTGTGTGTGTGTGTGTGTGTGTGTGTGTGTGTGTGTGTGTAGTTTTGTTCTACTATATGCGTCCCCTTTGATGAGACAACTACAGAACAACATCTGAGGCACCATCTCAAGGATTGCAGACTGAGACGGACACCCAAATTATTAAGATGGAAACTTCATTGCATTTGAACCTGGAGGGTTTTTGGTTTTCTTTGTTTTTTAATTTTCTATTTTACATTTTATTTTAATTCATTTTTAATATATAGATATTTCTTTCATTTCTTATTTTTTATTTTTATTCCTATCTTAATTTTTTATTTTTGATTTTCAATCCTATAACTGTCACTCTACTGTCTGTTCAGCTTACTGACAATTAGTACACTAACCCTCCCTGTTTATACCTTTGAAACTTTCTTGTCTGAAACCTTGTTCTGCTTTCTCCCTCTTGTCTGTGTATTTGTTTTCCCCTTTTCTTTAACTTCTTGCTTTTGATCTCAGCTCACCCTTGCATTCTAAATATTAGCATTGTTATTATTACAAGCGAGAAAATACTTAATTGCACACAGTACAGGGACAGTAACAACACCAAAGACAATGACAGGAAGACAGAAAAAACAGGGAAACCAGTTTCCCCACAGCAAAAAATTAGTACAGGAACCAGAGGGGAATGAAGAAAACAGAAACTCAGATCCAGACTCCAACAAAATGAAGATAAACTATGCCAAAGGACCCAATGAAGCCCACAAGAATAATTTGAAAGAAGAAATACTACAAGTACTCAATGAGAATTTTATAGAGATGATACTGGATAGGGTCAGCCAAAATGTACAGGAGACACTCAAGAAATTCCAAGACAATAAAAATAGAGAATTTGAAAAAGCAAAAGAAGAAATAAAGGAAACCAAAGAAGCACTGTATAAACACCAAAGTGAAAGAGAGAACACGATGAATAAATGGATAAATGAACTCAGGACAAAAATAGACAACATTAAAGAGGAAAACAGCCAGGATATGGAAAACCTCAGAAAAAAGAATGAAACAGAACTGCAAAACAAAATGGAAGGCCAATCCAGCAGAATAGAACAAACAGAAGACAGAATCTCAGAACTTGAAGATGAAATGGTAATTAAAGGAAAAACTGAAGAACAATAAATTAAACAACTCAAGACTTGTGAAAAGAAAATGCAAGAACTCACTGACTCCATCAAAAGAACAAATTTGAGAATCATGGGCATCGAAGAAAGAGAAGAGGTGCAAGCGAAGGGAATGAGTAATCTATTCAACAAAATAATAACAGAAAATTTCCCAAATCCAGAGAAAGATATTCCCATACAGATGCAAGAGGCCTCCAGGACACCAAACAGACCAGATCAAAATAGAACTACTCCACGACATATCATCATTAAAACAACAAGCTCAGAAACTAAGGAAAGAATATTGAAGGCTGCAAGAGAGAAAAAACAAGTAACATACAAAGGTAAATCCATCAAAATCACAGCAGACTTCTCAACAGAAACATTAAAAGCAAGAAGAGCATGGGGTGAGATCTTCCGGGCACTGAATGAAAATAACTTCAACCCCAGGATACTCTACCCAGCAAAACTATCATTCAAAATAGATGGAGCAATAAAAGCCTTCCATGATAAGCAGAAACTAAAACAATATGTGACCACAAAGCCATCACTACAAAAGATTCTGCAAGGGATTCTGCACACAGAAAGTGAAACCCAACTTAACCATGAAAAGACAGGCAGCACCAAACCACAGGAAAAGAACAAGCAAGACAGTAGAGAGTAACCTCAACTTAGGTACACACAATCAAACCTTCAAACAACTAAGACAACTAAATGACAGGAATCACCACATACCTATCAGTACTAACGCTTAATGTTAATGGACTTAATTCACCCATCAAAAGGCACTGCTTGACTAAATGGATTAAAAAGGAGGATCCAACAATTTGTTGCTTACAGGAGGCCCATCTCACCGATAGAAATAATCATAGGCTTAGGATGAAAGGCTGGAAGAAGATTTACCAAGCCAATGTCCACAAAAACAGGCAGGAGTAGCAAATACTTATCTCTGACAAAGTAGATTTCATCCTACATTGATCAAAGGAGATAAAGAAGGACATTCCATACTAATAAAAGGGGAAATAGACCAAAAGGAAATAATAATCATCAATCTGTACGCACCCAATGTCAACGCACCCAATTTCATCAAACATACCCTGAAAGACCTAAAAGCATATATAAACGCCAACACAGTGGTTGTGGGAGACTTTAACACCCCATTATCATCAATACATAGGTCATCCAAACAAAAAATCAATAAAGAAATCCAAGATCTAAAATATGCAATAGATCAAATGGACCTAGTAGATGTCTACAGAACATTTGATCCAACCTCTACACAATATACATTCTCAGCAGCCCATGGAACCTTCTCCAAAATAGATCATATCCTAGGGCACAAAGCAAGCCTCAGCAAATATAAGAAAATAGAAATAATACCGTGCATACTAACTGATCACAATGCAGTAAAAGTAGAACTCAACAACAAAAGTAAAGACAAAAAACATGCAAACAGCTGGAAACTAAATAACTCATTACTTAATGAAGAATGGATCATCGATGAAATAAAAGAGGAAATTAAAAAGTTCCTGGAAGTCAATGAAAATGAAAACACAACCTACCGGAAGCTATGGGACACAGCTAAGGCAGTCTTGAGAGGAAAGTTTATAGCCATGAGTGCATATATTAAAAAGATTGAAAGATCCCAAATCAATGACCTAATGATACATCTCAAACTCCTAGAAAAACAAGAACAAGCAAATCCCAAAACAAATAGGAGAGAAATAATAAAAATAAGAGCTGAAATCAATGAAATAGAAACCAAAAAAACCATACAAAGAATTAATGAGACAAAAAGTTGGTTCTTTGAAAAAATAAACAAGATCGATAGACCCCTGGCAAACTTGACTAAAATGAGGAGAGAAAAAACCCAAATTAGTAGAATTAGGTAATGCAAAAGGGGAGATAACAACAAACACCATGGAAGTCCAGGAAATCATCAGCGACTACTTTGAGAACCTATATTCAAATAAATTTGAAAATTTTAAAGAAATGGACAGATTTCTAGATACATATGATCATCCAAAACTGAACCAAGAGGAAATTAATCACCTGAATAGACCTATAACACAAAATGAAATTGAAGCAGCAATCAAGAGTCTCCCCAAAAAGAAAAGTCCAGGACCTGATGGATTCTCTGCTGAATTCTATCAGACCTTTAAAGAAGAACTGATACCAACCCTCCTTAAACTGTTCCACGAAATAGAAAGGGAAGGAAAACTGCCAAACACATTTTATGAAGACAGTATTACACTTATCCCAAAACCAGGCAAAGATACCTCCAAAAAGGAGAACTATAGGACAATCTCCTTAATGAACATTGACACAAAAATCCTCAACAAAATAATGGCAAACCAAATTCAACAACACATCAAAAAGATTATTCACCACGACCAAGTAGGCTTCATCCCAGGGATGCAGGGGTGGTTCAACATATGAAAATCAATAAACGTAATAAACCACATTAACAGAAGCAAAGACAAAAACCACTTGATCATCTCAATAGATGCAGAAAAAGCCTTTGATAAGATCCAACATCATTTCATGATAAAAGCTCTAAGAAAACTAGGAATAGAAGGTACGTACCTCAACATTATAAAAGCTATATATGCCAAACCTACAGCCAGCATTATACTTAACAGAGAAAAACTGAAACCATTCCCTCTAAAATCAGGAACCAGACAAGGATGCCCACTATCTCCACTCCTATTCAACATAGTACTGGAATTCCTAGCCAGAGCAATTAGGCAAGAAGAAGGAATAAAAGGAATACAAATAGGTAAAGAAACTGTCAAAATATCCCTATTTGCAGACGACATCATCCTATACCTTAAAGACCCAAAAAACTCTACTCAGAAGCTTCTAGACATCATCAATAGCTATAGCAAGGTAGCAGGATATAAAATCAACATAGAAAAATCATTAGCATTTCTATACACTAACAATGAGCAAACTGAAAAAGAATGTATGAAACAATTCCATTTACAATAGCCTCAAAAAAAATCAAATACCTAGGTGTAAACCTAACAAAAGATGTGAAAGACCTCTACAAGGAAAACTATACACTTCTGAAGAAAGAGATTGAGGAAGACTGTAGAAAGTGGAGAGATCTCCCATGCTCATGGATTGGTAGAATCAACATAGTAAAAATGTCGATACTCCCCAAAGTAATCTACATGTTTAATGCAACTCCCATCAAAATTCCAATGACATTCATTAAAGAGATTGAAAAATCTACTGTTAAATTTATATGGAAACACAAGAGGCCATGAATAACCAAGGCAATACTCACTCAAAAGAACAATGCAAGAGGTATCACAATACCTGACTTCAAACTATATTACAAAGCAATAACCATAAAAACAGCATGGTATTGGCACAAAAAGAGATATGAAGACCAGTGGAACAGAATAGGCAGCCCAGATATGAAGCCACACAACTATAACCAACTTGTCTTTGACTAAGGAGCTAAAAATATACGATGGAGAAATAGCAGCATCTTCAACAAAAACTGCTGGGAAAACTGGTTAGCAGTCTGCAAAAAACTGAAACTGGATCCATGTATATCACCCTATACCAAGATTAACTCAAAATGGATGAAGGATCTTAATATCAGACCACAAACTCTTAAGTTAATACAGGAAAGAGTAGGAAATACTCTGGAGTTAGTAGGTATAGGTAAGAACTTTCTCAAAGAAACCCCAGCAGCACAGCAACTAAGAGATAGCATAGATAAATGGGACCTCATAAAGCTAAAAAGCTTCTGTTCATCAAAAGAAATGGTCTCTAAACTGAAGAGAACACCCACAGAGTGGGAGAAAATATTTGCCAACTATACATCAGACAAAGGACTGATAACCAGAATATATAGGGAACTTAAAAAACTAAATTCTCCCAAAACTAATGAACCAATAAAGAAATGGGCAAGTGAACTAAACAGAACTTTCTCAAAATAAATTCAAATGGCCAAAAAACACATGAAAAAATGCTCACCATCCCTAGCAATAACGGAAATGCAAATTAAAACCACACTAAGATTCCACCTCACCCCTATTAGAATAGTCATCATAAGCAGCACCACCAACAACAGGTTTTGGCGAGGATGCGGGGAAAAAGGAAACCTCATACACTGTTGGTGGGAATGTAAACTAGTACAACCACTCTGGAAAAAAATTTGGAGGTTACTTAAAAAGTTAACATTGATCTACCATTTGATCCAGCAATACCACTCTTGGGGATATACCCAAAAGACTGTGACACAGGTTACTCCAGAGGCACCTGCACACCCATGTTTATTGCAGCACTATTCACAATAGCCAAGTTATGGAAACAGCCAAGATGCCCAACCACTGACGAATGGATTAAGAAAATGTGGTATCTATACACAATGGAATTTTATGCAGCCATGAAGAAGAATGAAATGTTATCATTCGCTGGTAAATGGATGGAATTGGAGAACATCATTCTGTGTGAGGTTAGCCTGGCCCAAAAGACCAAAAATCGTATGTTCTCCCTCATATGTGGACATTAGATCAAGGGCAAACACAACAATGGGATTAGACTTTGAGCACATGATAAAAGCGAGAGCATACAATGGAGGTGTGAGGATGGGTAAGACACCTAAAAAATTAGCTAGCATTTGTTGCCCTTAATCCAGAGAAACTAAAGCAGATACCTTAAAAGCAACTGAGGCCAATAGGAAAAGGGGACCACGAACTAGAGAAGGTTAGATTAAAAAGAATTAACCTAGAAGGTAACACACATGCACAGGAAATCAATGTGAGTCAATGCCCTGTATAGCTATCCTTATCTCAACCAGCAAAAACCCTTGTTCCTTGTTATTATTGCTTATATTCTCTCTACAACAAAATTAGAAATAAGGGCAAAATAGTTTCTGCTGGGTATTGAGGGGGTGGTGGGATAGGGAGGTGACAGAGTGGGTGGTAAGGGAGGGCGTGGGAGTAGGAAGGAGAAATGACCCAAGCTTTGTATGCACATATGAATAATAAAAGAAAAAAAAAGATTTTCAAATTTATTAGAATATAGGTTTTCAAAGCAGTCTCTGATGATTTCCTGGATTTCCGTGGTGTTTGTTGTTATCTCCCCTTTGCATTTCTGATTTTACTGAATTTTGTTTTTTCTCCCCTCATTTTAGTCAGGTTTGCTAGGGATCTGTCGATCTTGTTTATTTTTTCAAAGAATCCACTTTTTGTTTCATTAATTCTTTGGGTTTTTTTTGTTTGTAATTTATTGATTTCCACTCTTATAGTTATTATTTCTCTCCTGTTTGTTTTGGGATTTGCTTGTTATTGTTTTTCTAGGAGCTTGAGATGTAGCATTAGGTCATTGATTTGAAATCTTTCTGTCTTTTTAATATATGCACTCATGGCTATAAATTTTCCTCTCAAGGCTGCCTTTGCTGTGTCCCATAGGTTCTGGTACATCATATTTTCATTTTCATTAACTTCCACGAATCTTTTAATTTCCTCTTTTATTTCATCAATGACCCATTGATCATTGAGCAATGTGTTGTTCAGGTTCCAAATGTTTGCATATTTTTTGCTGTTATTTTTGTTGTTGGGTTCTAGTTTTAATGCATTGTGATCTGATAGAATGCATGGTATTATTTCTATTTTCTTACATTTGCTGAAGCTTGCTTTGTGCCCTAAGATATTGGAGAAGGTTCCATGGGCTGCTGAGAAGAATATATATTGTGCAGAAGTTGGATGAAATATTCTGTAGACACTGGCTAGGTCGGTGTGATCTATGGTGTAATTCAGATCTAGGATTCCTTTATTGATTTTTTTGATTGGTGATGGGGGTCTTAAAGTCTCCCACTAACACTGTGTTGGAGTTTGTATATGTTTTTTGGTTCTTCAGAGTATGTTTGATGAAATTGGGTGCATTGACGTTGGGTGCATATAGGTTGATAATTGTTTTTTCCTTTTGGTGTATTCCCCTTTTGTTAGTATTTAATGTCCTTCTTCATCTTGATCGATCAATATAGGTTTGAAGTCTACTTTATCAGAGATAAGTATTGCTACTCCTGCCTGTTTTGAGGGACCATTGGCTTGGTAAATCTTCTTCCAGCCTTTCATCCTAAGCTTATGCTGGTTTCTGTCAATGAGATGGATCTCCTGTAAGCAACAAATTTTTGGATCTTCCTTTTTAATCCAGTTTGTCAAAAGGTGTCTTTTGATGGGTGAATTAAGTCCATTAACATTCTCTGTTAGTACTGATAGGTATATGGTGATTCCTGTCACTTAGTTGTCTTTGTTGTTTAAGGGTTTGATTGTGTGCAGCTAATTTGATGTTACTCTCTACTTTCTTGCTTTTTCTTCTCTTGTGGTTTGGTACTGCCTGCCCTTTTATGGTTTTGTTTGCTTTCACTTTCTGTGTGCAGAATCCCTTGCAGAATCTTTTGTAGTGGTGGCTTGGTGGCCATATGTTGTTTTAGTTTCTGATTATCATTGAAGACTTTTATTGCTCCATCTATTTTGAATGATAGTTTTGTTGGGTAGGGTATCCTAGGGTTGAAGTTATTTTCATTCAGTGCCTGGAAGATGTCACTCCATGCTCTTCTTGCTTTTAAGGTTAGAAGAACAATTTAAGATTGCCTTTCTTCCTTATATTTAAAACATAAGGCTAATAGAGTATTTTATTTTACTGAAAAAATTTTTTAAAATTTAAGTCTTGCAAAAGTTATTTTAAAATAGCAGTTATCAACAACAACAAAAAAACCCAACAAGTAGAAAAGATATAGAAAGGTATCAGGTATGTTTTTTGGAAAAGGTTTAAGGGAAAAAGAAAGTGCTTTTGTATGAGAAAGGATTTTTTAAAGAAAGATTTTTCCTAAGGATTATTCCAAAATAGAAAAAGAGGAGTAAGGACAAACCATCAAAAGGTTCAGAATGTCATATGAAAATAACAAGTAGGTCTTAAGTATACAATATGGAACTCAAAAGGTTCATGTGTGTGAATAATATGCTATAATTTCATGTAAATGATTTCCTATAGTTAAATTTAGTAAACTAATACAAATGTAACATCTAATTCTCGGTTTTAAATATTCTGCTTACTAATTGCCAAAAAGTGGATTATAGGAGAGGTTTTATTTTATCAAGATAAGTAATTGCTTATATTCTGCCAAATTTTCGGAGTTTGTGACTACTATGGTAAATGAGTCATAATAAGTGGAAGTTTGTGTCTGTTTATGTCATGTCTTCTAAAAGATCACCTCATAATTATGGTGAAACAACTATTATCTTAAGTGATTCTAATACAGTTAGTGCCCTATACATCTATGACTAAAAACATATAAAACTGTGTATCTCAACTTTATGTAAATATTGTGCAAACACATGGAGTTTAAAATGTGTATGTTTAGTACAGGTAAAATGACCAGCTGATGTGATGCTCTTTTTTGTGTATATATGAGATACATTTGTACATTGAAAAATAAGGCTATTTGGGGCCACTGACACTGCATCCTTAACTGGTAAAAAATCAAGGGTTTGGGGTTTTGATAGTGCTGTATACCTGTTCTTACCTATCAAATGATAAACTGTAATATTGATACTCCTTTACAGGTTAAATGTATTTATGTTCTCCAAGTACGTCTTCTATGATACAATGTCTAAAAAATGCTATGCAAATGAGGCAGGATAGATAGATGAGGAGATAGGGAAAGTATATTATTTTAACAAATATTTATGGGGCCATACTCAGACATTGAAATGAGGAAGTAGAAATTGAAAAGACAGAGCAGTTATCCCCTTCCATCTCCTTTTAGATGCTAAATTACAGGAACAGGAAGACATAAAGGAGTTATCTGCTTCTGCATTTTTCTTTGAGATGCTAATCAGCTCCTAGGCTCCTTGGATGGATGGAGAATAATCTTATCTAGCAGAGGGAAGTTCTAAGGCACACCTGTTGTCTCTGTGTTTTAAGTGGGCCATGATGACCCCTCCTTGTTTTAGCAGCCATCTCAGCTACCCAGATCCATTAGCTTTCACCACATGTACTCCCCCAGCTCTCCAGTATGAGAATGAGAGATGGGGGGCACCATTTTTAGTCTCTACTTCCATTTCTTACAAAGGGGAAGGAAAATTTTTTTCCATTTCTTCACACTTTTGTCCTGTTATGCTAAACTTCTTCACTAATAATCTTTACTGTTATTTTTACTACATCTTTTGGGTCTTGCATGAATTCTTTTCCTTTCAGATACAAAAATCAAGGTATCTATCAATACTATGTTTCTGGTAACACCAAGTATATATCCTACAAATTAAAATGTTAATGATGGTAGACATTTATAGGTTTGTGTACAGGTATTTCCAAATGTAATAAAAAGAGCTTAATGGTACTAATTGTAATGCTGTCAATGAACTTGTCAATTACCATAGATTTTAAAAATTCTAATAATAACTGTTCATAAGTATTCTTGTTACTTGCAGTTTGAATTCTTCTCTAAGGTATTTACATTAAAACTCATGGAAAACATCTCTAGCAAGTATTTTTCAAACATTTGACTCCTTTCCTCTATGTTTTGAAAGTACTAAGGACAGGTAGTAACCTCCTGAATTTCTCCCAGTTGTCTTTTGCCACACAAGGTCCTGATGTTACATGCTGGTGTTGAAGTGTTGCAGGCTGGTTTGTCCTTATCCCTCCTCTCCATATTTGGAACAGTCTTTAGGACAAACCATTTTATTTTACAAAATCCTTTCCCATCTAAAAACATTTCTTATTTCCTTTAATCTTCCCCCCCCAAAATACACTCAACACCTGTCTATATGCTTTCTACTTGTTCACTTTGTAACTTGTATTTTAAAATAACTTTCATAAGAGTTTTAAATTTAAATAAAATTATTTTGCCAATTAGTCTTATTTTTTATTATATAGTCCCATAGAGAAAGGCAATTTTAAACTGTTTTTATATAATGAGTAACCTATAAAGACACTATTTGTTAATAGAACTAATTATAAAAGAATTGAATGTAAATTACTTATGATGAAATGAAACAGACTAAGGTTACTGTCCATAAAATTACGCCTATAATTTAGTTAGTCCTGATTGACATAACCTTTGAAAAAAACTGGTTTTTCTTTAAAATCACAGTAGAAGAGGTGAGGGAGAGAAGAGAACAGAAGCCTTGTATTTCTTTACATTAATATTATAATAAGAATCATCCTAAAGATGTTTAAATATTCATATGTAAAAAAAGTTTTGAATTAGGCATGCCATAAATGTCAATTTAAGTGTGTATAGATTCAAGAGCTCAAGAACATGTAAAAATTAATTAAGTGGCCACAAGTACATTGATTAGTTATTATTATTATTGTTTTTAAAAAAATTTTGGGAGCAGATTGAGAAGTGTCCCATTTTGATCTTTTAGGACTCATTTTGGGTGGATTGATAGCTGAAGTAGGAGTCAGTTTTAAGAGTAGTGTTTTGAGTCAGTCTCAGTTTTTAATAAGACTGTTATCATAGCTATTAGATTTTTGTGTCTAATAAACTAATCATATCATAGACATTCACAAAACTTACACAATGAAACACAAAACAATTAATTTTGAGTGTACTCTTGGATATTGAAAACTTTAGAGTTAAGAATGCAAAAGAAAGCATCCTTTAAATCTAGTACAGAGTAATATTGGGCTTTTGAGGGTATGAACCAGTGGAGTATAGGGATTGGGAACAATTGGGTGGAGGGGAATGACTGCTTCATTTCAATCTCCTTTTGTTTGGCCCCTTGTGGATAGCAAAAATAGGAGTATTATAGGGGCTGGAGCAACTAATTAGTATCCCTTATTTTATTATTTTTTTAAAGGAATTTATGATAGGTATAAGGCCTCATCTTCCGTCAGGCTTGGGGATATTGTTTTTGGTGTGGAAACTGTGAGGGATCTTTGAGTTTTATTTGAATAGGGAGGGCCTTCCTGGCTCACCCTACAGTCATCCCATCAGTCCACACTGTGGGATCTATTTGTTCTTGAAGGAGGGGGCAGTAGAGATAGCTGCCTGGGGGGAGGAGAATTTGAGCTTTTAGTTGAGATAGTAAATCCTGTCTCAGCAGGGGTACTGGAGTTTCAGGAACTATGAGGAAAGAATGACAGAAGAGGAGGTCTCCCCAGGAGCAGGCCAGATGCCCGGTAAAATAGAGCTCTGGGGGCTGGCCAGATATGCCCTGAATGATAACCTTGTTTTTGGACCAAGGACTGGGAGAGAAAGTTAAGAGAGAGAAATCATCTCCACTGTCCAGCTGGAAAATGACCTTTTGCTTCTCTACCATTATGGCTTCTCAAGGCTCCTCAACATTGATGCTAAGAAGTGGAGCATGGACAGGAAGACTGGGACCCATCAATCCATAGGAGGTGGCATCCCACCTTCCATATGGAGATGGAGGCACTTAGACCTCCAGTGGTTACCTTCCCAGAGAGGGCAGGGTCCCAATTAGGGGTGGGGCTGTCTCCCAGGCTGTCCCCCTTTAGGTCATTCTCTGTGGAAGTGCCCCTCCTGTTCACAATGGTAGCAAGTTCAGGATGTGGGCCCCAGTCAGGTAGGGCACTCTCTGAGAGCTGCAATGAGGTCATGGTGTTTCTTATCTTTTTCTCTCCTTTTACTAATGTCCTGGTTATAGTATACAGACATGGCTACTGTATTAGTTGGTCCAGTAATTTTTCTCCTTCAGCCACAGACTTTTGGAGTTTACTATGAGTATCTGGAGCTGACTGTGTTAGAAATTTATCTTTGAGGAGAACCTCTCCCACCTGTGACTCTGGGTCTGCTGTGGTATGCTTTCTGATAGCGTCCTTAAGATGTTATAGAAAGTTAAGGGTTTTTTTTTTCAGGGCCTTGCTGTACTATAGTTACCTGGGAATAGTTTAGAAGTTTGACTTTGGCTCTTTTTAGCCTTTCCACTATAAGATGGGTAAAGTGGCATCAACGCCACTCATCTTTCTCACAATTTTGATTCTAGTGTGGATCTGCCAAGGGGACTGCCTGTGCCCCTGTGGGTATAGGCACATTTATTTTTTCATTTTCAGGTGTCATGGGTATTGGGGCTCATTGTAAATGGTAATCATTTCCAACCTGTGTGGCCTGAGCCAGAACCCACTGCTTTTCTAATGAGGAAAGAGTATGGTCTAATAGAAGCATAATATCCTTCCATGCCAATTCAAAGGTTTGGATCACAGAGATAAAGGCTTGGATATATTGGTCTGGGACCTCAGTATAGCTGCCCAGATATTTTTAAATCTTCCTTAGATATGATAACTGGAAGGGGACACAGACTTGCCCTCTTCCTACCATTGCCTGTTGAAAGGGGAAGCATCCATTAGGAGGTTCTGAATATTGGGGTGGCTTAGAAGGTAGGGCTGAGGGTGGAGCAGTAGGGGTGGGCCTTGTCATTGATAAGGGAATTTTTGGTCCTCCTTCTCATGTTTATCATGTGGCTTACAAAGAATAGTCAGTGTTTGAGTATCTAGATAATAATTATGGAGCCAATCTGGGTGCTCTCAGAAATAAAAGAAAATTTATATAGGGGACCTCAGTTTACTTTTTCTCCCTTTTACAGAAAAGGTCTAATTGGAGTATGGTATTGTGATTTAAGGAACCCTGTGAAGGCCACTTCTCCTGGTCATCTAAGGGATACTGAGGCCAAGACTCAGTATAAAGCTTCTAATGTTTCCTTTTATTGTTTCAATAGACAGGCCAGTGGAGACCACTTGGGTACTGAGGCCAGAAGACTGGAACTAGGTCAGTTCCCTTCTTATCAGCATCCTGACTGGGAATGACCTTCCTAATGAGATCAGGCATCCCTGTCTCATGACTTTCCCTCCGCTATCCATGGCCAGGACCAGGGGAAGTGAACTGGTTGGATTAGACCACCTGACTGACACAGTGAGAAGAGTTCTAGAATCCTGTCTTTTAGCTAACAGCAGGCAGCCTCTTTAATAAAGGCTACCTTTTAAACAAAGAAATACATGGTCTGTAAAGTTAGAGAAGGGCATTTAGAAGGTGTCCTGGGGCAATAATAGTATACAAGGGATGGCTAGTGCTAATATTTGGAGGGAAAAATCTTTATGCTGAGGCCAAATGTATAGGAAAATTTAAAGGAGAAGTTTAGAGACCACAGTAATGCCCATTTTGCTGTTCCTGGGAGGTTACATTAGTGCTTTTTGTGACCATAACCTTGAGATAACAATTGGCTTCCAAGGGCTGGGTCCTGTGACCCAAGGTGTGAGGTGGGGCTGGGAGCAGGACTTGAGCAAGATGCTGCTCCCCCCACACCTGGGATGAGCGACCCTGCCTGCCTAGGCCTGATCCTGCAGCCCATCACCCCTCTTCCCTCTCTGTGTACACATGCCTGTTTGTGTTTATTTTTCCTCTCATCCCTTTTGGGGGAGTAGCAGCAGATAGCAGCCACCACCATGTGTGGTTGGAGGCTTTGGATGTGTGCTGGGCCACCTCTATGGATTCTCCTAGCTATGGCAGGCATTCCTGCTGTGCCCAGGGGCTGGCATCCCTGTGCAGGAGTGCACCTGTTTGTTTTCCCTCCTCCCCTTGTGGTGGTGGAGCTAGGGCATGAGTGTGGCAGCTGCAGTGTTTTTGTAAGCTCCTCTGCCTCCACCTGGCACCTAGCAGCTGATTTAAAGTTGCTTTGGACAGAAGGGCCTGAAAAACTAGTTGTGGGAATAACTTAAGAAAGTCATGAGATACCATGCTACAAATTTTTCATGGGAGGCCAGGGTCCCAGTATGCCCAGGGAGGGGAAGGCAGACAGAGGTAAAGGACAAGGCAGGACCAGGGAGAGAGCAAAATGGGTGTAGGTTTTTTTTTCTCAAACTCACTGAAGAAGGAAGCCCACTGCTGTTTAGAACAAAAGGGGGAGGCCACTCATCCTGAACTGCTTGGGAAAGAGGAAGGAGAGGTTGAGGATTGGGCTAAAAGAGAGTTTCCAGGCTCAACACATAAGGGATTATTGGTCATCACTGTTGTCCATGCTGATCCTGCCCAAGGGCAGTACTGGAGCACTGGAAGCAAGGGGTGACTTCCACTCTCAGTTCATGGAAACCATGAAGGAAACATAAGAGATCTGATTGTCTGTTTGCCTTGGACATGGCTGGGGTGGCCCAGACTTAGCCCCCTTTGGAACCTCAGGGCAGGTCAGGAAGTGGCATCTGCAGCCTTTGGGTGACACCAGGGAGTGCCCCAGCCAGAGCACATTTATAGCTTGAAGAGAAACTTTCCTTTCCACCGGCTGTTTTTGTACTTCCTCTTAAGCAAGTCAGATCTTGAGAGAGAAAGTTTAAGGAGGGAGAGAGCTTTGAGAGTTGAAAGGAAAAAAAGCCTTGGTGCACTGAAGTTCAGCTCTGCCCATGGAGCATTGGCAGTTCAGTATAAGCCCCTGGCCAGCACCCAAATTCTTGTAGGTTGCCTGCTTTACAACTGTAATGGGCTATGAGCTTTTCCTCGGTTTCCCAAGTGAGAAACCCTCCTTAATGAGAGAGCGAGAGAGAGAAAGTTGGCCTGAGAGGTCTACCATAGCTAGGCCATGGTGGTGGGGCCTCTCCTGGAGAACAGACTCCATTAGAGAGCTGGACAGTCACAGTCACATTCCTAGGCAGCCTTTCCCAGTTTGGCACAACCTGTACCAATCTTGTCCCTTCGTGCATTGCCAAATGTTATGTGCTGGTGTCGAAGTGTTGCAGGCTGGAGTCAAGGGTCCTTGCCTTCACAGGCCAGAGAACTGGCTCATGAGGCAGCTGAATGAGGAGTCAAAGCTGGTATATAAAAAGTGGGATTTATTAGTGAGAAAGGAAAGACTACAGCTAGAGAAGTGCAGTGGAGCCCAGTAGCCAGTAACTCACTGCTCAGGTGAAGGCTGGGGCTTTTATGGATATTTTAACTCTGGGTTAGGTGGGTTTTTCTCATTGGCCATGGATTCATGGGCTTTCTCAGGTGAACTGGTATAGTTAGCACCTTTGTTGGGGGAAGGGAACAATCTTGAGAACATTTTGCTCATCAGCTCTGTGGCAGATCTATCAGACTCTGTATCTCTCCTTTAGGATGCAGATATGCAGTTCACTGTTTCCTCTCAGGGTGTAGGAATGCAGGCCTCTAACTCCTCAGGATGCAGAAATGATATGGCTCTCCGGGGGGTGATGGGATACCCACTCATCTGCCTTAGGTCTCCAGACCCAACACTGAGGAATCCCCTTCAGCCTTTCTTTAAAAAAAAATGAGAAAAGCTTTGACCACATGCTAATATGACCTCCAACTCCTATGAAGGACAATTAATTCTGAGAGATAAGTTCATAATCCAGTCTATTGTGGTTACCTGCAAGAAACATCAAAAATTTCCATTAGGATCTAAAAATACCTTAGTCTTTCAAAATGGTTACAAAAATATTTTATAATAGGGATATAAACAAGCTTCTGGGAGAAAATGCCACACAAACAAAAGGCATCAACCCTAGTGGCTGCTTTAAGAGAGGCTAATATAAATGGACATCCCCCTAATGGGGAAAAAGGATCCAGTTGAGCCTACTTTAAATGCAGTCAAAATGGATACTTCTATGAAAATGTACCTGGAGAAAAGAAAAACCCAAAGCCCTGTCCCATTTATAGGAGAGACTTTTGGAGGTCTGAATGTCCCCAGCAATGAAGGTCCCTGAGGCAAGATCCCTCCAGAGTGGCTCAGCGACAGGACTGAGGGGCTGGAGGTGTCCTCAATTAGCTCCCATTCTTTGAACTGACATTTCTGAACTGGAACCTCAGGTGATTTTAAATGTGGAGGAAATGCCTGCAAACTCCCTCCTTAATAAGGGAGCTAATTATTTAGACCTTCTCTTGAACCGTGGTCTGCTACTCACAAAGGATGTAGCAGAAAAGCCTCTAATCAAATAGTTCTCTCAGCTTCTCAGTTATAAATGAAACAGCTTCCTTTTCACACATGCCTTCATAATTATGCCAGAAAGCCCAACCCCACTGTTGCGGAGAGATACATTGGTTTGTATGCACACTGCTATTCTCATGGCACCATTGCAATAATTATGTCTACCCTTAATGGAGACAGAAATGAATCCAAGTGTGTGGACTTCTCAGGTAAAATAGACAGAGCAATTGATACCACCCCTGTTAAAATCCAATTTAAAGAACCTCACAGCTTTCCCTCACCAGAGACAATATCCTCTAAGGCCTAAAGTAAAGCAAAATTACATACTAGCAGCTATCAATCTACTATACTGTTTATATAAATGGTAGATATTTTCAGTAAACTTTATTCATTTCCCTTAATGTTTTTATGATTTTTCTTAAAAATCCTATTGGTTTTATCCACAGATTTAAAAAAAAAAAACCTTTCATTTTAAAGGATGATTTTCACTAATTTCTGTTTGATTTCTCTTTTAGTAAAAAAATAACTGAATGTCTCCTGGTCTTGGTATTGGTAACCCATTAACTAAATTTCCTGCCAACTAAATTTCCCTTGTTACCTCCTGGGTTTGGAATAAGAGTGAGAGCCTCAAATAAAGACCTTCATCTACCAGGGACCCTTAGATAAGCCTCTGTGAGAAGGCCCTGACTGCTGACCCTGCTACATTTACCCTCTTTCAGCAGAGAAGCAATTAGAGTGGTCATAGCCTCATTTCCCTAACAGCAGTTGGAGTACCTTTTCAGAAGGGGGAGTGGTAAGAGTCAACTCAGGATATAGGTAGCTAGGGTGAGGGCCAGAAGTGGTGACAGCACAGATCAAAGGCCATCCAGAAGGTAAAGGGTGTGGGCATGCCAACCCATACACACACACACACACACACACCCACACACACACACACACACACACACACATCTTTAAGAAGCATATACAGGAGAGATGTGTAAAGATGGTGGATTACTGCCATCCCTAAATCCTTGCAGTGCTTAAGTACAAAGAAGGAAGACACTGGAGACCCCAAAGGACACCCATGAAGTCTCATAACCAACAAGGATCAGAGCTCTCTTCAAATCCACAAAGAGAAGCAACTATGTGAAAAAAAGTCTCATAGGTGAGCACTTCCAATCTCTTGCCCTTGAAAGCTGAGGTTCCACTCCTCCCTGCTCCATGGCAAGTCCTACTATGAAGCACACAAAGAGGCTCTGAGCTCTACCCTTACTCCATGACCTGGCACTCCACATCCTGAAATGCCATGGAAATCTGTGCCTATGTACAAGCAGGCTGCAGGGCTCTTGCTACTCCATGGGCACTAGAAGGCACACACCCACTGGTTTTGTTTTCCTGTATCAAGTGGCTGCTCTGCTCAGCAACTGGAAGCTTTCTTCTCCACACAAGCAGGCACTGGGCCCCTCTGCCCTGCTGGTGCCAGAAGGCACACACAAGCCAGTTTTGTTGTCCTATGGGCACTGAGAAATGCTACTCAGCACCAGGAACCCACTGCCACATGCGAATGGACTCTAGACACTAGACACTTCACTACTCTTTGGACACCAGGAGGCTTGCTTCCCCACAGTGCATAGAGGTTCAGCACCCCCATCACAACTCCTTGAGGGTTCCCACTCCCTCACAGAAGAGTGCCAGCTCTTCCATTGAGGGGAGGAAAACAGTAATCTGCACCACAAGAACTTTGCATGGTGTGTGGTATAAGGTTTCTGGTATTCTCTTTCTGAGGAAAGTTGCTGGAACCCCACCAGAAAAAGCTGATGTGGTCCATGCAGCTGCCTTTGAACAAGGACCTTCCCTAGGCTGGGCAAACATAGAACCCTCCACGGTAAAGCCCCCCAAGGAACTGCTAGCACCAGAGCCTTCTGTCAGTGAGGACACCTAGCAAAAGGCTGTCCCTGAGCATAATTATATACTGGGGAGCTGGAAGAGGGGAAAGCTACAACTGGTGATGGTATGAGACTGGTTAATTGACAAGAGACCCAGCTTAGTTCTCCAAACACCTTCTCTTCCCCACCATTGGACATCACTTGGCTCCAGAGTCAGGTATCCAATTAGAGTACCATCTAATGACCTGAAAGACTTTGTCATGAAGTGGGGAGAACAAAAGTTACTCTCAAGAGCTCATGCTCATAAAAACTTGCAATCTTTTAATGCAAAATTTATTTGTTGCTCTTAAGACTGTGATGTAGATTTTATGTTCATCTACCAATATCATCTTATGCTGTGTACTCTAACAGCAGCTATGCATTATCACACCCCAATTTTCTCTCAAGCACTGTCGTCCATCCTTTGCAATCTGGGCCATCATCACAGGAGAGCATTTTACCCTCCCCATCTCACACTTTCCATCCAACAACAACCACAATCTCCCCCTAGCTCTTAATTTTCCCTTTTACTGTTCACCCACCCACAATTCACTACCAATAGTATTAGTAGTTAAACCGAATCCCAGATCAATCTTGCAATATTCTTGTGTCCATATCTGTCTGTCAGTCCAACTTCCTCTATTGTTATCCTGCCTTCTCACCTGTTTCAATATCTACTGATTCTTTTTATCACATCCCAATCTTAATCATCTCCTTCTAATATCCAAACTACCACCCTTTCTGGCTACATAAATTTCTTACCTCATATAACCCTATAGAGCTTTCCCTCTGTCTCCCTCTCATCACAACCCCTACTACCTTTAGCCTTTCAGGACTATGAAGATGCATTCTTTCTCCAATAGACAACAAAGACAGTGGGACAATATCAATAACTGATCTTCATGAGGGATTACTGTAATTTCAAGGCTTCAGTTTAACAACTATAGCAGCTTTAATAGCTAAGCATCCTTATTCTAAGTGGAATAGGGATAGAATCCAGCACCCAAGAATAAGAAGGAGAAAAGAATACTATTGAGCTTTTATCCCACTGTCAAGTCCTGTACAATCCTTCATAAAACCCCAACCACAGGGGCATAGGGATTGGAACCCAGAACCAAAAACAACCTCAGATGAGAAAATCTCAATGCAGAAACATGAAGAAACAAGACAACAGCTCTCCCTCAAAAGCCAACTCCACCACTGAGAATCCAAACACTTGCAAAAAGGAAGAAATATCAAATACTGAATCCCCCAAAAATAGTAAGAATAATTAATGACTTCAAGCAAAAGAAACCAAATCTAGTGTGTGATCTCAAAGAGGATGTGAATAAAGAAGTAAATGAGCTCAAAGCAAATGCAAACAGATGAATGAAATTAAGAACACTATGCAGAACATGAAAATCAACAAAGATATGGAAGCTCTGAAACTAATCAATCTGAAATAAACAGCTCAATATCCCAAATAAAAATTTCAATTGAAAGACTGGCAAACAGAGTGGAGAAAATTGATTATCGACTATCAGGAACAGAAGACAAAGTAGAGGAATTAGATGAAACTGTAAAAATCACTTTAAAATGCTAAGAAAATGTGAATGGAACATGCAAGAAATCTAGGACATCATGGAAAGACCAAACCTGTAACTCATGGGTATAGAAGAAGGAGAAGAGACACAAACTAAAGGCATAGACAATCTTCTCAACAGAGCAATAGCTGAAAACTTCCCTAATCTCAAGAAACAGAGGGTCATCCAGGTTCAGGAACCTTACAGAACACTAAACTGTCAGACCAAAAAAGAAACACCACCAGACTATAATCAAAGCACTCAGCATACAGAACAAAGAAAGAATACTGAAAGCTGCAAAAGAGAAAAGACAAGTCACATATAAAAGCAAACCCTTTAGAATAACAGCAGATTTCTCAACACAAACTCCAAACTCATGAAGGTCATAGAAAGACATATTACAGGCTCTGGTGGACTAGTCTACCTAGCAAAACTATCCTTCACTATTGAAGAAGAAATAAAAATCTTCCACAAGGAAAAACTAAAAGAATTCATGACTACCAAGCCAGCACTGCAGAAAATACTTAAAGGACTCTTACACATAGAAGAAGAAACTAGAGTGAGACAGGAAGACTCAAGAAAGAATAAACCCTTTTGATCAAGTGGATCTGTAAATAAGGAATTGGTAAAAAGTAAACAAAAGAGGAATAAAAATAACTGGAAACACCACACACCTCTCAATACTGACACTGAAAGTAAATGGGCACAATGCCCCAAATAAAAGACACAGAATAGCAAACAGGGTTAAAAGATGTGACCCAACCATATGTGGCTTACAATCATCTCCTTAAAAAAATAAATACTGGCTTAGAGTCAAAGGATGGAAAAAGGATTTTCAAGGAAATGGACCCCATAAACAAGCAGGAGTAGCTATACTCATATCTGTCAAAGTAGACTTCAGACTAAAATCAGTCAGACAAGACAATGAAGGAGAATCAAATTCTGTGACAGCCTAAACCCCTAGTCTGTGGAAAGCCTCCCCACACCACACTGCACTGAGAAAAGTTGGTGCCATTTCTCCCTGCTAATCCAAATCTGTTTGCTTGGTAATTGGCAGAATGAACAGGTGAGCACCATGCACCATGTGGGACTCCCCTACCCACCCCCAGGAACATAAACCAGCACAACCCCTGGGCAGACTGATCTCCCCACCAACAAAACTGAAAAACATGCTGTGAACTGTAATCAAACACGGATAGCAGAGGGGGTGGGTGAAATGCTGAACCTGCACCTGAGAAAAGGGGTGGGGCAAAGAACAAAACTCTTAGCACTGAACTTTCAGAAAATAAACACAGGAAAGGCAGTGAAGGCTGAGAGCAGACAGGTGACAAGTTGCCATGCAAAACAGGGAAGGTAGTGGATCACAGAGCTGACCTCCTGAGCCAGAGAGCAGCATCCAAAAATGAAAAATAAACAATGAACTGTAATCCAACACAGACAGCAGAGGGGGTGGGTAGAATGCTGAACTGGCCACAGAGAAAGGGGGCAGGGCAAAGAACTAAATTCTCAGAGCCAAACTCTCAGTGAACAAACACAGCAACAAGCCCCCTTCCAAAGCAGGGCAGGGAGTGGACCACAGAACTGATCTCCTGAACCAGAGGGCAGCATTCAATACTGAACTACCCCAGCTCACTGGGGGAGGAGCTGACCAAACAGCTGCAGTTGATGGATAACACTGTTATCAGTGGGAGAAAACAATAACTCGGACCACCCTGCATGATCTGGCAAACCTACTACACCTCACAATTTCAATTTAACTGGTAGACAGAAGAATAAAACACTATTCACAAGCCAATTACATGGTAAGCCCATGTCAGAGCTTCTGCTTATTTGCCAATACCAGGACTGGATGCCAGAGGAAAAACTCCAGAACTTAGATTAAGACTGAAATTCTATTGTACTATTGTTCCTGAACATGGTGGGTTTTTTTTAATTTTTTTTCTTTTATTATTCATATGTGCATACAAGGCTTGGGTCATTTCTCCCCCCTGCCCTCACCCCATCCCTTATCACCCACTCCGCCCCTCGCTCTCCCCCCCTCAATACCCAGCAGAAACTATTTTGCCCTTATTTCTAATTTTGTTGTAGAGGGAGTAAAAGCAATAATAGGAAGGAACAAGGGTTTTTGCTGATTGAGATAAGGATAGCTATACAGGGTGTTGACTCACATTGATTTCCTGTGCGTGGGTGTTACCTTCTAGGTTAATTCTTTTTGATCTAACCTTTTCTTTAGTACCTGGTCCCCTTTTCCTATTGGCCTCAGTTGCTTTTAAGGTATCTGTTTTAGTTTCTCTGCGTTAAGGGCAACAAATGTTAGCTAGTTTTTTAGGTGTCTTACCTATCCTCACCCCTCCCTTGTGTGCTCTAGCTTTTATCATGTGCTCATAGTCCAATCCCTTTGTTGTATTTGCCCTTGATCTAATGTCCACATATGAGGGTATATCCCCAAGAGTGGTATTACTGGATCAAATGGTAGATCGATGTCTAGCTTTTTAAGTAGCCTCCAAATTTTTTTCCAGAGTGGTTGTACTAGTTTACATTCCCACCAACAGTGTAAGAGGGCTCCTTTTTCCCCGCATCCTTGCCAACACCTGTTGTTGGTGGTGTTGCTGATGATGGTTATTCTAACAGGGGTGAGGTGGAATCTTAGCATGGTTTTAATAGGCATTTCCTTTATTGCTAGAGATGGTGAGCATTTTTTCAGGTGTTTTCTGGCCATTTGAATTTCTTCTTTTGAGAAAGTTCTGTTTAGTTCACTTGCCCATTTCTTTATTGGTTCATTAGTTTTGGGAGAATTTAGTTTTTTAAGTTCCCTATATATTCTGGTTATCAGTCCTTTGTCTGATGTATAGTTGGCAAATATTTTCTCCCACTCTGTGGGTGTTCTCTTCAGTTTAGAGACCATTTCTTTTGATGAACAGAAGCTTTTTAGTTTTATGAGGTCCCATTTATCTATGCTATCTCTTAGTTGCTGTGCTGCTGGGGTTTCATTGAGAAAGTTCTTACCTATACCTACTAACTCCAGAGTATTTCCTACTCTTTCCTGTATCAACTTAAGAGTTTGGTGTCTGATAGTAAGATCCTTGATCCATTTTGAGTTAATCTTGGTGTAGGGTGATATACATGGATCTAGTTTCAGTTTTTTGCAGACTGCTAACCAGTTTTCCCAGCAGTTTTTGTTGAAGATGCTGCTATTTCTCCATCGTATATTTTTAGCTCCTTAGTCAAAGACAAGTTGGTTATAGTTGTGTGGCTTCATATCTGGGTCCTCTATTTTGTTCCACTGGTCTTCATGTCTGTTTTTGTGCCAGTACCATGCTGTTTTTATTGTTATTGCTTTGTAATATAGTTTGAAGTCAGGTATTGTGATACCTCCTGCATTGTTCTTTTGACTGAGTATTGCCTTGGCTATTCGTGGCCTCTTGTGTTTCCATATAAATTTAACAGTAGATTTTTCAATCTCTTTGATGAATGTCATTGGAATTTTGATGGGAATTGCATTAAACATGTAGATTACTTTGGGGAGTATCGACATTTTTACTATGTTGATTCTACCAATCCATGAGCATGGGAGATCTCTCCACTTTCTATAGACTTCCTCAATCTCTTTCTTCAGAAGTGTATAGTTTTCCTTGTAGAGGTCTTTCACATCTTTTGTTAGGTTTACACCTAGGTATTTTTTTTTTTTGAGGCTATTGTAAATGGAATTGTTTCATACATTCTTTTTCAGTTTGCTCACTGTTAGTGTATAGAAATGCTAATGATTTTTCTATGTTGATTTTATATCCTGCTACCTTGCTATAGCTATTGATGATGTCTAGAAGCTTCTGAATAGAGTTTTTTGGGTCTTTAAGGTATAGGATGATGTTGTCTGCAAATAGGGATATTTTGACAGTTTCTTTACCTATTTGTATTCCTTTTATTCCTTCTTCTTGCCTAATTGCTCTGGCTAGGAATTCCAGTACTATGTTGAATAGGAGTGGAGATAGTGGGCATCCTTGTCTGGTTCCTGATTTTAGAGGGAATGGTTTCAGTTTTTCTCTGTTAAGTATAATGCTGGCTGTAGGTTTGGCATATACAGCTTTTATAATGTTGAGGTACGTACCTTCTATTCCTAGTTTTCTTAGAGCTTTTATCATGAAATGATGTTGGATCTTATCAAAGGCTTTTTCTGCATCTATTGAGATGATCAAGTGGTTTTTGTCTTTGCTTCTGTTAATGTGGTTTATTACATTTATATTTCCTATGTTGAACCACCCCTGCATCCCTGGGATGAAGCCTACTTGGTCGTGGTGAATAATCTTTTTGATGTGTTGTTGAATTTGGTTTGCCATTATTTTGTTGAGGATTTTTGTGTCAATGTTCATTAAGGAGATTGTCCTATAGTTCTCCTTTTTGGAGGTGTCTTTGCCTGGTTTTGGGATAAGTGTAATACTGGCTTCATAAAATGTGTTTGGCAGTTTTCCTTCCCTTTCTATTTCGTGGAACAGTTTAAGGAGGGTTGGTATCAGTTCTTCTTTAAAGGTCTGATAGAATTCAGCAGAGAATCCATCAGGTCCTGGACTTTTCTTTTTGGGGAGACTCTTGATTGCTGCTTCAATTTCATTTTGTGTTATAGGTCTATTCAGGTGATTAATTTCCTCTTGGTTCAGTTTTGGATGATCATATGTATCTAGAAATCTGTCCATTTCTTTAAAATTTTCAAATTTATTTGAATATAGGTTCTCAAAGTAGTCGCTGATGATTTCCTTGACTTCCATGGTGTTTGTTGTTATCTCCCCTTTTGCATTACCTAATTCTACTAATTTGGGTTTTTTCTCTCCTCATTTTAGTCAAGTTTGCCAGGGGTCTATCGATCTTGTTTATTTTTTCAAAGAACCAACTTTTTGTTTCATTAATTCTTTGTATGGTTTTTTTGGTTTCTATTTCATTGATTTCAGCTCTTATTTTTATTATTTCTCTCCTATTTGTTTTGGGATTTGCTTGTTCTTGTTTTTCTAGGAGTTTGAGATGTATCATTAGGTCATTGATTTGGGATCTTTCAATCTTTTTAATATATGCACTCATGGCTATAAACTTCCCTCTCAAGACTGCCTTAGCTGTGTCCCATAGCTTCCGGTAGGTTGTGTTTTCATTTTCATTGACTTCCAGGAACTTTTTAATTTCCTCTTTTATTTCATCGATGATCCATTCTTCATTAAGTAATGAGTTATTTAGTTTCCAGCTGTTTGCATGTTTTTTGTCTTTACTTTTGTTGTTGAGTTCTACTTTTACTGCATTGTGATCAGTTAGTATGCACGGTATTATTTCTATTTTCTTATATTTGCTGAGGCTTGCTTTGTGCCCTAGGATATGATCTATTTTGGAGAAGGTTCCATGGGCTGCTGAGAATGTATATTGTGTAGAGGTTGGATCAAATGTTCTGTAGACATCTACTAGGTCCATTTGATCTATTGCATATTTTAGATCTTGGATTTCTTTATTGATTTTTTGTTTGGATGACCTATGTATTGATGATAATGGGGTGTTAAAGTCTCCCACAACCACTGTGTTGGCGTTTATATATGCTTTTAGGTCTTTCAGGGTATGTTTGATGAAATTGGGTGCGTTGACATTGGGTGCATACAGATTGATGATTATTATTTCCTTTTGGTCTATTTCCCCTTTTATTAGTATGGAATGTCCTTCTTTGTCTCGTTTGATCAATGTAGGATGAAGTCTACTTTGTCAGAGATAACTATTGCTACTCCTGCCTGTTTTTGGTGGCCATTCGCTTGGTAAATCTTCTTCCAGCCTTTCATCCTAAGTATATGCTTATTTCTGTCGGTGAGATGAGTCTCCTGTAAGCAACAAATTGTTGGATCTTCTTTTTTAATCCATTTAGTCAAGCAGTGCCTTTTGATGGGTGAATTTAGTCCATTAACATTAAGCATTAGTACTGGTAGGTATGTGGTGATTCCTGCCATTTAGTTGTCTTAGTTGTTTGAAGGTTTGATTGTGTGTACCTAACTTGATGTTACTCTCTGCTGTCTTGCTTTTTCTTTTCCTGTGGTTTGGTGCTGCCTGTCTTTTCATGGTTAAGTTGGGTGTCACTTTCTGTGTGCAGAATCCCTTGCAGAATGTTTTGTAATGGTGGCTTTGTGGTCACATATTGTTTTAGTTTCTGCTTATCATGGAAGACTTTTATTTCTCCATCTATTTTGAATGATAGCTTTGCTGGGTAGAGTATCCTGGGGTTGAAGTTATTTTCATTCAGTGCCCGGAAGATCTCACCCCACGCTCTTCTTGCTTTTAATGTTTCTGTTGAGAAGTCTGCTGTGATTTTGATGGATTTACCTTTGTATGTTACTTGTTTTTTCTGTCTTGCAGCCTTCAATATTCTTTCCTTAGTTTCTGAACTTGTTGTTTTAATGATGATATGTCATGGAGTAGTTCTACTTTGATCTGGTCTGTTTGGTGTCCTGGAGGCCTCTTGCATCTGTATGGGAATATCTTTCTCTAGATTTGGGAAATTTTCTGTTATTATTTTTTTGAATATATTCTGCATTCCCTTCCCTTGCACCTCTTCTCCTTCTTCGATGCCCATGATTCTCAAGTTTGTTCTTTTGATGGAGTCATTGAGTTCTTGCATTTTCTTTTCACAGGTCTTGAGTTGTTTAATTAATAGTTCTTCAGTTTATTCATATGTGCATACAATGTTTGAGTCATTTCTCCCCCACTCTCCCACACCCTCTCTTATCTCTCCTCCCCCTTCCTCTTCCCCTCTACCCCCTCACTACCTGGCAGAAACTATTTTGCCCTTATCTCTAATTTTGTTGAAGAGAGCGTATAAGCAATAATAGGAAGGACCAAGGGTTTTTGCTAGTTGAAATAAGGATAGCTATACAGGGAGCTAACTCGCATTGATTTCCTGTGCATGTGTGTTACCTTCTAAGTTAATTCTTCTTGGACTAACTTTTTCTCTAGTTCCTGGTCCCCTTCTTCTATTGGCCTCAGTGAACCTGGTGTTTTTTTATTGTGTTTTTTTTTTCTGTTTGCTTGTTATATTACTATGGGGTTTATTATTCCTTTTTTCTTTTTTTCTTTCGGTACTATCAACTTCACCATCACTATCTTTTATTCCCAATTCTCACACCTTTCACTCTCCCTCCTCCTGTGTTGCAATCCACTGTTCTCCTTCCTAACTACTCTTTCTGCCCCTTCTTATCCACTCTTTCCCCCTGCCTTCACCTCCCTTGACCATCCTCCCCCAACATGTCACCACATTACCCTTACCTCCTACACACTCACCACCTGCTGACCAACCTACTATGCCAACTTTACACAACCCCAACCCCCTGTCATCCCTGACAAGAGCACTCTACACTACAATAACAGAAATACGTTCAAACACACACAAGGGCCACAAAACCCAGCATCCCCCACATTGCTTCCCCACTCACCCACCCGATTTCTCACCTCCTCTTTTAGTGCCACCCTAACCAATTTCCCAAATTTCCATAGCTAGCCTAACAAGGGTTAACCCCCTCAACTCCCACTGTTTATGGATAATACCACCAAAGATCTTCTACATAATATATAAACAACTGGTAAGGTATTGAACCTGTGAATTAGTTATTTCTAAATTACACCTCCAGGCCAGGTATAGGAAAAGCACACCAACTTAGCTAACAACCAAGACAGTCATAACATAAAAATTAAATCAAGGGAAAGAAAACAAACACCTATCACAAAGTGGAGTGATGGGAACACAAAGAAGGGATGGAAATCACTCTCTTCCAAAAAAAATTCAATACAGAATTCAGAGGGAAAAGAAGAAAATGGATACCCATTTCCTGACCACAAGAAAACAATGGTAAAAGACACTAAGGAACCCAACAATGCCCATAAAAACACCCACAAAGAAGAAACCTTGTAAGAAATCACTGAGGATTTCATGGAGAAGATACTAGACATGGTTAAGAAAATATACAAGATCCACTCAAGAAATTTCAAGCCTCCAAAAATAAAGAACATGAGAAGGTGCAGAAACAAGTAAATGAACTCATAAGCAACCTAAACAAACACCAAAGTGAAACAGAGGACTCTATAGAAAGAGAGACAAATGAATTAAAGATGTAAATAAAGATATTAAAGCAGAGTTGATCAAAGATATGAAAAACTTCAGAAAAAAGAACCAAAAAAAAAAAATGCAAAACACAGTGGAAGGCCACTCCAGCAAACTAGAACAAATGGAAGATAGAATCTCAGAACTGAAAGATAAAGTAGAAATTAAAGAAAAAACTGAAGAAATGTTAGTCAAACAAATCAAGAGCTGTGAAAAGAACATGCAAAAACTTACCAACTTCCAGCTGGGTTTGGTACTACATTAACTTTCAGGCATCCATTGGAAGTCTTGGAACATTTCATATGCAGAAACATATTATTTACTCTTTTTATTATTTATTAAATAATTAACACATGCCAAGTGATTAACAAATATCAAATTTAATTCTTACACCAAGCCAGTGAAGTAATAACTTTATGCTCATTTTCACAAGAAATTTCTTGTCCCATTTCTGGGTACCTATACTGATTTATTTGAAGGACTGGGGATGTAGCAGTAGGATGTGCCCTGGGTTTGATCAGCATCATTGCAAAAGAGTGTGTCTTTTAATTTAAGAATTGGATCATAATACACTGTAACTATTTATTTCTACAATCATTATAAGCATTTAATCACTAAACTCAAAGGTCAAGACCATGTCTAAGTCTTTACCTAGCATGTGCCTGCACCAAAATACTCAGTAAATGCTTTAAAATTCTAAATACCACTAGATAAATATTCCATGATAATATTAACAACAATGATAGTGATAATATTAATGATAAGTGCCATTATTCAAAGCCTATTATATTTATCTTTACAGTACTGTCTACTTAGGCCACATAATCAATTATGGAACAGTTTAGTACAAATGTGGAGGCATAGAAAGGAACAAAAATCCCTACTTCACACTATAAAGTCTATTTTAGGTATACAAAGGACACTTTTTCTCTACTAGATAAATTGTCAAAACAACCCACTAATATGTATATTCTGAGGATTAAGAGGAGTCAATATCCAACTTTGGAACAGATGATCCAAAGTGATCTTAATGTCAGAACATGTTGTTTGATGCAACTATATGAATCTGTATTGCTTCACAAATTCATGAAAAGATTTCATATTACCTAAACATAAGTTCAACATGATTAAAATGTTCTTAAGGGTATTTGATAGCTACATCAGGTGTAATATATGCACAATGAAGGTAAATAAAGAAAAAACTAGTAAAATATTTATACTTCCCCCAATTTTAAAGAATTTTTCAGGGCTGGTGGAGTGGCACAAGTGGTAAGAGTGCCTGCCTAGCAAGCATGAGCTCCTGAGTTCAAACCCCAGTGCCACCAAAAAAGAGGAAGTTCTAAAGGATTTTCTAGCAAAATTGACTTAGAACATTATAAAGGTAGTTTTGTACCTGCTATTAGTTTCAAATTAAATTTAATAAATAATGTACCACAGCAAATAGCTAATCTGTCTAAATTTGATGATCATTAAATCCCTTAGTGCAACACTTCTCTGACTTGATTCAATATGTACATAGAAATCAAAATTAAGCATTCTTTTCTTAACAGAATTGTAGTGTTTTATGCCAATTTATTATGAAAAGGGTTGTTCTTCTGTACTAGTTAATAATATAAGCCCCAAAAGTTAGGAGGTATTCTGGAAATACATGGTATTCTCTGAACCTTAAAAAGGAACACCTACTATAAGGGAAGGCCTACTACCTAAGAAATGTAATCATCATGCTCCTTGTAGATCATTTGCTCCATAGCATTACCCATCTTCTTGAGTAACAAATTCATTCTATTTAAATTTGATTATTAAGACACCCAGTAGGATAATAAACTTTCTTCATGGCTTCAAAAGTTGATCAATTAACTTATCAGTTAGAAGACAGCTTAGAAGTCATTTGCATTAACTCCTAGTATGTAAGTGTAATCTGCACTGACTCATTCAATAGCATTTCATTAATATATTGATCTTGATGTTTCAATTAGAAACATTGAACTAATATTATATACACAATCTCATTTAATCAAAAGATCCTGTTAAAGTTTCCTTCATTCTTGTTTAAAAGTTAAGGTTAGGGAGAAAGTAAGTGCCCAATACAGTGCCTTATATTTAGTAAGTACTACTAAGAGACAAAGTGAACATTTGGACTTATGTCTACATCTAGACTCTGTGAAATTTCCACCACGTTATGCTACTACCTTGAGCTAATAACATGTCCTACACCACTTAGATCAGAGCCTCTCAGATAGTAGAAACTCAATAAATATTATTTAGGAAGCACAAAACATTCAATGGTATTTCTTCAGCCATCATGTTGCTTTATATCTTTTCAAGTATTGACCCTATTATCCAGTTTCTCCTTTAATTTTTTCCATGTGTTCAATTCCATGCAGAAAATTTGCTGAATAAATTTAATCAAGTGAAATGTATAAAATGTGTAGCTCTGATCTTGATACCAACATCTAAGCTGGGAGACACCCCAGGTTTCCCAGCCTTGGCCATTCTGTGTCCCCCTGGTTGCAAGCACCTAAGGAAGATGCCAGGTCTCTTGGGAAATGAAAATCTAGGGGATCCAAGATGGTGACGAGGGGACAGAAGCAATGTGAGCTCTGTGAATCACAAACCTTGCTGAGACACTGGAGCCACCCTTGGCAAAAATAAAGCACCAAGAAGAATCAACACTTTGACACACTGAACCCCTAGACCATAGAAAGCTTCTCCATCACATGTTACACTGAGAAAATAGGTGGGCTACAGCCACTGCCAGCTGCCAGCTCCAAACCTGCTTGGGAGACATTCAGCAGACCAAAGAGGTGAGCACCGAGCATCACACAGAATTCCTGTCAGCTACCCCTGGGATAAACCAGCATAGCCCCCTGGGCAGACTGACCCACAAAAAAAAACCTGAACAATAAACAATGAACTGAAAACTAGCACACAGCAGAGGGGGCAGAAATGCTGAAGCACACCGGAGGAGGGGGGTGAGACAAGGAGCTGATCTCCGTGCAAACATTCAGTAAACAAACATCTTCAAAGGCAGGAGGGCCAACAGCAGGTGGGCAGTAAGCCACTGCCTGAAGTAGGCCAGGTAGCAGTCCACAAAGCTCTTCTCCTGAACCAGCGAGCAATACCCAAAGTCAAACAGCCCTACAAAAAATGAAAAACAAACAGAGAACCATCACATCACACTGATAGCAGGGGGACAGCTGACGGATCACTGACCTTGCCCCAAAGAAATGGGATGAGGCAAAGAAACAAACCCCAAGTAAACAAGCACAGCAAAAACCCAATTTCAAAGCAGGACAGATGCTGAAGTACAGAGCTGATCTCCAGAACCTGAGGAAACATGCAAACTTAAACTGCCATACTTAACTGAGGGAGGAGCTGACCAAGCAGCTGCCATTGAAAAACAGAAGAAAAAAATACTACACAACCACCTGGTGAGACTAGAACAGAGCTTCAGCTTAAATACCAACACCAGGACTGGATGCTGGAGGAGTAACACCAGAAGTTAAACTAAGATTGAAATTCTATTGTTCCTGAACCTGGAGGTTTATTTGTTTGTTTGGTTGTTTTGTTTCTTGTTTGTTTGTTCATCTCTCCCCATTGATTTTTTTTGGTTTTTGTTGCTGTTGTTGTCAGTTTTATTATTGTGAATCCATTAATACTAAATTACACCCAGACCAGGAACAGAAATAGGACACACAAACGCTTAGCTAAAGACCCAATACAGCCACAAAAAAAATTAAAGGGAAAGAAAACAAGTGACTGAAACCACCAACTAGCCTATGAAGAACACAGCTGTCCAGTACCAACTGGAACGATGGGAAAAAGAAATAGGGATGGAAACTACTCTCCCCCCAAAAATAATTTAATACAGGATTCAGAGGGAAATGAAGAAAACAGATACCCATTCCTGGACTCTAACAAAACAAAGACAAATGACACCAAGGAACCCAATGATGCCTACAATAATACTCTCAAAGAAGAAATCCTGCAAGTAATCACTAAGAATTTCATGGAGATGTTACTAGACAAGGTCAACCAAAACGTATAGGAGGCACTCAAGAAATTTCAAGAAACCAAAAATAAAGAATAAGAGAAGACATAGAAGCATATAACTGAACTCAAAGGAGCCCTAAATAAACACCAAAGTGAAACAGAGAACATTATAAATAGAGAGATAAATGAATTAAAGATGAAAATAGACAATATTAAAGAGGAAGTGACCCATGATATGGAAAACTTCAGAAAAAAGAATGAAACAGAAACACAAAATATGATGGAAGGCCACCCCAGCAGACTAGAACAAGCAGAAGACAGAATCTCAGAACTTAAAGATAAAATGGAAATTAAAAGAAAAACTAGACATTAGTCAAACAACACAAGACCTGCAAAAGGAATATGCGAGAACTCACAGATTCCATCAGCATACCAAACATGAGAATCATGGGCATTGAAGAAGGAGAAGATGTGCAAGCAAAAGGGATTCATAATACATTCAACAAAATAATAACAGAAAATTTCCCAAATATAGAGAAAGCTATGCCCATTCAGGTATAGGAAGCCTCCAAGACACTAAACAGACTTGATCAAAATAGAACTACCTACTACATATTATCATTAAACAACAAGCACAGAGAACAGAGAAAGAATATTGAAGGCTATAAGAGAGAAAAAACAAATAACGTACAAAGGTAAACCCATCAAAACCACAGCACATTTCTCAACTGAAACCTTAAAAGCAAGAAGGGCATAGAATGAATGAAAATAACATCAACCCTAGGATACTCTGCCCAGCAAAACTATCATTCAAAATAGATGGAGCAATAAAAGTCTTCCATGATAAGCAGAAACTAAAACAATATACGACCACCAAGCCACCACTACAAAAGATTCTTCAAGGAATTCAGTACTCAGAAAATGAAAGCAAACAAAACCATGAGAAGACAGCAACACAAACCACAGGAGAAGAAATGACAAGGAATCAGACAGTAACATTGATTCACCTGCACACACAATCAAACCCTTAAACAACAAAAACAACTCAATGACAAGAATCAACACATACCTATCAATATTAACAGACTTAACTCCCCCATCAAAAGACACCATTTAGCAAACTGGATTAAAAGGAAGATCCACCAGTCTGTTGTTTACAGGAGACCCATCTCATTGACAGAAACAAGCACTGGCTTAAGGTGAAAGGCTGGAAGAAGATTTACAAAGACATTGGCCCAGAAAATAAGCAGGAGAAGCAAAACTTATTGGACAAAGTAAACTTCAAACTTACATGGATCGAATGAGATGAAGAACACTCTATACTAACAAAAGGAGAAATATACCAAAAGAATATAACAATTATCAACCTACATTCACCTAAAGTCAATGTACCCAATTTCACCAAATATACTCTGAAGGACCTAAAAGCCTACATAGACTCTAACACAGTGGTAGTGGGAAACTTTAATACCCCCTATCACCAACAGATAGGTCATCCAAACAAAAAATCAATAAAGAAATTCTAAAACTAAATCACACCATAGATCAAATGGACCTAACTGATGTCTACAGAACATCTCATCTAACAGTCACACAATATACATTCTTCTCAGCAGCCCATGGAACTTTCTCCAAAATTGATCATATGCATAAAGCAAGCTTCAGCAAAGTATAAGAAAATAGAAATAGTCCCCCACATTCTATCTGATCACAATGCATTAAACTAGAACTCAAAAACAAAAACAACAGCAGAAAATATGCCAATAATTGGAAGTTGAAGAACACATTGCTTAATGATCCATGTATCATAGATGTTATAAAAGGAAATTAAAAGGTTCCTGGAAGTTAAGGAAAATGAACACACAGCCTACCAGAACCTATGGAAGACAGCAAAGGAAGTCTTAAGAGGAAAGTTTATAGCCGTAACTGCATATATCAAAACGACAAAAAGATCTCAAATAAATGACCTAATTCTACCTCTCAAATTCCTAGAAAATCAAGAACAAGAAAACCCAAAACAAGCAGAAGGAGAGAAATAATAAAAAAAAAGGGCCAAAATTAATGAAACAGGGACCAAAAAAACCATACAAAGAATCAACAAAATGAAAAGTTAATTCTTTGAGAAATTGAAGAGGATTGACAAGCCCCTGGCAAATCTGACTAAAATGAGGATGGAAAAGACCCAAATCAACAAAATCAGAAATGAAAAATGGGAGATAACTGCTAAAACCAAGGAAATCCATGCAATCATCAGAGGCTACTTTGAGAACCTATATTCCAATAAATTTGAAAACAGTAAAGAAATGGACAAATTTCTAGATACTTATGACCATTCAAAACTGAACCAAGAGGATATTAATCACCTAAACAGATCTATAACATGAAATGAAATTGAAGAAGAAATAAAGAGTCTCCCCCAAAAAAGTCCAGGACCTGACAGATTCTCTGCTGAATTCTATCAAACCTTTAAAGAACTACTACCAACTCTCTTTAAACTTTTCCATGAAATAGAAAGGGAAGGAACACTGCCTATCTCATTCTATGAAGCCACTATTACACTCGTCCCAAAACCAGACAAAGACAAATCCAAAAAGGAGAACTACAGGCTGATCTCCTTAATGAACATTGATGCAAAAATCCTGAATAAAATAATGGAAAACTGAATCCAACAACATATCAGAAAGATCATTCAACACAACCATGTTGGCTTCATGCCAGGGATGCAGGGTTGGATCAACATATGAAAATCTATAAACGTAATGCAGCACATTAATAGAAGCAAAGACAAAAACCACTTGATCATCTCAATAGATGCACAAAAAAGACTTTGATAAGATTCAACACCACTTCAAGATAATAGCTCTAAGAAAACTAGGAATAGAAGTAATGTACCTGAACATTATAAAGGCTATATATGACAAACCTATACCCAACATCATACTTTAATGGGGAAAAACTGAAACCAATTCAGGTGGAAATGGTTCCATTTCATGCTTATGGATTGGTAGAATCAACATAGTAAAAATGGCTATACTACAAAAAGCAATCTACATGTTCAACGCAATTCCCATCAAAATCCCAATGACATTCATCACAGAGATGAAAAAAAATCTACCCTAAAGTTCATTTGGAAATAGAAGAGACCACAAATAGCCAAGGTAATGTTCAGTAAAAGGAGCAATGCTGGAGGTATCACAATACCTGACTTCAAACTATATTACAAAGCAATAGCAATAAAAGCAGCATGGTACTGGTACAAAAACAGATATAAAGACAAGTGGAACAGAATAGAAGGATTCAGATATGAATCCACACAGCTATGCCTACCTTATTTTTGACAAAGGTGTCAAAAACATGTGACGGAGAATAGACAACCTCTTCAACAAATGTTGCTGGGAAAAGTGGGTATATGCCTGGAGAAAACTTAAAGTAGATCCATGCCTATCACCCTGTACTAGTATCAACTCAAAGTGGATTAAGGACCTTAATATCAGACCTGAAACTCTGAAGTTAGTATAGGAAAGAGCAGGGAACACTCTGAAAGCAATAAGTATAGGTAAAGAATTTCTCAGTAGAACTCTCATCAACTAAGAGAAAGGATGGACAAATGGGACTACATGAAATTAAAAAGCTTATGCACAACAAAAGAAATGATTTCTAAACTGAAGAGACCACCCACAGAGTGTGAGAAAATATTCACTGGCTATCCATCAGACAAAGGACTGATAACCAGAGTGTACAAGGAGCTCACAAAATTAAACTTCCCCCAAATCAATGAACCAATAGTGGAGTGGGCAACTGAACTAAACAGACCTTTTTCTAAGGAAGAAATCCAAATGGCCAAAAAATCCATGAACAGATGCTGACCATCCCTGGCCATAAAGGAAATGCAAATCAAAACCACACTAAGATTCCACCTCACTCCTGTTAGAATAGCCATCATCAAAAACACCATCAACAACAGGTATTGGCAAGGATGTGGGGGAAAAGGAACACTTATACACTGCTGGTGGGAATGTAAGTTAGTACAACCACTTTGGAAACAATATGGAGACCTCTTAAAAAGCTTAACATTGGGTATGGGGTGTGGCTCAAGAGGTAGAGTGCCTGCCTAGCATGTGCAAAACCCTGAGTTCAAATCCCAGTCCCACCAAAAAAAATCCCAAAACAACAAAAAAGCCTGAACATCTACCATATGATCCAGCAATACCACTCCTAGGATATACCCAAAGGAATATGACTTGAGTTATTTCAAAGGCACCTGCACACCCATGTTTATTGCAGCACTATTCACAATAGCCAAGTTATGGAAACAGCCAAGATGCCCCACTACAGATGAATGGATTAAGAAAATGTGGTATACACAATGGAATTTTACTCAGCCATGAAGAAGAATGAATTTTGTCATCTGCAAGTAAATGCATGAAACTGGACAACATCATCTTAAACAAAGTTAGCCAGGCTCAGAATACCAAAAATCATATGTTCTCCCTCGTATGTGGATTATAGACCCAAAACATATGTAGTAATAATATTGGACATGGGTGACATACTAAGGGGAGAACGTGAATGGGAGAATTAGAGAAAGGGAGGGAAACCTAAAACTTAAAAGTGTTTGATGTGCCCACAATAGAGGAGCAAATAAAGTAATCTAATACTGGCAGAAGTCACTATGGAAAGGTGACCAGGAAGTACTGAAGAGGTCTGGTAGAGATGAGTCAATTCGAGTTGTAATACACATGTGCATGGAAGCAATGCTAGGAATCTCTCTGTATAGCTATCTTTATCTCAAGCTAGCAAAAATGCTATGTCTTTCTTATTATCTCTTATGTTTTCTCTTCAACAAAATTGGATAAGAGTGCAGAACAGGTTCTTTCTGGAAGTAAGGGGTGTGGGGGGGTGGGGTAGGTGAGATGGCTCCAACAATGTATACACATATGAATAGAGGTGTAAAAAATTAAAAAAAAGAAGAGATATTGAAATTCAGTTCATATTTATTGAAGGAACAATTCATCAAGAGGAAATACCAATTCTTAACATTATAAGTGCCAAACATCTATATTTAAAAAAAACAAAAAACTCTAATGGACCTAAGAGCACAGATAGACCCTAACAGTGATAGTGGGAGACCTGAATACCAATGTTGCCAATAGGTCATCCAGGCAAAAGATCAATAAAGAAACTTCAGAGCTAGACCAAATGACCACAGTAGACATCTACAGAGTATTTCACCCAACAATCATGCAATATACATTCTTTTCTACAGCTCTTGGAATTTTCTCCAAAATAGATCACATTTTAGGGCAAAAGTAAGTATCATCAGATTCAAGAAAATTGAAATAATCCTCTGTATCACATCAGATCACAATGGAATAAAACTAGACCTCAACAACAAAAGAAACCACAGAAAATATTCAAATACATGGAGACTGAGCAACACACTGCTGAATGATGAGTGTGTGACAGAAGAAATAAGGGAAGACATCAAAAAGTTCCTAGAATCTAATGAAAATGCAGACACAATTTACCAGTGTCTGTGGGACATAACAAAGGCTGTGCTAAGGGGAAAATTTATAGCTGTAATTGCCTACATTAAAAAAAAAAAACTCCAGGCTTCTCCAATAAACAACCTAATGTTGTACCTTAATCTTCTAGGAAAAGAAGAATGAGCCAAACCCAAAACAAGAAGTTAGAGACAAATAGTGAAGGTCAGGGCTGAAGACAATGAGATCAAGACCAAAAAAACTAAAAGAATTAATGAAACAAAAAGTCAGTTCTTTGAAAAGGTTAACAAGATCAACAAATCCTTAACCAACATGACAAAACACCAGAGGGAAAAGACCCAAATCAATAAAATTAGAGATGAAAAAGGGGACACAACTACAAATACTAACAAAATCAAGAAGATCATAAGAGAGTACTTTGACAACTTATATTCAAGTAGAATGGAAAATCTAGAAGAAATGAATAAATTTCTAGATGCATTTAACTAACCTAAATTGAACCAAGAAAATATTAACCACCTAAACAGAAATTGGTGCAATAATAAAGACCCTCTCTACAAAGAAGAGCCCAGGACCTCATAGGTTCATAGCCAAATTTTACCAAACCTTTAAAGAAAAACTAGTACCAATACTGCTCAAACTTTTCCAGAAAATAGACAGGGAAGGAACTCTACCAAATTCATTTTGTGAATCCAGTATTGCAATCATTCCAAAACTCAATAAAGATGCAACAAAAAGGAAAATTATAGACCAATATCTTTTTTTTGTGTGTGGTACTGGGACTTGAACTCACAGCCTACACCTTGAGCCACTGCATCAGCTCTTTTTTGTGAAGGGTTTTTTTGAGATAGGTTCTCATGGAACTATTTGCCTGGGCTGGTTTTGAACCATGATCCTACTGATCTCTGCCTCCTGACTAGCCTTGATTACAGGCCTGAGCCATGGGCACCCAGCAAGACCAGTATCATTAATGAATAAAGATGCAAAAATTCTCAACAAAATACTTGCAAATGGAATTCAACAACACATCAAAAAGATCATATACCATGACCAAGTCAGTTTCATTCCAGGGATACAAGGATGGTTCAACAAATGCAATACAGCATATAAACAGAAGCAAAGACAAAACCCACACTATCCTCTCAATAGGTGAAGAAAAAACCTTCGACAAATATCCAGCACCTTTTCATAATAAAAAGCTCTGAAGAAACTAGGAATAGATGGAATGTTCCTCAACATTATAAATGCTATATATGACAAATCTATAGCCAACATTATACTAAATGGAGAGCAACTGAAAGCATTCCTGCTATAGTCAGGAAAGAGACAGGGATGTCCACTTTCTCTACTCTTATTCAATACAGTTTTGGTATTCCTAACCAGTTAATTTACGCTAATAAAAAATTAAAAATCAAAGTCAAAACTACCATTAAGTATCACTTCTTATCTAGTAGGATTGCAACAATAACAATAATAATAAATAGCAAACATTAGTGAGGATGTGACAAAATTAGAGCCCTCATGCTTTGCTGGATGAAATGTAAAATGGTATAACTTGTATGGAAAATAGTATGTACTCATGTATGAAAATGGAAAAAGGAGGCATGTTGAAACTATTCCAGGAAGGGGGGAGGGGTATGAAGGAGAATGATGGAGTGGGTGAGTTCAAGTATGATATATTGTAAGAACTTTTGTAAATGTCACAATGTAACTCCAGTACAACAATAATATGATAATAAAAAGTGTAAAAAACAGTTAAAAATAGCCAGGCACTGGTGGCTTACACCTGTAATCCCAATTCTTTGAGAGGCAGAGATCAGGAGGATTGTGGTTCGAGGTCAGCTGTACCAAATAGTTTGTGAGACCCTATCTCAAAAACACACAACACAAAAAAGGGCTTGGCGCAGTGGCTCAAGTATAAGAGCACCTGCTTCACAAGCACGAGGCCCTGAGTTCAAACTCTAGTATTGTCAAAAAAAACCCATTAAAAATAGAATTACTGTATAACTCAACAGTATACCCCCAGATGTACAACCAAAAGAATTGAAAGCAGGTATTCAAACAGAAATTTGCACATGAATGTTCATAGCAGCACTGCTCATAATAGCCAAAATGCGGAAAAAGTCAAATGTTCATCAATTTATGAGCAGACAAAAAACGTATTATATGATTCAATTTGTATTTATAAGAAATGACCAGAATAAGCAAATCTGTAGAGACAGAAAACAGATTAGAGTTTATCAGGGGCTGGAGTGGGAATGGGGGAATGAAGAGTGACTGCTTCATGAATATTTAGTTTCATGAATAGTGGTGATAGTGGTAAAACAAAAGTATATTGAAAGTCATTGAACTGTAAATTTTAAAATAGTTAAAAAGGTATATTTTGTGTTATTTGAGCTTTACCCCAATAAATATTCTATAATATATTGTTATGTCTGATTTGAATTAGTTATTAAAATAAGAAATAACCATTTCCCATGGTTATAGAAAATAATACTAGAAACCAATCCAATGCTTAGTTAATGGCTAAGAGATTCCTTTATTTCTTATTGAAAATGGAAATGAAGTTTGTTATTTGTAATTTATTGAATTTTTAGTAAAATTGAATGTGTAGAAACTTGTATATACTCTTTAACTTATAGTATAAATTGAGCCCTTTTCCTACTCTTCTGATTTCATTGACCAATTAAATTTAGTAAAGATGACATACAGTTACCAACTATTATTTTTCTAAGTACACAGTAAATTCAAAACTCTAGTCCACAATCACTATTTTATGTTTAAAATTATATTGTGGCTTTTATACTATCAGAATAAATGGACTATCTTTAAATGAAATTAATTTGTATGTGTGGAAAACTGACCACACTTTATCATTTTGATGTGGATAGCAGAGGTTATCATGAAAAGAATGGCTCCATGACCTTAACTTTGGAAGTATTTTGTTGTATTATATTAAAATATTTGCAATGACTACCTAATATTCCACTGTATGAATATAGCATAGTCACATAACTGATTATTCCTAAGACAAATTAATATAAGTGGACTTTCTAAGTTAAACATTATATAAAATGCTAAGATTTTAATATGCATTGACAATTGCTCTATAAAAATATTATCAATTTATATGTCTATTAGCAGTGTTCAAAATGCATAAGTCTTGGTATTCTAGCAAACAATATTTTCATAAGAATATAGTCAATTTGAAGGGAAAAAGTATTATTTTATGGCTTTTAAACTTACCCTTTGAGTGGGACACTGGTGATTCATGCCCATACTTGCAGGTACTTGGGAGACAGAGACCAAGAGGATTGTAGATCCAGGCCAGGCTGGGTAATATGTTCATGAGATCCTCATATCAATAGAAAAATCTAGGTATGATGGCTTGTGCTTGTCATCCCAGCTACAGTGGGAAGTGTAAATAGGAGGATCACAGTCCAGGCCAGCCTGGGCATAAATACAAGATCCTATCTCAAAAATAACCAGAGCAAAGAGGGCCTGCCCAGCAAGTGTGAGGCCTTGAGTCCAAACTTAGCCCCCTCTCCCAAAAAACCTCACCCAAACTGTTTAATTAAAATAATTCATGTACAATTTTCGACCATTAAATATTAAAAAGATAACAAAAACTCTAATAAAAGTATTTTTATTTTTCTAGGAAAACATATAATGTCAAACTTGTATAAACTTCTTGTTTTTAAATAATTACATATTCACAAGAAGTTGCAAAGATAGTTTAGGTAAGTTCTGTATATCTTTACCCCAGTTTTTCCTGATGGTTCCATCTTACCTAGTGATGATACAATATTGGATTAGGAAATTGACCCTGGCAAATGTTTTCTCCTTTATAATTTTCAAATTTTTGTAGTTTTATATTTTATATGTGAAGTTATGATGTTTTTTGAGTTAATTTTTGTAGCGTTCTGAGGCTCATTTTATGCCTGTGGATGTCTACTTTCTCTAGTACAATTTCTTGGGATGGAAACCTCCATTGTATTGCTTTCATACCTCTGTCAATAATCACTTGATTATATCTGTTCAGGCCTATTTCTGGGTTCTCTATAGCTTTTCATTGATCTCTGTATCTAACCTTGTGACACTTCGATACTGTCTTAGTTACTTGAGGTACATAATAAATATTGAAATCAGTACTCTGATTCCTCCAATTTCATTGTTCATTTTCAAAGTTGCTTAGCTATTGTATTTCTTTCATCTTTTGTGTAAATTTTAGAATCATTGTGGTCTGTCTACAAAAAAAAAGTTTGAAATATTTTTTGGTGATACTGAGGTATGAACTCAGGGCATCACATTTGCTAGGCAGGGGCTCCACTGCTTGAACCACTCCACCAGCCCTAACATTTGCATTTTGATAGGAATTTCATTACAGCTGTACGTATACTGTGGGAGAGCAGGAACTTTTATTATTTTGTCTTCTCTGAGAAAATATGTCTTTATATTGAGGCACTTTAAAAAGAAATGTTATCATTCGCTGGTAAATGGATAGAATTGGAGAACATCATTCTGAGTGAGGTTAGCCTGGCCCAAAAGACCAAAAATCATATGTTCTCCCTCATATGTGGACATTAGATCAAGGGCAAATACAACAATGGGATTGGACTTTGAGCACATGATAAAAGCGAGAGCACACAAGGAAGGGGTGATGATAGGTAAGACACCTAAAAAATTAGCTAGCATTTGTTGCCCTTAACGCAGAGAAACTAAAGCAGATACCTTAAAAGCAACTGAGGCCAATAGGAAAAGGGGACCAGGAACTAGAGAAAAGATTAGATCAAAAAGAATTAACCTAGAAGGTAACACACAAGCATAGGAAATTAATGTGAGTCAACTCCCTGTATAGCTATCCTTATCTCAACCAGCAAAAACCCTTGTTCCTTCCTATTATGGCTTATACTCTCTCTACAACAAAATTAGAGATAAGGGCAAAATAGTTTCTGCTGGGTATTGAGGGGGTAAGGGGGAGAGGGAGGGGGCGGAGTGGGTGGTAAGGGAGGGGGTGAGGGCAGGGGGGAGAAATGACCCAAGCCTTGTATGCACATATGAATAATAAAATAAAATAAAATAAAAGTTTTTCATTAACATTGATTAGTTTTCAGCATTGAGATTCAGTACAAACCTTGTAGATGTATTATTCTTAAGTATTTCTTTTGGGTGGTTACAAATGATATTGAATTTTTAAACTTGTTTCTATATGTTTATTACCATTGTGCAGAAGTCCAATTGATTTTTTATGTTGATCTTGTATCCAGTGAACTTGCTTAAATTAATTCTTAGAGGATTTTTGGCAGTAAATTCCTTGGGGGATTTTCTATGAAGATCATCATGCCATATACAATTAAGATATTACAGATATGCATGTCTTATATTTCTTTTTCTTACATCATCACACTGGCTACAACATCCACCACTATGTTAAAAATGTACAAAGGTGAAAAATGAGATCTAAAGTTCTTATCTTGTCCTCAAAAATTAGGTGGATAGCATTTAGCTTTTCACCATTACATATAGTGCTAAGTTTTTCATAAGCATTCTTTATCAAGTTGAGGAAATTCCACTCTGTGTTTAGTTTTCTAAGAAGTCAGGTTGTGAATAGATGTTTAATTTTGTGAAATATTCATTCTGTATCAGTTGATTTGATTATGCTATTCTTCTTTAGCTCATAATTTTAGATTACATGAAGAGTTTTGGATGTTAATTCAATATTACATTACTGGAAATAAAGCTACTTAGTAATGGCTTATACTTCTATTTATATATTGTCAAATTATATTGGCTAATATTTCAAGACTTTTAGAATCTACATTCACAGGGAATACTCATCTATAGTTTTCTTGTTTTGTACCATCTTTGTCTGGTTTTGGTATAAGAATAATAGTGACTTCATGAAATTAGTTGGGGATTATTTTCTTACCTGTTTTCTGAGACTGATTTTACAGGATTGATGTTGATTCTTTTTACTAGCATATATTCATTGTACAAAAGAGTTTCATTATGATATCTACACACATGGATATAATGTGCTTTGATCATGTTTGCCTCCTATCAATGTCTCCATTCTCCCTCCCCTCTCATAATCTCCCTCCCAAAACTGACCTCTTTTATAATTATGTCACATTATTCGTTGTAGGTCTAGATTTCACATACGAGAGAAAACATGTGACATTTTTCTTTGTAAGCTTGGCTTACCTCACTGAACATGATGATCTTCAATTCCATTCATTTTACTGCAAATGACACAATGGGCAAATAATACTCCACTGTGTATATGTCCCATACTTTCTTTATCCACTTATCAGTTATTGGGCACCTACCCTAATTCTATAGCTTTGCCTTGTGAACAGTGCTGTAGTAAACATGGGTGTGTAGGTGTCTCTATTGTATACTGACTACATTCGTTTGAATAGATGTCCAGGAGTGGTATAGCAGGATCATCTGGTTGTACTTTTAGTGTTTAGAGGAAATTCCATCCTAATTTTTATAGTGCCTGCAAAATTTTTTTCTTTCTTTCATTTTATCATTTTTACATTTATTTACATGTATATACATTATTTGGGTCACCTCCCCCTCCTTCTCCTCCTCCACCCCCCTCTCTGCTTCTGGGCAGAACCTGTTCCATCCTCTTGTTCTCCACTTTTGTTGAAGAGAAAGCATAAGAGATAATAAGAAAGACAGCTTTTTTGCTTGTTTGAGATAAAGATAGTTATACAGAGAGATTCCTAGCATTACTTCCATGCACATGTGTATTGCAACCCACATTGGTTCATCCCCTACCAGACCTCTTCAGTACTTCTTGGTCTCCTTCCCATAGTGGCCTCTGCCAGTTTAAGATTACTTCATTCACTCCTCTACAGTGAGCACATCAACCACATTCAAGGTTTAGGTTTCCTTCCCTATTCCTCCCATGTGCATTCTCCCCTTAGTGTGTGACCCATGTTCAATAATATTACTGCATTTGTTTTAGGTCTATAATCCACATATGAGGGAGAACATGCAATTTTTGGCCCTTCTGAGCCTGGCTAACTTCACTTAAGATGATGTTCTCCGGTTCCATCCATTTACTTGCAAATGAAAAAATTTCACTCATCTTTGTGGCTGAGTAAAATTCCATTGTGTACAAGTACCACATTTTCTTGATCCATTAGTCAGTTGTGGGGCATCTTGGCTGTTTCCATAACTTGGCTATTGTGAATAGTGCTGCAATAAACATGGGTGTGCAGGTGCCTTTGTAATAATTTGAGTCGCATTCCATCAGGTATATCCCTAGGAGTGGTATTGCAGGATCATATGGCAGATCAATGTTTAGTTTACTAAGAAGCCTCCATATTATTTTTTAAAGTGGTTGTACTAGCTTATATTCCCACCAGCAGTGTATGAGGCTCCCTTTTTCCCCATATCTTTGCCAACATTTGTTGTTGGTGGTGTTTTTGATGATAGCTATTCTGACAGGGGTGAGGTGGAATCTTAGTGTGGTTTTGATTTGCATTTCCTTTATGGCCAGGGATGGTGAGCATTTTTCATGTGTTTTTTGGCCATTTGGACTTCTTCCTTTGAATAAGTTCTGTTTAATTCAGTTGTCCACTTCTATAATGGTTCACTGATTTTGGCAGAGTTTAATTTTTTGAGCTCCCTGTATATTTTGGTTATCAGTCCTTTGCCTGTTGTATAGCTAGCAAATATTTTCTTCCACTCTGTGGGTGTGTCTGCAAAAATTTGTAAAAAATCTCCTATAAAACTATTTGGTCCCAAAGTTTTATTGAGTATATTTAAATAATTAATTCAATTTATTTCTTACTTACATGGCTATCAAAATTATTTTATCTCATTTTGGTTTAGCTGTGGTAATTTTAAATATTGTTCTATTTGTTCCAAGATACAAAATTCACACATGTAGAGGTGTCTGCAGTATTGGTTTATTTTTCTTATGATATCTGTATATCTGTTAGTGATATCCTCTATTTCATTTTAAATACTGATGATTAATGTCTTCTCTTTTTTAGTCTTTTTATAGTCTTCTTCAAGATCTGTCAATTGTATCAAATTCTGCAAAGAGCCAACTTTTTGCCTGATTTTTTCTACTGCTTTTTTTTTCTGCTTACTAGGGTTCATTTTGGTCTTATTTTCCTATTTCTTGAGGTGTCCCTGCAGATTTTTCTTTCTTTTTTTCTTTGAGACAGGGTCTCACTATGTAGTTGAGACTGGCCTTGAACTTGTGATCCTTCTGCTTCAGTTTCATGAGTGCTGGGATTACAGGCATGTACCACCACACCTAGGACTTGTAATTTTTTTTATGTTAGACTTTACCATTTGTGTAATATAAGGGTATTCTGCTATAGATGTCCATTTCTGCATGCTGTTATACAAAGTTCAATATATTTATTTAATTTTCATTCAGTTCAGCATATGTTTTGATTACTCCTTGAGAATTTTTCTTTCACCCAAAATTATTTGGAAGCATGTTATTTAGTTTCCAGGTGTTTAGAGATTTTCCTGATATTGTTCTGCTTTTGTTCTAATTTCACTCCATTGTTATCCAATAATACACCACATATGACTTCAAATATTTCATGCTTAATGAAGCTTGTTTTTGTTTAGCTCACAGTATGGTTTATCATGGAACAAATCCTTTGTGTACCAGAAGATAATGTGTATTCTACTATTGTTGGGGAGAGTAGTCTAATAATGTTAATTATAGCCTGTGAATGAGTGTAGTGTTTAGTGCTATAACTTTGCTGAAATTCTAATAACCAGTTATTTGCAGGGATATATAAGTATGCTACTATTTGAGATTGTTTCTGTTTCTTTTTCCACTCTATCAGTTATTGCTTCATGTAATTTTCAAATCAGCTGATTTAGTGCATATGCATTTACATTTATATAGTATATTGTATGTGGATTGGCTCCTTAACCACTGTATTATTACTTCTCTATCTCTAATTTCCTTTGCTCGGAAGTTTACTTTATTAAATATGCAAAGCCACTCCTTTCTTTTTTTATTTGCACAATTTATTGGTTTCTCCTTTGACCTATATCTCCCTGTTTTCCACCACTCACTCCCACCTAGTAACTACAGCTTTACTCTTTTTATCTATGAGTTCAACTTTTTATAATTCCATTTATAAGTGAGATTATGCACTATGTTTCTTTATGGGTCTGGCTTATTTCATTTAGCATGATGTCCTCTAGGTTCACTCATGTTGTTACAAAAGACATACTCTCCTTATAGGCTGAATAACACATAGACACGCACACATACATAATACAATTTCTTTATGCATTCATCAGCAATGCACATGTAAGGACTCAGATTTTTTCAATATCTTGACCACCATGCATAATGAACAGGGGAGTACAGATATCTCTATGAGATGCTAATTTCACTTCCTTTGAATCTATTCCTAGAAGAGGGATTGATATGGTAGTTTTACTTTTAACTTTTTAAGGCACTTCTGCATTGTTTTCCATAACAACTACATGAATATACATCCCCACAGTGTACAAAGATTCCCTTTTCTCCACATTCTCACAAACACTTATCTCTTGTATTTTTCATAATATTCATCATAACAGGTGTGAAGTGATACCTTATTGCAGTTTTAATTTGTATTTTCATGATTGTACATATTGACATTTTCCCATACTCCTGGTTGTTTCTATGTCTTCTTTATAAATATGTCTATTCAAGTCTTTTGCCTGTATTTAATTGCATTATTTGTGGCTTTGCTTTCAAATTGTATGAACTTGATATATTTTGGATATCAAACCATAATCAAATAAATGCTTCACAAATCTTCTCTATGCTGTATGCTGTCTCCTAACTCTGTTATTGCTTTCTTTATTGAGCAGAAACTTCTTAGTTTGATGTAATTCCATTTGTGTATTTTTAATTTTGTTGCCTGTGATTTTGGGGTCATGGACAGAAATCTTTGCCAAAAGCAATGTTAAGAAGTTTGCCATTTATTTTTTTCTAATACTTGTAAAGTTTCAGACTTTGCATTTAAATATTTAATCTATTCTAAGTTGATTTTTGTATAAGAGATGAGGTAAGAGTCTAATTTCATTCTTTTGGATGTGAGTGTAAATGTCTCAATATTTATTAAAGAGACTGCCCATTCCCCATTGTGTGTTCTTGGCACCTTTGTTGAATGTCAACAGACATTCAACAAAATTTATTTGGGGGTACTCTATTATACTCTATTGGTCCATATATATTATTTGTGCACTATCATGATGATTTGATTATATTATACCTTTGGAATAGACTTTGAGATAAAATACTGTGATTCCTTCAATTTTGTTATTGTTGCTTAAGATTGTTTTTGTGATTCCACATGAATTTTAGAATGCCTTTTCTATTTGTGTGAAAAAATGCAATTGAATTTTGATAAGTATTACATTAAATCTGCAGATCACTAAAAATATTGAAATTTTAGCAATATTAATCCATGCAACCATAAACATTATTTATCTTTCCATTCTCTTGAGTCTTCGAGATTTCTCATCAATGTTTCATAGTTTTCTGTATACAAATATTTTGCTGTTTTAGTTTAATCAATCCTTGATATGTTTCTTTCTCTCTTTTTTTTTGTTGGCAGTATTAGGGCTTGAACTCAGGGCCTCAGTCTTGCTAGGCAGATGTTCTACCACTTGAGTCACTTCACCAGCCCTTTTTTGTGTTAAGTATTTTTGAGATAGGGTCTTATGAACTATTTGCCTGGTTTGGTTTCCAGCCATGATCCTCCTGATCTCTGCCTCATGAGTAGGTAGGATTACAGGCATGAGCCACCAGCCCCCTGCCTCAGTATGTTTCTTTTCTTGCTCATGCAGATGGTATTGTTTTGATATTAGTATAGAGATATTAGCATAGAGATAATGTTGCTGGGTTTTGTGTGTTGATTTTGTATCCTGAAACTTTACAAAATTTATTAATTAGTTCTTAAAGTTTTTTGGTGTTTTATTCATGTCATCTGCAAACACAGATAATTTAACTTTCTATTTTCTAATTTCAATGTCTATACTTCTTTATGTTGCCTAATTTCCATGGCTTTCATCTTTGTCTGTTCCTGATACTAGTGGAAATACTTTCAAATTTTCACAATGTAGTACGATGTTAGCTGTGGCCTTGTGACATAACTTTTATTGTGTGGAGTATGTATCTTCTATACCTGATTTATGGTGAGAATTTTTAGTCATAAAAAGGATGATAAATTTTTTCAAATACTGTTTTCTAATCTGTTCAGATGAACATTTGGTTTTTATCTTTCTTTGTGTAAATGTAGTTTATTGATTTTTGTATGTTAAACCACTTTTGCATTCCAAAGTCTGACTTGATCATGTTACATGATCTGTTGAATTTGTTTTACTAGTAATTTGTTGACAACTTTTGCATCTATGTTCATTAGGAAAATTGGTCTGTATTCTCCTTTCTTATAGTGTCTTTATCTGGTTTTGGTATAGTCTTAAATGAATTAGGTACCATTCCCTCATCTTCACTTTTTTTGGGGATGAGTTTGAGAAGGAATTACAGCATTAATATTTTGAATACTTGGTAGAATTCAATAATGAAGCCATTCAGTCATGGGCTTTTCTTTCTTGGGAGGTTTTCAATTACTGAATCAATTTTATTACTCATTATTATTCTGTTCATATTTTCTAATTCATAATGATTTGACTTTGGCAAGGTATATATTTCGAGTATTTTATCCATTCCTTCTCAGTTACCTAATTTACTGTTTTTAATTGTTCAAAATAGTGTTCATGAGTCTTTGTATCAGTTATCTCCCCCCTTTCATTTTGGAGTCTTCTGTCTTTTTTTCTAGTGATTTGCCAATTTTGCCCTAACAGTCAGCTCTCTGTTTTATTGTTCTTTTCTATCATTTTCTACTCCTTTTTTTCACTCTTTTCTGTTCTAATACTTGTTATTTTATTCCTTCTCCTAATTTTTGGTTATGGCACTAGACACGGGCATGCTCATGCTGTGGGTGTTAGTGAGGATGGTTGAACACACGGGTATATGTGTGCACAGCTACAGGAACAGGAGATGTTAGGGTATATGTATGTGGCTGTAGGGGGGCAGATCCAGGGAAAAGAAGCATAGGAGTTGGGGGCAGCTGCTAGTGGCTTCATGAGCCCACCTCTAGCCATATGCCCTTGAACAACCCCAGAGCCTATCGTATGGGTCTAGAGACATTTGCATGCACACATGCCCTGGCTACACTAGATTCTTGTGCTGGGGAACCCATGGCAGTAATAGCCAGGGTGGTTCTGTAAAAAGAAGACAGAGGGGTGGTGACTCAGATGTAAAAATCTGTGGACCCCTCAAAAGTGAAATTTGCAGGGGATCTGCTCCAGTTGTTCTGGACATTGGTTTTCTCAGTAGTGAAAGCTACTCGTGTTCTTTGGAGAAGAACATTTTATAGTCTGTGTGGAAATTGCAAGTCCTCAGTGGGAAAGATTTCTGGATCCTGTGTAGATCAGGTCAATGAAAACCATAGTGGATCCCACTGCATGGCTTATTCTAGTAGTCCTCATCCTTCCTTATTTCCATATGTCTAAGCTATGCCAGTCTACCCAGCAATCTGGGTTGGATAAAACACAAGTAGGCTATTCTTGTGGTGTACAGTTTGGTTGTTCACTATGGTTTCCTTTTTGCCTGTGAGTTGGCCACATACCCCATGAAGTTCACTCTGTGCTGAACAGTGCTGTCTGTGGACTGAAATAATGCAAGCAAAATGGGATAGTGTTGTTATTTGTGGGTTTTTCTTCTATCATGTTGCTCTATTCTCTTAAGTAAATGCCTGAGATTTTCTAGAGTAATTTTCATTTGTGAATAGTTGTTAAATTTTGGTCATTATGAAGGGAATGAATCCTGGGAATTTCTACACCACCAGTTTGTTGATGTCGCCTCCTGATTTGGTGCTTTTCTCACTTAGCATAATGTTCTCTAGGTTTATTCATGCTATAGTATCTATCCGTATTTCATTCTTTTTCATTGCCTTATAGTATTCCTTTTTATGAGTATAACATATTCATGTATACATGCATCAGTTGATGAATGTTCAGATTATTCCAAATTTGGAATATTATGAGCTCTGTTGCTATAAATATTCATATAAAATAGTTCTCATATAGGTGTAGTTTTCATTATTCTTTAGTATATATTTAAGTTTTATTTGCTGGGTCCAATGGTAACTCTAGCTTTAATGGTTTTGAGGAACTGCCGGACTGTTATCCAAAGTAGCAGAACTATTTTATGTACTAATTAATAATCAGTGAGGGGTATAATTTCTCAAAAATCCTCATCATCACTTCTTATTGCTAGTGTTTTATTGTAGCCATTCTATAGTAGGTATAAAGTTGTATTGGGGGTTTGATTTACATTTCCTCAATTACTAGTCATGTTTACCATGTTCTAATTTCCTTATGGATCGTTTTTTGGCTTCCTTAGAGACATGTATGTACAAATTTTATGCCAATTCCTTTCACTATTGTGTTGTAAGTACTTTAAAAAACATTTTATGGATGCAAATCCCTTGTAAGATGAATGATATGGAAATATTTTTTCCCATTCTGAAGGTCATTTTTCATTTTCTTAGTGGTATCAGTTTAATATTGGTCTCCTTATAGAAAGACCTGGAAAATGTTGTCTTCAATTTTTTTTGAAAAGATTGTGAAAGATTTATGTTAATTCTTTAAAAACTTGGTAGATTATACAGGCAAAGATTGTATTTAATATTTTATTTATTTATTTACCTTTGGTGTTGAAGATTGAACCCAGGATCTAACATATACTAGGTAATTGGTCTACTGTTTGACTTCTGGCTTTCTAGGAAATTTTTCCTTTCATCTTTCAAATTTGTTGGCATAAAATTGATATTTTACTCCATTGTGATCCTTTTTATAAAAAAGTCTATAGTGATAACTGCTATTTCATTTATAATTTTAATAACTGAGTCTTCTTTTTTGTTCTTGATCAATCTAAAATTTTGTTCAAGTCTTTTCAATGAGCTGATTCTTGGTTTGGTTGTTTTACTGTTCTCTGCTTCATTTATTTCTGCTCCCATATTTATTCTTTACTTCATTGTGCTTAATTTGAATGTATTTGCTCTTCTTGATTTAGTTTCTTAAGGTAGAAAAGTTTATTGATTTCAAATTTTTCTTGTTTTTAATATAGGTGCCTATATCAATAAATTTCTCTCTAGGCAATAGTATATTGGTTACTTTTGTGTCACTATGACCAAAATACCTGAATGAACACCTTAAAGAAGGAAAGATCTGTTTAGCAACATGGTTTCAGAGACCTTACTACCCATGTGCTTGGACACAACCTTATGGCTGTGGTAGCTTGTAATGGAGGATCTTCTCACCTCACAGAAGAAAGGAAATAGAGAGAGGGATGCAGGAAGGGATCATGAACAAGAAACCCCAAAAGTCCTGCCCTCAATGACCTACTTCCTCCAGTTAGACCTTACTTCCTAAAGTTTCCAGAACCTCCCAAATAGTACCACCAACAAGGGTCTTAGGCTTTACCTCATGATCTTGTGGGGGACATTTCATATTCAAGCCATAAAAGCTAGCATATTCTGTCCAAAAAAGTTGCATATTGGGTTTCATTTTTATTCATCTGTATTTTTAATTTTTCTTGTAATTTATTCTTTAACTCATTAGTCATTCAGGAATGAGTTTTAAAATTTCCACATATTTTTAAATTTCTCAAATTTTGTACTTCCATTTTCTACCTTTATTAATCCATTTTGTTCTGAAGATGTTCCTTTTATGGTGTAAATCATCTGATATTTATCCAGGTTTATTCTTTGGTGTAACATGAGTTATATCTTGAAATATGCTTCATGTGAACTTGAGAAGAATGTGTATTCTGCTTTAGTTGTATGCAATGGTCTCACAAGACCTATAGATAAAGTCATTTTAATGTTGTTTAAATATTTTATATCCTTGATGCTCTTCTACCTTTATTGAAATTTGGGTATTGGCATGTTGACCTATTAACTTGGATTTTCCATTTGTTTGATTTTCCAAATTGTTTCATGCATGTCTGATACATGTATATCTGTTTACACGTATGTGAACAATTGTAATATATTTCTGATGGATTTTCTCATTTATCATTATGAGACATCTCTTTTATTTCAATTACTTCTTTCTATTTAAAGTCTATTTTCTGGGCTAGCTCAAGTGGTAGAGCACTTGTGTAGTAAGTGTGAGACCCTGTGTTTAACCCCCAGTATCACAAAAAAAAATAAAGTTTATTTTCTGATATCACTAGAATCAGTCTAGTTCTGTTATGTTTGCTATTTGGATTATTTATGTTTGATGGAATTATGAGATTTAGTACATCTTCCTGAGTGAATGTCTCCATTTCTGTATGTCTTAAGGCAATTTCCATATACTTTAAATGGTCATTTTAAAACATTTTTCTCAGTTAAATACTTGGGTTGTTTTGGGGGAGAAATTTCCACTGCACCTCTCACTCCACCATTCTATAAGATAGACCATCCTTCTTTATTTAACTTAATATTTACATGGTATATCTTTTTTTAATCCCTTAACTTCTAGTTGACCTATGTCATTACATTTGAAGAGATTTTCTTATAGATGGGATACAGTTGGACCATGTGCATTTAAAATTCCACTTTGTTAACCCCTGTGTTTTGAATTGGATAATTTAGGCCATTTTATATTATTCAATGGATTACTGATAGATCAGCACTTAGGTCTGCTGTCTTACTTTCCTATTGGTTCCCTCTGTTCCCTTTCTCTATTTTCTTTTCTCTGTCTCTCAGTGAGTTATTTCATCTCTTTTACAATTCCACTTTGATTTATCTATGGTGGTCTATGGGCATGAGTGTGAAATATTTTTCTAGTCTTATTGGTACCTGAGGAGCTGTTCATTTTTTTTCTGTTTTTCTTCTATTTGTATATTTTTTATTGTTCTATCTTTAGAATAACAAAAATCTTTCCTCTGCAACTCTCTTCTTCTGCTGAGGTCATCCATTGAGATTTGTATTTGTTTTAAATTTTCCTTTTTGATCTTTATTTAGTCTGTGTTTTCTGAGAATACTTTTTGCTGATAAAAGTATTAGTATTTATTTGTTTCAAGTATGCTTATAATTTCTCATTCAAATGTTTCATGATGGCCACTTTAAAATCATTGACACATAATGTTAACAATTATGTTCTCTTAGTATTGGTTTCTTTTTAGTCTTTTCTCATTCCTGCTGTAATTTTTCTAAATATTGATGACATTATTAGTTTTTATATTGAAATCTTGGCATTTTTAGCTAATATTTTATAAGAGGTTGAATCTCATTGAGAGCTTTTCTTTTTTATTTTTTATCTTTTTTTACTGTTGTACTGGGGCTACACTGTGACATTTACCAAAGTTCTTACAGCATATCACAGTTGAATTTACTCCCTCCATCATTCTCCTTTACCTTTCCTCACTCCATTCCTGGAACAGTTTCAACAGCCATCATCTTTCCATTTTCATGCATGAATACATAATATTTACACTATGTTCACCTTCCTACACCCTTTCCCTACATCCTCCCCCCTCCTACTTGTGCCAACCCCACAGGCAGGAGTTGTTTTGCTTCCTTTACTCCATTTTTGAAAAAGAAAGACATTTTTGTATGTTTAAGATAGCTATACAGGGGTTTTCATTGTGTGATATTTCCAGGTACATATGTATTATAACCTGAATTGGTCTATCCCCTCTATTCTTCTCTTTTCTACCTTAGTTCCCTTTCTTATGGTGATTTCAACAGGTTTGAAAATTCTATAGTCAGGGAGATCAAGCAAGATGGCAGATTGTTGACATCCCTAAACCCAAGCACTGACTAACTATCCTGAATAAGGAAGATCAGGGGATCCCAAAAGGCGTCCACAAGGTCCCATAACCAGGGAGAAGTAAAGCACTCTTTGAATCCACAAATAAAGAAGCAACAAACCATGGGAAGAATGACTTGCAGCTCAACACTCTTGATCCCCCTGCCCCTGAAGTCTCCACATGGCTCCATGATCCATTACTCAGCACTGGGCAGTAGGTCCTACTTCCTGACACACACAGGACCTCTGACCTTACACTCCCTCCTGCTACATGACCTGCTACTCTTCACCCTGAAATGCCTTGGAAACCTGGGACCCTGCATAAGCAGGACCCTGGGCTTGTACTGCTCCACAGGTAACAGAAAGTGCAAGCTAGCAGAAGGCTTTGTTCTCCTGTGATTGCAGCAGCTCTTGTGGTTCCTGGACACCGGGACCTGGTAAACAGGCCCCAGAACTCCTGCAGCCTGCAGGCTTGGATCCACCATGCCTGCAGCAACTGCCATGTTGTAACCTGCTACTCTGCAGGCAGCACCAGAAGGCCTGCTTCCCCAAGGTGCACAAAAACCCTGTACTTCACACTGTGCCTCCTTGCAAGAGAGTCCCATCTCTACTGTCTGAGAGTGGGAATCCCAGTTTCTTCACTAAGTGGCAATCTGCTACTCTGCAGGTGCTAGGAGTCTTGCTTCCCACAGTGCAGAGACCTAGAGCTCCCCATTGTGACTGTGGAAGAGTCCCCATGCCCCCAACAAAGACAAGGAACTCTAACTCCCAAGCTGTGGGGAGAAAAGATGTAATCTGCACCACAATCAAAACCCTGCAAGGGGTAACATTTCCAGCATACCCCTCTCTGAGGAAAACTGCTGGAGCTCCAGAAGAAAAAACTCAAAACCCCAACTACGGTGCACAAGGGATTAAAACCTTAACCAAAACCAATTCCAGATGCATAAATCTCAATGCAGAAGGAAACAGCAAGTTAACCAATCTCCCCAAAAAGCCAGTTCCATCACTAAGGATCCAAACACCTGTGCAGAAAAAGAAATATCAAATAATGAATTCCAGAAAACAATAGTAAAAATGATTAATGATCTCAAAGAAGAAACACAAAAGCTAATATTTGACGTCAAAGAGAATTTGAATAAACAATTAAATGAGTTCAAAGAGAACACAAACAGATGAATGAAATTAAGAAGACTATCCAAGATATGAACGAGGAAATCAATAAAGACAAAGAAAACCTGAAAAAATCTATCTGAAATAAACAACTAAATATCTCAAATAAAATTCTCAATTGAAAGCTTCATGAACAGAGTGGAGCAAGTTGAAAATAGTGTATCAGGAACAGAAGACAAAGTAGAACAATTAGACCAAACAGTAAAGATCATGAAAGAATGTGAAGAAAAAAACAAATTGAACATGCAAGATATGTGGGACATCATGAAAAGACCAAACCTATGAATCATGGGTGTAGAAGAAGGAGAGGAGATACAAACTAAAGGCATTCACAACCTATTCAATAGAATAATAGCTGAAAACTTCCTTAACCTTGAAAAAGAGAGAGTCACCCAGGTGCAGGAAGCTTACAGAACACCAAATAATCAAGACCAAAAAAGAAACACCCCCAGACACATCATAATGAAAACACTCAGCACACAGAACAAAGAAACAATTCTGAAATCTGCAAAAGAGAAAAGACAAGGTACTCATAAAGGCAAACCTATTAGAATAACAGCAGATTTCCCAACTTGAACACTAAATGCAAGAAAGTCATGGAAAGACATAATTCAGGCCCCCAAAGAAAGCAACTATCAAACCTAGACTAGTCTACACAGCAAAACTATCCTTCCTAATTGAAGGATAAATTAAAATCTTCCACAATAAGGAAAAGTTAAAGGAATCTGTGGCCACCAAGTCAGCACTACAGAAGATATTTAAAGGACATATCAAAGAAGAAACTAGAGTGAGACAGGAAGACTCAAGAAAGAATAAACCCTTTTGAACAAGCATACCAGTAAAAAGGAATAGGTAATACTAAACAACAGGGCAATAAAAATTACTGGACACAACGGGCACATCTCAATATTAACACTGAATATAAATGGCCTCAATGCAACAATCAAAAGACATAGAATAGCAAAGTGGGTTCAAAAAAAGACACAACCATATGTTGCTTATAAGAGACTCATCTCACTGAAAAAAATTAACACTGGCTAAGAGTCAAATGGTGGAAAAAAGTTTTCCAAGCAAACGAACCACATAAACAGGCAAGAGTAACAATATTCATATCTGACAATATAGATTTCAGACTAAAATCAATCAGAAGAGATATTGAAGGTCATTTCATATTAATTAAAGGAAAAATTCATCAAGAGGAAATATCAGTCCTTAATATATATCACCAAACAGAAGGGCACCCATCTACATTAAAAAAATACTCTAAGGGACCTAAGAGTATAGTTAGACCTTAACACAGTGATAGTGGGAGACCTGCATACCCCACTGTCACCAATAGTTAAGTCATTCAGACAAAAGATCAGCAAAGAAACTTCAGAGCTACTCCACACATTAGACCAAAGAGACATGGTTGATATCTATGGAGTAGATAAAAAATTGTGAAATACACAATTTTTTCTACTGCTCAAGATATCTATGGAGTATTTCATCCAACAACCCTGAAATACACAATTTTTTCTACAGCTCAAGATACATCATATTTGAGAACACAAAGCAAGTCTCAACAAATTCAAGAAACTTGAAATAACCCACTGCATCATATCAGATCAGAACAGAATAAAACTAAATCTCAACAACAAAAGAAATGTTCAAACATCTGGGAACTGAGCAACACACTGCTAAGAAAACAGTCGGTGACTGAAGAAATAAGGGAAAAAATGAAAAAGTGCTTAGAATCCAATGAAAATGAAAACACAACCTACCAGAATCTGTGGGAATCTAAGGGGAAATTTTATAGTTGTAAGTGCCTACATTAAAAAAAACCCTCTCAAATAAACAACCTAATGATACACATTAAGCTCCTAGAAAAACAAGAACAAACCAAACCCCAAACCAACAGATGGAGAGAAATAATAAAGATCAGGTCCAAGATTGGTGAGATTGATGCCAAAAAATACTATACAAAGAATCAATGAAATAAAAGGTTGGTTCTTTGGAAAGACTAAAAAAGACAGACAAACCACCCTTAGCTAACATGACAAAATGGAGGGGGTAAAAGACCCAAATTAATAAAATTGGAGATGAAAAAGGGAACATGACCACAAATACTAACAAACTTATCTTCAAGTAAACTGGAAAATGTAGAAGAAATGGATCAATTCCTAGATGCATATAACCACCAAAATTGAACCAAGAAGATGTTAAACACCTAAATAGTCCTATTACATGCAATGAAATTGAACCAGTAAGAGGTTCCCCACAAAAAGAGCCCAGGGCCGGGCACCAGCAGCTCATGCCTGTAATCCTAGCTACTCAGGAGGCAGGGATCAGGAGGATTGTGGTTCAATACCTGCCCAGGGAAATAGTTCATGAGACCCTATCCCAAAAATACCTAACACAAAAAGGGCTTGTAGAGTGGCTCAAACTGTAAACCCTGAGGTCAAGCACCAGTACCACAAAAAAAAAGAAAGAAAGAAAGGAAGAAAAGAGCCCAGGACCTTATGGATTCAAAACTGAGTTTTAACAAACCTTTAAAGAAGAACTAACACTAATACTCCTGAAACTTTTCCAGCAAATAGAAAGGGAAGGAACACTACCAAACTCAATCTATGAAGCCAGTATTACAATCATTCCAAAACCCAATAAAGACATAACCAGAAAAGAAACCAAAGAGACATGGTTGGTATCTATGGAGTAGATAAAAAATTGTGAAATACACAATTTTTTCTACAGCTCAACAAAATGCTGGTAAACAGAATTCAACAACACATCAAAAAGATCATACTCCATGACCAAGTCTGTTTCATTCCAGGGATGCAAGGATGGTTCAACATATGTAAATTCATAAATGTAATAAAGCATATAAGCAGAAGCAAAGACAAAAACCACATGATCCTCTCAATAGTGGCAGAAAAAGCCTTTGACAAAATCCAACACCCTTTCATGATAAAAGCTCTGAAGAAACTAAGAATAGAAGCAATGTTCCTCAGTATAATAAAGGCTATGTATGACAAACCTAGAGCCAACATCATACTAAATGGAGAACAACTGAAACTGTACCCATTAAAGTCAGGAATGAGACTGAGCTTTCTGCAGTTTTATTCAGTATAGATTTTGGAATTCTTAGCCAGAGCAGTAAGACAACAGCAAGAAATAAAAGAGATTCAAATAGGAAGAGAAGAAGTCAAATTACTCCTATGTGTAGATGGCATAATCCTATAGCTAAGAGACCCAAAGCACTCTATTAAAAAACTATTACAAATCATAAACTCTTTCAGAAAGTAGCAGGATATAAAATTAGCATACGGAAATCAGTAGCCTTCCTATATACCAACAATGCACAGACTGAGAAAGAAATCAGTGAAACAAGCCCACTTACAATAGCCTCAAAAACAATAAAGTAACTTGAAATAAATTTAATGAAAGAAACCAAAGACATTTTTAATGAAAACTATAAACCACTGAAGAGACAAATCAAAAAAGACATCAGAAGATGAAAAGACCTTTCATGCTTATGGACTGGTAGAATCAACATTGTGAAAGTGGTCATACTACCAAAAACAATCTACATGTTCAGCACCATCCTTATCAAAATTCCAATGACATTCTGTACAGAAATAGAAAGCCAATCATGAAATGCACATGGAAACACAAAAGACCTCGAATAGCCAAAGCAATTCTGAGCCAAAAGTCCAATGTGGGAGGCATCACAATACCCATCTACAAACTACACTATACAGCCATGACAATGAAAATAGTATGATACTGGCATAAACACAGACAGGAAGACCAATGGACCAGAATAGAAGATCCAGACACAAACCCACACATCTATAGCCAACTGATCTTCAACAAAGGAGCCCAAAACACACAATGGAGAAAAAACAGCCTTTTCAACAAATGCTGCTGGGGAAACTGGATATCCACATGTACAGGACTGAACTAAAATCAACTGTACCAAAATCAACTCAAAGCAGATCAAAGACTTTGATATAAAGTCTGAAACCCTGAAACAACTCAAAGAAGCAGTAGGAAATAACTTGGAACAGATAGGTATAGTGAATGACTTCTTATACAGAACACAAAATGCTCAGCATTTAAGAGAAACAATGAACAAACGTGACTGGATCAAATGAAAGAGCTTCTGGACAACAAAGAAAACAGTCACCAGACTCAAGAGACAGCTCACAGAATGGGAGAAAATCTTTGTCAACTATTAATATGATAAGGAACTTTTTTATATCCAGAATCTACAGGGAACTCAAAAAACTCAGTCCCCAAAGAATCAACACTCCAATGAAGAAATGGGCACATGAATTAAACAGGGAATTCTCAAAGGGAGAGGTACAAATGGCCAGTAAATACTTGAGGAAGTGTTCAACTTCCCTGTTTATTAAAAAGATGCAAATCAAAACAACACTTAGATTTCATTTCACCCCAGTTCGAATGGTCAGGATCAGGAATAATAATAACAATAATAAATGCTGGTGAAGATGTCGTGAAGCAGGAACCCTTACGCACTGTTGATGGGAATACAAATTAGTAGAACCACTAAGGAAAGCAGTGTGGAGATTCCTCAAAACTAAAAAATAGAACTGCCATATGATCCAGTGATACTGCTCCTGGGCATCACCCAAAAGAACATAAGACAGGATACAATAGAGACAACTGTACAGTGATGTTCATCGTGGCACTAGTCATAATAGCTAAGCTTTGGAAACAACCCAGGTGCTCTACAATGATGAATGGATCAAAAATTGTGGTACATAAACACAATGGAGTATTACTCAGTCATAAGGAATAATGACATGTGGTTTGAAGGTAAATGGATGCAATTGGAGGACATTATGTTAAGTGAAGTAAGCCAGGATCAGAAACACAAAAGCTGCATGTTTTTTTCATATATAGAAGATAGATCCAAAGATTAACATATAACAGAAACAAACATGGTCATATACAAACTCAGATATAGAACATGTTTGTAACAATGGAACTACTTTTAGGATCCCAGGGAAAGAGGGAAAGGAAAAGAAAACAATAGAGCATCAGTAATATCGCATAACATAATATGTGAAGGTAGAGAATATAAGGATGTGTATTGAAAGCTGTTGAAAAATGGGAGGTAGGAGGTAAATGGGTAATGAAGGGTGACTGAAGGGGTTGAACAGATCAAAGTAAAGTATACCCACAATGGGCATACATTGTGACAACCCTTTGAACATCAACTTAAATATTAATAACAAGAACCAGGACTGTAAAATAGGTACAGTGTGTGTGTTTGTTGGGGGTACTAGTGGGAGGGGGAGGGTGAAGGAAGGAGATTAAGGTGATGGTACATGGGAGATGGGCTTCATACACCTATATGAAACTGAACTAAGAAATCTCTTGCAATTGCTGTAAGTGGAGTAGGGAGGGGGTTAAGGGGGAGAGACCATGCATGAGGGCAATGTAAATAATGTACAATATAAGTTTAATTAGAATTGTCACTATGAATCCCCTCCTGGATAATGAATATATCCTAATAAAAATATCAAAAGATTCTAAATTCATTTTGTATAGAAAGTACATCAACCATATTCACCTTCTTAATTTTCTTATTTTACTGTCCCTCTCCCATTAGTGACTTCCACTTAGTGTGACCTGTTTTATTAAACATACAATGTAATTTTATTCACACACAAAGAAAGAATGAAATTTTGTCATTTGCAGGCAAATGGATGGAATTGGGAAACAACATCTTAAGTGAAGTTAGCCAAGTTCAGAAAGCCAAAGGCAGCATGTTTTCTTTCATATGTGAAATATAGGCCCAATAAAAATGCAAGCAATACTATGAAATTTCATTAAATATTCCTCATCTGACATCACTCCAGTGTTTGGATAAAGATGCTACATTATTACTGGTAGCTGCAATGGAGGTTTAGATTCCCCTCCTTTCACACTTGAGGATGATGTTAACCTTGTTTCTGCTTACATTTGACATCTATTGGCAATGTGAGAAGTGATGTCCTGTCCTCACTATCTTTGGCAAAAGTCTTAACTCTACTAATTCTTTTCTGATTCCACCATAGCCAAAAGGGTAAGTGTCCCTTGTTATTATTTGGTCCTGAGGGATAAGTCCAACTTCCACATGTAGTCTTCCCTGAAACTGAAGTTGAGTGGGAGATCATTACTGCCTAGTAGGGATAAAAGTCTTGACTTGTCTCTTCAGTGACATCACTCCACTGGTGTAGGGTGAAGGTGGGAGTCAAAGAAATTTCATGTGTTTCACCAGGACCAAGCCTGGTGAGGAAGAAAAACTAAGTTGTTTAATTCTGTTGAAAGAATTGGGGTTGGGAGTCATGTTTTTTTTTCTGCAACTTTTGTACTATATGTACAAATTTCTGCCTTGCTACGTGCCCCTTCCCTGGTCATTTTTTTTTGATAAAGGAGCGTTTTTTTTAAGGATTTTATATTAATATTTCCAGGTTGCTACTTTTCTAGCACCAAATCTGTAACATATGAACAAGATAAAAGGTCCAGAATATTCACTTCTTTATTATCATTATTATTCTTCAGGTCTTGGGGTCCTTACCAGTCTGTCTTCTTTACATTTTTTTCAGAAACTTCTCATGTTTTTTTAAATGCATAATGTCCAGGATTTTTTGTTTTAGTGAGCGGGAAGTAGAGGGAAAAACACTTCAACTTCATGGTTCCAGAAATATAAGTCACTCATCTAAATCTTTTAATTTTTGAGTACAAGGCAAACATTTTTTTCAAATGCCTGTCAACTATTATCATTTCCTCTCTCCTTTATTTCCTATGTATATTTTATATGTATTTTTCTCTTTAATAAAGATTTTAGATATAGAAAGATATTTTCACTCAGTTCAATAATTTATTGACATCAATTTTATACTTACTAGCTACATAAATATATATATATATATATGATTTTTTTTCAGTAGTAGGTTTTGAATTCTGGGCTTCCCGTTTGCTAAGCAGGTGCTCTACCCTTGAGCTACACCTACTGCACTAGTAATACATTTTTTTTATTGTGTTGGGGATTTATTCCAGGGGCTTTTACGTCCCAGACAAGCACTCTACTATTGGCTACATCCCCAGCCCTTATGTTTATTTTTCAATTAAAACTTTAAACTTTTTTATTAACTTAAAAGAATTTTTCATTAATGATACAACTCCAAAATTTATTGCAAATATCTTCCCCAGTGTTAGTCATTTTCTTATAATATTTTCTAATACACAGAAGTTTAAAACATTAAAAAAATTTTTATAAATACTTAATGTTTAATCTTTTTGTCCTTCATTGTTGTGCTGGGTAGGGGTATATTGTGGCACTTACAAGAGTTCTTATAATGTATTAAATATATCACACTTGAATTCACCCCTTCCACAGCTCCACAGCTCTCTCTTAACCACCCCCAATTCCTGGAATAATTTCAACAGATATCATTTTTGCATTTACATACATGTGTATATGTTTTTGCATCATATTCACCCTCCTATCCCCCTTTTCCTACAACCTCCGCACTCCCATTAATAACAACCCTACCCAGCAGTACCTGTTTGATCCTCCTGTTCTCCGATTTTGTGTAAGAAAAAAGAAGAAAGATAAATGAAAAACATGACATTTTAGCTTGTTTGAGATAAAGGTAGTTATACAAGGAGTTCTTTGTGGTATTTCCATGTATATATGTATTATAACCCCAATTGGTTCATCTCTAATTTTCTTCATTCTACATTAGTCTCTTTCTTATGGTGGATTCAGCTGACTTAAGATTTCTATTTTCATTCTTGTATAGAGGGTACATCAACCATATTCAACTTCTTAGTTTCCTTCTCTTACCCTAACCCTCCCATGCATGACCTTACCTTAATGTGACCAGTGTTTCACAATATTGCCGCATTTATAAGTATTCAACTCCATTAATCTTTTTTTATTTAAAGTTTCTGTGTTTCATGTCTTGCTCAATGAAGTTATGTTAATATCTACTTGATATTACTTCAACTGACATGAAACCTTAGCCTTAGGTAGTGCTAAATTATTTTTGTTTGTCACAAATAGCATTTTTCATAAACTGATGAATAGTACACAATGAATAAAATATACCTATTTTCAGTGTACAGTGCCATGAGTTAATGCTTAGTTTTTATACATCCTTTACTCTCTTCCTGTACTTCCTATCCTCCTCCCTTGATCTTGACTCATTTTCAAAATTGTTTGGAATAACAAAGGATCTCTTAAAATCTTGTACTGAGATTTTTCCTGCCCATATGCAGAGAAACTCAAAATACTTTTTAATGTTAACACCTGGTCATTAAGGCTCAGCAGGACCTTACCAGTTCATTAATTATAAGTGGCTCTGAGAGTTTCCAGGCTCAACACAGACTAGCATTCTTATTAGGAATTGGGGTTTGGTCCTTAACGTAGAAACATTCCTACCAAAACCAAGATCCTGACTAACAGTCATTTTCAATATCAGAATTGTACAGATATCAAAAACCAAGGTCTTGGAGAGGTCTGTAAAAAGTGCTGACATCTGTTTGGAAATTAAATGTGTGGAAACAGATCAAACCAAATTAAGTCCTGTCATAAGAACCCTAAATTATCACTTCCCTTCTGGACTTCCCCCTGGAGGAAACACTGACTAGATTTCTCTGAAAGACAAACAGTACGAACACATATCATCCTTTGCCCTCTTGTGAACAGATTCTGTGCTGAAGCCCTCATAAACTGTGGTCACAGGATTATAACCAATAGACTACATTTCAGGAACTTATTTTCTTTCTGCCATTTATTTTGGGGTACCCAGTGTCCCCTTTAGATTCCTGAAGCAATAGCCAGGTAGAAATGTGGAAATAGAAATGGTAAAATCATTTTTTTCTAATATAGAGTATGTTTCATTGTGGTCCATTGGTAGTCTTTCAGAGTGTATACTCCTTAGCAAAGAGTAAAAGATGTTCTCTCTTGGGTAGCTCAAGGCCACTGGGATACAGAGCATGGACTCTGACAAGGCCACAGAGAAAAATATTAACATGTTAGGGCAGATTAGCAGAGCTTAAAGAAGTCTTGAGATATTTTAGAAAACCCAAATTGAACTTGTGTCAAAATGCAAAAGAGGCTAATTTTGTCTTAACTTCCTCTCAGTATTAATTGTTAGCCACATTCTTCCTCAAGTGTGTTCATGTGCTATTTTTCCTCACATTTGAAACTTATCTTTTGTTTATGCAGAGGTATTAGTAACTTATTTATTCATTAATCATTAAGTGTTTACTTTGTACAAAGCACTGGGCTAGGTGCTAGGGATGCAGAGATGAATAAGGCAGATTCTCTACCCTCAAAGAACTCACAGATTACAACTCAAAATGTTACCCCAGGCAAAGTGAGTGGCATTTTAATTCAAATCAGTTTTCTGTTGAGGGGCTGTAATGTCAAACTTTTGTATTTTAGGCACTATGGGAAGTATGTGGAGTACCCTAAAATCAGTTTTCCAGATTTCAGCTAGCTTAAAAATAGGTTGTGTCAATGGCTTCTCCAGATCAGAAAGGTCACAGAACTTTAACAATACAATTAACTGGTAACAATACAATTAAATTATAAACTCTTTAATTCAGGGATTATATTTTATTCACTTTGAATACCCACCACCTACCAAAGTGATTAGGCTAAGGAAACACTGACTTTAGTAGTGGATAAATAGGATCCCTCAAACAAATATGCTTAAGGTTATTGAAAGACACCTGACAGTCTGCCCTCTGGAACAGTTTCCTTTCTCTTTTTTTATTGTTGTCCAGGCCTTAAATTTCACATTATTCTCTTCCCTATGTACAATGATATACAGTCTTTCACCAAGAAGCTAAAAGAGGCTGTGCAGCTAGTGTGTAACCAAATGGCTGGATGTGCCAAAGTGAATTTCTTTTTTTCATGTAGCTTATGAATATTAGTAAATTAGTTAACATGAAAATATTTCTCTATGCAAATTTCATGTTGATGATTATATAAGATATGAAAAATAAATAAAAGCTAAGTGTCCTTCCTGTGAGAGATGCAGAGTTACCTAGTGAAAAGCACAGAGACCCTGGTATGAAATCCTGCTTAAGTTACTTATGGTGTGTTACCTTGGACAAATTGTTTGAGGAAGTTTTTAAACCTTAGATTCCTCATCTGTAAAATGAAGATAATGATAATACTCATCTAAGTTTGATACATATACATAAAATTTTCATTTTTGAGTTAAATTTTAAGTATCATCAAAAACTCTGCAATTTTATTCTTTGCATTTATCCTCCACTTAAAAGTCTTTAGTACATAGTAGTTGTTCCATAAGTGTTTGTGGAATTAATTAAAAACTTTAAGTTCAGTGGTACTGGCACAAAAACAAACATGAAGACCAGTGGAACAGAATAGAGGACCAGGATATGAAGCCACACAACTATAACCAGCTTATCTTTGACAAAAGGGCTAAAAATATATGATGGAGAAAAGACAGCTTCTTCAACAAAAACTGCTGGGAAAACTGGTTATCAGTCTGTAAAAAACTGAAAGTAGATCCATGTTTATCACCCTATAACAATATTAACTCAAAATGGATCAAAGATCTTAATATCAGACCCCAAACTCTAAAGTTGGTACAGGAAAGAGTAGGAAATATTTTGGAACTAATAAGTACGGGCAAGGACTTTCTCAATGGAATCCCAGCAGCTAAGCAACTAAGAGATAGCATAGACAAATGGACTTCACAAAACTAAAAAGCTTTTGCTCAACAAAAGAAATGGTCTCTAAACTGAAGAGATCACCCACAGAGTGGGAGAAAATATTTGCCAGCTACACATCAGACAAAGGACTGATAACCAGAATATATAGGGAACTCAAAAAACTAAAGTCTCCCAAAATTAATGAACCAATAAAGAAATGGGCAAGTGAACTGAACAGAACTTTCTCAAAAGAAAAAATTCAAATGACCAAAAAACACATGAAAAAATGCTCACCATCTCTAGCAATTAAGGAAATGCAAATCAAAACCACACTAAGATTCCACTTCACCCCCATTAGAATAGTCATCATCAAAACCATCACTAACAACAGGTGTTGGCGAGGATGCGGGGAAAAAGGAACCCTCTTACACTGCTGGTGGGAATGCAAACTAGCAAAACCTCTCTGGAAAAAAACTTGGAGGCTTCTTAAAAATCTAAACATAGACCTGCTGTATGATCCAGCAACACCACTCTTGGGGATATATCCAAAGGAATGTGACACAGGTTACTCTGAAGGCACTCACACACCCATGTTTGTTGTAGCTCTTTTCACTATAGCCAAGTTATGGAAAGAGCCAAGATGCCCCACTATCAATTAATGGATTAAGAAAATGTGGTATTTATACACAATGGAATACTACTCAGCTATGAAGAAGAATGAAATCTTATAATTTGCAGGTAAATGGATGGAACTGGAGAACATCATCCTGAGCGAGGTTAGCTAGGCCCAGAAGACCAAAAATCATATGTTTTCCCTCATATGCAGACTTTAGCTCAAGGGCAAACACAACAAGGGGATTGGACTTTGATGACATGATGAGGTGAGAGCACACAAGGGAGGTATGAGGATAGGTAAGACACCCAAAAAACTAGGTAGCATTTGTTGCCATCAACACAGAGAAACTAAAGCAGATGCTTTAAATCGACTGAGGCCAATAGGAGAAGGGGACCAGGAACTAGAGAAAAGGTTAGTTCGGGAAGAATTAACTTAGAAGATAACACATGTATATAGGAAATCAATGCGAATCAACTCCCTGTATAGCTATCCTTATTTCAACTAGCAAAAACCCTTGTTCCTTCCTATTACTGCTTGTACTCTCTCTTCAACAAAATTAGTGATAAGGGCAAAATAGTTTCTGCCTGGTAGTGAGGTGTTGGGGGGGTAAGGGAAGGGGTGGGGGGAGTAAGGGAGGGGGTGGGGGGAAAGGGGGAGAAATGACCCAAACATTGTATGTACATATGAATATAATAAAAAAAGAAAAACAAAACAAAAACAACAACAACAACAAAAAACCTTTAAGTTCATTTGTTAAGAAATAAATTACTCTTGGACAATTTTCCAAGGAACAAAAAGAAAACAAATTAATAGTTTTTGCATTTTAATAAGAGTTACCACCCAGGCAATAATTAAATAAATTATCATTCTAAACTAAATTCTTAGGAGTCTAAATTAATTGTCTCTTACACATATGTTAAAGCTTCAGCATCTCATGGGATAATACAGTTTAGTTTTTAAAATGACTTTGAAGCAATTTAAAGATAAAATATTTTTTTTTCTGAGCCAATGCTATAAGTTTGAAAAACAAGTACAAGTGTCTTGAAGGCTCATCAGAAATTATAAAGAGTGTGAAAACAGGGTTCCCACAATTCAATTTCACAGAAATATGTGACAAGGTTTAAAGGAGATTAGCTTGTTCTGTTCTGGTTAAAACACCAAGAGATCTAGGTCAATTGTTTTTCATCAAACATTTCCATGAGTATAATGTAATGCCATAGATTTTTCTGCACAGTGACTCCCATTGTTTAATGGGAATCAATGTTATTTAAAGACAAATAAAAGAATTCCTAGTTACCTCTAAATAGGTGAACAATACTTAAAATTTTTAGACTATTTTACAGTGAGAGAAATTCACAAGGGCAGAGCAGCTTCAAATAAAGGTGTATCAAGGGACAATTCATACCTTAGAGAAAAGATGATCATTTTAGTAAGTCAGTTTGTGTGGCCCAATACATTCTTATGAACAAAGTAGCTTTAGGTTACTAAATAAATTATCCTTGAGCTCATTTTCCTTCTTTCTTCATTTAGTCTTTTTTTTTTTCTAATGATGTCTCTTATCATAGAAACAAAAATATGTTTAAAGGATCTTTGAGAACATACTGAGCCTCTGCTTGTAAGTACTGGCTGTTCAGTACTTGAATAAATAAATAATGCCCTGTTTCCTTTCATGATACCATCATCCAGCCAGTGACTAAGGCCCAAAATATAGAGTCTGTTGATTTGCTCTTCTCTCTCAGTCTCCCAAATAAGTTAGACACAAAATCCATTTGTTTTTTCCTTTGTAACATCTTTCACACCCATCCTTTCTTTTTGTACCCACTAATCCTATCTGATAGTCTGCAAAGACAAGATGGTGCTCTCTGGTTTTTATTCCCCTTTCATACACACAATGCCCAACTTAGTTTACTGTTAGCCAGTGGGTTATAGGAATTCAGGTATTCTGTCATCTCACAATGATAGCTTTTCTATGTCAAAAAATTACTTCTCTATGATGGGCTGTGAGACATTTTCAAAATTCAGTCAGTCTCATTCCATTCACCTTAAACTAAATTTCTGAGTATTGAGTTTTGGATAACTTGAAATTTTCTTTTAATTTGTTTAAAATGATGACTCTAGTTTGTTCCTTCTCTCTCATATGCTGTAAGGTTTATCTAACTGTCTAAGTATCTGTCTATCCATCTATCTATCATCTCTCTATCATCTAGCTAGCTACCTATCATTCCTATCATTTAGATATGCCTTCTAGTCTCTTCCTCATAAAGGAATTTGAGGGCAAAATAAGAGCTATACATTTAAAATATTAAGCAATAATAAAAAATTAACAATTTTCTTGTAATTTAAAGAGCTTTGTGAATTTAGTGAACCCATTCATGGAATCAAGATTAAGATCTCCTAATTGAGATGAAGAGAAGAAGATTTTGATAGGAACATAGAGCAAGAAATTTGAATCACTAAATTTAGCTCTGGTTATCCTAGAAACTAATGAGGGAAAAATATAAGCCTTGTTGGCTCCTTGGTCGCATTGTTAGGTATTGTATATGATCATCACACCTGTTTCCTAAAGCACCTAACTTTCTGACTACCTTCTTTTGATGGAATAACAAGTCAAATGTTTTTTAATAACCCAATTCACATCCTGATACTGAGTTGTTCTCAACCCCAATTTGCAGTTGCTCATGGCCTGCTTGTGACACTTCTCAAATTCTTATCAACTCATGCTTGCATTATTATAATACTCCTCACTATTTTCCTTGCCTTGGTGAGGCTCCCTACCTCACCTATCTAACTGTACACTATTTTCAGATTATTTGAAAAAATTATATATTTGATCAGAATGAGCTCTAGTTCACATGGCTCCTTCATAAAATTGGAAAAAAAAATGTTGTGTCTTCCAGTCTGACCTGGTCCTCTTGTTAAAAGATTTGTCTTTAGTGAATTAGAAAATTACACCTTGTACACAAGGTGAAACAGCACTGTGCTTGGCATTGCTTGGCTCAGATTTCAGATCCCATGCAGATTTCAGATGGTCAGTTTTGGATTGCATAACCATATATATGGCTCTGGCTTTTCTTACATTACTCTTCTAAATTAAACCTTTATTGGGTTCTCATGGCTTATAACAATATTGTGATTGCTTTCTTTTTCTTATATATTATAAAAAGACACAAAAGCTACATATCCAAAAGGAAAAAATCCAGAATAGAAGACATTCCCAGAGAGCCACTTAAAAATATTAGTTTCTATAACTATATTCAATAGTAAAGGTAATGTTTTGGGGAGAAATGTTTGGTTTCAAAGCTGTGCTTTTGTTGCATTTAATGATATTTTCAAACGAAAGTTTGCTACATGACTGTTAGTGAATCCTTCTAACGGGGACAATATCAACATCATGAAATCCTGAAAGTTTTTCTTTGGAATCATTACTACTCCTTCTGAGCAATTTTATCCATTTTCAGTCATTTAAATCATTTTTCACTATGTCTAAGGCCACACAAACAACATATTTCTAGCATGTTTTTAAGAGTTAAATATGTCAAAATTAGATAAGTATATGAAGAAACAACTCTTTACCTAAAAGAATGTCTTAAAGGGTACATTTAGTCATCTTTATGGAGACATTATTAAGCGCAGTCTTTTTGGTGACCTCAAATCATTCCAATTTGGTGACCCAATAAGTTTTTCCCTTTTCTCATGGAAGTTCCTATATCACTATCTTTTAATGCTTGAAACAGACAATATGGCAAAACATAGCAATGTGGCATAAACACTTCAATATGACCTGGAAATATTTACCTCACATAGACAAACTGAAAGTCATATTTGAGTCATACATATGCGTGCATATACATATAAAGAAAAAAAAGGAAGAAGAAAAATGATGATAAAGTAAGATGGGTGTGTACATACCAGGAAGCTCAGTGCATTTTTGACACATTCTCTTTCCAAGCACCATAGCAAGGACACATGACATTTTATGTCTTTAGATGGAAACTACAGTCATTTCATCCATGGGATCAGATGATATCTGGAAGTACAGTATCTTCTGAAAGTTTAACATACTGTGGAATATGTACCTGATAGCCTTCAGAGTACTACAAATGGATTTCCCTAAGAAGTAGATTCTTTGCACAGCAGCAACAGGAAGAAATCATGGTAAGGAACAAAATATGATGTATAGACAATGGGGAATCGATGTCTAAAGTGATGTTTATTGCTTTTTGTAAAAAATGATTAGGATTTTTAAACATATCACAATTCATTTATAAATGACACAGTAAAATTCTAACAGCTGGATTTTTGCACAGCCCACACTTTAAACTTTCAGAACAGACTGAGAAAACTATTATGGTAATATGTGGCAAATTAAAGTCAGATCCTCTGTTCCTAATTGAAGAAGTGTACAAATCATGGAAACTCTGAATTTATCAAAGCCAAAATGTGAATTTTCTTTGCCCACAATATCTTCTGAGGGGAATGCTTTCCTAAACAACTGAGTGATGCTGACGAACAGTTCCACCTCCCGTTAGAGGTAAACGATTTTGCTATTTTTCCTGTTTTGCTGAATAAACTACGTTACTTCCTCTTGTAGCTGTACAAGCCTGCAGTTCTCTACAGGATATCTGGGTAGAAAGGGTAAGGTTCTTGGCTTTCTCTTCATACATTCAAAAAGAGAAGAAAAAAGTCTGTGAAAAGAACAGGACGGTGTGAATTTCTGCTGCTTCCATTGAAAATGTAACTCTTGAGTCTGCTAATATCTTACTTTTGGGGGGGATATATTGTTATGGAGAATGGATATTGCAGTGAGATAATATCTATTTATAAGTTTAAGTTTAGTTCTCTGAAACTGCTGCATGCTTTCTGAAAGGAAATGTGGCTGTCAAGATAGAAAGCTCCTTTCTCTACAATTTAATATCATTGACAAAAACCATGGAGTCCAGACTTAACTTAAACACTGCTGTTAACAATTATATATTAAAATTAAGATTGTGGTTGATTAAATGCATTTCTGTTAGTGTGAGCCATAGGGAAAAATAAATTTACAACTTTAAATCCACGGTTTTTGTCAGCCAAATTTTAAGCAGCATTGAAATAGTAAATACATTTAAATGTCTAAATCTTTTCAAAAGATGAGACTCGACATGTTTTCTTGGACTGGAACATTTTCCACGCATGCATTCTCTGGTGGGACATGATGGTTTCAAATAGCACAAAAGGATTTTCATCAAGCCCTAGAAGCTAGCACAGCTGTTAAATCTCAATGGGACTGATTCTCAACTTACAATGAAAATTTCTTTGGATGTATTTTTAATTTGAGAACATGGGAAACATTTTAAGAAAGCGTTCCAAGTATTTTGCTGTCTTTTGTAGAAGGAATTTCTTTCATTTTCCTTATTTGAAGTAATAAAAGTAAGACTTTTTAAAGTCTGCTGATTTCATACTTGAAGTTTAACTCTTAAGTATGTAAGATTTTTTACAATATGTGAAATTATATATACATATATATAATTCTAGAAAGTTAGTGAAAGCCATACTAAGATGTCAATGAAGCCCATTCATACAACTGTCTTCTCATGATAGGTGAAAATCAGTGTATTTCATAAATACTGAATTCTCTCAATTGAAGTGTTGGAGATACTAAATTTCCTTTTAGTAAAAGATGCCTCAATGAAGTTTTTTTCTGTAAAATATTAGGGTAAAGACTCTTTTGTACTGCTAGGTTTTTTTTTCCAGAAACAAAATGAAACTAACAGCTGTAGACTGCATGAGCATGACTCACAGGATGGCACTATCTGCATATTACAGTTGCCAAGTGGCACCATAATGTTGGATATTGAAAGAAGCTCTGCTTAATCTCTCTAACCACAAGTATGGTTGGGGTTTTTCCTACATAGAAGTAGATCCAAAGCGACTGAGACTTGGGACTGTATATGAAACCCAGGCAGGCTAAGCAGCTGCGTTGCCCTGAGGACATCCAGAAGAACTGAGGTCAGCAGTACTCCTTGGACTGACCTGCCTCAGAAACTGAGTTTTGGTGGGGTTGTGAAAAACAGGACCTTTGAAGCAGACTTGAAAGCTCTGGATGGAGTTTTTCTTCCCAATCCTCTCTCCTTCCTCCACCCACCGGAGGGGTTACTGTGAAGGGTGGAGGTTTTTCAACCAGCTGCTGTAACTGGATGCAGGAAGGGGGAAATTAATCATCTATGTATTCCTAACAGCAAAATTTAGCCTAAAACTGGTGCTTAGTAAGAAATAGACTTTTGCTGAATTGTAGAGCCCTAGGGGGAGAGAGGGACTGCTGTTGGCTGACTGTGCTGATGTCTTGCTCTCTGCAGCTGTGAATGTGTGTGTCCTAGAAGGCTGAGAGATAATTCACTAGAGCATGAGATTTTTTTCCAGTTGGTCAAAATTACTGCTCAAGATTGGAAAAATAATTTGTAGGGGTATAAAATGATAACATACCACTAGAGTTAGATGTACAAATTGGCAGTTGCTTAAGCATATTATTTTGAGGTTAGGAAATGATCCCCTCAACCTGATGTATCTCCTGGTCCTGCCTGTGCTTCTGTCTCTTCCAAAAATGCCACTGTTAATCTATTCCTAGAGGGTACTTACAACTTTTGTAAATTCTTATTTCTTAAATGCAAATGTTCTTATTAGTGGTAAAAAGTTAAGATAGTGAAAATTTAGTGAATGAGTTTATGAACCAGATGTATCAACCAGCTGTTGGATTTTCACAAATGAGGAAAGTTCACATTTTGAAAGGTAGTAGATGACTGAAAAGATTATTGTTAGACTGAAAGAGGCACAGAATAGATAGGAAGGAGACAGCTCAAATGCAAGTACAGAGTTTATTCAGGAAGAAACCCTGCGGAGGGGAGTATCCAGCCACAGCCAGAACCCCACTGCCACTTACAGACTTGGAGTAGATACAGAGGAAGGGTTTGGAGGGGAAATTTTGCTAGGTGGGAACTTTTTCCAGAGTTACTGATTGCTAAGGGAAGCTAGAGGAAGTAAATGGTAATTAGGTAGATAGGTTGCTCAGCTCCAGACCCCATGAAGATGTGGCAGATTGTCATTTCCTTGAGGCTAGACATGGTCCTTCCAGTAGGTGGTGGGGTGTTTCCAGTAAACTGACTGCAAGGGATGAGGAGTCTGATCCTAACATGGCTTCTCTTTTGTTCATCCTAACAACTATAAGAGAGCAAAAAGGGAGGCTTTACAGAATGGTGTAAAGAGAAATTTTCTGACTTCACACATCCTCCCTACTTATTAACCAGGAGTGTATTTATAATGTATATGTTGAATATATCCAACCTATGAGCATATATATGAACAACTCAGTAAGTGAGCAATGCCAATCATGGGGTCAACTTTTTTTTTTTAATGTTTGGAGGAATTAATTTTACCTTCTCAACTTAATTTCAAATGTGTTGCATAATTTGCTATGGTAATTTCTATGGATTCATCTATTTTGTGATTTAATTATTTTATTCTTAAAATTTATTTTAATTTGACAAATAACTGTGCATATTTCTGGGACACAATTTGATATTTTTATCTATGTATAAATTATAGGAAGATTCAATAAGGCCAGTTAACATATCTATAACCTCATCAACTTATCTCTTTTGTGGTAAGAATATTAACAATCCATTCTTTGAACAATTTTTGGATATACATTTTCATTAATTATGGTTACCATGCAGTGAAACTGATCATTGAAATGTTTCCTCCAGTGTAACTTTGTACTCTTTGGTCAATATTTTCATTTTTTCCATATCCCCTACCTCTATTCTCTGCTTCTGCAAAGTTATTGTTTTTGATTCCACATATAACTGAGTTTATATATTATATAGCATTTGTTTTTCTGTACCTGGCTTAGTTCATTTAGCATAATGCCCTCAAGTTCCACCCATGTTGCTGTAAATGTCATAATTTGCTTCTTCTTAAATGTTATATAGTATTTCATTCTCTCCGTCCATCCATTGATGGGTACTTAGGTTGCTTCCATATCTTGATTACTATAAACCATCATGGAATGAACACAAGAGTGCAGATATCTTTTTACCTATTGATTTCAATTCCTTTGGACGTATACCCAGAATTGGAATTGCTGGATCATATGGTATTTATACTTTTAGTTTTTTGAGGAAATTTCATACTATTTTCCAAAATGGCTATACTAATTTGCATTCCCGACAATAATGTTCAAGAATTCTCTTATCTGGTTAGCCTGTCTTTGTTGGTTTTAGATTGAAGCTATGCTGATGCATTTCTATGGGTAAGTCAGAGAGCTCAGAGGTGGCCTGGACTTAAAGAACTTCTTGAATATCTCACTTGAGAGTTGGCTCTGATGGGAGATTCAGTTCAATGACTGCAAAATGACCACGGTTTTCCAGAAAGGCTTCTTAAGATTTTGTAATTGAACTTGCCAAAGCCAGAGAGTGATATTTATGCCAAAAAAAATCAGAAACTTATTTTTAAGTTGTGGATCACACTAATGACAATGAATAACACAGTAAGTCAGGATTTGTGAGGTCGAATAATGATTCTTACAAAGCATGCCACATATGAAAAACCTGAGATAATTTTGCTTTACTAGATCTCAGCAGAAAGTCTTTTTAAATAAAACCTTTTTTATTTATAAATATTTTTGGTCTCACAAGAAATTTCAAATCTACTATAGAATCCTCATGTACTCTTCACACAGTTTTCTCTTACAGATAAGATCTTACAAAACTGTAGTATGTTATCAAAATCAGGAAATTGAAATTGATATGATAGTATTAACTAGTCTACAGACCTTATTTAGATCTCTCCAGTTTTTACATGCATTCAAATGTGTGTATGCCTGAGCATATAGTTCAAAAAAATTTTATCACACTCATGTATTTGTGTAACAAACTCCACAATCAAGATTTGGGCCTTTTTCTTTACCACAAAAAATTCATTTGTGCTATACCTTTACCTCAGAACTTGCTCCCATCTCTAACACCTTTGACATGCTTTCCACTTCTGTAACTTTTTTCACTTTGAGTATGTTATAATATGAATCAAACAGTATACACCCTTTCAGATTGGCCTTTTTCCCTTAGTGTAATGTACTTGAGACCTATACATGTTGTTGCATATATCAATAGTTGGTTGATTTTTATTACTGAATATTATGCCAACATAAAGATGTACCACAGGTTGTTTATTTGTTTATCCACTGAAGGGGTTTAGGTTGTTTCCATTTTTTTCTGGCTATTACAAATAAAACTGTGATTAACACTTATGTACAAGTCTTTTTGTGGCAATATGTTTTTTATTTTTCTTTGTTTGTTATCCACCTGGAAGTGGAATATTTAGTCATTGTAGTAAATGCACTTTTACTTTTGTCAAAAGCTGCTGAACAGTTTTCCAGGGTAGTTTTATGATTACCATTCCTAACAGAAACAACAAATGAGAGATCCAAATGTTCTGACTCCTAGTCAGCATTTGTTGTTCTCAATATATATTTTTATTTTAGACATTCTAGTAAGTATGTCATAGTATCTCATTGTGGTTTTAATTTATATTTCTGAATGGTAACAATGTTGAATGTTTTTTATGGGTCATTTGCCTTTCACAGCTTCATTTTAGTGAAATATCTTTTCATATCCTTTGGTCATTTTCTATTTACCTTGTTTTTTTTAATGTTGAGCTTTAAGAGTTTTTTTTTTTGGACATACTTTAAGTTCAAATCCTTTGTGGATATCTGCTTATAAACATTTTCTCCAAGTCTATAGATTGTCTTTTAATTAAGCCTGTGGCCTTTCATACAGCAAAGTTTTGAATTTTTATGAACTTCAATTTATTCATTTTTTAATGGATGATTCTTTTGGTATCGTGTCTCAGAAAATTTACTAAATCCTAGATGTATTATACATTTTGACTTTAGTTTTAGGTAAGTTGTGAGGTCAAGGTCAACATTAGGGTATTTTTTGTTTTACTATGGCTGTACAATTATCAGGATATCATTTATTGAAAGACTAGCTTTTCTTCATTGAGTTTTGAACCATTGTAAAAAAATCAGTGCAGTGTTCTTGTATAGGTCTAATTCTTTATCCTATACTCAGATTCCTTAATATATTTATCTAATCTTCCTCTAATACCATACTACCTTGATTACTGTAGCCATATAAAAACTCATAATATTACACACAATGATTCGTATGACTGTGTTTTTGGTTTTCATAATTTTTAAAAACTATTTTAGTTCCTTGCTTCTCCACATAAATTTTCTTTTCTTTTTAATTTTTTATTCATTTTTTTCACATGTGCATACATTGTTTGGGCCATTTCTCCTCACTGCCCTCACTTCCAGGCAGAACCTGCTCTGCCCTTATCTCTAATTTTGTTGAAGAGAAGACATAAGCAGTAATAAGAAAGACAGTGTTTTTGCTAGTTGAGATAAGGACAGCTATACAAAGAGATTCCTAGCATTGCTTCCATGCACAAGTGTGTTACAACCCAAGTTGATTCATCTCTACCTGACCTTTTCATTAGCTCTTGATCCCCTTCCCATATTGACCTCTGTTGCTTTAAGGTTTCTGTATTAGCTCCTCTCAGTGGGGACATCAAACACTTTCATGTTTTGGGTTTTCTACCTATCCCCATTCCTCCCGTATGTGCTCTCCCCTTAACATATGACCCAAGTCCTACAACATTGCTGTATTTGCCCTAGATTTAAAGTCCTCATATGAGAAAAAACATATGATTTTTGGTCTTCTGAGCCTGACTAACCTCACTCAGAACGATTCACATAAATTTTCAAATAAACTTGTCTATATCCTACAAAAGATCTCCTGGGATTTTAAGAAGAATGGTACTAAACCTATTTATCAATTTTGGAAAAATTTACTTCTATACTTTGTTGAATTCCACAGTCAATTAACTCATTATGTCTAAGTTTTCAATTTCTCATCAACATTTTTATAGTTTTCAGCATACAATCCCTATACATGTTTGATACATTTATGTCCAAGGATTTATTGTTAACTATTGTAAATGGTATTGTGGTTTCAATTGTAGTTTCCACATGCTCCTTGTTATTAAGGAGAAATAAAATTGGGTTCTTTGTGTTGATGCTGCATTCTGCAGCCTTGCTAAACTCATTTATTATTTCTAAAAGATTTTTGGTAGATTCCTTGGCATTTTACATGTTTAGTTATTGTCTAGAAAGAGGAACAGTTAAAGTTTTCCCTTTTTGATTTACACTTTCTTTTCCTTGCCTTATTGTACTGGCAAGAACTTCCAGAAGTGTCTTGAATAAAACAGTGAGAGTGGACATCTTTAACTTGTTGCTGAATTTAGAGGGAAAGTCTTAGTCATTCACCATTATGTGAACTAAGTATACAATTTTAGGGACTGGGTGTGATGGTTCATCCATGTAATCCCAGCTACTTAGGAAGTAGAAATTGGGAGGATTGTAGTTTGAGGCCAGCCACGGAAAAAGTTAGTGAGAACCCCCTCCATCTTATTGCATAAGCCAGGAAAGGTGGTGTGCATCTTTTTTTTTTCCAACCACATTTACTAGTTCACATAAATACTTGAAAACAAATAAATCTGTTTTCCATTTATGTATCCTCAGCATAATTTATCATAGGTTTTAATAAACAAACTATTGTAAATATCTATAAGAGGAAAATAGATTTTAAAATATGAAAGAGGTTAATAAATAGTCAATTAGGTTAACCACTGGAAGGACCACCTATTTTCAAGATGAAGCCACTGATTTGCAAATTTTATTAAAATAAATTCCATCTACAAAACAAAATAATTTATAATTTGATTTCAACTTTTTTGACAGCAGCCCAGAAGTGGCATCTCTGGATCATATGGCAGTTTTATTTTGGATATTTAAAGAATCTCCATGTTTCCTTCCATAGTGGTTGTACTAACTTGCATTCCCACTGGCAGTGTATAAGAAGTATTCCTATTTTGCCACATCCCCGCCAGCAGTTGTTGCTGTTACTACCTTTGATTATGGCCATCTAAGTATTGGCATGATTTGCATCTCTTTTATAACCAGGGAAGTTGAACACTTCTTCATGTATTTACTCTCCATTGGCATCTCTTCCTTTGAGAATTCTCTGTTTAATTCATGTGCCCATTTCTTCATTGGGGTATTGATTCTTTGGGGGTTGAGTTTTTTGGGTTCCCTGTAGATTCTGGACATAAGTAACTTCCTTATCAGATGAATAGCTGGCAAAGACTTTCCTCCCGTTATGTGAGCTGTCTCTTGAGTCTGGTAACTGTTTCCTTTGCTGTGCAGAAGCTCTTTAGTTTTTTTTAATTTATTTTATTCATATGCACATACAATGTTTGGGTAATTTCTCCTCCTTTCCCCCGCCCCCTCCCTCTCCCCCTTACCCCCTCGCTACCAGGCAGAAATTATTTTGCCCTTATCTCTAATTTTGTTGAAGAGAGAGTATATGCAATAATAGGAAAGACCAAGGGTTTTTGCTAGTTGAGATAAGGATAGCTATACAGGGAGTTTACTCATATTGCTTTCCTGTACATATGTGTTACATTCTAAATTAATTCTTCTCGAACAAACCTTTTCTCTAGTTCCTGGTCCCCTTCTCCTATTAGCCTCTGTTGCTTTAAAGTTTCTGCATTAGTTCCTTTGCATTGAGGACATCAAATGTTATCTTGTTGGTTTTTATTGGGTTTCTTGCCTATCCTCATACCTACCTTGTGTGCTCTCACCTCATCATGTGATCAACGTCCATCCCCTTGTTGTGTTTTCCCTTGATCTAAAGTCTGCATATAATAAAAGTCTTCCATGATAAGCAGAAACTAAAACAATATGTGACCACAAAGCCACCATTACAAAAGATTCTGCAAGGGATCCTGCACACAGAAAGTGACACCCAACTTAACCATGAAAAGGCAGGCAGCACCAAACCACAGGATAAGAAAAAGCAAGACAGTAGAGAGTAACATCAAGTTAGGTACACACAATCAAACCTTCAAACAACTAAGATAACTAAATGGCAGGAATCACCACATACCTATCAGTACTAACACTTAATGTTAATGGACTTAATTCACCCATCAAAAGACACCGTTTGACAAAATGGATTAAAAAAGAAGATCCAACAATTTGTTGCTTACAGGAGACTCATCTCACTGACAGAAATAAGCATATGCTTAGGATGAAAGGCTGGAAGAAGATTTACCAAGCCAATGGCCCCCGAAAACAAGCAGGAGTAGCAATACTTATCTCTGACAAAGTAGACTTCAAACCTACATTGATCAAACGAGATAAAGAAGGACATTCCATACTAATAAAAGGGGAAATAGACCAAAAGGAAATAATAATCATCAATCTGTACGCACCCAATGTCAACGCACCCAATTTCATCAAACATACCCTGAAAGACCTAAAAGCATATATAAACGCCAACACAGTGTTTGTGGGAGACTTTAACACTCCATTATCATCAATAGATAGGTCATCCAAACAAAAATTCAATAAAGAAATCCAAGATCTAAAATATGCAATAGATCAAGTGGACCTAGTAGATGTCTACAGAACATTTCATCCAACCTCTACACAATATACATTCTTCTCAGCAGCCCATGGAACCTTCTCCAAAATAGATCATATCCTAGGGCACAAAGCAAGCCTCAGCAAATATAAGAAAATAGAAATAATACCATGCATACTATCTGACCACAATGCAGTAAAAGTAGAACTCAACAACAAAAGTAAAGACAAAAAACATGCAAACAGCTGGAAATTGAATAACTCATTACTTAATGAACAATGGATCATCGATGCAATAAAAGAGGAAATTAAAAAGTTCCTAGAAGTCAATGAAAATGAAAACACAACCTACCAGAACCTATGGGACACAGCTAAGGCAGTCTTGAGAGGAAAGTTTATAGCCATGAGTGCATATATTAAAAAGATTGAAAGATCCCAAATCAATGACCTAATGATACATCTCAAACTCCTAGAAAAACAAGAACAAGCAAATCCCAAAACAAATAGAAGGAGAGAAATAATAAAAATAAGAGCTGAAATCAACGAAATAGAAACCAAAAAAACCATACAAAGAATTAATGAAACAAAAAGTTGGTTCTTTGAAAAAATAAACAAGATTGATAGACCCCTGGCAAACCTGACTAAAATGAGGAGAGAAAAAACCCAAATTAGTAGAATCAGGAATGCAAAAGGGGAGATAACAACAAACACCATGGAAGTCCAGGAAATCATCAGAGACTACTTTGAGAACCTATATTCAAATAAATTTGAAAATCTAAAAGAAATGGACAGATTTCTAGATACATATGATCATCCAAAACTGAACCAAGAGGAAATTAATCACCTGAATAGACCTATAACACAAAATGAAATTGAAGCAGCAATCAAGAGTCTCCCCAAAAAGAAAAGTCCAGGACCTGATGGATTCTCTGCTGAATTCTATCAGACCTTTAAAGAAGAACTGATACCAACCCTCCTTAAACTGTTCCATGAAATAGAAAGGGAAGGAAAACTGCCAAACACATTTTATGAAGCCACTATTACACTTATCCCAAAACCAGGCAAAGACACCTCCAAAAAGGAGAACTATAGGCCAATCTCCTTAATGAACATTGATGCAAAAATCCTCAACAAAATAATGGCAAATCGAATTCAGCAACACATCAAAAAGATTATTCACCACGACCAGGTAGGCTTCATCCCAGGGATGCAGGGGTGGTTCAACATACGAAAATCAATAAACGTAATAAACCACATTAACAGAAGCAAAGACAAAAACCACTTGTTCATCTCAATAGATGCAGAAAAAGCCTTTGATAAGATCCAACATCATTTCATGATAAAAGCTCTAAGAAAACTAGGAATAGAAGGAAAGTTCCTCAACATTATAAAAGCTATATATGACAAACCTACAGCCAGCATTATACTTAACGGAGAAAAATTAAAACCATTCCCTCTAAAATCAGGAACCAGACAAGGATGCCCACTATCTCCACTCCTATTCAACATAGTACTGGAATTCCTAGCCAGAGCAATTAGGCAAGAAGAAGGAATAAAAGGAATACAAATAGGTAAAGAAACTGTCAAAATATCCCTATTTGCAGACGACATGATCCTATACCTTAAAGACCCAAAAAACTCTACTCAGAAGCTTCTAGACATCATCAATAGCTATAGCAAGGTAGCAGGATATAAAATCAACATAGAAAAATCATTAGCATTTCTATACACTAACAATGAGCAAACGGAAAAAGAATGTATGAAAACAATTCCATTTACAATAGCCTCAAAAAAAATCAAATACCTAGGTGTAAACCTAACAAAAGATGTGAAAGACCTCTACAAGGAAAACTATACACTTCTGAAGAAAGAGATTGAGGAAGACTATAGAAAGTGGAGAGATCTCCCATGCTCATGGATTGGTAGAATCAACATAGTAAAAATGTCTATACTCCCAAAAGTAATCTACATGTTTAATGCAATTCCCATCAAAATTCCAATGACATTCATCAAAGAGATTGAAAAATCTACTGTTAAATTTATATGGAAACACAAGAGGCCACGAATAGCCAAGGCAATACTCAGTCAAAAGAACAATGCAGGAGGTATCACAATACCTGACTTCAAACTATATTACAAAGCAATAATAATAAAAACAGCATGGTACTGGCACAAAAACAGACATGAAGACCAGTGGAACAGAATAGAGGATCCAGATATGAAGCCACACAACTATAAGCAACTTATCTTTGACAAAGGAGCTAAAAATATACGATGGAGAAATAGCAGCCTCTTCAACAAAAACTGCTGGGAAAACTGGTTAGCAGTCTGCAAAAAACTGAAACTAGATCCATGTATATCACCCTATACCAAGATTAACTCAAAATGGATCAAGGATCTGAATATCAGACCCCAAACTCTTAAGTTGATACAAGAAAGAGTAGAAAATACTCTGGAGTTAGTAGGTATAGGTAAGAACTTTCTCAATGAAACCCCAGCAGCACAGCAACTAAGAGATAGCATAGATAAATGGGACCTCATAAAACTAAAAAGCTTCTGTTCATCAAAAGAAATGGTCTCTAAACTGAAGAGAACACCCACAGAGTGGGAGAAAATATTTGCCAACTATACATCAGACAAAGGACTGATAACCAGAATATACAGGGAACTTAAAAAACTAAATTCTCCCAAAACTAATGAACCAATAAAGAAATGGGCAGGTGAACTAAACAGAACTTTCTCAAAAGAAGAAATTCAAATGGCCAGAAAACACATGAAAAAATGCTCACCATCTCTAGCAATAAAGGAAATGCAAATTAAAACCACACTAAGATTCCACCTCACCCCTGTTAGAATAGCCATCATCAGCAACACCACCAACAACAGGTGTTGGCGAGGATGCGGGGAAAAAGGAACCCTCTTACACTGTTGGTGGGAATGTAGACTAGTACAACCACTCTGGAAAAAAATTTGGAGGCTACTTAAAAAGCTGGACATTGATCTACCATTTGATCCAGCAATACCACTCTTGGGGATATACCCAAAAGACTGTTACTCCAGAGGCACCTGCACATCCATGTTTATTGCAGCACTATTCACAATAACCAAGTTATGGAAACAGCCAAGATGCCCCAGCACTGACGAATGGATTAAGAAAATGTGGTATCTATACACAATGGAATTTTATGCAGCCATGAAGAAGAACGAAATGTTATCATTCGCTGGTAAATGGATGGAATTGGAGAACATCATTCTGAGTGAGGTTAGCCTGGCTCAAAAGATCAAAAATCGTATGTTCTCCCTCATATGTGGACATTAGATCAAGGGCAAACACAACAAGGGGATTGGTCTATGAGCACATGATAAAAGCGAGAGCACACAAGGAAGGGGTGAGGATAGGTAAGACACCTAAAAAACTAGCTAGCATTTGTTGCCCTTAATGCAGAGAAACTAAAGCAGATACCTTAAAGCAACTGAGGCCAATAGGAAAAGGGGACCAGGAACTAGAGAAAAGGTTAGATTAAAAAGAATTAACCTAGAAGGTAACACCCACGCACAGGAAATCAATGTGAGTCAATGCCCTGTATAGCTATCCTTATCTCAACCAGCAAAACCCCTTGTTCCTTCCTATTATTGCTTATACTCTCTCTACAACAAAATTAGAGATAAGGGCAAAATAGTTTCTGCTGGGTATTGAGGGGGGGAGTGGGAGGGGGTGGAGTGGGTGGTAAGGGAGGGGGTGGGGTCAGGGGGGAGAAATAAACCAAGCCTTGTATGCACATATGAATAATAAAAGAAAAATGAAAAAAAAAAAATAAAGTCTGCATATGAGGGAAAACATGCGATTTTGGGTCTTCTGGGCCTGGCTAACCTCTCTCAGGATGATGTTCTCCAGTTCCATCCATTTACCTGCAAATGATAAGATTTCATTCTTCTTCATGGCTGAGTAGTATTTCATTGTGTATAAATACCACATTTTCTTAATCCATTAATTGATAGTGGGGCATCTTGGCTCTTTCCATAACTTGGCTATAGTGAATAGTGCTGCAATAAACATGGGTATGCAAGTGCCTTCGGAGTAACCTGTGTCACATTCCTTTGGATATATCCCCAAGAGTGGTATTGCTGGATCATATGGCAGATCTATGTTTAGATTTTTAAGAAGCTTCCAAATTTTTTTCCAGAGTGGTTGTACCAGCTTGCATTCCCACCAGCAGTGTATAAGGGTTCCTTTATTCCCCGCATCCTCGCCAACACCTGTTGTTGGTGTTTTTGATGATGGCTATTCTGACAGGGATAAGGTGGAATCTCAGTGTGGTTTTGATTATCATTTCCTTTATGGCCAGAGATGGTGGGCATTTTTTCATGTGTTTTTTGGTCATTTGAATTTCTTCTTTTGAGAAAGTGCTGTTTAGTTCATTTGCCCGTTTCCTTATTGGTTCATTAATTTTGGGAGACTTTAGTTTTTTAAGTTCCTTATATATTCTGGTTATCAGTCCTTTGTCTGATGTGTAGCTGGCAAATATTTTCTCCCACTCTGTGGGTGATCTCTTCAGTTTAGAGACCATTTCTTTTGTTGAGCAAAGCTTTTTAGTTTTATGAAGTCCCATTTGTCTATGCTATCACTTAGTTGCTGAGCTGCTGGGGTTCCCTTGAGAACGTCCTTGCCTATACCTATTACTTCCAGAGTGTTTCCTGTTCTTTCCTGTACCAGCTTCAGAGTTTTGGGTCTGATATTAAGGTCCTTGATCCATTTTGAGTTAATACTGTTATAGGGTGATAAACATGGATCTGGTTTCAGTTTTTTGCAGACGGACAACCACTTTTCCCAGCAACATTTGTTGAAGAGGCTGTCTTTTCTCCATCATATATTTTAGGCACCTTTGTCAAAAATAAGTTGGGTATAGTTGTGTGGATTCATATCTGGGTCCTCTATTCTGTTCCACTGGTCTTCATGTCTGTTTTTGTGCCAATACCATGCTATTTTTGTTGCTGTTGTCTTGTAATATAGTTTGAAGTCAGGTATTGTGATACCTCCAGCATTGTCCTTTTTGCTGAGTATTGCCTTAGTTTGATGCAGTCCGATTTGGTCATTGTTTCTCTTAGATGCTGAACCTTTTGTATTTTGTTTAGGATTTTGTTCCCTCTACCTATCTGTTCCATTGTATTTCCTACTGCTTCTTGGAATTGTTTCAGGCCTTATATCAAGGTCTTTGATCCACTTTGAGTTGATTTTGGTATAGGGTGAAAGACAGGGATCTAGTTTTAGTCTTCTACATGTGATATCCATTTTCCCCAGCAGCATTTGTTGAAGAGGCTGTCTTTTCTCCACTGTATGTTTTGGGCTCCTTTGTTGAAGATCAGTTGGCTATAGATGTGTGGGTTTGTGTCTGGATCTTCTATTCTGGTCCATTGGTCTTCCTGTCTGTGTTTATGCCAGTATCATACTATTTTCATTGTCATGGCTGTATAGTGTAGTTTGTAGATGGGTATTGTGATGCCTCCCGCATTGGACTTTTGGCTCAGAATTGCTTTGGCTATTCGAGGTCTTTTGTGTTTCCATGTGCATTTCATGATTGGCTTTCTATTTCTGTACAGAATGTCATTGGAATTTTGATAAGGATGGTGCTGAACATGTAGATTGTTTTTGGTAGTATGACCACTTTCACAATGTTGATTCTACCAGTCCATAAGCATGAAAGGTCTTTTCATCTTCTGATGTCTTTTTTGATTTGTCTCTTCAGTGGTTTATAGTTTTCATTAAAAATGTCTTTGGTTTCTTTCATTAAATTTATTTCAAGTTACTTTATTGTTTTTGAGGCTATTGTAAGTGGGCTTGTTTCACTGATTTCTTTCTCAGTCTGTGCATTGTTGGTATATAGGAAGGCTACTGATTTCCGTATGCTAATTTTATATCCTGCTACTTTCTGAAAGAGTTTATGATTTGTAATAGTTTTTTAATAGAGTGCTTTGGGTCTCTTAGCTATAGGATTATGCCATCTACACATAGGAGTAATTTGACTTCTTCTCTTCCTATTTGAATCTCTTTTATTTCTTGCTGTTGTCTTACTGCTCTGGCTAAGAATTCCAAAATCTATACTGAATAAAACTGCAGAAAGCTCAGTCTCATTCCTGACTTTAATGGGTACAGTTTCAGTTGTTCTCCATTTAGTATGATGTTGGCTCTAGGTTTGTCATACATAGCCTTTATTATACTGAGGAACATTGCTTCTATTCTTAGTTTCTTCAGAGCTTTTATCATGAAAGGGTGTTGGATCTTGTCAAAGGCTTTTTCTGCCACTATTGAGAGGATCATGTGGTTTTTGTCTTTGCTTCTGCTTATATGCTTTATTACATTTATGCATTTACATATGTTGAACCATCCTTGCATCCCTGGAATGAAACAGACTTGGTCATGGAGTATGATGTTTTTGATGTGTTGTTGAATTCTGTTTACCAGCATTTTGTTGAGAATCTCTGCATCTATATTCATTAAAGATATTGATCTCTTTTCTGGTTATGTCTTTATTGGGTTTTGGAATGATTGTAATACTAGCTTCATAGATTGAGTTTGTTACTTCAATTATAATATGTCCTGTCTTCCCTGTATTTTTGCCTGTATTTCAGACCACAGCTCTGTGACTGCTTCATGAACACTTATGCATACCCTCAAGTGAGACCCCATGTCAAAAGGAATACCATTTGCCATGCTTTCCTTGGTGGAAGAAAAGATATCAGTAGTTCCTTGTAGCTATTATCATTCAAAACTCCAAATGCCCTGATGACAGCTGATTATCTCTTGACTGCCATCTTTCTGAAATAGTCAAGGGACTATTAAAAACACTCAACTTGTAAAAAAACAATCACTTTCCCAACAGATAAAAGACATCTCTGAAAAATCCATACTTGACGGTATACTTGCAGGTTGAGACCAAATATTTTTCCACTAAGGAATAAGAACAAAATATTCATTATCACCATGTCTTTCAGCATTATATTATAGCTTGGAGCCAGTGCAGTTAAATAAGAAAGAAGTGAAAAATTTAATTATGAAAAAGGTGCTAGGTTTTGTCATTTTTGCAGCTATTAAGATGATTAGGTAGCTTTTGGATTTTGTTTTGTTAGTATTTTGTATTACATTAATTAATGTTCAGATATTGAAACAATATTAGTCAATGTGTATAGTCATTTTTATTGTTCTGAAGTAAGTTGTCTAGTTTTTTAATGAGAATTTTTACATTTGTATTTATAGGGTCATTGCTCTGCCACTTTCTTTTTCTGTTGTATCTTTGGCAGTCTTCGGTATTAGAGTAACTTTGTCTTGCTCCTAGAATGAATAGGGAAATATTCCATTCTATCCTGTTTTCAGAAGAGTTTGTGAAAGATTGGTGTTACTGCTTTAAAAGTTTAGTGTAACTCATTAATGAAGTCATCTGGGCCTAGACTTTTCACTGTGGGCTGTTTTTTGATTAACTTGGTGTCTTTTCTTGTGGTAGGTCCTTCAGTAGTATTTTTTGTGTTATTATATACATTTATAAACCAATTTCTGGCATGTTATTGTTCATAACATTCCTTATAATTGTTCTTATTTTACTAGATCAGTAATGGTGTCCTCTCTTTCAGTCCTGATTTTAGCATATTGTGTTTTATCCCATTTTTTGGTGGTTCTAGCTAAAGTTTTATCAGTCTTGTCTATTTTTCCAAATAATTAATTTTGGTTTCATTGATATTCTTTATTATTTCCCCATTATGCTCTGGCTTTTATTAATTTTTCCTCTGTTTGCTTTGATTTTAGTTTCTTTTCTGTTTGTAGTTTCCTAAAACAGAAGTTTAGGTCACTGAGTTGAAAACTTTTTTTAATACATCTTTTAATCTATAAATTTCTCTCTTAGCTACTTTAGTTGTGTCCAATAAGCCTGACGTGTTGTATTTACTTGCATTCATATGAAAGTATTTTATAGTTTCTTTGGTCCATTTGTTATTTAAAAGTATGTTTTCAAATTTCCTCATATGTGAATTTTTAAGATTTCACTCTCTTATTTATATTTAACTTTATTCAATTGTGGTCAAAGAGAAAGAGACCAAGAGATTGATTGTGATATCAATCCTTTAAAGGATTTAAAATTTATCAAGGCTTGTTTAGTAGCTTAATATTTTGTTTATTTTGAAAATTTTTCCATGTGAACTTGAGATCATATATTCTGATATTGTTGAGTGGAGTGTTATATCATTTTCTGCTACATTTTGTTGATTCATAGTATTGCATAAGTCTTATTTATTTTCTGCCACATTGTTCTGTTACCAGTCATCTGACTGGAGTCTTTTGGTTCAACCTTGATAGATATTATGGGTAGTCAAGGCAAAGGTCTTCCAATGTTGGTGATTCCAGTCCCTTGGGTGACCAAGGCCTAGGGTTTGGACTGACAGACCCAGAGATTTACAGGTCCATACCCTGTGAGCTGGGGCCTATTGCTCCATGATTTATAATCCAGGGACTTAGGCTTATTACTCTTGGCTTTAACCACCAGTGGCCCCAGGACTTGGCAGCTATTACAAACCTTTGTTTATAGTGCAGCAAGCAGCACAGACAGTTGCTGCTAGTGTTATAGCTCTCAAATAAACCTTGGGTGCTCAGTCTTACAATAAGTGTTATAGCACTTGAGATTAGAATGTCAGTACTCTTGGCTCTTGACAGACAGCTGGTGTTATAGCTCAAGAGCCTGAGTCCCTTGACCCTTAACAGCTCCCAGGAACTCTTCCAGCAACCAGGGGTCTACAGTTTTTCTCTTTTGGCATTTCTTAATCTTTTATCTTTCTTTAGCCTCAGCTGTCTGTTCTTTTACCCTTTCCATACTTCTGCTGTCCCTCCATGACTCTGCCATTCCTGATCCCCATTATATTTGCCCCAGTCACTCTTTGGAACTCTACAACAGCACTCTTAACTTTTTAGAAATTTTTTGTCTGTACTGGGGCTTGAATATAGGTCCTAATGCTTGCCTTTTATCCTCCATTTGTGTTTTCATTTATGTTACATAGACATTTCCTTGTGTACTGTTTCATTTTTTTTCTTTTGCTTTAGTATTTGAGTTATTTTCTTGGTAGTTTACCTCTGAATTTCCACTGATGCCTTACCATAAAACAATTTATTTTGGGATAATAACAGTATAACTTCAATGGACAAAACTGGAAGTAGAGAGGATTAATAGATGAAAAAGAAGAGATGATGGCTGCCAGAATTAAAAATAATGGCGAAGGTACAAGTGGTAAAGTAAGATAAAGTAAAATAAAATGGCCTCTAATCCTACCTTCTTGGGAGCTTGAGTTTGGGAGGATTACAATTTGAGGACTGCAGGGGCAGAAAGCTCATGAGACCTCATTTAAACCAATAGATGGACACTATGTTGTCATCCTAAACTATGTGGAAAGCTGAGATCAGGAGGATTGAGGTAAGCATAGGAAAATGTTTGCGAGTTCTCATCTCAATGGAGAAAAGATAGGTTTGGTGGCCCACACCTTTCATCCCAGCAAACATGGAAAACATAAAATAGGAAGATCATGGTCCAGGTCAGCCAGGGCAAAAAGTAAGACCCTATCTCCAAAATAACCAGAGCAAAAGGTTTGGAGGCATGGCTCAAGCAATAGAGTGCTTACCTCACATGTGCAAAACCCTAATTTCAAACCCCAGTTCTGTAAAAAAAAAAAAAAAAAAAAAGAAAGAAAGAAAAAGAAAATACAAAAACAACCCCCAAATTTCCCAAAACAAAAACAAGAAGAGAGAAGTGGTAGGAATTCATGATTGTGTATGAAGGTAATTGTAGGTTTGTATGTTAAAGTTACCTTATATTGCTTGAACTGAGTTTATGGCAGAGTGATCACCTAATATCACCCAACCTCACACACTTTTGAGTCTAAACTGTTTCAGAGGCAATAAGAAAATATGCTTGTCAAGGAGTTAGTAGTCAAGGTCAATACTCTAGACACAATATCAAATAGTATACTAGTAGGAACATTCATTGGGTTCCAATCCTGTTTCTTCACAAACTAGAAGTATAATCAGTTTAATCATGGATAAATATTTGACCATTTTCAGTGACCAAATGGACAATTATAGGACTGTCATGAAGATTAGGTGATATAAGGTATCTGGCACATTACAAATGCTCAGTACATTTAATTGCCATTAAATAATGAATCCATGTTGTATAAGTTGCTGGATACTTCAAAAAAATCCAGAGAAAATTGAAGTCAATAAAGACTAGAGAAGTCAGAAGTAGCTTCCTGGTGTAGAAGAAAATTAAGCTGGACTTTGAAATGTATTTATATTTCATCTTTTATGTCTCAGAAGGATTACACAAAACAAATTAGAATAATAGCAACACTTGTGACATTACTATGTACCAAGTACACATATTGCATAAATTAACTTAACTCTTTGAATGTATTAAACAATAGTAAACAGTGTTCAGTTGAAGAAATTGTGGATCCGATAAATCAGGGAAAACAACTCCTAAGCAAAGAGATTTGTTTTTAAACTCAAGTCTATTTGACTCTAGAGTCTGTAGTTGGAATGACTTTAGCGTATTGACTGTCAAAAACAAAAATAAATCCAGAAAACTGAATTAAAAACATACTGGCATCAGATGAAAAAGAATTTTAAATAGGTGGTTGTAGTAGAAAGTTTATATGCTTCCCAAATTTCTGGGGGAAAATAAAATCAGAACTGTTTTTCTCTTTAAAAATGAAAATTAGTCATAAACTAACAAACCAACTCAATTGTGAAGATTTCAGAAAAGCTTCAGACAAATGCATTTTTTTTGCCTTGATTGAACTTACTCTATTCAAGTTTCTGACACTCAAGAATTAATTTTGAGACAACGTAGTTTTTTTTTTTAATATATGCTTTGTCTTACAGTAGTTCTGAATGTTTGGAAACATTTTTATTTAAGTGCAAAAGCCACAAAACAATGGCTATTCTGAACATTAATATTTTTAATTGAATTAGTTGGGCTTGAATAATTTATAAATAAGTTCATTAAGCTTTCCTCAAAGATCCATTATGGTAAAAATATATCTATTAAAAGATTAATTTTCTGTTATGCCATCAAGAGACCTGTTACACTTTTCCAGATGCAGAAGTTTTCATTTTTTTAAACACAGAATCCTGAGAGTGTGTTTTCTAAAACCTAAACACAATGCAATTATTATTGTTTTTGTTTCGATTTACTAGGATGTTTTTTCCACATGGACAACACAGGAGAAATAAACACATGTAGATAAACAGGTCAGATTACACTACACAGTGATGAAAGTTAGACCAAAGATTTGTTTGGAAATTTATTCATGTCCAAAACAGAAAAGAAAATTAATTTTTAAATTGATTCAAAACATTTGTAAAGAAATAATACACTAGTTTCTCAGGTAAAATACTATTTTTTCTGGCATAAACAGTGTGTTGGAGCAGAAATTTTCAAAGAATGGTCCCTTAATCATATTGGCAATTATTATAAATGCAAATTATCTGGCTCCAACCCAGATCTACTGAATCAAAAATTGTGAGTACACTGTTCTAGATGATTCTGGGGCATGCTTAAATTTGAGAACTACTATGTTAAGGTGGGCAATGGTAAACTCTATTTGGGTTGATTTGGCACAAGGCAGAGGATTTTTTGAAGCTCAGTCTTAAATAATGAGTCATAAATTCTGGAGGTCTATTGTACAGCATAGTGTATAGTTTTTTTCAAAGAGAAAATATATCTTTTAATAATTGCTACATTACATATGTGATTAATACCAATAAATTATAGGAAACAAAGCTTGCACCTGTTCCTATTATAAATATGAATTAAAGAGTTACTATAATAGACTGAGAATTCAAAGCATAATTAAGACACTGAGCCAATTTGTTTGCCTTTTTAAATTTTTATTTTTTATTTTATCATTTCTACATTTACTTACATTGTTTGGGCCACCTCCCCCCTTCCCCCCACCCCCATTTCTAGGCAGAACTTGCTCTGCCCTCTTGTTCTAGAAAGCATAAGAGATACTAAGAAAGACATATGGTTTTTGCTAATTTGAGATAAACATAGCTATATAGAGAGATTTCTAGCATTGGTTCCATGCACTTGTGTATTGCAATCCACATTGGTTCACCTCTACCAGGCCTCTTCACTACTTTCTGGTCTCCTTCCCATAATGGCCTCTGTCAGTTTAAGATTACTTTATTTGCTCCTCTACTGTGAGCACATCAGCCACATTCAAATTTTAGGTTTCCTCTCCTTTCCCTATTTCTCCCATGGTCATACTCCCCTTAGTGTGTGACCCATGTCCAATAATATTACTGCATTTGTTTTGGGTCTTTAATCTGCATATAAGGGAGAACATGTGAATTTTGGCCTTCTGAGCCTGGCTAACTTCGATTAGGATTATATTCTCTAGTTCCATCCATTTACTTGTAAATGAAAAAATTTCATTTTTCTTTGTGGCTGAGTAAAATTCCATTGTGTATGGATACCACATTTTCTTAATCTATTCATCAATAGTGGGGCATCTCGGCTGTTTCCATAACCTGGCTATTGTGAATAGCGCTACAATAAACATGGGTGTGCACGTGTCTCTGGAGTAACCTGTGTTGCATTCCTTTGGGTATGTTCCCAAGAGTGGTATTGCTGGATCACATGGCAGGTCTATGTTTAGATTTTTAAGGAGCATCCATAATTTTTTCAAAGTGGTTGTACTAGATTACATTCCTACCAGCAGTGTATGATGGTTCCTTTCTCCCCCTAGCACCCTCGCCAACATTTGTTGTTGATGGTGTTTTTGATGATAACCATTCTAACAGAAGTGAGGTGGAATCTTAGTGTGGTTTTGATTTACATTTCCTTTATGGCCAGGGATGGTGAGCATTTTTTCATGTGTTTTTTTGGCCATTTGGATTTCTTCCTTAAAAAAAGTTCTGTTTACTTCAGATGTCTACTTACTTATTGGTTCATTGATTTTTGGGGAGTTTAGTTTTTTGAGTTCCCTGTATATTCTCCTTATCAGTCCTTTATCTGATGTATAGCCAGAAAATATTTTCTCCCACTCTGTGGGTTGTTTCTTCAATTTAGAGACCATTTCTTTTGTTGTGCAGAAGTCTTTTAATTTCATGTACTTCCATTTGTCCATCTTTTCTCTTAGTTGATGGGCTGCTGGAGTTCTACTGAGGAAGTCCTTGCACATGCCTATTGTTTCCAGAGTATTCCCTGCTCTTTCATGTACCAACTGCAAGGTTTTGGGTCTGATGTAAAGGTCCTTAATCCATTTTGAGTTGATACTACCACAGGGTGATAGGCATGGATCTAGTTTTAGTTTTCTGCGGGCAGATAGCCACTTTTCCCAGTAACATTTGTTAAAGATGCTGTCTATTCTCCATCATATATTTTTGATGCCTTTGTGAAAAATAATGTGGGCAAAGCTGTGTGGATTCATATCTGGGTCCTCTATTCTGTTCCATTGGTCTTCATACCTGTTTTTGTGCCAGCACCATGCTGTTTTTATTGCTATGGCTGTGTAGTATAGTTTGAAATTGAGTGTTGTGATACCTCCAGCACTGCTCTTTTTGCTGAGTATTGCCTTGGCTATTCGCAGTCTTTTGTGTTTCCAAATGAACTTTAGGTTAGACTTTTTAATCTCTGTGATGAATGTCATTTGGATTTTGATGGGAATTGCATTGAACATGTAGATGCTTTTGGTAGTATAGCCATTTTTACCATGTTGATTCTGCCAATCCATGAGCATGGGAGATCTTTCAGTCTTCTGTAGTCTTCCTCAGTGTCTTTCTTCAGTGGTTTGCAGTTCTTTTTGTGGAGGTCATTCACATCCTTTGTTAAGTTTACTCCTAGATATTTGATTTTTTTGAGGCTATTATAAATCGAATTGTTTTTCCTGTTTTCTTTCTCAATTCCTTCATTGTTGGTGTATAGAAAGGCTACTAATTTTGTAAGTTGACTTTATACCCTGCTACTTTACTGAAGCTATTTATGGTGTCTAGAAATTTTTGAGTGGCGTTTTCTGGGTCTTTGAGATATAGGACCATGTCGTCTGCAATTAGGGATATTTTGACTATTTATTTACTTATTTGTATCCTTTTATTTCTTCTTCTTGCCTTATTGCTCTTGCTAGGAACTCCAGGACTATGTTTAATAGCAGTGGGAGAGTGGGCACCCTTGTCTTGTTCCTGAGCTTAGGGGAAATGGTTTCAGTTTTTTCCCCCATTAAGTATGATGTTGGCTAGAGGTTTGTCATATATAGCCTTTATAATGTTGAGGTACATTCCTTCTATTCCTAGTTTTCTTAGGCTTTTATCATGAAGTGGTGTTGAATCCTATCAAAGGTTTTTTCTGAATCTATTGAGATGATCATGTGGCTTTTCTCTTTGCTTCTATTAAAGTGCTGTATTACATTTATTGAGTTTTGAATGTTGAACCATCCCTGCATCCCTGGGATGAAGCCGACTTGGTCATGGTGAATGATCTTTCTGACATATTGTTGGATTCAGTTTGCCATTATTTTATTGTGGATTTTTGCATCAATGTTCATTAAGGAGATTAACCTGTAGTTCTCCTTTTTGGATGTGTCTTTGTCTGATTTTGGGAGGAGTGTAATACTGGTTTTATACAATGAGTTAGGCAGTGTTCCTTCTCTTTGTATTTCGTAGAAAAGTTTAAGGAGTGTGGGTATTAGTAGTTCTTTGAAGGTCTGGTAGAATTCATCTGAGAATCCATGAGAGTCTCTTCTTTTGGGAGACTCTTTATTGCTGCTTCAATTTCATTACATGTTATAGATCTGTCTAGGTTTCCCTAGATTTCCTTGGTGTTTGTTTTTATCTCCCCTTTTTAATTTCTGATTTTATTGATTTGGGTCTTTTCCCTCCTCATTTTAGTCATATTTGCCAGGGACTTGCCAATCTTGTTTATTTTCTCAAAAATCAGCTCTTTGTTTCATTGAATCTTTGTATGTTCTTTTTGGTCTCTATTTCATTGATTTCAGCCATTATGTTTATTATTTCTCTCCTGCTTCTTTTGGGTTTTGCTTGTTATTGTTTTTCTAGGAGTTTGAGTTGTAGCATAAAGTCATTTATTTGAGTTCTTTCTGTCCTTTTAATATATGCACAAGTGGTGTTTTCATTTTCATTAGCTTCCAGGAACATTTTGATTCCTACTCATTTCTTCTATGACCCACTGATCGTGGAGCAATGTGTTATTCAGCCTCCAATTATTTCCATATTTTCTGCTGTTGTTTTTGTTTTTGAGTTCTAGTTTTAATGCATTGTGATCAGATAGAATGCAAGGGGTTATTTATATTTTTCACATTTGCTGAAACTTGCTTTGTGCCCTAAGATATGATCAATTTTTGAGAAAGTTCCACAGGCTGCTCAGAAGAATGTGTATTGTGTTGCTGGATGAAATATTCTGTAGATATTAGTCAGGTCCATTTGATTTATGGTGTCATTTAGTTCTAAGATTTCTTTTTTGATTTTTGTTTGGAGAACCTGTCCGTTGGTGACAGGGGTGTATTAAAGTCTCCCATGACCAGTGTATTGGAGTCTATGTGCTTTTAAGTGTTTTAGCATATGTTTGATTAAATTGGGTACATATAAGTTGATAATTGTTACTTTCTTTTGATGTATTGCACCTTTTATTAGTATGAAGTGTCCTTTATGTCATTTGACTAATGTAAGTTTGAAGTCTGTTTTGTCTGATATAAGTATTGCTACTCCTGCCTGTTTTCAGGGGCCATTGGCTGAGTAAATCTTTTTCCAGCCTTTCAGCCTAAGCCAGTGTTTATTTCTGTCAATAAGATGGGTCTCTTGTATAGAATACATTGTTGGATGTTCCTTTTTAATCCAGTTTACCAAACTGTGTTTTTTGATGGGGAGTTGAGTCCATTGACATTCAGTGTTAGTATTCATAGGTATGTAGTGATTCTTGTCATTTAGTTGTTTTTGTTGTGTAAGGATTTAATTGTGTGCAGTTGAATCAATTCTACTCTTTGATTACTTGTCTTTTCTTCTCCTGTGGTTTGATTCTTCCCATCCTTCCATGGTCTTGTTTGCTTTCATCTTCTGTGTGCAGAATTACTTGTAGAATCTTTTTTAGTGGTGGCTTGGTGGTCATATATTGTTTTAGCTTTTGTTTATCATGGAAGATTTTTACTGCTTCATCAATTTGTAATGATAATTTTGCTGGGTAGAGTATCCTAGGGCTGAAGTTATTTTCATTCGGTGCCTGAAATACCACACTCCATGCCCTTCTTGCTTTTAAGGTTTTTGTTGAGAATTGTTCTTTATTTTGATGGGTTTACCTTTATATGTTATTTTTTTTCTCTCTTATAGCCTTCAATATTCTTTCTCTATTCTCTGTGCTTGTTATTTTAATGATATTATGCTGTGGGAAGGTTCTGTTTGGTCAAGTGTGTTTGATGTCCTGGAGGCTTCCTGCACCTGAATGGGCAAAACTTTCTCAAGATTTGGGGAGTTTTCTATTATTATTTTATTGAATATGTTGCATATCCCTTTGGTTTGTACCGCTTCACCATTTTCAATGCCCATGCTTCTCAGGTTTCGTCTTTTGTTGGAGTTGCTGAGTTCTTGCATGTTCTTTTCACAGCTCTTGAGTTGTTTAAGATTTCTTCAGTTTTTTTCTTTAATTTCTATTTTATCTTTGAGTTCTGAGGTTCTATCTTCCACTTTTCTAGTCTGCTGGAGTGGCCTTCCATTGTTTTTTGTTTGACTAAAAGAACTTTTTATTTCTCAGATTTCTGTTTGATTCTTTCTTCTGAATTTTCCATATCTTTGTTCAATTCCTCTTCTATAATTTGTGTTGTCCTCTTTAATTCATGTGTCTCTCTTTTTGTTGTGTCCTTTGTTTCACTTTGATGTTTCTTGAAGTCCTCTCTAAATTCCTATATTTGTTTCTGTGTCTCCTCATGTTCTTTATATTTGGTGTCTTGAAATTTCTTGAGTGCATCTTGTACATTCTGGTTAACCATGTCTAGTATCTTCTCTAAGAATTTCTCAGAGATTTCTCCCAAGTTTTCCCCTTTGAGGGTTTTTATGTGGGTGCCACTGGGCTCCTTAGTGGAATTTATAATTGCTTTATTGAAGTCAGGAACTGGGTATCCATTTTCTTTATTTCCCACTGAATCCTGTGTTGAATTATTTTTTTGAGGTGAATGGTTTCCATCCCTTCTTCTTCTTACAACTTGGTGCTGTGCAACTATATTTTTGGTAGGGTAGTTGGTGGATTTGATTTCTTTTTTGTGTTGTTACTGACTTGGTTCTTAGCTAGGTTGATGTGTTCTTTCTGTTCCTGGCCTGGAGTTGTAATTTAGCAATCAGAAATTCATAGGTTCAATGCCAGACCAGTTGTTTACATGTTATATAGAAAACACCTTAATGATAATATCTATGAACAGTCAGAGTGGGGGCTAATGGTTATTAAGCTCATTATAGGTTTTGGAGAATTGGTAAAGGTGGCACTAAAAGGGGGGTGGAAAAAGGGATGGGAGTGTTGGGGAAGAAGTATGAGGGCTACTGGGTTTTGTGGTCCTTTTGTGTGTTTGGGTATGTTTGTGTTGTAGTGGAGTGTGTTTTTATCAGGAATTGCAGGGGGCTGTGTTGGTGTACAGTTGGTCAGTAGTCTAGTCAGCAACTGGTGAGTGTGTATGAGGGAATGGTAGTGTGTTGACAGGTTGGGGGAGGATAGGAGAAGGAGGTGAAGACGGGAAAGAAAGTGTGGACAAGAAGGGGCAGAAAAAGTAGTTGGGAGAGAGAACAATGGATTGTAGTACACGAGAAGGAGGGAAAGTGAAGAGGGTAAGAATAGGGATAAGAGAATAATGATGGTGGAGTTAATAATACAGAAATAAAAAGAAAAAGAAAAAAAGAAACAATAAAAAACACCACATTCAGGAATCACAAAAAGTTCAGTCTTTTGGTAAACGTTCTGGAGTTATTTCATAGGTTTCCAGTGCTGGCATTGGTGTATAAGTGGAAGCTCTTTTGTGGTCTTACCAAGTAACTGGCTTGAGAGTGATATTTGGTCCTTCTCTCCACAAGATTATTTGGAAGTGTAAGGTGAGGTAAGACTGCCAGTTCATGCATGGTGGTTGGAGCTCTTATTTCCACCAGGTGGAAGTTGTGTTGCCCATCAGTTGCAGCTCTATTTGGTCAGCTCCTCCCCCAGGAAGGTGGGGCAATTCATTTTTGAATGCTGTCCTCTATCCCATAGATCAGCTCCAGGAACCACCTCCTGGTGTATTTTGGGAGATTGGCCTGTCATCCCGCCCTTGCCCTCAGCCTTTGTGCTTTTCCTGATCTCTGCTGAGTGCTGACAGAGCTCTGGGTGGTTGGTTTGTTGCTCCAGTCCCTCTTCAGCCTTTATGTTTCTCCCGATCTCGATCTCTGCTGGGTGCTAGAGGCTCCTCTGGGAGTTTGGCTTGTTGCCTCTCTCCTGCTCTCAGCCTTTGCTGCTTTGCTGAGAGTTTGGTGCTGAGAGTTCAGCTCCTGGTCCCACCCCTATTTTCCAGGGCAGGTTCAGCGTTCCACCCCAACCTCTGCTGTCAGTGTTAGATTACAGTTTGCTGTTTATGTTTTTCAGTTTTGTTGAGGGGTTTCAGTTTGCCCAGTGGCTACATTGGATTATTTTCCTGGGGTGGTGGGGTGTGTAAGGCAGTCTTGTGTTTTGCATGATGCTCACCTGTTCCTTCTGCAGTTTCATGCAAGCAGCTTTGGAGCAACTGGCTGGGAAAAATGGTGCTGATTTTTTCAGTGTTGCGTGGCATAGGGAGGCTTTCCATGGGCTAGGGGTCCAGGATTTTTCAGAGTTTTATTCTGTTGGGAGAAGAAATTAAAGGAAAAGATAAGCGGCCAGGTTTTTTTTTCTTTTTCCCAGAGCCAGAGGCTGGACATCTCTTTCTCGCTGTGCTGGGCTGAATTTTTGTGGTTGTTAGGTGCAATTAAAGGTTGATTTAAGGGCTAGTCTTTGAATTTTGTCAGCACCTAATATTATGGTGGTTATTATTTTGGCTAGAAGCAATCAGAATTGCTCAAGTGTTGCTCCAATGTCTCAAGTGGGTGTCTGGTGTCACAGAGCTTAGGAGTTCTCATTCCCTACATTAGCTGCCATTTTGGATCTCCCATACTGTATAATTAATAACAATGTATACTATATTGGAGAATTGGTAGGAAAATATATTTTAAATGTTCTCATAACAAAAATTATAAGCATATGAGGTGATGGATATGCAATTAACTTGATTCAAACATTTCACAATGTCTATGTGTATGCACATACCATTTGTCATTTAAAAATAACTTGGGGTGGAGGTGTAGCTCAAGAGATAGAGTGCCTCCATGAAGCCTCAAGTTGAAACCCTAATATTACCAAGTATTTTTAAAAGAATCACAATTTGCTACATCATACTTTTTCACCAGCTAGACAGAAATTGATAAATTTGTAACTCCAATACATTGAGACTGTGATGTTGTGGGAAAGGGCACCAATTTTGGAGTTTCTGTAGTTTGTTTTCCTGGAGGACAATTTGGCATTACCTATCAATAGCCTAGGTATTCTTAAAAGTTATTCATGAGGAGTTTTTCAAATATACAAGAGTATGTGTACAAGAATGTTTACCTTTTTTTACTAATGTTTCTAATGGAAAACAAATGGGAAACTACCATAATAGATTTTAAAGTGTGTATTTAAATAATTAATGTTTTAAATAATTATTTAGATGTAATGACATAGAAGGCTATTTACAGTAATTATTATTGAATGATTAAAAGTATTTTTACAAAAGGGTATGTGTACGCACATCAAATTTGGTTAACATACTTATACATGTATTGATTTAAAAATCTATATGCATAGAAAAAGATGTCTGGAAGATATGCACCAAAATGTTAGCAACACAAATTCTGGCTTTTTATAAATATGTGTATAAAACCAGACTATATGAAGACTCATATTAAAATATATTTTATATTAATAAAATTTGTTTTGTTTTTGTTTACCTCGTTTTCTAATGTGGAAATCTATTCCTTATTTGAAAAAATAATGAAAGTTTAAAAAGCATAAGCTAAGATTTTTAAGGATACATCTTATACAGTCTTATCATTGGGGACTTACTATTTGTATTTTAGAAAATTTTGAAGGAACTAGTCCCTCTTGCTGTAACAGCTTACTGTTAAGGTTAGTGGTCTAAATACTGGCATTAGCTCATTTTTAAACATTTGTATTATTTTAGATAATACTAGAAATATAGTTCTCATCTGAGAAGTTCCTGGAAAAGCAGAAATTGCTCTATAGTGGGAGACAAGAGATTCTGGCTCAGCTGTTGTCCCTAATTTCCTGTATGAACTTCGAAATTTTAGTCTCCTCTTTTTCTGGTCTTGGTTTCTTCATATAAAAAGTAACTGAATCAGATCTTGATGGCTTTTAATAGCTCTAATATTTTAGCAATATATAATGCACCTAGAAGCCAACCAATCTTTAGAGAACTATATGAAGAAGTATGGAGGCTTAGGGAAGAAAACACAAACTGTCTAAAATACTCTGTAGAGGTTTCTGAAGTTACCTACACAGGATGCTAATTGGTGCATCCCGCCCTTAATTTCTCTTTTAATGAGATTTTAAAATAAATTCTGTTAACTATCAAGATGTTTGAACTTTGGTATGGTTCTGACACCTGGTGGTCACGTAAAACATCACAGCTAAATTCTAATCCCCCAGACACTCATCTGCTCCCATTTCTTCCTCATTGAGACCATTTTTCTACCCCAGATTCATTTGTTTATAACACAATATTCACCCAACAAGCACTCAGTTGACCCTAAAATATTCAAGACACTTAACTAGACCTTTACTTTTGAGAAAAAGAAGTAAGAAAATGAGTATCTGACATGTAGAAAATTGCTGTTTATGACAAGGAAATAGACCCCCTAGAAAGGAGAGTAACCACATCATGCTTGATGTGTTAAGTACATTCTCACTACAGAAAAAGACCAGAAATATGGATACTCTGAGGACAGAGAAGTGACTTGTGGTTGGGAGAGGTCAAGAAAGGTTTCATGGAGGGAGTAAGCCTTGCCTTTTTGGGAGGCCTCTGTTTTCCCAAGTGTAAAACAGCCGTACTATCTCATTGTTTCATAGGACTGTTATTAGAGATTTATTCAGAGGTATATAAAGTACTTAGCATAGCACCAGGTCAAAAGTAGGCATTCAGTGATTGTTAATTATTTTTATAATAAGACTAAAGATGATCATGAATATTAATTATGCTTTAACTTTACTTCAAGACTAGTTTTGGTTCATGCTTGCATGTCTTTTTAAAAAATTAGGCTGGATATACAAAACATGATATTAATTATTTTAGCTAGTACAATGGGTAAATAAACCACAAAAAGGTGATAGTTTTGGCTCTCTTTACAGTTTACTAGACCATTTCACCAATTCAGCAATATAGTTAACTCAGTGAAAAAAAATCATTCAAAGTAGTGTTTGCCTGAATGACCTGATTGACTGCAGTGAACTGTCTGTTCAGTAAATACAGTCTATCTGGGAGTTCCATGAAGTCACTGCAAAGGCATAAAATAGGTTGTTTGACATTATATGGTCTGTGAATAGGTTAATTGCATTATGACATTTCTAACTGGTTGTGTTTAAGGTTGAGTATATAGTGTCTTAGACCCTATGTGCTTTTCAAACTCATATTTCAAGAGCATTGCAAAATTCATATTTACATTTGCATTTAAGTACTAGGTACTTAATGTTAAGGCTGTCTCATTTTTCTTTAAATTCCATAAAATTTATACCAAACTAACTGCCTTTATAAGCAATAAAAATACAATGAAATGTTAAAATCTTACTTATCCTTTTATTTCTACAATCAAATGTGTAAATCATATTTCCTAAAAATTATCAAATATCTGGTTGTTAAACTTTCCTTTTCAAGGGTTTATTTTGCCCTTGTAAAAGTTGTACTGTAGTGGTTTTGGGCCAAAAGCAATAAAGTTCTGACATAAAAACAAAACAAGAACAAGGACCATGTCATATTAGGAATGTGTTTCTAACCAAGATAAGGAAGATTTGAAAGAAGACATGATTGCTATCTTCAGATATTTGGAGACCTTTCATGTATAACAGGGAGTAGACTATTTTTTGGTATTGGCAGGCATAGCTAGAATGAAATGAGGGAAAGATTTTAACTCACTAGAGGGAAGAGCATTCTAAAAATTAAGATAATTAAAATGCTAACCATTGATATGAATAGCATTTCACTATAGTTGCCCAAACAGCCTAAGGAAATATAGCCTCTTGTTGCATCTAAAACCAGATACCCTCTAGTCTTTCACATATTCTGGTACTTGCTTGAGATGGTTACAAGGATAGTTTCAAAACTTGTGAATGTCTAGCTGCCATAATATTGTTAATAAACACACGTTTAGTCACATAAGCTCCTGAAAAGTGCTATAACTTATATGTTAAGACCAGTTTCTATCTCAGCCAAATTTTGAAGAGAGAAAAAGGTTACCTGAGTTTCACTATCTTTTTCAAGCCACCATCCTCCCAAGGCCTGATATCCTGCCAGCCTTTATCCAGACCCCTATCCCATATGTCATTTATGAAGTCTCACAGACTCAACACAGCAGCCATCAAGTCATTAATAAGGTAGCAAATGAAAATGAATTAAGCTTTCTTTTACCATGGTTGATTTTTTGGGAACTCAGTTAAATCTCAAACTTTGGATATTCAGGTGGAAACAAGTATAAAAATGAAACAAGGAACCTCAAAGGGTGATGGAATATATGTCTTAAAATTTTCAATGAGATCTTGCCTGTTCATTAATGCTACAGGTCTGATTGTTCCCTATTAAGGGTAAAACCTGACTGAAGTTATTGCTAAACTGTTGATCTTTTTGATTCCTGAAAATATCTTCCTTCGTGCTGTTATCTTTTTGTAGATTCACACACTATTTTTCTGTTTACGTAGCTTAAAACCTTTTGAATTTAGAAAAAAATCACACTTGAATACTGTTACGGTAGGTAAAAACATATTTATATATTAAACATAGATGGACATGCCCTTGACTATTTTTACTATATTTTTTGCAGAAATCATCACTCTAATGCTTTTCCTAAGGAATGAACATAAATGCACAAGATGGGAAGTAACAGCACAAACAGTACAAGAGCAAAGTGCACTGATCTTCAAATGCCTTTTCAGTATTCCCTCTACGCAACCACCTATATCCTCATATTCATCCCCGGTCTTCTGGCCAACAGTATAGCCTTGTGGGTTCTGTGCCGCTTCATCAGCAAGAAAAACAAAGCCATCATTTTCATGATCAACCTCTCTGTTGCTGACCTTGCTCATGTACTGTCCTTACCCCTCCGAATTTACTATTACATCAACCATCACTGGCCTTTTCAGAGGACCCTGTGCCTGCTGTGTTTCTACCTGAAGTATCTCAACATGTATGCCAGCATTTGCTTCCTGACATGCATCAGCCTTCAGAGGTGCCTCTTTCTCCTCAAGCCATTCAGGGCCAGAAACTGGAAGCGTAGGTATGATGTGGGCATCAGTGTGGCCATCTGGGTCATTGTGGGGACTGCCTGTTTGCCACTTCCCATTTTGAGAAGTCCTGGATTAGCCAACCACACTGAATCCTGCTTTGCAGATTTAGGGCTTTACCATATTAGCATGGCTTCCTCCATTGGCATGGTAACTGCCGCTGAACTTGGAGGGTTTGTATTGCCTGTTGTAATTATTACTTATTGCACATGGAAGACAAGAAAATCTTTACAGGAATTTCAAGCCACCCCTCAAAATACAAAAGAAAGAAAAAAAGCTTTGAAGATGGTCCTGATGTGTGCAGTGGTGTTCATTGTGTGTTTCACTCCTTACCATCTCAACTTCCCATTCTTTATGATGGTGAAGCAACATGTCTTTTCGAACTGCTCCTTAATTAAGAGCACTCTGTGTTTCCACATTATTTCCCTGTGTCTTGCAAATCTGAATTGTTGTCTTGATCCAGTTGTGTATTATTTTATGACTGCAGAATTTCGTGACCAATTTTCAGAACATGGCGGCTTAGTTCTTCAGTCATGTGTGAGGTGCAAGGACAGTGCTTTGGATATTCATCAGGAGGAGGAGGATCTTCAAACTATCTCTTTTGAATGTTTGCATGACTCCAATACAATGTAACCAAACAAGTAGCTAGAATAACCTATATGCTCTATCAGTTTAGCTGTGTCATTTTGAAGACTTTTTAAAAAATGATGTAGTTGAGAGACTTAAAGAAACATGATTCCCTTTGCTACATCATTAAAATGATCCTTCTGAAGGAATTGTCCATTCATATATTGTCCATCCTCATGGAAGCATATTTTTCTATAGACATTGAGAGAAAATATCCTTCATATATAAAGTAATGAGCAAGAGAGTGAATTTCTCATCATTGGGTCCAATTTTTTCACCTTCACCTGAGAGAAACAAATTGTAAGTTGAAAACTAGTGACCACAAGTGAATTATCCAAACACTGATAAGAATGCGTCAGAACAATATGATTCTAACTTTATTTAGGAAATATATACTACTTGAGCAAATTCTATTAAAAAGAGGAAATTCTTTTTGCTTTAAACTTAGGAATCATCAATAGTACAAGGGGGTTTCATGTGAAAATTCCATATATGCATGCAATGTTTTTTGGGATAGTTTAAAAAGGAAATTCTTTTAAAAATTCATATGAATTGTAGGAATTAATATATTTATATCTTGATATTCTTTGAGAATTTCCTTTGTTCTTCTTGGAGAAACAAACAATTCAGATGAACTTCAAATATCTCCAAAGAATCATGGGATTTACCTACCACACATATTCTTTAAGTACAAAATAAAATTGTGTTCTAACATATTTCACAAACTTGAGGTCAAAGGCTTAAAATGAAGACTCTTTGCTTGAATGTTTCTGTATGTGATGTGATGCATGTTTTTATATACTGGCACTAATTTAGAAAGTGTTTTTGCTATATTTGTTCATTAAAGTCAATTGTGCCATGCTCTGCTTAAATAGACTGCTTCATATACAACCTCAGATACAACTTCACTTTGATGCCTTTAAATCAATGAGTTAATGAACATTTTTCATAAATGAAGATGTATCAGTGAATTGAATCCTATTATAAGTGCAAAATGAAACTTTTTATATAAAAATATCTGTGGTTAAATAATTCTGTAATACAAACTACTCCCACTGGAAAATTTGGAACTTAAAATTTTGGTATATCGAGTTTCATTAAAATGGCATTTTCAAAAGCAATGGTAGTTTTATAAAATTATAAAGAACTATCATCTTGTCTTTACATGATTGCAAATTCACAAAATGTTTTATTTGTGTGATATTTTGTAGTAATGATTGCTAATCCAAACAAAAGCACATAATATTTACCACAGGGGAGAAGACAAGGTGAATCTAGGATTTTCTAAAATCTAGGAATCTGTATTTTAGACACTTGTATTCTGAAGAAATGATAGTGTAGCTTTTTAATTACCTGGATATTTAAAGCATTATGAGAGATGCATCTCTAAAATATATTTTTCTTTTCTGCTTAAGCAGTTTGTGCTAACCAGGGTAGCATGGTGTATGAAAAAAGCACTAACCCAGATTCAGAAGATCAGGATCATAATTTCAGGTCTACCAATGATAAGTTATGTGACCTTAGGCAAGATACGTCTCTCTGGGTTTTTGCTTTATTATCTATATATAAGAGGGATGGACTAGATGGGAACCTAAGGGGCATATTTTTTAAGAAGTGGTTTCTAAACACTAAAGTACTTTACAAATGTTTGCTGTTGTTAGTACTATTATTGTTGTTGTTGTTACTTAAGAACTGCTAACATTTAATATACTCTTTCAAGATGACTAATGGTCATCATTATAAACTGTTATTGTACCATATGGATTGCTTCTCTCAGGGTTTCATGTACACATGAAACCTATGTGTACATACATTAAAATAATACCAGTAATTTGTATTCTTTTTAGCTATACATACAGTGCTTATATCTTTACCTTTTCAAGCTGTCAGTTCTCATTTCTTGCCACTGCCAATAGGCCTGTTTTAACTAGTCCACATCATTTTGATTAATTCTTTTTAATTTCTGTGGTTTTGAAAGCACATGAATCAAACTAATTAGTGCAAAGATTTAACAACAAAAATGAGTAAAAGTCTGATTATTTAATTTTATTGAATAAGATATCTCTTGAAAATGGAAAATCTCCTATGGAACAAAGTATGTGAGTTTTAGTTTATTGATTTTATGACATCTATGTTAGTAATTCAAGGCTATTTTGCCTCCTCCCTGGCTCTGTCAACTGTGTTTAGATAGGTGAGTTTGCCAAATATTTGAATTCTTAATTGATTTCTGAGATATGATTAGTTTTTTTGACACCTATAATTTCTTGGAATAGAAATATTGTCATATATATGTTTATAATTAACTTTCTAAAATCACAGCTCATTTCATTAAGAAACAATATATTCAAAACAATTTAATCACTCTTAGTGAGGTTATTTTATATTTGCCATTATTCTGTTAAGAAAACATGTGCTCATTCTGGCCACTATTTCCTTCCTCTTTAGAGCACTTAGTAGAAATTCCCCTATGCATTTAATGCTCTATTTGAGAAACATTAATCAATTTTTGGAAATTGGCCTGCTGTTATCATGAATAATGAACATTTTCCATTAGGTTTGGTGAAGCACACAAAGCAGATTGGCTTCCCCATTTTGTTAAAGTTATCAGAATTCTCCAGAAATCTCCAATTTACTCTTACACCTATATGCAGTTACCTTGATCCACTATTTCCGGGGCTAGACAAATAGCCAAACCCAACTCTACTCCTTTTTCTTCAAAATATAGGTGGGAAGTATTTTTAAGAATGATATGATTGGGTATACAGCTATAATTGATTGTTACTAATTAGTGTTAGATTCTGTTCCCCTCCCTACCCTTTCTTACTTGTGTAATCTTAAACAAGATACTTTATCACTCTGAAGCTGTTTTCTCATCTGCAATGTGGTAATAATATTTGCCCTCTCTGCTTGACAAGACTTGTGAAGCTCCAATAAGAAAGGTAGATAAGAATTATTTTAAAACTGTAATGACTATTTAAACATAAGACATAGGGAGAGGTAGTACAAAGAATGAAATCAGGGAAGGGAGATAAAATTCCCTTCTCAATTTGTAATGACACATAGGATGTTAATAAATATTTTAGACAATCTATTAGCATCATAGAAAACATGAAGTTTTGAAGTAGTGTTCAGGGTCAGCACAGCACTAGATGAGGACATTTAAGGTAACAGAAAGAACCATTTACCAAGGGCACTACCATAGTTAACTTGAGTTCAGTCTCCCAGAAGAGAAAGTTATGGTTAGGGTCAAAGATTTCTGATGAAATAAAATACCAGACCCTTAGGGAAAAAACTCATATCCAATAGTCATTTTCTTCCATGGATAAATTATGTAGATGGAAAACAAGGTCTCCAGAACTTTGGGAAGGAATAGATTTGAGATAAATCTAGAGGAACTTAGTACTGTAAAGGGGAGAGATGAAGGCAGGAATAGGATGTGTACCAATATTATTTGAACATTGATATATTTGCTGAGGAACTTTTAAATGTTCAAAGTACTTCATTTGATATAATTCCTACAATTCCTGGACTAGTAATAATTAAATATGCATGAATTTGAAACATGCAAAAACTCAAAGTCTCTTGAAATTCATTGAACATGCCCACTTCTGGCTTTGTTCAAACTATTTTCATGTCGCAAATGTCTTTATCCTATTTTCTGCTTAATCGGGCTTACAAATCACTTAAAATTCAGGTTAAATCCTACTTGCTGTAAAACCATATCACTTTTCCTAGAAAGTAAGTCTTTTAAAAGTGTCCACTTTTTATTTCACTCTCTGATAGATTGAATTTAAGCCTAATTTCTTAGAGGTAACACTTCGGCAGTTAGTTTCCACCACTAGATTAATTAAGGTCTGTATATTTCTTTCTGTGAGGGAGACTATCATTTTAAGAATTAACTAGACAGTCTATTGATATGTGCTGAAAGTATTATTAACCTAGTTCTCTTGGTTGGATAGCTAAAATACTAATGCCTATAGAGTTGACATCAATAAATATTACAAGATTTATATACTCACTCTTTTTGCCTTTACTGGCCATGGCAACCACTAGAAGCTTGGAGCCTGAAAAGGTATTATTAAAATCAATATTTGCCATTAGAGTCATTGTTTCTTGGCAGATTAGTTGAATTTGTCAAATACAAATAAGGCCAAGGTCTGTTTGGCCCCTAGTTTACTAAGTAACCATATCACATTAGACTCTGACTTTCTTAATTCTACAAAATGTGTTTATAAATTGTGCTTTAAATATGTTTCAGGAACATTTTTGCTTTGATGTTGTGATTTGTAACAACAATCAAAGGATTGTCTATGCCTTCCAGTCTCAGTAGGGAAGTGGAGGTGTGAAAAAGTGGGTGTAGAATAAAGACAATATCTCATAAGATCAATAACTTTCTTCCTTTCTCATCTATGCTCCCAGTTATTTTATTTATTTCTAGTGAATCCAATAAAGTGATGATAAAACCAGATCTGTGTGAATTTCATCCAAGTTGTTAACAGTATCACCTTTTTGTATTCCTTCTTACAACTGCAAACCTGCCCTTGTTCTTGCATTCACTCCAGCACCAGTTCTACCTTGCAATTCTAATGTCATTCTTTTTTGGGCCATTCTTAAATAGTAGCTGCCTGGCTAGACTTTAATTGAACTTCAGTGTTTTTGTCTCATCTGGGAATCAACAAGAAAGTTACTGTCCTAAAAACAATCTAAGCCCCAACATTTGTGAGACTGTTAATCGAAAAGCCATTAGGGGAGGGAAGAAGTCACAAAAAGGCCACATATAGCTTAGTACCAGGATGGGAGTAGGCATATAAGGAAAATTAACACTTGTTGTTAGTTATTTGTATGCTACCATATAGGCTGGTTGCATATTCCTCATACTGTACTGTACTTAATTACCTTCTATTTCCCTATCTCAGCACAATTCCTTTGGTGCCCTCCAACAATGGCAAGAATACCCAGAACCCTTTGCATGACATTTAGTCTAACTGCAAACTTCATCCCACTCTGCCTCCATCCATTTCTCTACTGTAGCTAAATCAGTTCTTTCACTTGTCAGATATTTCCTGGGCTTTTTCCATTTTTATATCTCCTTATTCCACTTTTCAGAATATACTTTGTACTCCTCAGGCTATTTTAATCGTTGTATCTTCTGCTTTAGATCCTACCTGACTTCAGAATATATCCCTATTCCCATCACACTCCATGACGACTCTTTCATTTGTGCTCCTATAGAACCAAATGGCTGAGTAACAGCTATCAAATTAAAAATACCTGAATTAGAATCTAAATTAAAAAGGACATTTAGAAAATATGTCTACATAAGACGAGGTTAATGCAGAGGGGAATACAGTTTGAAATGACCAGTAAGTATTGGGGCTTCCTTAGAAAATCTGACCTGATTTTGTGTTTTCGGTATCAAGAAAATGCTTTATATGTACTTTATTAAGTAAAGGAGCAGCACCCAGTGGGTATGGGGAGAGCCATCACTCCCCATACTATTTCTTGATGTAAGTCACTGGCAAATTCTATTTCAGGAGAGAAAACAGAAAGAACCATACTGCCACCAAAGTCATATAGTAAGTTGATATCATCCTGTTTTCTTTCCATTACTTTATGCTGCCTTTTGAGTTATTTGTTTAAATTCACATGTATGGTATTTTTATTTTATTACCTAAAGTCTGACTTACCCAGAGGCAAGGCCTAGAGCAGTCATATTTATTTCTATTTCTTACTACATAGTTTAGCACAGAACTTGTACACCAAGAAACAATCTATAAATATCTGCTGATTTACTGATTAATAGATTCATTTTGTGGACGCTCAAGTAGTTCATGTATTTCCTTTATACTTACTCATCTTCTATTAGTTTAAATCAGAATAATGGCCAAGACAGCAAAATGGAGTGATTGACAATACATCTACACCAGCATTGTAAAGCATAAGGTGCCTGTTACTCTTTTTGAAACCTTGGGAAAGTCATAGTGCCCCTCTGGGCCTGGTTTTCTTATTTTTTAAGTCATGCTGGTATAACACATCCTTTCTAAGTTCTTTTTCAATTCTAACACATTAGTGCAAGAAAACTTCATGTGAGCAAGCTATGACACAGTAATTGCTATTTTAACAAGACACAGACTCCAGAATTCACATTATGTCAGTTTTAGCTAAATGAACAATAAAATGAGGAATTAAAACTCACTCTGTCAAACAGGTCAGTTATACATTATTTCTGTTACATTTGTGTTCTGACAGTAAAACAGTATTTATTTTTACCCTTTCTTAGCAATGCAATCCCAAAGAAGGAGGTTGTGGGAATTAAGGTTAGAAAACCCTCAGCTTAAATGTCAGCTTTATGATTAACTATGTGGTATAGGTGAGTTACTTGACTTCTCAAAGAATTGATTTCCTCACTGGTAATTAAAGCTAAAAGTTTTTACTTTGCAACATTGTCATGAGGATAAAGAGAAAAAATGATATGTGAAAAGTCTTACTACAACATATGGTAGCTATTAGATATGTATGACACATCTAATGATGACCATCTGTGTCTAGTGTAATTGGTATTACTAAGGATCATGTTTTCCATTGTATCTATTTTATGATTCTAATACTATATTACATATGTAAATGAAATTGAAATTTTGGAGATGGAAATAGTGAAAAAACATGAAAAAATTTCCCCATGATGTTCTTCCACCATTACTGTGTACTAATTTGGGTTAAAAATCTTTACAGGTAAGACTGGGGATTTGGCTCAAGTGGTACAACACTTGCCTAGCAAGTGCAAGGCCCTGAGTCTAATACCAAGTGCTACAAAAGAAAGAAGAAGAAAAAAGAAAGAAGATGGTGAGGAGGTGGAGGTAGAGTAGTAGGAGGATGATAGGATGGAGGAGGAGGAAGAGGAAGGAGTGATGATGAGTGGTAGGAAGGAAGAGGAAAGGGGAAAGAAAGAAAAAAGTCATCTGAGAAGGTAAACAATAAAGTGTTAGAAGGAAACCAACTGACCAGAGATCCCTAAAACATAACTTTGAGCCCAAGCAAATCATGATCCAGCAAAATGACAATAATTACCCCAATAAGAGCTCAATTTCTTGTGATTCCTCCAAAACTGAATTCTGACCTATGTCCATTTCCTCTCTAACCCTGACTCTGTTGCTAATGGACACATGTAGGTAGATGGATTTGCTGATAAGCAGGAGAGAAAATGCTACAGCTGTAGAGAAAAGAACACTGGCTTAGGATCTAGGAGAGCCAATATCTAGTTTATACCCTTCTGTTTATTTGCTGGGACCTAACATAAATCATTAGCCCTTTCTGGGCCTCAGTTTCCTCTTCTACCAAATGAGCATGTTGGACTTATGGTTTCTGGTTTCCTTTTATTTCTGCCATTCAGTGGCTTAGAAGAAAAAAACATCAGATTTTCTTGGCAAGTCCCTGGTAAACTAATGCAAGTGTGTGTTGTGGTGGTGGTGGTGGTTGTAAGGAGTAAAGCACAGTCTCTGGGGTATAGGAGTGAAAGATACAGAAGTAAAATTAAAGGATGATGTTATGCATGCTGGCTTTTCAGTCAAGCTCCCTTACTCATCCTTTGTTTATCCAGACAGATATAGAGAATAAGTAACAGTACTTTAGCCAAAGTGAAGCAAACATGGAACAGATCCCAGACCAGTCAAATATGGAAGAAGGAAATAACTGTATTTCCCCTCTTCTTTTACCAGAAGGTTCTATTGAAAATGTCTCAAAAACATTGATGAAAAGGGCAAGTGGTAAATCAATAAACACATTAGGAGTTCAGTTTTGTTTATACAAGTAATGGGAAGGAAATGTACCAGAATTAAAATAGTGATTGCATCAAAGTAAAAATTAAATTGATTAATTTTTTGATTGACATTTGTACATATTTATGAAGCACAATGTGATGTTTTGCTACATCTATATTAAGTATTGACCAACTCAGGATAATTATTATATCAATCTTCTTACCTTTTTATCATTTCTTTATTGTGAATGCATTCAACATCCTCTGTTCTATTTTGAGATATGCAATTCATTATCACTACTGTAGTCTCCCTGCTGTGACATAGAATGCCAGAGTTTATTCATCCTTACTGTAACATTATATCTTTTGACAAACCTGTTCCCAATCCCTCTCCCATATGCTGTCCTCAGTCTCTAGTAACCACTATTCTACTCTCAACTTCTATGAAACCATTGTTTTTTAGATTCCAAGTATGAGATTCATGTGTAACTTATTTTAGGGGGTCTGACTTATTTCACTTAACATATATTAATGTTAATATAGTCAGAGTCTCCATGATTTAGCGTCAGAGTAAGTTTAAGAATTTACTTCCTATCACCCTACCTTTCTGGCCTACTCTTTCATCTCTTTGAATCACTGAGGACTACTCCTGTTAGGAAAAATGCTGCTCACAAAGAAAGCTCACGAGAAAAGTCTCACGTCCATAGAGCAAAGTTTAATGGCAGGCCCAAACTGCCAGGCTGGCTGGGGAAAAGATGGCGCAGCCCAGAGTGTGGGCGAGTAGTGGCTTTTATAGAAGGGGGAGGTTAAGGAAGTTAGAGCATCTGCAGTAGTCTCTGGTAAAGGTGGGGCTGTCTTAGAGTGAGGGAATTTGTTTAAGGGCAGGGCTGCCATTTTGGCTGATTCACAAAATGGCGATATTATTGTTCTATCAACTCCCACCTGAAGGCCCTTGTGCTTTTTCTTCCTTTTGCCTGCCATGTTCTTTCTTTATGAAAATTTTCATGTGATTAATTCTCTATCATTATCATTTTCAGTTTCAAAGTAGGTTAAACACACAGGCTGTTCTTGATCCCTTAGTTTACAATAACCCTCACAAAACTCTGTACTCTCCCTACATACCATTTGCATAATTTTAAATTATAATAAATACAAATTTACTCTTTCCTCTATTACCCACTAATCTGTGAACTCAGGGGTAAGAACAATGTCTTTTTTGCTCACTACTATACCTCTAGTGTCTAGTACTATGTATGGAATATAGTAGATACTCAATGTTTGTTGAATAAATAACTGAATAAATGATTTAATTGATCACCATATATTATTTTGTAAAAAAGAAATGAGGTCACTAGTTTGGTGAGGATCCTATTTTACAGTATGCCCAGTGGTCTATGTTCTCAGTATAAATGACAAGAGTATGCAGTAACACCTTTTACTTTCTGATAAAATGAATGTATAAATTCTATGGGAAGGAACAAGGCTAAGGATTCTGTGACCTAGACTTGTTTTTTTTTTTCTGCTATGAAAAATTGCAGAGTTTGCAATGCCAGTGAGTTGGTTTAAGAAGAACCACAGAATCCTGCTATCTCTTTTCATTACTCTCTATACTCAAAAGCACACTTGAAATAAAAATGATTATTTGGATTCGATAAGAAAAATATTTCTCATGAAAACCTCTCTCTGAGGGACAATGTATCTTAATATTTATGCATTCAAAGGGTGGGAAATGTAATTTTAAGGGACTTAGAGTTAACATGGGTAAGATGAAAAAATCAATTGCCGGTGGATAAGATTAAGTTGACCCCTGCAAAGTACCTTTGCTTCTGTTAAAGACATTTTCCTTTCATAGGCTTTCCAAACAAGAAAGGCTTTGACAAACTGGAAAGGGTAGTGATTGTCTCAGCAAAATATCCTAGTAGATAATGTTTTTCTTTGAGAAGCACCCCCTTCTGACCCTGCAATTGAGGGATTTCCATTTCAATACAGATCAACACTCAGAGTTGTAAGGATAGTCATTTGAAGTATGAGTTATAGGAAAGGATAGATTTTTTTTAGGGGTGCAATGAAACTGTCTCATAGTCCTAAGGTCATGTTATTAATTTAATTTTATTGAGTACTTAATATAGAAACAAGTACACTTCTAGATATTTTACAAACTTAATCATGCTTTATCTTTGCAACAGGTTTTTTTTTTTAAGATAAGGAACTGGGGATTAGAAAGAGCAGATGACTTTCCTATTGTCATACAGAAAATAATACATCATGCAGTATGAAATCAAGGTTGGTGACTTAAAAACCTGTGTGTTTGACCATTAAAATTATTTTGCTAAAGGGGCTTCTCAGTGGCCCTTATGGAAGAGGAGAGCCCCATTTGAGTTTTCCTCCAGTGTGTTGCTATCTTCAAATGAAGAATATTCACCTGTTGTAGATAGAAGAAAAAAGGCATGTGAATGGGGCCTCTTCTATCTGTCTTCCACAGGAAAAAAATGAGTGGGAATGTGGACATTTTTATATAAGCGTGCCTGACAAATTGGTTCATTGGAAATACTGATTTTCACATTTCTCTTACATTCTGTGATTATTAATTATATGTGTTGTATCAATTTGACTGGGCCTAGAGAGGCCCAGATTTTAAAAAGTTATTTCTGGTTATGTCTGTAAGGGTGTCTCCAGATGAGAGTAGTACTTAACAAGCGAATTAAATTAGATATAAGTTTTCCAGTTGTGGTGGGCAAACTCTAATTCATTGAAGGTCTTAATAGAATAGAAGATGGAGGTAGGAGGAATTAGCCTCTTTTCCGTTGTACATATCTACTTGAGGTATGCCTCAAGTTTTCTCCTGCCCTTGGAAATTTAAACCATCAACTCTCTTAGTTCTCAGGCTTTCAGATTTGGACTGAACTCTGCCACTGGCTCTCCTGAGTCTCCAGCTTGCAGATGGCAGACTATGGAACATCTCAGTCTCCATATTCATGTGAACCATTTTCTCATAATAAAATTTACTTTCATGTGAATCTCTTTCTATTGGTTCTCTTTTACTAAAGAAATCTGAAAAGCATGTATTCTGTGATGAACTGTCACGTAAAGTATACAAAACAACTCTCCAGTGTTTGTCAGACCAGTTTGTTTGTTTACAAGTACTGAAGGAGTCCTTATACTCATAGTGTTTTAATTACAATATTAATTCAATAATATCAAGGAGCATATGTTTTAAAGTATTACGTGGTGTTTAACTCCCCTTACTGAAATTTTTGTATTGATGTAACACATCTCCATATAGAAAAAAATCCTGTGGTGGAGTTGATAAACAATTAGTTATAGGTCAGTTTTATAATCACCTATGGTTGTCAGCTAAAGATCCTTTTTTCCTCAACTCTGCTAGTCAAAGTGAGTTTTTTATTTTTTGATGGTGCTGGGGTTTGAACTCAGGGCCTCATGCTTGCTAGGCAGGTGCTCTATCACTTGAGCCACTCCACCAGTCCTCAACATGTTTCTTAACTCTGGATGTAGGTTTAGAATTATTTAGTAAAGTTTGTTTTAAAAATTAAGGCCTGAGGTCCCCAGTTCAGGTATTTGACTTATATAGCTTTGGGTGGAGTCCAAGAATAAATTTTTTTTAAATTGATGTAAAAATCTCATAATATACAGCTAACCATTTTAGCATGTATATTTCATTACAATTTAGTAGAGATGCTCTTTGACTTATTATGGGGTTACATCCCAATAAACCCATGGTAAGGTGAAAATATCATAGGTCAAAAATGCATTTATAGTATACCTAACCTACCAGATATCATAGCTTAGCAACACTTTACATTGTACAGTGTAGGTTGTTTACTCTTATGATTATATGATTGACATAATCTGTGTTGTGGTATATAATCCCATTTAATTCCTTTTATTGGTCAAAAATATGCCATTGTTTGACTATACCACAATTCATTTATCCATTCATCAAGTGATAGACAGTTGGGTTGTTTCTAGCTTTTGTCCATTGTAAAAGTTCTGTTATAATATATATGTCTAAGTTTTTTTTTTGTGGTACTGGAGTTTGAACTCAGGGTCTACATTTTGAGCCACTCCACCAGTCCTATTTGAAGGGTTTTTTCGAGATAGGGTCTTGTGAACTACTTGTCTGGGCTGGCTTTGAACCTCAATCCTCCTGATCTCTGCCTCTTGAGAAGTTAGGATTACAGGCATGAGCCCCCAGCGTCAGGCTTAGTTTTGAACACCTCTTTTCTGTTCTTTTGGTTATATATCTAAGAGTATAATTTCTAGGTTATATGAAAGTCTGTGTTAAACCATTTGCAGAACAGCCAATATTACCGTTGTGGAAAATATTCCACAATGGCTACACCATTTGATATTATTATCTGCATTCTATGAGGGCTTCAATTTCTCTACATCTCCAACACTTGTTATTTTCTCTTTAAAATTAGTCATCCTAGTGATTATGAGTTAGTTTCTTATTGTAGTTTTATTCCTGTTGGTGAATAAATTTGAACATTATTTCATGTGTTTGCTGATCATTTGTATATCTCCTTTTCTGAAATGTCTATTTGGATCCTTTAACCATTTTTCAGTTGGGTTAATTGTCTCTTTTTTAATTGAATTATAATTGTATTTTATATATTCTAGAGGGAAGTGCATTATAAAATATAATTTGAAAGTTCTTTATCCATTCTGTAGGTTATTTGTCAGGCTCTTTATATCGCTCTTTGATGCACAAAAGTTTCTTAAGTTTGAAATTCAATTTATCTGTTTTTATTTTATTACATGTATTTTTGGCATCTTATAAAGAAGGAATTGCTAAATCCAAAGTCATGGAAGTTTAATCTTATGTTTTCTTCTAGGAGGATTTAACCCATTTAGGTCTTTGTTCAATTTTGAGTTAATTTTTGTATATAGTTTAAGGTAAGGAACTAACTTCATTATTTCTCACATGAATATCAAGTTACCTAAGTATCACTTGAGGAGACCATGTTTTCTCCATCAAATTGTCATGGCATCATTATCAAAAATTAATTGACAATAGGCAAAAATATTTATTTTGGAACTCTCCATTCCACTCAATTGATCTATGTGTCTGTCCTTATTGCTAATATCATATGTTTTGATTACTATCAGCACAGCTAGATTTGTAGACAGATTTGAAAGCATGAAAACTTCAAATTTGTTCTTTTTAAAGATCATTTCATATATGTTTAGACTTTTCCAACTTCATATGAATTTTTATTTATTTTCTAAGTTGGGTCTTTTTTTATTGTTGTGCTTTGGGTACATTGTGGCATTTACAAAAGTTCTTATATCAAGTATATCATAATTGAATTCCCCCCTCCATCATTCTCCTTTATCCCCACCATTCTCCTTTATCCCCACCTTCATTCTTCAGGAAATAGTTTTAATAGGTCTCATTTTTTTCCATTTACATACATGTATACACAGTATTTGCACTGTATTCACCCTCCACTGGTACCAACCCCTCAGAAAAGATTTGTTCTGCCCCCCTGTTCTCAACTTTATAAAAGAAAAAATGACATTTTGTGTGTTCAAGGTAGTTACACAGGGACCTTCTTTGGGACATTTTCATGTGTATATGTATTATAACACAAGTTGGTTCATCTCCTTATATTTCTCCTTTCTACCTTAGTCCCCTTCTTATGGTGATCTTAGCAGGTTTAAAAATTCTATATTCATTCTTGTATAGGAAGGATATCAACCATATTCATATTCTTAACTTCTTTCTTTCTTCTTCTTTTTCTTTTTGGTGGTACTGGGTTTTGGACCATTGTTAGGCAGACACTCTACCACTTGATCCACTCTACCAGTCCTTTAATTTCCTTCTTTTACCCTCCCTCTCTCATATGTGACCTCCCCTTAGCATGACCTATTTTTCATAATATTTCTTGTATTTGTATTAGGTGTATATTCCACATATGAGAGAAAACATGCAGCTTTTGGCCTTCTGAAACTGGCTAACTTCACTTAGGATGATATTATTCAGTTCCATCCATTTAACTGCAAATGACAAAGTTTCATTCTTCTTTATGGCTGAATAAAATTCCATTGTATATAAATACCACACTTTCTTGATTCCTTCATCAAGAGTGGGGCATCTTGGCTGTCTCCATAGGTTAGAAATTGTGACTGATGCTGCAATAAACATAGGCGTGCAGGTACCTTTATTGTAATCTGACTTACATTCCTCTAGCTATAGCTCTAGGAGTAGTATTACTGGATCATATGGCAGTTCTATTTTTAGTTTTTGAGGAGCCTCCATACTGCTTTCCATAATGGTTATACTAATTTACATTCCCATCAACATTGTATGAGGGTTCATTTTTCCCCACATTCTTGCCAACATCTGTTGTTGTTTGTGTTGTTGATGATAACCATTGTAAAAGGAGTTAAGTGGAATATCAATGTAGCTTTTTTTATTGTTTTATCATTCATATGTGCATACAAGGTTTGGGTCTTTTTGCATTTCCTTTATGGCCAGGGATGTTGAGCATTTCTTCATGTGTTTTTTGGTCATTTGGACTTCTTCCTTTGAAAAGACTCTGTTCAATTCATTTATCCATTTCTTAATTGCATCATTGATATTTTGGGAGTTTAGTTTATTGAATTCCCTGTATATTCTGTTTATTAATCCCTTGTCAGATGTATAGCTGGCAAAGATTTTCTCCTATTTTGTGGGTAGCCTCTTTGATTTGGTGACCATTTCTTTTGTTGTGCAGAAACTTTTTAAGTTCATTCAGTCCCATTTGTCAATCCTTTCTCTTAGTTGTTCAGCCATTTGAGTTCTATTTTGGAAGTCATTGCCTATGCCTATTAATTCCAGTGTATTCCCTGCTCTTTCCTTCAGTAGCTTCAAAGTTTCAGGTCTTATGTTAATGTCTTTAATCCACTTTGAGTTAATACTTGTATAGGGCGAAAGACAGGGATCTAGTTTCAGTTTTCTGCATGCAGATATCCAGTTTTCCTAGCAACATTTGTTGAAGAGGTTGTCTTTTCTCCATTGTATGCTTTTGGTGCCTTTGTCAAAACTCAGGTGGGCATAGCTGTGTGGATTCATATCTGGGTCTTCTAATCTGTTCCACCGATCTTCATGTCTGTTTTTTTTTTTTGCCAGTACCATTCTATTTTTATTGCTATGGCTCTGTTGTATAGTTTGAAGTCAGGTATGTGATACTTCTGGTGTTGCTGTTTTTGTTCAGTGTTGTCTTGCTTATTCGTGGCCTTTTGTGTTTACAAATGAACTTTAGGATTGATTATTCAGTCTCTGTTTTAAATGTCATTGGGATTTTGATGGGAATTGCATTGAACATGTAGATTGCTTTTGATAATAAAGCCATTTTTACAATATTGATTCTTCCAATCCATGAGCATGGGAGATCTTCCATCTTCTATAGTCTTCTTTGATTTCTTTCATCAATGGTTTATAGTTTTCATTGTAGATGTCTTTCACATCCTTTGTTAAGTTTATTAGGTTTTTCTTTTGGCTCTTGTGAATGGAAGTGTTTTCTATATTATTTCTCAGTTTGTTCATTGCTGATGTATAGAAAGGCTACTGAGTTTTGTAAATTGATTTTGTATTCTTCTACGTTGCTGCAGCTGTTTATGATTGTTAGGAGTTTTTTGGTGGAGTTTTTCATGTCTTTTAGGTATAAGATCCTGTCACCTGCAAGTAGGGATATTTTGACTTCCTCCTTTCCTATTTCTATTCTTTTTATTTCTTCTTCCTGTCTTATCGCTCTGGCTAGGAATTCCAGGTCTATGTTGGATTTTCTTTTTTAATGCAGTTTGCCAACCCATGTCTTTTGATGGGGGAGTCAAGTGCATTAAGATTCAGTGTTAATATTGAGAGGAATATAGTGATTCCTGACATTTAGTTGTTTTTGTTGTGTAAGGGTTTGTGTGTGTGCAATTAATTCTATGCTACTCTCTAATTATTTGTCTGCTCTTCCCATGATATTTAACAATTCCCACCCTTTCATGGCTATGTTTTGTTTTCATCTTCTGCATGTAGGGTTCTTTTCAGCATGTTCTGCATGTAGGATTCTTTTCAGAATCTTCTGTTGTGGTGGTTTATTGGTCATGTATTATTTTAGTTTCTATTTATCGTGGAAGGTTTTTATTCCTCCTTCAAGTTTGAATAATAGCTTTGCTGAGTACAGTATCCTAGGATACTCTTGAAATATCTCATTCCATGCCCTTCTTGCTTTTAAGGTTTCTGTTGAGAAACCTGTTGTTATTTTGATGGGTTTACCTTTATATGTTATCTGATTTTTCTCTCTTACAGCCTTCAATATTCTTTCCTTGTTCTCTGTGCTAATTGTTTTAATGATACTATGCCATGGAGAGGTTCTATTTTGGTCCGTTTGGTATCCTGGGGGATTCCTGTACCTGGATGTGCATTTCTTTCTCAAGATTTGGAGCACTTTCTGCTATTATTTTGTTGAATATATTGATTACATCTTTGGCTTGATCTTTTTCTCATTCTTCAATGCCCATGATTCAGCATTGGTCTTTTGATGGAGTTGCAGAGTTCTTTCATACTCTTTTTCAGTTCTTGAGTCTTTTGTCTAAGAATTCTTCTATTTTTTTCTTTAATATTTATTTTTGTGTTAGAGCCCTGAAATTCTGTCTTTCACTTGTTTCAGTCTGCTCGAGTGGCTTTCAAATGTATTTTTTGTTTGGCTTAAGGGTTTCTTCTTTATTCTTTTTTTTTTTTGAGAATTTCCATATCTTTGCTAAGCTCCTCATTTGTATCTTGTACTCTTATTTATTTCATTTATCTCTTTTTTTGTAATCTCTTTAATTTTGTTTCAGAGTTTGTTAAAATCCTCTTTGAGTTCATTTAGTTGTTTCTGTGTCTTCTCAAGTTTTTTGTCAGTGTTTTCTTGGGATTCATTGAGTTGTTTTTGTATGTCCTCTTTAAGCTCTTTTTTAAGCTCATTGTACATTCTTACCATCATTCTTCTGATGTCATCAACTGAAGATTCATCCCCTTCACTTTCCACCAAATTCTCTATTGTGTGATTTTTAGCTTTTTGATGAGTCATATTCCCTTTCCTTTTTTTTCCCCCATGCTTCTGTTTTATGCTTTGCTAATGTGTTGTTGATTGGTTACTTGGGGGTTTTAATCGCTTGTTATCTTTCCCTTGACTTAATTTCTATGCTCCAACTAGTTTAGATGTTAGCTAAGTTGTTGTGATATTTCTGTTCACTGACCCAGAGGTATAACTTAGTGATAAAAAATTCATAGATTCAATGCCAAACGAGTTATTTATGTAATATATAAAACCCTTGGCTATATTATATATAAACAATGAGTATTATGTAAGTAAAAGTTTTTTGCATAGAGATTGATACTTAGGTAATTAAAATGATGATGTCAGAAGAAGGGGCAAAGAGTCAAGGATTGGGTGAAGGGAAGAGGTATGAGGTATGGGTGCTATGGGACAATAAGTACCTAATATTTGTAAAGTTGTAGTTCTGTCATTGTGGGGAATGGTGCTATTATCAGGAATTGCAAAGGAATAGGAAGGATGCAGGTAATGTGTAAAGTTGAAATGTTAGACTATTCAGTGAGTGGTTAGTGTGGAGAAGGTAGGGACAGTGGGGAGAAAGGGAAGGGGAGGAAAGAAGGTATGGAGAAGAAAAGAAGAGAGAAAAGAAGAAAAAATTGGGGGAGAGAAAGGAAAGTGGAACAATAGAAGGCTAAGCAAATTGAAATTTGGACACAATGGAAAAGGAGATAGGTAAAACAAATTTAAGAAAAGGAAAAAAGTAAAAGAAAAAAAATTTAAAAATACATATTTATTGTCCAAATTTTTTCCTTGTTATGGAGAAGAATGGGTTTCCTCTCAGTTCAATGAGTGCTCTGTGCTCTTTGCTTTGATTTCTAATTGAAGTGCTTACCCTTCTGGCAGGGGCTTTCTCTGTGTCCCTGGCCCTTCTAAAGGTTGATATGCTGGACTATGTGACAATGGCTAATACCCCTCTCTACAGGATAGCTTTGGGGGAGAAAATCCCCCAAAGGAAGAGCCCAGGCTTTTCTTGGGGGAATGGGCCTTCTGACTTAGGGCGTTTTTTTTTTTTTTTTTTTTGGAGGCAGGTTCTCTGAAATGGTCCTGTGAAGAGCTATGTAGGCAGTCACTAGCCCCTTCCACCCACAGGGCAAGGTTGTGAGCTAGAATTGTGCCTTTTAGTCTACTGCTTTTCTCTGGGAAGTCAGTTAGCACTTCAGCACCAATTTCTCCAAGGTGGTCAAATGTGCTGCTGTTTTCCCCAGACTGTGGCTGGCCCGCCCTGTCTCCACATAAGCGAGTCAGTTCAGCTCTTCACCCCACCCCCACCAGGTGGAGATGAAATTTTTCCTCCTTTTTTAGACCACCAGTTTTGTCCAGGAAGGGTGCATTCTGCACACAAGCTGCACTGAACTATGTGGTTCACTCCATAACAAATGATGTGGCGTGCTCAACAGGCTGGATTGTAGTTTCACTCAGTGTTATTAGGAGTCAACCAGGGTCAGTGCAGGCAGGCAGCAGGCAGAGTTTCTGTGTCCCTGAATTTTGGTGGGTCCAGGACGTCCCTGATGCTTGCAGAACTTGTTCTGCAGTTAGCTATGTTTTGTTTTTGCTTTTTGAAGAGAGGAGAAAAGAAGGAAAAAAATGGAAAGTTGGCTTTCCAGAGGGTGGGCCTGTGTGGCTACTGGCCTACAGCACCACTTCCAGGGCTGTTATTTTCTACAAAAAGTTAATTATAAGGTGGGTGGTTGTACATTTTTTTCCTCCTATGTATTGGCTTCATTTTATATGGCAAAAAAGCCAGGTTACTAGATCCTTGTTACCATGAATCTTAAGTCTTCTTTCAGACTAGTGAGCACTCAAGATTCCAGAGTAGGTTGGCTGTCTGCCATCCTGATCTCTCCTCATATGAATTTTAAATGAGATTTTCCATACCTCAAAAAAAAAAAGAACATTGGAGGACTGGCAGAGTGACACCTTAACAATCTTAAGTCTTCAAATTCATGAACATGGGATGTCTTTATATATATTTAGATCTTCTTTACTTTCTTCCAGCAATGTTTTCTTGTTTTCAATGTACAAGCCTTCCATATCCCTGCATAAATTTTATTCTTTTGATATTTTAAATTGTTTCCTTAATTTCATTTTCTAATTGTTCTTGCTGTTGTGTAGAAATGAAAGTGATTTTATATTTTTATCTTGCTGCACTCTGTAGTTTTCCTCAACTTTTAAAAATTATTTCTAGTCAGTTTCCCTATAGAATTTAAGATTTTTCTGCATATAAAATCATGTCACTTTGGGTTTGGTCATTATTTCTTCAAATTTTGGTTTTTTTTTTTCTGAGAATAGAGGCAATTTTACTCCTTGATTTTTAGATTGGATTTCCTGTCTTTTTTCTTGTTGATTTCTATGACTAAAACTTCAAATACAATGTTGTGAATAAAGTGGTGAAAGTAGATATCCTTTCCTTATTCTTTGTCTTGGTGTGTGTATGGGAAGGGGAGCTTTCAGACTTTCACCATTCAATATAATGTTAGCTGTGGATTTTTCATGAATGACCTTTCTCATATGGAGGGAATACCCTTCTAGCACTATTTTGTTTCATGTATTTGTCATGACAGTATATTGGATTTTCTCAGTTCCATTTTCTGTGTCATTTACGATCATATGTGCTTTCCTTTATTTATATTAACATGGTATTACATTAATTGGTTTTTACATGTTAAATTGATCATGCATACTTGGGATAAATTTCACTAATTTTGATATTTAATCCTCTTGATATAATGGTAGATTTGTTTGTTGGAATTTTGTTGGAGGTTTCTGCATTCATTGTAAAGAAAACAAGAGAGTATAGCCTATAATTTTCTTTCTCTGTGATTACTATATGAATTTTTTTATTGGCATAATGGTAGCCTCATATAATTGGTTAGGAAGTATTCTTTCCATTTCTGTTTTTTGAAAATGATTAATAAGAATAATATTAATTCTTTATAAAATGCTTGGCAGAATTCACTAGTGAAGCCATCTTTTATTTAATTTAATTTAATAATCTTTTATTTTTATTATTTCTATTTTTGCTATTTGGCTAGGGGGAAAGTTTTGATTAATTATTGTATTTGCTGTAAGTCTGTTCATATTTTGTCTTTTTCTTGACTCCATTTTGATAGTTTGTGTGTTTCTAAGAATTTGTCCATTTCATTTAGGTTGTTGTTGTTGGAGTACATTGCTCATAACATTTTTATAATCATTTTACTTCTGTAAGGTCTGTAGAAATGTCCTTACTTTCATTTATTATTTAGTGACTTGAGTTTTCTATCTTTTACCATTGGTCAATCAAGCTAAAGGTTTATATTTGTTTTTAAAGTAATTATTTTATATATTATCCTTAGGCTAATAATACATTACCATTTATATTTAAAGTAACTGCAGCTACTTATTCCCACTTTGCTATTTTTTAATGTGACATACAACTTTATTTATTTATTCATTTATTCACATGTGCATACATTGTTTGGCCCATTTCTCCCCCCACCCTCTGCCCCATCCGTCTTTCTCCACTCCCCCTCGCTTCCAGGCAGAATCTGTTCTGCCCTTATCTCTTTTTTTTTGTTGAAGAGAATGTATAAGCAATAATAAGAAAGACAAAGTGTTTTTGCTAGTTGAGATAAGGATAGCTATACAGAGAGATTCCATGTTTTATATAATTTTTGTTACACAATTTCTTCATTACTGCCTCCTTTGTGCTTAGTTGTTTTCAGTGTACTAATTGACTTCTGATTTTTTTCCTATTTTTGTTTTGTTCTGTTCTTAGTAACAACCCTGGAGATAACAATCTACATTTTAGCCTCATAAAACTAAAGTTTGAATTGATAACTTAATTTCAACAGTATGCATTATTCTGATACTTTACAGAACCATCTCCTTGTCGTTTGTATTGTTTTGGTACATATTAAATATTTACATACTTCCTTTAGCATAGTTTCATAGTTATTGCTTCATGAATTCAGTTTTTAAATTGCATAGAAAGAAGGAGAAAAGTTTCAAACCAATAATTCAGTAATAGTGGCTTTTCTATTTGCATATGTAAATTTAACTTTAGCATTGTTCTATATTTCTTGGTATGACTTTCTTTTACTCTGTAGCATCCTTTCATTTTAGCCTTAAGGACTCTGTTTAGAATCTATCGTTGGACAGATCTACTAGTGACAAATACCTTCAACTTCTTTTTTCATGGTACTAGGGCTTGATCTCAGGGTCTTGATCTTGCCAGGCATATGAGGCATATGCTCCTACACATAAGCCATGATCCTAGTTATTTTGCTTTTAGTGTTTTTTCAGCTAGGGTTTCACACTTTTTGTCTGGGATGGCCTTGGTCCATGATTCTTCTACCTTCCCTCCCCAAATATCTGGGATTATAGATGTGCACCACCACACCTGGGTGTCTTTGTCTTTTTAAAAATTATTTTATTATTCATTTATTCACATATGCGTACATTTTTTGGGTCATTTCTCCCTCCTGCCCCCCTTCCCCACCCTCTCCGCCTCTTCCTCCTCACTTCCAGGAAGAACCTGTTCTTCCCTTATCTCTGATTTTCTTGAAGAAAAGACATAGCTTAATAAGAAAAACAAAGCTCTTTTGCTAGTTGAGATAAGGATAGCTATACAGAGATATTCCTAGCATTGCTTTCATGTACAGATGTGTTACAACCCATATTGATTCATTTCTAGCTGATCTTTACACTGGTTTCTGATCCCCTTCTCATGTTGACCTCTGTCACTTTAAGGTTTCTGTATTAGCTCCTCTGGAGTGGGGATATCAAACGCTTTCATGTTTTGGGTTTTCTAACTATTCCCATATCTCTTGTATGTGCTCTCCCTTTGTCATGTGATCCAAGTCCAACCACATTGCTGTATTTGCCTAGATCTAAAGTCTGTATATGAGAGAGAACATATGATTTTTGGTCTTCTGAGCCTGGCTAACCTCGCTTAGAATGATGTTCTCTAGTTTCATCCATTTACCTGCAAATGATAAGATTTCATTATTCTTCATGGCTGAGTAAAATACCGTTGTATATAAATACCACATTTTCTTGATCCATTCGTCAGTGGTGGGGCATCTTGGCTGTTTCCATAACTTGGCTATTGTGAATAGCATTGCAATAAACATGGGTGTGCAGTTGCCTCTGGAGTAACCTGTGTTGCATTCCTTTGGGTATATCCCCAGGAGTGGGATTGCTGGATCATATGGCAGGTCTATGTCTTTGTCTTTTGTATATATGGAAATAAATGTCTTATTTTCTTCATTTTTGAACAATAGTTTTGCAGGATATACAATTCTTGATTGACAAACTTTTTTTTCTGTTTTTATGATGTGTCATCCAAGTCTCCCTGTCTTCTGTGCTTTAATTTTTTGAAGTGATATCAGCTGAGGATGTTTTTTAAGTGACACTTCACACTTTGCTTTTGAGATTCTCTTTGCCTGTCAACAATTTGACTACAATGTGTTTCAGTGCAGATCTTTGAGTTTATCAGATCAGAGAGTTTTGAGCTTTTACAATATGTAGATTCATGTATTTAATCAAATTTGGCAATTATCGCCTCAAATACTTGTCTTAACTCTGTTTAGCCATGGTTTTATAGAGAAACAGAAAAAAATAGAATATTTACAGGGATTCATTAGGGAATTGGCTGACGTGGTAACAGAGGTTGAAAAGGTCCCGGATTGAAAGGCAAAGGACATTCTCTGTTTAGCATGTACTTCCATCTATTCTCCTGAGCTTCCTTGCCTTGTTCTGTGTCCCCTGAAGGTTGACTCCTAAAGACTTTATTACTGGAACGTGTTTTTATCTGGCCAGTTAGAGGCACCAATAAGAGATTACATGTTTGATGGAGAGAAAAGAAGGTGTCACTTAAGAGATGGCAGATGAGCTGAGTCTTAAAAAATGATTAAGAATTTACCAAAGAAGACAGAGGAAAAACTAAGTCTCCTGGTCCCTTTAGCTCCAGAGGTAATAGTGATTTTTGGTAGTCTCTGAGAGCCTCGATATCCTTTGTTTTTCTGCTAACTCTATCCAATATTCCTCAAGGACTCACTTTATTAAAATACCTTTATTTGAACCACTTGAGTTAAATTTTGTTTCCTTCTGGGATTCTGATGCATTTAAACAAAATGTAGTAGGTTTTATTATTGCAGAAGTTTACAGAGACTGCAATATGCTAATTGATTTACTAGTATCCCAGTGAAGGCTATCAGATGTCTGCATTTTCAAAAGCATTTGTTGGCAGAGTACTTTTAGAAAAGCAATAATCATTATTTGTTTTTTCATTTACTCATAAGTACTAGCTCTTAGACTAGTCTTCACAGAAACTCACTTTTGGAAATGCTGCTTAATAATTATAACAAAACTGCCATTTATCAAATGTTATATGTAAGATACTACACTAAGTACTTTGTATGGCTTATCTCACATAATCTTCCTCAAAACCTTACAGTGTGAATTACATTATTATATTGATTCTAAAGTCTCTCTTGCAAACCTCTAAGGCCCTATCTCAGGTCATTTGAGACTCCTGAAGTCATGATTAGTTGATCTAGAATGAGTACCTAACACCTAAGAGGGCTTGAAAATAGAGATTTCAAGTTAGCAGATGAGCAGTTCAGTTGATGTGACCTGTTTGGCTTAGTATATTATTATATACTGCTTGGTAAATAATTTCCAGTCAATGTTGATGTCCCAAGTGAAAAATTTTGTAACCCAAGAGAATTATTGTAAAACTCTAGGGCTCAAACTTACTACCTAGGAATTTAGTTTTCATTCCATCTTTTTTCTTTTTCTTTTTCCACAGTACTAGGGCTTGAATTCAGGGCCTTCACCTTGAGCCACTCCACCAGCACAATTTTTTGTGATAGGGTTTTTTGAGATAGGGTCTCGAGAAATATTTACCTGGGCTGACTTCAAACTGTGATCCTCTGGATCTCTGCCTTCTGAGTAGCTAGGATTACAGGTATAAGTCACCAGCACCCAGCTTATTTTAGGTTATTTTTGAGATAGGGTCTCAGTTTTTGCCTTGGCTAGGCTGGGACTGCTATTTTTATACCTATGCCTCCTATGTAGCTGGGATTACAGAATGCATCACAATGCCTGGAGTATTTGTTGGGATGGGTTCTCACTAGCTTTTTTCTTGGACTTGCCTTGAACCACAATCCTCTTGTTCTCTGCTTCTCCCCTAACTTCTCACTCAGAATTTTTAACATCTCATTAAAGTTAAGATCACTTTTCATTAAAAGACCAGTTTGAAAACAGGGTCCACACCTTATTCTTCATTTTGAATTCTCAGTGTTCAGCAATGTAACTGTCATATGCTAAGCATTCAATAAATGCTGTCATTTATAATATTTGTTATACAACACTGTCCCTACAAAGTTCAATCAATATAGCAGATTTCCACAAGCCTCATCTTATCATTATTATATTACCTATCTTTCCCTTCTTTTTGTGCATGTACTGTTTATGAATTTTTAAATTTTTTTACTGACACATAATAATTATACATATCAGTCACAATGTAATTTTTTTTTGCGGTACTGGGTCTTGAACTCAGGGCCTACACCTCGAGCCACTCCACTAGCCCCTTTTTTGTTGATGGGTTTTTTTTTTGAGATAGGGTCATGTGAACTATTTGCCCAGGCTGGCTTCAAACTGCTATCCTCCTGATCTCTGCTATCTGAATAGTTAGGATTATAGGTGTGAGCCACAAGCACCAGGCAAGAATGTAATGTTTTGATTCTTATTACACACTGAGTAACAATCAACTCTGGGTAATTAGCATATCCATTACCTTAAACTTTTATCATTTCTTTATGGTGAGTATATTCAAATTCTTCTCTTCTACCTATGTTGATATATATATATATATATATATATATACATATATATATGTATATATATATATATATATATATATACACAGCATATTATTGGCAATACTGGGGTTTGAACTTAGAGCCTCATGTTTGCTAGGCTCTACCACTTGACCTCTGACCCCAGCCCTTATACAGTGTATTACTATTAATTGTGTTCACCCTGGTGTTACATAGAACACCAGAACTTATTCCTCCTTTTTAATTATTACATTGCATCTCTTTTGTATTTTTAATTTTTTTATTGTTTTGCTTGTTGGGGGTACGTTGTGGTATCCACAAAAGTTCTTATAATATTGCACATCTTTAACAACCCCTCTCATCCCTTCTCCTTCCTACTCTCCCGAGTCTCTGGTAATTACTTTCCTATTCTCAACTTCTATGAGATCAACTATCTTATATTCTACATATAAGTGATGTCTTACCATCTTCTTAATTTTTCCCACATCTGCTTACCAGGAGTTATGACTTGATTTTTTTCCTCTATATTATGCATGCCTTGTTATTTCTTAATAAAATTCATTTAAAATTTTTCTTATGGTACTCTGTAATAGTATAAAATATTACTACCTGCTATGGTTTGGATATGGATTGAGTGTGTACTCACAGGGTTCATGTGCTGGGAACCTAGTCTCCAGTGTGGTAGTGTTGGGATATGGCGGAACCTTTAAGTGATGGGTCTACAGGGAGATAACTACTTCATTGTGGCATCATCCTCATGAATGGAATAATTCTAGCTTGCAGGAGATCATATGAAAATTATGAGAGCAGGTGTTAAAAATATAAGATCACCCTACATGCCTGGGCCCTTCTGTATGCCAACAATTTCCTCTCTGTTTCTTTGCCATGTTGTGAGTTAGCCAAGGATCCTCACCTATATGTTAATGCCATAATGTTTGGACCCTTCGGTCACCAGAATTGTGAGTCAAATGAACCTCCTTATAAAACATTCAGACTCAAATATTTTGTTATGGAAATACAAAATGGACTACTGAAAATGGAAAATACAAAATGGACTACTGAAAATAGAAAATTAGTATAATTTACTACAAACTCAACGTAATATTAAATATAGTGAAAAGAAAATATTGAAATTAAAAATTCTTTCCAGACACTGGATACTCTTTTTATTAAAAAATATTGCTTTTTTTCCCCCAAAATGGCAGCTAGGGTAGGGAATCAGAAATCCTAAGCTCCATGACACCAAAACCCTCCTTGAGACATCAGAGCTGCACTTGGGTAATTCTGCTTGCTCCTAGCCAAAATAATAACTGCCATCACATTAGGTGCAGATGAAATTCAAAGACTGACCCTTAAATAAGCCTTTAATTGCACCTAACAGCCATGAAAATTTTGCATGGCACAGCCAGTAAGGTGTGTCTGGCCCTGGGGGAAAAAAAACCCTGGTTGTTTCTCTTTTCTTTTTTTTTTTTTCTCTCTTTCTTTTTTTCTCCCAACAAGCAGAAGACAGAGGATCAGTCAAAATCAAACTCTGTGACATCATGGACCTCTAGCTCATGGAAAGCCTCCTTATGCTGTGCCACAATAAAAAAGAAGCAGAGCCACTTCTCCCTGCCATCTGGTTCCAAAGCTGCTCGTGTAAAACTACAGAGTGAACAGGTGAGCATAATGCACCATACGTGACTCACCTACCCACCCACCGAGAAAATAATCCAGCAGCCCCTGGGGAGACTGAATCCCTACCTCAGCAAAAGTGAAAAACATAAACAGCGAACTGTAATCTAACAGACAGCAGAGGTGGAGTGGAATGCTGAACCAGCCCAGGAGAATGGAGATAGGGCAAAGAGCTGAACTCTCAGAACCAAACTAGTAGTGAACTAACACAGGTAAAGCAGCAAAGGCTGAGAGTAGGGGCAGAGCAGCAAGTCAACCTCCCAGAGGAGCCACTAGCACCCAGCAGAAGTTGGGAAAAGCACAAAGGTTGGGAATGGGAGTGGGGCAACAGGTCAACCTCCCAAAACAGGGCAGGTGGTGGATCCAGGAGCTGATCTTGGACAGAGGGCAGCATTCAAAACTGAATTACCCCCACCTTGATGGGAGAGGAGGTGACCAAACAGAGCTGCAGCTGAAGGGCAATGCCTGCAAACAACAGGTTTGACCACCCTGCATGAGCTGGCATGGCAGTCTTACCTCACCTCACAATTCCAACTAATCTTGTGGACAGAAGGACCAAATACTACTCACAAGCCAGTCACTTGGTGAGACAACATCAGAGCTTATACTTCTATGCCAATACCAGGATTGGACACCTAAGGAAAAAGTCCAGAACTTTTACCAAAAGATGGAACTTTTTGTGGTTCCTGAATCTGGTTTTTTTATTGTGTTTCTCTTTATTTATTCCTGTATTATTAACTTCACCAACATTATTCTCTTATCCCTATTCTTACACTCTTCACTTTCCTTCCTTCTACTGTGTTACAATCTATTGTTCTCCTTGCAACTACTCTTTCTGCCCCTTCTCATCCACTCTTTCCCCTGTCCTCACCTCCCCCTCCCATCGTCCCTCAACTTGTCACCACACTGTCCCTCTCTCTTACATACTCAACACCCATGGACAAATGGGACTACATGAAATTAATGTTTCTGCATAATGAAAGAAATGGTCTCTAAATTGAAGAGACCACCCACAGAGTGGGAGAAAATATTTGCTAGCTATACATCAGACAAAAGACTGATGACCAGAATATACAGGGAATTCAAAAAACTAAGCTCCCCAAAATTCAATGAACCAATAAAGAAGTGGGCAGCTGAACTAAACAGAACTTTTTCTAAGGAAGAAATCCAAATGGCAAAAAAACACACGAAAAAATGCTCACCATCCCTGGCCATAAAGGAAATGCAAATGAAAACCACACTAAGATTCTACCTCACTCCTGTTAGAATAGCTAGCATCAAAACACCACCAACAATAAATGTTGGCAAGGATGCAGGGGAAAAGGAACACTTATGCACTGCTGGTAAGAATGTAAGCTAGTACAACCACTTTGGATAACAATAGGGATGCTCTTTAAAAACTAAACATAGATCTGCCTTATAATCCAGCAATGCCATTCCTATGGATATACCTGAAGGAATGCGAGTCAGGTTACTACAAAGGCACTTGCACACCTTTATTGCAGCACTATTCACAATAGCCAAGTTATGGAAACAGCCAAGACGCCCCACTACCGAGGAATGGATTAAGAAAATGTGGTATTTTATACACAATGGAATTTTACTCAGCCACAAAGAAGAATGAAATCTTGTCATTCACAGGTAAATGGATGGTACTAGAGCACATCATCTTAAACTAAGTTAGGCAGGCTCAGAAGGCCAAAAATCACATGTTCTTTCTCATATGCAGAGTATAGTGTGTGTGTATCACACACTAAAGGGAGAATGAGCATGGGAAGAATAGGGAAAAGAAAGGAAATCCAACACCTAAATGTGGTTGATGTGCTCACTGTAGAGGGTGAATAAGGTAATCCTAAACTGGCAGAAACCACTATGGGGAGGGGACCAGGAAGTAGCGAAGAGGTCTGGCAGAGATGAGCCAGTGTGGGCTGCAATACAGAAGTGCATGGAAGCAACATTAGGAATCTCTCTGTATACCTATCTTTACCTCAAACTAGCAAAAATGCTATGCCTTTCTTACCATCTGTTGTGTTTCTTCTTCAACAAAATCTCAAAACAAGAGGGCAGAACAGGTTCTGCCCAGAAGCAGGGTTGGGGGGAGGATGGGAGAGGTGGCCCAAACAATGTATACACATGTAAGTAAATGTAAAAACAACAAAGTAAAAGAAAGATAAAAATAAAAATAGTAAAAAGCAAAAAAAGTTGCTTTCCTAGATTTTGGAACCAGATACATATGTCCATCTTTCAACTTCATCATTTTATGCTAAGATTTCCTGGCAAACTAATTTCTCTGAATTTAAATTTCTTTTCTTGTAAAATATTCCTTATTAAAGATTATTATAGGTTTGAAATGAAATTTTGTTCCTATATAATGGTAAGCAGGAATAAGTGTCAGTGGCTTTCCACTTTTCCTCTGATACACCTAGAAGACTCCTTGTGCGGTAAAACTGCTCAAATTCTATTCACCTGATTTTGAAATGTGCCTTGGTCTGAGTTCGATTATCTGGACATTTTGATGCTAGATGCTTAAATCTATAACCATACAAGTGAACACTTATTATGCTGTAGCCGAAATGTTTCTGATTTTGGGCCATGTGTTACCAGCTATGCTGTAAGCTACTAGAAGTGGATGGATAGCATTATGGTTAAAAGGGCAAAGGGCCTATAAAGCGAGATGCTGCTGACTTTGTGTGATCTTAAGCAAATCAGTTAATATGGTTTCAGTATCATTGCAAAAGTAGGAATGAGAACATAATGTCTCTCTCTATAAATGCAAATAAAGCAACAAGCATAGTGATCAAGGCATAACAAGTGTTCAAAAATGAATCCATTATTAGTATTAATGTAAAGTTCAGTTGGTAATAAAGATTTATTAATCAAACAGATATTAACAGCTTTGAAAGTTTTGAAGCAGAGACTTCTTATTTCTCTCTATTCTGGCTCCATTACCAGTGTAATTATTAATAATCACTGCCATTGCACCATTGTTAAGATACTTGTTAGACAATCTGTTCTTGAATAGTGGCAAACAATTTTCTTTTGTATTATTCTAAGTCTGTTGGTTTCAGGATGGTTTAGATTGTCACTCTTCATAATTAAATTAGTGGTACCATATGGAAGAAATTCTGAATCAATTATATTGCTTGTTTCAAGTTACAGACTCATTACTTGGCTGAGCAGTGAACTTTGGTTGCTATTCATAAACCACTGGCAAAATAACAGGATATAACATCATTTCCTTGGGTTTAAAACAAAAATCCCCTGAAAGAGTAACTAGTACAATAAAAGTGTATCTATGCAATCAGATGCATAAAGTCCATTAGCATTTAGCTGTCAATGAAGAAAAGTGTAGATTTAGGAATTTGCCAGACAATAAATTCATCATAAAGCCACAGCATCATTAAGAGATAATCTACATCACTTAACACCATTCTACTAGGCCAAACTAGCCTATTCAAAGTGACATATTCACTCTACTTTTGATTGAGTAGTTAAGTGAATAGGAAGGGCAAAGCACAGTACACACATCAAAGCTTACAACATGCAGGTTAGCCTTCAGATCACTGGGATTAACATATATCATGCCCTTTTAAGGCCTGTCATCCCATTTTTAGGGCCATATATTTTTCCCTTCATTAGTTAATAACCTTGTTCTAAATGACTATATTAAGGACCTTGTGGGTTCTCCACAAGCTTATTTACTAAAAACACAGCTAATAAGGATGAATAGTCCCAAGATTCAGTGGAAATTTGAAAGGGCCTTTGAAAGATAAATGACAATTATGACACGTATTTCCCTATTTCAGACAATTTTGGTGTTATTATTAGTATTATTTGGCCAATGTATTGAGTATACATTAGCTGTTTTATACTACCAAAATTTCTTCTCTTACCCTGTACCCACTCTATGAATCTAAAGAAATAATATTAGTGTATGAAAATTGTTACCTATTCAGTAATAAAATCTATGGACTAAATTCAACTTACATTGAAATATAACACACAAAAAAGTTAACAAAGAAACTGTGGCCACTTTCTTCATAGAATGAATTTAATTTGTGCTTTAATGCTTGATGTGGTATCCTTGAAAATATTCTCTGTAACACTCATCACCACCTGCATTTATATCACTCTTTTTCTCAAGCACAGCCAGGGCACTCCACTAAACAATCTTCAACCTTGGCAGACAGCTTAAATGTAGAAACAATCCTCTCTTTAATTTTAAAATTAGCAATAGATTGAGTACTCAGAGAGACTTGATTGCCATTTGAGAAGCTGTAGTGCTTCAAACTCTCTTTCCCAAAGGTTCAAGCCTGCAATTAGAGAACTCTGTGCAATCAACCAACTGAGGTCTCTAAAAGAGAATATGAGAGATCAGGCCAGAAAAGGAAACCCAATAAATGCCTTAAATATTAGCTTTAAAACCTTAAAATTTTAAGTACAATATCTCAAAGGGAAATTTTATGTCTGGGTAATAATGTAAAACAAAGTAAATTCCATGATAATGGATATTTTGCAAATTCCTGAAAATTAAGTTTTTGAAATCCAAGAAAAATTATCTTAATGGCTGACAGAAATTCAGTTTCCCTAAGTGAATCATCATGGGACTGGAAGGAAATTTTAAGGAAAACAATCAAGGTCTTTTTTGTGAGCTCCACTCTTCCATATATACTCAAAAATACAACCAAGAAAATAAACATTTACATCACTTCTACTTTCACCTGGGTGCACAAAAGCTAACATTTTAGGCATCCTACCTTCTCAGTCACTAGAAGCCTAATTTTAGAAAGCTATATGCATGTCTTTGTTTTGGTCAGTCACAGAGAAGCTCTGCACAAATATGTTTTTCCTCGATTTTTAGCTTTTTGTCCCTTCTCCCCTCCTTCATTGAGCTTATCTCATCTCTTGTCTTTTCCATAAGAATCTGATGACTAAGAACAGGTTGTCTAACAGTATCCTGTCATTTCAACAAACTCAATAAATCTATATTTAACATGTGGATTGGAGGAGTGGCTCAAGTGGTAGAGCACCTACCTAGCAAGTGTGAGGCCCTGAGTTCAAACCCCAGTACCACAAAAAAGAAAAGAAAAGCAGTATATTTAACATGTATTATATGTAAGCTTTCTTGCTTTGTTTGGCTGAAATGCAGATTTTAAAGAAAGGCATAGAAGTATCCATACTGTGTGTTCATGCACATACAAATACATACACACAGAATGTTTTATATGAGAATATTTAAAGGAAGGAAGGCAGTTAAATGAGGTTGACTCTGCTTATAAATTGTGTGGCTACTCCAGGTGAAAGAATTTCTCTCTCCACCACCACAGTTTTTGATGGCCAGAATGAGCTATACTATTTTACATAAGCAATAGGGGTTAAGACTAAGACAGTCCCTTTGCAATATTTTAACAATGACAACAATCCATTTTATCACCATTGACAGACATGTTGAAATCATTTGCAGAATCATATGAAGAATGTAATACTGAATGCTTTTCTAATTATATTTGTATCATGAACTTTGATGTGTATCCACACAAGCATCCGCAACTATTCTATGAAGTGAGTGGATCAGGTCTTGTCATCTATTTGACAAATGAGAAAAAACCCAGATAATGTCATATATTTATTCAACTTCAAATATTAAAAAAGTGGCATGCCTAGGGCCATTACTCATAGCTCAGTGGCTTATTTCTTTGCACACTACCTTAAATGAGGCTTGTATTAGAACTATCTGTATACATATTTTACAGTTTTTATCTTCTATGGTTTATGGTTCAATGGACAAGACTCCCCTAATCATGCTTTACTTTAAAGGAATGCTTCTTGCATAGTTGAAGGAGGAAGGTGCTGATCTAGAGGTGTGTGTGGGGCTTTTGTTTCCCAAAGCATGTAAATTCTTCATTGGAACAGAAGGGTCTATGGATAAAGTGGATCAAAGGAGCGGTTCACAGCTGTGGGAGAAATGTGAGGTTATGCATTAACCTTGGAATTTTGCTGCTCTAGGGCCAAATATGCAGATGCTGTAGCCCAAAGTGGGTGATGGGAGTGGAGCATGGGGAGTGTATGCCTTGGGCTCTATGTGCTGCTGGAAAAAATCTTTCTCGGGTAGGGAGCCCTTCCAAACAAAATTAACCCAGAGGATGCAGCTAGAATGAAACCCACAAATGCTTAGTAGACTTCAGAAATTTGTAGAGTTGGAAGTGACCTCAGAAATAATCTAATCTAACACCTTCTTTTTATAGAGGAAGAAACAGACCTGTGTGACTGGAAGTAGGAGTAAATAGATTACATACTGAATTAGAAGGAGGGCAGGGACAAGAGCCCAGGCCAGAACTCCTTTTTTGCAATTCTTTTCATTTCACCCTTAGTTAAAGACTGCTGTAGATTTGTAGCAAGAAAATAGTAGTCTGAGCATAAGGACTGTTCAGTTAAAGAAAAACTCCATTAGAAAACACCACAGTGATTTCATTTCAAATGCTGTGCCCAGGGAGCCTGAAAAAAAATGATTAAGTGTGCCTGTGTGCAGAGGAGATTTAACCATAGACATTGTGCAAATATCTATGAGGAGGACAAATGGTCTTTCCATAACAAGGAAAGCAGCAGTGCACAGCTGTGGGATTACAGAAGAGTTGGAAAACATGTTTGGAATTTCACAACATTGGGGCCATGTTTGCAAAAACTGTATCCCATCCTGGGAATAGTGATCTGAGTATGAGAAACACGTACCCTTGAGTACCTTCATCTCCAAGGTGGAGAGGTCTAGGGATTTGGGAGGGGAATAATTTCCCAAAGCAAACAAACTTCTGCTTTTGTAGTGTTTGATACTTTAACAGCCAGATGATTAGAAACATGTTTTTTCTTATAAATTACTTCAAGGTAGGGAGCATAATGTTAAAAATATGTAAGTCAATAAGCAAGTGTGAGTAAAACTTCATCAAGGGAAACTGGGTACCAGTACCTTTAAACACCCTCTTAGTACCTCAGTGAATCCTCTCTTTCATCACTACTTTGACAGTTTATGTCTTCATCTTGCTCTTTCACTAGTCCAAGTGCCCTTCACCAGTCCCCTAACTTAAGTCTCTTCCCCTCTTAAAATCTCTAATGTCCATAGATACTTTCCAGATAATAATTACTAGACTGAAAATCAGAATTTTTATTGCCTTGGAGCCGCTAATCAAACTTATAATATACTTTGGATTAGTAGTTGATCCAATCATACTCCCACAGTTCTAGGAGGTGTTTTTACATCTTTGTTGGTGATACTGGGGTTTGAACTCCAGGCCAAGCAAGCACACTACCACTTGAGTCGTGCCCCCAGACCTTTTGCTTTTTAATTTGTTTTTAGATAGGGTCTAACACTAACTTTGCTTTTGCTAGCCTCAGGCCATAATCCTTCTACTTCTGCCTCCTGAGTACCTGAGATGTTAGGTGTGCACTACCACATCTGGCCCTGCATCTTTTTAAAAAAACAGCATTTGTAGAGCACCTGCCTAGCAAGCACGAGGACTTGAATTCAAATCCCAGTACTGTCAAAAATATTATTTATGTTTATTTTTGCTTCATATTTGTTCAAATGATATGAAATAACTCATGAAGAAAGTAGATTAACTAAAGGACATACCTATTTAAGTTAGGAACTGGTGTTTTCTTCTTCTCTCAGAGTATGATAATAAATATTTTTGGTTTTGAAGTCTGTATGGTCTCTACTGCAGCTATTCAACTATGTAATTGAGTACAAAAGAAGCCATAGGTAATATTTTCATGAATTTTTATAGCTTTATTACAATAAAACATTACTTGTAAATCAGGCAAGTAGTTTAACAAATCCTTTCTCCAGAGAAATAAATATTTATTTGGAAAAAATGAAGAAAGTAACCATTGAAAATTTCTGAAAATTGATCTATATAGTACACAGGAAATGGTGCTACATTTATCCAAGAAGTTATACTGAATATTGGCAATACGTTAGAGTCAACGATATTTGAGCTGTGAACTATACCCATTCCTGCCTTCCCCAGCTTTGTATTATGCAGGAACCTTAGTTTGGTTGCTTTATGAGAAGGTGTGATCAAGAAAATGGAACCCTCCTTTCTTTCCAGCTCTCCAGCTACAGTTTCACCTTGGGATGATTAGGCCATATGCTTATGTCATGCAATTGTGGAGGACAATGTTACTCAAGCTCTATACCCAGAAAAGAAATTATTTCTTTCTGCTCAACTCCCACTTATAAGGCTAGAACATAGACTTGGCAGTGACAGAGAATACCAGAGCCTTATAAGTTCCATCTTCATTTTTTCATAGGACAGAGGTCCAATGTTAGGAGAGGCAAGATGAGAAAATCAGGAGCTATTTTCTTCTCCATTTAGAACCCACTGGTACAGTGGGTTGTTATTCCTGAAGAAATATGCTGCTGTCTTTACCCCAGTGCAATGAGATAGAGCATATTCCCATTGAAAGAGTCAGGTCATAAAGACAACTCTTCCTAAGGGGAATGATTTTTTTGGTTACAGACCTTGTTAAAATGTTGAGATATTGGTGAAGACCAATTAAGAGGAAGCTCGTAGTTCTGATATAAGCACAAGACCAGACAATCCAGAAATTTAATAGGGGTAACTAGGGAAAAAAGACAGCCAAGAAAAGCTCTCTTAGACTGTAGTAAATTCTGGGAGTTAAGAAAGATGTGTGTATGTACTACTCATGAGCAATCAGAGCAAGACATTAATGGATTTGAATACCTTTGCCAGGCCACACACAGATCAATCAGTAAAACATGAAAGTTCATGGGACTTAAGCATAGCCTATGACCAAACACTGACCAAGTAATAAATTATTCTGATCTCATGGTGACTAGTAACAAATTAGACATAAAAATAAAATCACACTCAACCTTAGTAATCTGGAAGACTGCACAAGACCAAAGTTGTGGTCACAGAGGGAATTTCTCTTGAGGGTTTCCATTGAGGGACGTTCTGAGCCACTCATCCCAATAAGAAAGTAAAGCTAATCTCCCTGAACTGTGGAAACAATCTCCAAACCACATCCACATAGCCAAAGAAAAAGAGTACAATCTTTGAACATTGAATAGTTTGTGCTGAACTGGGGAAATCAGATTAAATGATGTAAAAGGGTGCAGCAAGAATCTGAGGTGGGACATCAGACACTGCAAAATGCAAGAGAAAGACTATAGAAGTAGTCTACTCAAGTCACTGAAAAAGTGAATGAATTACCAAATAACAAAAGCAACAATTCCCACAAATGGAAGAGGCTTAGAACCAGAGTTGCTATAAAATATTATTCATCCAGTTTTCAACAACAAAATCAAGATATCTAGACATATAAGAAAATGTGACCAATGCACAAGAAATGTGGCCCATTCAAAGGAAATGATGCAAACATTAAAAAGCTATTTGAGAACACCCAGCTTTTGAACTTTGCAGACAAATCCATAAAAGCAGTTATTATAAATATGTACAAAAAACTTAAGTAAACAATGTTTAATGAGTTAAGTGATGGTAGGAAAGTTATATATCATCAAATAAATAATATCAATAAAAATAGGGACAAAATAAAATGGAAATTATGGAGATGACAAGTTAAAGAAACAAAGCAAAACATTCACTAGAGAGGCTCATGAGTATATTTAATTTTCAGATTAAATGATTAGCAAACATAAAGAATGGTCAATACAGGCTATGTCATAAGAATGTAAACAAAAAAGAATGAAAAAATGAGCAGAGCCTCAGAGAAAAATGGGACATGATGACACTATACATAGGTACAGCAGAAACACTAGAAGGAGAGTAAATGGATAATGGGACCAAAATTCTTAAAGAAATGATGCCTCTAAGTTACAACAGTTCAGTGAAAATCATTGATATTCAAACAAAAAAGAATTCAGTGATCACCAACAGGATAAACAGAACGAATTCCATGACTAGTGACATCATAGTAAAAATGTTAAAACTCGAAATACAGAGAAAATAATGAAAGCAAAAATAAGAAAGGAATTAATGATTTAACAATTTGATGAGCAATGGAGTTCACATTAGAACAAAAATCAAGTATCAACCAACAATTCTGTTCCCAATAACAATACCCTTTAACATTAAAGAAGTGCAGATTTTTCCAGGTAAGCTAGAGCATATTTTCTTGCTGAAAGACATGTTTTGCAAGAAATACTAAATGACGTTCTTCAATTTAAATGCACATCAGAAACTCAAGAGCTCAAATAAAGATATTTATGTAGTAAGGACACGCACAGGAAATTAATGTGAGTCAACTCCCTATATAGCTATCCCTATCTCAACTAGGAAGAACCCTTGTTCCTTCCTATTATTGCTTGTACTCTCTCTTCAACAAAATTAGAGATAAGGGCGAAAGAGTTTCTGCTGGGTATTGAGGGGGTTGGGGAAAGAGGGAAGGCGCAGAGTGGTGGCAAGGGAGGGAGTGGGGGCAGGGGGGAGAAAGGACCCAAGCCTTGTATGCACATATGAATAATAAAACAATAAAAAAAGAGAAAAAGACAAGTGAGAGTTAGTGTAAAGTATGAACCAATGAAGATATGATGAGTGATTGTATTGTAAAAAAAAAACCCACATAATTGCATATATATTTCCTTTCATTGTCTGAACTAATTTAAAAATCAAGAGGATAAAACAATATGCATAGATTGGTGTTGTACAGACTATAATATAATTACATAACAGTTTGACAGTATACTAATATTGTTAGAAAATTATGTTAGGTCATAATTTAAGTCTACAATAAGCAATGAAGTGAACAAGAAATTATTTTTAAAAGGTTAATAGTTTATTCAAAAGAACACAAAAGAAAAGATTATACTACCAAACTTCAAAACATACTACAGAGCTGTAGTAACTGAAACAGCATGATATTGGAATTAAAATACAAATATACACCAGTGAAAGAAAATGAAAAGCCTTGACAAAGGTAACACACCTAAAATGAATTGATTTTTGTCAAAAATGATAAAAACATACAGTGGAGACAGAACAGTTTTTCTCAATAAATAAAAAACAGTACAATAAATAGTATAAATAGATAATAAATAGTGCCAATTTGCAGAAGAATGAAACTAGTTCCTTATTTCTCACCAATTACAAGCACCTATTCAAGCTGGATTAAAGACCTAAATTTAAGACTTCAAAATATGAAAACAAAGAATGGCTATTCACAAAAAGACTAAAAATGTGAATTGCTGGAGAGGATATGGAGAAAACAAAACCCTTAAACAGTGTTGGTGGTAATGTAAATTAGTAGAACCTTTATGCAGAATAATAGAAAATTAATCATATATTACAAATAAAGCTACCATGTGATCCAACAATCCCACTCCTAGGTACATCCCAAAAGGAAATGAAATCAGTATGTCAAATAGACTTTGCCATGTTCGTTCACATGCAATATTCACAACAGCCAAGAAATGGGAATAACCTAACTACCAACCAATAAAGGGATAAGGAAAATGTGGAATATATATGCAATTGAAATACTATTTATCTACATAAAACACTATTCATCTACCTAAAAAGAATGAAACCCTGTCATTTGTGACAATATGAATAGAACTGGATATCATTATTTTATGTGAAATAAGCCAGGCATAGAAAGAAAAGTACTGCTTCTTGTTGTTCATATGTGGAGTGGAATAAAAGCTGGTCTAATATAAGTTGAGAGTAGAATGTAGTGAACAGAGGATGAAGAGAGTTGGGGGGAGAGATGGGGAAAAGTTAATGGATATTATGTTACAGTTAGATAGGAGCAAGAAATTTTGGTGTGCTACTGCAGAGTAGGATGACTACAGATAGCAATTACATACGTATTTCAAAAGATATGAGATAGAATTTTGAATGCTTTCACCTTAAGGAAATAATAAATTTTTGAGAAGATAGGTATGTTTAACCTGATTTAGACATTACACAATATAAATAAGCATTGGAACATTATATGGTACTCTACTAATATGTATACATTTTATGATTTCATGAGTCAATTTAAAAATAAATTTAATTTAGGTAAAAGTTGATATTGAATTCTTGAAATTAAAAAATGCAGGGTAAACCAACAGGCTGAATTTTCAGAATTTCTGTAGTGCAACTCTGAATCAGAAATCCTTTTGGTTTGGAATGCCTGCATTTGCTGTAAGATCTGAACTGATTGTGTGATGCCCACTTACACTATGGAGTATAATGCATTTTAATTGTTGATTGTAAATATTGATCATATCTAAACATGCTTTCACAGGAGAAACATTTCAATTAAAAAGCTGGGTGACACCACCAGTAGTCCTGGTGTCTTAGCTATTTTTTGAGAATTATCTTTGCCATGAGAAAATCTGTGACTAGGATTATAGGCATGAATCATCAACAACTGGCTTAAGTTAATTTTTAATCTGAAAAATTTATGATGAATTAAGAAAAGAGGAAAGATCTATAATTTATAATGACTCAAAAATTTGTATAATATATCAAATATATCTGCACCATATCAACCCTGTTATACCTTTTCCCTACCTCCTCCTCCTCTTCCACTGGTACCAGCACCCCAGGCAGGACTTGTTCTGCCCTCCTTTTCTCTGATTTTGTAAATGAAAAAAAAAGAAATTTAATAATAAACATTTGAACCGAAACCAAACTCTATACATATATTTGTGTTTTCCGTTTTTCCTAAATTCTTTAGGATAAATAAAGTTACATATGGCAAAAGTTATAACAAGGTATTTGTTAATTTGGTACATAAGTAGATGATACACATATATACATATATATATATATATATATAGAGAGAGAGAGAGAGAGAGAGAGAGAGCAAATGGAGTTATGTAGGAATAATGTTCTTATCTTTTTTTGTATGTGGGACTGGGGCATGAACTCAAAGCTTTACACCCGAAAGCAAGTGCTCTAATGCTTGAAGTGCACTTCCAGTCCATTTTTCTCTGGTTATTTTGGAGATGGGGGTCACTTGAAATATTTGCCTGGCTGGTCTCCAACCATGATCCTTCTGATCTCATCCTCCCAAGTAGCTAGGATTATAGGTGTGAGCCACTGGTATACAGCACATTCCCATATCTTACTGAAATTAAACTGGCACATATCTGATGCTGTTTCAGATAATTTAAAGTAAATATTGTAACTCCTATTTTTCTTATGAAAGTAGCTAACAGGATATAGTTTAAAATCCTTAAAGGAAGTAGAATGACACAATGAGAAATAGCCACTTGATACAAAAGACACAAGATAACAGAGGATGAAACAAACACCAGAAATAGAAGACAAAGAGAACAGAAGTAAAAGCAGATAAGTATCCAAAAATATCAACAATAACATTAAATCTATGGTTAAGCAAACTAATGTAAGAGAACAACTCACAGATTGAACTGAATAGAAAGACTAACCAACTATATGTTGTCTACAAGAGATACACTTTAGATTCAAAGCTACAAATACTAATAAAGAAAAGGAGAAAAGAGATCCATGCTTAACATCACTGGCTACTAAAGAAATGTAAATCTAGACCTCAATGAAATACTAGTTCTTTCTCCTTAGGATGACTATAATCAAAAGCCCAACAATAATAAGTAATGGGAATGGTATGGAGCAATTGGGGCCCTTACATATTACTGTTGAGATTATGAAATTGTGTTGTTACTTTGGAAAACCCTCTGTTGGCTCCTCAAAAGGTTAAATGCAGAGTTTAGCAAAGAAGCTCCAGCAATTCCACCCAAAGAGAAATGAAAACTCACAACCTTATAAAAAACTTCTATACAGATGGCCATACCAGCATTATTCATAACAGTTCAAAAGTGGAAACAACTCAGATCTGCATAAGCTGATGGATAAATGAAAAATGTGATATTTTCATGTAATGGAATATTATTTGGAAATAAAATTATTGAAGTACTGATACACACTACAATATGGATGAACCTTGGAGCATTATGAAAATGAAAAATCCAGTTTTATGTTTTTTAAGAATCCAGGTTTTAAAAGGCCACATATACTATGATCCCATTAATATGGACTGTTCAGAATACACAAATCTATAAACATGGAAAGTGTATTAGTGGTTGTAGCCAAAGATGCAATCAGAAGGTATGCCAGGTGGGTCTGGCAACAGACTCAATATTGGCTGGAAGATTAGACCACACCTCCCATAAGCCTTAGATCTAGTGTAGGAATTTGGTGAGACAGTGTTTGTTCTGATGTAAGGTTAGCCTCGGTGAGGAAAAATATTCTGTTACTCTCATCTCTGCAGGCTATCCCAAGATGCCATCATAAGAGACAGCCTATTGTTTAAGAGTGATCTACTTTGGGGATTTGAAAGCAGGAATAATCATGGCTCAGGGGGTCCTGCCACATTGTCTGGGTAGGAGATGGCCATAAGAAGTGCTTGTAGAGAGGGAGAGGATCTGACATAGTCCAGTAAAGAAGCAGAAACAGTGGGGAGCTGTCACAGTGAAGGATGTGGTGATCAGAGGCTCCACCCTCCTTGGCAAGTCCCATCACCTGAAGATCGTGCAAACAGTAGACTGAGCCTGTGGCTGGTATTGTATTAAGCTTCCAGGGCCTACATTCTGGCTGCATGGATGGCTGTTAAGTGGGTCAGAGGGCTCTTAGTCCAGACTGTGAATTATGTGATATTCACAGTCTACTCCCTCACACAGGGAGATGAACTTCTGGGCAGAGCCTGAAAACACTGAGACTACCTCCAGGAACTGCATCCAAGTCTAGGTTAGCTGCCAGGCTAGTCTAAGGGCCCTAAGCCCAGGCCCTCCGAATCACATAGCTTTGACAACAGCTGGATGGGGCTTAAAAACACTGAGACTGGACTCTGGGAACTCCATCCTACTGTGTGTTGGATCTCAGAAGAACTAAAGATCTCTGTATCCAGACTCTCTGAAACACAAGACTTCTACAGCCTCCTCCTACCCACAGGGAGGTGAACTGTTGGATGGGGTCTATATGCATGCAGAACAGCAGGCAGAACAGCTAGGCCCCTCAGTTCTTTCAGTCAGTCCAGAGCTCAGTATTATGTTTGCTTCCCCCCCTCTCTGATGCATTGTTGGGGGAGGTCACACTAAGGCTTGGCTGCTTGTTGCCCTGGAGGAAACAAGATAGGAGGCTTGTGCAGCAAGTAGAAGCCTGCTCAGCCCATAGGCCATAAAGCTTCCTGCAGCCAGGAGTGGCTCCCAGTACACAAAGAAGTGAAGTTTATATATGAAAGGAGTCCAGAAGCAGACAACCAACTCTTCTACAAGAGACTCAAGCTAGTTTACCTCAATCTGAGCAGGGATGGGGATCAGGTCTGGTGTCCTGAGCACGTGGGTGAATGCTTGGCTACTGAGCCACATTCCCAGTACCATGGTGAGAAATGTCACCTCAAACTGGGCACTATAGATTTGAACATTTAGAATATTTCAATGCAAAGACTACAGGTGATTAAAATGTTGAACCAATGACTTGGCCTTAGATGCACCAATCCCAATGCAGAAACACAAGAAATTTGAAAAATAAGGCAACATGACTACTCCAAATCGCAACAACTCCACAGTAACAAACACTAATAAAAGTGAACTGGTTGAAATCTTGACAAAAATAAATTTAAAATGGTAAGAATGATTAATGAAATTAAAGAGGACTCAAATAAATGCCTAAATGAATTCCAAAATGCTCAAAAAGCTGAACAAAATGAAGAGGATGATGCAGGGCATGAAAGAAGTCAATAAGATATTGATAGAGGAAAAATTAAATAGAAATTCTGGACACAAAAATTAAAACATGAAATAAAATCTCAGTTGAAAATCTCTCCAGGAAACTATGTCAACTTGAAGATAGACTACTAGGGCCTGAAGATAAGATAGATGTGTAAGAACATGCAGATGAAGACAGAAAAAAAGTGAATAAGTATGAATGCAAGATACAAGACCTCTGTGACACCAATAAAAGACCATACATCAAAACATGGACATAAAAGGAAAATAGGCACAAATTAAAGACAAAATAAATTCAATAAAATAATAGCAGAAAACTTTCCAAATCTTGAGAAAGAGATCAGGTACAACAGGATTTTAAGACTCCAAAGAAAGAAGATAAGAGCCTCCCCATATCATGTTATAGATTAAACATTAAGCATATCCCATATTATGTTATAGATTAAACATTAAGCATATCCATCTAGGAAAGAATATTGAAAACTGCAAGAGAGAAGAGCCAAGTCACCTATAAAGACAAACCCATCAGAATAACAAGAGTGTATGGAATGATATATTTTAAGCCCTGAAAAAAAAGCTACCAACCTAGATTAAGCTATCCTTCATAACTGAAGGAGAAATAAAAATATTCCATGATAAGCAAAATCTAAAGCAGTTCAGTACCACTACAATAAAGCTGCAGGAGGTACTTAAAGGAATCTTCCACATAGAAGATGAAGATAAACACATCATGAAAACAGAGAAATGAATAAATCTCACTAGATGAGTAAATAAGGAAATGAGGAGTAATGAAGAAGCAAACACTAAAAAACAAATAAAATGGCAAGAATTACTACATAGGAATGCTGAATATTAATGGCCTCAACTCTCCAATCAAAAGACACAGACTGGAGGATATTACTAAAAAACAAGGCCTGACCATTTGTTGCCTTCAACAAACACAATTCACTAGCAAAAACAAACATAGGCTTAAAGTAAAAGGATGGGAAACTATTTTACAAGCATATGGAGCCCAAAAGCAAGCATGAGAAGTTGTAACTGACAAAACAGATTTCCAACTAAAACTATCAAAGAGAAAAAGATTACTTCCTATTGATAAAGGGAAAAATCCAGCAGCAAGAGATAACAAATGTACACATATATGGACTGAATGTCAGCAGGCTCAATTTCATAACTTCAGAATGCAAACACTACCAGACATTAAAACATAGACTCCACCACAATAATAGTGGGTGACTTAATTTTATTTTTTTCCATTTTTATTATCATATATTCATTGTACAGAAGGGGATTTGTTGTGACAATTCTAAATAGCCTTACATTGTACATTGGCTGTATTGTTCCTTCCATTTCCACCCCTATCCCACTTAAAGCAATTACAAGAGGTTTCATCATTCTATTTCCTTTATATATATATAAAGCCCATTAACCCTATTCCTTCATCTTTATCTCCTTTATTCACCCCACCTTCTGACAAGTAAATGCCTACACTGTACCTGTTTTACAGTCTTGTCTTTCATTACTAATTTCAAAGTCAATATTCAAAGGGGTTTCTCAGTGTATCCCAGCTGTGAATATGGTTTACTTTGATCAGTTCAATTCACTCTGTTACTCTCCCTTGCCCTTCTTTCCTACCCCCTATTATTATAGATGTGAAGTATTTTGATATTGTTGACTATCATTCTCTTTTCTTTTCTAACAGGTGACTTTAATGCCTCAGTCTCACCAATAGACAGGTCACACAGACAAAAGCATCAACAAAGAGACTTTAGAATTAAATGTCACTGTAGATCTGATGGATGTAATAGACATCTACAGAATATTTTACTCAGTAAATAAAGAATATGCACTCTCAGCAGCTCATAGAACTTTCTCCAAAATATATCATGTCATAGGACATAAAGCAAGTCTTACAAACACAGAAAACTGAAATAATATCTGTTACTTTATCAGACCACAATGGATTTAAACTAGAAACCAATAATAAGAAAAACTATAGAAAATACCCACACACATAGAGACTGAGTATGTGAATATTCTATTGAAAATTGTTTCTTTGATTCATGTGCCCATTTCTTCATTGGATGGTTTTGATTCTTTGGGAGTTTAGGGTTTTGAGTTCCCTATAAATTCTAGTTATTAGTCCCTTATCGGATGAATAGCCAGCAAAGATTTTCTCCCATTCTCTAGGCTATGTCTTAAATCTAGTGACTTTCCTTTGCTATGCCAAAACCTTTAAATTTGATCCAGTCCCATTTGTCAATGCTTTCTCTTAATTTCTGAGGTCTTTGGGTTCTATTCAGGAAGTCACTGTCTATGCCTATATGTTCCAGAGTTCCCCTATTCATTCCTGTAGTAGTTTCAAAGTTTCAGATCATATATTAAGGTCTTTGATCCACTTTGAATTGTTATTAATACAAGGTAGAAGGCAGGAAAAATCAATCTTAAAGTTCATATGGAGTTACTAATCAAAAAAATTCCTTCCCAGGCTTGAGTCCTGTCCTTGTGAGAAGAAAGATGATAAGATTGCTATTTATGGTAGGAGAGATTATGCCAGTGTGGGACACCTGAAGAATGAGAAATTTGTAGCCATGCTCTGAGAGTGAATTGGAATCTCTAGCAAGGTATTATGGAAGATTTTTGTTAAATAATGTTAATAATATCTAATATATATTGAAAGTTTTTTAAGTGCTTTTTATACCTCATAACACACTTTTGTAATAGGTTCTATTATTATTCACATTTTACAAGTAAGGAAATTGAAGTAGTGAGGTGCTAAATTTCCTGTGCAAGTTTAAAGTCTTGGTGAATAGCTGAGCCAAGTTTAGAATCAAGGTATAAATCTGAAAATCTTATTTTAGCCATTGTGCTATGTAGATGCATTTTCACAAGTTTGGAAAGAATCAGAAGATTAATGAGTTCAATAATTTTCCTCAAATATTCACAAAGCATTCAAATATTTTATTCAAACTATATTTTACATGGAGATTGTCTACATACAACATTTTAAACACAGAACTCTTTAAATTGTCAACCTATAGTCTTGCCTTTGCAGATTCCCTAGGACTTTTTTCAAATTAAAAATCTTCGATGTAGGATAATTTTATTCCTTTTCTTAAATCTCTTCTACAATGTCTTCATCTTATTGTTTTTGAGCTGCTATAGCCAAACACCATAGATTTGATGGCTAGAACAATAGACATTTATTTTCTCATAGTTCTAGAAGATGGAAAAATTAGGAACCCAACTTTATGACCTCATTTCATATTTTATTACCTTCTCTTAGGCCCCACCCCCAAATCCAGTCACATTGGGAGTTAGAGTATCAATTGTGTGAATTTAATGAGTGCAGGACATGGTCAGTCAATAGCAATTCCAATCATGAATTCTGTAGTTTCTATTTTCATAGACAGTGAACTCATTTGCTTGCTTAGGCTGCCTTTTTAAATTTTGACAATTGTTGGAATGGTCTTTCTTACACTTGACAAGCGTATTTCTCTTGGGAGTTTGTATCCACTGCTTCTAGCTCTTCACTTTAGAATTTGTTGATCAACCTGTTTATATGAAGGACTTAACTTTGTAGCTGGTAACTACAAAGTAGAATATAACTATGATCTTTATTCATCTATACAGTTTATTTCCATTAATGCTATCTGAGACAGCATCTACTTAAAATATTTGCCCTCGGAGGTGGCAATTTACTGTTTTTCACTGAGCCTAAGCTAATAGTTAGATTAAATTTCTCAATACTTTCTCTGTGTGTTGCTCTTATCTTCATATATTCTGTTCTCTAAGAGATTAATTTTATTTTTGGATATAAGAGTAAAGCAAGGCATGTTTTCCTATTTAAAATCCATTTTACTAGACCTAGTCCTTGTTAAGATACTATTGATCTACAGCGCTAAGCCTTCCCAAAATTTCAACCATCCCAGTTTCAAATTTATTAGTAGGTAACTTATGCAGCAAAGAGAAATCCTGAGGCAAAAAGTGAGAGGCACATTGTGTAACTGAGGCATAGTGCTATCATGTTATACCTTCTCATAGCTGGTTCTTCCAGAAATATTTGAACACAATAGAGTTCTGAAAGAATATGAGATGCCTGATAAAGTCACTTACCTAATCACTTATATTATCTTGAGCAATTCTTTCAAGTATTTGAAAGGATGCCCTGTGATTCATTTTCCTTATGTATAAGGAGAGTATATTAATCTGCTTTACTTGTCCTGCAAGACTATTGAGAGTATAGTTTATCACTATTTGTTTTGGAAAGTCTACCTAAAATTGAAGCCAAGTCAGGAGAAATAAGAGAAAAGATACAAGAAACATTTCTGCTTCCATTTTTGAGTACCTAGATCCAAAGATGCTTGAAGTCTTAAATTTTCAATAACATGAACCAATACTTTTTTCCTGAAACCAATTTGAATTGGGCTTTAGACACCTACATATGAAAATCCTGTCAAAAACATCTTGGTTGGAGTATCAGATGAATGGGTTAATATGATGATAATCCCTGAGAATTAGACTGTCTAGCCTTCCTTCCCTCACCCAACCCAATCAAGAAAGGAACAATAATGAGACATAAGAGGAACATATACAAAGTGGAAATCTGCTTGAAACTCCTACTGGGTAATTGATTGCTTATTTGAGAAGGAAATGACCTTTTAGGATTGGAGACCAGAGACTTGACTACTCTGTACATTGGGGAAAAGGGAAAATTGGTCACTACTATGTCAGTTACACCTTGCTGGGTTACTTGAGAAGAACTGAGTTGGTATTGTACCTATTAATAATTCAGTTAAAGCTTATGATAAGCTGGAGACATGACTTCTTTCATAGGTAATGGCAAGCAAAAGTAAAGAGGTAATTGCTGATAAATGCTTTTGAACAGCTTTGACCTCATACAATTTTAAGAAGTAACTCAACATCACACATAACATTTACTACTGCAAATAATTTCCAAAGCAAAGCAACTGGAAAAATGGGCTCAAAACATGTAGGCGTATTCCAGGTTTCAAAGACAAACATAGGCATTATTACACATGAAACCTGCACACCCTGATTAAAATAAAATACAAAAAGCTAATTTAGGTTTAAGTACTCTGCTCTGATTATTTCAAATTAATTTACTGTTCCCCAACCAAAAGAGCTTCAGCAAACCCTTAAGATTAGAAGGCAACAATGGTACCAATTTAGCCCAGTTTTCTAAGCCAAGGAAAAATTGTTCTCTATTGATCTTGAGTTTCTATTCATATGAGTAACAGAAGTTATACCTATATATAAATTTCTTCCTTTCCATGTCTCAGGAAAGGAAACTTCCTCATAATTTATTGACCTCTGCCTTTTTAGGTCAAAGCTGAGGTACAGGGCAGAAAAATCAACATATGGTAGCCTATAGCCATCCCTACTTTCTCAGGCCCCCAAGAATATGTTTCCTTTCAGAGTTCTGCATAGATACAGAGAATGTTACCTATGAAAATGAGAGCATTTTCACTCTGTCTGAGATCTTTGCTCTATATCCACTGTTAAATCATCTTTTCTTCTTCCTTTTTCCTCTGCTAACAACCTGTTTATATTCCCTTTACATGAAGCACTCAACTATCTATCCTCATTTCATTTTCCCTACTAAGTACTTTGTGGTCTCACCTGCTCTTAAACCACTACCAGGCATTCATGAGCTGGTAGGGTCCCATCTTTTAGTTCTTGATATACTCAATTCTCTATGGGTCATACAGAAGCAGAGACCATTCTTAAAACAGCAGGCATTCCAATTTGAGGACTATAGACATGGTTTTATGGTATTTTAACTTTTTGAATATTGATCTTCTTAGTTTTGTTTGATGTAAGTTAAAATTACAAAATTTTGTATCAGACCAATTTGCTATGAAGGTAGCTGTGTTAGGAGTGTCCTAAGGGATTTCAATGTGTTAAATTTCATTTTAAGTTGTTCCTTGAATGATTATCTTGCTCTCTTACCAATCCCAGCCCCCTTCACATGTTAAAGTGTAAAAGAGTTGGGAAATCTTAGATCCCGTGGAAAATATTCTATATTGGTTTCCATAACACCTACTTGAACCCCTTTGTAATTTGGCTGCTGGTACTGTTAAGTCAGAGAATCTAAAATCCACATTACATACATATACATAGAGTTATGCATATGTATTTTTATTCATTTGTTACTTATTGAAGTAATGTATGAGTATGTAACCTAGGTTTGGTCAAGTAGGTAAATTTTTAATTAATTAATTAACTAATTAATTTTATTATCATATTATGTACTAGGAGTACATTGTGATGTTTACAAAAGAGCTTACAATATACCTAGGTTAAATTCACCACCTCCATCATTATTTTTTCTTCCCCTCCCCCATTCTTAGAATAGTTTCAGCACGTCTTATTTTTCCATTTTCATACATGACTACATAACATTTCCACCATGTTCACCTCCTACACCGTTTCCATCATGATACTGGAAGTGAAAGAAAGCAATATGAAGTTGGAGCCACATAGAAGGGTTGGATCTTCTGGAAATGGTTATGCCCAAGGCATCTAATTCTTTTACAGAATCTTTACAAAGTGTCACATACAGTCTCCAATAAGTATTGAGTGGGTGATGGTAGCCATACTAGTGTTTCTGCTAGTGTGCTCTCATTATACAATTGCACTTTGCGATTGTCTCTGTATAGCATCTAAGCCTGGTTCTTTGTCTGTCCTGGAGACTTATCTAACAATCTTTAATTAATCTCTATCTGTTTAAGGTAAGTATTGTCACTTTTAGAGTATCTCTAAAAGTTTGATTTATAACTTAAACCCTTTACCTTGGTCACAGTGGCTAGGGTAATATGAAAACATATTAGCTGAATGATTTAGAGTTCAGAAGACTCACAATAATATACAAATCCCTTTCTGTACTTATTCTACAGTGTCTCTTGTCTTGGTTACATTTGATCAGAACTTTTCCACAAGTATTAAATAGGGAAAATATAAAAACACACTTATTTAGAGAAAAAAGTTTGTTGAGGAAAAGACTGCTTAGGGCAATACAAGTAATACTGAATTAAAACTGAGAGGTTTGGTTCTAGTTTTGACTTTTCCATTTCCTAGCTAAGAGAACATGAGCTACTCCCTTTTCCAGTCTGAGCTTTAGTTTCATTAACTGAAAAATGAAGTCAGTGATTTCTAGTCCTTTTTTTGGCTCATGGAACTTTTTCCAGTAAAATACACACAAAGAATCACAGACATGAGCACAAAAAATTTGGACAATTTTGGAAATTTTTAAGCTAAAGAACATTTGCTTTAAAATAACATCAAATATCATTGCTGCAGTCCAGTGGTCAATATGTTCTTTCCATTTTTATGACTCCTTCATTCCCAGATAGGAAAAAACACCATAAGCCAGTTTCCAGCATATTGAACACCTTCTTTACAAGACAGTGAATGAAACATCCAGGAAAATAAATAGGATAAGAGAGATTGTCTTTCAAAATAATTTATACTGAGGTCACCATGATTAACTATGCCACATTGGGCAAGACTTTTAGCTCTTCAGACTTATATTTCATCACCCGTAAATGAGGAAATCAGACAGACCAGCCATTTGTAACTATTTAGTGGATTACTATCTGAAAACCTTCTCTGCTGGGCCATTCCTGCCAGGTTGTACTTCCTGATAGCAGACAGTCTAAGGTAGCAATGCTTATTAGTCTAGTACTTCTTAATATTTTTGACCTAAACCCCATTACAAATCCAATTGAAACTATGAAACTTCTCCCAAGAAAAAGGCACAAATGAATGTGCACAGAAAATTCCATAAATTCTTTCAGGGATTCAAGGACTTTCTGATGTCCATTCATGGTCCAGTTGTAAAAACTCACACCCAGGAAGATGGCTAAGAATCCTTTACTTCCAGCATGCCAGAGTTTTAAATGTGGTCAATGAAAATGGCCTAAAGCAAAATTTTAGGGTGAATTTTGGGAATTTTAGGGAATGGAACAAGTGAATACTTTCCTACAACTTGTCCCATTCCTCTCCAGCATTCCTTCCCTAGTAATTGTCCTGAAACTTACATTATCTCTATTGGGAGTAGATTTACCTGATAAACTTTCACTAAGTAAGAAATCCGAAGTTATGCATCTACTCTTCAGAGTTTACTTGTATAAAAAGGACACACAGAAAAGTCAAATAGATGACACCTGAAATATTGGCTTTTCACACTGGTGGCAGGTATGTGTATTAACTGTGGGTGGGGGGATTCACAACACTTGTGTTTAGTATTGTACTGTGTAGGATAAATTACCTTATAATGTGTCTATGGATAAGAGTGTTTCTCTGTAGGGCCTTGTCCATATGTGCATATATGATTATAGGCTGTATGAAGTGACTTTTGTTAAGTTTTAGTTGAATCTTCTATTACCAAGAGTCTAATATAGTAATTTTCGTACTTACTGCTTATTGCTAATTGTAAGTGCTTAAAATTAATTACAACATGACCAATCATGACTTTGCTTCTGATCTGAGCATGTAGATCCAAACAGTACCACCTTTCTATATTTCTTTGAGTACTATTTTTTAATCTTTTTTAAAATTTTATTTTTTAATTATTAATTTATTCACATGTGCATACATTGTTTGGATCATTTCTACCCTCTGCCCTCCTCCCCCACCTTCTCCCCTCCTCCCCCTCAGTTCCAGGTAGGCCCTGTTCTGCACTTATCACTAATTTTGTTGAAGAAAAGACACAAGTATAAGGAAGACAAACCGTTTTTGCTAGTTGAGTTAGGGATAGCTGTACAGAAATATTCCTAGCATTGCTTTCATGTACACGTGTTATGACCCATGTTGATTCATCTCTAACTGATCATGACAACTAACTGATCATGACAACCTCTGTCACTTTAAGGTTTCTGTATTAGTTCCTATGGAGTGGGGACATCAAATGCTGTCATGTTTTGGGTTTTCTACCTATTCCTATATCGCCCATATGTGCTCTCCCCATGTCATGTGATCCAAATGAGTACTATTTTTGATTGGACAACCTAATTCTCATTTGTACTTGAATTGTGATTTTTTTAGCATAATCCTCTCTGGACACTTTTCTAGTAATGAATTATTTCCTTTCAGGCCCCAAACTTACCCTAACACATGATGGCTTATTATTTCTCATTTTGGATCCTGTTTTGAACTATTTATCTTTTCCTTTGTTTTCTGAATAAAGAATGAAAATTCAATTAAATGTTACTACATTGGATTTACAAATGAATCCGGTCTTGAATAAACTACATTTTGCATTTGGCCACTAGTCCATTTGTCTGAGATAGAAACAATTGTACATTTTCTTTCTGGATTTAGCAAAGTTCTGTTTTCTAACCATCTTCTATAATCAACTCAGGGATACTCTACCAAGACAAATGAAGCATACAGGTATGAGAGAGAACTGCAAATTTTGTCAAGGAAGGAAAGAGTTGAACAGGTGATCTATTCTGTAACTGCTTGAAACTGTGAAATGAGAGATATTTTGCAGTCTACTTAGGACTATGTGGGAGTTCCCTAATGCCACCATAACTTCATCATCCCAATAACTAGAGATTTCTCGCTCAGCCATATGAACCTCCTGAATTTATATTTATAGGGTCTTCTTTTATTGTCTGGCCTATTTATAATAATTAGTAGAATTCAGGTGTAATATTACAGTTTACTAATAGGGACCATTAAACTTTAGGATCAGAAGTGATATTCTGTGGTTTGAAATCTCCTTAATTTCAAAATTCCAAATCAATACTCAGTGTTTTGTGACTATGAAAGCTGTGTGATTTGGAGAATATTACTTAATGTTTGTGAACCCTTTTCTTCTTTATCCTTTTGTTTTATTGTTTTTGCATTTACTAACATGTGTACACACTGTTTGTGCCACCTCCCCCTCACACCCCTACCTCCTCCAATCCCCTGCTTCCAGGCAGAACTTGTTCCACCTTCTTCTCCAATTTTGTTGAAGAGAAAACATAAGAGATAGTAAGAAAGACATATAGTTTTTGCTACTTTGTGATAAAGATAGCTATACATAGAGATTCCTAGCCTTGCTTCCATGCACTTGTGTATTGCAACCCACATTGGTTCATTTCTACCAGACCTCTTCGCTACTTCTTGGTCCCCTTCCCATGGTGGCCTCTGCTAATTTGATTACTTTATTTGCTCCTCAAATAAAGGGAGCATATCAACCACATTCAAGTTTTAGGTTTCCTTTCCTTTCCCTATTTCTCCTGTGCATGTTCTTCCCTTAGTGTGTGATCCATGTCCAATAATATTACTGCATTTGATTTGGGTCTATAATCCACATATGAGGGAGAACATGTGATTTTCGGCCTTCTGAGCATGGCTAACTTCGTTTAAGATGATGTGCTCCAGTTCCATCCATTTACTTGCGAATGACAAAATTTCATTTTTCTTTGTGGCTGAGTAAAATTCCATTGTGTATAAATACCACATTTTCTTAATCCATTCATTGGTAGTGGGGCATGTTGGCTGTTTCCATAGATTAGCTATTGTAAATAGTGCTGCAATAAACATGGGTGTGCAGGTGCTTTTGTTGTAACTTCAGTAACATTCCTTCGGGTATATCCACTAGGAGTAGTATTACTGGGTCATATGGCAGATCTATGTTTAGTTTTTTAAGAAGCCTCTATATTGTTTTCCAGAGTGGTTGTACTAGCTTTTATTCCCACCAGCAGTGTATGTGGGTTCCTTTTTCCCCTGCATCCTTGCCAACATTTGTTGTTGTTGGTGTTTTTGATGATAGCCATTCTAACTGGGGTGAGGTGGAATCTTAGTGTGGTTTTGATTTGCATTCTGAACCCTCTTTTAAGCTATAAAGTAGAGCCCCAAAAGTACCTAAAACACAGATTGTTTTAGTGAATAAATAAGACAATGATTGTAAAGCATCTACCACAGTGCCTGGCATTCTCTGGGTACAAAAATATTTTATTTAAACAGAGAATAAGGATGACTAGTTGTTAACTGGTAACTCCCCCTAAAATAATTTGAAAAACTGATTTCAAATGTATTTCAGTCTGCTAATTACAGTGCTCTGATATTTAACTGATGATGTACTAATTCTGTGCACTTGCACAGCAAGATATAAAACACTTTGCCAATTACAGAGTGTTAAACAAATGCTAGTCATGATTAAGTCATAAGCAAAAACATTTAAAATATTGAAAATTCTTGTAATGGGAGAATTCTTGTGTCCTTTAAAATTATAGGTTTCAATCAATATGTTTAGAAAACTAAATTAATCATAATCTACACTGTACCATGTAATGTTCTGGGTGGTACATGACAAAGAAGCTAAATTGAAATAGTAGTTTTAGAATCAAGAGGTAAACATTAGGTGATAATGAAACATTTATTAAAAAGAACATTCTCTCTTCAAACCAAAAATGAAAGCTCAAACATGTCCTTTATTTCCACTTTATTTTTTATTTCAGAATTATGCTATAGAGAAATGATAGAAGAGAATGATCTGTACCTGTGCACTTTTTCTTTTGAAAGTAGACCTAAGTGAGTTAAAATGTTTTCACCTTTTATATATAAAGGCAGAGTTACAGAGCTCAAGTTTGAATCTATTTTATATTTTACCTTTTCTCTGCAACCAAACAAAACAACAGCTTGCCATAGATAATATAACTATAATTAAATTGCCTGCTTCATAGATGGCATGAAACATTGGCCAGATAGAATTGACTTCAGTGAAGATATTCCCATAAGAGTCAAGAAACCCAAGTTCTTGTCTCAGCTTTACTACTAGTTCACTGTGAGACTTGAACTGTGCTCCTTTTCACTTTCTTCATATGTAAAATGAAAACTTAGAGTACATCATAACGTTACTCTTATATGCTTCTATTTGACCAATTTGGAGTGAAATTTAAGAGGTTCCTGTAGGGCCATTCCTTGGTTCAACTGAGGCTAAAGTTCCCTAACCTAAATAGAGAAGATAAGTGTAATCTTGTTCAGGAAATTTCACCACTGGGTGTTTTATTTCAAAATACTTGAATATTGGCTTCTGTGAGTTGTCGCTGAGGCAACAGGAGAAAATTCAGAACACATAGTCTATATAAGGAGACTGATATGCCTGCATTCAAAGATTATTTGGTTATAGCAGACAAGAGGAAAACGAGGATATGACAAGATAAACCAATTCAAAGTAATAAGATTTATGAATTTTAAGAAATCCAAATAGAATCTTCATATTCTTACTAAAATGCTGCCATTCTTAATAGGCTAACCCAAGCACTCTTCCTACTGGAAGACTTGCCTGACTTCCATACTGAAATTCCATCTCTTACTCTAGCCCTCTGGGATCCTTGACTTCCTCTTTGAAATCTTACAGCACTAGATATGACATTCTTAGGTCCTTATCACTTATATGTTACTTTATATTTGAGAAAATTACATAATATCTTATCTGCTTAAATGTATTCTAAAAAGCTGCTGGGAGTTGGCACCCTTTTCTTTACCATCAGTGCCCTCCTATTTGTTGATGTTTACTCTCCCCTCTCAAGCTTTATTTGATCCACTGCTCTGCATTTATTAGGTATTCAATAGATGTTTCCTGAATGGAGGTCAGACTGTATGAGGGGAGAGAGTATCACACTGACTACAAACACACCAAAAGGAAAGTGGAAAATTACTTTAAACAAACAAGCAAAGTGCTATCCCTATGGTCTGTCAGGCTTCAGAGTCTAGTATAAAAAGAAGAAGTAAGAGTAATATATTTCTGTTGTCAGCATACCTGACTTATTATAAATTTAGTTTAATTTACAATGTTTCATTTTATACTTTTCATCACTTATGAAGATCATTCTCACTATGACTACTTTGGAACAAAAATCATTAAATATTGCTTTTGGCAGTTTAGGTTTTCCATTCTGGGAACTGTCCAGTTTTCCTTTATATCCCATTCCCACTATCTACTCTTACCTTTCTAGTTCTGATAAATATTCACACCAAGATTTTTGAGTAGGGGTACAAGGATATTAAAGTCAAGATTTAAGAAATGCTTAACTTCTAGGGAAATGGTCTTCAGACATAGTGGAGGATGTATTTTGAGGCAGAGGGCCCACCCAGGTACTCTTCATAATATACCATACAGCTAGGTTGTAATATTAGGCTGGACCTGCACTAGCATATTTCCTTTTCCCATGGCCTATGTGAAAAGTACCCTTCTCCTGGTCTGAAGGTATACTCAAGTCTTGCACAATTCCTCCTGTTTATTCCCTTAAGTGTAGTAAGGGTGGAGAGTATTAGGTGCCTAATACACTGTTGTACTGGGCACTTGAACTCCTGGCCTCAAGGATTCCTTGAAATACCATGTTCAAGAGCTTGAAGATATGGGTTTGGGCTACAGGAAACCAGTCTCTTTTCACTCAAAGTTCCCCTAAGCCTTGGGAGGAAATGGGGGCTTATTTGCACTTCCTGATCACAGGGACATTAAGGGTAACAGAGAGTGGGTGGAAAAGAAGTGGAAGGTAGGTTATAGTTGCAAATTCTTCTTAAGGAGTGGAATGTTCATTTCAATGTCAAAATTTCAGGTTTGTGTATTCAAGAATGCTCCAGGCAGAGGTCATCCCCTTGCTGATTTCTACTGTGACCCAATTAGGTAACATCCTTAGAGAAATGATCCCTTTAGTACTAGAACACAACTGAGGAGCTGTGAGAAAGGATCATATTGAAGACTTTAGTGGTCCACTAAATATGGAAGGGGCCAGAGGACACCTAGTTTCTGCAGAGGGCTCCATAAACAGTCTCTGTGTTATTACAAATTCAAAACTGAGTACAACCACAGAATTGGAAGACAATGAGCTATAAATAGAAAGGAGGGTTTCTTCTGCTAATTGTGAAGCTTTTGCACGCTTTATGTACAGCCCGTAGCATAGCCCTGCATCATTAATCAAAGAGAGAGAGAGAGAGAGACAGAGAGAGAGAGCAAACACGCTGCCCCCTGGAAAACGGAAATGTTCAGTTTGTACAGAGTAGCTTGCATATTTCACTCTGACATCTCACTACCATGTTTTTCAACATGGTAGTGGTTAGGTAATGCTGAGAATTTAATTTTTTCTTTTATCTTCATTGTTTCTCTTTTAGTTTTATTTTAAACTATTTTTCCTACCTTCCTCCCTTTCTTCCTCCCTTCTTTTCTCCCTTCCTCCCTCCCTTTCTTTTTTTCTTTCTTTCCTTTCTTTTTTCCTTTTCTTCCTTTTATTGGTAGTAAAGAATTGGATAGGTTATTCTCAGAACACGGAGCCAGAATTGATGCACAGATCAGTACTGTCCTTTTTGGAGTGGCTGTCACATGAATTCTTTGGAGACCACTGAAGAAAACAGAAAGAAACTGAAATGGTAGGCTCCAATTTTTTAAATGCATTATTAGCTTATCTGTGTCATTCACCCTTGATGTCTAGAATTGAACTCTTCATACCAAATTCTGAATAACCTGTCGGATCTAAGGGTACTTACGGATATAATGAACCTGGGCAACCCTCAGATCTCATTTCTTTGGTATTGGCATGAACAAAAATAATCATCAACTTTGAATTGGGGAAAATGTAAATTTTATGTGGAGACGTTTTTCATTATGTGTATTGATATTGGAAAAAAATAGCTCTGTGAGCATTTGTAATCTAACCTATTTTGTATTAAGTTACTTGTATGAATGTGCAGGGTGATTTTTATCTACTCTTTTTTACAACTCTTTGAGGATAATATTTTTATCTGATGAATGATTAAAATAGTTAACTTTTAGTCCTTTTCAAAATGAGCTATGATTTTAAAAATGAGAGCTGTAATATTTCAAGACCATTACCAATATGAACACATTCTTCTCTCAGTTTTTATGTTACATATTTTCAGTATAAAAATGAATTATTGAAATTAATAGTAAATGTAGAGATTCTGCTTTTAAGAGAGCAATATGGAAGAAAAACATGTTTGTAATGACAGAGAGGGGAAATAAGAAATACAACAGTCACAGTTGCTCTGTTTTTCGTAGATAAGCTGTATTTATCAGAGTAAGTAATCAGTACATTAAAAAATAAACAGTGGATAAAATGACTTTGGATAAATTTATATTTCAAATACTGATAATTGACAACTTATTTTTTGAAAAAATGTAATTGGAATTGTTTTCTGGTTTGTATGCTTTTTCTTTTGGGACCAAATAAGGAAATATTTAGAAAATTTCTTTTAACTTTAAAACAGATATGGGGCTATCGATGGCATGTAACTGCTAGGAGCTATAGTCAAAGATAAAAAGAACAGAAAAAATGGATTTCCATTTGAGATAAGGGCAGGAATGAAGAGGGATGTGGTACAACATGGCCAAGGATTAAATCTCAAATAACTTTTTTTGCTCCTTTGCTGTCAATATTGATGCGAATGGATTTCATTTTATACTGGCCTAATCTTTCCAGGGAAGAAAAGTTCTGATTTTATTGAATAAGAACAAGTAACTATTTTAGATCATTTGAGTCATTCAGTAAAGAATGTTGCTTTCCATTAGCTGTTTTAAATCACAAGTATGGAGGCAATGATATCAATCTTTTAGGTGGGTTTTGAGTTCTTTAGCTCAGGCAAAGATTCTGCCAGCCACACTGGCAAATATTTGGATCATATAAAAGCTATTTCCCAGAAAGTCTGTGTCCAAGAGGAGATATATTTTAATTGCAGAAAACTGTTTTGCACTTGTGAACACATGCATTGATCTGCCCTGTTAGATGTTATAGTAATATTTCTGTGAAAAATACATCTAATGTATCTATTCTGTTGAGATAAGTGTAATATGGTGCCAGAGATCATAGATCAATCATGGGACACTGATTGTTCCAAAAAGTTCATTGAGCTTCACCTGTAGACCCTTAGAAATGAATGAACTTGAGTATTGCCCTTTGTACTAGGTAGCTGGAAAAGGAGAGGAGAAAGAAGCATTCAATCTGTCATCCTCTCATGGACACTTTTAGCACCAATTAGATACCCAGATCCAGAAAGGGAATTTAACTCCTTTTTCTGACCCCTATCTAATCATGAGAGGAGGGGCCCCATTCCCTTGTTCCCCCCAAAAATGGTTTTTCTAAATCCTTCCTCCTAAGGCTGCTCTCTCAGGAATCAGTTTCTAGGTCCCTAGAAACCTACCAAGAACTTTCTTTTACTGGAGAAATGGCCAACATCTGAGACTCTTTTATGATTTGGGAAGTGAAATAGGTTGAAAGTACATTTTATGATTAGAAAAACTGAGGCTCAGGGGGTTGAAGTGACTGGGTCAAATACTTCTGTGAGTCTTTGACAGAAAAAATAGTTTAGGATTTAGGTTTCTTGATGCCTTGTCAGTTGCTTGGTTCTGTTGCCTAATGAGGCTTGTAGATTAAGAGTCATGCATTATTCATTGGAAAATGTTAAAAAGATGTCATTTTGAAATCAAGAATCTCTCAATGCCAGGACATACTTCAGGCTTCTCTGAAGGGCTCCAATATTGCAGCAGACCTTGATTTGCTGGCCTTTACCACTGTTTCCTTGTAAGAAGATGGAAGAACTTTTCTCATTGTGGCTTACATAAAATAGCTTCAAAATAGAAATTAATACTAAGTACTCTAATATAGCATTAGCACAGACCTGGCCATGTGCTGTATGCTTATGTGCTATATCTAGTGCCATGGAAACAATTTATTCAACATAAGAAGGCAAGGAAGAATGTTCAGGAAGTCCTGAGGTATAGGAGATTTGAGATTTGAGAAGGGAGTCAAGATTTCAGGGTATCTGTCTGGCAAGAGTGTGAAGGAACAAACAATTACAGTAATTGGTGGAGTGTGAATCCCAAAAAGGATGTGCTAGTTAGTGGCTTGACTATTACTAACATTTATTGTGTATTCAGGTGCTGTCTGGGATTAAAGTTGGTTTTCTTGGTAGGCTTCAAAAGTGGGAGGGGAGAGCATGTTTCAAAGACAATAATGGCAATAACTGCATTTCCATCAGCCAGGAATAAAGTTGCTGATTTCCTGAAAAACAGAAGTGCAAAATATTTATCAAAATCAAATATGTACAAACTCTGGAAACTTGATTATGAATTAAGAACTTCACTAATTTTAATTATATAGTGAGGAAACCAAAGCTTAATTTATTGCAATGATCAGTTATATGGATTATGTAGAAGCATGACTTATGATCAGAGAAGGGATCTGGGCTGCTAGTTCAGGCTTAGATGCATCTTGGACAGTATAATCATTATTTTACTGTGGAAATAAAACATGTGCAAATGTCTGCGTCAAGTCAAAAGCACCTCAACTCCTTTTTTACTTCTTGACAATATATTTATTTCTTCCAAAAATTTTTGCTCAATGTCACACTACTATGGCAAATAATAACAAGACTTTCATTACTTAGTTAAAATTCTTTTAAGCTTTATTTGACAATCAGATTCAAGTATTTCTTACAAGCTTACCACGTGTTACCAGAGATTTCTTATCAGGAAATTACTTATTTTTATGCAACAAAATAATTCCTGCAGCTTAAGTATATAATAACAGTAATGATAATGATTTACTATTCAGTCTCTTTGATATTTTGGTAATATTATATAACTTACAAGTTTATGGTTTAAAATGAAATGTGTATTATCTTGAATGTCTAGTCTATTTGAAGGGTTAGACCATGTAGTGTGCTGAAAAATGGACATATTTAGGATAGACTGATTTATTATTTATCATATGTGGTTTTTCAATTAAATATTGTCATCAAATTTGATTGTTAGAATAAAAAGCTTACAGAAGGAAAAAGCATAAAAAACCTATACTACATTTTAATCTATGTTTTTCTGGTCCCTATTAATTCTTATATAAAAGCTCTTATTCATTTAATTTTCTAAAGATACATTTTTCTAAATACATATTTGTTTGACTTTTCTCTACACATTCCCATGATAATAGCATCCTGATTCTATATTTTGGGGACTAGTTTTGATTAGAATCTGTTTTTAACATTTTTCCTCTTAATCCTAACATATTCTTATTCTTAAGGTACTATAGATTTTTCTTTCTTCTAAGGAACCTAGAGTTAAAACTAGGTGGTACTGATTTCTTTAAACTTTATGAAACTAATTAAGTCTAAGGAAGGAAATTTCAGTCACTTGACCTATCATTAATGTGTCTTTGATGAACTACTACAGAAATGTCTGGTTTTGTTATCAAAAGCAGTCACAATCCATATCAAGACATCTAACGCAGTGATGCTTTTCCCTGTGAACATCTATGACCTCATTATGACAGACTAGTTTGTAAAGCAGCTAGTCTAGATAACCAATCTTTGTTAATTGGGGAAAGTAGATTTGAAGATCAAATTATCCTGAGTGACTGATCATACATTGGATTTGGGGTACTCTGCTTTGCTCTGGTCACCTTGCTGAAAGGCCCTTTTGGTCACGGAGGATAGAGTTTACATCCCTCAGTTTTAGACCATGAAATTTGATTAAGCAAAACACAATGAAGACACTCTGGAATCTGCAGAGAGAACAAGTCTGTTTCTCAGAATACTGAGTTTGACCTGGATCATATTAGATGTAAAATTATTTCTTAATAACCATCTTGGTTCTAAGTTACAGTTGTAAGAGTTTCACACTGAGAAATATCATCTGTGAATATGGGCATGACGATTAATCTTGCTGACTCCTCTCCAAATGCTATGTTACCTCCATTATATGCGTTCCTTAGGTACACTGGATAGAAATTTAATCTTTTGTCACCCTTTTCATTTAGTGATAGACACACCTGGAAACCTGGAAGTATTTTGGAAACATATAAAATGAAATTAGATGGTCAATCATCCTAGTACACTCTCCTCTAAAAACTGTATGATGTTGCTTTGAAAAACTTAAGTCTGATCTAGTACTATTAGTATATATTACTCACTTGCTATTTTGAGCCGTAGAATATGAAACACTTCAAAGAAGTGGCACTAAAATCAGTACCTTTTTTGGAAAAAAATAATACTTTAATTTGAAAAAGAGAATTAATTTTTTTAAAAATCTAAAAATTTGCTTTCAAAGTAAAATTGTAATTTCACATAGACCTCTTTTGCATAGTTATAGTAATGTCTTATAAACTGGAAATTTACAATCAGCATATTTTTGTATACTTATCTCCTACACACACAAGAGGTATTATGTCAGAGGATGGATGTATAATTTACATGATGGTAATAATTACTTCAATATATATATGTATTTCAAAACTGTATTTTATAGCCTGAATATACACAGAAAAAAGTTACAAAACAAAACAAATCTAAGCAATAAAACATTATAATATTCACCATAGAATCATCACAATTTAAATTTGTAATGAATGTCTTTTGGAAATGCTAACACATTTAATTTTGTACACTTGACTGTAAAGTTTCTTAAAGCTAAAGTTACTCTTTGAAAATTATAATCAAATTTTAGCAGAATTCTCCTGTAAAATTAAACGTATTCAACTTTAAATGATATGCAAAAGTATATGTTTAAGGCAAAAACACAAACAAAATATATAAATATGTTAAAACCAAAATGAAATATTTATAATGTCCATGGTTCAAATGCACAAGTAGAAAAATTTTTATGTGTATGATGATTTATATCAAATAGCCCTCTTGTGGGTGTGGAATTATGTTTAGTTTTAAATTTTCATTTCAGAATATAAATTAGGTTTGAATTTTTCAGTCTCATTCCTAAGCATGCTGATTTCAGTTTCTTTGTGGCAAATTCTGAGTCTTTGGATTTATTCTATTCTTACCTCTCTAGAGTTCAGTCTGGTTTCTTAAACAAAGGGAAAATGATCAGAGTTTTCCAGTGTGATTTAGGCTTGTGGGAGTACATTTATGAATTTCCAGAGCTCCTCACAGTTCTAGATGTGAGCTTCAAAGTAGGATCAAAGTCTCACTATCAATTATAGGTCAACATTGGATTCAGGTTTTTGGAGCCTATCTACTACTGGCACTAACTTTGATCTTAGGTGCTCAATCATAAAAAATATTTACAATTATTCATTTTATACTTGTGATATAGTAAGCATTGCTCACGATGTCTTACATTTCGGCAGTGCTATTATTTCCCCATTTTACAGATGGAGAAACTGATGTTAAATAAAATAAATGACTTGCTCATAGTTATGATACTGCCTTGGTTCTGTCTCCTTTTCTTTAAAACTACTTTATTTAAATATGATTTACATACAAAATGCTGTATATAGTTCATTGAGTTTCAAACCAAGTTCTGTTAGTTGTCAAGACTTTTTGCATTATGCTATGCTGCCTCTGTATGAAAAAGCCACAACTCACTATCTTGTTTGACCTTTTCTACTTGAGGGTCAAAAGAATTTGTAGCAGAGAGAGCCAAAATATACTGATTCCAAAATGACTACTCTTTTATTAGATTTAGACTAGGTAAATTTGGAAGGGGTGGATAAAATATATAAAATAGGGAATAAAATGAATAAAATGGGTATTATAAAAAACATAGCCAAAACATTTCAATTCTCTTCAACCAATCTTTATGATATATTTTCACAGTATAATATGGGTAGCAATAGGAGGCATGTAAGATATAAAGCTTTCCCTAGTGGAGGTTAAATACTTGGGGAAGATAAGCTACCCCACATTCAAAATAGGATTTAGGTAGGAGGAATGTACCTTTATGACTTTCTTAAAAAAAATCTTAAACAGAGAGTCACTGCCCTACAGATACTTAAGCTGATGTGATGTGAAAAGGAGATCATATTAGAGTTTTTCAAAAATGTTTCCTTTCTTATCCCTAATCTTATCTATAAGATGGTAGGGTTTAAGAGCAAAGGGCCTGAATTGCAGATATAAGTCTCTGCTAGAGATTAGAACAAAATATGTGGTTTTAGATGCAAGTTAAAATTAACACAAGCAAAGGGTTCAGAAAAATTGTACATGAAGTCTCTACTAAAACAGGTCTGAAGGAATAGAGTTATGTGTGTATTTATTTGTTCGTCCCATAGTGCATGCTATGTGAGCTATGGGTCATTTGAATTGGAGGAGAAAACATGGGACTCTCCATATACACAGGCAGTGCTACACAGCAACCATCAGAAGAGAAAATAGAAAAGTTTTTATAAGCTTTTTTATTAGCATCGATGATCTGGAGTTAAAGCATGTCTGTCCCAGGTTCATAGCACAATTGATGACTACATTTCAGCAAGAATTAACTGGAATCCTACTCACATATTTAAATTTAGGAGCTTAGTGCTATAACCATCTCATCTAGTCAGATCAGAAAAAACTATGAGTTAAACAGAAAAAAAACCAAAGCCCAGTAACAAGGTTTTAGGGCAGTCTGACTCTTGATAAGGTAGGTTATTCCTAATTTCATGCTATTCTTTTGCAAATATTTAACTCCACGGTTATGCTTCCTACCCAAGAGGAAATAGAGGAAGAGCTTTGAGATGTTCATTTCTGAACATGGTTAAAATTTTTCTTTTAACAAACATCAATCATAAGCATGAGTTTTAAGTCACTTGCCTTTGTGCCTGACTAGATGTATAAACCTGAACAAAAAAACTAAACTTCCTCATTTTTCAGTTTCTCAATCTGTGAAAATAATGTGATGGAGGACAATTCTTTTTCAAGAGTAGGGATTGCCATGTTGATATTGAGCAAGTACTTTGTACAACATTGGTCAGAGCTCCTCTTTACAATTTGCAAAAAGCTTTTGCTTCAGTGTGTTGAAATTACATTGAGAAAACTGAGTTTTACCTACCTTTCACTTGACAGATTTCCTTTAGCACATGGAAGTATTATGCTTATTCAAGCTTGTAAATTGAAATGCTTATGAGAAGCAAAATAATTATAAGTTTTGAGCCTGAACAAATGAGAAAGAGAAGCATGAGTTTTATGGATCATTGAAATCATTTGGAAATGTCATATACAATAGTGCAATAACCTTAAGGTCTATAGCAGATTTATACTCTAAATACATGAAAACTTTCTATAGGACTTGGAACTAAAACTGCTCAATAGATTTTAAATGTTTGTTTTTTAAATTTTTCTCTTGTTTTGTCTGTTGGATCACTGCTGACAGTCTACAAGTTTCAGGGGGGAAAAAGTCTATGTCTTTTTTTATCTCATGACAATCTAGCATGGGGATTTGACTTATAGAAAGGTATTACTCCTATCATCACTCCATTCTTTCATCCTAGTTTGATAGTTTAGCAAACTGTAATAGCAGCAAAGGAATCAAAGAAGATAAAGTATATCTGTCCCATTTTAGTTATTTTCTTCCTTACAATCTTGAATGCCAGTGGAAACAGATGAACTCAATGCAAAGTGTGTTTCTGCATCAGGTGAGGTGGAGTTAAGGAGATAAACAGGAGAAAAAAATAGATTGTGGTTTCTTCTGTATATAGTAATGAATATTAATGTCCATGACATTGCAGAAAGAAAACAAGAAGGATCTTGGTTTCTGGTGGTTTATACACTGCTGTCTAATTTAAAAAATTGACAGCTCTTAACAGCAGAAAGCTTACATTCAAATAGTTTGACTATATGAGGGAAAGGGAAATATCCACATATATATTAGAGAATGTATAGTGGGGAGGAGATGTGATGTGGATAAAGGAACATAAGACTTTTGAATTAAAACTGAGGTTCTCATCCTGGCTCTGCCCTTAACTTGTTATGTAACTCAGGATCAGTCCTTTATCTGTGCTTCAGTTATCTTGTCTGTAAAAGTGAAAGTATCTACAGACATTTATATATCATCAGCAAAGATTTGTGTTCCTTATGTAAAATACTCCATTAACTGTGATAGCAAATGAGAAATTATAAACCTCCCTGAATCATTATCCACATCGCCATCAGGCTTATCAATGACAACAACATGTTATCCGAAGTGCTAAGTACATATAAGCTAACTGAACTTGAATTATTCCATGTATAGACAGCTGAGGAGGCTTCAGTTTATGATATGAGAGTTTCTAGTTGCCTGTGATCTCTACTCTATTCACCTTTCATGGTAATGTGCTCTTTTGTGCCTGGACCTGCACTGGTTCTCCTGAGTTGTTTAAAGAATGTTGATGGGAAAATGCTTGAATGCTTGAATGTGAAGATCCTGGGTACTATCTTGTAATTCTGTCATTAATGCATTAGTTTAAATGCTCTTATCAAATTGCAATAGTTTTGAGGTTAAAAGTAAATACATTGGGCTTGAGGGTTGTTTTGATGGAGAGCGGTGCATGACAGGCGTAAGTCTGTGCCAATTAGGAAAGGCTGTCTAAAACTATGAGTCTTGGATTGGATATGTGGTCCAGGCAGTAAAGGTTATGGTATGAGTGGTCTCAGTCAGGCCTGTGGTGGTGAAGCACTGAGAATGAAGGACAGTTTTTTTTCCTACCTCTTCCTAATTTTATCTAGAATTAGGTCCATGTGTCAAAGCAAACTATCACTCTCCCTACTCAGCTTAGACTCTCAGAGTTCAAAGTAACTTTAGGAATAATCTCGTCAAACTCCCTTGTGTTACACATAAAAAGCTGAAAGTCATACCACTGAATGGTGATAAAGCCAACACTACAAGCCGGGCATCCTATAATTCTGACTGGTGCTCTTTCTCCTAAACCCTTTTCTCTCAGCCTCATTCATCTGTCTCAGAACATGGAGAAGATAGCAAATAGCCTTAGGTTATATGACTGCTGTAGAAAAAGTTGAAATGATCTGCCAAACCAGAATCACTTTTTATATCTGCCTGAATTCATGTTCAATAAATATAAAAATAAAATGAAATGATTAAAAACAAAAGTACTAAGAATACTTACCATTTCTATAGAATTCGCTTCTTGCCAAGCAGATCTGTCAAGTGTTCATGACTAATCTATGACAGTGCTCAATCACTGAACTCTGTGCCTATGGACTATTCTAATTTGTCTTCACAAATCTGCTCCACTGACATAGTACTTGGGCAGTTCTGGTTCTGCCTTCACAGGGAACAAACTATCATCAGGAATCAGAACTTTCGTTACTTTGTAATTTATTGCCTGGGCTTGCTTTCCTAACCCTTATGGCAGACCACTGGATTCAGAGGTCTCTGGGAATGCCTTTTGGTTACTCATTCTCTTCTTGGGTCTATTTTTTCAGATTTTTTTACCATGTTCCAAACATTTTTTGTTTTGTTTTTGGTCTCACTGTATAGCCCAAACTATCCTTAAACTCATGATATTCTTGCCTCCACCTCCCAAGTACTGGGATTATACATATATGCCAACACACATAGTCCAACAAGATACTTTGAAAAGAACTGTTTTATTCTCACCACGTTTTATTTTGCTTCCTCAGGTCTTTCAGTAGTATTTATTTATTTATAAAGTGCCATAAGCAAGAAAGATAAATAATATATATTGAGCACCTATTTATGTGCTAAACTGTGAGTTGCTGAATTTTACTTGAGCTATCTCATATATTCTTAATCTTGCACCCCAAGAGGCATCATTTCTTTATTGATGTTGTAAGAAGAGGAGTGATGTCAGATGGGGCAGTGGAGAAGAGAAAGAGAGAGTGAGAATGAGACAGAGAGAGAGAGAGAGAGAAAACAACTGGTCCTAGATTTATTCCCCCAGATGAAGCTGACATTCTAACTCAAGACTCTTTGAAAGAAAGAACTTGGATCTAAATGAGAAGTATCTTGTGAAATGTACTAATTTGAATTCCTCTGTGTAGGTAGAAGCATTATACTGTTTGCCTTACTTCTCATTTTCATTCCCCTCCTCTTGTATGACCCCTTTTTTTATACTTATGATGTAATCTGATAGCTTCTCAGGTAATCCAACTATATGCCCCACCTAAAACTGTTGTCTGTTCCTTTACTTCCTTCTTTCTACTAAGTAAAATGTATCTCTGTTTATATTTTATCCCCTTGATTTTCTAAAGTGAAATCTGCCTCATGTAATTAATTGAAGTTAATAAGATAATGTCTAGCCATTCCTTGTAGCATTTTAATTTTATTAAGAGATTCCTAGAGCACAGTATCTTTAGGACTGAATTTGTAAAGGGATATTTCAGACCCAGGGGTAAACCTCAGAAGGAGATTATTATATATAGTGGAGAAGAAAAGAGTTAAGTGTAGTTTTTGGTGCCTATAAATCATTGCACATAGGAAGCCACTTACAAGCATCACAAGGGAACATGCAAGGGATCTTTGTGTATAAGTTAATTTGTCTTCTAGCAATGGATATGACAGTTTTCATGAGAACTCCTCAGAAAAGATTGCTGACTAAGAAAATAAAGCTTTTACCCCCCAACTGTGTTGTAAGTTTTAATGCAGGCTGTGGGATTTTTTAAGGGTAGCTCATCTTAGTTAAGAGCTCCTTGTGAGTAGGTAGTGACTTTTGAAAACTGCCACTAACATTCCTACCTTCTCTCACCCTTCCCCAAAGCTGTCAGATCAAAAAGAGATGTCAAATGGTAAAAGAATTGTCACTCACTCTACTTTGATAGCACTAAGGGCTAAGTATAACTCTCTCCATATTCTCCTTTGCCCATGGTAACACATTCTGGGGTCTCAGTATAATCCTGGTAAGATTTCCTAGCTCTCTGACAGCAGCTTCTCCATGTTGCACTTGATCACTATTTTTCTATGTTTTTTCAGGCACAAATGAATTAATCCCGGCAGATTCTCATCACCTCCTCAGGAGACCCTTGATCTGATTAAGGAGTTCCATCAGCACTGGAGTAAACAGTAGGTACTCAAATATCATCTTTTACTTCTGTTTTGGCATCCTTCCTGAAAGAAAAGTCGTTCACTCTCTGATCCCTAGATAGATACTGAAAGTCCCCATTAGCCACTTATTGCATATTTAATTGTCTACCTGTTAGATTACCAGGTAATGGCCAAGTTCTAGTAGTCAAGATATGTGACTGCTAGATATGAAAGGCTATGATTTCTGGAGTATTTGGTAAAATGTGGCATTTTAATGGTGTCATACTATTGGCGCCTGAGGAAAAAAGAAAAACCAGTTGTACCCATCTCCTATTTATTTACTATTTTGATATTGAGTTCATCAAGGATATTTACATTTATTTGGCTTTTGTAAAAATATTGTATTTTAATATTATTTATCTTTATTTCTGATCATTTTGGCAGCACCTTAAATTTTGTGTCTAAGGACATTGCCTCACTCATCTCATGCTAGTCCTGACCTTATTTTTATGAAGCCTTTTTATTTCTTAGGCTTCAAAATTGAACTAGAAAATCAGGGTACTCAGCTTTATTCCCATTTTGAAAGTAAGTGTATGTACAAATTACATAAATGTTTTCAGTGTTAAATACACAGGATATATATATCTCACTCAGCACATAATGGCCAGTCTGTATATATGCTATAGAGTAATATATACATGTTGAGGAAGGGTATGCCATTTGCTGAGAAGGAAAATTATAGTAAATGTAAGCAAATCACAAGAATGTTAGGGAAGTATTTGTTGATTGATTAGTAAGTCTCATATTAGAAGATGCAGATTTCGGCTTGGGAAGTGTTTGTAATATTTGTTTTAACTTCTTGTTCTGGATGCCTGTTCTTTCAAGGGTGTTATCCAAGCATCAGCCTAGATATGTAATCTGCTAAGGGACATATATAGTACTTAAGCCTAGTTTTAAAAATCATAAGCAAAATGACTGCACAGACCACTTAAATAACGCGAAGTGGGGAGGGATGACCTTAACATGGTATTATTAGGTTAGGGAAGTTAGGGTTTTAAAAACCAATGCAATTCCTGAAATTCACATATCCTCTGCATGTGAATGTGTGCATGTTCAACCTAAGTATTTAATATAGGAGCTTATGGGCATCTGGAAGCCAGTCAGTCCTTTCTTTGTAGTTGCTTTTTCTAATAAAAGAGGAAAGACCACTTGAGACTTATCCCCTGATGTAATCAAGATGAGAAGATTTGAGAATTCAATGAGACAGGGAGAAAAAAATTAAGCTCCTGTCTGCAACATATTAAGTTAACACTCATATATTGGGGATTCATGCTAGGTTGAGTAGTCTACATAGCCAGCAGCATACTTCAATTTTCAACAGTAATTACAATGCTGGGTGGTATTTGCATTCCTGTTGTGATATGAAATTCAAATTAACTGAAGGTGATTCAAATGTATTTTCATGTTTTAATAGCCATTAAGGACCCTAATTAAAGTACAGTCTCTGGCTTGAGAGACAGGGAATACTCAGTTATTGCTACTAGCACACAAACAACAAACAAAGCAAAACAGAAAACCTATTTTAATAGATTTGTAAAGTTATTGCTGATAATTTGTAAATTTTCTCCTGAAGACATTAGACAACATTCAGTCTTTGCCCCCAGCATTCATTTTTGTATACAGTTATTTTATAGTGCTTAAAATGCTAAGAATTTGTTCATTTTATTTAATATATTTCATGACACTTACTATACAGCCTTATAAATATTAGATCATTAAATATTCATAGAGTTAGTGACTAGATCATGTCACTTACGACATGAGATGGATTCACGTGGAGCCTTGAATCCAAGAAGATTCAGAGTCTATGCTCATACCTACTATAAATGGAGTCTTATTATTTGCTATATTTGTAATAATTACAATTAAATACATATGAATGCATATGTTTCCCATGAAATAGCAAGGCTATTTAAAACTCAGAAGTAAAATGGCAAAAGTGCCCTTAAAAAGTTATCTGATTTAGTTTGTTCATTTCAAAGAAGACATGGAGGCCAGAAAAATTAAGTGACTTCTTTAGAGTCACAGGAACATTCAATATCAGAGGTGGAACAAGAACTCAAAACTTCTCACTGTCAATCTAGGGATCTTCACTGTGCAAAGCTGCCTTTGTTGTGACTAACTTAAATAAAATATATAACAAATAGTTAATTTGTAAAGCTATATGCTCACCATAATGATGCTGTGTTTCAGCAAATATTTTCATAATCTTTCTTTTAAATTGTGTTTGCAACTGGTTTGAGCCAATCAAGAAAAATGAGTCTTACAACAGTGTGATCATAACTTGCTTTGGACCAAAGTGACATTTTTTTTTGCTTGATCTCTAACTTCATTTTTCAGACTTGGCTCTGAATTGTTTTTGATTGTTTCCAAAAATTCAATTACTCTTAAAAGAACTTTGTCACTCCAAGGATTATTATAAAGAATGTGATGCAAGCTTTGGATGTTATTCTAAAGGAGAATTCCCAAAATTTCCTAAGCAGTAGACATATGACTAGAATAAGCATGTAGCCTTTCAAAGCAACAATTTAGGAGAGACAGAGTAATATAAATTCTTTTTTTGATTATTTAAAGAAAATATCAATGTAAAGAATTCCATGTTTTTTATAAGTTCCAAATTATTGATGCAATACGCATGGTTTTGCGCGTGTGTGTGTGTGTTTACGTGCACGTGCACATGAGTGCATTCATATGAGTGTGTTTTGTTTCTTGGGTGACTTTTCCAGACATAGAAGTTCTTTTTATTTATTTATTTATTTATTTATTTATTATTCATTTATTCACATGTGTGTACACTGTTTGGGTTATTTCTCCCCCTTGCCCCCCTCCCCTCCCCTTTCTCCCCTGACATAGAAGTTCTGTATAGAAAAAACTACTTATCCTTCCAGGTAAATGATATTTCTTGGAGATGGATATCTTGTTGTGGTATGTAGCATATATTAATGGCATAGTTTGGAGATGTTGTGAGAGTTTACAAAGTCAAGTATGTAGAGCTGAGGATAAGGCAAAATAAGGTAGATCAGAAAAAGTTTGAGGATGGTCAGATGTACCCAGTAATAGTGGAGAAAAATTAAATATTTTAAAGTTGAAACACTGATCTCTTAATGCTATCACAGATTCTTCTACTGATAAGAATAATGAGGAAAGCCAGGCACCAGTGGCTCATGTCTGTAATCCTACTACTCAGGAGGCAGAGGTCAAGGGTATCACGGTTCAAAGCCAGCTCAGCAAATAGTTCACGAGACATCATCTCGAAAAAACCCAGCTGTTTTTTTTTCCCAGTAAGGCAACAACAACAACAACAAAATAATAATAATAACAAGGAAGAGAAGGTTCTCAGTTTTAAATAAATTTACTCTTAGGAAATTGCTAGCTATTTGCTTTAACCGTCCTCTGATCCCATCTGTGAATGTTTGTCTAAACGACCAATCTCCAGATAGGTGCATATGTAGGTAAATACATTAGGGACCAATCACAGAACAAATGATAAAAGTGCATATCCATTTGTTGGTCATCTTAAAATAAAAATAAGCACACTTCTCACATTTGTAATTCCACTGCCACTTATATAACCAACGAAACAAATAATTGGCACTTCAAACTGTCAGATTTATGTTTCCAATCTTCTTTTATCTGATATATATTTAAGCCGGTAAGTATAATGGTAGATCTGAATTCAAGCTGTTTGCCATGGCATAGAAGTAAATGTCCTTACTTTAACACTTGTTAAACTTTACAAAGAAAACAGGTGGAAAATTAAGTGAACTTCATCTAAATAAATCTTAAGACGTGGCTAGTCACTCAGTTTCCATTTCAATGAACTGGTGATCAAAAACTAACCAAATATTGCAAATAATGCCATTTACTTTTATTGTCATTAGTTTTGGTTTAGAAACACCTTCTTTCTTTTGCTGTTTATAATGTGCATTTAAGGGAAGAGAATTAGAAATAAATAAACCGAAAGGCAATGCCTACATTACTTATAAACTCACCCTAATCCAGAATAATTCCATAGGTTCACTGGTATTCTGGAGGTCCAGACTTACATTCTGAGTGGATAATGATGTAGAGGTAAGTAATTAACCTATAGCAGAAATAAAAGTAAGAAAACTAGCGGTAAGTTTAATAGTAAAATACATTATCTTTTCTCAATTGCATGGCTTGGGAACCATTGCCTGTTTAACATATTTTGGATATGTGGTGAGTCCTCTGGCTATGATTGGGGTGGGACTTGTCATTTGCTGTCATATGAAGGCAGCAGTCTATGATAGAGAAGTAAAAATACAACTACATTGCCTCAAAGAAGCAATATGCTCTATTCCATTTTGGTGGATAGGAGGTAAAGCTTTTTAAATCTGATTTGCTTTCATTTTTGCTTTCTTTGATCATATTACAAAGTGGCTAATTAAATGTATATTCTAAAAAGTTGAGTTATTTTTTTAAAAAAGAAAGTATGCTTTGAGTTGCCTATTCTGAATCAGATCATGGCTTGCATAAAACACAATAGATCTCTAAACAGATGATTTTTTAAAGGATACATGAATATGGACCTTCAGGGGCCACTGTCTGAAGGAGGTGTTTTCTTTTTGTTTGTTACTGAAGCTTTTTTTGGTATACTTCCCAAACATTTAAGTGAACACATTGTGATTATTTTTAGGAAACCATGTCGGAAATCCTAGTCAGCTCAGTAAGATAGTGCCCAGAGCATTTAATTTTGTCTACTGGCAGGTGAACAATAAGGAAGAGCATACTTTCCTGTTGGGGGCAAGTGGGAGGGATACAAGTCTGTAAAGAAAAGAATTCAACTATGATATACTGTAAGAGCTTTTGTAAATGTCACAATGTACCCCCAGTACAACAATAACATGATAATTAAAGAAAAACCAAGTTCCTCCTTAGATCTTATTTTTACTTTAAATCTGCTAGAAGAAACAGCAAATCAAAATTTGTTTCACGCAGGAGTTAATACCACTGGCTCAGCAAATATAAGTTAGTTTGCTTTAGGCAGAAGACTTTTTGTAATGGAAGAAATGCATTACACAGTAAGCTAGAATTTTCCTTAGTGCAGGAGGCCCTTTATTATTTCTGCAGAAAACAAAAGCCTGGCTGAGTTGATGTTTTCCATTCCTGTTTATCAAAATCTATATGACATGATGCTTGTTGCTGGGATTTTGTACCCTTAAACATTGTCAAGCTGTGAAAGAAAATGACTGGAGGTATGCTTTGTGTGAAAGGTAAGCAATAAACTATCTATGTTTGAAAAAAGAAGCACACATAAAAATGAATAAAAAAAAGAAAATATCTAAAGACATTTCTCAGTAAATAAAAGAGGAAATTTCTCAAGAAGGTGGCTTTCTTGACCCCCAAAAGCTTTCTAGTGGTCAATACCAATAATTAAAGTGAAAGATTTTACCCCAGCTTTTTTTGGGGGGAAGGGACTGGGGTTTGAACTCAGGGCTTCATGCTTGCAAAGCAGGTGCTCTACCACTTGAACCACACTTTCAGTCTAAGTGATAGGCTTTAGAGGACATGTTGTAGAGATTATTCAGAACTGGATAATTTAAAGGAATGATTCCAAGAATATGTAGCAATTTTTACATTGTCCACTTAACAGACATTTCCTAAAGTTCTACTAATGAACGTTCCTAAAAGTCTATTTTACGTGTTGTGGGAGATAACACAGGTGAATTAGAGTCTTAACTCTCAAAGATCTTACAATCTAGTGGCTGCATAGACAGCTATGCCATCAAATAGGATGAAACATATTAGGCTGTAACAGGAGTACAGGCAAGGTTCTGCAGGAATTCAGGAAAGAAGGGCTAATCCATTTTAGATACTAAGGTAATTCTGGAGGAGGAAATGAGATTGTCAAAATACTCCTTTCTAGAATTTTCTCACCACTCAAGCTGAGAAAGTGGAGGTGGGAAAGCCTAAGTCATTTGAAAGCACTAGAAAGAGAGAATAGGACTTAGAATGTTAGGCTTTTAAGCCTTTGTAGTGTGGACACTTGAAGGGTTTTGCACAACTATGTGAGATGCTTTAACTTGAATCTGATAAAGACAACTGCAGAAAAATGTGAGTCTAAAATAAGAAAGTCATGCTATTTAACATAATAAAAGGGAAGTAAGGTTATTGCTCATGTCAAATGTTGTAAACAGATATAAAACAGAGATGAAATATTGCTGGGTGTTGCTGATATTATGCTGAAAAGTATAAAATGTTTACATTTGCAAATTTAAGGATTCCATATTTTCTTACCTCTTAGTTTTAGGTAGATGATACCACTCAGATATTTGAATTAACCCAGAAAAAAATCTCATGGTCTTTGTCTAAAAACATCTGCAAAACATTAAGAAGAAAGAAGTTTCTAGGTTTTTTAGATACTTTTTAATTCAAATTGCAGACTTCAAGAAGAAAATGGATGACAGATTTGCTTTTAAACCCAAACGATAGTAGCATACAACATTGGCCTGGTACTCCTGCTTCATTAGATCCCAATCTCAAGTTGTATTGCTTTTCACTCTAATGTCACTAAAAGGAAAAATTATTTAGTAATAGAATAATATTCAGAGAACACAAATATGCAAAATTTTAGTCACATATTGCCTATGCAATAAGCTTTAGGGCCTGGCCAGATCCCAAATTAGATATGGGATAAGGTCTGTGATCCTTTATGAAACTTTCTCACTGTCCTGGAGAAGAGGAAAAAAAACCCCTCATATCTTTATGAATTTAGTAGCTAAAAGATTGTTGTGGGACAAGGAGAGAAGCCATATGAAAAGGACCCATCTGACTCAAATTTCTTTACCTCATTTCAATCAATCATTTGATGCCATCTTAAACAAATATGGTAACAGTTCTGATGAGGACCTATAGTATTATTTAATGTTTGATGTTTCATATCCGGAGCATACTTATTCCAGATTTAGGGCAGAATGATGTCTAAGTGAGTAATCCTGTGTTCTAGGATCATGGGGTACAATAGATTTGCCATGAGTCTTTGTTTTGAAGTTATCCAAGGATTCCCCCCACCTCAATCCTGTACACTCTTTTGGAGGTGAATTTAGGGTAATGGACACCTTCCCCTCTAGCACTTTATAGCTCTATTCTTAAATGTAGTGGCTTAGAAAGAAGGAACAGGTTGAGCAGAAGATATGTTTGCAATAGTGTGCCCTCTCTGTTTCTTCCTAAACCTGGGGGCCACATCCCAAATATAGAATTGCTATTACTAGTGGAAGATCAATGAAGGAGTCCAGTTATCTTCATTTTTAGTGACATACCAGTGTCAGGGATCAGAAACATGTCTGAGGGGATCAGAAAGATGTGTGAGAGAATCAAAAGCTGCTGAAACACTTGGTTTGCCTTTAATAATCAGAAAAGAAGGAAAAATGCAGGATAACATTACACTGGTTTCTGGCATATCTTTACTGCTTAAGGATTTTAGAAGCTGTTCTGAAATGAGGTACATAGCAAATTTTCCAGAGTCTTGTTGAATTGATGGGATCCACTCTCAAATAATAGAAAACATGATAGAAAATATAGAAATAACTAACTAGAATCTTGGTCAGTTGGAGTATCAGAGGTGTCATGTCACCAAGATCCAGAAAATTAAAACAGATGTAGGAAAAAACCAACCAAACAAACAAAGCTGTGCCACCAGAGCAGGCTTATATTCAATCATCTGTGATGACAGCATACAGTGTCTTTTACTTCCTTCCCTTACTTCCCTCACAGTCAGTCTAATCTGGTGACAAAAGTATTATCTGTCATTTAAAATACAAGAATGACATCTGCATATTTTAGATTAATTGCCTTGCTCTTGGGATATAAAGTTTTCCACAGTTATTTTTAAGGGTAAATACAGAGGACTTCATGTATACTTTTAGAGAAACTACTAAGAAATAATTCATTGTTGTCATTTGTATCGCAGTATTTAAAATCTTAAATTTTAAATTATTATCCATAAAGTTTCTGAAAACCTCAGTGCTTGCTTAGGGGTTCTATATTACCCATTTGCTCTTTATAAGGAAATTGTAGAGAATGTGGTCCCAAAATATAAATAAAACACAAGTAACTGTGGAGGGAAAAAGCTATAATGCATGAAAACCAGTAAAAGCTGATACAGTAAAAGAGTTTAAAAACAGAAAAGGACACAGAAACTCTGAGATCTATTACACATGTTCCAGAAATTCTAAGTTTGTGTGGGGTACTGACATTCTCTGGGAAAGGTTGCCAGGTTTGAGTTCCTGGTCCTGATCTTTAAAGTTGAGAGTCTGACATTCTCAGTCTAAACACTCTCTATAGGGCCAAAATTTTATCCTTAAGAAAAAGAATGGGCCCCAGCAAACAAGTAGGAAAGAAATTCTTTCATTTTTGCTTAAAGGAAGGCTTTTTGGTCCCTGAAAAAACATACCACATCAGGTAGCCACCTACACTAAAATCGTGGCCAGCCCTGGGGTAAGGCTCTGGAGACTGGTTTTATTTTCCACTCCATCCTTGCTCTTTCTACTAGATCCATAAGGTTAGTTTTCTCCCCCACTTTCACAGGCTATTAATCCTATGAAACAGTGGATAGGGCACACTATCAAAGAGAAATTACAAGGACTGCAAATAAGTGAAAAGGGCCAGAGCGATCTGATTATCTTGGACCTTAGTTTTAAGCTTGGAAGTGCATAAATTTCCTTTTAAAAAATCCCCTTCTTGTCCAAATGCTCATGTCTGGTCTGAGACACAAGGTGAATATTCAGAAATGCTGAGGAAAATCCCCACAACCCTGTCAGCACTGAGAACAGGAAATACATACAGTTTTCCCACTGTAATATAACTTGTGATCCTCTCATCACTTTTACAAAGTGAAAATACCTGAAATTTAATGTGTAAAATAGAACTTTGTGAAACAGTGACTTGTTTTCTAAAAAGAGAGTTGGGACACACACACCCAGAGTGGTTAAGTTAGGATACACTAATAAGCAGATTCTTGCTGCATGCAATTCTAAACTGTCTGCTCAGTGTTTTATAGTACATATCTGAAGTAATTTAATACTTTCACCAGTGTTTTAACCATGTACAAATAATGAAGATTTGAGATCCACTATGATTCACAAGTTAAGCAATAGTCAAAAAAATGAATGTTTATTTAAATTGTTTGCAAAAGAACATAGCACGTTGGAGACATAAAGAGGTCTTCCCATTTTATTAAGCTGAGTCCTAGAGCCTAAATAAATTTAATTAAATCTAATTCAGTTCCTGATACACAAAAAGTAGCTGAGCATTTTAGAGGTGAAGGAGTATAAAGGTCACTAAAATAATGTCTTTGCTGGTAAGGAGTTCACAATTTTGTGGAATGGATTAGGAAGGAACATATTTCTGACATAAATAAAATGCTATGGTAGTTCACAAGTGAGTGTGATTATAACCAGGAAGCAAATAATGAAAGCTTTCATGGAGGAGGTAACATTTTTTTACAGTGGTCTTGAAGTATAGGCAGGATTTTAATAGATGTAGATAGTATAAAACAATTTAAGCTGAGGAATAAAACATAACATTGGCAATGGAGATAGGAAAACAGTGAGTGCCCACAAGGATTTTAATTTGGCTTTTGAGCCAATGGTTTTGTGCTTTTTCACACAAGGAAGATTCTCAAATTTTAAAGCTCATTAATTTGATTCTTCATGAAGCTTTTAAAAATGTAAATCCTTTGGTTCCAACTAACTCTTGGCAATTATAACATAGTCCATCCAAAAATATGTATTTTTAACAAGTACTGCAGTTAGCCTAGGGACCAGATTTTGAGAGACTTGGCTTAAGAAAACAGGAAATAGTAAAAATAGGCAACTATAAATCATATAGCTGAGAGCAAGACCCTGGAAAGTGGAAGCTGACTGAGAACAAACAATCTAATGTTTTCTTCTGGATGGTATGGACAGGGAAGTGGGTAGTGGCTGCAGTAGTATAAGTGTTCAGTACAGGTTTGAAAAATCTTTGGGGTCATTCATCCCCAATGCCAATTGGTATACACGGTTGTCCAGAATATAAAGTAATTGCAAACTGGGATATGTAAGGAAAGGCAATGTAACTGGGGTCTATTCACTAGTGATATGAGGCTGAGTGATGGGTTCTTGCTGTCTCCAAGTAATTAAAAGATTAGTTGTAGAGCAAAGGAACAAGATGCACTGTCTGCTGAAGAGGAAATGGGTTTCAAATCTCAGCAGAGACATTTAGACTCAGCTAAGTGAAAGAATTTCATGGCAAAATGGCAAGGTTCACAGTAGTTGCATTCTCTGCCTGTATATATGTGTTTTCATCTCTATGAGGTTAAACTATAGGGGACTCATGGAAGGTATTGAAGCTAAAATGAGTTGGGAGCCTGTTTGGAGAAGATATCCAAGAACACCTCTCTTTAATAAAAATAACCTGGTGGAAGATCCAGTAAGCAGAACTGGTGAATTCCATAGGAAAATTAACCCGGCAAACACTTTTAAAAGTATGTTCTTATTTCCATGTAGTTAGCTCTGACTATATGCACTTGCTAGACATGTTTCCCAGAAAGATTGTAAGCTATACGCTTTCGAAGATTTTCAAAAATGAAAAGGAAGGCTTGAGAGTTGCCATGTGTACTGACTAGAATCAGAAAAGAAATTGTTCTGCTTTCTTCTGACATTTGAGAATACTTACTTGTCATAATGTTACAATTGCCTCCTCCATACATACACACCTGTTCAGTTCCACATCATTTGCTGTCACTTGTGGTCTACTTTTTCTTGGTTTACTAAAGTGTGCACCTAACCAGAACTCTAAAGCAAAGTTGGTTTTTAAACAAGTGGTTGCCTATAACCTGGAATTAGATGGTTTCTGGGAAGGACTCCACTCCCCAAAATATCATCTCTATTTGCCACTAGTATGTCTCAAAGACCATAATTAGGAATTAGGAAATTTGACGATCAAGTATTTTCATCTTCCACTTTACTTTATTAAAACATAGATATACATTTTAATGGAGGCAAGTCTGATGGTATTATCAGCTAAAATCTTAATAAGTAATTTCAGCTTGCTCAGAGTCTCACCAAAATGATACAAGCTCTCCCTGATATTCAGTACTACCAGATTTCACCAGGATAAGCAATGTAATCTGATATAGCTGGAACATACTATTCAAACATAAGTTAAATTTAGTGGAGCTTCAGGTTTGTATGAACAGATGTATCTTCACAAATGAATATAATAACTTCCTACAAGAACTCCATATGAAATAGTTTCTGACCTATAGATCATTGGAAACTTAACATGTTGTATTCAGGCTCTGGTTATTTTTATCTTTTCTTTATTCCTCTTCCTAAGTAACTACAAATTGAGGAAGGACAGTTTCCTGAAGTAGGAAAAAATGCTTAAAAAGTCTGGTAAGCTACTTCAAATCTTTTACTTAAAATTGGAGTATGATCTAGTGCCTGTTACAATATAGATTTCTCTTATAAAAGGATAATTTCAAAGAACATGGTATGCTTTGCAAAAATGGCCCCTTCTTTTTTTGACCCATGACTCTTAGATAAATGAATATCTATACTGATTATAGCACAGTTGACCTTGAGTTTTCCCATGGTTGAAAGTCTCCTTGGTCAAATTTTCTACTAGAAAATAATGTTACTTAAATTAAGGCAAGACATCATTAGCTATCTCAGGAGGAATCCAGAGTTTTAGTGGAGATGCTCTATTCCAGAACATTTTAAGGCTACAGGCTAAAAATATAAAGACAAAAATTCATTAGATCAAAGAACCTTATATAAATGTATGAAAATGTTACAATAAAGCTATTTTGTATAATTAACATACACTAATAAACATTAAAAATTATGGCCACTGACAGAATGACCAACAGGAGTAGCACAGGCTTTATAATCCTTTATATAGGTTAGTCTTGAGTTTCAGTTCAGTTCACTTCAGCAAATGTGTTCTAAATAGTTTACATGGCTCTTCTCTTATGGGCTTATAGAATACACTGTACTTAGGATAATGTTTGTTCACACTGTATGGCAATTCTCTTTCACTAAATCATAAAGTCAAAGACAGAGGTCATGTGCCTTTTTCTTTTGTCTGTAGTTCCACTATCAAGTATGGTACCTGGAAAATTGCACGGTCTGAATATATACCTGCTGAGTAAAGATTTGATGAAACTGCCATGTTCCAAGACATGTTCTAGGTACCCCAGGAGATACGGAGGTATACAAATTGATACATTGTAAAAACCTTTGTAAGTGCCACAGTGTACCCCCAGCCAACAACAATAAAGTAAAAACAAAACAAAACCCACCCCATAACTTAAGGAGTTTCTGGACTTGCAGGGGGAGGGTGTAGTGGGCAGGAGGACAATGGCATAATTAAGACAAAAGACACAAATTACCATAGCAAAAGAAGAGGAAGTTAGGTACTATAACAGAGTGACAAATGGGCTTCAAAGAAAGGGGCTAGCATAAGAGTGTTTAGTTAACCACAAAAGTTTCATGAAGAGTAGGAAACTTGAGAAAGGGCTTTACAAACAGGTGGGATTGATAGGCTAAAAAAATGTTCCAGGTTAAGGTAACAGAATGATAAAATGCTGTTTATGAAAAAGAAAAAAGACAGTTTGAAGAGTAGGTGTATAATTGTGCTGGATTGCTGGGTATGTTGGTGGGGTAGTAGAAGATAAGGTTCTAAAGTCACGTAGCAATGTATTAAGGAAACCATTTACTGTCAAACTATGTACATGGTGATTTGTGGGAAGCAGGGGGGCAGGAATGCTTTTTCAACTGTTTGTCTTAGAAACAAATTCATGACAGTCTTATGAAGAATGGAGGGAGAAAATGAGGGATACAGAAATTAAGTAATAAATAAAGACTTGAAATAGAGTAGAAATGCCATTTTAAAAACGAATGGATTAAGAAAATGTGGTATCTATACACAATGGAATTTTATGCAGCCATGAAGAAGAACGAAATGTTATCATTCGCTGGTAAATGGATGGAATTGGAGAACATCATTCTGAGTGAGGTTAGCCTAGCTCAAAAGACCAAAAATCGTATGTTCTCCCTCATATGTGGACATTAGATCAAGGGCAAACACAACAAGGGGATTGGACTATGAGCACATGATAAAAGCGAGAGCACACAAGGGAGGGGTGAGGATAGGTAAGACACCTAAAAAACTAGCTAGCATTTGTTGCCCTTAACGCAGAGAAACTAAAGCAGATACCTTAAAGCAACTGAGGCCAATAGGAAAAGGGGACCAGGAACTAGAGAAAAGGTTAGATCAAAAAGAATTAACCTAGAAGGTAACACCCACACACAGGAAATCAATGTGAGTCAATGCCCTGTATAGCTATCCTTATCTCAACCAGCAAAACCCCTTGTTCCTTCCTATTATTGCTTATACTCTCTCTACAACAAAATTAGAGATAAGGGCAAAATAGTTTCTGCTGGGTATTGAGGGGGGGAGCGGGAGGGGGTGGAGTGGGTGGTAAAGGAGGGGGTGGGGGCAGGGGGGAGAAATGAACCAAGCCTTGTATGCACATATGAATAATAAAAGAAAAATGAAAAAAAAAAAATAAAGGAAAAGTATTTCCAAAAAAAAAAAAAAAATGAGATGATTATACAATATTCTACTTGCAGAACATAATAATTATAGTCATCATAATTAATGTTTATTGGATACTTAATGTGTACCTGTCAATATGCTAAATGTATTACATACATTCTCTCAGTTATTTCTCATACTGACTCTGCAGGTTTGATACTATGATTATTCTAATTTTACTGAGAAGAAAATTAAAAACCACAGAGTTTAGTAAGGTACTGAAGGACTCACAGTTATTAACTTAAGGAGCAAGAATTTAAATCCAGATCTAACTCTTAAACAGATATTTTTTCTCTCATGGCATGGTCTCCTTAGGAACATATTTAAAAGTAGGGAACAAGTGAGAAAGAGTCAATGTCTCCAAAACTTTGAGACAGGCTACATGGGGAAATACTGGTAAAGTTTGTAACAGTCATGAAATCTGGAGTAGAATCTTGTTTGAGTTGGTTAGATGCTGGGTTTTTTTGTTTGAGATATGTTTATTTTTATGATCAATTAATATATATTTACTAAAATTATTTAATTTAATAAATATTGAGCACTTAATTTGTGTTTTATGCAGTTCTTGACTCTTATATACAACAAGTAAATGAAACACACAAGAATCATTTCCTTATGAATTTTATGTTCTAGTAAGGAAAGATATATAAAACAAAGTAAATAAATAAAAAGAATATAGCATGTTGTTCATGGTGAATATACAATAAATAAAGAAGAGAGTTGGGTAGGTAGTACTGGCAAAGTTCAATTTTAAATAGGAAGAACAAGGAAAATCACATGAAAAGGTAACATTGGATCATGTGTGTGTAAAGAGTGAGTGTGGATGTGTAGGGAGAGGTGCATGGTGAGGTCAATTAAATTTTGCTCTCATCAAATTTTAAGTAAACAATGTAATATTAACTATTGTCATCAAGCTGTGTATTAAATACTCAGAACTTGCTTATTTTACAAATGAAAATTTATATACTTTGGTCAACATATTATATCCCTATTTTCCACTCTATCCCTAGCTCCTGGCAACCACCTTTCTACTTCCTGCTTCTATGAGTTTGACTTTTATAAATTCTAAATATATGATCGATTGTATTATGTGGTATTTGTCTTTCTGAGCCTGACTAATAAGTGAAATATCACCTAACATGATGTCCTCCATGTTTGTCTATGTTGTTCTGAATGACAGAATTTCCTTCTTTTTAAAGGCCGAATAGTATTCCTTTGGGTATATATACCAAGTTTTTCTTTATGTGTTCATCTGATTGTTGCTTAGCTTGATTCCATATCTTGTGTTTTGGGAATAATGCTGAAACGAATACAAAAGGCAGATGTCTTTTCAACAGACTGATTTCATTTCCTTTATGTACATAAACAGTGGGATTGCCAGGTCATAGAGTACTTGCATTTTTATTTTTTTTTTTTTTGAGGAACTAAGATGCTATTTGGTACAGTGGCTATACCAATTTACATTTCTACAAAAATGTAAAAGTATTCCCTTTTAGACACAGCCTCAGCAGCATTTGCAATCTTTCTTTATTATCAAAAGAAAGATTTTTTTTTCTTTTTAAAAATTTTATTAGCATATAATAGTTGTATAGGAGGATACATTGTGATATTTACATATGTGCTTGCAATATATATTAGATTTACCCCCTCTATAATTCTCCCTCCTCATCCCCTCCTTAGAATAATTTCAACAGGTTTCATTCTTTTATTTTCATATATGAATACAAAATAATATCTACCATATTCACCCACATTCACCTTTTCCTTATGCCCAAAAAACTAAAAATAGAACTACCATATGATCCAGTGATACCACTCCTGGGTATATATCCAAAGGAATGTGCTCCAGGATATGATAGAGCTTCTTGCACACCGATGTTTATTGAATCACTATTTATGATAATAGATATTCTTAATGGAGAGAGATGGTATTTAATAGTGGTTTTGATTTGCATTTCTCTTACTGATTAGTGATGTTGAACATCTTTTCATACACCTGTTGTTTGTCATCTAATTTTCTCTGTCACCTCAATGAAATTACTACCTTGGATAATATTTCAAAGATAAGAGGGGAATAATCTTTGACTGCAACAGCTCTTTCAATTATCAATGTTATCCTTGTGAGTTGTGCTTGTTTTATAACACCATATTTCTACATCTTCTTTATCTAAGAAATCTCAAGCGTTAAACCTTTTCATCCTGAATGCATAGTTTATGTTATCTATCAAGATTTTTAAAGAAAGTGAATACCATATACTTAAATAAAATATGCTATTTTACTTACCGAGCAATTTACTTATTATAACAATAACAATTCCTTTAGGAGCTGAATCATGTATACTTCAAACTACATGGATTTGATAATCCAAAGCAGGATGTTTCATAATTTCTGTTTCATTTTTGTTCTTCCCACATATCTTTAAAGTCTGTTAAGTCCTCCCACCTTTCAGCAGCCTTAAGGCAACTATCCAAGCCCCTAAACAAAAATTTGTTTACCTCAGGACAAGGGTCATTGACCCAGATGAGTCAACTTTCTGGGCATTTTGTTTCTCTTTTCTGGTGCTATGGTCTGCTGTCTTGGATAATTAAGAGGTGACTAAATGATCCATGTAAATGGAAGTATTTAAAGAGAGACTAGCTGCCCACTTATTTTTAAACATCTGGGAAGGATTTGGATAGATAAAATCAATGGCCCCCAAATCATGGTTCAAGGACAAATGCTGGGCTGACTATATCAAAATCATATGGGAAGGTTTAAAAAATTTAAATTCTGGGCCCTACCCCAAACATACTGAATCAGAATCTCTTCAGAAAACTAGTGCTTAAAAGACTTTCCGAGATGAGTCTGAAGATCTGTGAAGTTTGTGAACCACTGGTCTAGATAAGTTTCACAAATGTTAATATATAGAATGATCACCAGAAAGGAATTATTAAAATGCATATTCTGATTCTACAAGTCTAGTGCTGGTCTGAGAATCTTTTGAATTTCTCAAAAGTTTCCATATGATATTGGTTCATAGATTTGGAGAAACAAAGAGATAGATTTTATTTCTCAAGTTCCTTCTATCTATACTTTCTTGATTATAAAGTGCCTTGTAGAACCTGTAGTATATTATCCTTACTCACATCAAGACTTTCTATTCAAACTCATGTATTCTCTTATACATAGGACTTATCTTATTTTCAAAAATGTGCAAGATATCAGCTTGTTTTCTTTCACTTACAGTTTGTCTTTCTTTCTTACTTTTTAGCTTTCAACACTTATCTGAAAAGGTCTCAGAAAACTGATCCATCCAAGATAATTATCCCAGAAGAGTGGCAGACTCACTGTCTACTAAAGCAAACCTTTCTTTTATGTGAGGAAGAAGAAGAGGAAGAAAAAGAAAGGAGAAGAAGAAGAAGAAGAAGAAGAAGAAGAAGAAGAAGAAGAAGAAGAAGAAGAAGAAGAAGAAGAAAAAGAAGAAGCTACCAAACATTTCTAAAGAGATGTCTATCATCACATGGAGTTTGAGGAGCTGCTGTATGGCACATTTGTGATCCAAATGGGGGAGAACCAAATGTTGTGATGTCCTGGAAGGCCTTACAATATAATAAAGGAGAGGAGAAAATTACATCAACTTCTCATTTTCACATTTACTTGTATGTAGTTACTGTAGACAAATTCAAAAAAATGTACAGTTAACCCTTTGAAAAGTCCCCAAATCATTCTAGAGACTAATTGATGTGGCAAAAAGAAGATTGTTCTATACTCAGTCTCTCTAAACCATTGACCATACATCTTGTAGAATGAGAGGCTGTTAAATGTGAATTTAGGTTTTTGAATTACCATTAGGCAAAAACAATTTCTCTAGAAAGAGTCATGCTTGCTAATGATACATGTAACAGAACAGATGGAGACAATACAGATTTTCGGTACTTTATTTATGCAGTGACATACACTGTCATTCTCATGCCTGGTCTCATAGGGAACATATTAGCCTTGTGGGTATTTTATGGCTATATGAAAGAAACCAAACGAGCTGTGATATTTATGATAAACTTAGCTATTGCAGACCTATTACAAGTTCTGTCCCTGCCACTGAGGATCTTTTATTACTTGAACCACGACTGGCCATTTGGACCCGGTCTCTGCATGTTCTGTTTCTACCTGAAGTATGTTAACATGTACGCAAGCATCTACTTCTTAGTCTGCATCAGTGTGCGAAGATTTTGGTTTCTCATGTATCCTTTTCGCTTCAATGACTGCAAACAAAAATATGACTTGTACATTAGCATTGCTGGATGGATGATTATCTGCCTTGCCTGTCTTCTCTTCCCTCTTCTCAGAACTAATGGTGACACACCAGGCAACAGAACCAAATGCTTTGTGGATCTACCTACCAGAAACGTTAGTCTGGCTCAGTCTGTTGCCATGATGACTGTTGGTGAGTCAATTGGATTTGTGACTCCTCTTCTGATTGTCCTGTACTGTACCTGGAAGACAGTTTTATCACTCAAAGATAAATATCCTGTTGCTCAAGACCTTGGAGAGAAAAAGAAAGCCTTGAAGATGATCTTAACCTGTACAGGGGTATTCCTAATTTGCTTTGCACCTTACCACTTCAGTTTTCCTTTAGATTTTCTAGTCAAGTCCAATGAAATTAAAAGCTGCCTAGCCAGAAGAGTGATTCTAATATTTCATTCTGTGGCCCTATGTCTTGCTAGTCTGAATTCCTGCCTTGACCCAGTCATATACTATTTCACCACTAATGAGTTCAGAAGACGTCTTTCAAGACAAGACCTGCATGATAGCATCCAACTCCATACAAGATCATTTGTGAATAGCCATACCCCTTCTGACATGGCAACTGAATTATGTTAAATAAAGCCAAACTGAATGTGGCCTGAAACACAAGTATAGCAGAACACATTCACAATACTCCAAGCAACAGGGAAGGAAATACTCACAGAAAGCCTTCACAACTTTTCAGTTAAGTTCTATCTTGCCTGTATGGGGGATGTACATCTTTATAAAAGGACCTGTTTGGAGCATTATGTTCCACCATCATTGATGTTGATATGTCCTGTAGTAATTTGTCATCTAGTCTTCAAGACTTAAACTATAAAATTTCAATGACTTTCTATACAAGCATTTTTGCTCAACTGGAGTCCACAGTTTTGTGAACCTAAGTCACAAAGAGGTGATTAGCTTGGGGCCACAGTAAGCACTTAATTTTGTTTCTACAGATAGAGTCTTGATTTTCAGAAGTATAATTGTCTATTTATTGTAGCAATGACAGTTTACATTCCAACTTCATATTTTGGTTGTATTTTAAGTAGTATAGACAATATATTGCTCTGTGTAAACAAAATGTTATAATCACAAGATCATTTTTATTTCTATTGTGTGATTTATACTCTGGGGTTTGAAGACTCGAAAAGCTGTTTTCTTCATTCAATGTCAACATGAAGCATGATCTATCACACCTAGTTATTGAATGAAATTTTGAACTCAGGTCTCTGGTATGTTTAAACTAAAAACAATTCACAGATTCATGTACTATAATCCTCTGTGAATGTATAAAATGTCACATTGAATCCGTCTAGGGCAGGTAGTTTTCATGAGCTTACCCGAGATGACGCTAAGACCTCTAGACTCAGGGGAAAGCAGATAGGTGACAATCACAGTTGTGGCTCTCTTCAACTATTTCCAAAGAACAGCTCTGGAGATATATGAACCTGCCTAGTAGAGGAATTTTTCATCATGTTTCCAGAGTGACATTAAAGTCACTCTGACAGGTTACTGTACTTACTGAGCCTCTGGAAGAAATAGTGCACTAATTAATCACTAAGCTTAAGACAGAATAAAAAGATAAGGCAAAGTCAAACTCATCTCTTAAAATCGTCACCACACTGTATTTCTTGAATTATGCTGGGTGATGGTTTTCAAACCATCTCCACAAACCAGAGAAGGGTTTGGAGGCATTCAGTCATGTGGTCCTTTTAGCCTGCATTGAATTCTTTTTCCAGTCCAGCTTTGCCCAAGCCATACCATTCTGAAGCCTGCACAGCCTACCTCCCAAAAACTGGAGAGGGCAATTCTTTCACATTTTGAGAAAAGTACAGAAGAACATTTTGGCAGTCTTGGGTACCCCTTAAAATGCCTTGCCTGCTACCTGTTTGATACTTTTATGCAAGAGAAACCTGGGGTATGAGTAATAATTCAACCTCAGGTTGTATATATTAGAATATGCTGAGCCATGGTTCAGCAAAAATCTCCAACTTTTAAAAAATGCTTTACTTAAAATCTGTGGGATATGTAATAAAGACACATTTTACTTTTCATCCATAATGAATGCAGAAACAAGCAAGGTTTTTATATATTTAGAGGAAGGGGAGGTTTTAGGCACACAGTTATGATACTAATATGTTTGGGGGAGGAGAAATTGGTGAAATCAAAATGAACTCTAATACATCAGATTAATGGAAAGTTTTCTCTGGATAAGTGTTGATTTTGCTTCTACCTTGGTATTAAAATAATACCGTATTAAAAAAAAACTTTGTGCTGCTAGCAATAATGTATCTATGTATCTTCTAATTATTCATTTTAAGGTACATGTTTTGATGTATTAAATTAGTTTTAAGTGAGTGTTAATTTTTGTTTTAAAAAAAGTTAAGTATAACTGTGCCTGGTCTGTTTGCTTTACAGTGATTTGTGTTTGACTATAATTTAGTGTTGTAATAGGGTTGCAAGTAATCATTTTGTGAAATTGTGAAACAACTGTGGGTAATTATAATGGGAGACTCATGTCTATACTCTTCATGCTTGCTAGGTTCTACATTAAGTAAGAAACTACATTAGCACGAAGTACACTTCTTAAAGTCCCTTTGGTAGACCACTGATTTAATTTTGTTAACATTTATTTCACTTTTAGCATCTCTTTTTTTTTAAAGTGGAGAGGAAATATTTCTACATATAATTTATCCTTGTAGAAGAGTGGTTGAGGTTACAGCCCATTTGTTAGGCAGGCCATTGACACCATTCATGGAGAAGATATGTATCCAATGTTTTTATGCTACTCCTTATACTCAGGCCTGCCCATCCAGGTTTAGGTTTTTAACTCCACACTGCATCAGTATGTTTGGTTTTCTCCTCTATCCCCTTGTTCTTCTAAGCAGTAATTTGGTACATTAAGGTGCTAATGACATAGCTTAATATTAATTAACCCAGACAGATCTGAATCTCAAACTTTAGGATTAGGCATTAACACAAAGTGGTGACTTTCAGTGGAGGGATGACAGACACTGAAGAAGATATACTGGAAGTGAAAATATCTTTTTTTTTTGGTGGCATTGGGGTTTGATCTTAGGGCCTCATGCTTGAGAGGCAGGCACCCTGGCGAATTGAGCCACTCAACCAGACCTTTTTGTGATGGTTTTTTTTTTCGATAGGGTTTCCCAAACTGTTTGCTTGGGGTTGGCTTCGAACCGCCATCCTCCTGACCTCTATCTTCTGAATAGCTAGGATTACAGGCATGAGACATCGGTGCCTGGCTGGTAGGGAAAATATTTTGAACAAAGTGGGTCTTACAACAGTGTCTTTCAGGTTAGGTATACTAAGTACCAACTATTTTGCTTACTATTATGGAGACACTAAATTCTAAGAAATATAGCCCAAAGCATGGCTATCCACTTCCAAGATCTTTGTTTTTTTTTAAATTTCTTTTGATCTCTCTCCCTTCTAACTCTGGCCTTAATTTCCAGGAAAAAATCTAAACTAAGAATTAGTGTTGCAGCTACTATCCAGAGAGCTGCCTCCTTTTTGAGATTCCCGCTTCCTTGGTAAATCTTCTCTTTAGAGCTCTCATCTATCGCTCTTGGAGTTCTATGAAATTAAGGTACAAAGAGAAAATACCTTCAATTATGGTAATATATAATTAAAGATAAAAACTTCATAATTCCTTTATAAAGTTGTTTAAATTTTGATTTCAAAATGCAAACGTAATTATCCCAATAAGAGAAAAATTAAATATGGAGTGGTGTTCATGTTATTATTATTGTCTTTACTGTAATTATTATTGTTATTAATTTCAAATGGTTTATGTTTTCATCGTCACCCAATTAGTCAGCAAATTGTGTTAATTGGTAATTCCATGAAGAGGAACCATTTGCCCCAGGAACAAAAGACCAAGCTGCATTGATCTGCAAGAGTACATCAGTGGAACTCTTGTGCAACTTAATTTTTATGTCACCTTTTTTGTTTTAACTTCCAAGATACTGTGAAATGTTGCACTTGGAATTTATTTACAACTATAATTTATAGTATGCATTTTAATAATAAAGATTGCCTGTAATTACATAGAAATTCTCTGCCTCCCAAAGTCAATGCACATTTAATTACTTGTTAGGGCAAACTGATAGATTTGAGGATTTTGTTAGTGTTCTTATACACATGGACAAAAGTCCCTGAGGCTCTACTCTCCCTTCCTATTCACTGGAGAAGTGCATTCAACTCAGAGAATCACTTCACCCCACCCTACTCTTGTCCCCCTTTCCTATCATAGACAGACATTTTATTATTCATACCTTCCCGAAAACTATTCCCTCACTCTCAGTATGGACAAAGTCCTATATTTGTGATGAGGGGGCAGAGGGAATGTTTTCTTCTTAGTCTTAAGGATTGTTAAAATATGCCAGTGTGATTTTTTTTGGTGAAATGGGCAAGGGAGAAAATTATCTCCCACTGCCTGCCCTGTCCCCCACTGTTCTCAAAACAGAATTACTTAAATAGCAAAAGAATATTAAGTCAAGAAGATTGTCTTTGGTCCTCCTCTCAGCCTAATTTTCTTTTTCCTGCTTTAGTGATTTCTAACCCAACTCATCCATATCCCCAGGGCTTACAGGAAGTCCTGTTGTCTTCTATAATAACAAAGTTGTTAGGAATTATACATTTTGGCTGCCACCGAAAGACTTTACTAAAAAGTGGTAAAGGGTTTCCAAAAGAGGAATTTTTGGTGCTTGGTAGACTTGAAGAAAATAATGAGATTATAAATACATGAGCTGCCCCATGCTTCAGATACTCTCAAGTCATATAGAGACCTCTCTATGTTCCCTCTGAAACCAGCCCAGAAGTAACTTCATTGACTTTATTACCATATTTTGTTGCAGTGTGGAAGTGGGGGGGGGAGTAAGAGAGGAAAGTCTAAAGTAAATGTAACTGTTTTAACTTAACTTATTCTTCAGTTTTTAAAGGATGTGGTCTGTGTTTGGAGGGTGGGGAGGAGAACAAGTTGTAACTTTCTTGAACTTTATAGTGCATTTCCTCAGCAGAACTTCTTCAGCCTTAACCACTACTCGATTTTGCCAAGACCACATTTCTTCTTTTATTGTTGACTAAATTCTCTTCGTTTTGCTCCTTACTGCACATCTTCTGACTCATCTGTAGGCCTAACACTTATATTTGCCTTCTTGTAACTTTTCAAAGAATAATGGAGCAACTGCTACATGGGGATTACTGTCATTAGGGTTGGCTCTTTGATCCTAGAGTTTTCCTTTTTCTTTCAGGAGCTCTTCAAGTTTGATACTGGCCCATAATGATGCAAGTTTTCAGACTTTTCTAAACAATATTGAATATTCAAAACTTGCAAGAAGACTGGTAGAATTCATACATTTTAAATGTTAATCAAGGGGCTGGGATGTAGCTCGATGGTACAGTGCTTGCCTAGCATGCGTGAGGCCCTGGGTTTGATCTCAGCACCAAAAAAAAAAAAAAAGAAAAGACATAAATGTTAATCAAATAGGAGGACAAAAGTAAAAACTGAAGAAGAGATGGTTCAAATTATGGACTCAGTGGTGAGAAGTATAAAAGTAGTCATACTATAAACTCTCCATACCATCTTTGCATGTAGTAAAACATCTACTATTGTGTTAGAATGGTCTTAAATTGCATTAGTCTTCTATATCATTCACCAAGTTTAACTTTTACTATGATGCATAAAGTGTATAAGAAGAGTAATTGGTATAATGAATCCTTATTTTTCAGCTCAACCAATATGAACACATGACCAATCTTCTTTCATGCCTGTATTGATATCCCTACCTCAGATATATTAAAATACACGTCAAACATTAAGTAATTTAATCTGTAAATGTTTAAGTCATAATACTATGCAAATTAACTGTTCAATATATGGTCATAAGGTAATGAGGAATAAAAACTGATTTTAGATATTTTTAGTAATGGTGTTAAAAGAAAATTCCAACAAGTAAAATTCTTTTTTTTTCTTTTGGTTAATCTGAAAAAGTTCTAGCTCGGATAAAAATATTTATTATACTGATTCTGTTTCATTTAGATGAATCTTCTGCTGCAGAAGTATGATGGACATTAAGGTTTAACTCAATTCAGTGAGTCCTTAGTCTAATCTTACAGCTTTCATAGGAAAGAGTTCAATACTTTTAATTCCCCCAAATATAAAAATGTCATTGCCAACAGACTACATTTCTACGTTTTGGTCAAAATTACCCATCAAACAATATTTGTATAATAATATTAAAATGCATCTATGTAAATTATAGCCTGTAATTTTTCTGAAACCTATTCCAAAGTTATGTGAGCTCTATGAATACTGCTCATAGTTAGGTGGCTAGACTTCTCTAAAGCTTCCCTCAGGCATTCCACATTTTCTATTTTTGAATCTATCCTGATAAGTCTATGGTTCATTTGTTGTTGATGGAGTTGTGACCTAAAATACATAGGAACATATATCTTTTTCAAGTAAAAAATATCCACTGTGGCTGGAGCCTATTTTTCTTTTCTTTCTTTTTTTGCAAGATATTTGGGGATTCAGACCTTTATCTTAGAACATCAACATTTTTTGAGTGCTTCCTTAACCTGAGTAATACAAAACATTGCTTTTAAAAGTTTAATTCTCAGGCTGTTAAGCTGAGATGTCCTGTGCAAGCAAATTGAAGCCCAATGTAAATAGCAAAGTGAAGCTTAAACTTAACCAATCATAAAATGCCAAATAACTTCCAACAAGGGACTTCTACCCAAATAGGTAAATGCCTTAGCTATAGCCAATCAAGTATTTTTTTTACTTTGTTTCTGCATTAAACTTATAAAACTCTGCTGCTCACACTGCTTAGCAGTGTTCTCTGAACCTCTTCTGTTTCTGAGTGTTGCCCATTTCATGATTCATTGCTCAAATAAACCCTTAAATTTAATTTTTCTAAAGTTTTTCTTTTAATAGTATCTTATTGCAGTCACACTATAGGTAGTAGGATAGGGATCCTCTTGCCCTGTGGATGACTGGAAATTCTGAATATCTTCCCACTTGCAACTCACTGGCTTGAAACCAGTGACATGGTCCTGCCAAACTTCAGGGGAAGCTACAAATTATACTCATTATTATGAGTGAACGTGTAGTAAATTAAACATTATTTTATTATGGAAGAATTGGAAGCATAAAGGAGGGAATAATGTGTATTCTGTCATTGTAGGGATATTAAAACTACTAGAGATATTATCTGCTCTGAAGATATCTGGTCTAAAGCACAAACCCCAACTGTCCCTTGTCCTCATTCCATTTTCTAAAACTACCATTTATCTCTAATGGAGCAGCACCATCTTTTTCTCCTTAGGATTATTCAAATCATCCAATGGCACCATTACTTACAACAAAAGGAACAGCATCCTCTAGAAATTTAAAATTTTGTTGGCAGTTCCAAACAGAGTAGACAAGATCTAATGTCAGCAACATGAGAATTTAAAAGGTGGGCATCGGGAGTGACTGCACTGATCAGGGTTCCACCTATATTTTCTTTACCCTGTTTTTAAAAAAGAAGTAACACTCCCTTTTCTGGCTTCCAATCAGTGAGTTAGTTCAAGTGCAGAGCTTAGCATTGCTCTCAAACTAAACAGTTGAAAGAATTAAAATCATTCCAAAAGTTCTTTACAGTATTTGTTCCTTCTGCCTAGAATGTTCTTCACAACAAACTGTCTTGCTTTTTCTGTCAGTTTTCAAAGTCTTGGGGTTCTCAAAGTTGACCATGCTAATTGAAGTATTCTCCACCTCCTATAAGTAAATTTCTAATATATCATCTTAAATTTTTCCCTTATGGCTTCTTATAATTTGCAATCATTTTGTATACTATATTTTACCTTCAATTAAACACCTTCTTTTTTCACGTTTGTGCCTAGCCACAGCCTGAAACATAGTAAGTACTCAAAAAATGTATGTAGAGTGGATGAATATGCAATAGGTATAAATAAGTTGAATTCTGTTATCCAGCATTTTCTGAATGGAATGCTATATCAGTTGATGACTTGTGGTTTATAGTGAACAACAAATGTTCATATTGGTGGTGTTAACCTAGGCCTTACTGTTGCAGGAATCTTAAGCTGAGATATTGGACACTGAGGCAGTTTAGCAGGAAGCAACCTTTTTATTGCGCCAGTACAGACTCAGCAGACTTGTGTCCAAAAACTGAGCCCTGAGAACAAAGAGATCTCCCCTTATATACCCTTGCAAGCAGGTTACAGAAGCAAAAAGCAAAACTCAATCCATATATGGCTGCATGTGACTTCATTGGTTATTTCATTCTCCAAGTGCTATGTGACCTTCTTCATGTTTCAGTTCTTTAAGTTTTATCTCTCTGCTTTGTCATCCCTTCCCCCTGTCTCATTATCAGAACACAGCCTGTCTGTTTTCTGGTCCTCTCTCTGCTACATCATTCCCCTCTTTGATGCTCAGACCCACCTAAAGTCAAAGAGTATCATCTTGATCTAGGGGTTTGTATTTCCATAACATCATTACATGTGTGGCCATTTTTGTTTTCATACTGGCCTCCATAATGGTCCTGATAGATCACAATACCAGGGGGACCAGGCAGGGTAATATTAAGCATGCTTCTAGGATTAGACCCATCACCTCACTTTTTATGACAAATGTAGTCTAAAAAAAATGTTTTCTTTACTCTGGGACTTTTAGTATCACTTACCAGAAGCCTTGTAACCTGGGAGTATATGAGCTGATTTAATATCTGACCTGTTGGTGGGTAAATAATACAAAGTATGGCTGTGCAGAGGTCCCCAAAATACCTCTCTTATAACAATTAGTATATGGGGAAAACCTTGTAAGGGCCAACCCAAAAGGTAAGAGTCCAAGAGTGTAGAAGAGAGCAGGAGTGCATGCCATGTTTGAGCTTCCTCTGTGTGTAGACTAGTCAGCTTTTGGAGTGACTAGAGCAGGGTTGTCGTCCCATTGTTTGTGGTCCCCTGTTGTCTCTTGGGAAGCGGAGTTCTGCTGAGGAAGGGAGCAGATGTTCTGGAGGGTGATCTTGGATGGTGAAGCTGAGTTAGGGATACATTCCCACTTGAGAGAGGCTGGCTTTATTCTGGTGTGGCGCATCCAGGGAGCAATTTTTGTTACTTTAACTGTAGTGGAGATAGACAAGACAACAACAAAAGGGCCCTTCTAATAGGGTTTTAGTGGTTGGACATTTTATTTTTTTATCCAGACAGTATTTTTTTTTTACTGAGTAGAACTACTATGGCAACAACATATTATCAGTATATATGTCTACGAAAACTTGTTGTTTAAAAAAGTTAAAACTACCATCTTTAAGTATCAAAGGACATGTTTAGAAAAATGTTTAGAGCCAGTAAAAATAGTCACTTTGTCTTTATTTAAGTAGAAGACCCTGTCTAAAAATATGAGTTTGTGTCTGGAAGGGCTTTAATGCCAGATGGCTACACGTGTATAAGAACCAGTTTTTTAATCCTCCTGGCCTTGGTTATTTTTGAGAGGTCTGGCATAAGTGACTCCACTTGAGCTTTGATTGCATTCCCCTTGTCTCCAAACTGTTTGTCTCTGAGCAGTCTCATTTAAAGATCTGTCTGCCATCCAACTACTAATCAGGCCTGACCCTGCTTAGCTCCTGAGACCAGAGAAGATTGGGCATGTTTAGGGTGGTATGGTATAAACTGAAAATCTTTCTTGATTGGTCATTTTCTTTCTTCATTGTGAGGATTTGCACTTTCCTGGATTTTGTTTGTTTGTTTGGTTTTGGTCCCACATTGGGGAGGGGGGGGAATAATGAGCAGATCAGGTGGGAGTCAGTGGCAACTAGACCCTTTTGGCCAAATTTAAGAGACAAAGAGGCTTACAAGGAGTGGCTATTAGGCAGCAGGCTTCTAGACAAGGACAATACTAAACAAAATCCAACAAAAGCAGATGTCTAAAAACCTAATCTTGTTGACACATAAGCACTTATTAGAGTTAATTTTATGGACTTGATTGTAAATGCCCCAGAAGGATCAGAACTGTAATGACAAAAACTTAAAAGAGCCATGGGTAAAATTTTGATGGACAATTTAGCAACTAACAGAATAGTATATCAGTACCACTAACTTTTTGTTACCATGTTTATCTAAATTTTGTATTTTAGAAGGCTTGATATACTTGAAAAACATAAATATTTAGTATAAGGAACCAGCAACAACATCACAGCTCTATGAGGTTATATATACATATTAATTTAGTTGTTCTTGAAGTAAAACCTTAGATTTTTTTATCAGTTGTAGGGAGAAAGAACAGTTTTAGTAAACCCAAATAGCCCAGTCACAGACACATATAGTGTACCGACTGTGTTAGAATCACCCAAGACAACAGTTGTTTAACTATGAGGTCATCTAGAAAATTTTACATAAACTGTTAGAAAATAAGAGGCATGGAAGAGGCAGAGAGACACCTCAAACACTAGCACAGGGTTTATTGTTCAGACAGGAGCCCTGTGGAGGGGGATCCCAGTAAGAGAGCTAGAGCCAACTGCCATATACAGGCTTGGGCTAGATAAAGGAGGCTAGTGGAGAAGTACCAGGAAGGTCACTAAGGGATACTGCTGCTGGGCAACCAAGAAAGATAAGTTGTAGTTAGGTCATTGTCTGCTCAACTGTCCTTGGCATCCATCCAGGGAGATAAAGGTTAACAATTGTCCCTCTGTCAGTCTTTGGGGTTGGGTGGGGAGTTTCTAGAAAGCCATCTGCAAAGGGAAAATGAGTTCTAGTTCTAACATGGCTGTCCTCACTGTTAACCCTAACATAAACCAGCCCTAACATAAACCAACTGATAAATGAACATGACTCTGTTACCTTAGTAGTTAAAACCCTGACAAAAAGCACCAGAGAACACAGGTAAATATTTATGGGGACTAAGTGTGGAGTTAGGAAACACAGTGGCCAAGAATCATGGCTCAGATGTTGATAAGGGGTCACATTCCAGACTGTTGACATTAACACATTGTTCATGATATGCAGCAGGATCCCACCAACCTGTAGTCAATGGAGTCCCCCTAAAATAACAGGCCCAATCTGGCCATCCCTGGGCAAAAATTCCCTCCACTTGCCATATGGAAGGAGTAGGACTAATATCTCCACTCTGTTGAGTCCAATAAAAACTGGAGTTTTATTTCTTTATCCTATCTGGAGGGTGTACTTTGGCTTTGTTTTTTTTACTTTGCTTTACATAAGTAAATTTGTCTCAACCCTCATATCAGTGCAGCCGTACTCCCTATGCTCAGCTGTCTTCTGCCTCTCTGTGTTTTAATAAACTCTTGTTTTGATAAATTCGTGGATTAACCTGTAGCACCAAAAATTTCTAACAGTTATGTTGACAAAACAAAATCCATTTTAAGACAGTTTTTGTAAATGTTATAAAGAACAATATTTTTCAGATAGTCTTATTGTTATGAGCTTAGAGAATTAAGTTTTAGTTTAACATCAGTACATTAAATTTTGATCTTACAAAATCTTTAACGTGACTGGATTTTAGTCAACTCAATCACTTATATAAACATCTGTAAGCTCCATAGTTTTATGACAACTTACTCTGTACCTTTATGACAACTTATTTTGTATCCCTTGGAGGAGCTTGTCTCTATCCTTTTTTTATTTAAAAGTATTTTTTAACCTTTTATTTAAAAAAAACCATTATCATTTATACCATATATATGTGTGTGTGTGTATATATATATATGTGTGTGTATATATATATATATGTGTGTGTATATATATATGTGTGTATATATGTATATATATATGTGTGTATATATGTATATATATACACACATATATATATAGTCATTTGTTGAAAATACCTCACAAAGCCTTTTAACTTAGAACCTTATATTTGTATGGAAAAAGCCAGGAAGAAAGCAATCTTAAAATGTTTTTGTATAAAAACAATTTATAGAGAGCCCATTTGTTAGTAGACCCATGTATTATAAGAGAGAATTAAATCCCAGATTTTATTTATGACAGAATGAAACAGGCTAAAGTCATTTTTAACTACTCAAATTTTAAGATTCCTGTTGCAGGCTGTAGCCCTCTTTTTTTTCTTTTTTTCCCCCTCCTCTTGTCTAAGCCAGAAGTTAACCACCGAATGCCTGCATCCTAATGAGACCTGATTGAAATAAATTTGAAAACCTGTTTTCTTAAAAGTAGCAGTAGAACAGAGTAATAATTTTTTACATTTACTTTATAATAAGAGCAGTCCTCAAGATGTTTACATATTAGTATGTAAAAAGTTTAAGCAGTTTGTAAAAGAGATAGTTAAAACAAACACCCTGGGTTTTTTTGTTACCTTGAATATCACATTAACCTTCTAACAGCAGTTTAAGAACCATATTGAAGATGCTTACACATACACACATATACACAAACACATAAAAGTCTTATAAATTAAGTATGCCAGGAAAAAATGTTAACTTAAGTGTGCATAAAATGAGCTGGCATTCTAGGAGCAAATTACATACATGCACACACACACACACACACACACACACAATTAGAGTGCACTCTCAAAAAAAGAAAAAAAAATTTAATTATACCCAGAGGGCTATCCAGTGGAATGGTGAATGATGCATCTGTTCTCTTGGGGGTCTCCCTCTTTGGAACTGAATTTTTTGTTATCACTCCCTTAACCTCAGTTGTAGCTATTTCCCAGGAAAAGCTCAACCTCCCTAACTCTTGGGGGTGTCTGACACACTTTCACATAGCACAGCACTTCCGCCCCACTCCCTGAACCCTAGAGACACAGCTTCACCCCAAAAGGCAGTTACAAGCTGTCTCTGGGAGTTGATCAAGGGAGGTGACAAATCACCATCTCCACAATCCCGGCAACGAGCCCCAAGAAATGTTGCAGGAATCTAAAGCTAAGATACAGGACACTGAAGCAGTTTAGCAGGAAGCAATGTTTTATTGTGCTGGCACAGACTCAGCAGATTCGTTTTCAAAGCTGAGCCCCGAGAACAAAGAGGTCTCCCCTTATATACCCATACCCTTGCAAGCAGGTTACAGAAGCAAAAAGCAAAGCTCAACCCACATATGGCAGCACTGTGACTTCATTGGCTATTTCATTCCCCCAGTGCTATTTGACATTCTTCGTGTTTCAGTTTTTTAAGTTTTATCTCTCTGCTTTGTCATCCCTTCCCCCTGTCTTATTATCAGAACACAGCCTGTCTGTTTCTCTTCTGGTTCTCCTCCCTGCTAGATTACCAGATTATCAAGGGCCATCAAAACCATCTAAGAGGAAACATATTCAGTTATCTCTTTGTGTTGTATTAGTGTGACACAAAATAAACCATATATCTGGCCCTTTCTCTTTGGTTCCTTGCAAAGAACTGAAAAAATGCTTCAGTGACAGAAATACATATTTAAAAGGTTATTCGAAGTATGGGAGGATAAATAGCTTCAAGACAGAAGATGGTCACTAGATAGACCAACCAACAGATTATGTGATTGAGCATCAGTTGGACCTCCTGAGAGGACAAAGAGGATGGAGATGGAGTTCAATCACATGACCAAAGATATAATCAGTCATGGTTATATAATGAGGTATGGATAAAAACCTTGAACATTGAGGCTCGAGAAACTTTCTGCATGGTGAACATATCCTTACACTGGGAAGTTGGCACATCTTAACTCCACTGGAGTAGAAGTTCCTGAATTCAGGACTCTGCCAGACCTTGCTGTATATATATCTTCATATGGATGTTCATTTGTATCATTTATAAGAAAATAGTAACAATAAACAGCACTTTTGTGAGTTCTGTGAGTCATTCTAGTGAATTATTTAACCTGAGGAGATTGTGAGAAGACAGTTAGGCAGAAGTGCAAGTGGCTTATGCATGTCTGAAAGTTACAGCTAGTATCTGAAGTGGTGGCACTCTTGTAAAGGACTTTCCCTTATGGGGTCTATATTAATTCTTGGAAGTTAGTGTCAGAATTCAATTGAATTATAGTTACACTCAGTTGATGTCAGATATTTGATGTCAGAGCAGTATTGGAAATCTCAATATTAATGTATTTTTATTTTCAGTCAAATAGGACTTTAGAATTACAGGAACATCCCCATTAACTTGTGCTTGAAAACTACCAGAGAGCTTGTTGTAGACTGACTACTATATTCTTTCATAGATAAATAGTTCTTCTAATGACGGAGCAAAAATTGAAAGGCTTAATTGATTTGGTCATTGTCATTTCCAATAGATTAATAAAGTCAATGAATGCAATAAATAACATATAATAAAGTCAGGATTTTAAACAGTAGCCACTAATTTAACTAAAAATCTACCAGTTGATCCAGTGGTATCTAAGACTCCAAATTTTGTTTCTTGCAATAGGCATAGCTCTGGGTAAGAATATTATTCTTTCAAAAGAAGGTTATACATGACTTTTGTGTACTTTAAATACTTAATATCCCCTCAGTGAAAAAGAGTCCTTTACTTGGTTTTAAGCTGTCATATTTGGCTATACTTCAAACCTATGTGGGCATGGTTTCATTAAAGTCCACACCTAATCCAAAATGTGCTCTGGAGAATCAGGCCAGGAAGAGCATCATGATTATATCTACCAATATTAAAAAGAAACCCAAGCAGTAAGAAAAAATTGGGCTTTCTTAAATATATTTCCCAGGACAGAAATTCACTAGTTTCTTGTCAATTCATTACTCCCATGAAACCTAGTCAGAGGCCTCTAAAAACCACTAAAATTCAGTTAACTCTTAACTTAATGTGGGAATCAAGGAACACTTTAGGTTTTTCTTTACCAAGCATAATTTCAAACCATTATATTTCAATGGGTGCAAAATACTCCACAGCGTTTCACTTTCTTTCTACTATCATAAGCATGTTTCGTTCTGGGTTTGAAGCTGGAGCCTGACTCTGCCATGGTAGAGGGATGGAAATTCTCATTACTACTTCTTCCATTGCTCAATTTAGGCTGAGTTGGATGAGTCAATCATTTACCAATGCATAATTTGATGACATAGCTTAGCCCAAATCAATACCCTATATACAATAGTCCTGGAAATAAAATGTGGATTTTCCTCGCAAATATGATGAGAGTTGAAACCGAAAGACAGGTTTTGAAAGTTAATATAGTTAGAGTAGGATGAGCCTGAGGCTTAAACCTTTTTTAATTTTCTTGTACGCTGGTTAACCTTGTAATGACCCAGGTGACTGGCTGTATTTTAGATTTTCATTTGAAAGGACCTTTGGGTCCTTTAGATTTAGATTCCTTTAAAATGGCTGTCATAAAGAGATAAGAAAAGAAATGCATTTTTCAGAAGCTGGCATGGAGGTGAGGCTTAGTAGAAGTGCTAGAGAAGAATAAACATTTTAAAAATAGTTATTTTTAAATTTAGAAAAGAATTTAGAAAATATTGGGGCGGCATGTATTTTTAGAAAATAATATGCTTACTTTAAATCATTTGTAAAGCTGTTTTTTCTACTGATTGTGAAAGTAAAACAAATCATGGACTTCATATTTAAGGTGATCTACATTGTGCTCTATCTTTAAGATTTGCAAGGAAAGAAAAATTTGTAGAAATTTACTAATCTTAACAGTTACATTAATTAATTAGTTAAATATTGAATGAATACCGTGCAATGTGCTTTGTGTTAGGCTCTAGGAGTAGAAGGATACTAACTATAGAGTTAGCTTTATCAGGCTATCTACACTTTTTTTTACCTCCCATTTACTTCTCAATTCAGCTTACTCTAGTTTTGCTGTTACTATTTCATTTATTATTTACTCATTCATGAATATGTGCTTTTGAGGACAAATGAGTATAGGGTTTTAGCAAAGCACTAGGAATTTGCCACCTAGATAACATAGTCAAAATGAACTGTATTTGTATTTACATGTGAATTTTATTTTCAATTTAATTAAAAACATTTTATTAGTATATGATAGGTATAGTTATAGAAGGGGTGTCACTGTAACATTTCCACATATGCATAAATTTCACCCTTGTTTGGTTCAACTCTTCCATTACTCTCCCTCCTCTCCCACTACCCTTCTGGAAATGATTTTGACAGGTTTCAGTGTTCCATATTCATACATGGTAGTTTTCTATAAAACTACCTCAACCATACTCACTCTCCTTTACCGTCTTCATTTTCGCTCCCCCTCCTGCTATTACCCTCTCCTTAACATGACATATTTTACATTCCTGTCCTTTACTGTGTGTCTGTTAACTGTTCAGTGGGGGTTTTACCTGTAAATATATTGTACTTTAATCAGTCAACCCCCCTCTAATTGCTCTTCCTTATACTTTTCCCCCTATCCTTATAGTTCAACAGTTTTTAGTGTGTTTCATTGTGTCTTATTCCTACACAGATGTGGTATATCTCAATATTTTCAGTCCCTATCATTCTTTTCTTCTTTTCCTTCTTCCTTAGTCTCTTCTAATAGTCCCATTTTGGGATCTTGAGAGAGAGAGAGAGAGAGAAACAGTCACTAGACTGAAAAGGCAGCCTACTTTTGTATTTGTATTTGTATTTTGGTATATCTTCCACATATGAGAGAAAACATGCAACCTTTATCCTTCTGAATCTGACTTCACTTAATATTATGTTCTCCAATTTCATCCATTTACCTAACAATGACAAATTTTTCTTTATAGCTGAATAATACTACATTGTGTGTGTGTGTGTGTCTGTGTGTGTGCGCATGTGTGTGTATGTGTATCATGTCTTCTTAAGCCATTCATCAATTGCAGGGCATGTGGGCTGTTTCCATAGCTTGGCTATGGTGAATAATGCTGCAGTAAACATGGGTATGTAGGTGTCTTTATTATAACCTGACTTACATTCCTTTGGATATATGCCTAGGAGTGCTATTGCTGGATCATATGGTAGTTCTATTTTTAGTTTTTTGAGGAGTCTCCATACTACTTTCTATGGTGGTTGTACTAACTTACAATCCTACCAACAACATATAAGGGTTCCTTTTTCTTCTGCATCCTTGCCAACATTTGTTGTTGGAGGTGTTCTTGATGATAGCCATTCTAATAGGAGTGCGATTGAATCTTAATGTTGTTTTGATTTGCATTTCCTTTATGGTCAGGGATGTTGAGCACTTCTTCATGTGTTTTTTGGCCATTTGCATTTCTTCTTTGGAAAAATTTCTGTTCAGCTCATTTTTCCATTTCTTCATTGGGTCACTGATTCTTTGGGTGTTTAGTTTTTTGAGCTCCCTGTAAATTCTGGTTATTAACCCCTTGCCAGATATATAGCTGGCAAAGGTTTACTCCCATTCTGTAGGCTGCCTTTTCAGTTTCCTTTTCTGTGCAGAAGCTTTTTAGCTTTATTTCATCCCATTGTAAATCCTTTCTCTTAATTGCTTAGCCATTGAAGTTCTGTTTAGGAAGATATTGCCTATGCCTATATGGTCGAGTATATTCCTACTCTTTCCTGCAGTAGTTTCAAAGTTTCAGGCCTTATATTCAGGCTTTTAATCTATTTTAAATTTATACTTGTACGGGCTGATACACATGGATTTAATTACAATCTTCTACATGCAGAAACCACTTTTACTAGCAAACTTTTGTTGAAGAGACTGTTTTTTTTCTATCATATGTTTTGGGCACTTTTGTCAAAATTCAGGAGACTGTGGCTGTGTGGATTTATGTCTGGGTCTTTTGTTCTGTTCCACTGGTCTGTTTGTACTAGCACTATGCTGTTTTTACTGCTATAGCTCTGTAGTATAGTTTGAAGTCAGTTATTGTGATACCTCCAGCATTGCTCTTTTTTCTCAGTATTGCCTTGTCTAGTTACAGTCTTTTGTGCTTCTGTGTGAACTTTAGGGTTGATTTTTCAATCTCTGTGATAAATGTCATTGGAATATTAATGGATATTACATTGATCATATAGATTGCTTTTGGTAGTATAGTCATTTTCATGGTATTAATTCTGCTGATCCACGAGCATGGGAGATCTTTCCATCTTCTGATGTCTTCTTCAATTTCTTTCTTTAGAGATTTATAGTTTTTGTTGTAGAGGCCTTTCAAGTTAACATATTTTTTTCTTAACTTTCTATTCTTTGACTCAATTCTCTTTATATTTTATCAGTTTTTAAAGCTTAAATAACATTAAAGAAGGGTATGAGATTGCTTTTTTTGCTTACTAAAGGGGGCATACAATCAAATGAAGTCAAGAAAGATATCACTAAAGTAGGTTAGTGACTCTTTCATCCTGAAGTATAAGTTTTCTTAGAAGCCAAAACACATTTTATCTATTCTTGTAGGCCTGTTTCTAGGACGGAATGGAGATTTGCATTAGTTTTCTGAATAATTATGCTATCAAACTATCTTATCTGAACAAATTAGGTAAAAGTACTTCTTTTTAAAAATGTCTTTCACAGGGAAGCAATCTGAAATTTAACAAATTTTTTATATATTTTGTAAAAATATGAAATATGAATATGAAACTGTCTTATCAGAACAAATTAGGTAAAAGTACTTCTTTTAAAAATATCTTTCACAGGGAAGCAATCTGAAATTTAACAAATTGTTTATATATTTTGCAAAAATATTGCATATTTTACATAGTTTGTACATATTTGTTATAATATTTTTGTCTCAAGATAAATAAATTAACCTTTCTAAATTGATATTATCACAAATACCATCTTTATTAGTTCACCCAGAAAATCCAAATGTCTGCCTTTTGGGACTTCCACTTATTCCTGAGTAAATTCAGTTTACAAGATTATTATTTCTGAGGACCATTTCAATATTAAAGGTTTGTTGTTTCATAAAATTTTCTGCATCACCTTTATGATAAAAAATGTTACTGAAGGTCTTTTCTACACTGTAATGTTTGAGAGTAAAAATATTACTAACCACTGAATTATTCTAGATAGTAAAACACCAGTGCAGAGTTGGGCATTGTCATCAAAACTCACAAGGCAAGCATTTCAGAGGTTAGTGTATTGCATCACGATTGGTACCTTAATGTGCAATGTGTAACCATCTCTAACAGTTTAGGGAGAGGAAATACATGTTTGCCTCCGATTTCCTTCTCAGTTAAGAGTTCTTGTGTCCCTAGAATATATTTGCAAATTAGAATAGATCATCAGAGCAAGAGCACCTCAAACTTGAATTTCACATTCTAGAAATCATTCTATAAAGAAGTAGTAGCTGACGTAAGGTTGTATTTTGCAAAGTACATTTAAACAAATCACCAAATAATTACATCAACACTCACCATTATTTTATTTTTTAAGGACATTTTCATGTTCCAACATCCCCTAAAAAAAACTGTGAACATTTTTAATGAAAAGTTGTTTAAATGGAATACATTCAGCCTTCTAGAAGAATTCTATGTATTTTTATATTCTTTTCATTTTTGTTAATTTTGTTGTGGATTGGTAGTTAGGAATCTTTGTTCCACAGATTTTAAAGAACTTTTCTAGTTTCAATCAGAATAGGTATTTGTATTCATGGCTGACAATTATGAGGCCCCAACCCTAGGCTCAGTGCCCCAAAGAAAAATTTACCCCAGGGAGATTTGAACACAGATTGAAAATAACATATTGTATGTAAAAGAGCAATAATTTTGGAGTAAGACTGGACTAGGTTTGAATCTTATCTCTGGCACTTATTAGCAGTCTTCAAGGTCAGTGTTACATTTACCACCAGTATTCACAAAGGCTCAGTGAGCTTAATGCTACCCAACCTTAAATTTACACCCACCTTCTTTCATCTCTGTGTTACTTCTAGATGCAATCTCGCTCATGTCTCCCATCAATTTCCAAATTCTAACAAAAGCTTTCCTCTCAAACCTCTTCTTCTTGGGTATCCATCCTTGCCTTCCTTCCTTCCACCTTTTTCTTTCCTTTTGTCTCCTCTCCACACACACCCAAACCATTATCTGATGCAAAAAGTATTTTAAATTAGGTGAGTTTCTTTGACAAAGAATAAACTGACTCAACATCTATACAAAGAATAATTTAAGAATATTCAAAACTATTAACAACATTTACTCTGTTTTCCATTAAGATATTAGTGGATATTTGTCTAAATAAGAACTAGACTTTCTTGGCCTAGTTAACTCATTGAAGGTACTTTTCCTCTCTGATATGGACAAATGATCTGAATAGATACACCTCAAAAGAAGAAATGCAACTGTTCAACAAATATATGAAAAAGGGCTCAATATCATTATCCATCAGGGAAATGCAAATCAAAACCATAATGAGGTACCATCTCACCAAGGTAGAATGGCTGTTATAAAAAATAACAAATGACAGTGAAGATATGGAGAAAAAGGATCCCTTGCACACTGTCAGTGGAAATGCAAATTAGTACAGCCATTATGGAGAACTGTGTAGAGGCTCCTCAAACAACTAAGAATAGATATACTATATAACTCAACTATATCACTTCTGAATATACAAAGGAGATGAAGACAACACACCCATGCTTATTGCAACTTTGTTTGCAATAACTAAGATACCAAATCAGCCTACGTGCCCATCAACAGATGAATGGATAAAGAAAATGCAGATGTCTTAAACAAACAAAATAACTTTTTTCAAAAACAGAGACCATGAAGGTAAAACAGGTCGTTTCTGGGGCATGGGACCAGTGGGGAGGATGGATATAAGGAAAGGGTGTAGGAAGCTGAATGTGGTGGAAATATTATGTACTTGTGTATGAAAATGGAAAAATGAGACATGTTGAAACTATTCTAGGAATGGGGGTGGGGGGATAAAGAAGAATGACGGAGAGGGTGAATTCAACTATGATATATTATAGAACTTTTGTAAATGACACAGTGTACCCCAAATACAACAATAATATAATAAAAAAGAAAATGTGGCATAAATACACATTGGAATATTATTCAATCATAAAGAAAAAATGAAACCTTGTCATTTGCAATAAAATATATGGAACTGGAGGACATTGTATTAAGTGAAATAAGCCAGACATGGAAAGACATATACCACCTTACCTAGCCTGATTTTACTCATATGCAGAAGTTTAAAAAGTTTACCTAATGTAGATTAGTGACTGTTAGAGATGGGAAAAGGGCAGAGAGTAGAAAAAGGGATACTAGATTTAATCAGTGCATTTTCTTTGGGTGTATCACAATATCACATGGAACTCCATTAATACAAAAATTAATAGAAATTAAAATAATTTTTAAAATCTTTTAAAAATCTTTCAATAAGTCTTATTGCTCTTCGAACTAGATTAAGAATATCTTCTTACAAAATATCTTAAATTTTGGTTCCCTAAAATCTCTGTCCTTAATTCATACTCTGTCTTTATTGTCTGTGTCACATGCATACACTTTTTAGGTTTTTTTTGGAGGAGAATATCAAATGAGCTAGTTTAGAAACAACTTTTCATAATTGTCTAATTCAAGGAGGGGTTGATGGAGAAAAGTCTTAATAAATGAATTTTATTACAAATCATTCCTTCCCATTTTTACTTATCTTTCATTTTTTTAGATGTTCCTTCCTTTTTATAACCCTGCTCTTGCCATCTGTATGGTTGAGCTTCTTCATTATCCCTTGCAGATCTTTCAGGTTTATTTAATCTGATGGAATAATCCATGCTGATGGCTATTAATAGGTCAATGGTAGCACTGGAGTGTAAAATGAAGACAGTGCTCCATAGAAATGTTTGAAATCCTGAGATTTTTTTGGTAGAGTATGTCTCGAAGTGTGTGCAAAAGCCTATTACCACCACAATCACCTGAGAATACTTATTTCAAATTCATTTTATTCTAGGGATATAGGTCAGTGGTAAAGCTGTTGTCCTGGGTTTCATTCACAGTCTTTCAGTCTATTTTTCTATCTATCATCTTTCTATTATTACTATATATAATTACATATAGATCTTTACATGTGAATACATAATTTCACTACATAATTATATATATATAATCTATTTCAGTTTCCCTTACCCATAATCTCCTGAGTTGGGCCAAGAAATCCATGCATTGTATTAAGTACCCCAAATGATTCTGATGTAAATTAGTGTCATTTACTCAAACTCCACTATTTTTCAGTTAAAATCTTAAGGTCTATAGAGAGAAATTACTTGCCAAAACTGAGAGTTAGTGGTAGAATCTGAGTTGGAATCCAAATTGCATACTTATACCACTTACCATTCATACTCAATGAAATGTATACAGATATCAGTTTAAGTTTCTTCTTTTATTACTTTTGAGTACATACCCAGATACATACTTGCTGGATTATATATTAATTCTATTTTTAATTGTTGCGGGACCACCATACAGTGACTCCACCACTTACATTTTCATTAGCAGAGTTCAACTGTTCCAAATTCTCCACAACCTCACCAACACTTGTTACTTTCCTGATTTTTTGGATAGTCTCCATCCTAATGGTATGAAGTGATGTATCATTATGGTTTTAATCTACATTTCCCTAAATATTAATGATTCAGGACATCTTTTATGTGTTTATAGACCATTTCTATATTTTCTTCAGAAAAAAATCTGTTCAAGTCTTTCCTTCTCTTTTAGTTGTTTGTTTTGCTCTACAGTTGTAGGAGTTCTTTATATAACCTTAACAGATATTTAGTATGTAAATATATTTATTTCCCTCTGTAAACTGTCTTTTCATTTTGTTGAAAGTGTCCTTAGGTGCATAAAAGTTTAAAATTGCCTAAGTTTTTAGTGTCATTTCAAAGGAACTACTGCCAAACTCAATATTAGGAACTTTTATCCCTATGTTTCGTTAAGGCTTTTGATCCATTTTAAGCTAATTTTTGGATATGGTTTAAGGTAAAATTCCAAATTTGTTCCTCTATATGTGGGTATCCAGTGTTCTCAGCAACATTTGTTGAAAAACCTCCTCTTACCCCACTGAGTGGTCATGGTACCTTTGTTAAAGATTATTTGACTATATATTAGAGGATTCATTTCTAGGCTCTGTATTTTATTTCATTGATCAAATGTCTATTTTTATCCTCAATGCTACACTCTTTTGATTACTGTAGCCTCTGAGAGGAAAACCTTTCAGCCTTTCACTACAAATTGTTTGCTGTGGGTTTTTCATATATGGCCTTTATTATGTTGAGGGTGTATTTTCAGTACAGAAGAATGTTCAATATTGCCAAATACTATTTTTCTGCATCAGTTATGGTTATCATGTTATGTTTTTTTGATTAGATTGATGTGGTATATGACAATAATTGATTTTTAAAATTGTGATTGAAACCACATAATATAATCAGACCCCAAGCTCTAAAGTTGATACAGGAAAGAGTAGGAAATACTTTGGAAGTAATAGGTATAGGCAAGGACTTCTTCAGTGAAACCTCAGCAGCTCAGTAACTAAGAGAAAGCATAGACAAATGGGACCTTATAAAACTAAAAAGCTTCTGTTCATCAAAAGAAATGGTCTCTAAACTGAAGAGAACACCCACAGAGTGGGAGAAAACATTTGCCAGCTACACATCAGACAAAGGACTGATAACCAGAATATACAGGGAACTCAAAAAACCAAACTCTCCCAAAATTAATGAACCAATAAAAAAATGGGCAAGGGAACTAAACAGAACTTTCTCAAATGAAGAAATTCAAATGGCCAAAAACACATGAAAAAATGCTCACCATCTCTGGCATAAAGGAAATGCAAATCAAAACTACACTAAGATTCCACTTCACCCCTGTTAGAATACCCATCATTAGAAACACCAACAACAACAGGTGTTGGTGAGAATGTGGAGAAAAAGGAACCCTTATACACTGCTGATGGGAATGCAAACTAGTACAACCACTCTGGAAAAGAATTTGGAGGCTTCTTAAAAATCTAAACATAGACCTGCCATATGATCAAACAATCCCACTCTTGGGGATATACCCAAAGGAATGGGACACAGGTTACCCCAGAAGTCCATGTATACCCATGTTTATTGTAGCACTATTCACAATAGCCAAGTTATGGAAACAGCCAAGATGCCCCACTACTGACTAATGGATTAAGAAAATGTGGTATTTATACACAATGGAATTTTACTCAGTCATGAAGAAGAATGAAATCTTATCATTCCCAAGTAAATGGATGGAACTGAAGAACATCATCCTGAGTGAGGTTAGCCAGGCCCAGAAGACCAAAAATCATATGTTCTTCCTCATATGCGGACTTTAGATCAAGGGCAAACACAACAAGGGGATTGGACTTCTATTGCATATGGCGAGTGCACACAAGGGAGGTATGAGGATAGGTAGGTAACCCCACCCCCCAAAAAAGATAGCATTTGATGTGTTCAATGCAATGGAAATAATGCAGAAACTTTAAAGCAACAGAGGCCAATAGGAGAAGGGGACTAGGAACTGGAGAAAAGGTTAGTTCGAGAAGAATCAATTTAGAAAGTAACACATATGTACATGGAAGCAATAGTAGGAATCTCCCTATATAGCTATCCTTACCTCAATTAGCAAAAACTCCTTGTCCTCCTTATCAATGTTTATACTCTCTCTTCAACAAAATTAGAGATAAGGGCAAAATAGTTTCTGGCTGGAAGCAAAGGAGTGAGGGGGAAAAGGGAGGGGGTGGGGGAGAAAGGGAGAAGGTGGGGGGGGAAGGGTGGAGCAATGACCTAATCATTGTATGCACATATGAATAAAGGAAATAAAAAACACATAATATGGAATTTACCATTTTTATTATTTTTGACTGTACAGATCACTAGTGGTAAGTACATTCACATTGATAGATAAAATTTTCCATTTCAAAAACCAAAACTGTATCCACTGAAAATAACTCCCAATTTTTCCCTTTCCACATTCTTTGGTAGCCACAAATCTACTTTCCATTTCTTTGAATTTGATTAATTTAGATGACTCACTTAAATAAAATCATGTAGTATTTGTCATGTTGAATAATGACAAATTGTATTGTATATAATAAATATTGTATTATTTCACTTAGCATAACATCCTCAGTGTTCACCCACATTTTACCATTGGAATAGATTTTCTTACATTTGAAAGCTGACATAATTTTGATATCACATTTTATTTATCCATTTACCATCAATGTGCATTTGGGTTGCTTCTACTTCTTGGCTATTGTGAATAAAGCTGTTTTGAATATGGATGTGAAAATTTCTCCGGGAGACCCTTCTTTCAATTCTTTTGATAAATACCTCAAGGTGGAATTGCTAGTTATTATGACAACTTATGAAATTGTGTGGGAGCTCTCAAGGTGCTTTCTATACTGGTTGCACTATTTTACAAGACAATCAACAGTGCACAAAGGTTACAATTTCTCCACATCATCATCACTGCTTGCTATTTTCTGCTTTGTTGACAGTGATGATTCTAGTGGGTGAGAGATGGCATCTCATTGTGGTTTAATTTGTGTTTATGAGCATTCTGTTATCTTCATTTGTGTACATTTTTCTTTTTTCACAGTGTCACAAATACTGTATCTTTGTAATATGTTTTGAAATCAGGAAGTATGAGACTTCCAATTTTGTTCTTTTAAAAAGATTTCTGAGGCTATTTGTAGTTCCTTCTGATATATAAATTTTAGGATATATTTATATTATTTATGCAAAAATATTATTGAAATTTTGATAAAGATTACATTGACCTTGTACCTCACTTTGGATTGAATGGTTGAATTTTGTTGGCTGTACTGTCCTTTATAAATACTAGGAATAAATTCCACTTAGTCACGGTGCATAATCTTTTTAATATGCTATAGAATGTATTTTGGCAGCATTTTGTTGAGAAGTAGTTAGTAGTATTACTAACTTTCAGTTTTTAATTTTCAATGGCTTAATTTTGAGGCGTTGCTTGATTACTATTTCAGCATCCTTAATAGTTATAGTTCTATTCATATTATCGATTTCTTCATGGTTCATGCTTGGTATACTGTATATTTATAGGAATTTATACATTTTACCAAGGTTATTCATTTTGTTGGCTTTCATAGTGTTTTCTTACAATTTATTTTATTTCACTATATTGGTAACAGTGTTGTTACCATTTTCATTTCTTTTCTTTCTTTCTTTTTTTTTTTCATGTACCAGGGTTTGAACTCAGGGTCTATACCTTGAGCCAATCCAACAGCCTTTTTTCTCAATGGGTTTTGTCCAGATAGGGTCTCCCAGACTATTTGTTGGGGCTGGCTGTGAACCATGATCCTTCTGATCTTTGCCTCCTGAGTAGCGTGAGCCACTGGGGCCGGCTACCATTTCCATTTCTGATTTTATTTCTGTAATTGCTCTTTTTAAAATTAGTTGGTACATCTATAGGCTGGTTCAATTTGATCTTTTTGAATGAACAAGTTTTGTTGTCATAAATTTTCTTTGTTGATTTTCTATTTCGAATTTTATTTATCTTAGCTTTTTATCGTTTCCTTCTTTAGCATTAGGTTTGATTTACTCGCTCAGTTCTACTTCCTTAATATGTAAAGTAAGATTACTGTTTAATAATTTCCTTCTTTTAAATTATACATTTATAGTAATAAATTCCCTCTTAGCATTGTTTTCTCTGCATCTCACTTATTTTGAGTTTTCCAATTTCCTACATGGTTCTTCTTTGCCTCATTAATTTAGAGTATGTTCTTTAATCTTCATGATTTTGAATTGCTTTCTTCCTTCTGCTATTGATTAGTGGATTTATTCTATTTTAATCAGAGAAAATACTTTGTGTGCTTTAATTTAATTTGCTAAAACTTATCTTGTGTCCTAACATATAATCAGGCCTGTTCTGGAAAACATTCCATGTGCACTGTTATGAGATGAAGTGTCCTGAAAATATCTGTTAGGTTTAGTTGATTTAGCTTATTTATACTACTATTCAAGTTCTCTACTTACTGGTCTGGTTATTCTATCCATCACTGAAAGTGTGACATTCAAGTCTCAAGGCATTATTGCATAGATTATAATTATCCCTTCAGTTGTACCAGTTTGATTCATATATATTTAACTCTAGGGTTTAGACATGTACTTATAATTGAAACTTCTTTGTAAACTAACCTGACCCTTTTATCAATGTATAATGTCCTCCTTGTATCTTTTATTTTTGATTTAATGTCTACTTTGTCTGACATTAATACAGCAATGTAGGCTCACTTTTGCCTTACTCTTTGAATGGAATATCTTTTTCCATCATTTTCCTATGAACTTACTGTGTCCACATCTAAAGTGACTCTCTTATATGTAGTATGTAATTTAATAATGTTTATATTTGCTTTTAATACAATCTATGCCTTTTGGTTGGAGAATTAAGTCTATTTGCATTTCGATAATTTACCCACAAGGAAGGAGTTATGGTTTCCATTTTGTTCTTTTTCTTTCCTGTGTTCGTCATTGTTTCAGCTCCTGATTTCCTTCTTATTTACTTTCATTTTTTGCAGTAACATATTTTGATTCTTTATTTCCATTTGTGTGTATTTTATAAATATTTTCTTAGTGATTATTATGGAGGTTATTCTTAACCTCTTACAATCATAACAATTGTTTAAATTGGTAGAAATTTAATTTTAACTGTACAATAAAACACTACTCTTTACACCCCTGCCCCTACACTTTATATTATTGATGTTAAAGATGTACTTTTTTGTACTATGTATCCAGTAGCACAGATTTAAAACTAATTAAGAATTTGTCTTATAAATTATGTATAAAAAAGTGGGGTTGCTAAGCAAGTTTACATTAATACTAGTTTTTATCTTTTCCCATTGATTGATCTTTACTGAAGATCTTCATATTTTTGTATGGCTTCAGGTCATTTTCTACCATTCTTTTATTTTTGAATGTTGATAGGTTGAAAGACTCTCTTTAGCCTTTTGCATAGGATAAGTCAAACAATAATGAACTCCCTCCTCCTACCCTTTGTTTTTTAATGTTGGAGTATCTTAATTTCTTCCTCAGTTTTGATGGACATTTTTATCTGATATAGAATTATAGGTTTAATATTTAGCTTTCCTCTTCAGCATTTTAATTATATTATCTAACTGCCTGTTGGTCTCCAGTGTTTCTGTTTAGAAACATTTGTTAATCTTGTTAAGGAATCTTTGCACATATCAACTTGCTTTTCTGCTGTCAATTTCAAGATTATTTGGGTTGGTCGTGGAAGTTTTCTCTTCTTTTCTTTTTTTTGCACTCCTAGGATTTGAACTCAGGAATTCACACTTGCTAGGCAGGTGATCTACTGCTTGAGCCATGCTTACAGGCCTTTTTGTTATTATTTGGTGATAGGGTTTCACTTTTTGCCCAGGCCAATCTTGACCACAATCCTATTTTACCTTTCCCACTCTCTCTGGGTGGCACACAACCACAACCAGATTTTTTTTCAGTTGAAATGGGATCTTGCAAACTATTTGCTTCAGTTGACATCAACTCATGATCCTCCCTGTCTCAGCCTCCCATTTAGCTAGGAATGCAAGTGTGAGCCACCAGCTCTCAGCAGTTTTTGGCACTTTGACTTTGATATGTCTATTGTGGGTCTCTGGGTTTTCCTAATTTTGATATCATTGTTTTTCTTAGATTTGTGACTTTCCTCAAATTTGTGAAATTTTCAGTCATTATGTCTTAAAATTCTCTCTCTTTACCTTTCTCCCTCCCTCCCTCCCTTCTCTCTCTCTCTCTGTCTCTCTCTCTCTCTCTTTCTCTCTGTCTCCCTTCCTCTTTTGTTTCTGAAAGTCTCATAATGCATACATTGGTCTGATGGATGATGCCTGATAAGTGATTTTGGCTCTGTTTGCCATCCTTTATTCTTTGCTCTTTCTGGTCTTCTGACACGATAATTTTGAAGTGTCCTATGTTAAACTTTTTGAAAAAACTTTCTTTTCCTGCTTACATCTGCTGTGAACACCTGTACTAAAATTTTCTGTTCAGCTTTAGTACTTTTAAGCTTCAGAATTCCTGTTTATAGTTTCTCTTTGTTAGTATTTGCTCAGACATTCTTTTCTTAATTTCTTTAGTTCTTTGTGTTTTGCTTTGGTTCTTTTAAGGATATTTAAAGCAGTTGTTTCCATATGCTTTTATAGTCGGTACAATCCCTGTGCTCTTTCAGGATGGATGCTATCATTTTATTTTCTTCCTTTGAGGGGCTCATGTCTTCCTGTTCCTTTGCATGCTTTGTGGTATTTTTGTTAGTATGTTAAACATTTGAAAAAGTTTTCAGTCTTTTAAAGAATATTTGTGTACTTAGAAATCTTTGATTATTTAGTTGACTATGTTGTAAGCCTTGGTATCACCCAAAGGGAAAAACATAAGTCTTCTCAAGTATTTTCTGAACATTTGCTTTATAGTTTTCCTGAACCTCTATGTAGTATTTCTTTTTCTGCATACACAGCTTCTGGCAAATTTTCTAGCTTCCACAAATAGTGTCAACTCAAACTGTCCTCCATGCCTTAGATGGTATGTTGTATGTCTCCACCTTTAATGTCTCACTATAGACATATGTAGGTTTGTAGGTTCCCTAAGCTTTTCTGAGAAGCCATCTTTCTCCACACCTGAAATTGAAGTAAATCAAAACAAAGATCAGGGTTTAGACAGCTCCCAGACAAGTGAGAATTTTCAAATAAGGTCTTCTTTGTCCTTTTTGTTCAAAGGAAAGAATTATGAATTGGACTGGCACCTTCTTGCAAGAACGCATTTACTGTACTGGAATGGGGAGTGGGGGCTAAGGTAAGGGTGAGCAAAAATGCCAAAACATTTCCTACACTTTTGAAGATGAGTCATTGTTAACTATGCATTCTCTTAATTTCTGTAGACTTTTGATTTACTTTCAGAGTTCTTATAAGGTTTCTTTAGTCAGTTCTTTCTTTCACATTTTTTTTGCTGTTTTTTAGACTTTATTTTTATTTTTGTTGTACTGGGGCTACATTTACAAAATTTCTTACAATATATCATACTTGAATTCGTCCCCTTCATCATTCTCCTTTTTCCTCCCTCTCCTCATTCCTGGAATAGTTTCAACAGGTCTCATTTTCCATTTACATATATGTGTACATAATATTTCCACCATATTCACCCTCTTATACCCATCCCTTATATCCTCTCCCTCTCACTGGTATCCAACTCCCAGACAGGACCTGTTTTGCCTTACTGCTCTGTTTTCATAAGAAATGGCATTTTTATTCATTTAAGATAGCTATACAGGGTGTTTCATTGTAACAATTCTATATGTATGTACATATACATATATATACATACATATTATAACTGGATTTGGTTCATTCCCTCTATTTTTCTCCTTTCTATCTTAGTCCCCTTCTTATTTTGTTTTTGGTGTGTCCCTGAGGAAATAAGAGCTTGGAGATTCTTATTCTTCCATTGTGATGACATTACTGCATGTATACTGATTGTTAGCAGGAGGCAATGCCTCCAAAAGTGAAAGATCAAAAGTTTCATCTCTCATGTTATTGTAACAACCCATGTATGATCATGATCATGATTATCATAATCATCGTCATAGTAATAATAGTGGAATATAGTAATTATTATACATTTGGCACTCATACTTCCAAGTTAATAGCATGTGATAACTTATTTCTCATGAACACTTATTGTATGTAAAAGAGACACTTAAGCAGAGTGTGATAATAGAAGGAACTGGCCATGTAAGGGTCTATAGGATGAGCATTCTGACAGAGAAACATAAACATAATTCTTAAATATATTTTTCCATAAGTTTTTAAAATTTTTTGACTAACTCATCCTATCTTATAGGAAATTGGGAAGGCATAAACATTAGGAATCCCCAAGTTAATTTTTCCACCCTCTCCTTCACCTCAGCTTTATCCATTTACAAATTTTGCTTAGAGATCCTGAACTTTGTTCTATTAAAATTGAAATCAGAAAACCCATTATTTTCTGTACCTCAAATATTTAAGAGTCTCAATCTTCTCATTAAACCTTGCAGAATCTCAGTATCCTCACCCCCAAAATTAAAAGAATCCTATTTTTTTCTGTGTTTCTCTTCCAGTATTGTTACACTTATTAAATGTAAGAATATTGGTCAATGCATTTAATAAACTGTAAAGTGATATACTACACAAGAGGGGATGTTTTATTATGGCTAGTTATTTTCACTAGACATTCTTGGTGGCTCAGTACTATGAGAATTTATCAGGACGTCAGGTGAAAGTCGTCAAATTCAAATTCATCATTCTTTTGCAAGTAAAAATTGGATTCTCTATTCATGACTTTTAATTTTGGGAACCATCAAGCATACAAGAGTCAATATATTATATATTTAAGTTAAGTTTAAGATTTCATTTTTACTAGAAAGCCATCAGACAGAGGGCTATCATAGGCAAATACTCTGGCAATTTCACTATCAAGAGGGTTTTGGAAGGTTTTTTTATCATTTGTTTTGGCAATCATGAAGACAACTATTAGAAAACTCAGCTTCCTTTTACTGTGCCAAAGCAACTCAAATCTGTCATATAATGATGCCCAAGAGCTCAATATGAGTCTTATAGAGAAGAATTGACCATGTCTCATAACTAGACTCTCCCAAGGCTTAGGTGATGAAAGAGAAAACACTTATCCTTCACTGATCTTTGTTGAAATCTTCCCAGTTTAGTCTGAATAGACCACTTAAGCCTGCCTCAATGGGAAGAATGCAGCATGTTTTCTTTTTTTATTAGTGTATTTCAATTGTAAAAAGTAATAAGTTTCTTTATGACATTTTCATACATGCATATATTGTGCTTTGATCATATTCACCCCACATTACCTTCTCTTCTCCTCTTTCTTCCCTTCTGTTGGTCCAAAATCAATTCAAACTGGGTCAAAAACCTTAATGTAAGACCTGAATCGTTTTTAACAACTAAAGGGAAATACAGAGAAAACACTTCAAGATGTAAGCATAGCCAATAACTTCATGAATAGGACTCTAGTACTCAGGAAGTATTAGCAAAAACTGACAAATGGGACTGCCTCAAATTATGTTAATGTATCATTTTATTTATTAATCCTACATTGATGAGAATTTGTATACTTTCCTATTTGTAACTATTATGAACAACAGTGTCTTGACCATTACTTTACATATTTTTGATAATGTATTTCCACCTGTTAGTGGAAATATTTGTTTACAAATGCATTTAACATTAATAGATTCTGCAGGCCTTCCAGAGGAAAGCAAGCTGTATATGAGGTTTCCTATTCCACTTCCTCATCAACAATTGATCTTGTCAGTCTTTTCATCTTAGTTACTCTAATGAGATTTTTCCGTTATAACTGTTTGCCTATATTAATGAGAATGACTATATAAAATAGCAGGAATAGTTCATGTTTTATGTCTATGAAAATTCTATTTATTCTTCAAAACTTGGTTCAAAGGATAACTGATATATGAAATTTTTTTCAAGTCTTCAGTCAGATTTACACCTCTTCACACTCATACACTGTCTGCATTTGTTATGACACTTATCAACAATCATATATGTACATAATATTAGTCTCTATCCATCACTCCTCTTTCATGCTCATACTTCGTGAAGTCAGAATGACTGTATTTCCCCATAGTGCTGAGAGAATTCACATGGTGAGCCAGAGTTGGGATATACACAGCATACTTATTAATCACAACTTTCTTCAAAATCTGGAAACAGCCAAAGAACAGGTCCATCATATGCTGTTCTATATGTAACCATAATTGTAAAAGACAACATTTTAATTATTTATCAAAACAAGTACCATCTTGGAATATAAGATGTTTGAATCTTATATTCTTTTAATTTACATGACAATTATATGAGGTAGATATCATTATTGTGCTCAGTTTGTAAGCACAATGTGGAAACATTTTGTCACATTATATTAAGATGTGAAGACAGGATTTGAACATGTATTTGTCTGAATCCAAGAAACCACACTATTTACCACTCTTCTGTTTAATCCTTCCAAAATTGAGTGCAATATATTTGTAATATATCCTTGTTGAATGGAGAGAGAGAAGAGGGAAGAAGTTGTGGAAGGAAAGAGGAAGGAAGGAAAGAAAGTAAGAAGTAAAACAACCATCGATTGTATGTTTTATACTAGCGCACACAATGTCTTTTTACATTCTCGGGTAGTCATAATACATAAATGTGTATAAATTGCAGAGATTCATAATTAGAGTATTCTGAGATTAGAGTACTTTGAGATACAATTGCATTTACCAAAGTCTTAGAATTCCGAAAATGTTCTAAGAATCTACTGCATGCTAATCACTGCTGAAAACTGTGGACAAGTCAGCTCTGCATTGTGGTGCCCACATGCAAACCCAGATCTATGGAGGCTGAAGCAAGAGAATCACAGTTCCATGTCAGCCTAGGCTGCACAGAGAGTTTCAGATAAGACTGATAACAACTAAATAGATGGAACTGGAGAACATCATTCTGAGTGAGGTTAGCTAGGCTCAGAAGACCAAAAATCATATGTTCTCCCTCATCTGCGGACTTTAGATCTAGAGCAAATACAGCAATGTGGTTGGACTTGGGGCACATGATAAAGGGAGAGCACACATGGGAGGTATGGGAGTAGGTAAGAAACAAAACATGATAGTATTTGATGCCCCCACTGCAGAGGAACTAATACAGAAACTTTATAGCGACAGGAGTCAATATGAGAAGGGGATCAGGAACTAGAAAAAAAGGACTGTTAGAGATGAATCTACTTCGAATGTAACACATTTGTACGTGGAAGCAATGCTCGAACCTCGCTGTATAGCTACCCTTACCTCAACTAGCAAAAACGCTTTGTCTTCCTTATTATTGTTTATACTCTCTCTTCAACAAAATTAGAGATAAGGGCAGAATAGAGTCTGCCTGGAAATGAGGGCAGTGGGGGAGAGATGGAGGGAGTGGGGGTTGGGGGGAGAAATGGCTCAAACAATGTATGCACACATGAATAAACAAATAAAAACAAAAGACTAGGTTACAAAGGGAGACCCTGTCTGAAAAAAAGCAAGTTACAGCCTTTTCTTTTCCTTCTTTCCTTCCTCTCTCTCTCCCTCCTTGCTTGTTTCTCCTCCTCCTCCTTCTTTTTCTTCTTCTTCTTCTTCTTCTTCTTCTTCTTCTTCTTCTTCTTCTTCTTCTTCTTCTTCTTCTTCTTCTTCTCTCTCTCTCTCTCTCTCTCTCTCTCTCTCTCTCTCTCTCTCTCTCTCTCTCTCTCTCTCTCTCTCTCTCTCTCCCCCTCTCTCTCTCTCTGCCAGTATCTCTCTCTTTCTGCCAGTGTCACTCTATGTAGCCCAGATAGGCCTTGAGCTTGCAATCCTCCTGCTTCCACCTTCTGCTTGTTGGGATTACAGGTGTTTCCACCATGTCCAGACAGACTATTTTCTCTTAAAAAACATTATTAGTTAATTGGTAGGTGAATACTTCCTAAAAAACATCCATATCTTCATTTCTAGCACTTGTGAATGTGTTTCTGTACATAGTAAAGGAACTTTGCAGATGTGATGAGGGGTTGTGACATATGAGATATTTTTAGGCCCAAAGAAATAAACACAGGAGTCTTTATAAGATTCAGGCAAGAGAATTAAAGTCAGAGGGGTAAGATTAAAGAGACCATGTATATATGGAAACAGGTCAAAGAGGAGAGAAGATGCTGTACTGTTGGCTTTGAAGCTGGGGAGGAAAAGACTGTAAGCATAGGAAAACAGGTGGCCTCTAGAAACTGGAAAAGTACAAGGAAATAGATTCTTCTCTAGAGCCTCTGGATAGAATGCAGTCCTTCTGATGCCTTATTTTTAGCTCAGTGGTATTCCTGGCCCTGGAATTAGTAGAATAAGAACTTTTTGTTACTTTTAGCCACTAAGTTTGTTGTGACTTTTTAGTAATTGGACATACATATAGGTGACTGAAGTTTTCTTAGACAGTAACAAATATTTAATAGTAATTCATATAAATATTTCTTTGGAAGTTTTTTGTTTTGTATCTTTGTTTTCTGAAACAGTTTCACTATATAGGCCTTGTTGGTCTCAAATTTGGGATCTTCTTGCTTCAGGCTCCTTACAGCTGGGATTTACAGGTGTGTGTTGTTGGCATATATTTCTTGCTTAGTTTTGTTAATCTACTAGGTAAGGTTCTATGAGTAATGCATAAGGAAGGACCTGAATTGCCTTTTTTATGGAGGAAAAGAAGCATGAACTGAACTGCTTTGTGTTAAAGCTAAGAAAAAAGGTATTAACACTCTTAAGGATATTTGCATTTTAAGAGAATTTCAGAGAGGGTTAATGCTTAAAACATAATTAAAAGTAACTAATGGCAACATTTCAGGTAGCAATAAGAGAAACTGCTAATTAGCAGAGGTTGGGAGAATCACAGTACTCTTCAAATCTCACAAGTGTAGACAAAGCAGCCCTTGCTTAGTGTCACTCAAATTGCATTGTACAGGCCTGGGGGCATGGCTCAAGTAGTAAAGCACTTGTCTAGCAATTGCAAGGCCCCGAGTTCAAACCACAGTATCAACACAAAAGAAAAAATGAAAAACACACTATGATAAAGGTAACCTGTGCTACCCATGTGCAGTTCTAATCAGTATGCTTTATCTTAGATATTTATTAAGAAAGAAACATAAGTACTTTTATGCTAAAGAATACATTATTCCTACATATTGAGGCAACACTCAAAATTAAGGATCTGGAAGAGCTAAAGGACTGTCTTAATTCATTTGGTAGTTTAAATTTTCAGCTCTGAAATTCAGCATGATGTCCTACTCCCACTGATTTGTAACTATCCTTTTCCTTAGTTAGGTAAATGTGCCAGCAACATGTAACAATATTATTAGTTATTTATTTATAATCTGTTTAGTTTCTAAAGGGATGAAAGAAATTTAAAAGAAAATGGACAACATAAAACAGGCTGCTACAAAAATCACTAGTCAAAAGACAACAGTTCACTGTGTATGTGTTTGACAGGAGTGAGTGAGTGACTTATGTAGGAGCATAAAAGAAAGATAAAAACCAGAAAACTTAGGTTACTGATGGTTAAATAGCACAGAAGTTTGTACTCAGCTTCCTGGAAGGCAAGGAAAAAGGCAAAATGAAGTTCGTGCTATTAATTCTTTCTGATAAAAAGAAGCAAATCAGATGTCATCAGCATTTATTAAATCCCCACCATCACTGCTTTCTTTATGTAAGAGTACTCTGGGTTTTTTTTGAGAAGCATCCCTCCCACTCTTATTTTTTTTGTGTTTTGAGTGAGACTGCCAGCCTTTCTTCTGTCTTCAGATGTGGGCCCAAATCCAATTTTGATCAGTCAGTTTTTCTATCCCTAGGCTACATTGTTTAGTTCAGGGATAGTTACATTAACAAGCAATATTGAAACTGCTGTGGAAACTTTCTTCTGAATTTACAGCTAGACAAATAGGAATCTGGAACTCATGAGGGTAACAATAGCAACTACAGTTGTGTAATGGCAAAATTATGGGAATAGAACTGAGAAATTCAAGTCAGACTGCAGGTTTCATAATTCTTATTTTATCTAGACATAACAATTTGAGATATGTAAAGGAATGAATTTTTAGTGTGGTCTTTAAATCAGAGATCTGCCATAATCCTGCTGGCATTTATTAAAGAAAAACAGCTAAATCTCAAAACAACGAGCTTTGTGGTCTTGTGTGTATCCATTCTAACCCTGTGTTACTTATGAAGGCCAACAGCCTGCAGTCCCAGGGAAAATCAGTATCCTGATAAGTCCAATAACTCTGAAGGTGTGAAAAAATATGTTTCTTCTCCAGTTGACAAATATTGCAAAGAGACTTCTGGGCATGTACAAGAGGTAACGCAAAAGAAATGGCTCCCTAAAGTGCATTTCAGGCATTAATGAGTGAGATGTTTAGAAGTTGCCAAGTGATTTTTGAGGAGCTAAAAGGTCTTTTCTTTTGTTCTTCTTTGTTTAATAAAAGAAAAAAATTTGTCACTTTCATTATTATTTTATATTTTCATGACAAATTTCTGATTCTTAAATACTTAGAAATGCATGGAACAATTAAACTTTTAGTTTCTTCTATTGTGAAGTATTAATAACCTACAAAAAGAATTTTTGAGACTGACCATATCAATTGAGAAAATATAAATATCCTAGACTGACACATGGAAGTAACACTGCTGGGATTTAATTTATTGATCACTTTCAAAAGATGTCTTCACAGATATGCCCTTCATATCTTTAGAGCACTTTAACAAAGGAGAGAAGAGTCATAGTGTGGTGTGAAGTAAGTTTAGAAAGTCACTTTCTAGGATAGTCCAAATCAAGAGTCTCTAAAAATTTTTGGTCACATATCTGAAATTATTGATAACACATAATATTGTCCATTACTATGTTAAATATAAGTAAAAGTTATGTTCTTTCTTATTTATAGATAAAGATATTTTCTTTCTACATAAAAATAATCATACCATGTTTTCCCTTTTGGTGCAAATGAGTTTTGTATGTCACATTTTAGGATAGACTTAGATAAATTCAAGCATTCAGGCAAAAGTGATGACCATAGTAAAAGTCTAAAAATGTATGGCTAATAAAGAATATATGATGAAAGTAAAGACAAATATCCTGGGGTAATGAAAACTTTGATCCTGAAAAAGGTAAGAGAAGAGTATGCTTACTATACTCACATATAAAAATGACTCTCATGTGTAACCATAGAATCTATTGCTTTTTGAATAAAGACGTATGATCAATAAATGCAAATTAGGTGGAGATACACTTCAATTTATAATATGGAACTTATAGTTATTAACAATCAAAAAGACTGGTTATTGAAAGTAGAAATTCCTCATCACTGAAAAGGATTTGCTTCATGAAATATAAGATACTGTGAAGAAGGTTTCCTGCTATGCAAAACAATTACACGTATAAGAGGTGTTAAGTCTGGGAGGAATTTAGGTAAATAGGATAGCCTATGACCAAGTTGAAATATGTGTCTAAGTACTAGAAAGACAACTCTGAGACCATAACTATTGGCTTTCTAACCCTTCAAAGAATACACCATTTTTTCTTTTCTGTATTTTTTTTGTATTAACTTTCTCTCCTCCTTCCCTCTATCTGTCTGTCCCCCCTCTTTATTTTTCTCTAGTCCATGGATTAAGTCATCAGGGACTTGCATTTCCATATGAAACCATTGCTAAAGAAAGCACTGGGACTTGAAATTGAGAATATTATCATCCTAACTGACCTATTTCCTTTTCATTAACTACTGGTTGTATGACCTTAAGCAATTTTCTAGACTAGTTTGTGTTACAGTTTCTTCTCCCTTTGTAAAATAATCTGTGTTTTACTCTTTTTCCTTTTTGTTGAGAGTTGTGTGTGCATGTGTGTTTATGAAAGGCATCAAAATCAGCATGTGAGGATATATTAACCAGTTTGGCCTACTATAACAAAATGCCATATACTTGATGGCCTAAACAAGAAACATTTATTTCTTACAGTTCTGGAGGTAAGGAATTCAAGATCAAGGTGTAGCAGATTTGATGTCTAGTGTGGCCCTTCTTGGTTTTTACATGACTGTCTTGCAGTAACCTCACATAGTAGAGAAAGAACAAGCCCTGGTTGTTTTCTTTACATATAAAAGCATAAGGCAGAGAGATTCCTGGTTTGTTTTGCCTTTATAAGGGTACTAATCTATTCACTGGGGGCACAATTTTTTTATTTCATTTAAGCCAAATTACTTCTCAAAAACCCCCATGTCTATCACACTGGATGTTAGAGCTTTCATAAATTTATGAATTTTGCTAGAACACAAACATACAGTGCATAGCAAATAATGAGTTTATTCCCTGATATGAATATAAGTTTTGGCAGTTGAAAAGCAAGCAGATAAGAAATCCTCCTAAGTTGTATGTATGTGCATGTAGGGAGTAAGAAATTGAATTTATACCATTCATTATTCTCCCCAACATTTTAGAAATATCTCCATTACAAATGTAATTTTGTTTTTCCTAGAACCAGAAATACTCTCAAAAGGCAAAGTAAGTATCATGTTGGGGGACTGGAGAATAATCCTACCCTCAAAAAAGATTGCCAAAATGTCTTATTAGCAGCTCTGGAATATGTGGATAGGCTTTCTGTCAAGTAACTCCTGTAAATGGGAATACTTGCAGTGACCTCCAAGAGAATATTACATGGACATGATACAGTGACAAATTCATTAAATGGAAACAAACAAACTATCAACAATAACAAACTTCATCATGTACCTTGAGTTGTTTGAAAGACTATAGAATATAGCAATTGGCCCCCTCTTCTGGCAAGCTGCAAAGGGTTGGATAAGAAGAAATTATACCCACCCATAGAGTTTTTGACAGTAAATAATCATGTAATGTTCTGTGAGCAATCAAGAGAATGATAGGTGGCACTTTTCAGAAGTTTTAAGCAACTGAAAAATCCCCTTAAGTTAGACACTGTAACAACCCTACACACAGCTAGCTCACTCTAGATAAGAAAAATGTGTATTGCAAACAAACAAAGGAAGAAGCAAAATATGAAAGTCTTCAAACCTGACTTCATAACATGTAGAAAGTTATATGATATTAGAGATAAATTTCAGATCCATTGAAGTTGTCACCGGTGAAGAAATGCCTACAGAGAAAAACTAAAATTGTATTAACAGGATAAACAAGAAGAAATCACAAATTTTCTAACACCTTAGAGAATTCACAGAAAATTTGAAGCCTTAACTAATCAAAGAATGTGAAGAACAATCCATCATAGAATCCATCACAGAATTTATCATGCCCAACCAAAAATCTCTGTTGAGTGAGTCCTGCATGCTCAGGAAAATTCTGATACTTGGAGGGTATCACTATTTCTGAAATCTAGTGAGTAGGTTCACAAGTACTGGGATGAATTTCCTCAGAAACAGTTGGGAAGTAAGTGCTTGTATTTTTGCTTTTAGATTTGAATTTACTGTAGGAAAGGGAAATGTATTCACTTGCTAGCTTCTGTAATTTGGTAATTGTAAATAAGCAATTATTATCACCCATTAATTCATATGGAACTTTGGAAACTACCAAGTTTGTTTGGAATTAGTAATTTTTTTTGGTTTTTCTCAATATAAGATTATCAATTTATAGATAAGTCTAAAAAGGAGAAGCAAGATTATTTGTTTTTTTCCTGGAAAGTAATCTGGATAAGATGATGATGGTGATGGTGGTGGTGGTGGTGATGATGATGATGGTTATAGCAGTGGGAATGTATAAGATTTATTAACATCATAGTATCTTACCTTGAACCAGGTATATATGTTATTTCATTAAATTCTCACCTGACCCTGTAAAGTAGAGGAGCTGTTATTATAACCATTTTAAAGATGAAAATATTGAGATACTATGGATGTGAAGTAACTTGTTTAACATGTTATTTATTTTTCTACATAACTACTAGTTTTCAGAACTGAGATTAAGATCCCAGGCAGTCTCCTCTCAGTCTGAGATAGCTTGTTAGTTACTATTACTGACTGGTTGAGCCAGGACCTGATAACAAGTTCTTAACTGCATTCTTTCCGCTCTATTTTATTTATTTATTTGTCTTTTTTTCTTTTTTTGGTGCTGGGATTGAACCCAGGGCCTCGCGCATGCTAGGCAAGCGCTGTACCACCGAGCTACATCCCAGCCCCTACACTCTATTTTATGACCACTACAGAAGTCTCCTTACACCATCAAACTTTAGAAGCTATGCTTATAAAGGGTAATTAAAGAGATTGTGTTTTTGTGAGATAGATTGCTGGAGTCTGCAGAAAAAAATCTTCTTATAGCCCTGAATACTCAGAGCCAGAATAATCAAGAGAAAGACAGTAGCCCAACAGGTGAATTTGTTGAAGGAAAATGTGAAGGTGTCCCTTCTGTTCCAAATTGTCATTTAATAGGCTCAAAGAGTTATCACTTTTCACTGTTGGAGGAGGCTGGAGTTAGAACGCCTCCTTTACAAGTTGGTTTCTCTATGTCTCATCTCATAATCACTCGAGCGGCTGTTTCCATAGACACCCACACTTCAGTTTCCCAGCTTAACCACATTTGAACAAGAATGCAGGTCTTACTTGTAGCAGCTGTGAACTGTTTTACCATGTGTTTGAAAGGCATGGCTTATCTGCCTTCCTCTATGTATGAGACAGGATGGGGGAGTTAAAAAAACCAGAATGGGACATTATCTGGCAGACCCTTAGTTTCAAAGCTAAAGAAACACAACATGAGCCAAGTGAACCAAGGCAAAACCAGAAAAGAAAGAAGAAAGAGCAACTTTTTTCTGTCCTTGGTTGCCAGGGGTGGGGGTGGAGCAATAGTGACTAGTGCTCGACTCTTTCACAAGTGCAAAATGAAAGTATAAGCCTTTCTTCTCTGTCTGAAACAGAGCTGCGGATCCCCGGGGACCCACACAGGAAGGTAATGGTGTGTTGGAGTCTGTGTAGGCACTGAAGGAAGTTTTAAAAATAAGTTAATGACATTCACAGCCACTAGACTGTGTTTAATTTTGAACATGTAACTAACAATAAAGAAAATAATTGAATTAAATTAGGTCTAAACTCACTTAACTGCTGAGAGTCTGTGAAAAGGTTAATGTAGTGGAAGTCTGAACAGAGAGTAAAACTGACAACAATCATCTAAAAATTTAGTTTTTGTGAAACCATACATCACAAGCACACAACTAGTCATAAGAAGCTTCTGAATACACCCAGAACAGAAAATATGCTTATTTGTATATATCCCTTTGAACACAACAGATATGCAAATGTGATTCACATAAAGGATTGGCTGGAAGTTCAATGTAACCCAAAAAACAAATATTGTAAGCCTAGATGAAATCTGGTCACAAAGAGTACATGATGAGGGATTCTGTGCCTTAAAATGATAAACACTTATTTCGACTCCTACAATCATTGCAATTACCTTATGAACTTACCAGTTCTATTATTGCATTTTGAAGATAAGGAAACTGAGGTATGGAGATTTTGATTGACTTGACAAAAATCACACTGATAATAAGAGATTGATATAGATTTTAACACCAGACAGCTTGGTACCAAAGTCAGTACTTTTAACTATTATAATTAGCAAATGGAAAGAATGGTTCAAGTCCAGTAGGAAAAAGTGGGTGCTGACCCACCTTAACTATTTCCCTGTCCTAAGTGTCTAGATGTTTTGTGAGTTGCTGTTTCTTATCAGTGGGTAGGTGGATAGGATGTATGGTTTGAAAAGTAATCACTATTTAATGACAGAATGAAGTCTTCCTAATGAACTCAGCAGACTCTTCCTCTTGCTTCAGCCCTTAAGTCTTAAAACAGTGTATGATTTAGATCTTACCTTAGATTGTATTTCCTTAAGCAGATAAAAGAGATGTTCCGGGTGCTTTTTGGATAACACTATTCCAACCAAATCTAATTCCAACCAGGAATTAGTTCTCCTGGCCATTATTTCCTTGTCTATGGGAAGAAATTGGTCATACAGTATTTTCTGTTTTAATTTTCTAGGATTAAGTTTTAACTATATATTTGTATTCACAGGTGGGCTAGTTAGTGATTACCATTTTATGTAGTCAAAATAATGCCTTCTGAATATAATCCAATTTTTTATTATTCTGTTATTGTCAATGAAACTTTCCCTAGCTAGTTGAATCTCTACAAGTGCACCTATTTTTGTTTCTTTTTTTGTTGTTGTTGGGACTAGGGCTTGAACTGAGAGCTTCATGTTTTCAAAGCAGGCACTCTGCTGCTGGGGCCACTCTGCTACTCTCAGTGGACAAATCTTTCTGTTTGAAAGTACAACATTTTACAAAGAAGACTTTGTCACTTTTTATCAGATTCCTCTTTCAGAGAGGTTTAATATTGTCACTCTTACTGAGTAGACCTTGAACATTGGGAATATGTGAACTAAGCACAATGACGTTTTCTTTTGAATACTCATCTATAAAAACACAGTACAATAAAGAGATTAAATGAACTAGTACACTCTAAAGATAGGCAATTCTGCTAACCACCCTCATCTCAATTACAGTTGCAAGACACAAAGTAGTTAGGTAAGTTGGCCTTATTTAACGGCAACTTCATTATTATTATTTATCATTCCTTGTTTATGCTGTCTTATTTGATTGCAAGGTAAAAGATAACTGAGAAATAACTAATCATTAATAGATCATTTCTTATGATCTATTAATGACATTAGGATGGAAAACTAAGAGAGGTGTAAGCAGGGGCATTTTGAAGGTGGTATGATCTAAATCTTGGTTATACCTAAAAGACTGATAATAGGCACACTCAAGTCAATGGAGTAAGGTCATAGTTGTAGTATAGGGGCCAAAGGAACATCTCTGATCCCAAAGCCAAGGAGTCCTCCATTATTTCTTCTGGGTGTAGTCCTGGGCCTACTTATAGACAATGAGAACCTAGTAAGTGAGTTATGTTTCTGGTTAAGCAAATTTAAAAACGTGATGGTCATCAAGAGTTTTTGCTTCCAAAATAAGTAAAATGTGAAAGTGAATATAAAGGTGCTTATTCAGCAATTTTTAATTTGCATATAAAGGGTAATATATTTAAAATATTTCCTACACTAGAGTGTGACCACATCTCCTGATGTGGCACCATGAGATCTTTGAATGCCAGAGTGACATAATAATATGGGGGATATGTCAATATGAAATTTATCTTAATCCCAATATCACCATTTAAAATATATCACCAAATATCTAGATACGTTACAGAATTATTGAAAATATTAAAATTTAGGATCAGTGGGCTGTTTGAAAGTTTGAGAATTATGTAAAAATATTGAGCTGTTTGAATAGCAAATGATTTTCAACAAATAGGTGCCAATAAATTGCATCTGGGGATTATTAGTTATGTGAAATACATATACAGTTTTAATGAAGAAAAGCTACGAAATCTATTGAGGATCCACTTACAAAACTCAAAGCTAAAATGAAGTCATGCTCCTCATGAATGCCTCACATTCTCGGACACTATACACTGTAGCCAATGAAATATGACCTGATCAACTGCCCCGACCATGAAGATGTTTCAGTCCAGGTTGAGGGATTCTATGTATTCATATTTCAATCACACTTTGGAGAGGAATAGAAACTGGCAGACATTGAAAGACTATGATTCAGCTTAGGGATTAAGCCTAAAAAAGAGCTCAGGGGACTACAAGGAGGAGAAAGAGGAAGGTGTGAGGTGGGAGGGAAACTTAAGAACTTGCCAACAGTGTTAATCAGACTTTCCCTAGGTCCTCATATAACCATTCATGGTTACATATCCTATGACAGTAGAGAATCTCTACCTTAGCTTGTAAAACAAACATGTAGCCCAAAAGTCTAGGCCACCATTTGAGGCTTACCTTTACCATCAACTGAAAATGGCATTTTAGATTAACATTGATGGTGAAATGAGTACCTTGGTTTGTCTCTCTTTCTATTCTGACACCTTTTGAAAAACTGCATGTTTGTAGATGTGTTGCTGTAATTTCCGAAAGAGTAGTGTAACCATGTGGTAAGGCAGCCTCCCGTCTGGGAGGCAAGTTGCTCTTGCTAAAGATGACTGAAGCAGAACCGGTGCTTTTGGAACAAATAAGCACCCAGTAGACTAAAATACGTGGCACTCAGTGAAGGGAGGAGAATAGAGTTGGAGAGAAAATGACTTCATGATTCAGTTCTTTTTAGTGACTATTGATAAAAATCACAAAATCTAAGCCTTGATGGAAATCTTGAGGTTATCTGGTTTTGTGTTTTCCAAATTCCAATCTTTCTTCTACCTCTTGCATGTTTTTTTCATATCTGTTTATCACTATTTAATACGTGTTCATACTTTTCTTTAGTCTACTCAAATTTTATTTAAGGTTATTTAACTTCTTTTAAAAGGAAACATTATATTACCATGTGTTTGGATTACTAGTAACATCTGATGTAAAGAATTAGACCTTGTAAAAGTTTAACATAATTATATTATAAATAATAATAAGGTAATTATCAAAATAAAATATTTGTGTAAATATGTCCTAGAATAATCTCATATGCCAATTGTGGTAAATGGATAGAGGTCTAAATCTTCTTTGTGTCCCTGGAGTACATAAGAAAGAATTTCTCTTCTCTAGGAAGGTAGGCTCCTATTTGAGGTCACATAGCAAAGTTGCAATAAAAATGAGATTGATTTGGTCATAGGAGTATTTTACTCTCTGGGAATCATGACTTCTTTTCCTTATACCTCATAGAAACAAGTTCCACATTAAGAGACCCTATTAAAGAAGAGCTATTGCTTGAGGCTTAGTAGATTGGTACATACTTTTTCTTCCTAAATTTGCTGACATATTTCTGCGAGGTGTTGGTATAACAAAGAGTTAAAGACGGAACTGAAATATGGGACAAGACTTCAATAGAGCTTGACCAGGAAAACATTGATACAGACAGGCAAAATCTCAATCCCTACAGACAAAAGGGAAATCTAGACCCTGATCATATCTGTAACAGCTGATTAAATCTCAGGGGCCCATGAAAGAGGCTACAAAGCAGCCAACTAAGACAGGAACACAAGGTTTAACTGTAAACCTTAATGACCTAGGAGGAGTTTGGAGCATAAAAGAAAAAGGAGCTAATTCCAGACATTTGTCTAAATCAGCCACTTCCAGGATATGTTTTCCTGGATTTAGTAAACAGTCATCCTAATCCCCAATACTTTCTCCTTGTTTAGCTTCCACTGGACCTAGCTCAGCATCATGCTTCCAAACCAAGCATAATTCATTTAGCAATTTAGCATCAAGATAATTAGAAATGATAGAATACTTTAACTAAATTAGTATTAATTTATTATCCTGATTAGTCTTATTATTTGCTATTAGCTATAAATGAATGTTAGTCAAAACCTAGAAAATTCTGAGTAAATCACTCCACATGACTTTAAACTAGAGTTGCAGTATTATAAAGTACCTTAAAAGCCATTTAGTGTAGTCACCTTAAATGATCAGATGAAGAAACTAAGACCCAGTGTAACACAGCAAATTAACATCAGAACTATGGTTAGAACCCAGGTCTCCCAACTGCCAATCTAATCCTATTTCTAAATACCATATTCTGGTATCTTTTTTTCTCATCTTTCTCTCATTTTGCACACCCATCCTTTGCTTTAGAACACTTGTACTTTTGATCCTACATGGTATTAAGTCAATGTCTGTCCTTTTAAAACTAAAAAAAATGTTGTTCCACTTAAGAAGTTAAGGCAAATTTTTATTCAAAATAAATCTCAGTTGCCAAATTCATCAATCTTATTTTGACTTCTGTCCAGTCAAGACTTCATATTTTGCCCCATTCCCTTATACCAACTCCATTCTAAAACTGGCTCTCATATGGGCAACTCAGTTCTAACTCAGATCTGATATCAGTGTCTCTTTTCATGCACCTGGCTTCATTTATCTTTGTACTTTTCAACATGCTTACACTTCTCACACAGCTAGGTTTTCTAAAATCACCCTATTCCTTATGACCCTTACTTATGTATATTTGGATTTTTTTTCTTAAAATGTTTTCAAAGCATCAGTTGTTGAACCAGAAACTTCCTTCAATGAGAGATTACAAGCCTTTTATAGGAAGAACTATTGTTTGTCAATGCTCAGTATACAACTGAGCTAGTGCCTTTTTTGTCAAATTTCCCCTTATGTCTTGAGAAACACAAAAATAAATTCATAAAATAAGAAAATTGAAAAACATTCAGGGTAAAGTAATAGAAACCCAATTTCCTCTGGAGGAAAAAAAAAACAGTGCCAGTGTGTTTGACTGTCAGTATAATCAGGCCAAATTACTTATTTATCTTAGATTTGAAATGAAAATTGTATTGCACTTATGAGGTTGAAGCAAGGTTTTGGTCACTTTCTTATCTGGTTTCTTGGAGCACAAAAATCACAGAAATACAGTTCAAAAAAAGATTCAAACATATTATTCAAATAATATTTTATGACTTCTAGATTTTAGTTTTAAGAGATTATTTTACTTAATTCTTTTTTTTGAGAGAGAGTTTTCTGTATGTTAAGTTATATGCTTGCTATGTATCTTGCTAGTGGTCATTTCTATTATGTAACAAGAGTTAGAGTCAATTTTGCTTCCTTGGACCCATTTCGCTGGTACTCCCCTGGTTATGACTGATGATCCATTAGCATTCTGGGTCTGGGTAGGTAGACATTACGAGTGCTGATAAATATATTGCTTTTTTTATTCATTAGTTCTCCATGAAAAGAAAAAGTTTGATTCACACATGACCAAATTGTTTTAGAAATACACTTCCAGTTAGGGTTTGGGGACATATGCCTGTAATGTTAGCTATGAGGTAGGAGGATCACAATCTGAAGCTGGCCCTGGGCAAAAAGTGTGAGACTATATCTGAAAAATAAACTAAAAGTAAAAGGTCCTGGGGGTGTGGTTCAAGTGGCAGCATGTTTGCCTAGCAAGTAAGAGCCCCTGAATTAAAAAACCAGTACCTAAAAAATAACAAAAAAGGAAATACACTTTCAAAATAATTGGACAATCAAATTTTATTGAGAAGTATCTCACCTGATCATGATAGCCATAAACATACATACCCCATGCTAGATTTATTAGTTGTGGTAGATAAAATTGAAGGAATCAACTGATGCAATATTATGAGAACTTAATCATGTTTCTCTTACAAGCAAAAGACTTTGTGTTAGTACATGAAAGTGTGCAGTATTGTAGATAGGAACAATCTTTTTAGCAGGTGTCTATTTGTATAACTTTTATTGGTATTACGAGACATTTTATGAAAATTCTTGATTGTGGTCACAATCATGTATCTTTAAAATCTGTAAATTATACATAATTTCTAAATAATGGCTCAATTTCTGATTACTTAGCCTTCTCCCAACACACATTACTTCAAAAATATTCTTTATTAAAGAAATATTTGAACATAAGCAAAAATGGAATGTTGCAATGAATCCTAATGTATCCAGAACCTGGTTTTAGTAATTAACAACATGTTGTAAATCTTAACATCTTCCTGCCCTTCCTTTCAACTTTTACTGAATTATTTTAAAACAATTCCCAGATAAAAATTTTATCCATAAGTACTTTAGTAAGAATATCTGACGAGAACAACTCCTTATTACATTACTCCTATTCCTATAAATTGTTTCTGGACCTGGGATTTGTTATATTATAGAGTGTAGCACAAACAATTAGGAATCTTAGAATCTCACCCAATTTTACCAACATCTGATCATCTGACTCCTCAGAGTCCCAGCTTTCTCTTTTTGTCAAATGAGTGCATTAAATATAATCTCTAAAGCACAATTAGTCTCTGAGATTTTGAATTTAAATATCAAAAAAGGTTAAGTTTGTGAATCTATCTTTTGTTATTCCTCTATTAACTAGGTACAAGTAAAATATTAAAGCCTGGCATATTTAAATACTAAGTGCACTGAGAATTTGAGTTAAAAGTGAAACTTAAAAGTTAATGAAATAAATTTTGAGCATGATTATTTCTATCTTCTGAGGAAATGTTTCCTGTAACTGCCTACACAGGAACACCCAATAATTATTTTAAAACAATAATAATGTGGTTTCATCATTCTGACTACCTTCCTACTTAAAGGGCTAGCACCAGCTTAACAGAAATGCTCCTAAAGCCTGTGGCGCCCTCTTCTGAACTCTTTCTCAACACAGTAAGTCATGTTTTTATTTTCTGAACTGCCCTTGGGCTTTAGGCTTTCTCTTTGCCTCATCTGTTATAACTTAGTCTTGAAATATCATGCAAAAATTCATATGAGCCCGTGGAAGACAAAGATATTATGAAAAAATATGGTTGCAGATCCATGGAGAATATATTTTCTTCTGTTTCCATTTTGAAATTTGAGAATTGTTCTGCAGAAGAAGTAACTTTGAAAATTGAAAGGTCATAATAAAAGTCTCACTCAAGCAAGAAGCAAGTCTGTATAGGAAAATCTTATGAAAATAGAAAATGATAATTTTCTGCTAAATTAGATAGGAAGGAATAGTACAAATTCATGTATTAACTGTATGCCCTATAGCTGGGAAACAAGATAGGCTGTCCTACCCAACATATACTCTGCACTTTAAAATCACTCTAAAATTCTGTTTCATTACTCTATCGCCCACTCTGGCTAGTTTCCTTCCTGCCCTTCACAAATATTTTTCAAAGGGGCATGAAACCTCTTCCTTTCACCTTGCAATTCATATATGATACTGTCACTTCCATTATTTTCAAGCCTATCACAATTTTTATTTGGTCAAAGAATCCTTTCTTGAATATTTCATGTCCTCTCAGTCTCTACATCTGCAATCACACTACTAAGAACTTCATTATACTGCAGTGTAATGAGAATGATTCTACTAACTATGGTCCCCAAATTTTGAAACTCATTTTAATATTCACTCTACTCTTGCTGTTCTCTGATTATTACCATGTTTGAATTCTTTTTAAATTTTTTATTAGGATACATTCATTGTACAGGGGGGATTCATTGTGATAGTTCCAAATAGGCTTACATTGTACATTGGTTAGATCACCCCCACTGTCTCTCCCCATCAACCTCCTCCCTGACCCACTTCAAGCAATTGTAAGAGGTTTCATTGTTCTATTTCACATAGGTATATGAAGTGCATCAACCGTATTCCCTCACATTAATCTCCTTCATTCACCTTCCCCCTCCCACAAGTACCCCCACACCCTATACCAATTTTATGGTCTTGTTTTGCCTTATTAATTTCTAAGCCAATGTTCAAAGGGGTTTCTCACTGTATTCCCACTGAGATTCTTATTTCTTTTTCATTGGGACTTTAAGCTTCAGAATACAGAAGCATATCTGACCTGTTTCAAAGTTTTCTGTGAGAAATTTTCTCAAATGATATAGATTTCACTCCTAGAAGAACTAACACCAACAGAACTTTGGACTCAGGGATAATAGTGTATGAACCTTGTCCAGTGAGAAACACAGAACACTCATATTAACCAAAGTAAGTAGTTCCTGGCCATCTTTATTAGATTGTTCTCATTTCCATGCCCAGTATTCTTTGCTGGTTGGTTTTAAATTCACAATAGAATAACTGGAACTTTTTACTACATATTTACTTTATATAAAAACTTTCCATAAAAGCAAGCATTAATGTTACCATAGAAGGGTAGTGTTCATTTCTTGAAAGCTGTTTGTATTTGCTGAAAGAGCCACATTCTGGCTATATTTTCACTGGAGCCAATAGAATCACTCATTAAAGGTTTGGCAAGATTAACCAGGACTTCTAGGGGAGCTTCAAACAGAGAGTACAAAGCAAAAAATTAAAAATTGATGCTATAATATTTATTTACAATGGCATCTAATGTATGATGAAACTGAGTAGTGCCCTGCTATCCCTCTGCCCTACTTGTTGCAAATTGACCCTTCTCATCCTGGCTATGATTCTGCCCGTTGCTCTTAAAATGGTATAAAAAGTGTTCAGAGACTGAATAGTTTTATGTATGTTGGGGACTACAACACAAGTAGAAAATTTTCTCAATTGAGAAGGGATAAATATGTACATAACTTACTTTAAATTGATCACTGAAAACTATTAAGAATGAAAAGTTTGGAATGTTGACATTTTTATGTTAGATTATGAGGCTTAGGTAACCTATTTGGCAGGCATCCCTTCCCTTTCTTATAATGACTCTTCCATTTAGTTTACTCCTGGGGCAATACTGCCTCAGTGCCATGCACTTACCTTTTTTTCTGTTCTGTAACATGGCTTTTGAGAAATCATGCCTTCCAGTCATCTAACTTGATGACTGTTCCTTTTTCTTGGATGATCTGTTTAATTTCAACTTGATATTTTCTTTAGTACCTCTATTCATCACTTCAAGAACAAATGGACTTCTTAAAGTTCAGTGATCAGAACTTACCTGTAGCCTGCTCTTCCACTTTCTTTCCAGGACTTCTCTAATGTAACAGAAAAAAATAAAACCCTGATAAACAAACAAATTGTTACTAAGAAGTAATAATTTACTAATATATTTGGAGTGTGATGTTTCCTTAGCACAAGATTGCCTAAGATACATGGAACATATGTAGTAGATTAAGTTGACATCTATAAAAATCATTAGTCAAGAGGCTAGGGCTGTTTTTATTTTTAAAAATAATTCTATTATTTATTATTGAGACATATTTTTTAAGCATCTACTATGAGCTAAATTGTGTCCTGAGAAATGATGATACAGTAGTGACCAAGTTATTAGCATAGTTCTCATGGACCTATAATCTGTTGGCAAAATACAGCAATTAAAAGAAACTAAAAATGAGTAATTAAGTTAGAAATTGTGGTAAGTAGCTAAAAAACATGTCTTTCTAAGCAATAACTGATGAGACAGGTGCTCATGGACTGGGTCCTCTCTGAACAAATGAAATTTAAAATCTGAAAAATGATAAAAATCTAGGTACATTATGGAAGTAGAGTTGAAAAATACAAATATCACAAAATAGAATAAAGGATTCAAAGGCACTAAGATTGTAAGAAATTTGGCCACAGTGAAAGCAAGAGGGGCATGATTCAAAGTCATGATGGTATGAAATATATTGCCTATTCATTCATTTATACAAAATTATTGAGAACCTACTAAATACTAGGATCTAGAGACACAATCACATATATTACATAATTTCAGTGTCTTTTTCTTTTTTTTGTAATACTGGATTTGAACACAGGGCCTTGCACTTGCTAAGCATATGCTCTATGAATTGAACCACACTCCAGCTTCCCATCCCTCATTTTTTGCTTTAGTTATTTTTCAGATAGAGCCTTGTGTTATTGCCTGTGGTAGTCTGTAAATGTTATCTTCATGCTTAATACCTCCCACATAGTGGGGATTATAGTCATGTGTTACCACACAGTTTATTTGTTAAGATGGTATCTCCCTAACTTTTTACCCAGGCTGTCCTTGAACCACAACTCTCCTAGTCTCTGCCTCTTGAATATCAGGCATTACAGGGATGAACCACTGTGCATGTGCTCTCAGTCCCTTCAAACAGTTGTGAGTCTAGTGAGAAGATAAAAGTAAAACCAGGTAACTTGAATGTAATATGAAATAAATAAAAATACAACAATCTACAAGATAACATTTGATAAAGTATGTTTTTGCAAACATTCCACTGTGAAAGTGTGAAGAATTATTTGGAAGAAGGAAAGATTAGAGGCAGAAAGACCAATTAGAAAGTCATTGAAATAGTTTAGCTAAGAAATGAGATATTCCAGAATTCAGATAATTTTGTGGAGCCAGATTAAGGGTTATTTTTGATGTAGAATTCACAATATTTTTTATAGATTGAATTTTGGTGGTGAATAAGTTCATGAATAGAAAAGGAGTAAGACTGTGGATCTGTGGTGAGAATGACAAATGTCTCAAGACCTCAATTTCTAACATGTAGAACAGACAAACCTGATATCTTATAGATTAATGTAAATGTGTGTGTGTGTGTGAAGATGAAGTCAAAACTGGAGAACAAACTGGAGAGTCATGGTTGAAAATATTAGTGAATAAGGCTACTTTTCCATTAACAAAATAGAGGTCAAGTTTAGAAAAAAAATGACAGCTTTTGGTAATTTGGATCTAAGGAAACTATCACTTTGGCCATTGCTAATTATCCTTCTAATTATTAGCCAGCATTGACACTAACTAGCATTTCTACAAGAGAGCAACCATGTATAAGAAGAAAAAGGTACCTCTATAGGACACCAAAGTTCTATTTAATGAATAAAAAAGTTAATTGTCTGAATTTTTCTAAACACATAGAAGTCAAGTAAGCAAAACATACGGGTGATAGAGTAGTAGAAGAAATTATAGGTTAATATTTATCTGGCCTTGACATTGAGAAGTACTTTCTTATATAAAATCAGTGTGTTGTTGGGAGTAGTAGGGAGAAGTGGTAGAGACAAAGAGCTAAAACAGGTTTAATAACAATATAATTTAAATGACCATATGTCAAAATGCAGTGTAAAATTTCAAAGCAAACAACCTGCTGGTAATGTATGTGCAATGCATCCTGCACACAAATGGTTAATATATTAATGCATAAACAGCTCTTACAAATGTCCATGGAGCAAATAATATTAAGGACAGCAACTGAAAGCAGGAATTTTCATCTTGAAAACTTGCAATTATTCACGTGAGAACTAGTAAGTCCCTGAATCTAGATAGCAACAGAAATGGAAAGTTAACATGATTTGTCATTTAAGAGGTAGAGAAATATTGAATTATAGGTGTTCACTATTTATCTTTAAACTTACCGAAATCTAAGGATAGTATTTTCAAATGTACTGTTAAGGTTCTTAAGAAATAGAAATGCAAGAGCAGAAAGAATTGTGTGAAGCACACCTAAATCACTGTTGAAAGATAAATAACTTCTTCACAAGCGACTTCTTTAGTATGCATACCTAGCTAGTTTAGACATAGACTTCTTAGTCAACACGTATGACCTTTTCTTTAGGTCCATTTCTGATCTTTCCTCTGAACCAATTGGCACCAGTTCAGGTTTTCCACCTTGCATTTTCAGACATTATTATCTTGTCTCCTACAGCTCCACCAAATTGGAAATCAGCAAGTTTTTTTTCCCCAGCATAACTGGTACCATACGGCCTACTTCAATGTATATATTTCAGTACCATGCACATAGTATGGAAAAATCTTATGTGCATTTTTTACCTTCTCACCACTATTTCACTATTTTGATTGTGTTTCTATTGAAAACTGTCTTGCTCACTTTATGTAACCAGTTTTTGCCAGTAGATAACAGTTTTGTAATGAAAAGCAGTTAAATTTATGCAAAATGCCCATTCAAGATTTAATTACTATTAGGAATGCTATATCCCCATTTGATTGTTAATATTAATTGGCTCAATATCTTTATTGACTTAGAGGTTGGGTCATAAGATATTACTGAGTAATGAAATAATATTAGAAAATTATGGGACATATTAATGAATTTCTGTTTCTGCACACAAACATTCCAAAGTCTAGAAAATAAAATGGCAAAAAGTAAGATCAGCTTATAGAAGATACTATGGATTCTTCTTTCTGCTCTTCCTCCTCTTCTTCCTTCTTCCTCTTCTTTCCTATTCCTTTCTTCTTATAATCATTTATAAGACTTCTACAACCTCTTGGAAAAATTATTTTTTATACTATTTTACCAGTATTATACTAGTACATGAACCTCACCACACACTTGTTAATAATAGTCATTTGATTGTAATGTTTTTCAGATTTTTTATCCATGACTATCAAGTACTTTTAAAACTTTTTTATTAGTCATTAGTTTTGTAATTCACATTTTCCCAGGAATTATCGATTTCATTAATATTTTAAGTTTCATTGACATAGTTCTGTACATATGATTTCTTAATAATTTGTCCAGTCTCCCCATTTTTTTGATTATGTCCATTTCTCATTATTTTTTTGTGAATTTGTTCTCTTTCCATCACTCTTATTTCCTACCTTTTGCTTGTATTGTGATTTGATTCACCAAATCTGTTTATTGGGGTTTTCAGAGAATCACATTTTGAAATTACTTATGTAAATTCTTTTATTTTATGTCTTCTTAATCTTTTATTTCTGATCTATCTTTATTATTTTCATCTTCCTACATTCCTTAGGATCACTTTTTGTTTTGTTTATAACTCTTCAAGTTTTCATTTTTATGTCATGCTAATAATAAAATGTTATTTATAAAAAGAATAAGAGGTCTCAAGTTGTTGCTTATTATGTTTTTGCTTTTTCCTTTAGTTTTAAATACAAAATAGTGTTCTTGTTTAAATAACGATTATTATTTTGATGTTTTTCTTTGATCTAATAACAACTCAGGATTTCTTAATTAGTTTTGCTCCTATTTGCAATGCAGTTTGACTGAAACCTACAAATTTTTCCATTTTGGAATCAATTGAGAGTATTTTTGGGATCTTATTTATACTGATCATTCTATGTAAATGCTCAATTTATGCTTGAAAAACACTATCTTATCTTTTGTTTTGGAGATACCCAAATCACAGTGAAATAAATATGGAATTGATAAATTTATATAAAAAATTCATGAATTATGTACAAAGTACATAATTCAATTCCTAAGTTTCAATATTTGAAGATACTCTAGCCTATTTAATTTTACCTACTTAACAAAAAATTAAAGATATATTTAAAATACCACACACAAAAACGTATATTTTCTTATTAAGTAATAACATGGAAGGTACAATTTCTACTGAGATGTCAAGGTTAAATAAAATAATTATCTCACTTTTGTTTTTCCTTTGCACATATCATGGCCAATTTCTGGCTTTATTTAGGTCCATAGGGTAAAGTAGGATATAGGCCCATGATTATTACTGTTAAATATTATTTTTCACATTTATCTTCTTTAGTTTAAAAATATTTTAACATTTGTCATGTATTTTATAACCATATTTTCCCCATTTTATAACTTTGCTTCAATGTTCATTGTCAGTTACTGTGTATTATCTTATATCTTATGCCATAACCTAAGGATTTTTTATGCATTTACTTCACCAGATGGTATTCATTTTTGAGTAAGTTTTTCTTATTCATTTGTTCATTATTGTTTCTTGTTTATTTGTATTAGAACCAGTAAGACAACTTACCTACTTTCAAAGAAAGGAAAGACAAGGGAGCAGAGCAGACTATGTGACTGCCTTAATCTCTCTGAGGGATACATGCAAGATTCATGCAAGGCACTCATTTTTCTTTCTCCTAACTTGGAACTCGGTGGAAAATAAGCAGATGCTGTTTGTAAAGGCTGCAAGACAACTACAGACTCACAAAAGCCTAGAACAAGAGATTGTAGATGAAAAGAGTATATTAACTAATGCCTGGAAGAAAAGTTAGGGTGAAAATATTTGATAAATTAGAACTTTCTAAGATAACTATGTGCACAAGGGAATTTAGAAAGTCATACACACATGCCCAGGCAAGATACATTCTCATTCAGACAGAACCTTACAAGAACTTACCCTTTCACATTAGGTTGACTGCAACACTCAGAGCAAATCTAGATAAGTGTTTCAGAAGTGTCAAAGGACAGAGACAATCCTCATATTTAGAGAGCTCTTGGTGTTCCAGACTATCTTGTCAAAATATTAGCTGAAAGCTAAGAGAACAGAGACTTTGGTGATCACACATGAGAAGAAATATGATTTTTGAAAATTATTTAGGTAGTGCAATACAGATGGTCTACTATAATCTTTAATAATAGTAAAAAATAAAACTCTGGGAAAGGAGAAATTGTATTTCAATAGTTCCCATAATTTTTTTGGCAGTACTGGGATTTGAACTCAGGCCTTCACACTTACTAGGCAAACACTCTACCACTTGAACCACCACACCATCTCTGTTTTATATTGGGTATTTTCAAGATAGGGTCTTGTGAACTATTTGCCTGGACTGGCTTCGAAAAGCGATCCTCCTGATTTCCACCTCCAGAGTAGCTAGGATGATAGGTGTGAGCCAGGTGCCTGGCAGTTGCTATATTATAATATTTCAAATCCAATTTTCAAGGAAATATCACTATGCATATGAAGAAACAGGAAAGCATGTCACAAAGAAAGAAATTCACAAGCACCAACCCAAAGGAAGCATAGTCATGTAACTTACTGGTAACAGACTTTAAAATAGTTGTCTTGGCCAGGATATAGTGTCTCATGCTTGTAATTCCAGATACTCTTGAGGCAAAGACAGAGAGGATCATGGTTTGAGGCCAGCCTGGGCAAAAAAGTTAGTGACCTTCTCTTCTCAACAAACAAGTTGGTCATAGTGGTGCACATCTGTATTCCCACCTATGCATGAAGCATAGCTTGGAGGATCATGGTCTGATGCCAATCCACAAAAAATGTGGGAGACCCCATCTGAAAAATAACCTAAAGTGGAAAGGGCTAAGAGTATAGCTCAAGTAGTAGAACATTTGCCGAGAAGCTCAAGACCATGAGTTCAAACCCCAGTACTACCAGAAACCAAAAAATAGCTGTTTTAAGTATACTTAAAAACTAAAGAAATACGTACTCAAAAAACTAAAAAAAAAAAAACAGTGTTTAAACATGATGAGATTACCAACAAAAGACAGAAAGCTTTTAAAGGAATGTAAGAAAAATTTTAGAGCTGAGAAACAATTATCTGGCTAGAAAAAGTTCACTAGAAGGGATCATCAAAGTTGAGAAGACAAAAAGAGAGAATTAGGAAGTTAGAAGATAAAACAACTAAAATTATCACATCTGGTGAACAAAAGGAAAAACTAAGAAGAACGTGAATAAAATCTAAGCAACTTCTGAGCCACTATAAAGGACAAGAATGCATTGTGAAAGTTGTAGAAAGAGAAGAGAAAGGGGACAGAAAGATTAAAGGGAAAAAGGAATGACCAACATCTCCCCAAATTTGATGAAAAAAATGAATTTATTAATTCAGTAAGGCCAACAAACACAAAATAGGACATATATGCTGAGACACATTTTACTCAGACAGTCAAATGCAAAGGCAGAGTAATAATATTAAATGTAACAAACTAGAAGTGACTCATCATCTAAAATATAATCTTCTAATCTCTTATCAGAAGTCTTAGAAGCCAGAAGGCAATAGGATAATGTACTTAATGTGCTTAAAGACAAAACCAAACTTTCATATAACAATTGTAAAACTGTCCTCCACAAATTAAGATATTCACAGATAAACAAAAGCTGAAAGAATCTACTACCAGTAAACTTGCCCTCAATGGAATGCTAAATTGAGATCTTCAGGTTGAAATTAAAAGGATTTTAGACAGTAATGTGGAGGAAGAAATAAAGATCTTGGGGTAAGGGTAAATACATGGGAAAATTTAACAATACAGCATGATTGTAATTTTACTATGTGACTCCAGTTTTTATCTTGAACATAAAAACAAACATATAATGTAGTTATTAGTCTATTCTATTGTTTACATAAATACATGAAGATATAATTTGGGACATCAAAAATAAAAGGGAACACAAAGATATACAGGAATAAAGTTTTTGTGTAAGATTAAAGTTAACTTGGTATCATTCAAATTAGGTTGCTATAACTTTAAGTTGTCATATGTAGTTCCATGCCAACCACAAAGAAAATATCATATATATATGTGTATATATATATATATATATGTATACATATATATAAAACAAAATGAGAAGCACTCATCTCCTTCTCCATAAAGAAGATCCAAAGTAACAGGTGTATAGCTGCATTTTGAGATTTGTGATCATGGGAGAAGACTAGAAATCAGTGAGACAGACTAGAATCTCATAAAATTAGATAGTAGCATAATAACACAAACAAAATACTTTGACGTCTGCCACCCTGTATCCACAGCCAGGGGAGGAGTAGTCTCCCCATCTCATGGGTAAGAGTCGATGACAGTGACAGCCTCAGCAAATTCTATCAGGACAGATAGTGGCAATCTTTGCTACTGGACAATTTCATAATCTGCACACGCTTTCAATTCTTAGATAAGTAATCTGAAGTCTGGACAGTAATCTTACTTTGCACAAAGATCTCACAGCATCTCTCAGGGAACATGTCATATTCTGAAGCTAGAGTCATTTTGAGAAGTGAGTATTGTCTGATTTGTAGGAATCAGAAATCCCTGCTTATTCTCATCTTTGGGACTCTACAGACATTCCATTGCACCAGCTTGTGGGGTAAGTGCCTTGTAAACCCAAGTTGGCCCAGCAGAGTGACTATGACCTATGTCTAATTGGTGCCCTACATTGTAGAAGATGGGTGTTGCAATAAGAAGGAAACCAAAAGTGCCAACTTTGATAACCAAGAAATGAGGGTGATTCACCACTGAGACCAAGGTTAGTTACCTGTGGACTTGCAGCAGTGCAAGAATGAAGGCAGTCACCCCTCCCTTCCTGTACTGTGCTTAGGCACCTGTTACTGACATGGTGGGGAGGGAATGCCACAGTCTCTGGTACTCCCCCACCAACAAGGCAGGCCACAGGGGAGGGTGGATTGAGTTATACGATTCCAGCTGTTGCAAGACCCTGGGTGCATATGACTAGAGAAAAACAAATACATATTTGCCAGGCTCCAGCTGAGGTCTGTTTCTGTGTGGGAACTACCACCAAAACAGTAGAGATGAACAACAATATCTTTTGATGCCATTAGAGCTATGCAGTTCTCACCAGCCCTCCCCTCTGAGTCACACCAAGGTGCTGAAAGGGTAGCGAAGAAACCCTCCTGTGCCCTGCTTCCCTTCCCACAAGAGTCAGTGGATGGATCCTTGAGCAAATACTTAGCTCTGGTTATTGCTCCACTCCCAAGTGCATGCTACAGCTGAAAGATTTAGAACTCCTCTAGAGGGTCAGGAGGGAAGAAAAGCTTGGTTCATTTGTGCACTCCTTGGTGCACCTGGCTAGAGTGCCAAGAGGAACTTTGGCTGGTGCCAGTCACAGTCCTTCACCTGGTCAGGCACTGTCACTGACAGAAGGAAAAAACCATGGTCTCTGCTACCTCCCTGTCTATACAGGTCCTGCTACTTCTTGCCCACACCTTGTCTGACCATGTGAAGGATATTGTAGTTCCCACCACTACCTCTTCCCATGCATCATTTGGGCCCACAACACTAACTGGTAGGAGCATAAGTGCTTCAAGTCTCTCACCACTGCTGGGATTGCCAGTGCCAAAGTCCCTTGCCAATAGCAGAACTAGCATCAACAATGCCTGAGAAAAATCCTATTACCCTGATAGGGACCACTACTCAAATTATAGGACAAACCATACAGTGAGCACTTCAAACCACTGCTGTCTACACCACACCTACCTGAAATACTAGAGTGTCCTCACTATTGTATATCCGGTACATTCAGTGAATGTCTCCAAGTCTGTCACAGCATACACTGTGGCCAAAGTAATTAATCACAACCAAAGAAGCTATAAAGAGATTTACCCTATGGGGCCCAGCTAGAAATAAAGCCAACATTTCACAACAAACCAACACTCCAAGACACATCTTCAGGACAAAACTATTTACTAAGAGGCCACCCCATAAAAGTGGTAAAGATACTTGACCCATCAGATGCATAAACCTTAATGCAAGAGCACAATTTATATGTAAAAAAATAACTGTAATATGATGTATTCAAATGAACACAATAACTCTCTAGCAGCAGATCCCAAAGTAATGTTTATAGACGAAATGGCTGCTAAAAATACAGATAGTTTGAAAGACCATGCAGAATATGAATGATACAAATTTGGCAAAAAGATAGAGATTTTTGAAAAAGTAATTTAAAAATATTGGAAATGAAGAGCTCAATAACGCAGATAAAAAGTAAAGGTGAAAGCCTCAAACAACAGACTAGATGAAATGGAAGGAAGACTATTTGAACTCAAATAAAGATCTTTTGAAGTATATCAGTTAGACAAAAATAAAAATGAATAAGAATGAAGACACTAATCAAGACCTTTGGGCACTAAAAAACAAGCAAACATCTGGGTTTTAGAAGGCACAAAGGTGTGGAAAAAGGTTAGTGATACAGAAAACTTAATCACATAGCAGAAAACTTCCCTAGTCTTGAGAAAAATATGGACATTCATGTACAGGAGGCTTATAGGACCTTAACTGGACATAATCAGAAAAGATCTTCACCATAGCATATTATAGCCAAAATGTCCAAAGTACAAGACAAAGGAAATTTTAATATACACAAGAGAAAATTATCAAGTCAAATTAACAGCAGATTTCTCAGCAGAAACCCTATAGGCAAGGAGAAAATGGAGTGATGCATACCAACTCCTGAAACAAAATAACTGCCAATTTTCAGAAGAATATCATTTGGAAATGAAAGAGAAATAAAGTCCTTTCGAGACAAGCAAAAACCGAGGGACTTCACAATCATCTGTCTTATAAAAAGTGCTGAAGGGAATCCTGCATTCAAATGAAAGAATGATAACTACCAACATAAAAGCATTTGAAAGTACAAATCACAGTAGAAGAATATATGCACAAATAAAAAAAATATTATTAATATAGCAAACCATCAAACCACAAAGATGAATAGGTAAAGGAGAAAATAAATAATATGCAGAAAAATTAGAAGAAAATCAGCAAAATAAAAATAAGTCCTTAGATATGAATAATAATCAGGGATGTAAATGGACTAAATTCTCTAATTAAAAGAAACAGAGTGGCTGAATTTATTAAAAACAAAATCAAATATATCATGCTTCCAAGAGACTCACCTCTCCAGTAAAGACACACTCAAACTAAAAATGAAAGAATGAAAAATGACATCCCAAGCAAATGGAAAAGTAGGAGCAGCTAAACTTTTCTCTGACAAAGTCAAATAAAACTGGAAAGGTGTTGGCAAGGATGTGGGGAAAAAGGAACCTTTGTACACTGCTGGTGGGAATACAACCAAGTGCAACCACTCTGGAAAAAATATAGAAGCTTCTTAAAAATCTAAACATAGATCTGCCATATGATCAAGCAACCCCTTTCCTTGGAATATACCCAAAGGAATACAACACAGGTTACTACAGAGGCACCTGCACACCCATGTTTATTGCAGTGCTATTCACAATAGCCAAGTTATGGAAACAACCAAGATGCCCCACTACTGATGAATGGATCAAGAAAATGTGGTATTTATACACAAAGGAATTTTACTCAACCCTGAAGAAGAATGAAATCTTATCATTCTCAAGTAAATGGAAGGAACTGGAGAACATCATTCTGAGCTAGGTTAAGCAGGCTCAGAAGACCAAAAATTGTATGTTCTCCCTCATATGTGGACTTTAGATCTAGGGAAAATGCAGTAGTGCTGTTGGACTTGGGTCACACGCTAAGGGAAGAACATACATGGGAGGCATGGGGATAGGTAGGAAACCCAAAACTTGAAAGTGTTTGATGTCCCCAGTGCAGGGGAACTAACACAGAAACCTTAAAGTGACAGAGGCCAACAAGAGAAGGGGATCAGGAACCAGTGTAAAGATCAGTTAGAGATGAATGAACTTGGGTTTTACACATTTGTACATAGAAGCAATGCTAGGAATCTCTCTGTATAGCTATCCTCAACTAGCAAAAATGCTTTGTCTTTCTTATTATGCTTATGTATTCTCTTCAACAAAATTAGAGATAAAGGCTGAACAGATTCTTCCTGAAAGTGAGGGAGTGGGGGGCAGAGGATGGGGGCAGGAGGCAGAGGGGAGAAATGACTCAAACAATGTATGCACATGTGGATAAATGAATAAAAATAAATAAATAATTAATTAATTAAAAAGGATACTTTCACAAACATTAAAAACAGCAACAACAACAACAAAGAAACTTCATAGTTAACCTGTACTATAGATCAAATGGATTGGTAGAGCTTTAGAGAACATTCTCACCAATAGATGAGCTCATGGAAATTACTCTAGAACAGACCACAAATACATGGTTTACAATTCTTTCAAATTTGAATATTCTATTAGTATATCAGTTCATAGTAATTATATAAAATAATTAGTTTCAGTGTTACATTTTCACACAGGAATAAAATGTAATTTGAAGCAGAAGTCTTAACAAATTCAAAAAAATGAAATCATATTCTGTATTCTGATCACAATGGAAAAAATAAAAGTCAAAACAAAAGAAGAACCCACTTTGAATAAGGAATGGATCACTGAAGAAATAAAAAGGGAAATTAAAAATGTTATTGAAACAAATGAAAGTGAAGACTATACTACAAAGCAATAGCAACAAAAACAGCACGGTACTGGCACAAAAATAGACATAGAGACCAGTGGAACAGAATAGAAGTCCTGGATATGAATCCACACAGCTATGCCCACCTTATTTTTGACAAAGGCACCAAAACCATACGATGGTGAAAAGACAGTCTCTTCAACAAATGTTTCTGGGAAAAGTGGTCATCTGCCTGCAAAAAGACTGAAAATAGATCCATGTTTATCATCCCGTACTAGTACCAACTCAAAATGGATCAGGGACCTTAATATTAGACCCGAAACTCTGAAGACAGTACAGGAAAGAGCAGGGAATACTCTGGAAATAATAGGTATAGGCAAGGACTTCCTCAATAGAACCCCAGCAGCTCAGCAACTAAGAGAAAGGATGGACAAATGGGACTACATAAAATTCAAAAGCTTCTGCACAGCAAAAGAAATGGTCTCTAAACTGCAGAGAACACCCACAGAGTGGGAGAAAACATTTGCCAGCTATCAGACAAAGGACTGATAACCAGAATATACAGGTAACTCAAAAAACTAAACTCTCCCCAAATCAATGAACCAATAATGAGATGGATCACTGAACTAAACAGAACTTTCTCAAAAGAAGAAATTCAAATGGCCAAAAAACACATGAAAAAATGCTCACCCTCTCTGGCCATAAAGGAAATGCAAATCAAAACCACACTAAGATTCCACCTCACCCCTGTTAGAATAGCCATCAACAAGAACACCAACAACAACAGGTTTGACAAGGGTGAAGGGGAAAAGGAACCCTTGTACACTGCTGGTGGGAATGCAAGCTGGTGCAACCACTCTGGAAAACTATGTGGAGGCTTCTTAAAAATCTAAACATAGATCTGCCATATGATACAGGAATGTGACTCAGGTTACTCCAGAGGCACCTGCACACCCATGTTTATTGCAGTGCTATTCACAATAGCCAAGTTATGGAAACAACCAAGATGCCCCACTACTGACAAATGGATTAAGAAAATGTGGTCTTTATACACAATGGAGTTTTTACTCAGCCACGAAGAAGAATGAAAACTTATCATTCTCAAGTAAATGGATGGAACTGGAGAACATCATCCTGAGTGAGGTTAACCAGGCTTAGAAGACCAAAAATTGTATGTTCTCTAGGGAAAATGCAGCAATGCTGTTGGACTTATGTCACACACTAAGTTAAGAGCACATACTGGAGGAATGGGGATAGGTAGGAAACCCAAAACTTGAAAGTGTTTGATGTCCCCACTGCAGAGAAACTAATACAGTAACCTTAAAATGACACAAGTCAATTTGGGAAGGTTACTGGGAACTAGTGAAGAGGTCTGATAGAGATGAATCAATTCAAGTTGTAATACACTTGTGCATGGAAGTAATGCTAGGAATCTCTCTGTATAGCTAACCTTATCTCAACTAGCAAAAATGCTTTGTCTTTCTTATTAGTGCTTATGTCTTCTCTTCAACAAAGTTGGAGAAAAGGGCAGAACAGGTTCTGCTGAAGTGGTGTGGGTAGGGAGGGGGCAGGGGCCATGGGGAAGAAATGGCCCAAACAATGTATGCACATATGAATAAATGAATAAAAAATGAAAAAAGAAAATAAAATGGAAAACACAACATACCAAAGCTTATGGGCTGTAGCAAAAAGCACTACTGAGAAACAAGTTCTAAATCAATAAATACCTACATGAAAAATATAAAGATGTCATGGCAGGTACCACTGGCTCACACCTGTAATCCTAGATACTCAGGAGACAGTGATCAAGAGGATTACAGTTGAAGCCAGCCCAGGCAAATAGTTCCTGAGACCTTAACTCTAAGAAATTCATCACAAAGAAATGAAAGAAATGGTTGGCAGAGTGACTGGTAGAGTACCTGCCTAGCAATCTTGAGGACCTGAGTTCAGGCACCAGTATTGCAATAAGCACATAAATAAATAAATATATCATATAGCTTATGTAATAAGCCATTCCAAGGATTTAGTAAAGGAACAAATTAATCTTAAAATAAGTAGAAGAAAAGAAATAAAAAATGGAGCAGAAATAAAAGCAACAGAGACTAAAAACAATACAAAAGATCAATAAAGCAAAGTGGTTTTCTTTTGAAAAGGTAAAATTAACCAACTGTTCCTAGACTAACCAAGGGAACTGAGAAAAGACTCAAAGAAAAATCAGAAGTGAAAAAGGAGACATTACAATGGACATCACAGAAATACAAAGGGTTATTAGGGATTATTATAAAAACTATCTTAACAAGTTGCGACACCTCGAAGAAATGGACAAATTTCTGAACACATATGAACCTAGAGTACATTAAAATCCTGAATATACCAATATTCACATGGAAGCACAAAAGATTCCAAATAGTCAAAATGATGTTGAGCAAAAATAAGCAAAGCAGGAGGCATCACAATACCTGATTTCAAGCATGGTATTAGTGTAAAAATAGACACATAGATCAGTGGAACAGAATAGAGATCCCAGAAATAAGGTCACATATCTACCACCAACTTATTCTCAAGAAAGGAACCAAAAACACTTGCTGGAGAAAGAACAGCCTCTTCAAAAACTGGACATTCACATGCAGAAGACGTCACCCCTATTTCTTACCTAGTAAAAAATCAACTGAAGATGGATTAAAGACATAAATGTGTGATCTGAAACTACTAGATGAAAGCAAAAAGGAAATGCTTCAAAACTTTGGCCTAAGTGTGATTTTCTGGATTGGACCTAAAAACAGAGGAAACAAAAGCAGAAATTAACAAATGGGATTAAATCAAACTAAAAAGCTTTTCTATAACAAGGGAAACAATCAGAGAAGAGTGGAGAGACAACTTGAAAAATGGGAGAAAATATTTTGCAACTGTTCATCTGATAGAGAATTAATATCCAGAATATGTAAGGAACTCAAAGCAACAACAAATAGATAATCCAATTTAATGTGCAAATGATCTGCATAGACACACCTCAAAAGAAGAAATACAAGTGGCCAAAAATATGAAAAAATGCCCGATATCATTAGCTATGAGGGAAATACAAATCAAAACCACAGTGAGTTACCATCTTCCGTTTGGAAAATGGCTATTATTTAAATAAAAAAGTAAAAGTAAGGAAGACAAAGTGTTTTTGCTAGTTGAGTTAAGGATAGGTATACAGAGATTCCTAGCATTGCTTTCATGTACAAATGTGTTACAACCCAAGTTGATTCATCACTAACTGATCTTTACACTGGTTCCTGATCCTCTTATGTCTTTTCTTGAACAAAATTAGAGATAAGAGCAGAACAGGTTCTGCATGGAAGTGAGGGGGGTGGATGGGAGAGGGTGGGAGCTGGGGCAGGGTGGAGAAATGACCCAAAAAATGTACGTACATGTGAATAAATGAATAATAATAATAAAAATGTAAAAATAACAAATGTAGGCAAGAATGTGGAGGAAAAGGAATTTTTGTGCAGTGTTGATAGGAATGCAAATTGGTACAGTTATTTTGGAGTACTGTATGGAGACTCCTCAAAAAACCAAAAATATATCTACTGTATGATCCAGCTATCATACTTCTGGATATGTATCCAAAGGAAATAAATTCAGCATATAGAAATAAATACATATACATCTGTATCTATAATGTCTATATTCATAATAGCCAAGATATGGAGTCAGCCTAAGTGTACATCAACAAATAAATGGATAAAGAGAAAATATATATACAATGGAATATTATTCAGCTACAAAGAATACTAAAATACTGCCATTTGCACTAAAATGGATGAAACTGGAGGACATTATGTTAAGTAAAATAAGCCAGACACAGAAAGACAAGTAGAATAGTGACTAATTGAGATTGCAGACTGTGAAAAAAGGGAGATTGTATTTTATCAGTGCACACTATGCATTTATGGAAATCACCCTGAATTTCATTAATGTGTATAACAGGTGTTAGTTTTTTAAAAAAATCTTTAATCTGAATACATATTTTCTACAAGATATTTCCACACTTAAATAGGTTGAATACTAAAGGATGGAAAAGATATTCCATGCAAATAGTAATTAAAAGAGGGCTAGGGTGGCATATTGATATCAGATTAAGTTAAAGACTTTTAAGAGAGATGAAGAAGAACATTATATATTGATAAAAAGCTAAATACATCAAGGAGATAATACAATTACCAATATAGAGGTACCAAAGAACAGAGGCCCTAACCAGATGAAGTGAATATTGACAGAAGTGAAGGAAGAAGTTGGGAGTACTTCAATAAGAGTTTTGATGATGGATACAACACTTAAAGCATCAATAAGGAGATAGAAGTTATAAACAACATATAAGCCAATTAGATCTAACAGATACATACAGAACACTCTACTCAGTAGCCACAGAATGAACATTTTCTTAAAGTACATTTACAACATTCTCTGAAATAGACAATATGTCAATCACAAAATAATTATAATTAATAAATTAATTAAAAATTTGAAATCATGGAGATTATAACTTTCAATTACAATGGAATGAAACTATAAATTAACAGAATAGGAGAAAATTTATAGCTATGTGGAAATTGAAGAACCACAAATAAACTACCAGTAGATAAAACAAATCACAAAATAAAATAGGAAATAGTTTATTTGAGTCAACTTAAAATTAAAACCTAAGACACTAAAATTAATGAAACGGGACAAAAGCAGCAATAAATGCAAAATGATATATAGTTATAATGATATGTTAAAAAACAAGAAAGATCTCCAATTGGTAAATTTTCACTTTAAATACAAGAAAAAGACAAACAATACAGCTATCAGAAGGAAGGGAAAAATGAAAAATAGAGCTGAGATAAATAATGAAGGGAGAATGGAGAAAATAAATAAAAGCAAAAGTTGGTAATTAGAAATGTTCAAAATATTGATAAAACTTTAACTAAATTAAATCAAAAATACTCTAATTATGAAATCCAGAAGAAAAACTAGGGACATTACTATTGAATTTAGATATATAAAATGGACTAAAGTCAAATAGTATCAGTAAGTGCAGACCAATGAATTGGACAACCTAGATGAAAGGACAAATTCTTAGAAATACACACTACCAAATCTGATTCAGGAAGAAACAGGAAAATCTGAATAGACCCGTAACAAATAAAGAAATTGATCAAAAGCTTCACAACAAAGCTCAATAGCAGTTGGCTTCATTAAAGAATTCTAGCAAACAGTGAAAGCAGAATTAATACCAGTCCTCAAATTTTACTAAAAATACTAGCAAACTGACTTCTTTTTAAGAAGTAAACATAGGGAAAACCTTGACATTGTATTTGGCAATTATATCCTGAGTAAGACACTCAATGCACAGGCAACAACATAAAAAAAAACTTGATTTCATATAAACTAAAAGCTTTTGTTCATCATAAAACTCTCTGAAAAGGCAGTCTGCAGAATGAGATAAAATATTTAAAAATTACTTATTTTACAAGGCATTAATATTTCAGAATATATAAAGAACTCCTACTTCTCAACTTAAAAAGAAAAAAGAAAACACAAACCAAAAACTTGCAAAAAAACTTGAATAGACTTTTCAAAGAAGGCGTACAAATTATCAATAAATACATGAAACCACTGGAAAAATGAAAATCAAAACAACACACAACCTCACAGCAATTGTGACGGTGAAGAGTAACTTGTTGGTGAGAATGTGCCGAAATTGAACACTTTTTACATGTTTGGTGAGATATAAAATACTGTGGGCACTATGAAAAATAATATTGTGATTCCTCAAAATGTTTAGCATAGAATTACATATGATTCACTAATTTCACTCATTGATATATAAGCAAAAGAATTGAAAGCAGGAACTCAACATGTAGATGTTTGCCAATGTTCACAGTATTTCACAATAATCCAAAAGTTGAAACAACGTACATATTCATTAAGAGATGACTAGGTATATACAATGGTGTACATATACAATGGATATATACATATAATGGAATATGATTCAGCCTTGAAAAGAATGAAATTCTGATACATATTTCAACATGGATGAACCTTAAAAACATTTTACTAAGTGAAATAAGCCTGCTACAAAAGACCCAATATTACAGGATTGTATTTAAAAAGGGGTACTATAATGTGCAAGTTCATAGAGACAAGAAGTGGACTAGTGGTTACCATGGGCTTGTTACAATTGAAGAATGGAGAGTCATTACTTAATGGTTATAGAGACTTTGTGATGATGAAATGTTCTGGAAATAGATAGTGGTTATGGTTGCACACTGTGTATACATTTAGACCAAAAGCTTTTTCAAAGTGCAACCCAGTGGAGAAAATACAAATCTTTTTTATACCACCCACAGTAATGGATTTTGTAAAAGTCCTTGATGCCTCTAATATCCTAATTGCTCCAAATAGTTTGCTACTGCCTTTTCTACATTACAGGGTTCTGGCTCCATTTAGTTACTTATCTATGTTATTTTTCTAAACCTCCTGCTATGTGTATACATAGGAAGGAAGACATTGATCAATGGAACATGAAGCATTCTCTTTTGTTTGTTTGTTGGTATTTTGAAACATGGTCTTACTTTGTAGCCCATGGTGACATGGAACTTGCTATGTAGCCCAAGCTGAACTTGAAATCTCCACCCATTTACCTAATCCTTTCAAGTGCTGGGATTATAGGCATTCACCGCCATGAGCAGCAGAAATATTTGTTTGTTTAGTAAATAAATTATAGCTATCCAGAGGTGGTGTCAGACTATCTGGGTCCAATCCCAGGTCCATGAGTTACTAGCTGTGTGAATTTGTCTTATTTTCTGAATTATAAAATGGAATTAATAAAAGTACCTATATGATATGGTTTTCATTATATTAATGCAGATAAAGTACATGACCTATGCTAAGCACTTAAAAACTAGTAGTTATGAGATATCTTCTCTGGCATTATATCTTACTGATAACAGTTGGTGGCTGAAAATGTCTCATTCTAATTTACACAGTTAGTTATGGGGTTATTTAGCTATTTACACTATTTTTTTCTCTTGTATATGTAGATGGTTCTGGCAATTTGCTCAATAAAAGTGAGCAAATTGTGGTTTCCTTATTGAATTTTTAAATTAATTCATGCCAATGTTAACTCATCTGTATGCCCATCTGCCTTAAAGGCAGTAACAATTTCACTCTGTTGCCTGCCCCTGGGCACTCCAATATTCCCTGTTGATTTCCTTCACCCTGCTTATATGTCTTTGAATAATTTTTTCATTAACTATCCTCTGACTCTAATGTTTAGAGTAGGTTAAGAGTTTAATACAATAGTGTCATAATTTTTTGGCAGTACTGAGGTTTGAACTCAGGGCTTTGTGCTTGCTAAGCAAGTGCTTACCACTTGAGCCATGATGCCTCCAGCCATCCTTTATTTTTTCTTTAGTTGTTTTTCTGGTAGGATCTCAAGCTTTTTTTCTTGGGATGAACTCAGACTGTGATCCTCCTACCTATGCCTCAAGCATAACTGGAATTATAGGCTGACTTTGGACCACCATCCTCCAGTCTTTGCCTCCCAAGCAGCTGGGATTACAGATGTATGCCACTGAACTCAGCATAAACTCTTTCAAACATTTTCTAATTCCTGTAATCTTTTAATATTTATTGATATTAATTTTAAATCTATAATTAACTAGCAAGTATTACATTTATTGTGTATTCAGTTTCATTAATAGATATAGGCCTATTCAGATGGTATACTTCTTTTTATGTGAGATTTGACAGATAGTGGTTTTCAGGGAATTTATTCCTTTAATATAAATGATTAAATTTATACATAGAGTTGTTCATATTGTTCCTTCAAGATCCTTCTGATGTCCATAAACTCTACAGTGGTATCACTTCTTCCATTTTAGATATTAGCAATTTGTGCCAGTTTAATTTAAAAAAATAAAAACAAAGTATTGGTCTGGTAGAGTGGCTCAGCGGTAAGAGTGTTTGCCTAGCAAGCATGAAGCCCTGAGTTCAAATCCCAGTGCTGCCGAAACAAAACAAAGTGTTGTATGAAGTCATGTATACATTCAATTACACTGATAAAATGGTTTCTGTTGTTCTTGAGTCCAATATGTCCTCAACTAAGTTTCTGCTTGCTAAGTCTTTTCATTTCTGATAAAGGGGTGCTCAGATCTCTCAACTGTAATAGTTTATTTGATTATTTATCCTTGAATTTCTATCAGTAAAGCCTTATGTATTTTGGCACTCTATTGTTAGGTAAATACACATTAAGTATTGGCATATCTTCCTGAAGAGATGGTCATTTTATTGTTATGTAATGCCCCTTATTATCTCTGACAACATTCCTGGCTCTTTAGTTTACTTTGTCTGAAATTAATACAGCTATTTTTGCTTGCTTTTTCTTTTAAATTATGTTTTAAAGGGATGATAAACATCAACTGAATCAGAAACATATCCATCACCTCCCAGTGTTTCCACCTTCTTCCTTTATTATCAATGTTCTGATTGGAGTTTGTTTTATATTAAGAAAATTTAGCATATGATCTATTTGCTTAGCCATTTAAAATATGCATTACAGTATTATTGGCTGTAGTCACTATGCTGTATTGATATCCAGAGCTAGTTTATCATATATGACTGTAACTTTTAACCTTTTAATCATCAGCTTACTCTTTCCCACTTTCCCCAGTCCAGATAACCACCATTCTATTGTCTAATTCTATGCATCACCAAGACCAATGTTAATGAATATTTTCCCTCGTTTTTCTAGGAGTTTAGCACTTTTATGTCTTATGTTTAGTCTTTAATCCACTTTAAACTGATTATTATGCATGGTGTAAGATGAAGCTCCAATGTTATTTCCTTGCTTATGGATATCATTTAGTCGTAACAATATTTAATGGAGAGACTCTTCTTCTCCCTCTGTGCACCTGGAACCCTTGTCTAAATTTAGCTGACCTTGTATGTGTGGATTTATTTCTCAGCTCTGTATTCTGTTCTATTAATCTACATGTCTGTCTTTATTTCAGAAACATGCTGTTTTAGCTACTACAGGTTTATAATATAGTTTTAAATCAAGAAATGTCTCTTTGTTCTTGTTTAAGATTGCTTTGCCTATATGGAATATTCTCTGGTTCCCTATGAATTTGGGGATACTTTGTTTTTTTTGAGTCACTGGAATTTTGATAGAGATCGCATGGAGTCTATAGATCACTCTGGGTATTATGGCCATTTTAATAATATTAATTCTTCCTTCCATAAACATGGACTATATTTCCATTTTTGTTTCGTTTTTTTCAACAGTTGTGTAGCTTTTGATGTACACATCTTTCACTCCTCTGGTTAAATTTACACTTTTTTATTCTTTATTATTTTTGAAACTATATTACATTGGAATTCCTTAATTTCTTATTCAGATCAGTTGATGGTGTATAGACACACTGCTAATATTTGTGTGTCGATTCTGTTGCAATGTTAATGGATTAAGATATTCATTCTAAACAATTTTTTGTGAAGTCTTTGGGGGTTTTTAAAAAATATAAGATCATGCAATTTTCAAGCTGACAGTTAATCTTCTTTTCAGATTTGGAGGACTTTTTCCCTTTTTATTACCCAATGCCTCTGCTTAAGATTTCCAGTGCTATATTAATTGTGTTGTTTCTGATCTTAGGGAAATATTTTCACTCTGAGCATTCAGCATGATGTTAACTGTAGGCATGCCATGTACAATCTTTGTTGGATTGAGGTACATTTCTTCTATACAAGGTTTGTTGAGAGTTTTTATCATAAAAATACTTAATGTTTCAAATGCCTTGGCTACATGTATTGAAATAATCATATGACTTCTATTCATTTTTCTCTTAATGTGATCTTAATTGATCTGCATGTTGAAAGAAACTTACACGTATAAATTAGACTCAATCAAAGTGTATTATACTTTTAATATATTGCTGAACATGGTTTACTAACAATTTGTTTGGAATTTTTATATTTATATGAAGAAGGATATTGGCTTATATATTTCTTGTGTCTGGCTTCGGTATAAGGGTAAAATTGGTGTCACAGAATGAAATTGAAAGTATTCCCTCCTCCTAAAGTTTGAGAAGGATCAGTATCTGTTCTTAAACTTTTAGTAGAATTCAGCAGTGGGATCATCTGGTGCTGGACTTTTTGTTGGAAGATTTTGATTACTGATTCAATATTTTCACTTGTTATTAGTTTGTTAGGATTTTCTGTTTTATGGTTCAGTCCAACCAGGCTATATGTATCTAGGATTTATCCATGTCTTCTAAAATATCCAATTTATTATAGGTAAGTTATTTATAGGTTTTTCATGATCTTTTGTGTTTTTCTGATATCATTTGTAATGTTTCCTTTTTCATTTATAATTTTTTAATCTTTTTTCTTAGTTCAGTTTTGACATTTCTGTTTATCTTCTTTAAAAAATACTTCTTAATTTTCTTAATCAGTTTCTGCTGTTTTATTCTCCTAATTTCTACCTCATTATTTTCTGCTCTAATACTTATTATTTCCTTACCCCTGCTAATTTGGGGTTTGGTTTGTTCTTTTTCTTGTTCCTGGAAATGTTAAAACTATTTATTTATTTAAAAATGTTCACTGTACTTTATTATGTTGCTTTCATTATTAATTTTATTATATTGAGTCTCTAACCCAGTTACAATTTATTTTATTGTAAACTATGAGATAGGAATCAAATTCCCCTTTATCCTTTGTTCTCCAAAGGGCTATTACCCATTATCATTTTTTTTGATGTCCCCACTGCAGAGGAACTAATACAGAAACTTTAAAGTGACAGAGGGGATCAGGAACTAGAGAAAAGGTCAGTTAGAGATGAATCAACTTGGGATGTAACACATTTGTACGTGAAAGCAATGCTAGGACTATTTCTGTATAGCTATCCTTAACTCAACTACAAAAACGCTTTGTCTTCCTTATTATGCTTGTGTCTTTTTTTCAACAAAGTTAATAAGGGCAGAACTGAGGAGGGCCGGGGAGGAGAAGTTGGGGGAGGAGGGCAGGGTGGAGAAATGACCCAAACAATGTATGCACATGTGAATAAATGAATTTTAAAAAAACAAAAAAATTTTTAAATTTTAGTTCTTTTAATTTTCTTTCAATCCTTCCTTCCTCCTTTCCTTGCTACCTTCTTTCTTCATTTTTTTCTAAACTACTTTGTAGTCCAGGCTGGACTCAAACTTGTGATCCTCCTGCCTCAGCTTCCTGAGTGGTGGAGTTATAGGCTATGAACCACCACACTGATTCTATTTTTTATGCTCACACTATTTTTATAAATTTTATTTTGAACTTTGATCCATTAGTTGTTTCTACATTGCTTCATTTACACTTATTTGTGAGTTTTCCAGTTTTCCTTCTATTATTCTTTTTTAGTTTCATACCATTATGGCCAGAAAAGATATGAGATGATTTCAATATTCTTAAATTTATTATGACTTGTGTTGTGGCCAGCCATATGGTCTACTCTTCAGAATGTTCCAAATGTGCTTGAGAAAGATTTGTATTTTATTGCTGGATGGAAGGTTCTGTATATATTTTTTAAGTTCATTTGGCCTACAGTGTTGTTCAAGTCCTCAATTTGCTGAAGTATTTCATTCTGAGTGGCCTCTCCATTGTTGAAAGTTGGGTATTAAAATCCCTTATTTAATTGCATTGCTGTTTATTTTTCCCTTTAGTTATGTTAGCATTTCTTTATGTATTTGCTTGTTTCAGGGCTGGATACACCAATATTTACAATTGTTTCATTGTCTTGAAGAATTTACCCCTTTACTTTCTTGGTCTCTTATGACAATTTTGACTTAAAGTCTATTTTGTCTGACCTAAATTTAGTGACCCCTGCTTTGTTTAATTTACAGTTTACATGGAATGTCTCTGTCCAACGTTTCACTTTCAGCCCATATGTGTCTTTAAATCTAATATGAGTCTCCTGTGGGAAGCATATAGTTGTGTCTCTTAGAAATTTATTCAGTCACTGGAAACATTTTAAATGGAAATTTTAACCCACTCTCATTTGATTATTAACAGGTAAGGTGTTACTATTTCCATTTTTTTTCTGGCTATGTTTCAGTTCCTTGGTTCCTATCATCTTCTTTTTCTGTCTTTCTTCATGATTTGATTTTTTTTGTGGTGGTATGTACTGATTCTCTTTTTTTCATGGATCAACTATATGTTTTTGTTTTTTGATTACCATGAGACTTACATAAATCATCTTATAGTTATAATACTGTATTTTAAGCTGCTAATTTGATTGCACACAAAAGTTATATTTTATTTCCTCAACACCAGTTTATGTTATCAATCCCATAATTTATACATTTTATTATGTATCCACTAATAATGTATTCAGCTCTGGTTATAATTAATACTTCTATCTTTTAGTTGTAGACTAAAGTAAAAAGTGATTTATTTATTTACCAGCAGTACAGTGAGTATCCTGAACTTGACTGTATCCTTACCTTTATCAATAAGTTTTATAACCTCGTGTATTTCAATGTTGCTGATTGCATCCTTTGTTTCAACTTGAATTTCTTGTATTTTGTATAGATCAAGTAATTATGAATTCTCTCAGTCTCTTTATCTGGGAAATAATTCTTTATTTCTGAGAGAGTTTTGGCTGGTATAATATTCTTAGTCAGAATTTTTTTTCAGCTATTGAACATATTTTCTCTCTCTTTTGGACTGCAAAGTTTTTGCTGAGATATCCAGACAGTCTTATGGAGGTTCTCTATATGTGTTGAATGGATTTTATCTTACAATATACACAGTCTGTGTTTAATTTTTGAAAAATTAAAAAGCCTTCTTGATGAAGTCCTCTTTATGCTTAAAGTAGTGGGAGTTCTTTGATCTTCATGGGCCTGGATCCTTATTTTCTTTTCCAAATTTGAAATTGTTGCATATTTCTTTAAGCTTTCTGTCCCTTTCTGTTTTCTGATCCTTCTGGGATCAGTTTCTCGTAATTCCTGAAGATTTTCTTCTTGAATTTAATTTTTTTTCTTTTTATTCCTCTGACTGGATATTTCAAATGAAATTGGAATTTCTTGGTAATTCTTTGTTATGTTGAATTTACTGTTGAAGTTCTGTAGTTGTATTTTTCACACTTATAGTTTCTGTTTGTCTCCTTTTATGGTTTCTGTCTCTGTTGAACTTCTAATATTGGAAGAGAGAGCTGAAATCAGATATTTCCCTTATCCCATGACAATTAGGCTTTGATAAAGGCCCTAATATACTAGGCTCTGTTTAAACAGTTTCTTCTGGTGACAACTTTTTTAAAGAACAAAATGTTCCTATGACTTCAAAATGGTTCCGTTCATCCTCTTCCTGGTAGAAACATGAGGGAATGTTTCTCTGATATTAATGTAGAACTCTAGGAAGTAAAACATACAAAAGAGGAAGGGGCACTCCTAATGACTTTGAGGAGATTTTACCTCTAAGACTAATCAGCATTAAGCATCCATGATTCATCATTTATAGTTTAGAATTCTGCATTTGGCATTGAGTCTAATAGAGATTCCTGCTTTGATTTTTTTTTCTACATTTGCCTGTCTCTCCAATTTCAAAGGCAGTGGTTTGCCCTGAATTCTCACTTCTACAAATCTGAGGATAGTTGATTTTTCTGTTTGTTCAGCTTCTTCCTTGCCATTAGGACATAGTGGTGACTTCTAAGCAGGACCAGAAACCTCTTTATAATTCATTTTGTTTTTTTTTCCAAAGTCTATGAATAAAGATTTTTTGCAACACAGTGCATTCATCTTTTTGGAAAAGAAGAAGATAGAGTATTTATACTTACAGAAGGCATGATCTTATTTTTTTAGTGTAAAAATTTGTTGTTCATTTACTTATTTTGTTTTCAATATTGTGAGATTTTTTATTTTATTTTTTATTGTTGTATGGGGGTACAATGTGACATTTACAAAAGTTCTTACAATATATCATAGCTGAATTCACCTCCTCCATCATCTCCTTTACTCCTCCTCCCCTTATTTCTGGAATAGTTTCAACAGGTCTCATTTTTCTACTTCTATACATATATACATAATAATGTTTCCATTTAAAAATATTAATTTATAAGAATTAATAACCTACAAGTAAAGCTAAAATTTTCTTTGATACATCCACTCTTCTGTTCACTTCCTTTTCCCACTTTCTTTTACTTATTTTCCTTTGAGTTTTTCAGACATTTCAGTGCATATGTAGAAAACGTATTGTTTTTTAAATGAATATATAATTAGACATATTTTTCTGTAATTGAGTTTTTCATTCTACAAGTATCTTAGAGATACTTATTTCTCCTTAAAGATCTACATGTTAGAGGTCTCCATTTGACTCAATCTCATTTTAAACTGCCTCTTATCATCCATAATTAAAACACTATAGTCTATTTAGCCAACTTTCTATGTAGTGGTAGAATAAGTTAAGAGCACTAACTTTATTGTTAGGCTGCCAGGGACTTTGCAGCAAGTTATTTAATCTCTCTGCAACTTATTTTTTCCATCAATAAAATATAAATTATAATACTTACTTCCTATGATTGATGTGGGGACTAAATGTGGTATGTAAAGCTGCTAGAATAGTGCCTGCCACAGAGGAATCATGCAGTAAATGTCAGCTGTTTCTACTCTTATGGAACATTTACTTTAATCTTATTTTTGCTCCTATATATTGAACCACAAATAAACATCTTGTATATGCTTCTTTGGGCACATATTTAAGTGTTTTTCTGAAGTATATACCAAGTAGGGGAATTGGTGGGTTATAAAGCATCTCATCTCATCTCACATCTCTCTCTTTCCCTCTCTCTCTCTCTTCCTATCTCCTTGATTGTTAGAAATGTTGAGTATTTTTCACAGGTTCACTGTGGAAAACAACAGGCTCATATGGAAACACAAAAGACCTGTGTAGCCAAAGCAATTTGGAGCAAAAAGTCCAATACTGGAGGTATCACAATACCTGACTTCAAACTGTACTACAGAGCCATAACAATAAAAACAGCATGTTATTGGCACAAAAACAGACAGGAAGATCAAAGGATTAGAATAGAAGACCCAGACATTAACTCATGTAACTACAGCTAACTGATCTTCAATAAGATCAAAACACTTGATAGAGAAAAGATAGCCTCTTCAACAAATGTTGCTAGGAAAACTGGATCTCCACATGTAGAAGACTAAAACTAGATATTGTCTTTCAACTGTACCAAAATCAATTCAAAGTGGATCAAAAATATTAATATAAGGCATGAAACTTTGGAACAACTCCAAGAAGTTGTAGGAAATACACTGAAACATCTAGGTATAAGAAATGACTTCCTAAGTAGAACTCAAAAGGATCAGCATCTAAAAGAAAGAATGAACAAATTGGACTGCATCAAACTAAAGGGCTTCTGCGCAGCAAAAGAAACAGTCACTAGACTCAAGAGAAAGCCCACAGAATGGAAGAAAATCTTTGCCAAATATTTATCTGATGAAGGACTTATATCCAGAATCTACAGGGAAATCAAAAACTCAACCCCCAAAGTATCAACATCCCAATGAAGAAATGAACACATAAATTAAACAGGGAATTCTCAAAGGAAGAGGTACAAATGGCCAGTAAATACATGATGATGTGCTCAACTTTCCTGGTTATATAAGAGATGCAAATCAAAACTACACTCAGATTTCATCTTACCCCAGTTAGAATGGCCATATTCAAGGGAAATCACAGCAACAAATACTGGTGAGATTGTGGCAAAATAGGAACCCTTATACACTGTTGGTGGGAATACAAATTAGTACAACTACTATGGAAAGCAGTATGGAGATTCCTTAAAAAGATAAAGACAGAACTGCCATATGATCCAGTGATACCACTCCTGGTCATCTACCTAAAGGAACATAAGTCAGGATACAATAGAGATACCTGTACACAAATGTTCATTACAGCACTATTCACAGTAGTCAAGCTATGGAAACAGCTCAAATTTCCTACAACTGATGAATGGATCAAGAAAATGTGGTATATATACACAATGCAGGTTTACTTAGCTGTAAGGAATAATGATGTGGTTTGAAGGCAAATGGATGCAATTGGAGGACATCATGTTAAGTGAAATAAGCCAGGCTCAGAAAGACAATGGCCACATGTTTTTCTCTCATACATGGAAGATAGATCCAAAAGATAAACATATGCACAAAAACAAGCACGATCATATACAAACTCATGTAGAACATGTTTGTAATAGTGGAATTATTTTATGGAACTTGGGGAAAGAAGGAAAGGAAAAGAGAATGATAGAGCATGATAATATCATAAAGCATAACACCTGTGAAGGTAGAGGATATAAGAATGTATATGGAAAGCTGTTGAAAAAGGGGGGATGTGGGAGGTAAAAGGTAAAGGAGAATAATGGAAGGGGTTCAACGGACCAAAATAAAGTATACCCGCATCAGGGATACATAGAGAAACCCTTTTGAACATCAACTTAAATATTAATAATGAAAGATAGGACTGTAAAACATGTACAATGTGTGTGGGGGGGATATTTGTGGGAGTCAGAGGGGGAATAAAGGAGATTAAGGTTAGGGTATGAGGTTGATGGAATTCATATACTTATATGAAACAGAACAAAGAAACCTCTTGTAATTGCTTTAAGTGGAGCAAGGAGGGGTTTGAAGGGGAGAGAAGATGGAGGCAATGTAAACAATGTACAATATAAATCTAATCAAAATTATCATTATGACTCTTTCCCTGAACAATGAATATATCTTAATAAAATTTTTATAATAAAAATATTTATTCTTCCACATGGATTTTAGAATAAATTTAACATGTTTCAAAAAACATTCTGTTTAGTTTTCTTACTGATTTTTTTTTGTACAGGAGTTTGAACTCTGGGCCTTGTGCTTGCTAGACACGTGCTCTATCATTTGAGCCACACTGATAGCCCTTTTTTTGCTTTAGTTACTGTTTAGGTAAGTTCTTGCAGTTTTGCTTGGGGCCAGTCTCAGACCACAATCTTCTAACCCCAGCCTCCCACATAGCTGGAGTCATAGGTGTGCATCGCCATGATCAGTATATTGATTGAGATTGGATATTGCTAACATTTTGTCCAGGGTGACCTCATGCTGTAATTCTCCAAATCTCTGCCTCCAGAGTAGTGGTATTACAGGTGTGAGCAACTACACCTTGCCTATCATATTGATTTTAATAGTTCACCAGTCATTTCTCCTGGATTTTCTGATACTGCATTGAAAAGTAGCATTAATCCCTGTCTTGTTCTTAAAATCTCATCAGAGATAATTCAGAATATCACCACTTATCCCTTATAAAAATTATTTTTCCCTTAGGATTCATAGCCTCCGAATTTACTTTCCAGTCTTTGTTGCCAAAATCTTCTAGTGTTCTAGTCATTCCCATCCCTCCATGATTTCTTTGAAAACCTTGGTCCCTGCATCATTTCCACTCCATCTCTGTTTCTGCCATTTTGTCAGATAAATCACCAGTTTTTGTGAATAACATATTCAGTTGAGTGGACTCTTGGTTCTTCATTTCCGCATCACCAGAGACTTCATTCTACTTTTGTCATCTATGCCATGACCACACTATAAACCTTATCATCATCCTGAATTTTTTCTTGTGCTGCTGAGCATTGAACCAAGAACCTTGTGTGTGTTTGGCAAGTGTACAGCCATGAGCTGCATCTCCAATCCATTATCTTGGACTTTGAAATATCACATTCACTATCCTGATCTTTGTAATATAAAAATTAAACTTTATTGCCAGTTTACTATCATTTTTCTACTTCAGTGGTGAAGGTCTACCTCCTCTCTTCCTATTAAAAGATAATGTCTTTAATAGTCATTTTGATTCCCTTCCTCACTACTTTGTCAGGATCTACACCAGCTAATGTCCCCATCTCTCTTTTATCTTCAATCTGTGCCTCCCTAATGGTCCCTTACCAGTAATATTTAAACATTTCAAAGTTTTTTCTTATACTCTTCCATCAGAGTTGCTATGGTTTGAATGTTCCACAAAATTCATGTGTTGAAGTAATAATCAATATGATAGTATTCAGATATGAGGTCTTTAAAAGGTGATTAAATCATGAGGGTAGAGCCTTTAGGGATTAGATTAGTCACTTTACAAATGATATCAGAGAATATTTTTGGCCCTCCCATACTTTATGCCATGTGATGACACAACATTCATTCCCTTCAGAGGATGTGGCAACAAGGTGCCATCTTGGCAATGTTCACTATGCCTTCACTGTCTGCCCTCACCAAACCTTCCAGTGCCTTGGTCTTAGACATACAAGACTGGTAACTTTATTAGTAAGCAGTCTGTGGTAGTCTCAGGGGAAGGATAAATGAGCATATAAGCCATTGATATAATATATAAACGTTGTTTCCCATGAGGAAAAAATTGCATCATGCTGTTTCTTTTTACATTTTTATTAACATGCACTAGTTGTACAGATGGTTTCATTGTGACATTTACATATGTACTTGCAATGTACTACCCCTCCATCATTTTCCCTCATCTTTCCTTCATCCCTTCTTATAACAATTTTAATAGGTTTCATTGTTCAATTTTCATATCTGTATTCAAAGTACCTCAACATATCCACCCTCCTTTCCCCTCGCTCTTTACCCTCCCACTGGTACCCATTCTCAGGCAGAACCTGTTTTACCTTCCTGTCCTTATTTTTTAAGTGTATATTGATTGCTCAAGGGGATTTAACCATGGTATTTCACACATGCAAATATTGTACTTCAGTCTGACTTACTCCTATCTATTACTTACTCTTTCGAAGTCAAAATAATTGTAGTCCTTGACAATATGTAATATCATAAATATGGGACTAAGAGTGGATTCTAAGGATTAGCAGGAGGACAAAATACAAGATTGGATCAGGCCAAATTAAAGATTTGATCAATGCATTCATCCACATTTTAGGATGTAATATGTTTGCTTGAGTGCCAAAGAAAGTGATAATTAATTTTCTACAAAGTTTGATAAATCAAAACTAGTACTCAACAGTGTATAATCATCAGTGAAATGCCAGAATTTTTTTGGCATATTTATAGGAAATATTCTGAAGACTCAAGGAGATGGAAATATTTAGATGGCCATACTATGTGCAATCCTTTAATCATATTTATTACCAAGGCATTAATAATAATAAGTACAAAATACAAGTTGAAAGTAATTAATATATTTAACCAAATATTTGGGGAACTAATTGAGGTATTTTGTCTCTCAAGAGTCTCTTTTAATGGATAATTGATTATGGCAATGTTAGTCATGAAATAAGCAACCCATTAACATGTTGCTTGACACAGTTAAGCAGAAAGCTTTGAAGTCTGCTGAGCAGAAACCTAAGTTGAGTGACCACAGTAGAAATTGCAGCTTTGTACTCAGTTTCCATGCCAAGAGCTGGAGACCTTCATTTAATGAATTCTGGGTGCCTTTTCCGAATTACCAAAAAGTGGAGGCAGAGTTTTACACTTTCATTATTTGCCAAATCCTTGTTCATAGGGAGTATCAGGATGGGTGAATAAAAAGAAGAAACCCAGATAGGGGCATTAAGCCTTGAATTTTTGCTGACCCTGACTGTGTTGATAGTCCCCATGTAATCATGCTGGTCCATCTCACTTATGGCATTATGATATCATAATGACCTAGTGAGCAGGAAGTGGCAAGCATTTTCAATTCCTTAGTAAGATACATGCATATTCAGAGGTCCTGACACATCATGGTGCTTTCTAGGGGTCCAGTGGTAACATAAAATATGCCAGCATACCTTTTTTATATTCATATGTGCATACAATGTTTGGATCATTTCCCCCCCCCTTCCCCCATCTTCTCCCTTACCCCCCCAGCCCCCTCTCTCCCTCCCACCTCCTCGCTACCTGGCAGAAACTATTTTGCCCTTATCTCTAATTTTGTTGAAGAGAGAGTATAAGCAATAATAGGAGGGAACAAGGGTTTTTGCTGGTTGAGATAAGGTACCTATACAGGGAGTTGACTCGCATTGATTTCCTGTGCATGTATGTTACCTTCTAGGCTAATTCTTCTTGATCTAACCTTTTCTCTAGTTCCTGGTCCCCTTCTCCTATTGGCCTCAGTTACTTTAAAGTATCTGCTTTAGTTTCTCTGTGTTGAGGGCAACAAATACTATCTAGTTTTTTAGGTATCTTACCTATCCTCATACCTTCCTTGTGTGCTCTTGCTTTATCATGTGATCAAAGTCCAATCCCATTGTTGTGTTTGCCCTTGATCTAATGTCCTCATATGAGGGAGAACATACAATTTTTGGTCTTTTGGGCCAGGCTAACCTCACTCAGAATGATGTTCTCCAATTCCATCCATTTATCAGCGAAAGGTAACATTTCGTTCTTCTTTATGGCTGCATAAAATTTCACTGTGTATAAATACCACATTTTCTTAATCCATTTGTCAGTAGTGGAGCATTTTGGCTGTTTTCATAACTTGGCTATTGTGACTAGTGATGCAATAAACATGGGTGTGCAGGTGCCTCTGGAGTCACCTGTGTCACAGTTTTTTGGGTACCTTTTAAAAAGTGAGGAATAATTCTTGAACTGTCTACCATGAAAAAATAGACACAATAATTAATAGAATTTCTAGGATTTTAGAGGCAATGTATACCACACTTAAGCTCCTAACTCACTAGGTAATCTATAATATTGTCAGTTATGAATATGGTTGAGAGCAAGAAGACACTCAACAGTAGATTTAAGTTCCAGTGTAAGATGCTCTGCCACTTGAGCTTTATGACCCATCAGACACAGTGGCATTGAAAGTTTCTGTGGTAGACAGAGATGCTCTAAAATAATTACAGTAAAGTCATGACCTCTTTTTTTTTTCATATATTGTTGTTCTAGGTGGGGATACATTGTGGCATTTACAAAAGTTCTTAAAATGTATCAAATATACCATACTTGAATTCACCCTCTCCAACATTCTCCTTTATTCTGCTCACCTCCCATTCCTGGAACAGTTTTAACAAGTATCATTTTTCTATTTGTATACACATGTACACAGTATTTGCACTATATTCACCTTCCCACGCCCTTTCCCCACCTCCTGCCCTCTCCCACTGGTACCAAACAGCTCACCTGTTCCACCCTCCTGTGCTCCAATTTTGTAAAAGAAAAAAAATGACATCTTCACTTGTGTAAGATAACTATACAAGGAGTATCCTTGTGGCATTTCCATGTATATATGTATTATAGCCTGAATTGGCTCATCTCCTTTATTTTTCTTCTTTCTGTCTTAGTTCCTTTCTTATGGTAGTTTCAATTGGTTTAAAAATTCTACACTCATTTTTTTTTAAATTTTTATTTTATTCATATGTGCATACAATGTTTGGGTCATTTCTCCCCCCTTCCTCCACCCCCTCCCTTACCCTCCCCGTCCCCTCTTCTCCTCCCCTACCCCCTCGCTACCCGACAGAAACTGCCCTGCCCCTATCTTTAATTTTGTTGAAGAGAGAGCACGAGCAATAATAGGAAGGACCAAGGGCCTTTGCTAGTTGAGACAAGGACAGCTATACAGGGTGTTGACTCACATAGATTTCCTGTGCATGTGTGTTACCTTCTAGTTTAATTCTTCTTGAACTAATCTTTTCTCTAGTTCCTGGTCCCCTTCTCCTATTGGCCTCAGTTGCTTTAAAGTAGCTGCTTTAGTTTCTCTGCATTGAGGGCAACAAATGCTATCTAGTTTTTTAAGTGTCTTATCTATCCTCATACCTTCCTTGTGTGCTCTCACTTTATCATGCTACACTCATTCTTGTATAGAGTGTACATCAATCCTATTCACTTTCTTAACTTCCTTCATTTACCCTCCCCCTCTTGAATGTGACCTCCACTTAGTGTGACCTGCTTTTCATAATATTGCTGTATTTGTATTAGGCTTGTATTCTACATATGAGAGAAAACATGCAGCTTTTTGGCCTTCTGAACCGTTAACTTCACTTAAGATGATGTTCTCCAGTTCCATCCACTTACCTGCAAACAACCAAATTTTCATTGTTTTTGTAGCTGAATAAAATTCCATTGTATGTAAATACCACATTTTCTTAACCCATTCATCAGTAGTGGGGCATCTTGGCTATTTCTTTAGCTTAGCTATTGTGAATAATCATGCCCTCTAACTTTGATAAGTATTTAAATTTTAAATATCACTCTCATCTTCCTAACAAGCCTCGCAAGACTGAGTGCCTTGACTATTGGACACTAGTGGCATGCAACTGAAACTGCACCTTAAAAAGTGTTGTCAGACCAGGCGCTGGTGGCTCATGCCTGTAATCCTAGCTACACGCAGGAAGCAGAGATAAGGAAGATTGCAATTCCAAGCAAGTCTGGGTAAATAGTTTGTGAGACCCTATCTTGAAAAACCCATCACAGAAAAAGGGCTGGCAGAGTGGCTCAAGGTGTAGGCCCTGAGTTCAAGCTCCAGTACCACAAAAAAAAATAGTGGTATCAGATGCATGGAAAAATGGTATCATAAAGATCCAGCTATTGCCCCAGTTGAAAGACATTAATCTATGAGTTGAGGTGCTATCTTTCAAGCTAAACACATAAGTCAATAAATGATACACTTTCCCCCAGAGAGGTATGAAATTTGTTCTTTTTGCTACTTTATATTATAATGAACTGAGTGATTTTTTTTTACTTCTTATTCCCACAATCTTGGTTTTGATAAGAGTGGATTTCCACTGTTCAAGGATAGAATACTTCTACCACAAAACACAGCCACGGTTCCATTAAACTGGAAATTGAGACTGATCCTTAGGCATTTGAGGCTTCTCACAGACCAACAGGAAAATAATCACTGTACTGCCTAGGGTTATTGATTCTGATTATCAAGGGGAACTGGTTCATAGTTACACATTAGAACCGAAGAACACTACTATTGAAACCTAAAGAATTTACTGATATACCTCTTTTGTTCCCTTACCAAACAGCCATAATCAGTGAAAAAGTGTACTAAATATAGGCCCATAAAAATTAGGTCTTGCAGTGATAAAAGTTTAGATTATTACATGAAGTAAAACAAAGTTTATGTAGCCAAGACACCACGCAGGGCAACAGAAGATAAGGAACTGGTTGTGAAATCAATTTAGGACTCACAAGCAGCTAAAAAATGAGGGACCGAAGAAATTGTGCTTTACTTCGTTTCTTCTTCCCTTCTCCCACCTTATAGCCTTATACAAAGAATAAAGGTAGTGACTAACATTTTGGTATCAAGTGGAAATATGGCACTGACACTACTCTGCGATTAGAGGGTAGGGCATGGGGATTTGTGTGTTCTGTATGTTGGGTATATGAATATTTTGTGTATGCTGAAAGAAAAAGAAGTGGGCTACAGTAGATATTCTTTGGCTGGTTCTACAGAGCCACTCTTTACTAATCCATTCTGCTTGTATCCAAGAGTCTGACTTTGGTGGACTATATCAGTGCTCTCTCCTTCTGGCTGTTGAGTTTGGCCAATGGGAAACTACAGTGAGATTAAAAGGCAAATTGGCTGTTTCCCTCTACCAAAGGTAACAGCTCCTGCCCAGGAAAGTTCTTATTTTTAGCTAGTCTTTCTAGGTTCTGGGAATTATTCTTTCTTCTTGCATTTTCATGGCTAGAGGTCATGAAGGTTCAACATTGTTGTTCTTTATAGTGAGTTTCAAGGAGACTTATGGATTTTTATTAATGCTTGTTGCAACTTACAATGTCTTTTATTAAACTGCCATCATTACACAACTTGAAGGTGCCACCTGTTTGTTGCCAAAATACTGAGTAATATATTAAACATCAGTTTCCCCTATTTCCCCTGATTAAGTTCTGAGGTCTACAGGCGCAAGACATATTACTTTTCTTCCAAGTATATAAGCCATAAATCTGATAGTCATCAGTGACAAAACCTCCTGACTCTCCTCACCCTTTATACTCAATCTATAATTATTTTCTGTTAATTTGATACCAAAAATACAACTTTCTTTGGGTGGTACTGGGGTTTGAACTCAGGACTTCATGCTTGCTAGGCAAGTGCTCTATGACTTGAACCTCTCTACCAGACTTTTTTGTGTGTGTTATTGGCTTTGAACTGCAATCCTCCTGATCTCTGTCTCCTGGATAGCTAGGATTACAGGTGTGAGCCTCCAGTACCCAACCCAAAAATGTTTCGTGACTTCTACTCTTTCTTTCATTGTTGCTGTTTTCCTAATCCAACTTACTATTATCTCTTGCTTGGGCTACTGGAATGGCCTCATAACTGATCCTGTGATCTTCTTTTTTGTGTCCTTATACTTTCTTCACTATAGTTAAAAGTTGTCTTTAAAAAATACAAATCTGCTTCCACCTATGACTTGGTTTAAGACTTTCCAATGGTTTCCCATTACTTTAAGTATAAAGATAATTTCTTTTACATATCCTATAGGCTCTCACATGGTCTGGAGCTGCCTATTTTCTAACTTTTTTCCACACAGTTCTCTTCAATGAATATGCTCCAGGCCTTATTTCTTTCACTTTCTCTATATCCACATTCGTTTTTGCCTTAAGGACTTAGTTCTGACACTCTTCTGCCAATAATGTTTTTTTTTAATTTGCCTTATTTACACTACTCATCTTTCAGCTCAATTTTCACATTTTCTGTTAAGAACTCATTAGTAGTCCAGAATTGCTCCCTAATTATAAATGCTCACAAACATTCTATTAATTTTCTTTATTAATAAAATTTTGCAAATGCTTGAAAAAAGTCCTTCTTCCTCCAAGAGACTATATGCCAAATTGTGACAGTGCCTATATCTGTTTTCTTCTCAACCGTATGCATCCCCAATACTCAGTACAATATACCTGACAAATTATAAATGAATGAATCATGTGGAGAAGCTAAAGAGATTGAAAGATGGCACTAAGTATGGAATTTAAAACTATGCTTCACAGAATAGTTTTTAGATGGATGATTGCCTGATAGTCTAGTTGATACAGATTCTGGTTTCTGGAATAGTGGAAAGATAATCAGAGAACTAATGTGTGTTGCATATCAATTCTAACAGATTTCAGCATCAGACTATATCATTCAGTTATACTTTTTGTGATTTTGAGTGATTTTCCTCTTTTTAAAACTATTAATTGGTTAGAATACTGCACTTGGGGGGCTGCTAATCTTATGTTATTTCATATTGTAGCAGTTAAGACTGGATTTTTTATTTAACCACTCCTATCCTACCAACACAATTTGATACATAATGCATGTGAAGTTCTTAAAAACCATTAATATCTTATTCAAGATCAGTCTTTAGTGATATGTTATAGCTATATATGGTTGCTTACATTTTTTTTGAAAAAGGAAAAACATTAAAAAGTTTAAATTGCTTTGGGCTGGAGGATCTCAAATAAATACTTGAATTTACATGGTATGCAAATTATAGAATAATTATAAAAGAGTAATTGATATTATCTGAAAAAGGAATAAAATATGAATTTATGAAATATGAATTTGTGGAGGTGGAAATGAGGCAGAATTAATTTCATAATTTTAGATGTTCTGCACATACACAAAAGCTAAAAACATGACAATAATTTGCATTGTATGTGTCCTTCAAGTGATGAAATTAAAAAATAACAATGGTTAAATACAGTAAAATTTATTATAGGATTGTAGAATTCATACAACTTAAACTCTTTACAGCATTCAGCACCTATACAGTTTTATGGATTTCATAATACAAATATCAGTGAGAAAGAATCATTACATTAGTGAATAATGACTTCCTCATGAAAGTTGTTCACATATAAGTCAGATTCATTATAAAGCACCTAACAGAAATGCAAAGATGAAATTTCTAAATTCAAGAAAGTTGAACTAAATGAAAATCAAAGCAAAATAATGTTGAGGGACTTGGCATGCTTTACACAAAAACATCAAAAACAATTTTAAATATTTTTAAATTTAATGCATGCTCTACTATATGATTTTGTAAAGAGCTTGCTTTAAATAACAGCAGGATGGAATTTACTGTCAGGATGTTGGCTGACACATTCATGCTGCTTTCAGAAATCTAAACCCTATAAATTCAAAAGAAAGAAGATAAAAATTATTTTATTTCAATTTCAAACAACCAATGCCAATTAAACTAAAATTTGACAATAGCTTGCAGTGGTTAGTACATGTTTCTTTTTTCAGTATAAGAAATAGAGTAAATGCATGAGTAAATATCTTGAGTATCCCATAAACTGTAATGTCAAGTCATACTGTAAATCTCTGCCTTCTTATTACCAAGGATATTCTTTATCTGTTGTCTCTCACTCTTGACAGATCTTGGTCTCAACAATAAATTCGTTGGGGAAGTGCCTAATCTTCCAACACTTATCAATGGCACGTTTGTTGAAACCTGTGAGGAAAAACATAAGCAAGTAACTTTTGAATTTTCTGTGTATATGAAAAGATATTTAGACTTGCTTTTCACAGTGCCCTGCATTCTAACTTCATTCTTCCATTGACCCAACAATATAGTATGAGTGAAGCAATAAATTGCTTACCCAGCAAGAGGTCTCTGCGACGAAGGCGGAAGGACTTTCTATTATTGCAAAGTTGGTAAATAAAGATGCCAAGGTTACTAACATCACGGATTTCCTCCACAGCAACCAGGTCTTCACGAACCACATAAGTGTGAGGCAAGTATTTGCCACTCTAAATGTGAAAAGAAGAAATATTGAAATGAGAAATTCTAAAACACATTATTTAAATCCCTGCTTTTAATAGACACACATTTAAAAACTAGACTTTATTACAAACCAGACATCATTTTCAGAGCAGTTTTAGGTTCACAGCATACTTAATTATTATTTGTTACTTTTATATTATTGATTATATATATTAATGGGATTCAGTGTGATATTTCTACACATGTACACAGCATGCACTGATCAAATTCAATCTCTCTTTATCCACCTTCCCACACACACACTTCCCAAATTCTATTAATCACCATTCTGTATTCAGGTCAACTTTTTTTAGCTTCCACATATGAGAGAGAATATGAGGAACTAGCCTTTCTTTCTGGCTCATTTTGCTTAACTTCATGTGTACTATTTCCATCTATTTTGCCATACGTACTTTTTTATTCAAAAATTATTTCAATAAAATGGGATATTTTGATGCAATTCACTAGTTTTGAAGAATTAGGAAACAAAATTATTTGGAAATGCTTATAGAAGTATTTGACCTCCAAAGTGCATACCGCCAGTTTGCCAAAGAGCTCCACCAGATTCTTTGGAGGCATGACAATGGAGGTATTGAGGGGCATCAGGTAGCAGTTCCCCAGAAACAAGTCCAGGTAAGCAGTCATTCCCTGTTGGGGAGGGAAAAAAAATTAGGTAAAGTGTGGAAGACATACACTGCAGATTTTTCAAGTATCACTAGAATAATCAGCTTCATTATTTCAAAATGAATTAATAGCAAAAGAAAGAAAAGGCTTTCATTCAAAAAAAAGATTTATGAATGGACACATTGCCTGTCAATGAACAAGGAAAAAGAGAAAATTCTGGAATACCTTATAAGAATAAGAAACCCACCTTCTCAAAGTCATGAATTATTGCTGCAGGGTCACTATCAGAGAAACTGGGAACAGGCACATCAATGATTGCAATGTTGTCATCTTCACGAATATCAGCCTCCTCTGTCACAGGAAGAAAATAAGGCTCTCCTCCATGAAAGGAATTTACAGAGTCCTCAGAATCAAAGAAGCACATCTCTCCACGGTAAATGGTGCTCTAAAAGACACAAAGTGAAATTAAAACCTTCTAATACTCACTACCATATTTGAATGTGTCTTACACTACTGTGTGCTAAGCTGAGGCTTATTGGTTATAACTATTGTCATGAAGACTAATCAATCTTGTGGATTGAAAGATAATTTGAAAACTTTCCTTAAGTCTTCATTACTCTACTGACCATCATAGAATTATTTATGTTGACACAAAATGTACAGCAATTAGTACCTCAAAGCATAGGAATTATAATTATTATTACCTTGGGCATGAAGTACTTGTAAATACAGGCTCCGCCAACAATAAGTCCTGCCAAGATGAATGATAGGCCTAAGAGAGTAAGCATACATCTTCCAGAAGAGCCCTCTTTTTCCTGGGTGGCAACTCGGAGCTCCTAGTTATTAAAAAGCAAAAACAAAAACAAAAGCAGACTGTACTTTTATATGTTACTTTTGTGTACAGTTTATTTGCCTTGAAACCCAAGATTTTTAAAAAAAATATTAAGTTGTGTTATACTGAAATAATTTCAAGGCAACTTCTGATATCTTCTAACTATATTAACCTGCCTTCTGGAATTTCCAAACTCAAATATAGATACATTATTTCACATTCTACACTTCCAGAATCATATTAAAATAACGACTCATATATATAATGTTATATTGTTTTTATTTTATAAACATTCAGTTTGACATATATGCTCTTAATAAAGTTTGAATGCATCATGCAGTATTTTTGACTATAGGCCTAGTGCAGTACAGCTAATCTATAAAAATCATGCTCTTTAAATAAATGGAAGTAGTTACATTTTTTACTTGTATGGTGATATAATCACTAACTTTCAAAACCCTGTTTTGTCAAAATTAGATTTTAAAAAAAGACTTCTATAAGACAGGTACGTGCAATTTCCCTTTATTTTAGAAATTAAAATATTGAAGGCAGAGATAAATATCCTAATAGTCCTAGTTTTATCAAGAAATATGATGGTCCTTAACATCACCCAATAGTATACAGCTCTGTATTGCATGAATATAATATTTTCCAAGTTCTAGGTTAAAAAAACTAGATTGTAAAATACAGCATTTGCTAGATAAAAAAGCTGTCTGTGTAACAGTGACGTTAAAATTCTGTTAAATCAATAATTTGCTTAGGAATTGGAACAAGAAAGATCCAAAGCAAAAAGTAGATGATTAGCTGCACCTTTCCTAGGACAGAGAACTGGATGGTCTACAAATCCCATTCTTATATGTCACAATATACCCCTAAGCAGCATTATTGCTCAAGGGTAGAATAAACGAAGTTAGCAAATCTGAGTCCTAATCATCAAAGTTTAAATCATTTAGACTGTTATGTAAATAGAATTGTTTTAGTTTTTCTGCCACTAGCTCTTTTCCATGAAACTACTGTAATGTTTATGAGATTTAACTGACTTTAATTTGGTGAAAAATACATGAATTTTAACTTAATGTAGAAAAAAGAAGGGCAGGCGATCATTTGATAAACTTTTTCAAAATAAAGGCTTTTCTTGAAGAGTTGAAATTTGAAATTCACATTTTCTTAGCTAAATTTATTTAAGTTAGTTCCTTCCATTAATATTCTATAAATCTTGAAGTCTTTTTTTGAGTCCCAATAATTTTCAGAAGCACTTATTTTTATTAAAAAATCCAAACTATGATTAGAACTACAAAGACAGAACTTTAAATTTTGATTAAAAATCACTGTAATCCAGAGCTGGAAGCTTAGAAATTATATTTTAGACAATTAAATTTAGGTCCAGACAGATGAAATGGCTTACTTGAAGACACGTAACAGCTTAAGTTGAAATTCCCAGAAGAGTGAAGTTCTTTCTGGCTTGCTACTGAGACGTGAAAAGAATAATTTACATTGTAATTTTATTTCTCTTTCTAACAATTTGGGAAGTTTATTATTAAGCAAGGTCTGAGTGTCTCAAGTTCATAAATTTCACTACTTAGTAGGAATAAAGATTTTCTTTGATTTCAATTAAATTTTCTGGAAATCAACAAATTTACTGTGAACTGCATTTTAAAGTTATTGTACACAACATCTGACATAATATTCTGTCATGTTCAATCTCTGGTGATCTAGTTGATCAGTATATCACCATGTATTATTGTCAAGTATTATCATTAGTGTCCTACAGTGGTCAGGTTAGGATACTGTGGAAGTTTATCCAAAACCTAAAAAAGAAATAATCAAAGTGGAAATGCTCATTTCTCATCACATCACAGGCCTGATAGAAGTAATACTTGCATATTAATTAAATCTATTTACAACTCATGAATGTTTTGGTAGTGAGAAAAAAAAGGATTACTGTGTGGCTATAATTAACAACTTGCATCTAATTAGACCTCCTCCCCAAAACTGGTTATGTTTCTCTTACAAAGTTAGTAGGGATATAACTACATATCTGACCTTCTGTTATTTAATAAAAACCTCAACAATGCAAGGGAGTGTTACTTTTGAGTTCTCAAATGTCTAACACACAAAAGCCAGTTTGATTGCTGAATTAAATACTGAACGTTTCATGAGAAAAATTGTGCATAAGCGTATTAGCATTTCAAATTGTGAGCATAATCAAGTTTTACTAAATGGATTCTCATCTCACTCAAAGCACTTTTCAAATCTTCACTCTGACCACAATAGTTAAAACTTTATAAAGGCAACACGACAAGTTAGGACAGATCTGTAAGTTCCAATATTTTGCAGATTTCATAGAGCCAGAAGAAAATACAAATTTCTTTTAAAGTTAAGATTTTATTGAGAAAAACGAGAACTAGTCTAACCACACAGCCAACAATGTAGGTGTTTAAAGGAAATAGAATTTGTACTAAATAAATAAAGTTTAACATTTGGGGGAAAAACTTCTCCAGTTCCTGGCAAAGTTAGCAGCTTAAATTCCAACATTGGACCTGCTTCAGATCGCTATATTTGGGAAGCTGGATATTGTTCACAAAGAACTAATGAAAAAAAGAATAAAAGAGTATTCCAAAATTTATTTTACAGATGAGTGTTTTTGTAAGGAAATACCACTCTGAAAACATATAAAACTCTTGCAGTAAGAGGGCACAGTGAACACTCAAAACTCCAATTAAGACCAAGCTAACTTTTGACAGCTCCTTTACCTAATGTTTAACACAGTCTATACCAAGAAGAAACTGAAAATACACGCGCGTGCGTGGGCGAACACACTTGCCCAAAACCGTGGAGTTAAATCTGCCCTTCACCTCCATCCTCCCTGCACAAGCAGCGATCCTAGAAAGCCTTTGTTTCATTTAATTTCACTCGCGTCAAAAAGAAAGAACGAACAGTTTTTAAAAAGCCTCTTTCCCTTGCTCACTCCGCCTGTCTCCCCCGACCCAGTGCAGGCTATAAGTTCCCCAGGAGCTGATGACAGAGCTGCGTGCAAGAGGTTCCCCAGCTCCTAACCCGCTTCCCAGGAGAGGATGACATCAAGTCCCAGGGGATCTCCTCCAACTCTCTCCAACTTCCTTCTAGGGCAGGTGATGTGGCCGGGAACCCACCGAACACGGAGAGATTCATGGGGATACAGAGAGGAATGAGGGGCAGAGGGCAGAAGGTGGCGTGACCAGAACCAGGGCGACCTGGAAAACCCTATGGACTGTGCAGAAGTACCTGTCCAAGGACTCAGGGGCTGTGTGACAGTCTGCATTTTATTCTCTGAACCTACCCCTTCCTTGTCTCTCCTTCGCCCACCCCCTTCCATAGCCTAGCAGGAAGTCAGGGGCAGAGTGGGGACAGCTACCTTGCCGGTCAGGATCTGAGCTCGGACGGTGCGGCTCACCAGGGCCTCCACGTCTTGCCGAGCCTCTTCCTTCTGCACCGCCGTTGGGGTGTTGAAGGCGATTTTCACCATGGTGAATCTTCCTGCAGCGCGGTAAGGCGCGGCTCGAATCAGCGTCCTGGGTTGCAGGTTGAAAGAGGTGTGGATAGCGTTTGCCCAAGCAACACCTACTTTCTCTCCTTCTGCCTAATGTTGCTGCAAGCCCAGGTCTGGGGATACTTATGACGCAGTCCTAAACTGGATGGGAGACCATGGGCGGGCGCGGGGAGGTGCCGAAGGAGGAGCGGGAGGGGGCTCAAGTGCTGGAGTGGAGGAGACTGGGATTGGGGAGTTGCCAGTGGGAAGAATGGGGCGGGGCGGGGCGGGGCGGGGGGGGGGGTGCAGCCTGTGGCTAGCTCTGGCTAGATGTGCCTCACCTGCACTCCAGACATACTCCCACCCACCCTCTGCGCCCTCAGATAAGAGCAAGGCAGGAAGGAGGCCTGCCCAACCATGTCTTTCTGCCTCTGTCCAGGTCACAATAGCCCCTGAATCGGACTCTGTTTTCCCAAACTTGTGCCTGGCCCCCTGTGGGGCCCAGGACTGTAACTTGGCACCAATCCAAATTTCCTCAGCTAGGCATCCACCCACGCCCCAAAAGCACAGTTCCATGACTGTTCTGCACCTTCCATTTAAGGAACACCTGGAAGGTAGTTTGTAGTTGCTTGGTTTATTCTCTCAACAATTTTTTCTCTCTTGTTTTTTTCCCCATAATTTTAATTTTGCAAACAAAAGCCATGTTAGATCAGAAAGATGAGTGCTTCTATCTCCCAAGCTCCCCATTTTACAGCTAGGACATGATGAGTTGTGGAGGAGGATGGAAAGTGCATTTATAATGAATCAATGAAATAATCCAGATCTTTTTACTCTCCCTGGTTAGGGAAACCAAAGTAAGGTCCCAGCCCAGAGACTGTTTCTCTTCAACCATCAGCTGTGAAACCTACCTATTTGTTTTTGGAGGTGAGAGATACAAAATTTAGCCACATACAACTCTAGTGGAAAAAAAAAACTCAAAGGGGTTGAGGTAAAAATCTTTATTTGGAGCACTTAGTGTAATCAAGCTATTTCTTCATAGTCAATTCTCCCAGATTGGGAATGCTGACAGAGAACCTCACTAGTAAAATTCAAGCTGTGGAAGTTAGTGATTGGGATTCAGCGGAACAAACTTTATAAATAGTCCTGCTGTAGAAGACAGAAGAGGGTTCTGTTGTGTGATGGCAATAACACAAAACAAAATCCCAACAAAACAAAACACAGATTTTGCTAGCGAATTCCACATCTATCAATCTACTTAACTAAATGGACTTGAATGTGCTGAGTTGTTACTCCTCCATCCAAGAAATTTTAACTTGGAGTTTTTCCCAGTGAGGTTTCCTTGACTCTGAAGCCCTCTCCTGTCTCCACTGTGGGAGCTTTGTAAAGACAGACTTCATTTTCTCAGATAGGCCACAGATGGGAAGGTGGATGGAAGGGAACAGTGAGGAGCTTGTGCCTTACATAGAGCCAGAACCTTATAAAGCAGAATGTTTGAGTTTGCTTAGAAACATTGGCATCTTATGCTCTTTTCCTTATTATTGCTCAAGTCTGGCTATTATAATTCAACATATGTCAGGCAACTTTCAATTTATGCAGAGGAAATCTAAGTTTTCTGGGATGCTTCTCTTTACAGTTATGTTCTGTTTGCTATCATAACCTTTATGACAACTCAGCTAGATGGCCCCTGCCATCTACATCACATGGATAGCTAAACAAATAGTACCTCCTACACATTTATCTACTAAGCACAAAGTGCTGGATCAGATAGTAATATATTATCTTAGTGTTATCTTCACTAAAATGTGGCTAGGCAGGAGGATCAAGAATTATTTTCATTTTTCCAGAAGAATAGACTCAAACTCTGATAGCAACCAAGGGAATATTTGATCAGTTGCTACATATGTATATTGAGCAATTCGCCACATTTCCTTAGGCTTCACTTTCCTCCTCTGAATTATGCTGCTAGGAGGATAATGAGTGAAACAGTCTCTGAATATTTTTTGAATTTCAAAATATAAGCTTCTAGTTTCTGATTGAGTTGAAACAGTAGTGAACACATTTCCATCTGCTGAAAATGTTTCTTATTGTCCAAGCTCTCTCTGGCATTCTTTCTTTCCCAGCATAGCTTCTTGTTTTTATAGAATCGATTTCTTGCACTTTCTTGACTTCAGAAACCATGGGGGATCTGGCTGCCATGGGGATTCCAACTCACATTGTTAATCATGTCTGAATGCACACCAAGTTTATAAATGACTTCCTTGTTCTCACATGTCAAAAGATGACTAAATTATCACAACTTGGGCTGAATGGAACATGGCATGCAATTGGATGCCAGGCAACAATGTCAGCTCTCTTTGAATGATCTTCTTAAATCACCACAAATTCAGTCACACAAGCCAAAGTGATTAGGGGCATCTGTAATACCATTTCCCTCATTAAATCATTTATTCATTCATGAAGTATTTACTAAGGCTGTAGTATGTGTTCTGTACTATAATCACCATGGAAATACAGTGGTGAGCAAAACAGACGCAACTTTGCCCCTGTAGAGCACATCATTGCTGCACCAATGGCAGGAACATACTTTTCATGGGAACACTGGCCCTATGCTATCAAGTAGGGCATAGAAATTCTACAAATCAGCAGTTTGTAGTTCCACTTATAGCCAATACTACTAGAAAAGTTTAAATACCTTGCTTATCTACAATTGCTTCACAGCCAGAAATCTATTTAACAAAACTAATCTCATAGCAAATGTATTAGAAAGTATTCTTATATATTCAAGGTGAGAGGTGGTGAACTACAATGATGATTGAGATACGAAAAACAAAGGAACAACTACAAAGAAGTTCAGGAGTCATATTTTAAAAGTCCTAGTGCTAGACTAAGTCATATGAAGGAGAAAAATTAGGAAAATAATTTTGTTTTCAAATGACCTTCTGCAACCACAGACTAGGAAAGTGGTGGCATACTTGATAACAATAATAAATAATAACCAAAATCCAGCTTTTTGTGGTAGGACATTGGAACTGATTGCTATTTATTTTTTACCACGACTCTGAGAGGTACTATGATATACCTAATTGCATTGACAAGGAAGCTGAATTTCTGAGAGGTAGATAGCTTGCCCAAGGTCAAAGTCTAATTTAGCTTATTTGATTCCAGTATTTTTACTTCTAGCCACTATATTTCTTGCTGGCACTAAAAAAATGGGAAAATCAAGTAAAGAACTTTCTTGAAAGTGGAGAAAATTATCAAATATTCCCTGGGGAAATAAAGGGTAAATCACCTGATCATTTTGCAAACAGGGCTTCCTGCTTAGAATTTTGTTCAATACCTATAACATTTTGGAACCCTTTAAAAACCTCTTTGGCCTACCCATGACCATAGGTTACTCATCCTAAAACACATTTATCCTGCATTCTGCTGTTGCTCCTGTCAGCAAAGAAGCAGCTAAAGGCCAAGTAGGCTAGCTATCTGTTTCTGGGTACAAGTCCAAGGAGTTTGGTATAGATCTTTAAAAAGTCAGGTCATTTTGTAGATCCTCTTTTTCTCTGAACATGTGTCTACACCCTGGGAGCACAGCTAGGGCTCTCCACTTAAGGTAATAGTAGAAACTTGCTTTTTGGAAGAGATTCTTGTTTTTGCATTCCATTTAAGGTTTTCTCTGTAAGTTAGGGAGCAATGAGAAGAGGAAGATATGTTTCCTTAAATATGAGAATGGATTCCATCATCCTTTCACAATAATTTGGTAGTATCTTCAAGATTAAGAAGAAGTTGTGCCCTACCTTAATTTATGAAAACTACTCTTTTATTGTTTGTGGTACTGGGGTTTGAACTCAGAGCCTACACCTTGAGCAACTCCACCAGCCCATTATTTTTTGTGATGGGTTTTTTGAGATAGGGTCTCATAAACTATTTGCCCAGGCTGACTTTGAACCGAGATCCTCCTGATCTCTGCCTCCTAACTAGCTAGGATTATAAGTGTGAGCCACCAGCACCTGCTTAAAACCACTTTTCTTTATTCTTATTTTGATAAAGTGAAAAAAATCAACCATGTTTGCTGAATTGTGTAAAAATTCTTATCTCATTGTGGACTATCTTTTGGGAAAATTTTAAATATAGTTTTAAATCAGTATCCAAGTCATATCTGATCACACTTTACAGATGTTATTGTTCTGTGTAACATAACTGAGAAATCAAAACTTGCCCCAAGAATGCTTTTGAGAATATCCAGTCGTTTCAGATGCTCCATAATATAATACCAGGGATACTGAAATGTCTTTGTGATTCAGAGTTATGCTCCTATTCAAAGAAAGCAAACCACTTGTATATTCATTAATAATAATTAAGCCAAATATTTTTAACCCTTATGTTTAGTTTTGTTAGTGGCTCAAGATATTATGTTCCTTAAAATATATAAAATCCCAAATTGTTTTATGTCATGTGATTCATTTTGATTACTCTTGAAATGCAGTTTTGGTCATCATTTTTAATTTAGTAATTTTTTTCTGAAATTAACCCCAACATATTCACATGCCAAAGTCTTCAACTATTTCAAAATATGGGAGAACTCATAACAAAGGAATGTTCTTTGTAGTCAAGTGAATGGCACAAATTTCACTTCTTCTTCTCAGTCCAGCAAATCATATCAGCTCACGATTGGAAAATTCTTCTTGAGAATCCCTTAACTGAAACTTATGGCTCACAAATACTTCTGCTTACGTATCAGTGTGGTTGCCATTTTTCTGTGCTAGTGCAAAAGGAGGTCTAGCATAAAAGATCACTATAGTGTGACAGCTTATGTGCTGCTTTTCATCAACACAACTATACTTCCTGATTTTCAAGTTAAGGAAATTATCTTCTCAGAATTTTGTGTTTCATCAGCTGAAGAGTGAAGTTCATCCACTACAGTGAGAAGAATACTACAGAAAAACATTGTCCACACATCTTGGAAAGGAAGGAATCTCTTTGATGTTCTATTTATATTGCAGTTAACACAAAACAAGTGGCTTATTCTGGCATTTATTATTTAAAAGATGCTACTAAATAGGGAGATTAGAATAATGGATTTTATAAATAGAAACAGTTAATTACAAACATACCAGTGCTTATTCTAAATAAGGATAACTTTCTTTTCCCATTCTAATGTTCTATACTCACAGCTAAGTTTTAAGAAGAACTTCTATTTACTTGAACTCTGAAATGATTCTGTACTCTAGTAAACCTTGCAAGGCAGCTAAAGGGGAGGTCTTCCTAGTGTAGCCTCATTCAGTCTCCTCTTTTTGCATTGTAGTTGGATTGAAACTTTTAATCTAGTGGTATTCATATCTTATTTGGTGGTTTATTTTTGAAGAGCTTGAGAATGATGTGAAGAATTGCTATTGACAAGCAATGAAATCTACACAAATAAGAAAAATGCATATATATTTAGAAGTGTCCCAGAAAAATAAATTTACTTAGAAAGTAAGTATTCTATGGAATTGTGAACCTGGGTGAGAATGGGAAGAGGTTATGATGACTGATTAACAAAAATATTCAACTGATATCATTATGAATATGCTGTGATTGTGATATGATAATACTGCCACCCACACAGCAATTTCTTCCAAAGACAACTCTGAAAGAATAAAACATTAGAATTTCAAATCTGTACCCCAAATGCAACTAGGAATCTTCTCAGTAATTCAAATTAAGTGTAGCTATAATTATTCATACATTTAGACAAGAAATTCAACAAAACTAAGTTCTCCTATTGTGTTTTTTTCCCTTTTATTATTCATATGTGCATACAAGGCTTGGTTCATTTCTCCCCCCTGCCCCCACCCCCTCCCTTACCACCCACTCCGCCCCCTCCCTCTCCCCCACCCCCTCAATACCCAGCAGAAACTATTTTGCCCTTATTTCTAATTTTGTTGTACAGAGAGTATAAGCAATAATAGGAAGGAACAAGGGGTTTTGCTGGTTGAGATAAGGATAGCTATACAGGGAGTTGACTCACATTGATTTCCTGTGCGTGGGTGTTACCTTCTAGGTTATTTCTTTTTGATCTAACCTTTTCTCTAGTTCCCGGTCCCCTTTTCCTATTGGCCTCAGTTGCTTTTAAGGTATCTGCTTTAGTTTCTCTGCATTAAGGGCAACAAATGCTAGCTAATTTTTTAGGTGTCTTACCTATCCTCACCCCTCCCTTGTGTGCTCTTGCTTTTATCATGTGCTCAAAGTCCAATCCCCTTGTTGTGTTTGCCCTTGATCTAGTGTCCACATATGAGGGAGAACATACGATTTTTGATCTTTTGGGCCAGGCTAACCTCACTCAGAATGATGTTTTCCAATTCCATCCATTTACCGGCGAATGATAACATTTCGTTCTTCTTCATGGCTGCATAAAATTCCATTGTGTATAGATACCACATTTTCTTAATCCATTCGTCAGTGCTGGGGCATCTTGGCTGTTTCCATAACTTGGCTATTGTGAATAGTGCCGCAATAAACACGGGTGTGCAGGTGCCTCTGGAGTAACCTGTGTCACAGTCTTTTGGGTATATCCCCAAGAGTGGTATTGCTGGATCCTATTGTGTTATTCAGGTTTCCATCACTGTGACAAAATACTTGAGATTTATTTTTGCTTCAGGTTCATGGTCACTTGGCCCTGTTGCTTTGGGGCTTTGCTGGTATAGGACATTATTGAGTGAGAGTATGGCAGAGGTTCCACCATCTCCCAAAAATTCAGCAGGCTGGGTATAATTCCTTCAACACAAGGTCTTTGTGGGACCTTTAAGATCCAAACTACAGCACCCACCAAATCAACTAAGCATACAATTTGTTCTTACTATCTCCCTCTGTGTCTCTCTCCCACCCTCATTTGTGTGTGCATGTGTGTGTGTGTGTGTGTGTTATTGAATATATTCTCTTGAGTCTTGTTTCTCTAAATCACACTGCTATTATGAACATCCAGAGGTTTTAACTGGAAACTTTGAAGGCCCCTCTAATTTACTTTGTGTATTGATGGTGTATGCCACAGGATAGTAAAGTTGTTTTCATCACACACTGCACCTTAAACTAGAACACTATTGAGATTGCTCTTAGTCACTACTAATATCACCTTCATTTCTGTGTTTTCTATGTGTGGAATTTGTTGCTTTGGCTTGCCTGGTGGAAGATGGGAAGAACTTTTTTAAAGAGACAAATTGAAGTCCCTGTGATTCTGCAATGATTGCTGAGATTGTTGAACTTTTCTTTTTTTGCCAAGAAATAATGAAGTAGGTTTGTATGATGGTACTGTTTTAAGTAGTGTCTTGTTTTGTAGTCAATTGACGTTTATTTATCTTTTACCTATATCAGCCTCCTAACATACCTTTGAATTCTGGTCAGTGCTTATTTAGATCATTGCTTTTTACAAAGAGAAGGCCCAACAACATTGTTAAATAGAAGTTAAATTATTACTTATTGATAATTGTTTTTCTCTTGGAAGAAAAAGAGAAAATAATTGTAAAATTGAGGAATGTTATCTTATTCCTTTACTCGTCCAAGTAACACATTCACTTGAGCTTATTTTATATTCCCAGATATGTGCTATGTACAAAATACAGAAAAGTAAAGCATACTGTCTTTCCTCAACACATTTAAAGTCTTCTGCAATAGAAGCATTATTGCAGCATAATAGAAGCATTAGCTTTTTAAGCCTCATTTAATTTGATCCTATGAAAGCTGTATATTCATCTGAACAATTTTCATCAGCTTCTTTTGATAGATGAAGAACCTGAGGTTCCCAGGAGTTCACAATTGCCCACAACTAGGCTATGATAGAACTTGACCTGGAACACAGATTTTATAATTCCAAGCTCAATATTCCACACACCATATCCTGCTGTCTCAGGGTATAACAGGTGTCCTCGGCCTTTCACCACCAGTATCATGTATCATCAGTAGCAGTCTGAAAATATGACCTGTAGTGCTTGTCATTTGAGGCCTCTATCCCACTAACAGATTTTATGTAAACCAATATGAACACCATAAAAATTTCTAAACCAGACCATGAGAAAGTTTCCTAAGAGAACTCTCACATATGGTCATGGGGACATTTTACTTTTCATTACAGCATAACTAACATAGCCCAGTGGTCAAGGCAATGTTCTTTGGTTTGAATAAAGAGAAACAACTTTAGCCTTGCTGGATTTATCAAGAGCAAAATCAACCATGTCTGGAAGGCTCAGTCAGTGCTTCCTGTCTTTGTCTTAACCTTTGAGTAATTTACACCAGTGGTTATAAGTACAGATTCTGGGGCCCTTCCCAGAGGTTTCTTAGCAGACCAGACAATAGCATATGTTCATTCCTAAATCAACCATTGGCAAGGGGAATGGGATTCACATGATTGGCTTTAGCCTGTTAACTCACTTTTGTGTCTCAGGAAAAATAAGGTTTTTGTGGAATAAACACAAATTGGTTTCTTGTAAATAGATATTAGGAAAATGTCAACCAAAAATACCTCTATATTTCTTGCTAGCAAAAAAAAAAAAGGAGAAGAAAAGAAGGAAGCAAGCAAGCAAGGAAGGAAGAAAGGAAGGAGAGAGGAAAAGAAAGAAAGAGGCCAGGTACCAGTGGCTCACGCTTATAATCCTAGCTACTCAGGAAGCAGAGGTCAGGAGGACCATTATTTAAGGCCAACACTGGGCAAGTAGTTACAGAGACCCTCTCTTGAAAAAAAAAATCCAACACCAAAAAGAGTTGGAGTGGCTCAAGTGATAGAGAGCCTGCCTAGCAAGTGTGAAGCCCTGAATGAAAACCCCAGTACTGCCAAAAAAAAAGAAAGAAAGAAAAAGAGGAAAGATTGTGTAAATATTATCTCCAGTGAAGTCCTGTGGAGCCTTGTCTTTGTCAGTAAATCACTGTAGTTTTGGGGCCTTTAAAGCAGAGAAATATTTAGAAATCCTTCTCTTGGATCTCTCCATTTTGTATATGAACCATTCTCATTGTATTAGCAATGCTTGTTTTAACTGAGGTAAAATAGCTTAGGTCCTTCAATTCATAGGTCTTTAGCATTTCCTTGCTTACAAGTACTGATATAAAAAATACAGGTTCAGATGGAGGAATGAGGATGTATAATTGTGTTTGACTTCAGAAAAAAAATGCCAAAACAAGTTTTAAGATTTACAATTAACAAAGTCACAAACTACTAACTATCCTGCTCTCAATTTTCATCAATTTAACTACATGAAATCTCCACATTAGATTTTGCAATAGTCAGGTTTTTTTATAGTATTGGTTTCTTAAATTGTCTTATAAAAGGCCTTAGCAATATAAAATTTTGATCAAGTTTTTTCATTTTATTTTTTTTGTGGAAAGAAGAAATTATGCTTTACTAATCATAGTCAGAATTAAAAACACAAAATGCTCAGTTTGGCTTTAAAATTAGATGCTATCAAGACTTGCCAACATTTTAACTTTCTATAGATAACATGGGTAATGCTCCTGGTTGTGTTTAACTTTCTAACCCAGGGAAGTGATTGATTAGCCTAATCTGGAATCTCCTCCTTTTCCTCTAAGATGAGTGGGAAAATTGGTTGAGTGACAAGGATAGGGTGAGGGTCAGGCCCTTAAGTTTTCAGAATACTTTCTCTAAGATCATTCAGCATAAAATGTATATATATAAACATATGATTATATATGTATATATATTTATATAGTGAAAGAGAGAACAAAATTGTATTAGTGAGTCTGTCTGAGGGAGCTATGTGAGGTGAAAGTGATAAACAAAATGTTAGAGAATGAAAAATATTGAAACAATCCAGCTACATGTGAATATAATATAATGCACTGTATAGTAAGCTCTTGAATATTAGGGGAGCATGATGATACAGAAAGTAAGTAATGGAGGGGAGGGGGTTAATTTGATTAAACTACAATATATACAGACCTGAAGTACTAAGGTGAAAAAACCTTGGACTATCAATATACACCTAATTTTAAAAAATGAAGTGCAAGAGGGAAAAATAAATCTTTTTTAGGGGGTGGATACCAGTGGGAGGGAGACAGGCACAAGGAAAAGGGAAATAAGGGTATATGTGGTGGATGTATTTTGTATCCATATATGAAAATAGAAGACTGCAATCGGTTAAAATTATACTTTCCACTACATAAAAAGTCAGTGTCCCCAAAAAACAAACCTGAAGAGTATTGATAAGGACAGGAGAATGAGATAGTGGCCCAATTCTGGGATGTAAGGGGACTAAGAACTGGGGAGCCCTAAGTAGGGTTAACCACAAGACTGACTGGGTACTATTTCACCAGATAATGCGTACTTAATTGGTCTAAAAAATTTAGAGAAATTACTAGCATCTCCTGGTGGAATATTATTTAATAGGCTAAGTAACTAAGGGACTTTTCAGTTCATTAAGTTCATTAATAATTTGTCACATTAAACCATAACACTGCTGTTTTCTTTTTGACCATGAAGCCTCTGTACTGAATGCAAAATAAATCTACCTCTGTTGCTTTGTGACTCACTTAAGAAAAAAAGATATTATTTTATCAAAAATTTAGTGGGTTTTTCTCTTTTTTATATATTTACCACTAGACAGACACCTACACACACACACACACGCACACAGCCTAACAAATTCACTCTAAAATTAGAGGGATGTCACTGGGGTTCGGGGCAACAGTTGGCTTGAAGAAGTAGTGAAATGTGTTTTCCTTTTTTCCTCATCTCTCTAGACATAATTAAAGGAATAACCATCATACATCTTTCTTTTCTTTTTAGCTAGCTTCTTGGCTCTCTCCCCCTTCCTATTTTGCCTGCCTAGGAATCACATAGAGTAGGCTTTCTTTGTTCGTAACAGGACTCCAGACCTCACACTCGATTCCTATTTGCATTTTATACAGCTTCTGCAGTTATGCTAAAGAAAGTTCCATCAGAATTATAGGCCTTCTTGCTTATTGTGTGACTTATACTTGATGTTTGTTCTCAGGACACATTGGATGTTGAAAGACAGTGCTGTGCCCCCTAGTCTTTACATGCTGCTTTTTCTGTTAGGGCAAGAGTCAGAGGAGCTAAACCCATTCACAATTTCATTGCCCTAACACCTGTAAAATGGGTGTTTTCTTAGCAATTAGGAATTTTCAATGTTATCTTTCTATTAGAAAATATGAATGACTGAGGGTGTATCTCAGTGGTAAAATGCTTGCCTAGCCCTAGGTTTGATCAACAACAAAAACAATACGCACACACACACACACACACACACACCCCTCATGAGACAGTTTCTTCTGCTTCTCTATAATCTTCCAATTCCTTGCTGGCTGCCAGATATTTATCAATATAAAAAAATGGATGTATAAGTGTATACTTTGGGAATAAAGGAAAAAAGTTTTGGCCAAAAAGTCTAAAGAAGTTCTATTAGCTTCCATTTTCACAAAATGTCCCCAAGCCCTCAATTGAATGTTCCAAAATCTCTAAATATCTACACAAAGACTAGATTATTGTTACAAATGTATTTGTACCTCCTCAGGAAATGCACTACCAAAATAACTGTGTTTGAAGGATTTTTCTCTATTGAAAACCAACATAAAAAGAATGAGACCTCATGGGATCATAAAATGACAGATTTGGCAAGGAACTTAGAAGTTTGGTTCAGTCCCTTTCTGGCTGCACAGCATAGTGGTGTCTTGCTTGAAATTCCCAATCATTTAAAGAGTGAAGGAGATTGTTTCCTCAACCTCAACACAGGGCTCTTTCTATAGCACTGTGCCAACTCCTGGGTTTCGTGTCTCCCTCTGGCCCAGCTGTTACAGATAATTAAATTTATGTCCTTTCTTCACAAACCCTTTTCACAGATAATCTAAGAAAAAATATTAATTGACTGTGTCAATGCTATATAATTTTATTTTATAGCAACCACATTTTCATTTCAAGAACTTTCTCTTGGTGCAGATTTTGTTGTCGATTTTTTATTTTGTTTATTTCTTTGGAGCTCAGGACCAGTGGAGTTTATAGTCTGTATAAAAGGATTTTTTAATTTTATTTTAATAGCACTTGGTTCAGCTTGACTGATACTCATAGCTGTGTAAACACCAAAAAATTTTTTAAGTTGTGCAGAGACTGGCTGGAGATAAGAAATGAACAGGTGTGAGGGAAAATCATTGGAATCTGCACTCTGGCCTTCAAGCTGATCCCATGTCACATTGCAATGATTTACCCTCAATCACAATGAGCACAGGTGCTGCCATCATCATCCAGTGACCATATAATATTTTGTCTGCAGTGATCTTTTAAAAATATCTGTTTTTTTCTTCTTTCCTTCTGTTAGAGGCCCACCATTCACCTTTTTATACCCTTTGCTCCTTTGATTCCCACAGAACCTACTGCAGACCTATCTAGGTGAGAACATCCTAGTTGTATTGTGATCATGTGAAAGCAGCCTGGGTTATGTCCACTGTGGCGTGAGGGTGTGTTCCTAAGCTTTGTTAACATGACATTAATTGATTGGTCACCTACATTAGCTATATTGATTCAAATTTGCTATTTGAATGTTCACTCATTGATTGTGCATCAATATTACTGAGTTCTGATAGCAATTTTCACAGAAATAAATATTTTGGTTTACATGGTTTGGGTTTTGTACCTGTTCTATGAAGTATGAATCTATAAATCATTGTATGTTCTATAAATCATTATATGTCACCATTTAAAAAATCCTCTGGTCATATTTTTTAAAGGCCCTGGTCAAGGGGCCCCAGCAAATTGAATGCAAAGACTCTAAAAGTGTCAGAACATTTGGTATAAAATTGATATATTATGTGATAATGTTCCTAATAGAAACCAGGACCTCATTCACCATAAAAGACACTCCTTGGCTAAGTCCCATGCTATTTGTTAAGGAAACTGTCACCCTCTAGTCACATTGCAGATTGTCACTCCCAGTCAGAATGGGAGAAAACTTTGAGGAAAACCTTACTATGAAAAATGAGTTTTGCCAAGCAAAGAGTTAAACTCAAGCAATGAACCATCTCCAGTTATGAGCCCTCTTAGGACATAAGCCTATGAAACTATGCTCCTGTGATATAATTTACTTTTCTCTTTCTTGATGCTGAACTCTGTGTAGTTGCTTCATATACTGCAGTTTACCTTAAGGGTGGTTTAACAGGGAGCTAGAAGTGATAATCTTTTTATTAGCATGTTCACTGGTTTTGCCACAACCTGGTGGGTTTCTGATTGTCTCAGAAAGCATTGTGAAATGCTTGGGGAAAAAACAGTAGAAAAATCAATTTGTAATCATCTGAACTGAAAATGGGAGCCAACAGCATTTAGCATTTGTGTGGAGCTATGGTAAGGAGTGTTAGGAAATCAGACAATGCTATCCCTCTTCCTCACCTCCATATCCAATCAGTCACCATATTCTGCCAAATCCTCTCAGACAATATCCCTTGCATCTGTTCCTTTACTGCACTGACAGCCTCACTGTAGCCTCCTATCAGCTTACCCTTGGTTAACTTTGAAAACCCCTTGAGTGTTCTCTGTGCTTACTCTTGTTCGTCTTCGGCTATCATATCATTCTTTAGTAAATGCAACTTGTGTTAAAGAACAAGAAAAAGAAGATGAAAACATCCTCAGTGACTGTTGCTTCAAGAAATAAAACATAACTCCTTTACTTTAAAATTATATTTAATTCCTTTGGACTCCAACTTTCCTTCTCAGGCTTTAACTTTCATTGCTCCCTCACAGGTATCCTTCCCTTCAGCCAGACAGGTTTATTGCCTATTTCCTAAGCATAGCTTGCAGTCTTCATTGTTGCTGTCAAGTTTTTGTTTCAGTCTTTGCACTACCTTGGGAACAGTCCACCTATTGCTTTCTCCTCTGTATCTTCTAGTTATGCTTCTTAGGCCCCTTCCAGTTTTCTTTTTTTAAGAAGCTTTCCTAAGCCAAGGAGCCTGAAGTTATTTGTCTCCCTTTGACTTCGTTTAACAATTATTCAATTGGCCATGAATTTTCAGCTACCCTATTTCATATGCATTTCTAATTTTTCATTATAGAGACAATACAACATGAAAGACACTGTTGAGAAATGGGGGTGGTGGTAGGGAAGGTCCAAACTGAAAATTTGTTGTTTTTGAATCCATAGATTTTGCATCTATCATGATTTATGAACATTGTGACCTTGAACTAGTATTTAGCATCTTAAAGTCCTAATTTTCCCATCTTGAAAACAGTAAAAATAACAATCTTACTTCCAAAGATTGCTGCGATTATTAACTGAGATAGTAAGTGTAAAATTGAGTAGAAATAACCGTCTTGCAAAGGGATCAGTACATTTTCTAAATCATTGCTTTTATATTCCACTTCAGATATATATTTCCCTAGGAAACAGCATTCTTTCATCAATTAAATATGTTTTATAAGCACATTTTCCCTTTTGCTACTATGTACAGACACACTATTTTAAGAGTTTTCTTTTTGTTGTTTGTTTGTTTGAGACAGGGTCTTGCTATGCACCCAGTCCAGCTTCAAACTAGCAGACCTCCCTCATCCTCCCAAGTGCTGGGCTTATGCACGTGTACCACCACATCCAGTTATTTGTAATAATTTTAGAACAACCTGTGCTGTGCACATATCATACTTTACTTCAGCATCACTCTATTGTTAGGAACTTAAACTGTTTCTCCTATTATAGACAATGTTTCAGTATTTCGTGCATAAGATGTTCCCTCCATTTAGATGATTCCCTTGAAATAAAATTCCATTAATGTGAGTTCTGAGGAAAAAAGTATGCATATTATTATGGCTCTTATGCTTCCAATGATTTAAGATTGCACCCATTTTATAACCACATCAATTTTGTGTATTTTCCTCTAATTTTAGATCTTATATATTATTGTAAATACTAACAGTTTAATTGTATTGTTTTCTATAATTGTACTGTAGTAGTCAAAATAAGATTACTTCACACATTGAGCACGCCTATATTCTTTTCTATAAATTGTCCCTGCATATTCTTTGCCATTTAACTATTAGAAGCTTAATGTCTTTGTTTTGTTTTCTATGGGCTTTTTATATGGACTATAAATAGTGGTCTGGTCTTTTGTCTGCCATTTATGCTGCCATTTTCTCTTGGTCTATTATTTACTTTGAACATTTTACAGTTATTATTAATGAAAGAAGTCTTATATTTCTGTGGATTTGAGTATGTCAGTATTTTCCAACACAATTAATTTTACTAATTATCAAATTTCAAAGATATTCTCTACTGCCTTTGATAGCTCTTCTATTATTATATTATAATATTATTTTAGTGTATTATTATTTAACTATTTTCAACTTAGATTATAAATTCCCTGAATTCAGTGAGCCTGTCTTATGTTAAAGGCAGAGTAGATAGGATACTGACTTATGGTTTCCAAAACCCGTACTTGAACCAGTGTAATTACTGTGCAACTTTAGTTACGTCAGTTATTTTCTTTCAGCTTCTATGAAATATAGATCCCCACCCTGCTTTTAAAAAAGTTATTAGCATAGAGTTTGCCTAGTATAAAGGTCCTGCATAATCTCCAATACTGCATATATATATATATATACATATATATATATTGCATATGCATGTACACACAAGATAGTTATTAGGAGAAGCAGATGTGGTAATACACATAGGCTGTTTTTGCCATCTCTAATGAATCACTACACAAATAAGCTATAAACACAATGCTATCCTGATACTACTGCAAAATTTGTTTTCTTGCAACCAAACAATTCTCAGTAGAATTGTTAATCTGAATACAATGGACATAGTCATACCTTAAGAAAAAGAAGAAAGAAGTCACTGTAATAAAACCTCACATTAGTCATGATTACTATACATATATATGTATATATATTTTAAATCTTCTATGATAATCTATGCAATCTGTATAACACAGATTGCAAATGTTTTATCTCATTGTAAGATCTATGTCTTGGTTTGATTTGGGAAATGAAATATCCATAGCTACGACCTTGTTAATGGCTTTTAGCCAGACAATTTTGAAGTTAGATGTTGTTTGATTTTTAGCCATGAACCAAATTCACTTTAAGGAAAATTTGAAAACTGTATCTATCTCTGTTAGAAAGTGAATTACCCATGCTTTAAGAATATATGATTCTCTAAATGAAAGATAATCTGAAAAAAATCAAGGTGCTGAAGTAGTGTTTAAAAACTTAAGAGACCATTTTAGTTCATTTGCTTTAAATCTGCTCTGCAAACAGAAATGCTTCAATGAAACAGCAGTAACAACATTTTGGAAATGTTTCAGTTATGTGAGGTTTGTGGTAATAAGTGCAGAAGCATAAAAGCTGTGGACTGATAATGACTCTTTTAGGGATAGAAAATGTGAAACCTCGGATAAGATGTTGACCTTCATGTAGAAGAAACTTGACAGCATGAAATATGAAGCCATCATAGATTAAACTTATTCACTTATTCAACTTGTTTATGACTCTCTGGCTAAAAAGCACACACGTACACAATATTTCACAATATTTTAAATTTTTTTCTGACAATTGTATATATATATACATATAAATTATATATACATATATTTTATATATATATTACATATCCAAATTTGATGGGAGAAAACAAAATAATTTTGCTGATATTTTTAATGAACCTGACACTCTGAACTAAATTTTAGATTATGTGGAAAGATGAAGGAAAGATTCATTAAAATAAAATGTGATACTTCTAAAGTCAATTATCCTTAGAGCAACTGTTTTTCCTCATAATGTCCATAGACATAAAATAAAATGGAAAAAAGCTCAGCCTATATATACCAGACCTTATGCTAGATAAAATTGACTTAACTTTTAAATAAATGAAATGTATTAAGGTAATTTAAAAGGAGCGTGATTGTAGAAATGTATCTGAGTAGCAAATCCTTGCACTGGCCTCAGAAGGATGATGAGGATGGGAGGAAAGGGGATGAGCAGAAATATTAGAAGAACTTTAAAAAGGATATAAAGATGAGTGAATGCAATTTCAATGAGGAAAATAGAAAAGGAAAAGAAATATAAAATGAGGAGGGAAGAGGGAAACACTCTTATGTATCAAAATTCAGTATGACTTTTTGTGACACAAAGAAGCCATACTACATGGAATTTGTTCCACTGGCAGTCTTTGATGATCATAACATGAACTTAGTTTTTAAGTTTTGAGATTTTATGAAGATTTTTTTCTATGTCATTATATGGCTTTTCTTTATATTTTGTGGGGCATTTGTTTTTCAATAAGTTTATTTGAATTTTTTGGCTCTTTAGACCCTCTACTGGACTTCCTATAACCAGAGTCCTACATTTCAGGGCCTAGCAAAAGAACTTGTATATGTAGTGTAGACAGTAAGAATTATGCACATGAATCTGTTTCATTGAATTCTTTTTTTATCATCTTTTTTATTCATTTATTCATATGTGCATACATTCTTTGGGTCATTTCTGCCCCCTGCCTTCTGCTCCCTCCCTTTCCCCCCCACCTGCCTCTCTTTCAGGCAGAACCTGTTCTGCCCTCTTCTCCAATTTTGTTGAAGAGAAAACATAAGCAATAATAAGAAAGACATAGCATTCTTGCTAGTTTGAGATAAAGAAAGCTATACAGAGAGATTCTTAGCATTGCTTCCATGCACATGTGTATTACAACCTGAATTGCCTCATCTTTACCAGACTTCTTCACTACTTCCAGTCACCTTCCCATAGTGCCCTCCATTAGTTTAAGATTATTATATTAGCTCCTCTGCAGTGGGAACATCAAACACTTTCAAGTTTTGTGTTTCCTACCTTTCCCTATTCCTTCTGTGTGCATTCTCCCCTTTGCGTGTAACCCATGTTCAATAATATTGCTGCATTTGTTTTATATCTCAAGTCTGCATGTGAGGGAGAACATAAGATTTTTAGCCTTCTGAGCCTGGCTAACCTTGCTTAAGATGACGTTCTCCAGTTCTATCCATTTACTTGCAAATGACAAGATTTCATTCTTCTTCACTGCTGAGTAAAATTCCATTGTGTATGAATACTACATTTTCTTAATCCATTCATCAGTAGTGGAGCGTCTTGGCTGTTTCTGTAACTTGGCTATTGTGAATAGTGCTGCAGTAAACTTGGGTGTGCAGGTGCCTCTGGAGTAACCTGAGTCTCATTCCTTTGAGTATATCCCCAGGAGTGGGATTGCTGGATCATATGGCAGATCTATGTTTAGTTTTTTAAGAAGCCTCCATATTGTTTTCCAGAGTGGTTGTACTAGCTTGCATTTTCACCAGCAGTGGATGAGGGTTCCTTTTTCCCCACATCCTTGCCAACTTCTGTTGGTAGTGGTGTTTTTGATGATAGCTATTCTAACAAGAGTGAGATGGAATCTTAGTGTGATTTTGATTTGCATTTCCTTTATGGCCAGGTATGGTGAGCATTTTTCATGTATTTTTTGGCCATTTGTATCTCTTCCTTTGAAAAAGTTCTATTTAGTTCAGTTGCCCACCTCTTTATCAGTTCATTGATTTTTTTGGGGGAGTGGACGTTAGTTTTTTGAGCTCCCTGTATATTCTGCTTATCAGTCCTTTATCTGATGTATATCCAGTGAATGTTTTCTCCCACTTTGTGAGTGGCCTCTTCAGTTTAGAGCCCATTTCTTTTGTTGTGTAGAAGCATTCTAATTTCATGTACTACCATTTGTCCATCCTTTCTCTTAGTTGCTGAACTGCTAGGGTTCTTTTGAGGAAGTGTATGCCTATACCTATTGCTTCCAGAGTATTCCCTGCTCTTTTCTGTACTAACTTCAGATTTTTGGGTCAGATATTAAGGTCTTTAATCCCCTTTGAATTGATACTAGCACAGGGTGATAGACATGGATCTAGTTTCAGTTTTCTGCAGACAGATAACCACTTTTCCAGGCAATATTTGTTGAAGGGGCTGTCTATTACCCATTGTATGTTTGTGGCGCCTTTGTCAAAAATAAGGTGGGCATAGCTGTGTGGATTCATATTGCGTCCTCTATTCTGTTCCACTGGACTTCATATCTGTTTTTGTGCCAGTACCATGCTGTTCTTATGGCTGGCTTTGTAATATAGTTTGAAGTCTGTTATTGTGGAAATGTTGCAGGAGGTTGCTAGCTGAAATATGAGACTCTGAGGCAAATAGCTGAAAGCAACGTTTTATTGTGCCAGCACAGACTCAGCAGACTCATGTCCACAGGCTTAGCCCTGAGAACATAAGGGTCTCATCTTATATACACTTGCAAGCAGGTTACAGAAGCAAAAAGCAAGTTATATGTAATTTTATTGGCTACTTTACCCTAGTGCTATGTGACTTTTCCCCTCCGCAGTGCTATGTGACCTTCCTTGTGTTTATGCCATCCCTACGTCCTTGCTACTTTCTCAGGACTATGCCTAGTCTGCTATGCCATCCCTACCTCCCTGCTACTTTCTCAGGACTCAGGCCTAGACTGTTTTCTTCTGATCCTCCTTCCTGCTACATTGTTCCCCTCCTTTGATGCTCAGACCCACTGAAGGTCAAAGATCATCATCTTCATTTAGGGGTTTGTGTTTTTATAGCATTATTACATGTGTGTCAGTTTTTTAAAAAAATAACATCCTTTATAATAGTTTTGATAAACCACAGCATCAGGAGAACCAGGCAGGGCAATATGAAGTGTGCTCCTGGGATTAGGCCCATTGCCCCATCAGGGTTTTGAACCAACCTAAGGCAGAAAACCATCCTTTAAACAAATCATTGGGATCCCATCCTCTCCACGTCTGGATGGGGACATGGATAAGTTTTTTATTTTACCTATGATCCCTTTTATAACCTTTTATATCATTAATTTGTAAGTAGCAATTGTTTAGGTTAAGTTTTTTATAAACTTTATTTTCTCAGAAGCAAACAAATAGTCTAAAGCCAAGCGATTTTGATGCCTGACATTGTGCATCTTAATGTTTTGTTCTGTCAGCAAATTGAGGGCTCTTGCCATTTTATTAGTTATAATTTTAACAATAGCCTGTAGCCTGATGATGCAGTTGAGCATATATATAAGGATGCGATAGCCCCAGGATCATCTTTTGCCCAGGTAGCAAGACCATAGTACTGGATGATTTACTCAGGAGGCTATTTGTCATCTTTTTAATTGCCAATTTGTAAGGCACCCCGTTTTTGTCTGCTTAAGTTTTTTTTTTATATGGGGACTCTCATGTTAGTCCCCCCACAAACAGCATGAAGTGACATTTAGTGTCTGGGCTATAGACTCAGCCAGTGAGAGGAACAAGTTTTAAGTTTTGGCAGAGATGGAAAATTCACTTTTCATCTCCTTATAAAAGGAGTGAAAAACTTGGTATGAAGAACTTTCATGGATAACAGTTACTAATTTGAGGTGTATCAGACTCTCAGGATCAAGACCCTTTTTATCTATTTTTATACTAATTACTTTTCCCCATGTTTAATCAGATGCCTTAAGTACAGTGAAATTTACAGGGTACAGGTGCCATGGTTGTAGTTAGGGGCACCTTTCCCCTTGTGAAGGAAGGCTGCATATTAACCTTCTGTTAAACCAGATCAGTAATAATAAACAGTAATTATGCATCCTGCCCAAAAGTGATAGAAGAGAGCTTATAAAAACCTTTCACCATGATATCAATCAGTGGGGGCAGTTTCTGCCAAGCCTATGGAGAAAACTAGGGTGAGAACTACAGCAACAGACACAGATAAGGGGTGACAATGCATTACAGTGAAATAATTGGTGTGAAAAACAGCCTGTTTGTCCTGTTGGAGAGTCAGCTCCTCAAGCTTCTGCCGTGCATAGACTAGTCAGCTTTCGGGGTATGACTAGAACAGGGCTGTCGTCCCTTCATTCTTGGTCCCCTGTTGTTTTCTGGGAAGCTGAGTCCTGCCAAGAGAGGGAACTTAGGTTCCAGAAGGTAATCCTACACAATGAAGCTGGATCAAGGATGCATTCCCACTGGAGAGAAGTTGACTTGACTGGACTGTGGTGGATCCAAGGAGCAATCACTGCTACTTTAACTGTGGTGGGAGTAGTAAACAAGATAACAACAAAAGGGCCACTCCAATGGGGTTTTAATGGCTGGACATTTTATTTTTTTAACCCAGAAAATGTCTTTTGGTTTTCTTTCAACTGAATAGAATTACCATGACAACAATATATTATCAGTATATATGTCTAAGAAAACATGTTGTTTAAAAAAGTTAAAACCATCATCTTTAAGTATCAAAGGACATTTTTAAAACCAGTAAAAATGGCTATTTTTGTCTCTAATTAAATAGAAAACCCTGTCTAAAAATATGAGTTTGTGTCTGGAAGGGCTTTAATGACAGATAGCCACACATGTATAAGAACCATTTCTTTAATCCTCTAGGCCTTGGTTATTTTTGAGAGGTCTGGCACCAGTGACTCCATTTGAACTTTGATGGCATTCCCCCCTTGTCTCCAAAAGGCTTGTCTCTGAGCAGTCTCTTCTGAAGATCTGTCTACCATCCAAGTACTAACCAGGCCCGACACTGCTTAGCTTCTGAGATCAGACGAGATTGGGCACGTTCAGGGTGGTATGGTTGTAGACTGAAGAACTTTCTTGATTGGTCATCAGCAGGATTTGTTCTTTCCTGGATCTTGTTTGTTTGGTTGTCTTGGTCGCACATCGGAGGGGTGGGGGATAACAAACAGATCAGGTGGGAGTCAGTGCCAACTAGACCCTTTTGGCCAAACTTAAGCAACAAAGAAGCTTAGAAGGAGTGGCTCTTAGGCAGTGGGCTTCTAGACAAGGACAATACAAAACAAAATCTAACAAAAGCAGATGTCTAAAAAACTAACCTGGTTGACATATAAGTAGTAATTACAGTCATTTTTTATAGACTTGATCACAAATGTTCCATAAGGATCAGAACTGTAATAACAAAAATTTAAGAGCCATGATTAAAATTCTGATGGACAATTTAGCAACTAACAGAACAGTATATCAGTACCACTAACTTTTTGTTACCATGTTTATCTAAATTTTGTATTTTAGAAGGCTTGATATACTTGAAAAACATAAGTATATTTAATATATAAGAACCAGCAACAGCACCACAACTCTATGGAAGTTATAAATACATATTACTTTAGTTGTTCTTGAAGTAAATCCTTAGATTATTATCAGTTGTAGGGGGAAAGAACAGTTTTAGTAAACCCCAAATAGCCCAGTCACAGACACATATAGGGTGCCAACTGTATTAGAATCAACCAAGATAACAGTTGTTTAACCATGAGGTCATATAGAAAGTTTTATATAAACTGTTTGAAAATAAGAAGTATGGAAGAGGCAGAGAGATGGCTCAAACACCAGTACAGGGGTTATTGTTTAGGCAGGAGCTTTGTGGAGGGGGACCCCAGCAAGAGAGCTAGAGCCCACTGCCATACACAAGCTTGGGCTAGATATAGGGGGCTAGTGGAAAAGTACCAGGAAGGTCACTAAGGGACATTGTTGCTGGGCAACCAAGAAAGATAAGTTGTAGTTAGGTCACTGTCTGCCCAACTGTCCTTGGCATCTATCCAGGGAGATAAAGGTAATCCATCTGCAAGGGGGAGGAGTCTAGTCCTAACATGGCTGTCTTTATTGTTAACCTCAACATAAGACAACTCCTAAATCAACATGACTCAGTTACCTTATAGTTAAAACCTTGACAAAAATCACCAGAGGACATAGGTAAATATTTATGGGGACTAAGTGTGGAGATAGGAAACACAGTGGCCAAGAATCATGGCTCAGATGTTGATAAGGGGTCACATTCCAGATTGTTGACATTAACACATTGTTCATGATATGCAGCAGGATCCCACCAACCTGTAGTCAGTGGAGTCCCCCTAAAATAACAGGCCCAATCTGGCCATCCCTGGGCAAAAATTCCCTCCATCCAACATGTGGAAGGAGTAGGACTTACAACTTTATTCTGTTGAGTCGAATAAAAACTGGAGGTCTTGACTTCCAGTGCAGTGTTCCTTTTTTTTTTTTTTTTGAGTTTTTATCCTATCTGGAGGGCTCACTTTGGATTTACATAAGTAAATTTGTGCCTTGTTGCTATGAGCTTAGAGAATTAAGATTTACTTTAACATCAGTACATTAAATGTTGACCTTACAAAACATTTTATGTACCTAGATTTTAATTAATCACTTACATAAGCATCTATAAGCTCCATCTTTTATGACAACTTACTCTGTACCTTTATGACAACTTATTTTGTATCCCTTGCAGGGGCTTGTTTTTATCTTTTTGTTATCCAAAATAATTGTTTTAGCCTTTTATTTTTTAAAAAATCATATCCTTATACCTTTTATGTATTTTTGTTACTTGTTGAAAATAATTCATAAAATCTTTTAATTTAGAGCCTTACAAATGTAAGGCTCTAATACAAATGTATGAAAAAACAAGAAAGCAACCTTGAATTATTTTTGTATAAAAGCAATTTATAGAAAGCCCATTTGTTAATAGACCCATATATTACAAGAGAGAATTAAATTCCAGGTTGTATTTATGACCGAATGAAACATGCAAAGGTCATTTATTTAACTACCCAAATTCCAAGTTTCCTGTTGCAGGCTGTGGTCTCCCCTTTTCATCTTCTTTTTTTCTTTTCCTCAGCTTGAGCTGGAGTGTTAACCTCTGAATACCTGCATCCTAGTGAGACCTGATTGAAATAAGTTTGAAAGCCTGTTTTTCTTAAAAAGTAGCAGCAGAACAGAGAAATAATTTTTTACATTGACTCTATAATAACTGTTCTCAGGATGTTTACATATTTATATGTAAAAAGCCTAAGTGGTTTATAACAGAGTTCTTTAAAACAAATACTCTGGATTTTTTGTTACTTTGAGCATCATATTAACCTTATAGCAGCATTTTAAGAACCATTTTGAAGATGCTTACACATACATACACACTGTGAGTACACCATTAGATGGATGCATAGTCTGACCAGCCATTATCAAGGGAAACATAAGCATCTCATGACTGTCTCAATAACAGACCAAGCTTACTGCACCAACCTTTTGGAACATTTTTTTACCAGCAACAGTCAAAGTTGCTCTTTTTTTTTTTACACCCTTTTAGGTAGGTTCTCCCTGTTATGGTCCTTAGAAGCAAAGGTCTGAGCAAGTTCAGTATTTCTGTCATATTTCAATAATCCTAAATTGTTTTCTTTTTAATTTTTATTTTTAAGACATAAAAACTCAACTGAAGGAGTATATTAAGCCTTTCATCCTTTTCTGTCTCCATTTTATGACATTTTACTTTTTCTCTCTCTTTTCCCTCTTGCTTTCCCCTCTCTCTTTCCCTTCACTCTCTCTCTCTTTTATCTCTCTCTCCTCACTTCATCCATGAGGACTTCATCCCAATTTTGTTCCCATTCCTCCACTTCCCCCTTTCTATATTCACAACCTTTCTGCAACATTCTTTTGCTTTCAAGTCAGACCAGATCTTTTGTATCAGTGCAAGCCCATCCTTCATGTGTTAATTTTTTTAAGACCTCAGTTAGTGCTGAGCCTCAGTCCTCCTTCAGGATGCCCATTTTGGGTGAAGATGAGCAAACTGGGGCACCAAAGCTACCCATCAAGATTGGAGGACTCTGATTTCTCCTCAGTCCACCCAATAAATTGCTACCTGAATTTAAATAAACAACAAAGTCTGGTTTTTGAAGACCAATTTTAGCCTCTTGGCTTTTCCAATTTTCCTGGGTGTTAGGGCTATTTTTTTTTACAATTACTCTGTAAACTTTATTAATCACAGTTTTATCTAGTGACCCTTCTGATGGCCATCCTACACAAAAAGCAGGCCAATCTACTTCACAAAGGACCTTTATCTTGTAAGGAGTTAACTTAACCATAGTTTCCATTAAATCCCTTTTTAAAGTTATTAATCATACACTCCAAGGGAGTGTTTTTACTCTGATTTCCACATATCTCCTCCCATTACCAGACTGCCAGACAGACACAGAGTGGGAGAAAACTCCTCACTCCCTTTGCAGCTGGGCTGAATCTCAACTCACATTTTCACATACTTTCACACAACACAGTACATCCATCCTGCTCCCTGAACCTGAGAGACACAGTTTCACCCCCAAAAAGGTGGTTACTAGGGTGTCTCATTGGAAGGTGATCAGTCTCCCTTGCTGCCTCCTGGGGCAGGCCTGAATTTGATCCCTAGTTCTTACAAGTCTGATAAGTGGTGATCTCCTTCCCTCTCTGGTTCTTGTGCTTCACCAGGTTCCATTGTGCATTCAAGGCCCTCAGCCCGACTCACCAGGAGGATGAATCCCTCTCTGGATCAATCTGTCCATTGACACCTGTTGGGATCTCCTCCTGGCAGTCCAGGGGGAAGCACCCTGGTGACAAGGGAGGTGATAACTCACCATCTCTGCAATCCTGGATAATGAGCCCCCAAGAAATGTTGCAGAAGGTTGCTAGCTGAGATATGAGACTCTTGGGTAAATAGCAGGAAGCAATGTTTTATTGTGCCAGCACAGACTCAGCAGACTCATGTCCAAAGGCTGAGCCCCAAGAACAAAGGGGAGTCTCATCTTATATACCCTTGCAAGCAGGTTACAGAAGCAAAAAGAAAGGTCTAATCCATATCTGGCTATATTTAATTTTATTGACTACATTACCCTAGTGCTATGTGACTCTTCCCCTCCTCAGTGCTACATGACCTTCCTTATATTTAGATTTCTCAGGTTTTATCTCTCTGCTATGCCATCCCTACCTCCCTGCTACTTTCTCAGGATTTGGGCTTAGACTATTTACTTCGGATCCTCTTCCCTGCTACAATACCTCCAGCATTGCTCTTTTTGCTGAGTATTGCTTAGGCTATTCACCGTCTCTTGTGTTTCCAAATGAACTTTCTGATAAATTTTTCAATCTTTGTGATGAATGTCATTTGGATTTTGATGGGAACTGTGTTAAACATGTAGATTGCTTTTGATAGTATAGCCATTTTTTATATGTTGATTCTACCAATCCAGGAGCATGGGCAATCTTGCCACCTTCTAGGTCTTCCTCATTCTTTTCAGAGCTTTGTAGTTCTCCTTATATACATCATTCACATCCTTTGTTAAGTGTACTCCTAAGTATTTGATTTTTTTGAGGCTGTTGTAAATGGAATTGTTTTCATATATTCTTTCTCAATTTGTTCAATGTTGGTGTATAGAAAAGCTAACGATTTTTGTAGGTTGATTTTGTATTCTGCCAAATTGCTGAAGCTGTTTATGGTGTCTAAGAGTTTTTGGGTAGAGTTTTTTGGGTCTTTGAGGTATAGGGTCATGTTGTCTGCAAATAGGCTACTTTGGCAGTTTCTGTACCTATTTATAATCCTTTTATTTCTTCTTCTTGACTTATTGCTTTGGCTAGGAATTCCAGGACTATGGTGAATAAGAGTGGGGAGAGTGGGCATACTTGTCACATTCTTAATTTTAGAGGAAATGGTTTCAGTTTTTCTCCATTAAGTTTGATGGTGGCTATGAGTTTGTCATACATAGCATTTTGAATGTTGAGGAATATTACTTCTGTTCCTAGTTTTGTTAGAGCTTTTATCATGAAGTGGTGTTGAATCTTATCAAAGGATTTTCTGCATCTATTGAGATGATAAAGTGGTTTTTTTTGCTTCTATTAATGTGCTGTATTACATTTATAGATTTGCATATGTTGAACCATAGGCATCCCTGGGATGAAGCTGACTTGGTCGTGGTGAATGATCTTTCTGATATGTTGTTGGATCTGGTTTGCCAACATTTTATTGAAGATTTCTGCATCAAGGTTCAATAAGGAGATTGGCCTATAGTTCTCTTTGGATGTGTCTTTGTCTGGCTTTGGGATGAGAGTAACACTGGCTCCATAAAATGAGTTAGGTAGTATTCTTTCCCTTTCGATTTTGTGGAAAGTTTAAGAGAGTTGGTATTAGTTCTGCTTTAAAGGTCTGATAGAATTCAGCAGAGAAACCATCAAGTCATAGACTTTTCTTTTTTGGGAGACTCTTGCTGCTTCAATTTCATTATGTATTATCGATCTGTTTAGGTGATTAATGTCCTCTTGGTTCAGTTTTGGATGGTCATAAGTATCTAGAAATTTGTCCATTTCTTCAAGATTTTCCAACTCATTGGAATACAGGTTCTCAAAGTAGTCCATGATGGTTCCCTGGATTTCTTTGGTGTTTGTTTATATCTCCCCTTTTGTGTTTCTGATTTTACTGATTTGGGTTTTTTCCTTCCTCAGTTTAGTAAGATTTGCCAGGTGTCTGCCAATCTTTTTTATTTTTTCAAAGAACCAAGTATTTGTTTTATTGATTCTTTGTGTATTTTTTTGTCTCTATTTCATTAATTTCACTCCTTATTTTTATTATTTCTCTCTTTCTGATTGTTTTGGGTTTTGCTTGTTCTTAATTTTCTAGGAGTTTGAGATGTAGCATTAGTTTGTTTGTTTGAGATCTTTATGTCCTTTTAATATATGCACTCATGGCTATAAAATTCTCCCTCAGGACTGCCTTTGCTCTGTCCCATAGGTTCTGGTAAGTTGTGTTTTCATTTTCACTAACTTCCCAGAACCTTTTAATTTCCTCTTTTATTTCATCATTGACCCACTGATCATTGAGCAATGTGCTGTTCAGCTTCCAGTTGTTTGCATATTTTCTGCTGTTTTTGTTGGTGACTTCTAGTTTTAATGCATTATGATCAGATAGAATGCATGGGATTATTTCTATTTTCTTATATTTGCTGGGGCTTACTTTGTGCCCTAAGATATGATCAGTTTTTGAGAGAGTTCCATGAGCTGCTGAGAAGAATGTATATTTTACGGATGTTGCATGAAATAGTCTGCAAACATCAGCTAGGTCCATTTGATCTATGGTGTCATTTAGTTCCTGAGTTTCTTTGATTTTTTGTTTGGATGACCTATCTTTTGTATATAGGGGGTATTAAGTTCTCCCACTACCATTTGTTTGTGTCTATATCTGCTCTGAAATCCTTTAAAGTATGTTTAATGAAATTGGATGCACTGACATTGGGTGTATATATATTGATAATTGTTATTTGCTTTTGGTGTATTTCCCCTTTTATTAGGATGAAGTGCCCTTCTTTATCTCATTTGATCAATGTAAGTTTGAAGTCTACTTTGTCAGAGATACATATTGCTACTCCTGCTTATTTTGGGTGGTCGTTGTCTTGGTAAATCTTCTTCCAGCCTTTCACCCTATGCCAGTGTTTGTTTCTGTCAATGAGATGGGTCTCCTGTAAACAATAGATTGTTGGATCTTCCTTTTTAATCCATTTTGCCAGACAGTGTCTTCTGATGGGGAACCTGTGTGCATTGATATTCAGTGTTAATATTGATAGGTATGTGGTGATTCCTGCAATTTATTTGTTTTTGTTTTTTAAGAATTTGATTGTGTGCCGCTGAATCAATGCTACTCTCTGATTCCTTGTCGTTTCTTCTCTTGTGGTTTGATACTGCTCATCCTTTCCTGGTTTTGTTGGCTTTCATCTTCAGTGTGCAGAATTCCTTGGAAATTCTTTTGTAGTGGTAGCTTGGTGGTCTTATATTGTTTTAGTTTCTGCTCATCATGGAAGATTTTTATTTCTCCATCTATTTTGAATGATAGTTTTGCTGGGTAGAGTATCCTAGGTTTGAAGTTATTTTCATTTAGTGCCTGGAATACCTCAGTCTATGCCCTTCTTGCTTTTAAGGTTTCCTTCAATATTCTTTCTCTATTTCTTTGCTTATTGTTTTAATGATTATATGTCTTGGGGAAGTTCTCTTTTGGTCAAGTCTGTTTGATGTCCTGGAGGCTTCCTGTACCTGAATGGGCATAGCTTTCTCAAGATTTAGAATATTTTCTTTTATTATTTTATTGAATATATTATGAATCCCTTTTGCTTGGACCTCTTCTCCATCTTCAATGCTCATGATTCTCAGGTTTGGTCTTTTGATGGAGTTGGTGAGTTCTTGTATATTCCTTTTGCAGATCTTGAGTTGTTCAATTAATAGATCCTCAGTTTTTTTCTTTAATTTCTATTTTATCATCAAGTTCTGAGATTCTGTCCTCTACTTGTTCAAGTGTGCTGGAGTGACCTTCCTCTGTGCTTTGTGTTTCTGTTTGATTCTTTTTTCCTGAGGTTTTCCATATCATGGGTCACTTCCTCTGTAATATTTTCTATTTTCAACTTTAATTTATTTATCTCTATTTATAGTGTTCTTTGTTTCACTTTGGTGTTTATTTTGGGGTTCTATGAGTTCATTTATTTGTTTCTGTGTCTCCTCATATTCTTTATTTTTGATGTCTTGAAATTTCTTGAGTGCATCTTGTACATTTTGGTTAACTGCATCTAGTATCTTCTCTATGAAATTCTCAGTGATGACTTGAAGGATTTCTTCTTTGAGAATGTTTTTGTGGGCATCACTGGGTTCATTGGTGTCATTTATCTTTGTTTGTTGGGGTCAGGAACTGTATATCCATTTTCTTCTTTTCATTCTGAATCCTGTATTAAATCATTTTTTTGAGGAGAGAAGTTTCCATCCCTTTTTCTTCTTCCCATTGTTCCACTTGGTACTGTGCAACTATGTTCTTGATAGGATAGTTGGTGGTTTTAGTCACCTGTTTTCTTTCCCTTGATTTAGTTTTTGTTTTGTGGCTGTCTTGGTTGTTGGCTAGATTAGTGTGCTATTTCTATCCCTGGTCTGGTTGTAATTTAACAATAACTAATTCACAGGTTCAATACATGACCAGTAGTTAATATAGTATATAGAAGATATCTTGGTGGTAACAGCTATAAGCAGTAGGAGTTGGAGGGTAAATGTTTCTTAGGCTAGTTATAGAAATTTGGGGAGTTGCATAGGGTGGCACTAAAAGGGGAAGTGGGATGTGGGGGTGGGTGTGTGGAGGAAGCAGTGTGGGTTCTGCTGGTTTATGTGGTCTTTATTTGGGTGATTTTCTGTTGTTCTAGTCTAGGGTGCTTATGTCTTGGATTGATGGGGATTGGGGTTGTGTAAAGTTGGCATAGTAGGTTGGTCAACAGGTTACCAGTATGTAGGAGGGAGGGGTATTCTGATGACAGGTTGAGGGAGAATGGGAGGAAAGGTGTGGGCATGAGGAGAGACTGGGTGAGAAGGGGAAGAAAGAGTAGTTGGGAAGGAGAGCAATGGATTTTAGCACAGGAGAAGGAGGGAGAGTGAAGGGGGTGAGAGTAGGGATGAGAAGATGATGGTAAAGTTGATAGTATAGAAAGAAAAAAGATAATAGAAATAAAAATAGAAAACTTACAATTATAAAACAAACACAAAAACAACAGAAAAAAAAACAAAAAACCATGAGTTTCATGAACAATAGAATTTCAGTCTTAGTTTAAGCTCTGGAGTTACTCCTCTTGCATCCAGTCCTGTTATTGGCATATAAGCAGAAGCTCTGATGTGGTCTCACTAAGTGATTGGCTTGTGAGTAGTGTTTTGTTCTTCTGTATATCAGTTTGTTTGAAATTGTGAGGTGTGGTAAGTTTGCCAGATCATGCAGGGGGGGTCAGAGCTATTGATTTCCCCAGCTGATAGCTATGTTACCCTTCAGCTGCAGCTGTTTCATCAATTCCTGCCCCAGCAAGGTGGGGAAATTGAGTTTTGGATGCTGCTCTCTGGCTCAGGAGATCAGCTCTGTGATCTACTACCTGGCCTGCTTTGGGGAGTGGCTTATCACCCACATGCTCTTTGCCTTCCTGCCTTTCCAGTGTTTGTTTACTGATAGTTTGTGTTGAGATTAGCTTCTTGCCCCTCCCCTATCTCCAGTGAATTTTCAGCATTCCATCTGCCCCCTCTGCTGTCTTGCTAGATTACAGTTCACTCTTTGTTATTCAGTTTTGTTGGGGGGTGGTTAGTCTGCCCAGGGGCTGTGCTGGTTTATGTTCCTGGGGGCTCCTGGGGGAGGTCTGCCTGGCACATGGTACTCACCTATTTTTTCTGTCAAATGATGAGAAGGCAGGACTGGAGTTGGTGGCAGTGGTAGTGGTGGCAGAGGCAGAGGCAGAGTGAGAAATGGATACAAATTTTCTCATTGTAATGTCGCTTTGGGAAGTTTTCTGTGGGTTAGAGGTTCATTGTGTCAAAGGTTTGATTCTGATTGGTGCTTTATTTCTACTTGATGGAGGAAGGAGAAGAGAAAGAAAGAAAAGAATAAATTAAAGAAAAAAATCACAGTGGGGAAGGAGGGTTTCCCCAGAGCTGAACCCACCTTGCTGGCTGTGCAGCAAGTTGCAGCTGTTAGGTATAATTAAAGGCTGATTTGTGGGTCAGTCATTTAAGTTTTTCCCGCAGCTAGTGTGATGGCAGTTATTATTTTGGCTAGAAGCAGTCAGAGTTACTCAAGTGTGGCTCCAACTTCTCAGGGAGGTTTTGGAGTCATGGAGGTTAGGCTTTCTGCTTCTGTACCCTAGTAGCCATCTTGGATCCTTCTAATTAAATTCTTAATTATATTCAAATATTAAAGTATTTTGTTAGTGATTCTAATTCTCTGAAAGTCCTTCTTTATTCACTTTAGATGATTTATATTCTTTGTTCAATTGGCGGAGACATTTAAATAATACATCATCACCAGCAAAACCCCTTGTTCCTTCCTATTATTGCTTATACTCTCTCTACAACAAAATTAGAGATAAGGGCAAAATAGTTTCTGCTGGGTATTGAGGGGGGGAGCAGGAGGGGGTGGAGTGGGTGGTAAGGGAGGGGGTGGGGGCAGGGGGGAGAAATGAACCAAGCCTTGTATGCACATATGAATAATAAAAGAAAAATGAAAAAAAAAATAAATAATACATTATCAAACTAGTATTTGGCTTTAAGATCAGAATGGTGTTGGATGTAAACAAAACTAAATATATACATACACCAACTGTGGATGAAATAAAAGGAAATACTTCCTTGACTCAAAGCTTTTGCCTGGGTTGTTTCTTTACCTTAGAAAGGACCCCACTTCTACCTGCTCTACTTACCAAACTCTTACCCATAAATCAAATGACACTTTTACCATATAATTCATGAATTTCTCTAGTTGGAATTATTATCATGCTCCTCCTCTGTATACTCTGAACATACTGTTCTCCTATTTTATTATTTAGAATCAGAGAAATTTTTTTTGAATTTTTGGGTTAAAAAAGGACCTTAAAAATAATATGGTCCAATCTAACACTCTTACTTTATATGTGAATTGCAGGTAATTTTCACTCCCCTTTGTTATTAGAATTAATTGTGAACACATTCACCTTTCCCATTGAACTCATATTCCTTGAGTGTATAACATGTATTCTGGGTTCATTTGTGTATCCCCATGTCCTGCAAAAAGGGAGCACTCAAGAAATGCTAATTGAAACAAAAAACACCAAGGAAGTCCAGGGAATCATCAGGGACTACTTTGGGAACCTGTATTCAAATAAATTAGAAAATATAGAAGAAATGGACAAATTTCTAGATGATCCATATGACTATCCAAAACTGAACCTTGAGGATATTAATCACTTAAACAGATATATTATACACAATAAAATTGAAGCAGCAATAAAGAGTCTCTCCAAAAAGAAAAGTCTAGGACCTGATGGATTCTCCACTGATTTTTACCAGACCTTTAGAAAAGAACTAATATCAACACTCCTTAAATTTCTCCATGAAATAGAAAGGGAAGAAACACTGCCTAACTCATTCTATGAAGCCAGAATTACACTCATCCCAAAACCAGACATAGACACATCCAAAGAGGAGAACTATAGGCCAATCTCCTTAATGAACATTGATGCAAAAATCCTGAATGAAATAATGGCAAACTGAATCCAACAACATATTGGAAAGATCATTTACCATGACCAAGTCAGCTTTGTCCCAGGGATGCAGGGGTAGCTCAAAATACACAAATCATTAAATGTAATACAGCATATCAACAGAAGCAAAGACAAAAACCACTTGAACATGTCAATATATGCAGAAAAAGCCTTTCATAAAATTGAACACCATTTCATTTCATGATAAAAGCTCTGATGAAACTAGGAATAAAAGGAATGTACCTCAACATAATAAGCCAACATCATACTTAATTGGGGAAAGACAGGAACCATTTCCCCTAAAGTCAGGAATGAGACAAAGGTGCACACTCTATTTCTATTCAACATAGTATTGGAATTCCTAGCCAAAGCAATAAGTCAGGAAGAAGAAACAAAAGGAATACTAGTAGGCAAAGATGAAGTCAAACTATCCTTATTTGCAGATGGCATAATCTTATAGCTAAAAGTTCTGAAAAACTCTACCAAAAAACTCCTAGACATCATAAATAGGTTCAGCAAAGTAGCAGAATAAAAATCAGCTTACAAAAATCAGTGGCCTTTCTATACATCAACAATGAACAGATTGAGAAAGAATATAGGAAGACAATTCCATTTATAATAGCCTCAAAAAATCAAATACCTAGGAATAACCTTAACAAAGGATGTAAATGACCTTCTCAAGGAAAACTACAAACCATTGAAGAAAGAAATCAAAGAAGATTACAGACAATGGGAAGATCTCCCATGCTCATGGATTGACAGAATTGACATAATAAAAATGGCTACACTACCAAAAGCAATCTACATGTTCAATGCAATTCTCAATGACATTCATCACAGAGATTGAAAAATCAACCCTAACGTTCATTTCGAATGACAAATGACTGTGCATAGCCAAGCTAATACTGAGCAAAATGAGCAAAATGTGAGTTTCATATCACAATATGGAACTTCAAGCTATACTAAGGAGTTATAGCAATAAAAACAACATGGTGCTGGCACAAAAACATATATGAAGACCAGTGAAACAGAATAGAGGAACTGGATATGAATCCATGCAGCTATGCCCACATAATTTTTGATAATGTGCCAAAAACATATGGAAAAAAAGACAGCCTCTTCAACAAATGTTGCTGAGAAAACTGGTATCTGCCTGCAGAAAACTGAAAGTAGATACAAATTTGTTACCTTGTAAAAATATCAACTCAAAGTGGATTATAGACCTTAATATCAGACCTGAAACCTTGAAGTTAGTACAGGAAAGAGCAGGGAATATGCTGGAAGCAATAGGCACAAGCCAGGGCTTCCTCAGTAGAACACAAGCTGCTGAGCAATTAAAAGATAGGATCAACAGATGTTACTGAATGAAAATAAATAGCTTCTGCACAACAAAATAAATTGTCTCTAAATTGAAGAGGCCACCCACAGAATGGGAGAAAATCTTTGCTAGGTGTACATCAGATGATAGACTGAGAACCAGAATATGCAAGGAGTTCAAAAACCTAATCTTCCAAAAATTCAATGACCCAATGAAGAAATGGGCAAATGAACTGAACAGAGTCTTTTCAAAGGAAGGAGTACAAATGGCTAAAAAACACATGAAAAGTGTTCACCATCCTTGGACATAAAGGAAATACAAATCAAAACCACAACAGGATTCCACCTTACTCATGTTAGAATAGCTACTATCAAGAACACAATGACAACAAATGTTGGCAAGGATGTTAGGAAAAAGGAACCATCATACACTGCTGGTGGGAATGTAAATTAGTACTGTCACTGCAGAAAATAGTAATGGAAGCTCCTTAAAAAACTCAACATAGATCTGCCATATGATCCAGCAATACCACCACTGGGGATATACCCAAAAGAATGTGAGTCAGGTTACAACAAAGGCACCTGCATGTCCATGATTATTGCAGCACTGTTGACAATAGCTAAGCTATGGAAACAGCCAAGATGCCCCACTACTGACAAATGGATTAAGAAAATGTGGTGTTTATACACAATGGAATTTTACTCAGCCATGAAGAAGAATGAAATCTTAACATTCTCATGTAAATGGATGGAACTGGAGAACATTATCTTAAGTCAGGCTTAGAAGGCCAAAAGCCACATGTTCTCCCTCATTTGCAGATTATAGACCTAAAACAAATGCAGCAATATTATGGGACATAGCTCACACTTAAGGCTGGTTGTGCAAAGAAGGGATAGGGCAAGGGAAGGAAAATAAAAACTTGAATGTAATTGATGTGCTTGCTGTACAGGAATGAATATAGAAATACTAAACTGACTGGGGACACCATGGGAAGTGGACTAGGAAGGAGTGAAGAATACTGGAAGAGGTGAATTGAGGTTGTAATACTCATATGAATGGAAACAACATAAGGAAACTCCCCGTGTAACCATCTTTATCTCAAACTAGCAGAAACTTCATGCTTCTCATTTCACCTTTTATGTTTTTCTTCTACAAAATCAGAGGGTGGAACAGGTTTTGCCTGGGGGATGGAGGGGACAGTTGTCACTAGTGGGAGGGGGTAGGTGGCTGAGAAAGGGGTAGAAGGATGAACATGGTGCAAATAATATATACACATGTATGTAAATACAAAAATGATACCTGCTGAAACTGTTTTAGGACTGGGGGAGGATAAGGGAGAACAGTGGAAGGGGGAAATTCAAGTATGATATATTTAATGCAATGTAAGAATCTTTTTAAATGCTACAATGTTCCCACACCCAGCACAACAATGAAAAAAAATAAAGATGACGTCAATGAAAAACAGAATTTTTTTCTTATTGAACAAATATTACAAAATAAATGAACAAATGTCTATTAAACAATAATAGCAAAATGGTGAGGTAAAGACAACTTTGTTTTTTAACACCCCACTGGTACTATTTCTCTTTTAATTGCTGCCCACTCCTACTCCATACAATGAAATACAGTTTTGTTATTTTGTTATGCTGGTCTCTGAAACATCTAGGTAATTCCTTGGTGGTGACCTCAAGAATATGAGTGTAACCTTTTCATCACTTCTCACTACAAAATACTTATGAGTTGCTGCATATAGATCTAGGGCAGCTGAATTTTTAATATTTTCTGTGGAGCATGTGAGGTGGAGCCTGAACTTACTGGTCCCTGAAAAATCTACCCTAAAGTTCATTTGGAAACACAAGAGACCATGAATAGCCAAGACAATACTCAGCAAAAAGAACAATGCTGGAAGTATCACAATACCCGACTTCAAACTATATTACAAAGCAATAGCAATAAAAACAGCATGGTACTAGCACAAAAACAGACATGAAGACCAGTGGAATAGAATAGAGGACCAGGATATGAATCCACACAGCTATGCCCAACTTATTTTTTACAAGGTGCCAAAAATATATGATGGAGAAAAGACAGCCTCTTCAACAAATGCTGCTTAGAAAATTGGTTGTCTATCTTCAAAAAACTGAAACTAGATCCATGTTTTTCATCCTGTACTAGTGTCAACTCAAAATGGATCAAGGATCTTAATATCAGACCCAAAACTCTGAAGTTAGTACAGGGAAGAGGAGGGAATGCTCTGGAACTAATAGGTATAGGCAAGGACTTCCTCAATAGAACTCCAGGAGCTCAGCAGCTAAGAGAAAGGATGGACAAATGGGACTACATGAAATTAAAAAGCTTCTGCACAGCAAAAGAAATGGTCTCTAAACTGAAGAGATCACCCACAGAGTGGGAGAAAATATTTGCTAGCTATATCTCAGGCAAAGGACTGATAACCAAAATATACAGGGAACTTAAAAAACTAAGCTCTTCCAAAATCAATGAACCAAATAAAGAAACGGGGAACTGAACTAACCAGAATTTTCTCAAAAGAAGAAATTCAAATGGCCAAAAAAACACATGAAAAAATGCTCACCATCTCTACCCATAAAGGAAATGCAAATCAAAACCACACTAAGATTCCACCCCACCCCAGTTAGAATAACCGTCATCAAAAATACCACTGACACCAGGTGTTGGCAAGGACATGGGGAAAAAGGAATCCTTGTATACTGCTGGTGGGAATGCAACCTAGTGCAACCACTCTGGAAAAAAGTATGGAGGCTTCTTAAAAATCTAAACATATATCTGCCATATTACCCAGCAGTCCCACTCCTGGGGATATATGCAAAGGAATGCAACACAGGTTACTCTAGAGGCATATGCATACCCAGGTTTATTGCAGTGCTATTCACAATAGCCAAGCTATGGAAATAGCCAAGATGGCCCATTACAGAGGAATGGATTAAGAAAATGTGGTACTCATACACAATGGAGTTTTACTCAGCCATGAAGAAGAATGAAATCTTATCGTTCACAAGTAAATGGATGGAACTGGAGAACATCATTCTGAGTGCGATTAGTAAGGCTCAGAAGACCAAAAATCATATGTTCTACCTCATATGCAGACTTTAGATCTAGGGCAAATACAGCAATGTTGTTGTGCTTGGGTCACATGCTAAAGGGAGAGCACACATGGGAGGAATGGGGGTAGGTAGGAAACCCAAAACTTGAAAGTCTTTGATGTTCCCACTGCAGAGGGAACCTTAAAGTGACAGAGGTCAATATAGGAAGGGGATCAGGAACTAGTGAAAAGGTCAGGTAAAGGGAATCAATTTGGATTGTAACACATTTGTGCATGGAAGCAATGCTAAGAATCTCTCTGTATAGCTATCCTTATCTCAACTAGCAAAAATGCTTTGTCTTTCTGATTATTGCTTATGTGTTCTCTTCAACAAAATTAGTGATAAGGACAGAACAGTTCTGCGTAGAAGCAAGAGGGGTTGGGGGGAGAGGGAGGGGCCAGGGGCAGGTAGAAGAAGTGTCCCAAAAAATGTATGCACATGTGAATAAATGAATAAAAAGTTAATAAGAAATAAAGAATCACTTAACAGGGTTGGTAGAGTGAGCACCTGCCTAGCAAGACCAAGGCCTTGAGTTCAACCCCGAGCACTACAAAAAAATCACTTACAATAACCAAACTAAACTAAAGCCTTTATAATCTAACATCTTAGCCATGTAACTGAAAGAGCAGCAGGAAATATACAATGTCAAATGATTAAAATATCTGTGATCATTTAAAAATATAGTAATGTATGACATGCTGTATGTATTATGTAGTAGCACATAACATATAAAAAATAACAAAATATAATCCTTCATTATCATTCCATATTAGTATAGCTGCCTCAAACACTGGAACACGGATTTCCTTGATGTGACAGAATTTTGGGACCACTACTACATTGAAGCACCAGAAGCAATGAAAATTTGCTTGACATTGAAATGTCAATATAAATTATCAATTATATTTCTCCTTGAAGTTGATCTCTATCTTGTTATCTTATCATTCCATGTAAATGAACTCTATGACTATGTCAAATTGATTAATTTCACTTTTAAACATTTGAGGATCATATGGTTTACATAAGCAAAGCTTTCAAAGGATCACAACTCTTGTCCATTGGTTGGGTGAAGGATGAGGTGATAGAGAAAACTTAAAATGGAGAAGAACTAATATGGTTCTTGGGTTTAATTGTATGGATGGGGAAAGAACAGATAGAGAAGTTTGTCAAGAAGCCATGGTTTTGGCTCTCTATGAAATAAAACTCCATGTAACTGTTGGCAAGTTACTCACTGTCTTTGTCTTGCATACAAACAGAGTTGCTTTCAACATCAAATAAGATAATGTACATGAAAAATCTTTGTAAGCTACAAACCAGTATTCATTTTAAGGATTTTATTATCAGTAATACATATCAAACTACCATTGAAATAAGTTAAAGAAAATTATATAAGTAGAACAACATATTGTGTTAGTGGGTCAGAAGACTTAATATTGTTAGGATAGTAATACTCTCAAATGGATATAAAGATTCATTACAATTTCCTTCAAAATTCCAACTGAATTTTTTGCAGTAGTTGATACCCTGATCTTAAAAATTGATATTTGAAAGTAAAAGACCAAGAATAGGTCTTTCAATAATCTTACAAAAGAACAAAGTTAGATGACTTACATTTCCCAATTCCAAACTTACTAAAAACTAAATAGTAAATACTGACATAAAGATAGACTTATAAATCAATGGAAGAGAGCTGAATGTCCAGAAAGAAAGTTATATTTATGTTCAACTGATTTCAACAAAGATGCTAAGGTCACTCAGTGAGGGTAAATTAGTCTTTTCAACAAAGACTGCTGGGATAACTGTATATCCACATACAAAAGAATTGGTTTGTACCCTTAACACATACCAGGCACAAAAATTAATTCAGGATGGATAAAACAGCTCAATATAGGAGATAAAATTATAAAATTCTCAGGTGAAAACATAGGACTAAATACTTTTCACCTTGGGCTATAGACAATTCTTTTTAGATATAATATCAATAACACATATAGCAAAAGAAAAAATTTTAAAAAAACCATCGTGGTTCAAAGGGCACCACCATGAATGTCAAAAGAGAATCTATGGAATGGGAAAAATAATTGCAAAAAATTGCATCACATCAAACTTATATCCAGAATATATAAAGAACCCTTACATCTTACATCAATAAAAATCTTATGAAGTTAAAGAGGGATTTGGATGGGTATTTTAAGGAAGAAATAAATATACAAAAATACATGAAAAGAGGCTTGATATAATTAGTCATCAGGAAAATGCAAATCAAGAAACATTGAGACACTACACAGCATTCACTCAGATGCCTCAACTCTAAAGTGCAAACATTGACACGTGTTGAGGAGAATGGGGGAGAAACTGGTACCCTTATATATATAGCTGGCAAGAATGTAAATTGGTACAGCTACTTTGGAAAGAGTTTGGAAGTCCCTCAAAATGTTTACCAAAGAGTGCTACAAAAAAAAAGAAGAAGAAAATGCTTACCAAAGAGTAATTATATGGCTCTGCAACACCACTCCTAAGTATATACTCAAAAGAATTGAAAACATGTACTCACACAAAAGCTTCAGTTTGGCTCAAGTGTGCTATGCTTGCTTAGCAAGTGCAAAGCTCTGAGCTCAAACCTTAGTACCTCCAACAGCTTGTATACAAATATTAATAGCAGCATCATTCATTGTATCCAAAGACTGGAACAACCCTAGTGTCCGTCAACTGGTGAGTGGGTAAGCAAAATATGGCAATTTTATTTGAATATTTATACAAAGGAATATTATTCACCCACAAAAATGAATGGAATACAGATACAAGTGACAATGTGGATGAAAATTCCAGGCTAAGTGAAAAGTAGCTCATTATAAAAGATCATATACTATATGTGATACCACTTACGTGACATATTAAGATTAAGGAAAATTCATAGAAGTAGAAAGTAGACTCATAATTGCCAGGATCAGGAGATCAGGAGTGACATTACTGACTCTTACACAGTATGGTGTTTCTTTGGGAGATGAAAATGTTCTGAAATTTGGTATGTTTTGGTTATCAAATATTCTGAAACTATGATCCTGGTGGCATATCCTTTTCATTACACTAAAACCCACTGGAAAATAGTTAAAAGCTAAATTTTATTGTATATGAATTATATCGAAACACCTATTTTAAAAAATGCAATACTTCCTTTGAGTAGAGATATTATACAGTGTATCACGTGACTCACAAGGCAAAACTGCTGCAATAGAAACAAATCAAAGAGGCATCCTGTTTTGGGTGTGGAAACAACTACAAGTCTGCACTTTTCCTCTCAGCTACACCCTCATCACCCTACTATTCATATAAGAAAAGGTTCAATTTTAGAATTGGGGTCAAAAGGAATGTGGAAATGTATTTATTTCCCCTATTATCCCAGTCCCATTCATATATCCTTAATCACTGTGAAGCCATGTATTTGCTAACAGCTCAGTCTTGAGCGTATCCCCACGCTCAGTTTACATGTCATATGAAATGATGAGCTTCATTTGGTTGCAGTATCATTTGATTTTGACCAAGATCTATATCATCAAATTTCACCATATATCTTCTCAGCATAACACAGAACAACTGCTACATATTTCTAGAAATCAAAATAATGTTTAAGAATTTCACTCATTTGTACTAGTAGGAATGTTTTACTTAGACAACTGAGGCAATCACAAACGAATATAATGTCTCCTAGATTAACTACCTAAAAGAGATAATATGGACTGGAGGCATGGCTGAAGCAGTAGATTACCTGCTTAACAAGCACAAAGCTCTGAATTCAAGCCTTGGTACTGACAAAAAAAAGAGATAGCATTCATTTTGATATATAAACCGTGTAGACATTTCAGAACTATTGAGAGTTCATGTTCAGAAAAGTCAAACCATTTTCTTTTAATATAAAATGCTGGTAAAATGCATTCTCCAATACTTTTAAAGGTAATAAATTAAAAATTGCAAAAGGAAGAAACCTCCAACAATCCCTTGGTATAGAGATGACTTAGGTACAATTATACCAGAAGTACTGATTGTTCATGGCATTACCTACCAGGCATACTGAATCTTCATCAAGTCAATTATCTGTAATTTCAGATGATAAGAGAAAATAAAGTTTAGTCATGTAATGAGGAAAAAGATTATATGACCTTACATTACCAAAACTGGTTCCAATTTACCATACACTCCTCATTTCTCTACATTCCTGTGGGTAGACGTAGCCACAGGAGCATTGGAATACAAATATCATTCCTTGATCTGTTTCCAAAAGTAGCAATTGAATAACAGGATGGAAAGGAAAAGAGAACAAAAAGTAACTGAACTTTTCTCCAGAATATATTCAATTTGTTCAGATAATATACATTCACTTCTGGGTCACCAATGACACTTTCTGTTTTTAATTTTTATGAAGAGAATTTTCAGGTCAAAAATATGAGACTCCATGAACTCTTCACTCTACTTCAAAAATCATCTTATTTGTCCATTTGTTCCATTTGTTTCGTAGCCATTTAAAGTTAAAAACTTTATTTTTATTTGATTTATAAAGTTAATTTCTCCCCTAAATGCTATATATTTAATAGAAAATTGGATGAGGATATTTGCATAAAAACTATCACTAATACCTAAAAATCAACAATATATTATTATTATTTAATATGCAACACATATTCACATTTATCTAATTGTCTAAAATGTCTTCTTATAATTTGTTTGCTTGTATCAGAATACAAACAACTTCAACTCTTATTTAGAAATTATGCCTTTTAATTATCTTTAAGTTTGTTTCCATCTAGAACATACCTCTCTCCCTGCTCCTATCAACACCATTTAGTTTTTGTGTGTCACTCTTTTAATCATATGCCTCTCAATTTGAGAATGTAAAGGTTTCATTAACATTTTTTTTAACTTAGCCTTTTTTCTCATTTATCTGAGGCCATCATACATACATACATTTATTGATTCAACATGTATTTCTCGAGTGATAACTATGTACAAGGTGCATAGAACCTTTCTAGGTATTATAAATTCAGTAATGAAAATAACAGGTGTAGTATACATCTATGTCATGGGGCTTACAGACAATAAAAAAATTGTTGGATAGTACTAGGTCAGTTGTGATAAGTTAGCATGATAAAATAAAGCATGACAGGAGGATACAGTGGGAAGAGTGAGGATGCTGTTTTAGACAGGGTGATCATAGAATATCCTAATAAGTGACTTTGAAATTAGGAGGAGTATAAGATAGAACCAGAGCTTGCTGAGTTGAAAAGCACCTTAAAGGTCACATAGCCCAATTTCTGGACAATTTTGTGACAGCATTTTTTTGATGATTGGTAAAATATATAGACTCAGTGATTTTGTTTCCAGGTATTATAAGAGGTTTAATGTTGTTGTGAGTTGCTATGAAAAATGTATATGAATACATGTGAATATATATATAATATATACTTTTTACTATATTTTCAGTATATGTTTTGCATAACCTTTGGAAAGTCCAAAGTCAAATAATCTGAAAATACATATGAACTCACCTTATATTTCAAAAAAATTTGTTGAACTGAAATTGAATTTGTTATCTACATTTCAAACAAAGAATCTTTTCTGACATGTGGATATAGATGTACATATATTTTTTTCTTTGTGGGATTTAGTACAGGAAGTAGATGAGAGCATTCAATGAAGGTTATGAGAGGAAGTGACTTACATATTTACATCGCTGAGGCACCTGAAAACTTCAGAAAATGTGGTGCTGATTTAGTACGCTGTAAAACGTACTTGCAATGTATCTTGAATTTGTCATCTGTTTTTGTAATATACTATGGAGATAGTGGTAGATAACATAATGAAAGCAAGTACAATATGTAAAATCAAAGGAAAGCAGGCACCTGAGAAAGCTGTGAAATTATGACTAACTTCAAACTTTAATTGTCAAAAGATGTTACATTGGCCCACAAGGACTAGTAAATAGTCTGTGTATGTATTTCCTGAGCATGCATATTTCCAGTAAATTTATATGTTTTATGTTGGGAACATAAATTTATATGTTCCAAAAATTTGGACTTTGAATAAGTTAAATGTCAAAGAAGAATAATCATCTTATACAATTTAATAGATTTTAAAGAAGGAAAATAGAGATATCATTAAGAGATTGTACCTTCATGTATACTCTATTGGGGAATTGTCATACTTCTGGGTCAAGACAAAAACTGAATAAAGAATACAAAAGGGTATATTTGCCCAGTCTTGCCTACAGATCACTCCTAATAGATAAATTATATAAAAACTAACATAAGCAAATCAGATTAAAATTTACCCTCCTATCCATTCTCTCATCTCATTTTAATAAACTATTTTAATGCTTCTCAGTAGAAATTTCAGTCTATTCTTTTCCTCCAGTTTTTATGTTAAATGTCACTTTATGTAAGATAATGTACTCACTGTTCTTGTGCATGTTTACTCTGTAAGCTTTGGAAAATTAGAAATTTTTTTGTTCATACTCACCCTTTATAGGTTTCTATTTATAGCCAATTATCGAATGTCTCCAAATCTAGATTTACCAGTTGTCCTTATAGAAATGATGATCCTTGCTTGAAATGTTTCCTGAATGAGGGAAATATAATGTCAGTAAATTAGATCAATGCAATTGTCAGTAAGTTTAATGAAAAGTAGTATTTAAAAAGGAAAAGAATCACAGAAAAATTATTTAATCATTTAGAATCCATGCACTTTATCACACAATTATCCCTAAACTAAGAATTTTATAAGCCTCTTATGTCTTTTGTAGTAAGTGCAATATACTTGCCTGTCATTTTTACTGTGGCCTACACATATAATGTCATCTTAAGCAAATAATTAGACTCCAAGTCTTATCCAATCCTTTAATTTTAGCATGAACTTTGAGCTGCGAATATTTAGAATTTATATTTCTAAACATTCTTACTAGTTTTTAGTGTACATAGAGGTAAAAAGATTTAACTGAATTACTGTGAATTCTCTAGAATTCATACTAAAATTAACTACATATTAAAATTGTATTGAGAACTAAAATTAAATTACTCAGACATTCAGAATGAGAGCTTTTACTCTAATGAAATCATGAAAAGAAATAACTCCTGAAATACTTGGTAGTTTCATGATTCTCTTTTCTTTGTGTCCCTCCTCAATCCTTAAAAAGATATAAGGTCAACCAGACAAAGGCACATGGAGAGGTCAATACAGTAGAATGTGTGAATGCATAGATGGAATTGGTACTGGTGCAGAACTAGAAACAATTTAGTTTTAGGCTACCACTTGTTACAATTTGAATATGAAAATGTCCCCCACAGGCTAATGTGTTGAACATTTTGGTCTCAGTTTGTGGCACTATTTTGGTAAGTGGTAGAAATTTTAGGAGAGGGTGCCTAACTGGAAGAAGTAGGTCACTGTGATATGTCCTTGATGGCTATATCTTGCTCTGGCCCATTCCTCTATCTCTCTGTGCTACCTGGCCACCATGAGGTGAACAGCTTCTGTCTCATCCTCTCACCACCACAATGTACAACTTCACTATAGGTCCAGAAACATGGAGCACAGTGACCATGGATAGAATCCTCTGAAATTGAAAAAAGCAATTTTCCTTAAGTTGCTTTTTTCAGGTATTTGTTCACAGTGAAGTAAAGGTAATTAACATAACAACATAGGAGCTAACAAGAGGTGTTCTAGAAAGTCTTTTAATTAGTAGGTTACAATGGACCTTCAAACAGTAGCATCATTATAGATTTATAGAAATCATGTAAAAGTGTGCATGCTAAAGTATAATTTTCTCAGCCCTAAAATAAGATAGCATGTAATAAAATGGATATTCATAAAGTCCAGTATTTGTCATGCCTAAGGCCAAGAGTAAAATAAAACAGTACCAACATTTACATTAGTGCTAAGTTTAACATTATACAAAATATCATTTTATTTAATCAAAGAATTTTAAATATGAGCTAATTATGCCTCATAAGGCACAAATTTAATTATGCACAAAAGGGCACAATTTGAAGATAGGGCATATTATCAAATGTTAATTACAATACAACTTTTATAATTATCCAAACTGTTTTCATACCATGTGATGGCATCTTTCTCATTCTTATCAAAACTGGGTTTTGTACAAATTGTTTAGAGTTTCCTGAGATGGACATTCATATACCATATTAGTTTTTTATAGATTCTGATCCTTGCTTTTAAAACTATGTATGAATGTTTGATTTCCTTCCTTCTCTTGATTATAAAGAAAAACAATTTTGATTTGAACCTGATTTAACTAGTTAATTACTTAAGTTGAAAAATGTTTAAAAGCTTTTAGGAGTTGGGTGATGGAGAAGATCACTAAGAAAATTAGCAATTAATTATTACCACAATTAAACATAAAAATCTGTAGAAAAATTTATAATATGTTACCAACATAGTGATAATGCATTTCTCTCCTTTTAACATGGAGTGAGGTGACTAGGTTCAGTAGAAATTTCTGGGTGTTTTGTTGTTTTTGTTGTTGCAGTTGGCTGTCCTTGTGTGACACTTGGAATTCATACCTCACAGCTGAATGGATCTGGCAGGAGCTTGAAGATCTAATCCCCGAAAGAATCTGGGATGGACAGTTAACTGGAACAGGAAGGTGACTGACTATGTTAAAGACTGACTGAATGAATGAATGATTAAACATTTAAATAAGTAAATGTGTAAGGAAAGAAATGAATAAGTGAGAATCAAGAGGTTTGATACAGAGAAAAAGAGAATGCATGATAATTTGAAAATGACTTGAAGATAGTATTTAAAATTAAAATCTCTATCCCTATATAATTTCTAATTCACCCTTTTGATTCTCAGTTTCCTTACTTTTTAAAATGAGGAGAATGAATTATTTCTAAGGACTTATCCAGCTATATAACATAGACGATTAAAAGCTTTAGGTTTGGGGCAAAATACCTTATATTCAGAGTAGCAGTTCTTAATCAGAGTTTATTCATGGGACATTTGAAAATGTGAGGAGACATTTTTTGTTGTTGTTGTCACGACTGGGAATATGGCTGTTACTGACATCTAGTGAATGAAGGTCAAAGATGTTGCTAAACCTTTTGCAACACACAGGACAGCTCCTAAAACAAAGAATGATTCAGACCCAAAAGTCAATAGTTTTGGATGGGAAGCTCTGATTTAGTGTGGGTGTTGATTTCTGATTTTCGCCACTCTAATATTTCTTGACTAGAGGGGTGATTATTACACACTTAAATCCTCCAAACTAATTTATAATCCAGTGCCTTAATGTTTTCCTGTGTCTTAATTGGTATTCACCCAAGCAGAAATCTTTGTTCCTTTAAGTTTGGTTCCTAGTAAAGCAGACATAGTATTATTGGATGTCTCAACTCAAAATACATGCAAATGAATACATTGCCTTTACAGAAACATCCTAAAGATATTTAAGGCGTCATGCTCTTAAGATCTTTTCAGTAAACATATATGTTTATGGAGCCCTGAAACATTTAAACAAATATTTTACCAAGGAAATTAATTTTCCTGGTCATCATTATTTTAGTCTTTCTTTCTGGGACTTCTCCTTTCTTCTTTCCTATTTGTCTTAAAATATTGACTTTTACTGTGTTTTTGTATTCTCACTCTTCTAGGAGGAGGCAATACTTTCTGTCCTGCACTTGTGTTTTTCTTGAAAACACAGAAAATAAGGACATGGAGGTGAAAAATCAGACCATTCCAACCAATTTTGAAAGTCAGCCTACTTCATTACATTATTCAAATCTTTTCTTAATTTTACTTTTGTAGTCTAGGATGTCAAGTTCCCTGGACTTCCTTCAAAAACTAGGGCTGCTTTACTGCCTTAGTTACTAACTGCACCCCTGGTTAAATGATGATGATGAGAGAGAACCCTTTGAGGGACCCCTACTTACCCTTGAACCATAGCAATTATTATAGTACTTTCAATGTAATGGAGATAAAGATAAATTTAATTAATTTTGATTATTTTAGAAGTAACATATCTCCAAAGAACTCTCAATCAAATTGGGAAATGAAGTGGAAAATGAAAAATCACTCCTAATAAACACCAATAGCAAGGCTACTGATGTATGTAATAAATACCATTGAATTTCAGAGAAAAAAAGTCACTTTTACCTGGAAAGAGAATGATTAAGATAGATTTCAAGGAGGAAGTCATCAAATAATTTTTGTTACTATTCATATTTGAATACTCACTATCATAAATTTTAGAATGTTAGTGATGGAAGGTATTTTAGTCCAATGTCTTGTTTTACACATTTGGAAGTTTATGCCCAGTGATGAAAATGACCCAAAAAAGTCACCCAGAGAGTCTTACTCTAAAAGTACCATGACACAAAATACCTCTCACCTTGAAAAACAAAGTTTATGCCATATAGTCAGTATGGGCATTTTGTGTGGAACAGCATGCTATGCCACTAACATGAATTTGGAGAGCCTTACTCATCACAGATACATACTAAATCTATGGTTATCTCCGTATCTACTCAATTCTAATGCTAAGTAAGGAAACATAGTCTTAGAGACTTGATTTTGTGTAGCAGAAAATTATATGCTTAGTCAATTAAACTGATATTTAGATAATAGTGGATCTATGGAACTGCAACATTTCTATTTACTGTATAAATAAATAATGTGCCCTTTTAGCATTGATTATCTTCTACTTGCCGATTGGCATTCATCTCCAAAGGACTAGGTCACAATATGTTTTATATTCCTAGAGATTTTCATATTTCTATTTTTCTTTTTAGCAGCACTGGAATTTGAACTCAGGGCCTCATGCTTGCTAGACAGGCGCTCTACCACTGGAGTCATTCTGCCAGCCCTCATATTTCTAATCTTAGGTTAGGAAAACTTGAAAAGTCATTAAGTTCATCCTCCAGTTCTCTCAACTGCCAAGTTCTAGAATGTTCTCTACTGTTTTTGCCAGATGATTGGTGTGATGATTTAGGGTGACTGATGACTCTGAAACACAGCCATATGTTAAGTTATTCTCTCCTGAAATTTTTTTTTTGTCTTTAGAGATACCTCAGGCCCCACAGTATCTGAATAGAGGACTTCTTAGAAAAGTTCAGGCTGTCAAGAATAGTTACATAAGTTTGTTTCCAGTTTCTGCTATGTATTTTGAACAATTTGGCCATCTTTCATTTGTTAATGTTAAGCTTTAATTTGAGAGTATAGCTTATATACTTATGAGGATCTTAGCTACTAAAAGTGTTGAAATATTGGACATTTTGGAGCCAGCCAAGGTCCCAATATTGCAGGTATTGCTGTCATCCTTTATACATAAGTAAATGGTGCTGACATTAAGATAATGGAATAATAGCAGACACTAACGGATAACGATATTTTTAGGGAGAACATTTGGGCTTTTGGGATGTGATCTAAACTGAACTCTTCAAACTCTATGTACCTAAAGGGCATAATTATTTTTCAAGTATTGAATATGTACTCAGTTTTTATTGGTTGAGATAGGATCTCATGAATATTTTGCTTAGGCTAGCCTTGAACCACAACTCTCCCAGGTGTGAGTCACCATGCCTGGTAAGGGTCTTCTTTTTCTATACTGAACTTCTCATTTGCAACTCCAAAGTTGTATTGGTTTGAACTATAATGCTTGGATGCTTCTTAGGACTAACTTATTTTAAAACTTCTGATTACATAGAATATGAGATTTTCATACTGGAAGGAGCCATAAAAATATTCTGGTCTTAATGTGGTTTATGTGCTCACTGTAGAAAAGCGATTATAACAATCTTAAACTGGCAGAGACCACTATGGGAAGGGGACTAGGAAGTAGTGAAGAGGTCTGGTAAAGTAGTGAAGAGGTCTGGTAGAGATGAACCAATGTGGGTTGTAATACACAAGTGCATGGAAGCAATGCTAGGAATCTCTCTGTATAGCTATCTTGATCTCAAACTAGCAAAAATGCTATGTCTTATTATCTCTTACGTTTCCTCTTCAATGAGAACAAGAGGGTGGAACAGGTTCTGCAGGGAAGCAGCATGGAGGGTGGGGATGGGTGGGGGTGAGTGGGGAGTGGAGGTGGGTGAGAGGTGGCGCAAACAATGTATACACATATGAGTAAATGTAAAAACCATAAAATTAAAAAAATTTCTGTTCCAGCCTCTTGCCTTTAAGTGGGTAAGGTTGATGAAGAATAAACCAGTTCTGAGTGGTCTTAAGGATTTAGTTCTAGATCACTAAGAATGATTAATGAACTCATATATGAATACCAAGCACATACTAAGGAACTTTAGATGTACTCTGATAATGTAGGTGCTTCCTTTTTATTATTAAATCCTTAAAATATATTTATGATATAGGTATAATTATCATTCCTTTATTTTATTTACAGGAGGGAAATGAATGAAGAGGTTAAGAACTAAATCTAAAGGTACACATCATTAGAATTGGGACTTAAACCTAGTTGAGCCTACAAAGCTAATTCTACTACAAATGATCTTAGTTTTGCTTTCTTGTCCTAAAAAATCAATCCGTTTTTTCAGGCTCAATTCTGGAGTAGTAGTAAGAGTGATTACAAAACTGATCCAATTTCCATAGCACTACTTAAGGCCAATTGAGCAACCAAGCCACTAACAAGAAGAAATGATCTTCTAGTCCATTTGTCCTAAGAGTGTTCCCTAGTCTCAGTGGAAACTAAAGGTTTAGCTGGAGTAACTCCACTTGATTCTTCTAATGTAATAATAGAAATAGGTGTTCAATTAGCTATCATAATGTAATTTTTCATTTCCACCTTTATTAGTCAGCTTTCCATTATTATAACAAATACCTGACATAATCAACTCCTAAAGATGAAAGGTTTATTTTGGCTCACAGTGTCAGAGGTTCTAATCCACAAGCACTTGTCCCCATTGTTTTTAAGCCTGTGGGGAAGCAGCTGGAACATCTGGCAGAACAAAATTGTCTACCTCAGAGCCAAGAAGTGAGAAAGAGGAATATCCCAGGGTACCACAAACCCCTTCAAGTGTACATCCTCAATGACCTGCAGACCTCACACCAGGCCTCATCTTTTATAGTTTCCACAACCTCACAATAGTACCTCCTTAAGGACTAAGCCTCCAAAACCTGGGTTTTAAAGGTACATGTTAAGTAAGATCTAAATTATAGCATTGTTATTCTTGTTCAGATTCTTAACTTCTGCATCTGGGCTTTTGCAATATCCTGATTCTCTCTTCCTGGCAGCATTGCAAAATACTGCCAGCTTTATCTTCTCTAAAGATCTTTTTTTTTGTACTATTTCTTTTCTTTGCTCAAAATTCTTTGATGTTACTTCAATTTCTCCTAGATTAAGCATGTCATCCATTTCTCACAAGTAGTTGGTTGTCACTCATCATTCTAATTTTATTGTCCCCTATTAATATGAGATCTCCAATTCACTAAGACCGATATCGCTAAGCCATCATGCAAATGTCTATTTTTACCAATTTGTTCTGAACCTTCTGGTTAACTGAAATGATAATTTCTTCTCTCAGTCAATCCACATTCTGTGCTCTTTAATCTCTCTGATATACCTCATCTCTAAAATCTATTAGCATTTGTATCATTTGGCATATTCCATAATATGTCTTGTTTGTATGGTGACTTAAACTTCCTTGTCTCTCTGTGCTCTTCCTCAGGTAGGCAAAAACCACCCACTCAAAGATCACGACATATTTCTTTATATTTTTCCCCAAGGCACAGTTGCTTTGAGCAAACTTGACACTCTATAAATATTTGCTGAATAAATACACTAACAAACTCAATAGACAACTTTTTAATATAGAAGACTTAATATTTCCAAATGTATTAAAGTAGAAATGATAAGAAGATAGACTAAAACACTTAAAAAGAACACAGAGTTAAGCACTTCATAAAGTAGAGCACATAGTTCTGGAAAGTAATTATTTGTGCTGGCTTCCTATAGGCAATGCTCACTGTATTTATTGTAATGGTTCCAATTTTAAATTTTTATGAAACAATACAAGAAAAATATCAATGTGTCAGTTTATAATTTCAACATCTCATGTCCTCCGTGTTAAAGAGATAAGATTTGAAATATTAATTTTTTTATTTTGTCTCTGTATGAATTCCTCAAAATCTTTAGCTCTTGTTCTCCAACACACTCACAAAAAGAATTATTATAGACTTCCATAGTGGGAAGGCTGAAATGTAAAATAAATTTCCAAATTTGTTTCCAACTTCTTTTACCTAAAGTTGAAAACCATTTGCTTGAATTTTGGCTTGTATAATATTTCAAATTGAGAAATTTCACTTGGGAAATATCTGCTTTTAAAATTGTTGAAACATTTTTCAATATTGAATTTCTGTTTTGCTTGATTGTCACTCCACCCCCCTTTTTATTAATACTGTATCTGAGAAATCATAGCAAATAGAATAGATACTTAGAAGTAACTCCTCATGCATTCATGGAAAAGATTTGTTTGTGTCCATTTTGCATAAAATGGATTATATTTGTATCTGGATATGTAAGTTTTGGTTCATGATGCATTTGTGTGAAAAGGTGAGAGAGATAATGATAATGGCTATGGATTTATTATCTATTATTAATTTAAAGTTAATTATTTTCAAGGAAATTTCACAAATTAAAAACTGCACTGCATGAAAAAGTGAAAATAGGAAACATTATCAGTTTTTTAAAAACACCAAGTTTTACAAAGTATTCCTGCCCACTCTTATATTCTTGTCTGTGAAAGTGACATTGCTGTCATGCTCTTGTTAGCTTTTATTCTTTATCTAACAAATCAAGAGGACTAAGCTGTTGCAGAAAACAACAAAACCATTTTCTTAGCTTCAAATTCAGGGAAGAAAATGAAATGACTTAATATTTAGCTAACTCTGATGATCATTGCAAACTGTGCTTTTAAAATAAATACACCTGTGGTGAAATAAATCACATTTTTCAAACAGCTTAAAAACAACTGCAAAAATTTTTTTAATCAAAGACCTTTTTATAAATTTTTTCTTGTATTTGGTCACTTCATGCCCCCTTGTGGTAAAACAGAAGAAACCAAAAAGCTCTTCAAAACTGATATGGTTTACTTTCCAGTATATTTAACTCTATAGTTTAGAGCTTTTAAACTTCTTCAGGTACTTTTATAAATAGATAACAATATCATAGATATTTATACTATAATTAAGAAATCCTAATATTTTCATACATAATTAAACTCTCAAATTTTATAACCATTTTAAAGAAAAAAATAAGCTGGATGTGGTGGCCCATGTTTATAATGCCAGAACTAGGGAGGAAAAAGCAGGATTGCAAATGAAGGCCAGCCTTGAACTTTTGATTCCTTGCCTCAAAAAACAAAACAATCCCTCCATAAAAAAAAAACAAAAAGAGAAAAAATATATTTATAGCAGCAGTGGGATCATTACAAATTATGGCATGAAAATCAAGAAAGAGAAACTCAATAAACAAACTGAGATTCTCTTTCCTGTCTTGATAAATTAAATTAAAATTTGAAAAACTGCAACATAAATTTTAAAAAATATTTTTATTAGCATATTTTAGTTGTACAAGGGGTTTCATTTCCATATATTCTTACAATGTACCGTGCTTGGGTTTATCCCCATCATCATTCTCCTTCATCTCCTTCCCCCCTACTTAAAATGATTAGTTTATTTTCTTTTTATTGTTGTGCTGGGTGGGGGTACATTGTGGCATTTACAAAGGTTCTTACAATGTATCAAATATATCATATTTGGATTCACTCCCTTCTTGCTTTCCTTTATTCCTCTCTCTCCTCATTCTTGGAACAGTTCAATAGATAACATTTTTGCATTTACATACATATATACACATTTTTGTACTGCATTCATCCTCCTACCTCCTTTCCCTACCATCTCCCCCCTCCCACTAGTACCAACTCCCACCCTGCTGTTCTCTGATTTTGTAAAATAAAAAAAAATGACATTTTTGCTTGTTTTAGATAAAGGTAGCTACACAAGGAGTGTCTTTGTGACATTTCCATATATATATATATATACTATAACAAGTATATAAAGTACCTCGACCTTATTATGGACTTCTAATGCATACTGTTTTGGATGCCGGGGAAAAAAACAGTTCCATTTCCCAGAATGAGATACACACTTGTTTTAAGGATTTCAGTGAAAACCTATCAGGGAAAAATCTTTGTTTATATAGTATTAATGATGCAGATTCTAAGCCTGGAAGAATGGATGGACACATGAGTAAACAAGATAAGAAATACAAAGTTAGTTATGCAAAGTTAGGTCACTCATATCCTGAAGATAAATATCCTTTCAATAGCATCACCTGTATAGAACCCTGTATTAAGCTGAAAGAAATAGAAATTGAGGTAAGGTGTCTTTCAAATCAGAGGTTTTACAGTGGTCTCAATTGCACACAGTAGCCTAGAATACACAGTATGGTGACATATAAAGATTTGGGTGTGTTTTGTCAGTGAGTCCTAGGTTAGGGTTACTAAACTTATGAAATAACATTAGTGAATAAAAATAATAACTCCAATGAAGTTGGAATTTCAGAAAACAATGACCTTTTGCCGACTATTTCTCACAAAAGTATATTCTTTTCAAATACTGATCTGTGACATTACTTTCAACAATCTACCCAAAATTCTCATTTTAAATAATGAAATGAGTTTTTCATAAAACAAGATTCATTCCATATTTTATTTCTAAGATTATGTATTCCTCAAATTTTTAGTGTTTATACAAAAAATGCCTATACTTTCTTTTACAAAATAATGGTAAGACTAGATAGTGTGTTTTGAGGATGCAGAGGAAAAGGAACCCTCGTACATTGCTGGTGGGAATGTAAGCTAGTAAAACCACTTTAGAAAACAATATGGAGGCTTCTTAAAAAACTAAACGTAGATCTGCCATATGATCCAGCAATACCACTCCTAGGGATACACCCAAAGAAATGTGACTCAGGTTATTCCAAAGTCACCTGCACACCCACGTTTATTGCAGTACTATTCACAATAGCCAAGAAATGGAAACAGCCAAGATGCCCCACTACTGACAAATGGATTAAGAAAATGTGGTATTTATACACAATGGAATTTTACTCAGCCACAAAGAAAAATGAAATTTTGTCATTCGCAAGTAAGTGGATGGAACTGGAGAACATAACCCTAAGCGAAGTTAGCCAAGCTCAGAAGGCCAAAAAATGTATGTTCTCCCTCATATGCAGACTTTAGACCTAAAACAAATGTAGTAGTATTATTGGCCATGGGTCACACACTGAAAGGAGAATGCGTACAGATGGAGAAGGGAAAAGGAAGGAAACCTAAAACTTGAAAGTGGTTGATGTCCCCAGTGTAGAGGAGCGAATAAAGTATTCTTTTTTTTAAAATTTATTTTATTTTTTATTATTCATATGTGCATACAAGGCTTGGTTCATTTCTCCCCCCTGCCTCCACCCCCTCCCTTACCACCCACTCCACCCCCTCCCTCTCCCCCCACCCCATCAATACCCAGCAGAAACTATTTTGCCCTTATTTCTAATTTTGTTGTAGAGAGAGTATAAGCAATAATAGGAAGGAACAAGGGTTTTTGCTGGTTGAGATAAGGATAGCTATACAGGGCATTGACTCACATTGATTTCCTGTGCGTGTGTGTTACCTTCTAGGTTAATTGTTTTTGATTTAACCTTTTCTCTAGTTCCTGTTCCCCTTTTCCTATTGGCCTCAGTTGCTTTTAAGGTATCTGCTTTAGTTTCTCTGTGTTAAGGGCAACAAATGCTAGCTAATTTTTTAGGTGTCTTACCTATCATCACCCCTTCCTTGTGTGCTCTTGCTTTTATCATGTGCTCATAGTCCAATCCCATTGTAGTGTTTGCCCTTGATCTAATGTCCACATATGAGGGAGAACATACGATTTTTGGTCTTTTGGGCCAGGCTAACCTCACTCAGAATGATGTTCTCCAATTCCATCCATTTCGTTCTTCTTCATGGCTGCATAAAATTCCATTATGTATAGATACCACATTTTCTTAATCCATTCGTCAGTGGTGGGGCATCTTGGCTGTTTCCATAACTTGGCTATTGTGAATAGTGCCGCAATAAACATGGGTGTGCAGGTGCCTCTGGAGTAACCTGTGTCAAGTCTTCCATGATAAGCAGAAACTAAAACAATATGTGACCACAAAGCCACCACTACAAAAGATTCTGCAAGGGATTCTGCACACAGAAAGTGACCCCCAACTTAACCATGAAAAGGCAGGCAGCACCAAACCATAGGAAAAGAAAAAGCAAGACAGTAGAGAGTAACATCAACTTAGGTACCCACAATCAAACCTTCAAACAACTAAGACAACTAAATGGCAGGAATCACCACATACCTATCAGTACTAACGCTTAATGTTAACGGACTTAATTCACCCATCAAAAGACACCGTTTGACAAAATGGATTAAAAAGGAAGATCCAACAATTTGTTGCTTACAGGAGACTCATCTCACCGACAGAAATAAGCATATGCTTAGGATGAAAGGCTGGAAGAAGATTTACCAAGCCAATGGCCCCCGAAAACAGGCAGGAGTAGCGAATAAAGTAATCTTAAACTGACAGAGCCACTATGGGATGGTGACCGGGAAGTAGTGAAGAGGTATGGTAGAGATGAACCAGTTTGGGTCGTAATACACATGTGCATGGAAGCAATGCTAGAAATCTTTCTGTATTGCTACCTTTATCTCAAGCTAGCAAAATGCTATGTCTTTCTTATTATCACTTATGTCTTCTCTTCAACAAAATTGGAGAAGAGGGCAGACCAGGTTCTGCCTGGAAACAAGGGGGTGGGAGAAGAGATGGGGGCAAGGGACGAGATGGCCCAAACAATGTATGTGCATATGAATAAATGAATAAACAATATGAATAAATGAATAAACAATAAAAAATTGCCACAATTAAATGACACCATGCTATTAATTTGGATACATGCCTATTTTTATGTGCATATATTAAATGTATTTATATGATGGAATACTAAATAGAAAATTAAATGATCTTCTTTATATATATTTCATAATTGTTATATAGTATTTATGTACAGATACCCCTGACTTACAAGGATTCTACTTACAGTATTTTGACTTTACAATGTTGTGAAAGTGATATGTATTCAATAGAAGCTATACTATATATGCATATATTAACTACAATTTAGTATTCCATGATATAAATATATTTATCTGATCATTAGTTTATGATATAATTTTGTTTCTAATTTGATATTTAAAATAATGCTAATATTACCTTTCTTGTATGTGTGTCCTTATGTACATTGTATTAATATAAATATGTATCTGAGTGTGATCACAAGATAATAAATTCCACACATTTTTAATTTTACCTAGTATTATGAAATTGCTTTCCAAATTGAGTACATAACATTTTAATTTTACCTGCAATGTACAAAAGTCCTATTCTGCCATACGCTCAGTGTATGATATTCTCTGTGTTTTTAAGTACTACTAATCTGATATCCCTCCTTTTCTACAACGTGTTAACACCAACTACACCCTTTGTTGTTTTCTTTTGTCCTAGACTTGTCTGCCACTCCACGTTATCATGCCACTGTTTGCTAAAATCCATACAAGAGTGATCAAGCTGAGTCTTCTTCCTCTAACCAGATGTCCTATTTCCAGGCTTTCTTTTATCACCAAAGCATTTTAATCCTGTAATACAACATTCCCTCAGGTTTCCATTATATGGTAATGAACAAATTAGTGTCCAGTAGAGAATTATTGGATGATTAATGATTTAATACATATCCCTCTGTTTAAATTAGCATTTTAATAGTTCTTGTCAAAACCCCAACCTCAAAGAGAGACTAATAGCCAATACAGAGGATGATCCACGAGGGTGGCTGTGATTAGACAGGAGCTGCTTCAGGATTGTACCAATTATGCCACTAATGTTCTATGGTTAGTCAGCATACTTGGAGATTAGGGTGGTTATGTTTAAATTAATTTTTTTGTTTCAGTTAACTGAAATATAACTAAAATCCTTTCTTAAAATTTGGAAAAGTTCATGAACATGTTTCTTAGCTTATTCAAAATAGGCTGGTGATCATGGTTGAATGTTTCTTGACTGAGAATTTTTCAGAAACTTGGGTCATCTTTCTGATCATCAGTTTTCAGTTATAACCGAAGTTGTTAATGAAAATGGAAGCAAATGTAACAACTCCATTGCATACTAGGTCTTGGACACAATGTGAAAAGTACTGTTTCCTTTGTTATAACTAAATCATCAGTGTTGGTTGTGTTGTTTTTATGTTTTTCTTAATTCCAATTTCAGTATATCTGTAATTGTATAGTTTTTGTAGTATGGTAATTTTATTTCTCATGTTTAAATTTATGACAGTTTATCCTAGTAGTTATTTTCTGTCTATACATATGTGATTTATAAGTCTTACATTTTTTTAAAACATTTCCTAAATGTGCCAATGACAAAAACCATAGCAATATCCTGGACATTGCCTATAAAACAGTCTGGACTTTGTCATATAGTATCATCCTTAAGTGTATCTAAAGTAGTTTTGGTACATAGTAGTTGCTTTATATATGTGTTTCAAAACTTGAATGAATGAGTGACTAGGCTGGCTTTGAATCAAAAAATTAGTGTTTTCTTCTGGAAATACATCAAATCCCTATATTTATTTGCAAGAGAGATAAAATGACCAGATGTTGATGGAGAGGCTATTTGAACAATATTACCCTTGAACTCTATATTTGATCATGACTTCCTCAGGAGATAAAAGAAAATATTCCTCCAAAAGTAGTGCTCATTTATCAGATGAAATAACTTGGAAGTCTTGGTTTCTCTTTTGAGCAATTATGGAATGTGCTTGGAAGAAATGACTACAAACTTAACTATATGGAGCTTATTCTCACAAAGGTCCAGATTGAATCAGTTGAATAAAAAAGAATCACCTTTTAAAACATAGTGGCCACATTAATGTGGTCTACACAATTATGTCAACTGGGGGAAATTTGTTCAAAATAAAATTACTTATGTTACTAAACCTGTTGTCCCTACTTATATTTTACCCCAACAGTATATAAATGTTGGTAAGATACTTGATGGTTTCTTGTCTCTGGAATTAAACATAAGGAGGGTATATATTCATTTTTCTTCTTCTCTGTGGCTTCTGGAAAGCTATAGGAGAGAAATCTACAAGTGTTAAGAAGTAGCAGAAGGTTAGTTTAGTTATCATGTGAAAAAATATGACAGTTTTGGGGGTTTGGATTGTAACCAACTTGAACATGATGAAAATGTTAAAGTGACCCTCCTTCTCTCTTCCCCTACTTTGTAAGTGCTCCCCGACAGCTCCATTCTTTATTCATTAATTCATGCAGTATGGCTTGCAAGGAACTTTAAAGCAATATTTTCCTTGCTGCTATTCCTTACATTTTCATTTGTGGCCTAAATGACCTATATAGGAAATATTTACTTTGAGGATTTGGTTTGGCTCAAAAAATGCCAAGTGATCAAATCCAGGCAATTTGTCCATTGATCTCAGTAATGGAATCTTTGAGTGTGGAATAACATTCAGGCAGGCTGCTCCAAAAAGATTCTAAATTATGTTTGCAGATTTAATGTCTCTAATGTTTTCGCAGGTCTAAAAGATAGAAAGAAATTCCAATCCTTTTGAATTTTATTTTTTGACTTTAGCATCTCCCAGAAAGAAAATAAAAATAAAATAGGTGGTAAAGATTATCTTTGATAGATCTAGTCACCCCGTTCTCCATGTTGCCATACCTCTTTATTGCCTGATATTGTTCTACTCTGTATTGAATTTGATTTTTAAGAATTACTCATGGAAGTGAGATTTTTATGCCTATGTTCTGGGCAACCATAGTCTTTCATAGTAGAAGGGGAGTTTTAGAACCCTTAAAAGCTTACAGGGAATTGGCGGTAAGGGGCAGGAGTTTTTGATATGTAGGTGTACTTGTTAAATTTACTAATCTTTCCATACCTCTGAAATTATACTCCATAAGCAGCCCTCTCTCTACTCTAAGGTTTCTTCCAATGAAACTCGCACATAATCTATATGATAATTCTGTGCATGTCATGCTAAAATATGCCTCCACATCTCCTTTATCTTTTAGGGACCCATAAAAAAACAAAATATTTTTGAGTAATTGAATCAAATGTGTAAGGAATAATATACAAAGAAATGTAAAATTTTCCTATAGGAGTGTATTTTTATGAGTGCAAAATGGGCTGCAAAATAGATTTTGAAATTACAGATATGAAACTGAAATTGTTGAAGCAGCTTTCAGATAAACTTGATTTGTTTGCTGATTTCTCCTGGGTAAAACTGTCACCATGAATGATTTTAAACTACTAATATTCTAGAAATCACTGAAGACAAAGTTGGTAAGCCACACACAACAGACCTATAAGATCTAGTTTCAGTACACCACTGATAGGGTGTCATCTTATGCTATTCTCCTTTCATGTTATAAAAGAGAATCTCAGAAAAGAGCACTAGTTAAAGAAAATAATAATTTGCCAAGAGTGTAAGTGAAAATTATAGCAAGAAGCAATTTTAGGGAAGATCAGTGAGGTACTTCTTAGTACCTTTGAATCACATTATTTTAGCCAACTCCTTTTTAGCCTGTCAGTAATAGTATCCCACTACAATGTAATATGTTCTATGGTCTAGACATCGTTTTGGTGGCCGCCAGCATCTATGTGTTGGGACTTTAGTCCCCAGAGTGGTAGTGGTAGACAGTGTGGAACACTTAAGAGGTAGGGCCTGATAGGAGGTTCTTAGGTTTTAATGAGGATGCTGCCTCGGGAGAGTTTAAGGTAGCTCTCATAAGATCCCTTGGTAGTTTTTGAGAGATGGTTGTTAAAAAAGTTGGAGCCTGGCCCCATCCACTCTCTGTCTGATTCTTTGAGAGTTTGAGATGTGAGGCTTACTCCAATATGTATTCCCACTGTGATGTGATGCTATCTACTGACCCCACCAGAGGCCAAACAAGTGAGGCTGCCCTATTTTGAACTCTAAAACTATGAACTAGATAAGCCTCTTTTCTTCATTAGGCAGCCTGCCTCAGGAACTTCATTACTGTAACAAAAGCTGACTAACACAGCATCTGAGGACTAATTAATTTTCCATGGAAGTATTACAAACCAATGTGTCTAAAGACCTAGATTTCTAGGTCCATTTTTATGGCACTTTTCTTAAATGATTTAGTTGTCTTCTTTTGGTGATGCTTGGGTTTGAACTCAGAGGCTCATGTTTGCTAAGCAGGCGCTCTACCTCTTGAGCCACTCCTCCAGCTCAGTTGCCTTTTGATTTTATGTTCAGATCATTGTAGAGGAAGAATAAAATAATGACCAATATGAAGTTGGACAAACTTGCTTTAATCTTACATAAGGAAATATAGAGTTCATGAACTTGTTTCCATATTATTTCATTCTTCTCCTCCTGAAAGTTCAATTACCATCACATCTAATTTCTCTTAGGCTTAACTGCTTCATTACCTCTTGTTGATATAGTCTCACACTCCTGCTGCCTTCCTTGCCTTCTTCTGTCAGAATGTGCAATAAGAAATGGAAGTTCCATGAGTCTGAATCAGAGGCCAAAACTGTAACAGAGAGGTCCAGCAGAGATCAGGACACCAGAATTTTCCAGGGTAGCTCTCAAGTCAAACGTGATTTAGAAATTGGGTTCTATACTAACTCAGTGGCCTGGCTTGCTGTAAGAGACACATGAAAGGAGGAACTAAAATATAAACAGAAAAAGGGTCTCGGTATGCACTGACCACTATGCATATATTAATTAAAGTGAAGTGAATTGCAGTTGAATACTTTGTAAAGGTTATGTTAAAATAACATCAGTATCAAATACAGGGAAAGTACTAAGCCTGATGGAAGTTCAAGGACAGAATGATTGCTAAAAAAGAAAAAGAACAAAAAGAAAACAAATCTCTTTCCTCTGTACATTCCAGAATTCTTAAGCCTCTGACTGCAGGTGTATAAATCCCAGAGTTTGATTTAAAACTCTTATGTCTAACTTGGAGAGAGTTGCACAGTATTCTGGAGTTTTTCAGGAAGTGGTAAAAAAATTAGAATATGATTCTGCCAAGGTTAGCACTTGGCAAAATATAGAAGTTGAGAGTTTATATTCAGTAGCTCATTTCTTTACCTACTTTTGTCATCAAATCCTATCATGCATCAGACTTCCTCACTGATTCCTGCTCCTCTTTCTGCTGACCATTACTTTTCAGACCTGTTATCACAGAATTTTGACATGTTCAATTCATCTTACCCACTCCCAAGAGGTCAGCTTCCATTCTTCATGAAATGTATCATTCCTATTTGTTTCTCTAAATGTTTTTGTTCCCTGGGATCAGACAATTCTAGAGATACAGGAAAAAAATTATGAGGCAGGGCACTGATACAAAAATGATCTTTTGTTTATACTTTTCATGATAACATAAAGATAAAATTTACCATTTTAACCATTTTAAAGTGTACAAATCCATGACATTAAGTATATACACAATGTATTGTAAAAATCACTACTATATATCTTTAGAATAGTTTATAACATGAAACAGAAATCCTATAACTTTTAAATTGTTACTCCCACTCCACCCACTCCACAGCCTCAGACAACCACTAATTTGTCTGTGTGTATGGATTTGCATTTCACATACATAGAATCATGCAATTCTATTGTAACTAAAGAAACCTTTACTTTCTGGCTTCCTTCACTATATCATTATGTTTTCAAAGATCATTCATGCTGTAATGTGTGTCACACTACATTATTTCTTTACATGGTGGAATATATTACATTTTGTATATTCATTCGTCAGTTGATGGATGATTGAATGTTTTCACATTTAGTTATTATAAATAGTGCTATTACAAATATCATGTTCAAGTTTTGTTTGAACACCTATTTTCAATTATTTTGGGTACATGTCTAAGAGTAGAATTTCTGTCATATGATATGTATGCATTTAATTTTCTGATAATCTATCAAAATATTTTCCATAGTAGTCATACCATGCTACATTCCCACCTGCAATATTTAAAGGTTTCAATTACTTCACATCATCTCTAGTTCTTATTACTTTCTATTTCTTAACATGGTTATTATAGTGAGTGTGAAATTATATTGCATTATGTTTTCATTTGCATTTCCCTAATGCTAAATTGTATTTGGCTTATTTTCATCTGTTTATTGGTCATTTGATGATCTTATTAGATCAATTCTTTCCCTCTCTTGATTTAAAAAAAATGATTGATTTGTCTCTTGGTTGTTGAGTTGTAAGAGCTCTTTATGTACTTTGAATACTTGACATATATTAGATAGATGATTTGGAAATATTTTCTCTTATTCCGTGGGTTGTGTTTTCAGTCTCTTAATAGTGTCTTTAGGCACACAAAATTACTCAATTTTGATGAAGTCCTATTTATCTATTTTTTCTTTGGTTGCTTGTGATTATGGTGTCATATGCATTAAAAAAAAACATTGTATGATCCAAGGTCATACTGATTTGCCCCATGTTAGCTTTGATGGGTACAAAGATTTATTTCGTATATATTATGACTTTCATCCTTTTAGGGTTTTTTTGTGCATTATTTGAAGGAAAGGTCTAATATTATTATTCTTTTGCCTCTTGATATCCAGTTATCCCAGCAACGCATTGAATAGTCATATCACCATTGTCAAAAAACAGTTAGCCATGTAGATACAAGTTTATTTCAGGATTCTCAATTCTATTCTATGCTTTGATATGTCTTTTTTATTCCACTACCACACTGCTTTGATTACTGGAGTTTTGTATTAAGTTTTGACATTGAGAAGTGTGAATTTCAATTTTGTTCTTTTTTCGAGGTTATTTTACCTATCCAAGGGCCCTTAAAATTCCGTATGAATTTTAGGATTAGCTCTTGTATTTCTGCAATACGTCTTTGGGGATTTTGACATGGATTAAATTGAATCTGTACAGTGTTTTGTGGGAATTGTAGTAATAAAAATATTAACTCTTCCAATTCATAAACGTATCATTTATTTCATTCTTCTGTAGTGTCTTTAGTAAAATTTTTGTGGTTTTTGCTACACAAGTGTATCTCTCCATGATTAAGTTTATTTCAAGTATTTTTTTTTCTGTTTTACTATAAATTACTTTTGGAAATTACTTTTCATATTGCTAGCATATAGAGATATAATTTTTAAAAACTTTGATCCTATGTTCTTTGGCTTTTCTGAATTTATTAATTCTCACAGTTTTTTATGGATTCTTTGGAATTTTCTGTATATAAGGGTGGGAGTGGTGGGTCACTTCTATAATCCTTGTCCTTTGGAGGATAAGGCAAGAAGATCTTGAGTTTGAGGCCAACCCTTTCTGAAAATAAATTGTGACAGGTGAATACAGATAAATTTAATTATTTTTGTATAATTTGGACACTACTTATTTATTTGTACTACTAACTATTTTGAATAGAACTACAAGTTCAATGTCTAATAGGAGTGGTAAAACCTGGTACCCTTGCCTTGTTCTGGAACTTTGGGCAGAATCTTTCTGTTTTGCATCATTGAGTATGATGTTAGCTGTAGTTTTTCATACATGTTCTTTTCCATGTAGAGGAAGTTCCTTTATTTTTAAGGTTGAATGATATTCATATGTATCTCCCATATTTTATATATCTATTCATCTGTCTACAGACACTTGGGTCAGTTTAGAAAAATTAAAAGCAAGGGCCTGGAGTGAGATACTTTGAGCACTGAAAGAAAACAATTTCAATCCTAGGATACTCTACCCAGCAAAGCTATCATTCAAAATTGAAAGAGGAATAAAACCCTTCCATGATAAACAGAAACTAAAGTAATACATTGTCACTATACCAATACACCAGAAGATTCTGAAAGGATACTACACACAAACTATGAAAATAAACAGCAGTGAAAGAATGGGGATTATTAAATCTCAAGAGAAGAGAAGACAATCAGAGAATAGCATAGAATCAGTTGCACACACAAAAACTTTTACACAACAAAAACAGCTAAATGGCAGGAATCACTACATGTCTCTCAATATTAATATTGGATGTTAATGGCCTTGACTCTCCCATCTAAAGACATTGATTGGCAAACTGGATTAAAAAGGAAGACCTGACAATTTGTTGTTTACAAGAAACCCATCTTATAGATAGGAACAAACATTGGCTTAGGGTGAAAAGGTGGAAAAAGATTTACCAAGTTAATGGCCCCCCCAAAACAGGCAAGGGTAGAAATACTTAGATAAAGTACATTTCAAACCTAAATTAGTGAGAAGAGACAAAGAAGGTCACTTCGTACTAATAAAAGTAGCAAAACATCAAGAAGAAATAACAATTGTTAACTTATATGCACCCAATGTCAGTGCACCCAACTTTATTAAACATACACTACTGAACTTTAACACACAGATAGACCCCAACACAGTGGTAGTGGGAGACTTCACTACTCTATTACCAATAGATAGTCATCCACACAAAAGAATCAACAAACTTAAGAATTGAAAGAAATCATAGACCTAATGAACCTGACAGATTTCTGTAGAGCATTCCATCTGCAACAGCACAATATACATTCTTCTCAGCAACCCATGGACCATCCTCCAAAATACACCATATTTTAGGTCACAAGCAAGTCTTAACAAATATAAGAAAATTGAAACAACCTTCTGCATACTGTTTGACTACAATGCAATAAAACCAGAATTCAAAAACAAAAGAAACAGCAGAAAATAGTCATACAACTGCAGGATAAACAACACATTCCTTTATGATGAGTGGGTCATTGGAGAAATAAGGGAGGAAATCAAAAGTTCCCGGAATTTAATGAAAATGAAAGCACAACCTATCAGAACTGATAGGATACAGCAAAGGCAGTCTTAAGAGGAAAGTTTATAGCCATGAATGCATATATTAAAAGCACAGAAATATCTCAAATAAAGGACCTAATGCTGCATATCTCAAACTCCTAGAAAAACAAGAACAGCAAAACCCAGAACTAGCAGCAGGAGAGAAATAATAAAACTTAGGGCTGAAATCATGAAATAGAGACCAAAAAAAAAAAATACAAAGAATCAATGAAACAAAAGACTGGTTCTTTGAAAAGATAAATAGGATCGATAAACACTTAGCAAATCTGACTAAGATGAAGAGAGAAAATACCCAAAGTAATAAAATTAGAAACAAATAGGGAGAGACCACAACTAACAATGAAGAAATCCAGGGAATCATTAGAGACTACTTTTTCTTTCATTTTGTTGGTCTTATTATATGGCAATACTAACCTCAGATTTGTTTCATATTTTATATGATTTATTATGTTTTTCTTTTCTTCTTACTACTAATGGCAGTTTGAGGAGTTGCCTGTGATCTAATGATAATCACATCTGTGGGCTCTGACACATAGACCAATATTAAACATATCTAAATGCTATGAGCCAAAATGTGCCTGGTGACACTTGTCTTTAAAAGAATCATCAGATTTTATTTTCAGAAATTATAATTTAGAATCTATTTTTCTTTAACTACACATATGTTATAAAAAATTCTAAGCTTCCTTGAGTTCTTCCCCTTCTCAATTTGAATACAATCATATTTGACCTGTGGTGAAGAACACACAATCTTCATAATTAGCACCAGAATTTAGAATTCATTGGTATAGTTGCCCTTTCTGAACTAATATAATTGTTCATTGGGCACAATCTATAAGTAATTTGAGAGAAACAAAGATAAACCTGACCTGACTCCTTTCTCAAGAAACTTAGCTCAGAAGAAAAATATCTTTAATGAACAGAAAATACAGTTTATGATATGGGCTAGGTACAAGGTATATGGGAACTTTAAAAAAGAGACCATATGAGGCTGAAGTTATCATGCAAAGTTTCACAAAGGAGGGGAAATTTGATGTGATTCTTGAAGAATGAAGAGCACATGTAGGATATAGCTCATTCTAAGTTTAAAACATTTTAGGCTATACACTTCTTGAGAATTAGAGTCAGCAATTTATTTGATGATAAGAGAGGAATTTGTAAATCAAAAGGTTAATATTAAGAATGTATATTGATTTCATTTTACTCCCTCAACTCAACCTTATAGATACGAATAGTCACCAAGCAATGGTCATTTACAAATTTATTGTAGCTCCCACTTAGAGAGCTATCATTCTGTCAGTTAATATTGTAAGTTTTTGCATTATCCTATCTTATTTAGCCCACTCAACAATGATTTGAGGTAGTTATTATTAACATTTTACTAATAAAGTAAAAGTTGGCTAACATCATATTGCTATTAATCTTCTGAGGTTTGATTGATTTTAAAGTCTGGAACCTTAACCACTCTACTATGTTGTTACCTTAATGCTGGGCATGGAGGAGGTGATTACTCTCTGAAATACCCAATTTCTTGACCTATTTCCATACTCCTCTTAACCCTGACGTGCTTTTATATCTCTAGTTTTTGATATACTCTTTTACTCAGTTTGGAGACTGAGTAAAATATCTATCTGTGTCTTGAATATTAATTCCCAGTCAGAGATTCATGCTTGCTTCCTCACTTGCATTGTATAGCAAACTTGCTGTACATCTGGGCTGTGACGACACCATGTCAGTGCTCAATAGCAGACTACAATCCAATTTTCCTCCCAGATTTACAAATTGGCATTCCCAAACCAATAATACAACATTCAAAAGTTTTACTATTTCTAACAATTGCTCAAGGCAAATTATAGCCTGTCACTAACTAGCATTTTTTTGTAGTAGACCTTGGTCCTCTGCTATCATCTAATGACTAGATGCCCAGATTAATTTATAACAAGGTCATTAGGTTTGTGCCAGATACAAAGTAATGAAATAATATTTTTCCTCTGACTCTCTAACTCATAATTGTGAGACAAATTTAGTCATGAGTAGTTGTATATATGTTTTAGATATTGTTTTATGCTCAACAGGGGCTATCATAGCTCTTTGGTGATAATGATGATGGTGGTGGTAGGTTTATAAAGGTATTCAAGGAAAAACAGCCATTCCTTGTACAATACATTAAAAACTTCTTTTCTCATTTTTTTGTATTAGTGTTTTCTTTGTAAGAGCTCAATCAATTAGGGAAAAAACATCTATTATTTAATTCTACCACTGCATTTGGGAAATTGACAACTGATCTAAGTAGTGCTTATTGAATAAATGAACAAAATTATTATATAGTCCTAACATTAGATAATACTCAGCTAAATTTTTTGCATTAAATACTGGAAAAGTATACACCAACAATTTACTATTAGAATACAGAAGTGTGTACATTCATTGAACAAACTATTGAGTTACTTCTACATATTAGGCACTATGTTGAAAACCAACGACACAATGATCTAGCAGACTCATTTAATGTTTTGCATGTCCATGGATTTCAATGTGGCTGGATCCAATTTTTACATACACATCTGCACATATGGTAGACTCAATATTAAATAATATTGTGGACCAAATATTGATCTGAAAGATTCAGCCACCAACTTAAATTTGCTCTTATATTAATGAACAGTGCTGATAGACATAATTCCCACTAAACTTTACCTTTTATACCATTTTCTGTGTTTGATATTGCACATTTTACAATACCAGATATCTGTTTTTCAGAGAGATATATGACTCCATCATCACCAAGAAAAAATACATTCTTCATTTTATATTTAAGTACATTGGATATTTCTAACCATAAACTCATGATGTTTGCTGTCTTTCCATGTACAAGAATTCCCCCCAAAGCATACTGTGTATTAGAAGTTATTTTTAGATCAAGAGGCCTAAGAGTTCTCTCAAAATTAGGATGCAATATATAATGATAGATTAGATAACTGAGTCTTCATACTTACTAAATCCAAGAAATGTTTTTTTTTTCACCTTTGTGACTGACCTGTGACTCCCCTCTAACAGTGAAAATGCTAGCTCCTTAACTTTAGGTGCATGGGTCTTGTTCAACAAATGTGTTTTTTTTTTATTTAACATTCAAACGCTACAGAAATAGTAAAAAACATTCGGTCTCTAGTAAATGTTCCACAAGTTTCCCTGTCCAGTGTCCCTACATTCATTACAAAAAGTGATGGGCAAAAGGTGTGTCAAGGAGCAGGATTTTTCCCACTGATCCCTAATTTGTTTCAATAATCTAATCAACCACCAATGACATCTACCTATTCTTCTTAGGTTTGATTAAACAATTTGATTTCAGGAGTGGGATAATAAGACAATGTCCTTTTGCACTCAGTATGTCTGGTGCGTTTATGTACCATATGTTTTTGGGTTTTATTATGTCTGGGAGATTTTCCAATATTTTATGAACATGGTGTTTCAGGACTTTCCTGGATTGAAGCACAGTTATATATCTGGACAATATCTTAGTCTACTCATGTTAGCACTGTCCAGATGGCCCTGGACTACTTCCAACAGAATCAAATTTTGCCCAAAATGTAAAAGTATGAACTTTATATGAAGTCCAAGTCAAGTTCCTGGTGTATGTAACCTCCTCACAAGGGATTGGGATGGACTTCTGGAAAGTCAAGTCAGTAGTGATTAGGACACACATCTAATTCAAAAAGAACCCTTTCAATAATTTTTTACATTCCATGGATAATTACATTAGGTGCATCCTCCCTTTTTTGGCCTTGAGTGTCTCTCTAAATGATCTTCTGGGTGAAATACTAGGCAATTTGGTGGACTCCTGAATCCCTGGAAGCTTTTAAAGAATTAGAATATTGGTTTATTTCTGCTCACATACTGATATATTATGATCCTTAGAGATAGTTTACATTAATATTAAAATAGTTTATTCTTTCCATCTTGGATTAAAAAATGAATTTCTCACCCCCTCCAGTTACCATTCTCTATATTTTTTCTTTCAGAGCTAATTTTTTAGAAAGTGACTATCTGCACATGAACACATTTAATAAGTAAAAATACAGGGCATTCTCTATTTTATAAACTGTCCCCAAGGTGTCATTATTTATACAATATCCAGACACTTCATAATTCACTCTACTCACTCACCTACACCCCTTCACTAAAGCCAGTCTTGCTAAGGTTACCAATAACATTTAGGTTGAAAATTATATTGTTAAAGTCATAGTTTACTTGGCCTCTTATCATTGGACACTTGACCCTTCTCTCCTTTATAATCATTCTTAATTTCACAGATAAAATTCTGTGTATTTATCATGTACAAAATGATGCTCAGAGTATACATTGTGAAATAGTTAAATATGGCTAATTAACAGATGCATTAGCTCAAAGAGTTATCATGATTTTGTTTCAATTTTGATTTCTCTCAAGAAATTTGTTACTTTTCCTTTTTATTTATTAGCTCATTGGTCAGGAACATATTGTTCAATTTCCATGTATTTGTATGTTTTCCAAAATTATTCCTGTATTGCCTTCTATTTTTATATCATTGTGATCAGAAAAGACAACTCATATGTTTTCAATCTTAAATTTCATAAGATTTACTTTGTGTTCTATCCTGGAGAATATTCTCAGTGCAGTTGAAAAAATGTATTTTGCAGGTGTTGGATGTAAAGGATATTTGTTATATCCTTTTTTTTTTTCTAGAGAACAGTTTTAATCCAGCATTTCTCATTTTCCCTCTGGATGATGTTGATTTCTGAGAATGGAATGTAGAAATTTCCTAATATTAGTTTTTGCACTATTAGTCCACTTTGGATTAATTAATATTTGCTTCATTTATTTAGTTGTTTAGTTGGAGATATTTGACCTTAGTGAACTGAATATTAATATTATTTTCAAGATTTGGAAAATTTTCTGCTATTGTTTCTTTAAATAAGCTTTCTACACCTTTATCTTTTTTAATCTTCTTAAATGATAACAATATGTACATTTTCTCCCATAAGATTTTGATGCCTTGTCCTTTCTTTATTTCTATCTTTTGAATATATATTTTCAAATATCATTGATTTGACATTCTAGGTTCTTCTTTTCTGGTGGGTTAATTATTCTGTTGATGCCCTATATTACATTTTAAATTTTCCTTCATTGTATTTTTACCTCCAGGATTATAATCTTTTAAAATTGCAATCTTTCCCTTAAATTTCTCATTCTGGTCACTTATTGTTTCCTCATTTTGTTGAATTATTACTCTATATTTTCTTGAAGTTTAGTGAGCTTCCTTTGAAAAGTTATTTTAAATTTTTTCAAGCAGTTTATATTTTTTGAACCTCTTTTGGTCCAGTCACTGACATTTTATTTCGTCCAGTGCGTGACATCATTTTCCTTTTATGCTCTGGAACTTTATAGTAATGTGTTGATATCTATCCATTGAAAAAGTAGGTACTTTTTACAGTCTTCTTTTTTTATTTATTTATTCATATATGCATACATTGTTTGGGCCATTTCTCCCCCCTACCCTCACCCTCTCCCTCACTTCCAAGCAGAAACTGCTCTTCCTTTTCTCCAATTTTGTTGAAGAGAAGACATAAGCAATAATAAGAAAGACATAGTGTTTTTGCTAGTTGAGATAAAGATAGCTATACAGAGAGACTCTTAGCATTGCTTCCATGCACAAGAGTATTACAACCTGAATTGATTCATCTTTACCTGACCTCCACTATTTCCCAGTCACAGTCCCAAATTGACCTCTGTCATTTTAAGGCTACTGTATTAGCTCTTCTGCAGTGGGGACATCAAACACTTTGAAGTTTTGGGTTTCCTACCTATCCTTATTCCTCCCATATGTTCTCTACCCCTTAGCATGTGACCCAAGTCAACAACATTACTGCCTTTGCCCTAGATCTAAAGTACACATATGAGGAAGAACATATGATTTCTCATCTTCTGAGTGTGGCTAATGTCACTCAGGATATGTTCTCCAGTTCCATCCATTTACTTGCAAATGATAAGATTTCATTCTTCTTCATGGCTGAGAACACAATGGAGTATAAATACCTTTTATGTATTATAAATGTGTATAGACACCACATTTTCTTAATCCATTTGTCAGTAATGGGGCTCTTGGCTGTTTCCATAATTTGGTTTTGTGAATAGCAATGCAATAAACATGGGGTGCAGGTGCCTCTGGAGTAACATGACTCACATTCTTTTGGTATATCCCTAGGAGTGGGATTGCTGGATCATATGGCAGATCTATGTTTAGATTTTTAAGAAGTCTCCATATTGTTTTCTAGAGTGGTTGCACTAGCTTGCATTCCCACCAGCAGTATAAAAGTGTTCCTTTTTCCCCACAGCCTCGCCAACACCTGCTGTTAGTAGTTCTAACACGGGTGAGTTGGAATCTAGTGTGGTTTTGATTTGCATTTCCTTTATGGCTAGAGATGATGAGCATTCTTTCATGTGTTTTTGCCTTTGAATTTCTTCTTTTGAGAAAGTTCTGTTTAGTTCAGTGGCCCATTTCTTTATTGGTTCATTGATTTGGGAAAAGTTTAGTTTTTTGAGTTCCCTGTATATTCTGGTTATCAGTTTTTTGTCTGATGTATAGCTGGCAAATGTTTCCTCCCACTCTGGGGGTGGTCTCTTCAGTTTAGAGACCATTTCCTTTGTTGTGCAGAAGCTTTTAAATTTTATGAAGTCCCATTTGTCCATCCTTTCTCTTAGTTGCTGAGCTGCTGGGGTTCTATTGAGGAAGTCCTTGCTTATACCTATTATTTTCAGAGAATTCCCTGCTCGTTCATGCACTAACTTCAGAGTTTTGGGTCTGATATTAAGGTTCTTAATCCATTTTGAGTTGACACTAGTACAGGGTGATAAACATGGATCTAGTTTCAATTTTTTGTAGGTGGATAACCACTTTTCCCAGCAACATTTGTTAAAGAGGCTGTCTTTTCTCCATTGTATGTTTTTGGTGCCTTTGTCAAAAATAAGGTGGGAATACACTGTTCCCCTGGTGTTCATGTCTGTTTTTGTGCCAGTACCATGCTGTTTTTATTGTCATTGCTTTGTAATATAGTTTGAAGTCGGGTATTGTGATACCTCCAGCATTGCTTTTTTTTGCTGAGTATTGCCTTGGCTATTCGAGGTCTCTTGTGTTTCCAAATGAACTTTAGGGTAGATTTTTCAATCTCTGTTGTGAATGTCATTGGGATTTTGATGGGAATTGCATTAAACATGTAGATTGCTTTTGGTAATATAGCCATTTTTACTATGATGATTCTATCAATCCATGAGCATGGGAGATCTCTCCACCTTCTGTAGTCTTCCTCAATCTCTTCCTTCTAGGGTTGTAGTTCTCCTTGTAGTGGTCATTCACATCCTTTGTTAAGTTTACTCCTAGGTATTTTGCTTTTTTTTGAGCCCATTGTATATGGAATTGTTTTTATATAATCCTGCTCAGTTTGTTTATTATTGGTGTATAAGAAAGCTAATGACTTTTGTAAGTTCATTTTGTATCCTGACACCTTGCTATAGCTGTTTATGGTGTCTAAGAGTTTTTGGGTAGAGTTTTTTGGGTCTTTAAGATATAGGATCTTGTCATCTGCAAATAAGGATATTTTGACAGTTCCTTTACCTATTTGAATTCCTTTTATTCTTCTTCTTGCCTTATTGCTCTGGCTAGAAATTCCAGGACTATGTTGAATAGGAGTGGGGATAGTGGGCACCCTTGTCTAATTCTTTATTTTAGGGGCTATGGTTTCAGTTTTTCTCCATTAATTATGATGCTGGCTGTAGGTTTGTCTTATATAGCTTTTACAATGTTGAGGTTCATTGCTTCTATTCCTTGTTTTCTTAGAGCTTTTATCATGAAATGGTGTTGGATCCTATCAAAGGCTTTTTCTGCATCTATTGAGATGATGAAGTGGTTTTTGTCTTTTCTTCTGTTAATGTGATGTATTACATTTATAGATTTGTGTATGTTGAATCATCCCTGCATCTCTGGGATGAAGAGACTTGGTCATGGTGAATGATCTTTCTCATGTGTTGTTGGATTTAGTTTGCTATTATTTTATTGAGGATTTTTGCATTGATATTCATTAAGGAGATTAGCCTGTAGTTCTCCTTTTTGGAGGTGTCTTTGTATGGTTTTTAGATGAGTGTAATATTGGCCTCATACAATGAGTTAGGCAGTATTCCTTCATTTCTATTTCATGAAAAACTTTAAGGAGAGTTGGTATTAGTTCACCTTTAAAGGTCTGATAGAATTCACCAGAGAATCCATCAGGTCCTGTACTTTTCTTTTTTGGGAGACTCTTTATTGTTGCTTCAATTAAATTTTGTGCTATAGATCTGTTCAGGTGATTAATATCCTCCTGGTACAAATTTGGATGGTCATAAGTATCTAGATATTTGCCCAGTTCTTCAAGATTTTCAAATTTATTAGAATATAGGTTCTCAGGTTGTCTCTGATGATTTCTTGGGTATCTGTGGTGTTTATTGTTATCTCCCCTTTTGCATTTCTGCTTTTATTGATTTGGGTTTTTTCTCTCCTCATTTTTGTCAGCTTTTCCAGAGGTTTGCCGATCTTGTTTATTTTTTCAAAGAACCAGCTCTTGTTTCCTTGATTCTTTGTATTATTTTTTTTGTTTCTCTTTCATTAATTTGGCCCTTATTTTTATTATTTCTCTCCTTATGCTTGTTTTGGCTTTTGCTTGTACTTATTTTTCTAGGAGTTTGAGATATAGCATTAGGGCATTGATTTGAGATCTTTCTGTCCTTTTAATATATGCACTCATGGCTATAAACTTTCCTCTTAGGATTGCCTTTGCTGTGTCCCATAGCCTCTGGTAGGTCGTGTTTTCATTTTGATTAACTTCCAGGAACCTTTTAATTTCCTCTTTTATTTCATCAATGACCCATTGATCATTGAGCAATGTGTTGTTTAACTTCCAATTCTTTGCATGTTTTTTACTGCTGTTTTTGCTGTGAGTTCTAGTTTTAATGTATTGTGACCAGACAGAATGCATGGGATTATTTCTATTTTGTTATATTTGCTGAGGCTTGCTTTGTGCCGTAAGATATGATCAATTTTGGAGAAGGTTCCATGAGCTGCTGTGAAGAATGTGTATTGTGAAGCAGTTGGATGAAATATTCATCCATTCAGCTAGGTCCATTTGATCTATGGTGTGATTTAGTTCTAGGATTTCTTTATTGATTTTTTGGATGGCCTATCTATTGGTGATAGGGGGGTACTCAGTCTCCCACTATCACTGTGTTGGAGTTTATATATGTGTTTAGGTCCGTCAGAGTATGTTTGATGAAATTGGGTGCATTGACGTTGGGTGCATTGATATTGGGTGCATATAGGTCAATAATTGTTATTTCCTTTTGGTGTATTTCCCCTTTTATTAGTATGGAGTGTCCTTCTTTACCTCATTTGATCAATGTAAGTTAAGTCTACTTTGTCTGAGATAAGTATTGCTATCCTTGCCTGTTTTGGGGGACCACTGGCTTGGTAAATCTTCTTCCAGCCTTTCACTCTCAGCCAGTGTTTGTTTCTGTTGATGAGGTGGGTGTCCTGTAGGCAACAGATTGTTGTATCCTCCTTTTAATCCAGTTTGCCAATCCGTGTGTTTTGATAGGGGAATTAAGTCCATTAATGTTCAGTGTTAGTATTGATAAGTATGTGGTGATCCCTGTCATTTAGTTGTCTTTTTTATTTAAGGGTTTCATTGTGTGTAGCTGAATCAATGTAACTCTCTACTTTCTTGTCTTTTCTTCTCCTGTGGTTTGATATTTCCTGCCCGTTCATGGTTTTGTTTGCTTTCACTTTCTGTGTGCAGAATTCCTTGGAGAATCTTTTGCAATGGTGGATTTGTGGTCCTGTATTGTTTTAGTTTCTGCTTATAATGAAAGAATTTTATTACTCCATCTATTTTAAGTGATTGTTTTGCTTGGTAGAGTATCATTGGGTTGAAGTTACTTTCATTTGTGTCTGGAAGAGTTCACTCCATACTCTTCTTGTTTTTAATGTTTCTGTTGAGAAATCTGCTGTGTTTTTGATGGGTTTACCTTTGTAAATTATTTGTTTTTTCTCTCTTACAACCTTCAATATTCTTTCTTTTGTCTCTGTGCTTGTTGTTTTAATAGTAATATGCAATGGGGTAGTTCTATTTTGGTCAGGTCTGTTTAGTGTTCTGGAGGTTTTCTGTACCTTGATGGGCATAGTTTTCTCTAGATTTGGGAAATTTTCTGTTATTATTTTTTTGAATATATGATGCATTCCTTTTGCTTGCACCTCTTCTCCTTCTTCAATGCCAATGATTGTCAGGTTTGGTCTCTTAATGGAGTCAGTGAGTTCTTGCATATTCCTTCCACAGGTCTTAAGTTGTTTGACTAATAATTCTTCAATTTTTTCTTTAATTACCATGTCATCTTCAGGTTCTAAGATTCACTCTTCTCTTTGTTCTATTCTGCTAGAATGGACTTCTATTGTTTTTCATATTTCTGTTTCATTCTTTTTTCTGAGGTTTTCCATATCATGGGTCATTTCCTCTTTTATTGTCAATTTTTGTCCTTAATTCATTTATCTCTCTATTTATGGTGTTCTCTGTTTCATTTTGTTGTTTATTTAGGGCTCCTATGATTTCATTTAGTTGTTTTTGTGTTTTCTCATATTCTTTATTTTTGTTGTCTTGGAATTTCTTGAGTGCCTCTTGTTCATTTTGGTTGACCATTTCTAGTAACATCTCCTTGAAATTCTTAGTGATTTCTTGCAGGATTTCTTCTTTTAGGTTTTTCTTGTGGGATTTTTGGGTTCTTTGGCATAGTTTATCTGTTTTGTTGGAGTCTGAATTTGAGTATCCATTTTCTTCATTTCCCTCTGATTCATTTAGTAATTTATTTTGGGGTGGAGAGTGGTTTCCATCCCTTTTTTGTCTTCCTATGTTTCCACTTGGTACCATTTCTGTCTCTGGACTATGTGTAATTTAGTGTTAGCTTAGTTACAATAATGAAGGTAACAAAACTAACAAAGAAGGAGAAAAAAGAGAAAGAAAGAGAAATAGAAGAAAAAAAAGGAGATGCAAAGGAAACAGCAGGGAGAGATGGTGGATGATCAAAGAGCAAACCACATAGCCGAACCCATAAAGGAAGGCAAAAAAAAATCACTGGTTCAGGAACAACAGAATTTCCATCTTCATAGTTCTGGTGTTACTCCGTTAGCATCTAGTCCTGTCTGTCTGGGTTCCCTAGGCAGGTTTGAAGCCCTCCTGTGGTGGGTGGAAGGTTGGCAGAGTCCCACGGGCCTTCAGGAGGAGGCCTTTCATTGCAGTGATCTTGCAGGCCTGTGGAGCCTGGGCCTGGTTGGCCTGAGGTGTGGTGTCCATCAGAGTGGAGATACAGCAGGCCTGTGGGTCATGGGCCTGGCAGGGCTGAGGGGCATGTGTCCGGTGGAGATCCTGTGGGCCTGTGGTGCACGAGCCTTGCGGGCTTGAGGGGCGGGTCTGGTGGATGTCCGGTGGGCCTGTGGATTGCAGGCTTGGTGGGGCTCTGGGGCTGGGGCCCGGCAGAGATCCGGTAGGCCTGTGGAGTGTGAGCCTGGTGGGCCTGAGGGGCAGCAGTGATCCTGCAGGCCTGTGGAGCACAGGCCTGGTGGGGCTGATGAGAGGGGGCTGGAGGAGAGGAGATCCTGCAGTCTGTGTAGCAGTGGCTCTGCAGGCCTATGGCATGGGGCTGGCTGGTAGCACTTGTTGTTTTTTATTAAATTGTGCCATGGAGAAGCCTTCCACGAGCTAAGGGTTCAGAGTGACGAAATTCAGCTCTCCCTTGTGCTTTACCTCAGCCAAGCATGTCTCCAGCGTCTCAGCAAGGTCTGTGATTCACGGAGTTCACACGGTCTATGGCTGTGTCCCAGTCACCATCTTGGATCCTGGTGTGTTGGATTTTTACCTTAGTGTATGTATGCTATTTCTATCCCTGGTCTGGGTGTAATTTAACTAGTATTAACTTACTCACAATAGTAAAACCATCAAAATGAAACAACACAAAACCCAAAGAAATCAACAGGGAGAGATGAACAAACACAAACAAACAAACACAAAAAAATGCCAGGTTGAGGAACAGTAGAATTTCAGTCTTAGTAGTTCTGGTGTTACTCCTTCAGAATCCAGTCCTGGTGTTGGTATTTAGGCAGAGGCTATGTCTTAGTCTCACCAGATGGTTGGGGAGTTTTGCAAATTTTTCTCCTGTCTTTCAGTGGCAGCTGCTTAGTCAGTACCTCCCTCAGTGAAGTGTGGCTTGTCCTCAGGTTCTGGAGATCAGCTCTGTAGCCCACCAGCTGTCTTGCTTTGGAGTTGGGTTTTTGCTGTGTTGGTTTACTGGTGGTTCATTTCTTTGCCTTGCCTCTTTTTTCTGGGGCAAGGTCAGTATTCTGTCAGCGGGCCCCTACTGAAAGTGTTTTGTGATGGTTTGCTGATTGTTTTTCAATTTTGCAGTGATGTTTGACTTTGAATGTTGCTCACTGGCTCAAGAGATCAGCTTTGTGGACCACTACTTGCTCTATTTCAGGCAGTGGTTTATCACCTGCCTGCTGTCAGCCCTTCTGCCTTTCCAGTCTTTGTTTACTGAAAGTTTGTGTGGAGTTCAGCTCCTTGCTCTTCCCCCCTTCTCCAGTGTGCTTACAGCATCCCATCCCCTCTGCTGTGTGTTAGTTTTAAGTTCCTTATTTATTCTTTTTTTTTTTGTGGTATGCCTGGTCAGTCTGCCCAGGAGACTATGCTGGTTTATCCCATGGGTGGCTGGAGGAATACCATGTGATGCTTGGTGCTCACCTGCTGGTCTGCTGCATGTCTCCCAAGCAGGTTTAGAGCCAGCATCTGGTGGCATGGGAGCCCTCCTGCTTTCTCAGTGTAGCATGGTGTGGAGAAGCTTTGTACAGGTTAGGGGTTCAGGGTGTTGAAGTTTTGATTCTTCTGGTGATTTATTTCTGCCATGTGTGGCTCCAGTGTCTCAGCAAGATTTTTGATTTACAAAGCTCACACTCTCTGCTTCTGCACCCTAGTCACCATCTTGGATCCTCCCTAAGTGGTTTTCATTCCCTGCTTCTGAAGCATCCAGGTGATCTCACTACAGTCCTGCAGTCAGAAGATTTCACACAGCTGCTGGAACTGTGTAGCCTGAGCAATGTCCCACCAGCCAGTTCATGGCAAATATGGCGATAATCTCCAGTCTTCTAAGTCTGACTTTACCTGGGAATAGTAGGCCTCTCCAGAAATTCTTGGCAGATCATCTTTTGTGATAACTAAACTTGTGACAGCCAAAGCTGCTGCAGTAGTAGAGAATCCGCTAAGGCCCAAATTAGCACAGTTGTCATAGTGTTGGTCTGGAATCTTAAAATCACCAAGGCTGGTATAGTACTGGGCTAGAATGCAAGTGCCCAGCTTCTGAGACCTACCTATAGGTGGGGTTATTCAGAGCCCCAAACAGCTGTAGTCACCTGGTTGAGATGCAATCCAGAAATTGAGTCTATCTTACTGGGGTTATAGGTATGATATCAAGTGTGCCTTGAGCCTCAGTCTGTGGATACCAGCCTGGATTCAAGAGTTCTAGGGGTCTTCTTGGCACTTAATTTTATTTTTGTGGGTCCAATATTGGGATTTAAGAAAATGTCTTACACTTAGTTCCTTCTTATTCCCCAAGCAGACAATATCTCTGTGCTATTGTCTTGGGTTGTGGGAGGAATGATATGAGTAATGTAAAACTGTTTTTCCTACTTTCTTCAATGGATGTTATTGTTATGTACAGTCATGTACTGTAATCTCTCAAGTACTTTCCTTAGCTCTTGTGAAACTACTTTTCTTTGTGGATAGTTGCTCAAACTGATATTTCTGTGTGTGAGTGTGCTGGTTGTTAGACCTGTTCTACTATCTTGTTCTGCCCTCTTGGTAATCTGTTCTGCCTCTTGAACCACTCTCTTCTCTTAGCATTGATAACATTAAATCTCTGTTTTTATCTGCTCTTTCACAGACTCCTAACCTTCGTACCTAGTTTTTAAATGTTGGAGTTTCTTAGGATTTCATCCTAGGTACTCTTTTCTTCTCTATTGGATTATTTCTCCATAAAATATCATTCAACCTTGTGACTTTTTTCTGGTGGGATTGGTGTTTGAATTTGGGGATTCACACTTGCAAAGCAGGTGGTCTACCATTTGAATCACATCTCCAGTCCATTTTGCCCTGGTTATTTTGGAGATGGTATATCATGAATTATTTACCCAGTCTAGCCTCAAACTTATGTTCCTTCCAATCCCAGGCTCTCAAGTAGCTAGGATTATAAGTGTGAACCACCAGTGCCTAGCTAGTCTTCTAACTTCAACAGTTCTATATATGCCAGTTAATCATAAATGTGTACTTCTAGTCCTCAAAATCCAGAATCTTATATTCAACTACTTAATACGGCAATTTAAATTTATTTCATGAAAGTCTAACTGAAAATGTCCAAGCAGAATACTTGATATCCAATTGTCAAGCCTGTACCTCTATCAGTATTCTTCATTTTAATAAATACTTTCTGCCTATTTCCCATTCCACAAACCTGGCAGCCATCATAGACCTATCTTTCCATCATCTCATTCTATCTTATCTCTACATTTATTCACATGATAATCTCTGTAGATAATTCCTCAAAACTGTATGTCAAATAGATGCATTCTTTTTCATTTCTGTTAGTACTATGCCACTCTCTTAAGGAAGCACTCCCTGAATTCCTTAATCAATCTCATCATGCAAAAAAACTCAGCAAACAATGCATTTGTTATATTACATACCACAGTTACATTTTTCATTTTTAGGATTATTAGCTAAATAATTGTTTCTTTCACTCGGTTGTAAACTTCATGAAATTCTTGTTTTAGTCCATTTAGTACTGCACCTGATACAAAATAGGTGCTCAGTAACTTTTTTTTTGGATGAATTATATGATATAACAATAAATATTGGCAAAATGAGCATTTATCATGTTCCAGGTAATATTCTAGAGCTATACATGTACTATCTCATTTAGTTCTCTCAATTATCTTATGAAGAAAGTCATATTATTATCTTAATTCATATAATTGAAAAAACTGTGTCCCAGAAGATCTAAAATCTGACCCAAATTACACAAGTAGCAAGAAGGAGAGTTGAAATTTAAAATATTTTTGTTCACATTTATTAGAAATGCAAACTCTACCAGCCTGATTCTACCAGATTGATTTTTTAAGAATTTCAGTTGCTATCACAAGATTTGATACAAAATGTGATTGAACTTTTAGGAACTTTAATGTTTGTTCTTTCTGGTTCATTTATACAGAAATAAAACCCTATATATATATAGAGAGAGAAGTATAAAGATGAGAGCAGAGTAGTATCCTCCAGCAATTTTTTTCCCACAGACACATCAATCTAAACAGCCATTCAAGCATAAACTGCCTTCATAAAAGTTAGGAAAGTCAGGTGAGAGAACACAGTGCTTGGTTTCAGGATAAAGAGAACAGAAAATCATTGAAGAAGACAGGAAAGGAAGAATTGCCACCTCTGAAATCCAAATAGCTCAGGCAAGAGAGAAACACCTCCTACTTGGAGTGGGGGGGTGATAGAATTAAGCCCAAGTCTTATACATAAAATGCAGTATCATGTCTGCCATGGTGAAATCCAGTGTTTGAGCAGAAATACATGACTCCTACCCTCAAGCCAATTCCTATGAACTGAGCCACCAGAACTACATTATGCATGTGAGTGACTGACTCCATCTCCTTTCCCAAACCTTTGGATGCAGAGTGGGGAAAATATTACACCTTCTGGAGAGTAGGGCATTTCAAGCTAGCACAAGGGTCTTGGAGCTCAGAGTTGAGATCACCATGCTGAGATATGTACCAGGCAGAAACCAAAGTCCTCTATATCCACACAAGAACTTGAAAATGGAGGCTCTAGACCTGACCCAGCATTAAGTGAAGAATTGTCTGCTGGCAGAACTGACTTAAATTTTTGTTTGTATCATTGCTGGCTTTGAGGTGGGACTGGAATTTCCTCACAGATTACACAGATATCTATGACTGACTTTAAGGCTCAGGTATAATCCAGCTTAGCATCATCTTTGGGCAGCATAGTTATTCCTAGGCGAGTCCTCACAGGTGAATCCTTCAGACAGGCCCTGATAACAAGCAGAATCCTGGGCCCCACTGAGTCAGGCTCATGTCTTGCATCATCATCAATGTGGGCCTGAGTGCATCACTGAGACTATTCAGGTCCTTGTGGCTATGAAATTTAAATATAGTTTGTTTAGACCCTTGATAGCAAAGGGTCTGCCTTCACCAACATTACCCCAACTTTGAGCAGCATAGTATGGAGCAAGACTACGGTCACTAAAAGTAGGCCATAAAAGTTAGATAAGGACTTCAGCTTGAAACTCACTGCCAGGCAAGCAAAATCTAACACTGAGTACATCCTTATGACTACTATTCCTAGGTCAGTGCCTTTAGTCTGTAACAGCCCCAGTGCTAGGCAGAGAAATACAACTTGAATCTATTGAACTTCTAATCAGACTAGCATTATCTGCAGATGTTTAGAGAAGTGTTGGGCATGAAACACTTCAGCGACAGCCAGGGCATTGTGTAGGAGCCTGGGTGTGATCACTACATGGTGATTCTACTCAGAACAAGGCAGAATTCTATAATGCCTTTTCACAAGCTGGTGACTGTTCTACTGTGACAACCCCAGCAACAGGGAAAGACTTGGAGTGAAAGACTACCTTTTTTAGGTACTTCCCTGGCCAAGCTGTAAAATACACCAACTGCAGAATTGTGACAAATTTGGGTTTGAATTATCTTTTAGTGATGAAACAGTGACTCCAGAATAGCAATGAACTCACAGTTAATGCAAGTTTTTGTTGTCATCTAGTGATCAAATTGTCAAAGCTACTATAGGTTCAGAGAAAATCAGCATTCTACTCAGAATTTTTGGAAGACAGTCACAAACTAAGTCTGGTCATAAGGACTGAAATAAATATATAATTCTTCAATACTCAAATGTCATTATATACCAAGATCAAGAGCTTTTGGGAAATTGTGACCTCATTTACTGTTCAAAATAAGGTAACCAGCTAGTAACCAGTATGAGTGAACTTTCAGGTGAAGAATTTAAAACAATAATTTTTAGGAAATGAGCTTGAAGAGAACACACAGAAAAGATCCACTATTCTTACAGAGAAATTTAACACAGGAATAAAACCAATTCAAAATCAAACTGAAATCCTTGAGCTAAAAATTACACTCAGAAAAATTAAACTTCAACAAAAGGCATAAATAACACAATACATCAACTATGAGAGAGAATTGGTAAGCTAAAAGACATGTTATTTTAAAATACAAAAGTTGGGGAGAACAAAGAAAAATGAATGAGGAAGAATGACGAAAATCTTCAGCAATTTTGGGATTGGATAAAAGAACAAAAGAAATAGAAAGCTTATGTGAATAAATTATAATGGAAAAATTCCCAAATCTAGAGAGGAATATAAATATCAAGACACATGAAGGTCAAAAGTGACTAGTCATATTCAACTAAGCCAAGTTTATCCCAAGATATATCATAATGAAGTTCTCAAAGGTGAAAGGCAAGATTCTTAAATAAGCTAAAGAAAAAAAATAAATAATATGCAATGGTGTCCTGATTTGCTTGATAGCACACTTCTTAGGAGAAACATAAGAGGCCAGGAAAGAGTGCCATGACATTTTTACAGTTGTGAAGGATTAAAAACTTGTCAACTGAGAGAATACTGTACCAAGCAAAGGTATCTTTCAAAAATGAAGAAGAGATAATGGCATTTTAAGACAAACAAAATCTAAAAGAATATAATTCCATGAGACATGTTCTATAAGAAATGTTAATGAGAGTTTGAATAAGAAGAAAACCTTGGATGGCCTTAAGACAATACTAAGAGTAATTATGCAGACAAATTTACAGTGCTCTAATATTGAAAGCATGGTGTACATGTGTTAGTCAGTCACCTTTTTGTCACTGTAATAGAATACACATTGTGAAAAATAAACATAGAAAGGTTTATTTTATCTCATGGTTTCAGAGGTTTCATTCTGTAGTTATCTGGTATCATTGCTTTTATGCCTGTGTTAAAGCAGAACATCAAGGTGGAATGGTGTAGCAGAGGAAAACTGCAGACTTCGTAGCATCCAGGCAGCAGAGAGAGAAAGAGGTTGAGGGCAAGCTATATCCTTCAAAGGCATACCCCCAGTGACCTCCACCTCTTAATAGCCCATTCATCTATGAACTCATCAATAGATTAATCCATTAGCACCCTTATGATCCAATCAACAATCAACAGCTTCACAATTTGGGGACCAAGCCTTTGACACCTCAGCCTTTTAGGGTGGTACTTTATATATTTTCATCATTGTGCTGGGTAGGGGTACATTGTGTCTTTCACAAAAGTTCTTACAATATATCATACTTGAATTCATCCCTCATTTATCCTCCTACCCCCATTCCAGGAGTAGTTTCAACAGGTATCATTTTCCATTTGCATACATGTGTATGCAATATTTGCACTTTATTCACTCTTCTACACCCTTTCTCCACAAACTCCCTCCTCCCACTGGATCCAACCCGCACAGACAAGACCTGTTCTGCAGTCCTGTTCTGTGATTTTGTAAAAGAAAAATACGAGAACATTTTTATTTGTTTAAGATACCTATAGAACCACTGATCCAAGATGGCAACAGAGACAGAGCAACAGACCTCGTGAGCTTCTGACCCAGATACTCTGCTGAGAAGCTGGAAACACACCAGACTGAGGTAAAGCACCAGGGAGAGCCAAAAACATGACACTCTAAACATTTAGATTGTGGAAGGCTTCTCCATGCCACAATCTAATAAAAGAACAGCTGGCTTGCCAAATCCCTGCCTTGTAGGTCTGCAGAGCTGCTGCTCCATTCTGCTGGGCTCTCCACCCCTTGGGCTGTGCCAGGCCACACATGGTGGGATACCCGCCCCTCAGCCATGCTGGCCTCCAGCCTCTGGACCCACACCACACAAGAATACTGCCCCTTGGCTGCACAGCAGGATCCACAACCACCAGGAATCCCACCATCTATCCGTGCCAGACCCTAGCCTGGAGCCAGTCCCACAGATTGCCAGGATACCCAGCCCCCTAACCCCACCACCTTTCTGGCTCTGCTTAGCCCCAGCTATGCGTGGGATGACTGGACCCTGGCCCTTTGGACTCCTCCCACCTACCAGGCCCTGTTGGGTTCCAGCTCCATGTGGAAGAAACGGATCCCAGCCCCACTGGGATAGGCACCAGTCTGGTGTGAGACAGCTGCATCCACTGGCCTGCCAGGAATCCTGCCCCTCTGACGGAGCTGGCCCCAGCTCTACAGTCTTCCCAGATAACCACTCCACCAGTCTCCCACACTGGTCACCAGTAGAAGGCTCCAAGCTACCTAAGAGACACACACAGACTGGACTTGACACTAAAGAACTAAAAACAACTAAGCTTGCAATTCTACTGTCCCAGAAATGGTGATTTTTTTTTCTTTTTCTCCCTTCTTTAAGGATTTGGCAGCCTGGTTTGCTGTTTGATCACCCACAATCTCTCCCATTTTTTTTCTTCCTTTCTTTTTTTCCCTCTCTTCTCTCTTCCTCCTTCTCTTTCTGTTTTTTATCCTTCTCTCATGATTTTGTATTAATATTGTAACCCAGCTAATACCAAATTACACATAGTCCAGGGGCAGAAATGGTACCTAGTGGAAATATGGGAAGAAGAAAAAGGGATGGAAACCATTCCCTCCCCCCCCAAATAAAGTAGTACAGGATTTAGAGTGAAATGAAGAAAACGAATACCCAGATCCAGACTCCAACAAAACAAAGATAAACTGTACCAAGGAACCCAATGAAGACCACAAGAACACCCTGAAAGAAGAAATTTTACAAGTAATTAATGAGAATTTCATAGAGATGATACTAGACATGGTCAAACAAAATGTACAGGAGGCACTCAAGAAATTCCAAGACAACAAAACTTAAGAATATGAGAAAACACAGAAACAAACAAATGAAATCATAAGAGCCCTAGACAAACACAAAACTGAAACAAACATCACCATAAGCAGAGGGATAAATGAATTAAGGGCAAAAATTGACAATATTAAAGAAGAAGTAACCCATGATATGGAAAACCTCAGAAAAAAGAATGAAACAGAAATACAAAACAGAGTGGAAGGCCACTCTAGAAGAATGGAAGAAGCAGAAGACAGAATCTCAGAACTTGAAGCTGAAATGGAAATTAAAGGAAAAACTGAAGAACTATTAGTTAAACAACTCAAGACCTGTGAAAAGAAAATACAAGAACTCACTGACTCCATAAAAAGACCAAACCTGAGAATCATTGGCATTGAAGAAGGAGAAGAGGTGCAAGCAAAAGGAATGAGTAATATATTCAACAAAATAATAGCAGAAAATTTCCCAAATCAAGAGAAAACTATGCCCATCAAGGTTCAGGAAGCCTCCAGAACATTGAACAGACCTGATCAAAATAGAACTACCCCAGAACATATTATCATTAAAACAACAAGTACAGAGACTAGCGAAAGAATATTGAAGGCTGTAAGAGAGAAAAAACAAATAATTTACAAAGGTAAATCCATCAAAAACACAGCAGACTTTTCAACAGAAACAGTAAAAACAAGAAGAACATGGGGTGAGATCTTCCAAGCACTGAATGAAAATAACTTTAATCCTAGATACTTTACTCAACAAAACTATCATTCAAAATAGATGGAACAATAATAGTCTTCCATTATAACCAGAAATTAAAACAATATATGACCACTAAGCCACCACTACAAAAGATTCTCCAAAGAATTTGGCACAAAGAAAATGAAAGCAAACAAAACCATGAAAGGGCAGGCAATACAAAACCACAGGAGAAGAAAAGGCAAGAAAGTAAAGAATAACTGATTCAGCTACACACAATAAAACTCTTAATCAACAAAGACAACTACATGACAGGGATCACCACGTACTTATCAATACTGACACTGAACATTAATGGACTAAATTCCTCCATCAAAAGACACTGTTTGGCTAACTGCATTAAAAAGGAAGATCCAACAATCTGCTGCCCACAGGAGACCCACCTCATCGACAGAAATAAGCACTGGCTGAAAGGGAAAGGCTGGAAGAAGATTTACCAAGCTAATGGTTCCTGAAAACAGGCAGGAGTAGCAATACTTATCTCAGACAAAGTAGACTTAACTTACATTGATCAAACAAGGTAAAGAAGGACACTCCATACTAATAAAAGGGGAAATACACCAAAAGGAAATAACAATTATCAACCTATATGCACCCAACATCAATGTACCCAATTTCATCAAACATACTCTGAAGGACCTAAAAATATATATAAACTCCAACACAGTGATAGTGGGAGACCTTAATACTCCCCTATCACCAATAGATAGGCCATCCAAACAAAACACCAATAAAGAAATCCTAGAACTAAATCACACCATAGATCAAATGGACCTAGCTGAGTCTACAGAATATTTCATACAACTTCTGCATAATACAAATTCTGCTCAGCAGCCCATGGAACCATCTCCAAAATTTACCATATTTTAGGGCACAAAGCAAGCCTCAGCAAATATAAGAAAATAGAAATAATCCCATGTATTCTATCTGATCACAATACATTAAAACTAGAAATCAACAACAAAAACAACACTAAAAAACATGCAAACAATTGGAAGCTGAACAACACATTGCTCAATGATCAATGGGTCATTGATGAAATAAAAGAGGAAATTAAAAGGTTCCTGGAAGTTAATGAAAATGAAAACACGACCTATCAGAATCTATGTGACACAGCAAAGGCAGTCCTAAGAAGAAAGTTTATAACCATGAGTGCATACATTAAAAGAACAGAAAGATCTCTAATTGGTGACCTAATACTACAGCTCAAACTCTTAGAAAAACAAGAACAAGCAAATCTCAAAACAAGCAGAAGGAAAAAAATAATTAAAATAAGAGCTGAAATCAATGAAATAGAAACCAAAAAACCCATACAAAGAATCAATGAAAAAAAGAGCTGGTCTGACTGGTTTCCTTTCCTCTGAAAAAAAAATAAAGCTTGTTCTTTGAAAAAATAAATAAGATTGACAGACCCCTGGCAAACCTTATTAAAATGAGGACAGAAAAAACCCAAATCAGTATAATCAGAAATGCAAAAGGGGAGATAACAACAAACACCATGGAAATCCAGGAAATCATCAGAGAATACTTTGAGAGCCTATACTCTAATAAATTTGAAAATCTTGAAGAAATGGACACATTCCTACAAACTTACCACCACCCAAAACTCAACCAAGAAGATATTAATCACCTGAATAGATCAACACAAAAAGAAATTGAAGCAGCAACCAAGAGTCTCCCAAAAAAGAAAAGTTCAGGACCTGATGGATTCACTGCTGAATTCTATCAGACGTTTAAAGAACTAATACCAACTCTCTTTAAACTGTTCCATGAAATAGAAAGGGAAGGAACACTGCCTAACTCATTCTATGAAGCCAATATTACTTTCATCCCAAAAGCAGACAAAGACACCTCCAAAAAGGAGAATTATAGGCCAATTTCCTTAATGAATATTGATGCAAAAATCCTTAATAAAATAATGGCAAGCCAAATCCAACAACACATCAGAAAGATCATACACCATTACCAAGTTGGCTTCATCCCAGGAATGCAGGGATGGTTCAACATACACAAATTGATAAATGTAATACATCACATCAGTAGAAGCAAAGACAAAAACCACTTAATCATCTCAAGAGATGCAAAAAAAGCCTTCAACAAGATCCAACACCACTTCATGATAAATGCTCTAAGAAAACTAGGAATAGAAGGAATGTACCTCAACATTGTAAAGGCTATTTATAACAAACCTGTAGCCAACATCATACTTAATGGTGAAAAACTGAAACCATTCCCCCTAAAATCAGGAATGAGACAAGGGTGCCCACTATCTCTACTCGTATTAAACATAATACTGGAATTTCTAGGCAAAGCAGTTAGGCAAGAAGAAGAAATAAAAGGAATACACATAGGTAAAGAAACTGTCAATATATCCCTATTTGCAAATGATATGATCCTATACCATAAAGACCCAAAAAACTCTACCCAAAATCTCTTAGATATCATAAACAGCTATGATAAGGTGGCAGGATACAAAATCAACTTACAAAAATTGTTAGCTTTTCTATACACTAGCAACAAACAAACTGAGAAGGAATATATGGAAACAATTCCATTCACAATAGCCTTAAAAAAATCAAATACCTATGAGTAAATTTAACAAAAGTTGTGAATGAACTTTACATGGAGAATTACAAACTCCTGAAGAAAGAGATTGAGGAAGACTACAAAAGATGGAAAGACCTCCCGTGCTCATGGATCAGTAGAATCAACATAGTAAAAATGGCTATACTACAGAAAGTAATCTATATGTTTAATGCAATTCCCATCAAAATCTCAATGCTTTACATCACAGAGATTAAAAAGTCTACTCTAAAGTTCATTTGCAAACACAAGAGACCATGCATAGCCAAGGCAATACTCAGCAAAAAAAAGCAATGCTGGAGGTATCACAATATCCGACTTGAAACTATATTACAAAGCAATAGCAATAAAAACATCATGGTACTGGCATAAAAACAGACATGAAGACCAGTGGAACAGAATAGAAGATCCAGATATGAGTCCACACAACTATACCCACCTCATTTTTGAGAAAGGTGCCAAAAATATACTATGGAGAAAAGACAGCTTCTTCAACAAATGTTGGGAAAAGTGGTTATCCATGTTCAAGAAACTGAAACTATATCCATGTCTATCACCCTGTACTAGTATCAACTCAAAATGAATTAAGGACCTAAATATCAGATCTGAATCTCTGAAGTTATTACAGGAAGGAACAGGAAACACTGAGGAACTAACAGGTATAGGCAAGGACTTCCTCAATACAACCCCTGCAACCCAGCAACTAAGAGAAAGAATGGACAAATGGGACTTCATAAAATTAAAAAGCTTCTGCACAACAAAAGAAATGGTCTTTAAACTGAAGAGACCACCCACAGAGTGGAAGAAAATATTTGCCAGCTATACATCAGACAAGGGACTGATAACCAGAATATACAGGGAAATTAAGAAACTAAACTCTCCTAAAATCAATGAACCAATAAAGAAATGGGCAACTGAACTAAATAGAACTTTCTCAAAAGAAGAAATTCAAATGGCAAAAGCACATGAAAAAATGTTCACCATCTCTAGCCATAATGTAAATGCAAATCACAATCACACTAAGATTCCACCTCACCCCTGTTATAGTAGCCATCATCAAAAACACCACCACCAACATGTGTTAGTGAGGATTTGGGGAAAAAGGAACCCTAATCCACTGCTGGTGGGAATGAAAGCTGGTACAACCACTTTGGAAAAAAATTTGGAGGCTTATTACAAATCTAAACATAGACCTGCCATATGACCCAGGAATACCACTCCTGGGGATATACCCAAAGGAATGCAACACAGGTTACTCCAGAGGCACCTGCACACCCACATTTATTGTAGAACTATTCACAACAGCTAAGTTATGGAAACAACCAAGATGCCCCACCATTGATGAATGGATCAAGAAAATGTGGTACTTATACACAATGGAGTTTTACTCACCCATGAAGAAGAATTAAATCTTATCATTTGCAGGTAAATGGATGGAACTAGAGAACATCATTCTGAGCGAGGTCAGCCAGGCTCAGAAGACCAAAAATCTTATGTTCTCCCTCATATGTGGACTTTAGATCTAGGGCAAATGCAGCAGTGTGGTTGGACTGGGACCACATGACAAGGGGAGAGCACATATTGGTGATATAGAAATAGGTAGAAAACCCAAAACATGAAAGCATTTGATGTCCCTACTCCAGAGGAGCTAATACAGAAACCTTAAAGCAACTGAGGTTATCATGAGAAGGGGATCAGTAACCAGGGTAAAGATCAGTTAGATATGAATCAACATAGGTCATAACACGTGTACATGAAAGCAATGCTAGGAATATTTCTGTATAGGTATCCTCAACTCATTTAACAAAAACACTTTGTCTTTGTTATTAGGCTTGTCTCTTTTCTTCAACAAAAGTAGTGGTAAGGGCAGAACAGGACCTGCCTGGAACATAGCGGGGAAGGGGAGAAAGGGTGGGGGATTGGGGCAGGGGGGTGAAATGACCCAAACAATGTATGCACATGTGAATAAATGAATAATAAAAAAGATCTACTTACATAATATTCTTTTAAAATTATACACTACTCTTGTGTTTAGTATGAATAAAACTCAACGTGTGTTCATCTTCTCTAGTATTCTCCTTTCTACCTTAGTCCCCTTCTAATGGTGATTTCAACCAGTTTAAAAATTCTCTACTCATTCTTGTACAGATAGTACATCAACCATATTTACCTTTTTACTTCTTTTACTCTCTCTTTCTTGTAGGTGACCTCACTTAGCATGACCTGTTTTTTTATAATATTGCTGTATTTGTATTGGGTATATATTCCTCACATGAGCGAAAGCATGTGGCTTTTGACCTTCAGAACCTCGCTAACACCACTTAAGATGGTGATATCATCTGAATGCTAAGGTGGGTTCTTTTTCTCTACTGATTAAAGAATTAAATGCATGAAACAGAGATAGCAAAGCAGATAGCAAAGTAGCAAGGTTTATTTGGAGCAAAAATAAAGGCTTCTCAAGTGAGAAGTCAGACCCAGAAATTGGTAGTTCCACCCAATTGCCTGGGGGCTTTCTTTTTATTCCCCTTGAGACCCTTCCCTTCTTCATTTCTGATTGGACTCTTTATTGTCTATGGGGGCAAGCATGTAGTCTCTAGATTGATATCCTCCCACCTCACCTTTAGGGTTACAATAGGTTGTTTTCTGTTGATTGATTTTATCATGATATTTGCATATTGACCATAAGTACAGAAGAATTCAGTGAGGAGTGACACCTGTGTCCCCCATTATCTTCTCAGTGGCTTCTGGGAAGAAGACAACTCCTCCACCAGCCCCTCATAGCCATCTTTAGGGCAACTCCAGCACTTCCTCTTTCAATGATGTTGACCAGATTCATCTATTTACCTTTTCTTCACCCTTTCCTTCCCCATTTCCTTATATCCTCCCTCACCCCAATAGTACCTAACAACCGCCAGTTAGATCTTCCTCTTCTCCATTTTTTGTAAAAATCCATTTTTGTTTGTTTAAGATAACTTTATGGGGAGTTTTCTTGTGACATTTCCATGGATGTATACATAACTCAAATTGGTTCATGCCCTCTATTTTTCTATTTTCTACCTTAGTGTCTATCTTATGGTGATTTCAACAGGTTTAAAAATTCTATGTTCATCCTTATATAGAAAGTGCACCACACATAGTCACCTTCTTAACTTCTTTCTTTTACCTTCCTTCTCCAGTTAGTGAACTCCCATTAGAGTAATTTGTTTTTCATAATATTGGTTGCAATCATATTGTGTCTGTTTTCCACATATGAGAGAAAACATGAGGCCTTTGACTTTCTGAGCTTGGCTTACTTCACTTAGCATGATGTCTTCTGATTGCATCCATTTAACTTCAAACCACATAGTTTCATTATTCCTAATGACTGAATAGAACTTCATTGGAGATATGTTATTGGGTGTTTGATTTTTAGGGAGTTTAGTTTTTTGAACTCCCTGTATATTTTTGTTATCAATCCCTTGTCAGAGGTAGAGCTGGCAAAGATTTTCTCCCATTCTGTGTAGGGGGTTCTTCAATTTAGAGACCATTTCTTTTGTTGTGCAGAAGCTTTTTAATTTCATGTAGCCCTATTTGTCAATCCTTTTTCTTAATTGCTGAGCCATCTTAGTTCTATTGTGGAAGTCATTGCCTATACCTATTAATTCTAGTATATTCCCTGTTCTTTGGTGCACTAACTTCAAAGTTTCAGGTCTTATATTAAGGTCTCTAATTCACTCTGAGTTGATACTTATACAGGGTGAAATAAATGGATCTATTTTCAGTTTTCTGCATGCAGATATCTAATTTTTCTAGTAAAATTTTTTGAAGAGGCTGTCTTTTCTCCATCATATATTTTTGGTACCTTTATTAAAAATCAAGTGAGCATAGCTGCGTGGATTCATATCGGCATGTTCTATTCTGCTGGTCTTCATGCCTGTTTTTGTATCAGTACCATGCTGTTTCTACTGCCATGGCTCTGTAGTATAGTTTGAAGTCAGGTATTGTGATACTTTCAGCGTTGCTGTTTTTGCTCAGTATTGGCTGGGCTATTCAAGGACTTTTGTACTTCCAAATGAACTTTAAGGTTTTTTCAATCTCTGTGATGAATGTTATTGAAATTTTTATGGAAATTGCATTGAACATTTAGATTGCTTTTGATAATATATGCATTTTCACTACATTGATTCTACCAATTCATGAGCATGAAATATCTTCCCATCTTCTGTAATCTTCCTCAATTTTTTTCTTGAGTGGTTTATTGTTTTCCCTGTAGAGGTTGTTAACCTTCTTTGTTAAGTTTATTCCTAGTTATTTGATTGTTTTGAAGCTATTGTAAATAGAATTATTTTCCTATATTCTTTCTCAGGCTGCTGATTGTGGGTGTATAGAAAGGTTATTGATTTTTGCAAATTGATTTTATATCCTGCAACTGCTGAAACTGTTTATTGGTGTTGTGGGGGTTTTTGGTGGAGTTTTCTGGGTCTTTTAGGTATAAGATTATGTCATCTGCAAATAGGGACAGTTTGACTACTTTCTTTCTGGTTTGTGTTCCTTTTATTTCTACTTCCTATCTTAATTCTCTAGCTAGGAATTCCAAGACTATGTTGAATTAGAGTGGAGAGAGTGGACACTCTTGTCTCCTTTCTGATGTGAGATGAAAAAGTTAGTTTTTCCTCATTTAATATGATGTTGGCTATATCTTTGTCATATATAGCCCTTATGATGTTGAGGTACATTCTTTCTATTCCTAGTTTCATAAGAGCACTTATCATGAAAGGATGCTGAATTTTGTTGAAGGCTTTTTCTGCATCCATTGGGATGATCATGTCATTTTAGTCATTGCTTCTATTAACATGCTGTATTACATTTAACAATTTGCATATGTTGAAGTATCCCTGCATCCCTGGGATGAAGCCAACATGGTCATGGTGTAGGATGTTTTTGATATGCTGTTGAATTTGGTTTGTCAATATTTTATTTAGGATTTTTGCATCTGTGTTCATTAAGGAGTTTAGCCTGTAATTCTCTTATTTTTATTGTGTCCTTGTCCAGTTTGGGGGATGAGTGTCATACTGGTTTTATAGGATGAGTTTTGCAGTGTTCCTTCCCTTTCTATTTCATGGAAAAGTTAAAGAAGTGTGGGCATTAGTTCTTCTAGTTTACGAGTGATTGGTTACTTTTGATGGGGAAGTGATTCCATTAACATTTGGTATTAATATTGAGAAGAATGTGGTGATTCCTGCCATTTAGTTGTTTTTGTTGTGTGAGGGTTTGTGTGTTGAACTAATTCTATGCTACTCTCTGATTACTTGTTTGGTCTTCTCTTGAGGTTTAATAATTCCCATCCTTTTATGGCTATGTTTGCTTTCATCATCTGTGTGTTGGGCTCCTTTCAGAATCTTCTGGAGTACAGGGTTAGTGATAATGTATAGATTTAGTTTCTGTTTATCATGGAAGGTTTTATTCCTCCTTTAATTTTGATTGATAGCATTTCTGGATAGAGTGTCTTAGGATTGAAATTGATTTTGTTCAGTGCTTGTAATTCTTCACTCCATGCCTTTCTTGATTTTAAGGTTTCTGTTGAGAAATCTATTGCCACTTGAGTTTTCTCTCTTAAATCCTTCAATATTTTTTCCTTGTTCTCTGTGTTAATTATTTTAACTATAACGTGCTGTGGAGAAGTTTTATTTTGGTCATGTCTGTTTGGTGTCCTGAAGGCTTCCTGTACCCATATGGGCAACTATTTCTCAAGATTTGGGGGAATTTTCTGTTATTATTATACTGAATATATTACCTATACCTTTGGCTTGCACCTCTTCTCCTTCTTCCATGCCCATGATTCACAGGTTTGGTCTTCTCATGGAGTCACAGAATTCTTGCATATCTGTTTCTCAGCTCTTGAGTCTTTTGTCTGGATTTTCTTCTATTTTGTATTCAAACCCTGAAATTCTGTCTTCCATTTATTGCAGACTGCTAGAGTGGTCTTCAAGTATATTTTTTATCTGAGTGAAGGAACTTTTTATTTCCAGGATTTCTGTTTGATTCTTTGTTTTGAGACTTTCCATATCTTTGTTAAACTCCTCTTTCAATCTTTGTGCTTTCTTTATATCATCTATCACTCTCTTTTAAAAAAAATAATGTCCTTAGTTTTGTTTTGGAGTTTGTTGAAATCCTTTTTGAGTTCACTTAGATGTTTCCTTGCCTTCTTATGTTTTTTATCTGTATTCCCTTGGGATTCATTAAATTGTTTTTGTATGACCTCTTTAAGCTCCACTTTAAGTTCATTGAACATTCTTATCATCATTATTCTGAAGTTAGCAACTGGGGATTCATTCCCTACACTTCCCACTAAACCATTCTCTATCATGTTGTTGTTTTTATTTTGAGGAAATATATTCCTTTGTCTTCTTTTTCTCTCCACTTTTCTATTTTGTGCTATGGTCATGTGTTGATGATTAGTTAGTTGTGGGTTTTAGTCACCTGTTATTTTTTCCTTGACTTAATTTCTATGCTCTGACTAGATTAGTTGTTAGCTAGGTTGTTATAATATTTCTGTTTAATGACTGTAGATATAATTTAACAATAAAAAATTCACCAATTCAGTGACAAACCAGTTATTTAAATAGTACATTTAACAGCCTTTGTTGATATTATTTGTAAACAGCCAGTATTGGAGGGATAACAGTTGCTTGCATAGAGATAGATACTTAGGTAACTTTAAAAAATGGCTCTAGAAGTGGTGAAGGGAGGGAGGATGAGGCAAGAAGGAGAAGAGTTATAAGGTGTGTGGGCTGCAGGGTAATAAGGCCCTAATGTGTGTAAAGATGTAGTTCATTCAATGCAGGTGATGGGTCTATTGTCAGGGATTGCAGAGGAATAAGAAGAATGGTGATAATGTGTAAAGTTGGGATAATAGACTATTCAGTGAGTGGTTGGTGTGGGGGAGTTAGAGACAGTGGGGGAAAGGGAGGGGAGGAGAAGAATGTAAGGAGAAGAAAGGAAGAGAGAAAAGAGAAGACAAAATTGGGGGAGAGAAAGGAAAGTGGAACAAGAGAGGGCTCAGCAAATTTGGACAGAATGGAAAAGGGAGACAAGTAATAATTTTTTTAATTAAAATAAAAAGTAAAATTAATATATATATATATATATATACACACACACACATACACACATTCCAAAGTTCTTCCTTGCTATGGAGAGAAATTGGTTTCTTCTTAGTTCAATGATTGTTCTGGGTTCTTTCCTCTGATTTCTAATCCAGGTGCTGACTCTTTTTACAGGGGTTTTCTCTGTATCTCTGCCCCTTCTTCAGGTTGGTATGGTGGGCATTGTGGCAATGTATGTTGCCCCTCCTTATCTTACAGCTTTAGCTGTAAGATACCCAGGCTTCTGGGGCTGTTATGTACTATAAAAAGCTAATTTAAGAGTTAGTTGTTGTAAATTATAGGCACTCTATAATTTACAAAAGCCAGGTTACCTGATCCTTGCTAACATGCATCTGAAGTATACTTCTAGAATCATGAGAGGTTAAGGTTCTAGGGTCCATTGGGTATTTTCCATCTTGATTCCATGGGCACTTCATATTTAAACTGTAGCAATATGTAAATCATTTATATATTTAATACAAAAACAAAAGTAATTTTGTCTTCTATATGTTAAAAGTTAAGCAACAGAGAAAGATGTAAAATGGAACATAAAAACCCAAAATATATGGAGGAAAGAACTGCAAGTGCAGAATTTTTTGAGAGTATATTTTTTACCTTTCTTTATGTTTTTTTCTTATCAGTATGATCATGGGAAGTTGCTAAAATTTCAAAATAACTTAAAATCAAAAATTTTTTTCAATCCTTGTGGTAACTATAAACAAAAAGTATAATAGATAAGCCAAAAATAATAATCAGGAGTCAAATGCAGTACTACAGTAAATTGTTTAACTACAAATGAAGGCAAGAAAAAAAAGAAAAGAGCAACAGTAAAATTAGAAAAGAAGTTACAAAATGCCTATAGTAACCCTTTGCTTATCAACAACTACCTTGAATGTAAATACATTAAAATTTGTAATTAAATAATGTAGAGTCCAGCTAGTATGGAAATAAGTATGCAGGTTCCTCAAAAAATTAAAAATAGTAGTTTCATATGATCCAGCCATACATACAGCTTCTGCGTATAGACCTAAAATAATCCAAGTCAGCTCACTATAGAGATGACTGCACACCCATGTTTATCACAGCACTATTCAAAATAGCCCAATTATGGAATAAGCATAGATGCCCATCAGTGGATGAGTGGATAAAGAAAATGTGGTATATATACACAATGGAATTTTATTTAGCCATAAAGAAGAATGAAATTACATCTTTTGCTGGAAAATAGATGGAACTGGAGTTCATCACATTAAATGAAATAAACTAGTTTCACAGAGAGAAATATCATGGTTTTTTCTCATATTTGGGAACTAGGGTAGGGCATGAAAGTAAAAGAGGGACTACTTTATATGTGAAAAGGGAAGGGGAGAATTGAGAAGGGTATAAGAAAGATTAATAGAGGAAGCAAACATAATCAAAGTACAAACTGGGCTATAATATATATATATTATATATATATATTATATACATACATATATATATATATATATATATATATATATACATACACACATATATGCATACATGGAAGTGAGACAAGGAAACCCCCTGTGTAGCTATTGTAATCAAGAAAAAAAATGTCATTTTTTTTTTGCAAAATCAGAGAACAAGGGGGTGCAGCAGGTCTTGCCTGGGGGGGTTGATACCAGTGGGGGAGGAGATGGGGAAAGGGTGTGGGAGGGTGACTATGGTACAAATACTGTGTGGGCATGTATGTTAATGGAAAAATGAGACCTGTTGAAACTATTCCAGGAATGGGAAGGGGAATAAAGGAGAATGATGGAGAGGGTGAATTCAAGGATGATATATTTGATAAATTGTAAGAACCTTTGTAAATTCCACAACAAACTCCTACTGACCACAACCATAAAAAAACTGAGAAAACAAAGTATATTATATGTCTGTAGGGTAATGTTGTAACAAAACCCCTTATTTATACAATAAGTGAGTAACAACGTCATGAAAAGACAAAATGAGTAGGAAAAAATAGTCAAATATGTTCTTACAAGAAACTCCATTTCATGCTGAAAGTGAAAAGGAAAAAATAAGATATTAGTTTCAAATTAAACTGAAAATAAAATGAATAGCCATATTTATATCAGATAAAATGAACTTTAAATCAGTATCAGTAAAATGACACAAAGGGGATAATTGTGGAACAATTAAGTGGTCAATTGAGTAACAGAAAATGAAATATGTCTTACAGATCACCAAATATATTTGAAGTGAATATTGAAAGACCGAAAGGAACAGATAGAGGTCAATGAAAACACAGAAGTCTATAAAGTAGCAGTAATAAATTTCATCATAGACCAAATGTACCTAACTTACACCTACAGGTTACATCCAGCAGTTGCTGAATGCACATTTCATTTCCTCATCACATAGAGTATTCTCCAGAACAGATCATAATATAGATCTCAAAACAAATCTTGACAAATATTAAGAAAATAGAGATCACATTGACTCTTTTTCCTGGCCACGATGCAATAAGACTGGAAATCAATAAGAAAAACTTTGGAAAATATAATATGCAAGGAATTTAACTTACTTTCGAAAAACAACTTGATCAAAAAAGAAATCAAGAAGTGGATTAAAAACTTCCTTGCAACACATGAAAATATAGACACAACATACTAAAACTTATGAGATACAATCAAAGCATAGTAAGAGAGAAGTTTATAACAACCAATGCTTACATTAAAAAAGCAGAATGAGCTCAAATAAATCTTATTACTCCATCTTAAGTTTCTAGAAAAATAAAACAAAACCAAACAAAAATTAGTAGAAATAATAAAGCTCTGAAGAGAAATAAATGAAAGAGATGTAAAAAAAACACAAACGATCAATATAGCAATGCATTGGTTCTTTGAAAACATAAGCAAAATAGATAAACCCTTAACTAGACTAACTAAGATCAGAATGGACATCACAACTACTATCACCACAAGAAAGAAAACTACAGGAAAATATCCTTGAATATAATCCAAAAAATCTTCAACAAAATGCTCTCAAATCAAATCCAAATGCAGTTTAGAAAGATTATTCACCATGTTCAAGTGAGATTCATCCAGGATGCTTGGACAGTTCAGTTTATACAAGTCAATAAGTGTGATACATGACATCATCAGCACAAAGAACAGAAACATGGAACTGTTTGCATAAATGTGGAAACAGCATTTGAGAAAATTCAACATCCCTTTGTGATCAAAATAAGTCAGAACAAATGAGGTACAAAAGTAACATACCATAACATAGTAAAAGCCCATTTATAATGAAACAATCCCTAACATTATACCACATGGAGAAAAGCTAAAAGCTTTTCCTCTATATCTGAAACAAGACCAGGATGGCCACTTCCACCACCTTCATTCAACATAGTGCTAGAAGTCCTAGACTGAGCAAGAAGGAAAAACAACCAAATAAAGGGCATACAAATTTTTTAAAAAGCAGCGAATTGTCACTATTTGCAGATGACATGATCTTATATACATAAAAAATCCCAACTCCAACAAAATACTGTTAACAGTAATAAATTCAGCCAATCTTCAGGATATAAAATCAATACAAAATCAGTATCATTGTTATGTACCAATAGTGATTTATCTGAAGTAGAAATCATGAAAAGCAATTTCATTTACAATAGCTCCAAAACTTAAGCAAAATACTTAATAAGACTAATGAAAAAGGTAAAAGCTTTATATAATAAAACTTATACTGATGAAAGAAACTGAGAAATATCCAAAAAATGGAAAGGTATCCTGTGTTCAAGGGCTGGAGCAATCTGTATTATTAAAACATGGCCAGGAGCAGGTGGCTCACACCTGTAATCTTAGCTACTGAGGAAGCAGAGAACAGGAGGATCACAGTTTGAAACCACCCTGGGCAAATAGTTTTCAAGACCCTATCTCGAAAATACCTAACACAAAATAGGGCTGGCAGAGTGGCTCAAGTGGTAGAATGCCTGGCTAGCAAGCACTAGTACTACCACTCAAAAATGTGTTTTAGAGATTGAAGTAATTCCTATCAATGATATCACAGAAGTAAAAAGAAATTCCTAAAATTTGTATGGCACCACAGAGGACCCCGAATAACCGAAGCCATCTAAAGGTATTATATTTCCTAATGGAAAAGAACAACGAAGGGAGAATTACACTACTAAATAGCAAAACATATTCCACATTGTAGTAAGCAAAACTGCGTAGTATTGGCATAATACAGACACATAGTCCAACAGAACATAATGCATTAGGTTAAGAGAAATAAACCAGCCACATGCAGATAAGTACCATATGATCTCAGTCATACATGGGATCTAAAAACTTTGACCTTATAGAAGTTGTGAGTAGAATTAGATAGAGTATGGGAGAAAACATTTGCAACCTATACATGTTAAAAAAAATCACTATACAATTGAAAGTGGAAAATAGATTTAAGTAGACATTTCCTAAAAGAAGACATACAAATGATCAACAGGCATTTGAAGAAATGCTTAACACTGATTAATCCTTAGGGAAATGAAAAAAACTACATGAGATATCACCTGACCTCAGTAAGTATGGCTATTATCAAAAATCTAAACATGACAAATGCTAGTTTGGATGTGGAAAAAAGGGAACCTTTGCACACTGTTAGTGGAAATTCAAACAAGTACAAACATTATGGAAAATAAAATGGAGGTGTTCCAAAAACATAACAATAGAACTACCATGTGATCCAGCACTCCCACTATTGGGTATTTACCTAAAGTAAATGAAATCAGAATTTCAAAAAAGACATTTGCACTCTTATGTTCACTGTATAGTATTCACAATAGTCCAAAAATGGAAACATCTCAAGTGTCCATCAACTGATGAATGTATAAAGAAAATGTGGTACATACACACTAGAATTTCAGCCACAACAAGAATAACATCCTGTTGTTTCAGACAATATGTATGAAACTGGAGGTCATAATGAAACAAACCAGTCATGTGCAGACAAGGATCATATGACCTCAGTTATATGTGAAATCAAAAAAGGCTGAAAGTAGAATGGTGGTAACCTGAGGTTGAGTAAAATATGGGGCAGGGAGACATGAAAAAGAATGATCATTTCAGTTAAATAAGAGTGAGAAGTTTGATGTGCTCTTGCATACTTGAGTGACTATAGACAGCTACTATGTCCTGTATAGCTAAAAGGAAGAAATTTCAATGTTTTGCCATAAAGAAGTAATACATGTAATAAATGTTTGAGGAAACAGATACGTTTAACCTTATTATACAATCTGTATCAAAACATTGTATGATACTCCATTAATATGAACAATTTTGTGTTGCATGTATTAGTTAAAATAAATTTAATTAACAAGCAGAAAACTATAAATAAATGCCATTTTCTGCCCAGTAAGGCCTATATTTTTCTTTCAGTGCTTATCTTTCACCTATGATATACATTATCTTTATGCGATAAATATAAAGGTTTTATTATATAACAGTCTTCAACATGATAAAATCTTCTTTACAAAACTGTTCCATGGCAGTTAGCAGGCTCAGGTTTGAGACTCAGGAGCATAATACACTGAATGACTTGATCAGTTTCCAGATAAATTTAAAGAAACTTTAGAGCTATTGCAAGCATCCCTGCTCCCTTCTCAATATTAATAGATGGCTTTTTTAATGACCACCACTACAGAATGGTCTGAATTATGCACTACATTATAATCTTCATATTTGACAAACATATTAATGATGACAAATCTCTTCATTCTTTTGGGGGAGTTACCCATTCAAGACATCTTCTAAATTTTTACAGATGTATAAATCAGATGACATAATAAGGATTACAGTTTGCTTGATTTTATTTTTGCAACTATGTATTGCCTTTTTATTGTAGCCACCATGTATGCAAATCTAGAGGTCATCATTCACATTTTCATCCGTGTTTACTAGAACACAGTGTATGAGTCCACATATTGTTATCCATCATGGGCTCCCTCCCCTCCATCCATACATGGTGAGTGAACAAATTCAATACAGTGACCACAGCACTTTAGAACAAAGACATCCTCATTATGGTCTCTGTATCAAGATTACAGAATGTCTTCTTTCCACACCAGAATTTGCTTAAAGCGATGTCTTATTTACTTACATTCAGAATATTATTGGTAGCAGTGATTATTGGTAGTTCCTTGGTGGCAAACAACTGAAAGCAACTCTAACAAATGTACACAAAAAGGAATTTAATGAAAAAAATTAAGGACACATAGAGTCAATATGGTTAGAAGATCAGAAAAATCTAAGAACACAAGAAGTAGGAAGTGAAAATTATAACAAATGTCTTTTAAAGGCACTCACTTGACAGTGATAACAGCTCCACTCCTATGACCACTGCAGCAATATACACCATGTCTATATGTGCCTTCTGACTTTGTTATTTTCTTCAAAACTTAAAATGCATGGAAAATGTTTTTGATTGGCTAAAATTGGGTAATATGTCCAACATCCTAATCATTTCAGCTCCTATGTTAGAGGTATGGAGTTGCACAGTGGGAGATGGATGCAGGGATTTCTTCCTAATGCTACATATGATAGGTGAATTAATTCTCAGTAGTAAACTGGGATGCTCTTAGGAAGGATGTGGCTTCTGGCAGCCAACATCCCCAACTCCAATCTGACCAATGTCAATCATGGGTTCCACTCACATTACCTACTGTTTTACCTGTGATACTGGATATATCTTTCCTGACATAAATTGGACTAAGTATTTTGTATTCCTGGTAGTATTAGAGGACAGTTGTCTGGTTACTTACAAGGGGATAATCTTAAATATGGTGCATTTCTGTGGAAACATAGGATTAGGATCAAACCTTAATACTGTCCATCATCCTCATAGATTTTCATAAAGACACTCATTAAAGATTCCACTTCCCCATGCATGAACCTGAGGACACAGGAGAGACAAGTTGAGTAAAATTGCTTAGCTGTTACACTTTTTAAACTGTATCTAGGTGTCACTTAGAAAGAATATTTCTTCAAACTGAGGTAGAATTCTTTCAGATCATGTTGGGAGAGCACTACATGACTTAATATTCTATTTACTTCTTCCTGTTCTGTCCTGATTCCATTCTTTCATCACATTTGCTTTGATTTCACTGTAGCTTTGGCCATAACCTTAATAATGTGATTAATAATCTCATTTGGACTGGGACTCTATTCCTAGATCCGGTTTCTGTTTGCTTCTTAAAATCATGAAATATATTGCTCAATTCCTGTTTCATCTATTTCCAACCCTTTGATTTAGAGCAATTTAAAGTTTTTTAGTTGTAACCTCCCCCTCCCCCATATTTCAGGTCAGTTCAGGTTTTTTTTCCTTAAGGCTAAAGCAGTAGGTCAAGACGTTTATTTTAATTGCTGTCACAGATAACTGGTTCCCTTGCTATTATGTTTTTACCCATTCTAGTCTTTTGCTGCCCTCTAGTGGACAACGGTGACCAGCTTCACTTGAGCTCTCTGAAGTTGTGTCTAATGAAGCGAAGTGAAAAACTTTAGAAAATATATCAATTCAAGATCAGACATACGTTTTAAAAATCGTTCAAAATTGCATGAACGAATTTAAATACACAAACTAATTTTCCTGTTTTTAGATAAAAGTAAGATTGTCTACCCTCTCAAAATATCTATTTCATTTGGTATTCCATCCTTAAAGGCTATACTGAGTGAACAGGGATGTGAGAAGAAATCACATTTGCTGAAAATCCCAAGAGATCAAGGCAAAAGTAAAGGAACAGAAAGGTGAATATACTTACAGAATTAAAATAAAAGTGATATTATTTTTATAATCTTTAGAGGAACAAATCATTCACCCTGATGATCAGAATTTATTTCCCCTTCACTTATTTATGTTTATAAAAATGTTGGAGATGTTTCATTGACATATAATTGGGTTCTGCTTTATTTCATTAACCTTATTTTATAGTCTCAAGAATATCAGGATAGACAGCAGTAGATGTAAAGAAACAAACAAATGAATAAACCATGGGCTAACCTTATCCCTGTTCCTGCCAGTATATTAGTGCTTCTACTTTTTCTTCTGGAGCTATTATTGCTGCAATGATAATGATGACTATTACCATGATGACTATCATACTGATTTACTAATGATAACAATGAGCATATATCAAACACTAACTTTATGCAGGGCAATATGCTAATCACCTTTAAATAAATCTCATTTAATTCCCTAAATCTCCTCTAAGGCAGACACTGCTATTAGCCATAACTTGCTCATGAAAACATCAAAGCTTAGATGTGTTAAGTGACTTGTCTGAATTGTATAACTAGTTAGGGGCAGAGTTGGGATGTTTGCACAAGTAATCTAGTTCTACAGCCAAAACAATTTACCTCTATAACCACTTATTGTACAATAGGACCTCACTAGCAAAGGTGGCCTGACTTATGAAGCACATCTATCAGGTTTATCCTTCTCCTCATAATCCCCTTTATATTTTTACTATTCCTCATTCTTTTTTATTTGCAATTTTTCTCTTTTTTTCCTTTGGTGGTACTGGAGTTTGAACTCAGGGCCTTGGGCTTGCTAATCAATTGATCTGCTCTTTGAGTCATGCCTCCAGCCCATATCATTTTGCCTTAGGTTAAAAATATTTTTAAAAATATTTTTATTGTGCTGGGTGGGGGTACATTGTTGCATTTACAAGAGTTCTTAAAACATATCAAACATTTCATGCTTGAATTTATCCCCTCCTTCATTCTCCTTTATCCTTCCCTGCCTCCCCTTACTGGAACAGTTTCAACAAGTATCATTTTCCCACTTACACTCAGGTGTGCACAGTATTTGCACCATATTCACCCACCCACGCCCTTTCTCCAATTCCTCTCCCCTCCCACTAGTATCAGCCCCCTTCCCTCAGGAATAACCTTTTCCGCCCTCCTGTTCTCTTATTTTGCAAAAGAAAGAAAAAAAATGACATTTTCGCTTGATTAACATAACTACACAGGGACTATCCTTGTGGCATTTTCATGTACTTATGTATTATAGCCTGATTTGGTTCAGCTCCTCTATTTTTTTCTTCTTTCTACCTTATTCCCTTTCTTATGATTGTTTCAACCAGTTTAAAAATTCTATATTCATTATTGTATACAGAGTACATCACCACATTCTTTCTTTTACCCTCCCCCTTTTATATGTGACCTCCCTTTAGCATGACCTATTTTTCTTAATATTGCTTATTTGTATATTCCCTGAATATATACCACATATGAGAGAAAATATGCAACTTTTGGCCTTCTGAACCTGGCTAACTTCACTTAAGATGATGTTCTCCAGTTCCATCCATTCACCTGCAAATGACAAAATCTCATTCTTCTTTATGACTATGTATAAATACCACATTATCTTAATCCATTCATGAGTAGTGGAGCATCTTGTCTGTTTCCATAGATTAGATGTTGTGAATAGTGCTGCAATAAACATGGGTGTGCAGGTGCCTTTGTTGTAACCTGACTTACATTCCTTTGGGTATATCTCTAAGAGTGGTATTTCTGGATAATATGGCAGGTATATTTTTAGTTTAATTGAGGAGCTTCCATACTGTTTTTCATAGTGGTTGTACTAATTTACATTTTCACCAGTAGTGTATGAGGGTGTCTTTTTCTCCAAATCCTGGCCAACATTTGTGGTTGTTTGTGTTCTTGATGGGAGTCATTTTAATGGGAGTGATGTGGATTCCTAACATGGTTTTGAATTGCATTTTCTTTATGGCCAAAGATGGTGAGCATTTCTTCATGTGTTTTTTTAGCCATTTGGACTTCTTCATTTGAGAAATCTCTGCTCAGTTCTTTTGCACATTTCATTGTATTTTAGGGAGTTTAGTTTTCTGATTTCCCTGAATATTCTGGCTATCAAACCCTTGTGAGATAAATAGCTAGCAAAGATTTTCTTCCATTCTGTGAATGGCCTCTTCAATTTAAAGACCATTTCTTTTGTTGTGCAGAAGCTTTTTAATTTCATATAGCCCCATTTGTCAATCTTTTCTCTTAGTTGCTGAGCCATTTGAGTTCTATTGATGAAGTCATTGCCTATACATATTAATTTCTGTGTATCCCCTGCTCTGTTGTGCACTAGCTTCAAAGTTTCAGGTCATATATTAAGGTTATTAATCTATTTTGAATTGATACACAAGTATCAGGGTGAAAGACATTGATCTACTTTCAGTTTTCTGCATGCAGTTACCAGTTTTCCCAGCAACATTTGTTGTAGAGGCTGTCTTTTCTCCATGGTATGTTTTTGGCACCATTGTCAAAAATCAGGTGGGCATAGCTGCGTGGATTCATATCTGGATCTTCTCTTCTGTTTCACTGGTCTTCATGTTTGTTTTTGTGCCAGTACCATGCTGTTTTTATTGCTATTGTTCTGTAGCATAGTTTGAAGTTAGGTATTGTGACACCTCTAGCATTGCTCTTTTTGCTCATTATTGCCTTGGCTATTCGTGGTCTTTTGTGTTTCCAAATGAACTCTAGGGTTGATTTTTTAAATTTCTGTGATGTATGTCATTGAAATTTTGATGGGAATTGCATTGAACATGTAGATTGCTTTTTGTAACACAGCCATTTTCACTATGTTGCTTCTTCCAATCTGTGAACATGGGAGATCTCTCCATCTTCTGTTGTCTTCTTCGATTTTTTTCTTCAATAGTGTATAGTGTTCTTTGTAGAGATCTTTCACACCATTTGTTAAGTTTAATCCTAGGTATTTTTGAAGCTATGTAAATGTAGTTATTTTCTTACATTCTTTCTCAATTTGTTCATTGTTGGTGAATAGAAAGGCTACTGATTTTTGTATAGTGATTTTGTATACTACTACTTTGCTGAAGCTGTTTATGGTGTCGTGGAGGTTTTTGGTAGAGGTTAAATGATCTTTTAAGTGTGAGATCATGTCATCTATGAATAGGGATCGCTTGACTTCTTCCTTTCCAATTTGTATTCCTTTTATTTCTTCTTCCTGCCTTATTGTTCTGGCTAGGAATTCGAAGACTGTGTTTAGTAAGAGTGGAGAGCGTGGACACCATTTCCACTCCCAGTCAGAGTGCAAAGTATCTCATTTCTGACTTGAGAGGAAATGGTTTCAGTTTTTCCCCATTTAGAATGATGTTGGCTATAGGCTTGTCATATATAGCCTTTATTATGTTGAGGTACATTCCTCCTATTCCTAGTTTCATCAGAGCTTTTATCGAGAAAGGATGTTGAATTTCATTGCAGGCTTTTTCTGCATCTATTGAGATGATCATGTGGTTTTTATCTTTGCTTTTGTTAATATGCTATATTACATTTAATGATTTGTGTATGTTGAACCATCCCTGAACCCCTGGGATGAAATCAACTTGATCATGGTGTACAATCTTTTTGATATGCTGTTGAATTTGGTTTGACAATATTTTATTCAGGATTTTGCATCTATGTTCATTAAAGAGATTGGCCTGTAATTCCCTTTTTTTGTTGTGTTCTTGTCTGGTTTGGGAATGAGTGTAATACTAGCTTTGTAGAATGAGTCAGGCAGTTTTCCTTCCCTTTCTATATCATGGAAAAGTTTAAGGAAAGTTGGTATTAGTTTTTCTTTAAAAGTATGGTAGAATTCAGTGGAGAATCTGTCAGGTTCTGGACTTTTCTTTTTGGGGAGACTCTTTACTGTTGCTTCAATTTCATTGCATGTTATGATCTGTTTCAGTGATTAATATCCTCTTGGTTCAATTTTGCATGGTCATATGTATCTAGAAGTTTGTCCATTTCTTTCAGATTTTCCAATTTATGTGAACATAGGTTATCAAAGTAATCCCTGATGACTCCCTGGATTTCCTTGGTATTTTTTGTTATCTCCCCATTTTCCATTCTAATTTTATTATTTTGGATGTTATCCCTCTTCATTTTAGTCAGATTTTTTCAGGGGTTTGTCAATCTCATTTATCTTTTCGAAGAACCAGATTTTTGTTTCATTGATTCTTTGTAGATTTTTTTGTCCCTATGTTGTTAATTTCAGCCCTTATTTTTAAAATTTCTCTGTCTTCTAGTTTTGGGTGGGGTTGTTCTTTTTCTAAGAGTTTGAGATGTAGTATTAGGTCATTTGTTTGAGATATTTCTGTGCTTTTAATATATGCACACATGGCTATCAACTTTCCCCTTAGGACTGCCTTTGCTTTGTTCCATAGGTTCTGATAGGTTGTGCTTTCATTCTCATTAAGGTCCAGGAACTTTTTGAATTCTTCCATTATTTCTTCAGTTTCCTACTGATCACAGAGCAATGTGTTGTTCAGTCTGATGTTGTTTGAGTGTTTTCTGCTGCTTCCTTTGTTGTTGAATTCTAGTTTTATTGCATTGTGGTCAGACAGCATGCAGGGGGTTGTTTTTCTTGTATTTGTTAAGACTTGCTTTGTGACCTAAAAAATGGTGTATTTTGGAGGAAGTTGCATGGGCTGCTGAGATGAATGTATATTGTGTGGTTGCAGGAGGGAATACTCTGTATATATCTGTCAGTTTCATTTGATCTATGGTATCATTTAGTTCTAGAGTTTCTTTGTTAATTTTTTTGTCCGGATGACCTATATACTGGTGATAGAGGGGTATTGAAGTCTCTCACTACCACTGTTTTGTGGTCTATATGTGCTTTTGAGTCCAGAAATTTATGTTTATTGAAGTTGGGTGCATTGACATTGGGTGCATATAGGTAAATAATTGTTATTTCCTCTTGATGTATTGCTCCTTTTATGAGTACGAAGTGACCTTCTTTATATCTTTTAACTAATTTAGGTTTGAAGTCTATTTTATCTGAGGTAAATATTTCTACTCCTGCCTGTTTTGGGGGGGCATTAGTTTGGTAAATCTTCTACTACTCTTTCACTCTAAGACAATGTTTGCTTCTGGCTGTAGGGTTGGTTTCTTATAAACAACAACACATTGTTGGGTTTTTGTTTTTAATCCATTTTCCCAATCTTTTGATGGGGGAATTCAAACTATTACCATTCCATGTTAATATTGAGAGGTCTGTGGTGATTCCTGCCATTTAGTTGTTTTTGGTATGTAAGGGTTTGTGTGTGTGCATCTAGTTCCATACTATTTTCTGATTACTCGCCTTGTCTTGTCTTCAGGTTTAGTAATTCCCATCCTTTCATGGCTACGTTTGCTTTCATCTTCTGTATGTAGGATTCTTTTAGGATATTCTGAACTGTTGGTTTAGTGGTCATGTGTTGTTTTACATTCTGCTTATCATGGAAGATTTTTAATCCTCCTTTAATTTTGAATGATAGCTTTGGTGGTTAGAGTATCCTGTGACTGAAATTATTTTCTTTCAGTGCTTGAAATACTTCAATCCATACCCTTCTTGCTTTAAGGTTTCTGTTGAGAAGCCTGTTGTTATCTTGATGTGTTTACCTTTATATGTTATTTGATTTTTCTTTCTTACAGCCTTCAATATTCTTTCCTTGTTCTCTGTGCTAATTGTTTTAACTATAATATGCATGGGATGGTTTTATTTTGAGCATGTCTGTTTGGTGTCCTTGAGGCTTGTTTTATGTTATTTTTATAGAAATGGTCTTGCTTTTATGCCCAGGCCAGCCAGGGACTGTGATCTTCCTATCTGTGCTTCCTGTGTAGCTGGGATTAGATGTGTGCCACCATGCCCAATTTATTTGCTAAGGTAGGAGTCTTGACAACATTTTGCAGGGGCTGGCTTCAATCCAAGATCCTCCTGACCTCTTCCTCCTGAGTAGTTGGGATTATACACATGAGCCATCACATCTGTCTACAATTTTCTTATACGAAGGTTTGATCTGCAGATTTTCATAGATGGAGCCTAGTTACCGCTATATCACTGTTTCCACATCTATGTTAAAGTCTTCTCTGCTAATCTCTACGGTTTGTTATGTTAGATCTAACCCCATCATGTCAGAAATTAAAAGCCAATGGTGAAAAATCTTAATTAATTAATTAGGAGCTGAGATGTGCGTGGCTTTGAAGAATGGTATAGAGGGCAGAAGAAAGGAAACAAAGCGATAGAATCTGGTCTTGGTCATAGAAGTAAAGTTGTGAAATATAGTCAGAGGTTGTTTCCTGGAGAACAATGGCAAGAATAAGAATCTAAGAGCAAACTGTAGGAGGCAAAAGTTTGGGGAGGACTTTGAAGTGTAGAAAATAAAGGTTAAAGTACAAGAAACCCATATTAAACATAAATACTCAAGTATCTATTTCCCTGAGAAATGTTTTCCTTTTAAAAACCACTTCATTGTGGTTTGATTGATAAATTAAAACTGCACGTGTTCAATGCACATATTTTGACGAGTTTGGGAATGTATATGCACTCAAGAAACCATTACCACCATCAGGGCAAAAACATTCCTCACCTCCTTAAAATTCCTCTTACTCCCTTTAATGCTCTTTTTCATATTCTTATTCTCTGTGTATATGTGCTTGTGTGTGTGTGTTATGAATACTTTAATATTTACCCTGTGAGGCCTGGGGATTTAGCTCAGTGGTACAGTGTTTGCCCAGGGTTCTATCCCCAGCACTGCAAAAATTTGTACCTTCTAAGCAAATTTTAAGTATACTATAGATTGTTATTAACTATATACACTATGCTCTATGATGCATATCTAGAATACATGTTTTAAAAATCTGAAGTTTTATGCCATTTAAGCATCACTTCTCTACTTGCATTCCATTATAGACCTTGGCAACTTCCATGTCTCTGTGTTGGAGTATTTTAGATCCCACACATAAGTGAGATTTTTGTCTTTCTGTGAATGGCTTAGTTCATTTAGCATAATGGCTAAATGTATACATCTATATATTTTAATTAAAATGACAGGATTTAATTCTTTTTAAGGCTGTATAATATTCGATATATATAGATAGACATAGAAAGTTATATTTCTCTATATATTATTTATAGAAATAGATATATACATAAATATTTATATACTTTTTATATCTATTCATCCTTAAATGGATATTTATATTTTTCCCATATTTTGGCTATGGTGCATAACACTGCAATAAATGTGATTTCAATTCTTTTGAATGTATATCCAATAATGGGATTTCTGAATTATATGGTATTTCTATTTTAAATTTTTAAGGAAATTTATACCATTTTCCTAATAAGTATATCAATTTCCATACTTATCAACAGTACGCAAAGGGTTCCCTCCTCTCCACATCTTCAGTAACACATGGTATCTCTTGTTTTTATTTTTTTAACCTATCTTAACAGTTATGAAGTAAGAGCTCATTGTATTCAATTTGAATTTACCCAATGATCAGTGATATTGAATACCTCTTCATATTCCTGCAGCCATTTGTGTATCTGTTCTGGAAAAAAATGTTGGTTCAGGTCTTTTGCAGATTTTTGATAGGGTTCTTTGTTTCATTTGATATAAACTTGTATGACTTCCTTGTATATTTTGGATATTAATCTCCTATAATGTGAATAGTTTGCAAATATTTTCTCACATTTTGTGTGTTGCTTTTTGATCTTGTTTGTTTCCTTTGCTCTGCAGAAGCTACTTGGCTTAAGGTCATCCCACTTGTTTATCTTGGCTTTTGGTGCCTGTGTTTTTAGGGTCATACCAAAAAAATCTTTGTCAAGACCAATGTCAAGAAGTTTCTTTCTGCATACTTTCTTTAGTTTCACTTCTTCATATGTCATTATAAAATGTCCTTAATCCATTTTAAATTGTTTCTTGCATATGGTGTAAAATAATGATCCAGTTTTGTTCTTCTGCATGTAAGTGTCCAGGTTTAACAGCACTGTTTATTCTAAAGAGTATCCTTTTCCTACTATTACCATTGCATGCCTTCTCAAAGCTTAATTCCCCATAACTGTGTTAATTTATTTCTAAGCTCCAGATTTTCATCCTTTGGTCAAGGTGTGTGTTTTTATGTCAATGACACACCATTTTGATTATAATAGCATTGTAATATAATTAAAAAATCAGGAAATGTGATTATTCAATATTTTGTATCTTGCTCAAGAGTACTTTTACTACCTCAGGTCTTTTGTGGTCCTATACTAATTTTAAGACTGCTTTTCTATTTTTATGAAAAATATCACCAGAATTAGAATTTTCATAAAGATTGCACAGACTCTCTAGGTCAATTTGGGCAGTGTGGGCATTGTAACAATATTAATTATTCCAATCCATGAATGATTTCATATATATTTTATAGTTTTCACTCCTTGGTATTTAGCTAAATCTGAACTAAATCCCTCTTTCATCTCCTTGGTAAAATTTAGTTCTAAGTATATTATCATTTTTGGCACTGCTGTAAATGGTGTTGTGTTTTTTAAACATTAGTTTTGATACTGCTGTAAATGATACTGTTTTCTTGATATCTTTTTCAGGTAGTCCATTGTTAGTGTTTAGAAACATAATTGAATATTGCTTATATATCTTGAAATTATTCTGAATTTATTCTAACTTTTTGTTAAAATTTTAGGGGTTTTATATATATAATATATATATAATATATATGTATGCTAATTTTACTTCTTTCTTTCTAAATTGAGTGCATTTTTTCTTTTCTTTCTTTCTTATTTTTTTCTGTTTTACTTGATTGCTCTAGATGAGCTTTCCAGTACTATAATGAATACAACTGGGGAGAATGGATATCCTGGTCTTTTTCCTGATTTGAGAAGAAAGGATTTAAAACTTTTAATTGAGTATGATGTTAGCTGTGAGCTTATCATGTATAGCCTTTATTATGCAGAAGATTACTATTCTTTTTATACCTTCTTGGTTGAGAATGTTTTCATTAACATGCATTGATTTTTTTTTCTGTACCAGGGTTTGAATCAGGACTCACTCTTGCTAGGCAGGTGGTCTACAACTTGAGAACTATGTCCCCAGTTCTACATATGTTGTATTCTATCAAATACTTTTTCTGTATACATTGAGATAGGATTTTCATCCTTTGTTATGTTAATATCATGCATTATATTTCTTTACTTACATATATACAACCATAATTACATTCTAGAGACAAATTCTACTGGATCATGGTGTATGATCCTTAGAATTGCTATTGAAGTCAACTTGCTACTATTTTGTTGATGAGTTTTTCATATATACATATCCTTATATTGGTCTGAAAATTTCTTTTCCTGCAGTGTCCTTGTCTGGATATGGTACCAAGATAATGATGACCTCATAAAATGAGTTTGTGAATGTTATCACTTTTTCCAATTATTAAGGGTTTTAAGATTATTGACATTAATTATTTAAATGCTTGATGGAATCCACCAGTTATGTCATCTTGTCTTAGGCTTTTCTTTGTTGCAAGGTTTTTGATTAGTAATTCAATCTTCTTATTCATTATTGGTTTGTTCAGAATTTTATTTATTCATGATGGTATAGTCTTCATGTTGGTATATTTATATGTCTTTATCTAGTTCTTTTACAATATCTAATTTGTTGATGCATAATTGTTGATAGCCATCTTTTATGATTCTTTGTGGTTATGTGGAATCATTTGTAATGTCTCATCATTCACTTTAATTTTATTTGTTTCAGTGTTTTCTCTGTTTTCTTTAGCTAAACATTTTATTTTACTTATATCTTCAAAGAAAACATAACTTTTAGTTCTATTGCTCTTTTCTGGTCTCTCATTTATTTCTGATCTGTTCTTTGCTATATCCTTTCTTCTACTAACTATAGCTTAATCTTTTTGTTCCCCGAGATATAAAACAAGGTTATTAATTTGAAATTTTTTTCATCATATTATTAGTTAAGGAATATTTTGCAACTAAAAATCACACATTTGCAGTGCATAATGTACTGCCTTGATGTCTGTATGTTTTATGATGTGATTAAATCAAAGTTATTAACATATCAATCTTTCCATTCCTGTAATTTTTTTGTAGTGAGAACTTTTAGGATATACTCCCTTAGTAATTTCCCTTCCTCTTATATTGTTGGGCTTATTTCTTTTTTACTGAGCTGTAAAGTTAGATTGTTTATTTAAAATCTTTGATATTTTCATAAAAGATGCTATGATATCAATTTTGTTAAATTTGTTAAGATTTATTCTGTCTCCCAACACGTGGTCTACCTTAGAGAATGTTCCATGTATGCTTGGAAAGAATGTTTATTGTAGTTGGAGAGTTCTACATATGTATTTGGGTCTTTAGATGTATGGCATCTAGTACTTCCTTATTAATTTTCTGTTTGAATGACCTACTCATTATTGAAATGTGAACTATTAAAATTTTCTATTATTATTATATTCTTGTTCATCTCATTATTTCCCTAGTGTCCTGTGTGAAGATAGAAAGATATGGACCTCTATGGAAGCATCCTGGAAGGTTAGGAAAGGTGGATATTTGCTTTTCTCTTTTTCCCCTTAGAGAAATCACTGGCCAAGGGTATCCTTGACAGTATGCTTCAATGCTATCTTGGAAGAGGGAACATTCAGATAAAGTGAAATTAGGGCTGGGATGTAGCTCGGTGGTACAGCGCTTGCCTAGCATGCGTGAGGCCCTGGGTTCGATCCCAGCACCAAAAAAAGAAAAGACAAAAAAAAAAAACCTCTCCCCAGATAAAGTGAAATTAGTCTTATCCTTGTTAATACAGTTTTATCAACTTCTATACTTCAGTGGAGTGTTAAAACTCTGCCCTTATATTCTGGGATTTTCACAAAGGTATTCTCATGTGTAGATTTTGAAGTTGCTAATTTCTATGTTTCTGTGAGAAGACTAAGGCTGGGATACTTCTATTCCACTGTCTTGCTTAAATTTGTTTATCTATTATAAACTATTTATTATCTATCTATTATATCTATCTATTATCTATCTATTATAAACTATTTATCACACAAAACACCAAGAACAAAAGTAATTAATGGCCTGTGAATATATGTATTTAATATATGTAGTTGACATAGAATTATTGCTTGGAAGATAAAAATAATTCCTCCAAATTATAAAAAGAAATTATTAAAGAAAAATGTCAACAAAGGTTATTCCAGGCAATTCACTTAGCAAGAAATCTGATTGATGTACACATAAGACAATTTTACTTGCTAGTAAAAAGGAAATTACAGATACAGGAAAAAACAGCTGCCACCTTGTCAGAGTCCAGATGTTATATGCCTTTCACTTCAAGCAAGAAAGAAATGCTGAATTTTATTTTTATCTATAATATTTGTCTTTATTCTTTTTTTTGCTTTTCTATTTGCCTGACTATACTATTGTTCTCAGTAATAATTAGACTGTGATCTCATATACTGTATTTCTTATACCTTCATCTCATATAAATCCCACCTTTTCCTTATCTTCCCTCTCTCTTCCTTATCCTACTCTCTAATTTTTACTACTTAATTTTTATTATTTATATCTTTAATAATTTTTAAACACATAGCTTATCTTATAAGAACCCCTGGTCCTTTCTTCTATAACCATATGGAGGATGCAGTTTACCACATTTAAATGACTGGTTTGGCTTGGAAAGAAAACTAAATTTTTTGGTGGTGATGGGGTTTGAACTCAGAGCCTCATGCTTGCTAGGCAGGTACTCTACTCTTGAATTTGTGGTTTATTATTGCTGTATGCTTTCTTTCCTCTAAGTGGTAGTGCAAGAGATATTCAAGTTATATTGTACTATTCCCCCCAGTCCAGTGGTGCAAAACTGCACCTAAATCTTGCCCTTATACAGTACTGCCTGAACATTGAGAATACTTCAATGTAAAGAGTATAGGTGATTGAAACTTCTGATTAATGAACCAACACACATGTGCAAATCCTAATGTGGAAACACAGAAATATGAAAAAGTCAGCATTATTCCTACAAAGGTCAACAACTTCACAGTAATGGACACTAACAATAGTGAAGAGGATGAAATCCCAAACACAGAAAAAAAAATTGTAAGAATGGTGGATGAAATTGAAGAAGCCTGACTGAATTCCAAGAGAGTATCAATAAGCAGCTGAATGGATTCATAAAGTACAAATAAACAGCTTAATGAGATAAGAAAGAGAGTGTGTAATATAAAAGAGGAATTCAACAAAGATACAGAAATCCTGAAAAAAATAAAATTAAAAATTTTGAGATGAAAAACTCAAAAAATCAAATTAAAAAAACTCAATTGAAAGACTGGCAAATAGATTAGAATATGTTGATGACAGAATATCATGTGTGAAAGACAAGGTAGATGGATTAGAACATTCAGGTAAAGATAAAGACAAAACCTATGAATAAAGGGCATAGAAGAAAGAGAAGCTATGCAAACTAAAGACATAGGAAATACATTCAATAAAATACTAGCAGAAAACTTCCCAAATCTTGAGAACCAGACAGTCATCCTGACACAGGAAGCTTTTAGAACATCAAACAGACTAGATCAGAAAAGAATCATATTCTATGTCATATTGTATTTAAAACATTAATTATACAGAACAAGGAAAGCATATTGAAAGCTGCAAGAGGGTCTCTCTCAACAGAATCTCTAAAAGGAAGGAGGGCATAGAATGATGTGCTCTAAACTCTCGGAGGAATGAACTACTGACCTAAATTACTGTATGCAGAAAAGCTATCTTTCATAATTGAAGGAAAAATAAAAATCCTTCCATGATAAAACCTAAAGTAGTTTATGACCAATAAGCCAGCACTACAGAAGATACAAAAAGTAATCTTATATACACAGAAGAGGAAGATAAATGCAATCATGAAAATAGAGAAACGAATAAATGTCACGAGAAAAAAGTACATAAACAGATGAGGATTAGGGGAGAATCAAACTCTACAAATTAACAAAATAACAAGAATTATTATATTCCTTTCTAGAGTAATAATTCTTAATGTTAATTGTCTGGCTGATCAAATTAAAACACAAGACCCTATCACTTTTCACTTACGAAAATTACACCTCAATGGCAAAGACAAACACACGCTTAAAGTGCAAGGACAGAAAAAGGTTTTCTAAACAAATGGAGCCTGCAAGCAAGCAGGAGTGGCTATATACATATCTAACAAAGCAGACGTCAAATGAAATTAAATCAGAAGAGACAAAGAAGGTCTCTTAATTCTGAAAAAGTGTATAACAATCAAAAACATATATGCAGTGAATATAGGTGCACCCAGTTTCCTAAAACCAACACTACTGGATATAAAATCACAGATAGATCCCAACACAATAATAGTGGGCAGTGTTACTATCCAACTTTCGCCAATAGCTAGGTCATCTAGACAAAAATTTTGACGGTAACTTCGGAATTAAATGTCACTATAGAGCAAGTGACCTTAAACCACATGTACAGAGTATCTACCCAACAGACACAGAATACACACCACTCTCAATAGCCCACAAAATTGTCTCCAAAATAGATCATATTTTAGGACACAAAGAAAGTTTTAACACATATAAGAAAAATGAAAATCACTTTCAATATTTTATCAGACCACAATGGAATAAAACTATGAATAAATAGCAAGACAAACTACAAAATAGTCAAACATATGGAGAATGAACAATAAACTTGTGAATGATAAGTGGGTCAAAGATATTTTGCCAAAGTTATTAGCTCAAATAGTTTTTGAATGCATTCTGTTGGATTATTTGTACATAAAATCATCTGTAAAAACCACATACTTTACATGTGGACTCATCTGATTTATTTCTGTTTGTTAATTGTATGGTTTGAACTTCTAGGAAAATGTTAATAAAGTTGGTGGAGGTTGCATTCTTGTCTTGCTCATGATATTAGGGGGACATTTTCAACTTTCATCATTTACTATAATGCTATGTGTGAATTTTCCTAAATGTGCCTTGTCATATTGAAGAAGTTCCTTTCTATTTGTAGTTTATTATTTTTTAAATCACAAAATTTGGAGGATACTGTCAAATGTTTTTTCTGCAACAATTAAAATAATTATATATTATCTTTCCTTTATTCTATTAGTGTAGCTCAACACATTGATATTCATATGTGATCCACTTTTGTATTCCTCAGTAAATCTCAGTTTTGGGGGGAGGTATAATTCTACTAAAATGCTGGTATATTTCTGATGGTATTATTGTGTTGGGAATTTCTGAATCCATGTTCATAAAGAAAAATGGCTTATAGTGTTTTTTCTTGTGATTTATTGATCTTTGGTATCTGGTAAATTCTGGCTTGATAGAAGATTTCTCTTCTCTGGAACTTTTGGGAAAAATTGAAATACATTTGATATTCATTCTTTAAATGACTGATAGCATTCATGAGTGATGGCATCCCATCATGGGGTTTTCTTTTTAGGGAAATTTTTTAAAATTACTTGCTTATTTTACTTTTTGTAAATCTACTTATGGCTTGATTTGTTTTCGAACTGGTTTTGTTAGTTTGTGTGATAATAGAGATTTTTCCAATCTATATAGTTTTCTAATTTATTGGTATCCAATTATTCATATAACTGCCTGTTTTTTCTTTGTGTTAGGTTAGTTGAAATGTATATCCACTTTCACTATTGATTTTAATTAATTACTTTCTTTTAGAAAGGAAATCAAGCTAATGTTTATTCAATTTTTAAAATATTTTCAAGGAGACAATTTTAGAATGTATTGATTTTGTCTAATGTTTCTCAATTCTTTATTTTATTTATTGCCACTCAAATTTTCCCTTTTTCCTTTCTTATACTTTCTATAGATTTATTTCTTGTTCTTTTTGAAAACTAGACATGCAAATATTATATGTGCAGCTAAGGAAAGAAGCTTCTTCTTGATTCCCCAAATCTGTTGTTATTGCTTTTTCTTGCTTGTTTGGGAATAATTAAAACTATTTTTCAAATTTTGTACTTTTCCTGAGTAGTCGCTGAGGTCTCTGTTATGCCAGATTGTTGGTCAGCCTGTGTTTTAGCAGTGTTACTGCAAAAGCCTGGATCAAAAGAATGAAAAAAAATTCTCCCAGTCTTTCAAGATTGACTCTGTGATGGGACACTTCAGCCATGCTTAGCCATCCTAAATTTAAACTTTGCCAGTGCCTTCACTTACTGATTGAATGAAGCATAAGGATCATTCAAAACTATAAGTTCATTTTATTATCTACACTCTTCTGAAAAATGGATGCAGTACTGAGTATGTGTATGGCATTGTAGATTCTCTGGTACATGCAAAAGTTGTTAAATTTTATGCTCCTGTGCATCTCTCTTCCCAACTTTTTCCTTAATGATCATTTTGGTCTATCTATTACTCACTTGTACCTACTGTTATTTCTTGTTCCATGCTGCTGCAGCCAATACTTTTGTCTTTAAATACTTTCTGCAAATGTTACCTGGATAAGTATCTAACCCTGGAAAAACTCTGATGGGTACAAATTCAAGGCAACTACTTGTCCCGATCATTAAGGTACATGCCAGACAGGTCTAAACATCCAACCACAAATCTTTGAAAGATAAGTCGTTTTATTCTTTGGTGCCAGTACCTAACCTATTATAGTAGAATGTCATTATAATGGCATTTAATGACCAGAGGGATAGGTCATGCAAGGTGGAAAATTTTAAAAGTGTGCTAAACACTTTCTTATTGCAATTCAGTAGCTGTTTCTTATTTAACTTTACTATGTTCATTATAAATTTTCAAATATATTCCATAGTTTCTGGAAATTTATTTTGGCAGTATTTGCTGCCTAATTCCTTGCTGTTCTAGAAGGATAGAGCCCTAGTATTTTGCACTGTTTTATTTTTCATGAGGTCACTCCATAGGAATATTTTGATGTTTCATTTTTATTCTTATTCATTTTATATTGAATTTTGCACCTTTTGTTTCACATATAGCCTTAAGGGAAAGACTTTGAAATGACATTGTGTAGTTAAGATACTACTTTTTCTTTGCTTTATCAATGCCATCTTAAATAATATGCATAACTTGTCTATTTAAGTACTCCTCTGGTCTTTTCCTTGCTCTGCTTTTTATTAGTTTTTGCTGCCACAGACACTGTCAATTAAATATTGAACAACAAGTACCTGAAAAATCCTAAATTTCTCAGAAAGTGTATATTTCAGAAATTTTGAGTAGGATCTGGTTTTTCAATGGCTTTGACTTAAAATGTGTCTGAGAAACACTATATTGGAATCAATATTTCATTCTGAGACTTTAGCAATCAAAAGGTGAATATTGATTTTTCTGTCTACTGTGCTTTAAAACTTCCCCATGAATATGTTATTTTGACATCTAAAACTTCACAATAATAAAGCAAGATGGTGGAATAGGGAGCTTCAGCTGTCATCCCTCCATAGAACCAGATTTGGCAGTTTATATAAAGCAAAATACCTTTGTGATAACTCCAATATTTAGTAAAGGAGTTGTAGCACCCTAGCAGAGCACAAAACCCAAAATGATCTCATTAAGATGAGTAAATTCACTTTACTTACACCACTTTATTTCCAATTGTGGGTATAACCATACAACTTAGAAGGATGACTTCAGAATTTGATTTCTTCATCAAGGGAAGAAAGAGAATTGTGTATCCAACTTCTTCAGGTTACAGGGCATGCTCAAGAGAATTGCTCCTGCTGTAACTTTATCAGGGCACTGAGAAAATTAGTGTACTTTGAATACTTAGGGAACACTAAAAACAAAGAAAGAAAAGTATGGAAAGACTCAGGAGCTAGTGTGGTCCTTAGAAGCTTGTGATATTTTGAGATAATTGCATGTCTCTTAGAACCCAGTGTGGATTTATTTAACCTGGATGGCTCTCAGAAGATGTCATGGATCTTAGCCAATAGTATGACTCTCAAAAGCCAGTATTTATCTTAACAGTGTTAATGGATCTGAGCAGTGAGGTTGGTATCAAGACCAAGTATTACTCTTAGCAGCATGTATGGATCAAAATAGCTAATTCGTGAATCTTAGGAGTTGGTATTGATCTTGGCAGGGGTCCATACCTTGACAGATGGCATAAATCTCAGTGGACAGCCCAGAGTTTACCAGATCCCTTATCTTTTTAGGCTTGGAGGAAGGGGAATGGGCCTGAAATATTTCTTCTTTAAGGAGGGAAAAAGGTAGAGTTTGCACTGTGTGTGTTGTTAAATCATCTTTAAAGGAAAAAGGGAAGGCTGCTTTCATCATGTTGCTATGGCTCTGTGGACCAAGAAAAGATGTGTGGTACTGAGATTTACTAATGAGGAAAAATAGAAGAGGAGAATCAAAATTGCTTGAGAATCCATACCATCACACTGTCTGAACCCACTTCACAAACACAGGACAAAATGGCTGTTTCAAAAAATGGTACAGATACCAATGCAAATCTATGAAGAACACAAAGAATCAGGTATACATGGCACTTGCAAAGGGACAAAAATGTCATATATCTAAACTTAAGGAGTTGGAAATATATTAATTTTCTGACAAGGAGTTCAACAACAATTGACTTAAGGTCAGTGGGCTATAAGAAACACATATGCAGAACTAAACACAATCAGGAGAACAACACATGAACAAAATAAGAAAATCAACAAAAGGATAAAAAATATCAAAAAGAAACAAAGAAATTCTGGAGCTAATAACTGAAATTAAAATTTCAATAGAGAGCTTCAACAACATAATCAAGTCAGAAGAAATTAGACAGTCCGAAGAGCAAAAAGTAAACAGAAAGTGAAGAAAGTTTATGGGACTTATAGGACACTATCAAGTGAAACAACTAATGCAGTAAGGGAGTCTTAGAAGGAGAAGAGGAAAGGGAAAAGGCTTATTTTGAGGAATGTTGGCTAAAAGTTCCTAGTCTAGTGGGAGAAATGGACATCAAAGGTTATGAAGCACGAAGTGCCCCTTCAAATAGTATCAATTTAAGAAAGTCTATACTAATTTTCATTATAAATCAAATCACAAAAACAAAGACAAATAGACAATTTTGTAGGCAACAAGAGAAAAGTTATTTAGCACATATGAGGTAACATGTTGACCAAAAGTATATGAAACAATGAAACTTGCTGGTAAAAGTAAATATATAGAGAAATACAGAGTAATGCAGTAATGTAGTGGTGGTGTGCAAATCACTCTTACTTTATTATGAAAGTTTTAAAACCAAAGCTATTAAGATAACACTGTAAGTATAGCTTCAAGATCAATACATACACAGTAAAAATAAATACTGACATCAGTAGCAAATTTTAGGGTGAGAAAATGATGCAGATAAAATTCAAGTTATCTTCAGCATAAAATAGTCTTGTAAACACTTAGAAGTTTTATGTAAGCCTCAAAGTAATTACTTGCCTATGGAAGGTGAACAAAAACAAAACACAAAGGTACTTAAAAATCACTATAAAAAAGCATAACAACAACAAGATAGGAAAAGAGTAAAATTTTAAAAATGAGAGACAGAAACCAATGAAGAAAATGTAAACATTAATTCCGCCCTTGTCAATAATTACTTTGAACATAAATGCATTAATATCCTCAACCAAGAGATATAAAATGGCTGAATGTATAAAACTTCATGATCTGGAGTGATACCAGCAAGATCATATTACATGGTTTCCATTGGCTGTCCCATCACAGAAACATCTATTTTAATAACCATCCAAATATGAAAATACTTTCACAAGAGCTAAAGAATCCAGATGAGAGATTGCAATATGTGGATGGTGCACAAAAATAAGAAAAGAAACATTGCAAATAATACTAAGGAGAGTTTTACATTACCTTGTTACCTATACTTATTTCTGCGCAGTGTACTGTGGAGAGAGATATCCTCTGCAAGGGGAACAGACAGCAAAATAAGCAAAATTTTGGACTAGTACCAAGCCCACTTAGTGAATTCTGGAAATAATATGACCTCCCCTGGACCCAGGTTTTAAGCCTTTCCCAGGACTAGTCTAACTTTTCTTGTTCCAGGCTTCAGATCGGCCCCTATAATCTCAAGTGTAGGTTTCCCAGGATCTCAGTGATCCAGTCTGTAGTTATAATTGTAGATTCCAAATTCAGGCCTATTCAGCCCTGCAGGACCATTTCCATGGACTCAGATTCCAGGTCAACCACTATGACTACAGGTTCCAAGTCCAAATTCTCTCCTGACCAACTTCCATGGATTTAGGATTCAGGCATGGCCCTGTGGGCTCAGATTCCAGAAATGCTTCAGTTCTAGGATGGGCCCTTTAGCTCCAAGATTCTGGTAGATACCAATGTCCCCAGACACCAGGCCAATTTCCATGACTTCAAGGTCCAGGCTGAACTTCATGGACTCAGATGTCAGGCCAGGATCCATGGACAAGGACAGTAAGCCCACAGCTTTGTAGTAAAACGGTAGGCAGGCTCCTACAGAACCAGGTATCAGGCTACTTACTGTGATCCCAAACTAATGGACCCAGAGGCCTGACCCATTCCAGCAGACTTAGGACTCAAGCTTATCCCCGTGGACTCAAGGGCCACATCATCTCCTGTGGATGTAGGTTCCAGACTATCCAATGTGGAGCCAGGCTCCAGGTTTGTCCCAGCATACCCAGACTCTAGGCTTATCTTAGTAGATCTAGATGCTAGTCCTGTCCCCAGAGAAATGGGTACCAGGGAGGCCTGTCCAGGGATTGTAACAGCAAATTCACCAATGGGCTAGGCCATATGAGTGTCCAGATTCTCTACAAAGGCTGAAAAAGTCTCTGCAAAAGATAGTCTTTAAATATTGAAATAAGTACCTATTTAAATGTGTAAATACTTAGAGACAAGGATCATGAACAACAAGGAAAACACAAAACCACCAAAAGAGAAAAAATAGAGCTATTCATATATGCCCCATGGCCACCACAAAAAAATAGATGTACAACAGAGAAATAGAAAGGAATCAAAGTATACCATTGCAAAAAATCAAATTTCAAAGGAAGACAGCAAATGTAGAATAGAGAAAAGTGTCTATAAAACAATTGCGAAGCAATTAACCAAACAGAAATAGTAAATCCTGTTACACACAAAGTATCCAAAGGAAAAAAATGCTAACCAAGAATACTATACCTAAGAAAGATATCATTTAGAAGTGAAGGAGAAATAAAGTTTTTTTACAAAAGCAAAAACTGAGGGGATTTTAATCACCATGAGACTGGCCTTATAAGAAATACTTAGGGGGTCTAGTGGAGTGGTATAAGTGGTAGAACACCTGCCTAGCAATCACAAGACCCTGAGTTCAATCCCAAGTACTGCCAAAATGGAGGAAATACTTAGGGAAGTCCTCCAATACTAGGCAAGGACAAAACTATCATCAGAAAACACATGAAAACATCATAAAATTATAAAAGTAAGTACTAGTGTCAATACAGTAAAGAGAAAAAGAAACCTAATCAATGCACAAAATCACTAAACTACAATGATGAGCATAAACGGAGGGATAAAAAACAAAGAGTATAAAAAGATAACAGAAAAATAAAATGTCAGGAGTATGTCTTTAATTATAAATATATCCTTAAATGAATTAAACTGACCAATGAAAAGATTTACACTGGCTGAATGGATTAAAAACCAAGACTAATGAAAAGTTGCTTATAGACATTCAATTCACCAGAAAAGACACATATGGATTAAAAGTGAAGGTATGTCAAAAGATATAATACACAAATGGAAACCAAAAGTGACCAAGTATTGCTATGCATATGGCAGAAGAAACACCTCAAATAAAAATCTATAAAAAGAGAAAAGAAAATCACAACAAGATGATAAAGGAATCAAATGAAACATAGGAAATAATTAACTATAAACTTATATACACTCAACACTGGAATGCCAACATGTATGAAGCAAATGTAAGACCTAAAAGGATAGATAAGCTATGATACAGTAAGATTGTGGTTGGACTTGAATCACATGACAAAGGGAGAGCACATATGGGAAATATAGGAATAGGTAGAAAACCCAAAACATGAACGTGTTTGATGTCCCCACTCCAGAGGAACTAATACAGAAACCTTAAAGTGACAGAGGTTATCAAGAGAAGGGGATCATTAACCAGTGTAAAGATCAGTAAGGGATGAGTCAACTTGGGGTGTAACACATTTGTACATGAAAGCAGTGCTAGGAATCTCTCTGTATAGCTATCCTTAACTCAGCTAGCAAAAATGCTTTGTCTTCCTTATTATGCTTATGTCTTCTCTTCAACAAAGTTACAGATAAAAGCAGAACAGGTTCTGCCTGGAAGCTAGGCAGGGAGAGGGTGGAAGAGGGGAGCAGGGAGAAGAAATGACCCAAACAATGTATGCACATGTGAATAAATGAATGATTAAAAAAAGAATATAACAAAAAAGAGAATTGAGGACTTTAACACCCCATTTTTATCAGCAGACAGATCTCCAAACTAACAAAAATAAGAGGGAAATACTCAGTAAAGTATACTATATACAAAATAAACTTAACATTTACAGAATACTTCATGTAACAGTTAAATAATATACATCCTTCTCATCAGCACATGGAACATTCAAAAAGATAGAACATTTGTTAGAACACAAGACAAGTCTCAAGAAATTAAAAAAGTAAAAAAATCATATCATGTAGTTTTCATTGACAAAAATAAAATCAACACAAGAAACCTTAGAACTTCAAAATACTTAATGAAAATTAAGCAATAAACCATTTAGCAAATAATGGACAAGTAAAGAAAAGGGAAATTTGAGGTTTTTTTTTAAGTAAATGAAAATGGAAACACATCATAAGAAAATTTATGTCATGAAGCAAAAGCTTTACTAAGAGGAAAGTTTATAGCAATAATCAATTATAATAAAACCCCAAATTTTTCAATAAGCAAATGAATAATGCAAAAAAAATAAGCACAAATTTAGAAGGGAAGAAATAACAAATATTGTAGCAGAAAAAGAAGAAAGACTAAAATCAATATAAAATATCAAAAATGAAGGTCCAAAATGGCAGATAGGAGAAGGAAACAGAATTTCTGAGCTCTGCAATTTCAGAAACCACTTGGAGACATTTTAACTACATTTGGATAATTCTGATTCGTTTTATCCAACTAAATAACCACCAAAACATAGGGTGCACATAAAATTCAAGTAGCAACTATTAAAACAGTTTTCAATTGCACCTAACAGACAGGGAAATCCCAGTGCAGCACAGCCACGAGGGCATGTCTGCCCTGGGAAAAGCCCAGAAGATACAGGATCAAACAGAACCAAACCCTGTGACATGCTGGACACCTAACCCATGGAAAGTGTACCTACACCCCACTGGGCTGAACAGAGTCCCAGTGAGCATCTGCCTTGAGAAAAACCATCCAACATTTCAACCTGCCAGCCTGATTCCAAAGCAGCCTGCATAAATATGCAAACCCAACAGCCTACTGTACCAACTGTACACACCCCATCCTTCTGCAATCCCTCATACAAGCACCCTCCACTATAACAACTGAACTACACCCTAATACACACAAAGACTCTAAAGCCCTGTAGCCCCCACACCCCTTTCCTCCCACATCATCACCCTTTTTGGCTACACTTTTAACATCACCATTTCAAATTAACCCAGTATCTATCTCTATCCCTTCACCTCGATTCCTACAGTTTATAAGATACTATCACCAAGAGTTCTTTACACAACATGTAAACAACTATTCTGGTATTGAACTTGTGAATTTGTTATTGCTAATATACACTTCCAGGCCAGGGATAGAAGTAGCACATCAACCTAGCTAATGACCAAGCCAGTCACAACACAGTAATTAAGTTGAGGAAAAGAAAAAAGGTGATTAAAACTTCAAACTAGCAAATTGATAATATAAGAGCACAGCACAAATTAGAAGCATGGGGAGAAGAAAAAGACAAGGAAATTTCACTCTTCAAAAGACCAACAATTTAGTAGGAAGTTTAGTGGGAAATGAAGAAAATGAATACTCAGTTCCTGACCCCAACAGAGTGATGATAAATATGACCAATGAGCTCAAAAACTTTCACAAAAAAATCTCTCAAAGAGGAATTCATGAATGAGATCACTGAGATACTCATGGAGAAGCTACAAAGGTGGTTAAACAGAGCATTCAGGATAAACTCAAACAATACCAAGAAACCATGAACAAAAAACTTGAGTATACACAGAAACAACTAAATGAACTCAAAAAGGACTTCAATAAACTCCAAACTGAAAGAAAGAAGACTATTAAAAAAAGAAATGAAATAAAGAAGATAACAAAGATATGAAAGAGGAGATTAATAAAGATAAGAAAAACCTTTAAAAAAAGAATCAAACAAATCCTGGAAATAAAAAGACCCTTAAATCAAATAAAAAAAACAGTAGAAAGCCACTCCAGCAGACTAGAATAAGTGGAAGACAGAATATCAGGGCTAAAAGACAAAATAGATATTAAAGAAAAAAATCCAAAAGAACTCTTAGACAAAAGACTCAAGAGCTGGGAAAGTAATACACAAGAACTCAGTGACTTCATCAAAAGACCAAACGTGTGAATCACGGGCATTGAAGGAGAAGAGTTGTAAGCCAAAGGATTATGTAATATATTCAAGAAAATAATAGCAGAAATTTTTCCAAATCTTGAGAAACAGTTCCCGGTCCTGGCACAGGAAGCCTCCAGGATATCATACAGACTTGACCAAAACAGAACTTCTCCACAGCATATTATTGTTAAGTAGCAAAGAGAACAAAGAATATTGAAGGCTGTAAGATAGAAAAAACAAGTAATATATAACGGTAAACCAATCAAAATCACAGCACATTTTCAACAGAAACCTTAAAAGCAAGAAGGGCATGGAGTGTGGTACTTTAAGCACTAAAAGAAAACAATTTCAGTTCTAGGATACTCTACCTAGCAAAATCAACATTCAAAATTGATAGAGGAATAAGGTCTTCCAAAATAAACAGAAACTAAAACAATATATGACCACCAAGCTAACACTACAGAAGATTCTGAAAGGAATTCTGCACACAGAAAATGAAAGAAAACAAAACCACGAAAGGATGAGAAGTATTAAACCTTATGAGAAGAACAGACAAGTGCTTAGAGAGTAGCAATGAGTCTGCTGCACACACTCACACCCTTAAACAACAAAAAAACCTAAATGGCATGAATACTTCTCAATACTAACACTGAATGTTAATGGACTCAAATCCCCAATCAAAAGATACTGTTTGGTAAACTGGATTAAAAACTATGATCTGACAAACTGATGTGTACAGGAAACCCACCTTATTGACAGAAATAAACATTTGCTTAGGGTGAAAGGCTGGAAGATTTACCAACCTAATGGCCCCCGAAAATGGGCAGGAATAACAATACTTATATTAGACAGAGTGGACTTCGAACTTACGTTAGTCAAAAGAGGCAAAGTGGGTCTTTTCACACTAATAAAAGGAGAAATATATCAAGAGGAAATAACAATTATCAATTTATTTGCACCCAATGTCAGGTGCATCCAACTTCATTAAACATACACTAAAGGACTTAAAATTACATGTAGGCCCCACCAACACAGTGGTAGTAGGAGACTTTAATAACCCTCTATCATCAATAGATAGAAATAGAGACCAAACAAAAAATACAAAGAATCAATGAACCAAAAACCTGATTCCTCATGTTCAACTCAATTCCCATCAAAATCCCAATGACATTTATCACAGAGACTGAAAACTCAACCCTAAAGTTCATTTGGAAACACAAAATACTGTGAATAGCCAAAGCAATACTGAGCAAAAAGAGCAATGCTGGAGGTATCACAACACCCGAGTTCAAACTATACTACAGAGCCATAGCAATAAAAACAGCATGGTACTGACACAAAAATAGATATGAAGACCAGTGGAACAGAATAAAGGACTTGGATTGAATCCACACAGCTATACCCACATAATTTTGGACAAAGGTGCCAAAAACATACAATGGAGAAAAGACAGCCTGTTCAACAAATGTTGTTGGGAAAAGTAGTTATCTGCCTACAAAAAAGTGAAACTAAATCCATGTCTGTCACTCTGTACAAGTATCAAGTCAAAGTGGATTGAGGACCTTAATATAAGACCTAAAACCTTGAAGCTAGTACAGGAAAGATCAGGGAATACACTGGAAGCAATAGGCTTAACAACTAAGTGAAAGGATTGACAAATGTGACTACATGAAATTAAAAAGCTTCTGCACAACCGAAGAAATGTTCTCAAAATTGAAGAAGCCACCCACATAATGGGAGAAAATCTTTGCTGGCTATACATCAGATAGGGACTGATAACCAGAATATACAGGGAATTCAAACAACTAAACTCCCTAAAAATCAATGACCCAGTGAAGAAACGGGCAACTGAAATGAATAGAATTTTTCAAAAGAAGAAGTCTAAATGGCCAAAAAACACATGAAAAAATGCTTACCATCCTTGGCCATAAAGGAAATGCAAACCAAAACCACACTAAGATTTCACCTCACTCCTTTTAGAATAGCTATCATCAAAAACACCACCAACAGCAAATGTCGGTGAGGATGCAGGAAAAAAGGACCCTTCATACACTGCTGGTGAGAATAAAAGCCAGTAAAACCACTATGGAAAACAAAATGGAGGCTCCTAAAAAACTAAAAATAGCTCTGCCATACAATACAGCAATCCCACTCCTAGGGATATACCTGAAGGAATGTGTGTCAGGTTTTTACAAAGGCACCTGGACACCCATGTTTATCGCAGCACTATTCACAATAGCTAAGCTATGGAAACAGCCAAGATGCCCCACTACTGACAAATGGATTAAGAAAATGTGGCATTTATACACAATGGAATTTTACTCAGCCACAAAGAATGAAATTTTGTCATTCGCAGATAAATGAACGGAGTTGGAGGTCATAATCTTAAGTGAAATTAGTCAGACACAGAAGGCCAAAATCCACATGTTCTCCCTCATATGTGGATTATAGACCTAAAAAATGTGGCAGTTTTATGGGACACAGGTCATACTATGGGGAGTCCATGCACGGGAAGAATACGGCAAGGGAAGAAAACCAAAAATTGAATGTGGTTGATATGCTTATTATACAGGAATGAATATAGAAATCTTAAACTGGCCCAGGCCACCATGCATAGTAGACTAAGGAGCTGTGAGGAGGACTGGAAGAGATGAACCAATTGTGGTTGTAAGACATATATGCATGGAAACAACAGAAGGAAACTTCTTGTGTACCTACCTTTATCTCAAACTAGCAAAAGCATCATGTTTCTCTTTTCTATGTTTTTTCTTCAAGAAAATTGGAGAACAGGATGGCAGAACAGCTTCTGCCCTGGGGTGGTGGGGTGGCACCTGTGAGGCAATGCAGTGGTAGGGGAAGGGGTAGGAGGAGGAATGAAAAAGTGTGTACACATGTACGTAAATGCAAAAATGATACCTATTGAAACTGTGCCAGAAATCTGGAGAGGGAGGATGAAGGAGAGAAGTGGAGGTGGTGAATTCAAGTATGGTATATTTGATGCATTGTAAGAACCTTTGTAAATGCTACAATGTACCTACACCCAGCACAACAGTTAAAAAAAAAGAAAAATTAGAATGGAAATTTCATCTATAGTGTGATCCCAGTTAAGTAAAACAAAATCTTTGTATAGTAAAAATGTTACCAGAGATTATGGCTGTGTGGTAGGATTTTTGTGTGTATGTGTATGCGTGGTGCTGGAGATTGACCCCAGGACCCCACACTTGCCAGGCAAACTGCTCTACTACTGAGCCACATCCCCAAACCCTTATGAGAGGCTTTTAAGCAACTTTGTGTTTTTTCACTGTTTTCCAAACTCTCTACATAGGCAAAACTTTTTTCCTATAATCCTAAACCAATTTAATACTACAGGAAATAGTAATTTTCTCTCAACTGTAATATTGTTGCTAATTCTCATACATTCTAACATAAGTCTTTTTAAATTTCATGATGAAAGAAAAACAAACTTTTAATCAATTAGATAAGTTTAGGGACAGTCTAACATTTGTGTTTATTTGAACAGTTCAGAGTTGCTTTACACTGACCCATTCAAGTTTTGAAGGATGCTAGGGGCATGGATCAATTGTTAGATCATTTACCTTACAACACAATGCCCTGAGTTCAAATATCAGTAGTATTCAAACTTTAAAAAGCCTACTGTTGGTGGCTTACACATATATTCCTAGCTACTTGGGAGGCTGAGATCTGGAGGGTTGAGGTTCAAGGCTGACCCAGCAAATGGTTCATGAGACTGCATCTTCAAAATGATCAGAGCAAAATAGTCTGGAGGGATAGCTCAAGAAGTACAGCACCCGCTTTACATGTGTGAAGCCTGAGTTCAAACCCCAGTCCCACCAAATAAGTAAATTTTGCAGGACTAGAGAAATGGTTCAAGTGGTAGAGCACTTGTCTAGCAAGCCCAAAGCCCTGAGTTCAAACCCTAGTATGGACAAAATAATTTTGATATGATGTCACAAGGAACCAGCATAATGCCTGCTATGGATTGTGTAATTATTCTCAATTTGTCTCCTCTCTTATTTCCACAGTCTTCACTATGTAACTTTGTGGAGAATGTTTTTCCACTTCATTGGTGCCAGGCTTGGACATGTGACTTGCTTTGGTTTGTAATGAGGACAGAAGTGACAGTGTGCCAGTTGAGAGCCTAGGCTTTGAGATATACCAGGTGTGTCTGCTCCCTGGTTTACATATCTTCCATGAGAAGAACTTTTAGGAGTAGCTACTGCTCCTTCAGCCCAGGAGAAAGAACACATATGGAGCAAATCCAAGTCCAACCAACCCAAGTGAAGAGCTAGCTGAGCCCAGTAGGACCTACCACCTGAGGCAGAACACCTGATGGGACCAAACTGGAACAGTCACTCAGCCTAAGAATGTGAAAGTCAATGTCTACTGATGAAAGCTTTGGAATTTTGGGGGTTTGTTATGCAGCAAAAACTAACTGATAAAATGCCATTGACAAAGATGAAGTACTGGGTTTGATAAACAATAGCCCGTTTGCAGATTCCTTTATTCTTATATTGTAGCTTAAAAAATAAATAGCCCTTCATAACTCCTGAGAAAAACATCAAAAATGAAAAGTTACTTTTTAAAAAAGATAACCAAAATGAGATAGTTTGACAGATGAATTTTACTAAATTTAAGGAACTTATTCAAATCCTTCTCAAGCTATTCCCTGAAAATTGAAAAGGAGAGAACCCTTCCAAATTCATTCTGTGAAGCCATCACAAATATGATACCCAAGAACACCACAAAACAAGAATACCACAAAAAAGAAAACTACACCAATATCCCTGATAATCATAGATGCAAAAATTATTAATATATTCTCATCAAACTGAATCCAACAACACATCACTACCATGGCAAAGTAGGATTTATCTGACTGATGTGAAGATATTTCAACATTTTTACTGATAGGCAAATCAGTAAATGTGATATATGTCAACAAAATGAAGGACAAAAAAAATTCAACATAATTTCAACAAATTAAATGTAGAAGAAACGTACCTTAACAAAATAAATGCTATTTTCAACAAATCTACAACCCAAATCAGTTCAGATAGGGACAAGTTGAAATAATTTCTTCTAATTTAAGGAAAAATATAAGGATGTCTATTTTCACCAGGTTTATTAAACATGATATTAGATGCCTAAAACAGCAAAAATGCAAGAGAAAGAAGAAAGTATATCTAAGAAAGAAAAGGAGGGACGCAAATTATCACTGCATATGTCATGAATATGCATATACATACACATGTGTATATGTATATATACATATGTATATCAAAAATTGTGGAATTGATAAATCAATATAGTGAATTAGTACAATACATTATCAACATACAAAAAAATATTATGTTTATACATCAGCAATGAAGGTACTGAGAAGGAAATCATGAAAATAATTCCATTCATAATAGCTATAAAAATTAAGTACTTAGAATAAACTTCATTAAGGCAATGAATAATCTTCAAAAAATGGCAAAACATTAATGAAAAAACTGAAGGGAGCATACAAATGGAAGACTTTCCATGTGCATTAATTGAAAAAAGTAGTATTATTAAAGTGTCCATAGTACCCAAAGATATTTGCATATTCAATTCAATTTTACCAAGATATCAATGATATTATTCACAGAAATGGAGAAAGCAATCCTAATATTCATTGAACACCAAAAAATGGTTCCAAATAGCAAAAGCAACCTTGAACAAAATAAGTAGAGTTGGAGTCACCAAATTCTTGATTTTAAACTATACTATACTGCAAAGCTCTAGTAATTAAAGTAGGATGTTAGTGGCAAAAAGGCTGTTGTATAGACCAATGAAATACAATAAGCAAACTGAGAAATAAATTTACATTCCTACAGCCTTAATCATAAACAAAGGTCGTAAACAAAGGTGCCAAGAATAAACTGGATAAAGGAGACTCTCTTTTCAATAAATTGTTCTGAGAAAACTGGATATGAAGAAGAATGAAACTAGGTCCCTAACTCTCAGCATATAAAAAAACTGAAAATTGATCAAATACCTAAATGTACCACCTGAAACTATGAAACTTCTAGAAGAAAAGAAAGGGGAAACACCTTACTGTATCAGTACAAGCAATCTTTGTTTTTAGAATAAGACCCAAAAGTACCAGCAACAAACCCCAAAATAGATATGTTTTAATCCCATTTGTCTTTTTGCTTTTGTTGTCATGTTTTTTTGTGTCTTATCCAAAAACAACAAAAACAAAAAATGATTTTAAAAAACCCTCTTTCTATACTGATACTCTGAATGATTTCACTACATTTCCTTTGAGTAGTTTCATACTTTCAAGTCCTAAATTTATGTCATGATTTATTTTTTTAATATGCAAAATTATGTGTTTTAATACTCTAGGTTTTGTCTTTTTAACATCTGAAAGAAAATTAAAAGAACTTTCTATTTTACTTATTTCTTTTTTCCTTTTTTCTTATTTTTATTGTTGTGCTGTGTGGGGGTACATTGTGGCATTTACAAAAGTTCTTATAATGTATCAAATTTATCCCCCACCCCCCACATTCCTGAAATAGTTTCAACAGTATTATTTTTCCATTTACATACAAGTGTACACAGTATTTCCACCATATTCACTCTCTCACACCCTATCCCCACCTTCTCCCCCATCCTACTAGTACCAAACCCCCAAACAGGACCTGTTCCGCCTTCCTGTTCTCCAATTATGTAAAAAGGAAAAAAAATGACTTTTTTTTGGGTTTAAGATAGCTACACAGGGAGTTTGCTTGTGACATTTCCATGTTTATATGCATTGATTTTTATACGGTGAGAGGTAGAGGTTTAGTTTCCCAACACCATTTATTGAAGAGACTAACGTACTTATGCAATACAAGTTTTTGTCACCTTCGTCAAAATTCAGTTGGCTGTAGATGCAAGAATTTTTTTATAAGTAAATTCTATTCTATTCCACTGGTCTACATGTTTTTTATGCCAGCATCATATTGTCTTGATTATTATACTTCTGTAGTGTATTTAGAGATAAGGTATTGTGATGCCTCCAGCTTTGTTCTTTTTGTTAGATTTCTTTTGCTATTTAGAGTCATTGGGGACACCATAGGAATTTTAGAATTGCTTTTCCTGTGTCTGTAAAAAATTCCATTGGAGTTTTGATGAGGATTGCACTGAATTTACAAATTACTTTGGGTTGTATGGACAGTTTAACAATACTTTTAGTCTATGGACATGGGAGGTCTTTCCATTTTTTGTATCCTCTTTAATTTCTTTCATCATTGTTTTGAAATTTTCACTGTAGTGATCTTTCATGTCTCTCTCATAAAGTTCAGTATTGGTCTATAAAAATGTTGTTACTAATTTTTATATGTTGATTTTTAATCTGGTAATATTCCTGAATTATTTTTATCAATTCTAGTAGTCATTAATGAAGTCTTTAGTATTTTCTACATATAGAATCATTGCATGTGCCAAGAAAGATAACAGATGATATTGTTTCTATAGTGCTCCATGTGTTGAGAATAATATGTATCCTGTAGCTGTTGGATGAATTTTTCTGTAAATGTCTTGTTAGGTCCATTTCCTTTGTTGTTTAGTTTAACTTTCTCTGATGGTCTATCCATCATTAAAAGTGGAGTTTTTAATTACTCAACTTTTACTGTCTTACTCTCCATCTCTTCCTTTTCATCTAATTATGTTTGCTTTACAAAATTAGGTGCTTTGGATTTGGGTGCATATACATTTATAATTGTTGTATCCTCCTGTTGAAATAATCTCTTGATGGGGATCATTTGTCTCTTTGTATTGTTTTCAACTTAATGTCTGTTTTATTCAATATGTATACAGTGACTCCTGATTGTTTTTATTATCCCTTTGAATGAAATGTATTTTTCTATACCTTCACTTTCAAACAATGTGCGATTTTACTAGTGAAGTCAGTTTTTTATAGTCAATGTATTATTGGGTCTTGTGTGTCTCCATTTAGCCAATCTTAATCTTTTAAGTGGGTATTTTAATCTGTTCACATTGGAGGTTATTTGTATGTGAAGACTTATTCTTGCAATTTTGTGATTTTTTTTCTGTTTGTTTTGTATATCATTTGTTCTTCTCTTGTTTATCTTTGTAGTTTGGTAGATTTGATATTAATAAGATTTGATTATTCTCTCTTCCTTGCTTGTGCATATCCTCCAATAGTGGGTTTTATACTTTCAGGCATTTTCATGATGCTGTTTTCTTTTTTTTTCTTCTAGATGTAGTATTCCTCAAAATATTTTTTGTAAAGCTGATTTTATGTTGCTGAGTCTCTTTCTTTCCCTGTCCTAGAAAGACTTTATTTCCCATTTATGTCTGAGGGTAATTTTTCTGAGTACATTATTCTTTGGGGGATTTTTTTTCCTTTTCAAGGCTTTGAATATGCCATCTTATTCTCCCTTGCACTATAGGGTTTATTCTCAGAAATGTGCTGTTAGTTTACTGGGGATTCCTTTCAATGTGACTCTGAATTATCTCTTTCCTTTGTAGAATTCTCTCTTTATCTTGGGTTTTTGACAGTTTGATTATGACCTTTCTTGGTCAAATTTATTTGGGGTCCTTTGATGCTTATAGACCTGAATGTCTGTGCCTTTCCCCAAAATAGGACTTCATCATTTTTTGTCTAACTGGGTATTTAAAAAGACCTGTCTTCAAGTTCAAAAATTCTTTTTTCTGCTTGATTTAGTTCATTGTTGAAGATTTCAAATATATATTTTACTTCAATTGTTGAGATCTTTAGCCCAAAGATTTTGCTTGGTTATTTTTATATTATCTCTATCTCTTGGCCAAATTTCTCATTCAGGTAATGAATTATTTTCTTAATTTCATTTTCTTAATTTCATTCCCAGCAGAGGGGAATTTTATAGGATAACACTCCTGTGATTAAATTCCCCCATTTTCCTAAGGATGGGAAACTGTCCGTCTGTATTCTCTTGTATCTCATTAACTTTCCTTAGAATCATTTTTTGAAATATATTTCAGGTATTTTATCAATTTGCATTTCTTTGGGAAAGTTGCTAAAATTTTTGTGTTCCTTTAGGTATGTCATGTTACCTTGTTTTTTATTACTTTTGTTGTTTTACATACTTCCTGTGTCTCTATACTGATATTTGTACATCTGGAAGCTCTATTGACTCTTCTAGTATTATAGAGCATTTTTTTTGAAATAGTAGACTCTCCCAATGATGCCTTAGAGTGTTGATTAGGTAGACCATGGTTCTAGGTATGTGCAGTACTATAGTCTTAGTCTAGCTTCTTGAGATTAATTAAAGGCAAATGAGGATTAGAGAAACCTTTGACAATGTTCTTTAAAGGTGAGAGGTAAACTAGTCCAACATTAAGTTTTAGTTGACAGATTAGTCATCAGGAATGGAAAATATTTTTGACAAACAAAATATGTATATGTGAATGGGGATCCCCAGAGATATTACAAAAATATGTCATTTTTAGGACATTAATCACAATCAAGACATTGTCATAATAACAGTACGTACACAAATCTGTAGCCCAATCTCATATGGCACATTTCTGTGGGGCATACAAATGAGTAGCATTCCTGTGAAATACCCACATCCTTCTTTTAACTGGTTACAGATATTCTAAATGATAAGTGAATGTAAGAATAGATGTAAAGACTAGACAGAGACAATGACCATTCTTTTATATGTGAGTAGCAACTGCTGGACTCAGAGATTATAGGAATTTTAACCAAGGGTGAATAGCTTTGAATTGGTCATATTTGGCAAGTATGGGGTGTTATTAAGACAAAAATGAGGAATGGGAAGTTTTGGGGTATTGTTCTCCTGCAAAAAGATGGTCAACCAATTACCTTAACAGAGCAGATTATCTAGCTATCCAGTCATTCTACCTAACTGACTCACAGAATCTGTGCTAGAGTATCTAGATGAAAATTGAGATCTCAGGCATAAGAATTTCCTGAGGGACAAGGGTGGGAAAATTATTCTGTAATATATTTAACACATCTGTGATGTGTATAAAAGGCTATATTTTATTTTTTACAGCATTTGTGTGGTACTTACTTTGAGAATATAATTTCATAACGATCCAGGATTTATTGGAGCACATGGAGAAAGTTGGTGTATCAATAAAAATGTCTAATATTCCTGGATAATAGTTATATGGGATCTTGTGGTTCTTTTGGCTGATTTGTCACCTCATAAATATGGTGTGTATCTCCATGAGGAATATACAAGTTTAGAGAAAAGGTCCATAATGTTGTGTATGTTCACTCTGGGAAATGAGTTGGTTTATTTAATTTTATGACTGCTGACTTGGATATACTATTTGAATTTAAAGGGTTTATAAAGATGTGGAAACTGAACAAATATTTAAAGTATGCATAGCACTTTATCAATGAATAAGGAGATGGAAGGGAATTCTTTTTATTGTGAGACTGGGTTTGAACTCAGGGCTTTAGGCATGCAAAACATGTATTCTAATGCTTGAGCCACAACTCCAGTCCATTTTGATCTGGTTATTTTAGAGATAGGAGTATCACAAACAATTTACCTGGGCTGGCCTTGAACTGTAATCCTCCCTATTTCAGCCTCCCAAGTAGCTAGGACTGCAGGCATGAGCCATGGGCACCCAGCAGAGCGAATTTTTGCAGGATAACATAGCATAAAGGTAGAATGACTCCTGTGACTAAATTTCTCCACTGAGTTGATAGTTAAATTGCTCTGAGGTAATCATTGAAATGTGACTAATAGATACAATAAAAACTACTAAGTATACATATATAAAATGTGTCAGAAAAAATTAGTTTATAATAAATCCTGAAGGTTTAGAAGTTGCCCCATAGCATGAAGTTTTATGATCTGTTATTACGCCAACATTAAATATGAGCTGATATAATTTTTACTCAGAGAATTAATATATGTTTATTTTGAGGAAAGTATTAAATACATTATTAAAAGGAAAATAATATCAAAACTAGAAGTTGAAAGTATTTTATATTCTCTTCCTCAGTGCTCAGCATTAATGGCATGTGAGTATTGTACTTAATAAAAAGTATTGGGGAAGAACTTTTCTATGTGACATGAGAGACAAAAAAGACCTTAAACATCATCTAATATAAACCTTCATTTTAGAGATGGCAAAATTGGAGCCCAGTAAAACTGAAATGCTCAAAAGTATTATTGCCAGAACTTGAAGTAGAACTCAGCTCATTTATCTTTTCACTTTTACACATTTTTACACACACACACACACACACACACACACACACACACACAGAGTTTCCTGATACAGTTTTCAGCATTAATTTCACTTTTGACAATATCTTACTTCTTACTATTACCAGTATGAGGTTTTTCTTCTACTCCCTTGCCTGGATCAATAGCTATGTCAACTGCATGTTTTATTTATTCTAGGAAATAGGAAGGAAAGTAACTTCAGTCATCCAATGCCATAAATATCGTTCTTCCAAACATATAATACTTCTTTATCTGATAATAATGATGTACAATAATGCTATTTCATTGCACCTCTTTAACTCACAATACAATTTCAACTGCTTTATTGCCTCAGATAAAGATTAGGTGCTAAAATATCTGGTATAGTAAGGCACAAAAGAAAAAAGATTTTGGAGCCACATTTCTAGATATTATATAGTTGAGTCACCATAACCAATATATTTTTGCATATTTTTGGAAGAATGAGGCTAGGTAAATATTGGGTGTCATTTTTCTAAACATTATTTATCATTGTCTAGTTATTGAGATATGAAGAACAAAAAAGAGCTGAGCTTTATATGTATTGTTTCAAGACAAAGAATCTGGAAATTTTATTATAATTCTTCCATAGCAACTGGTTTTCCTATGACTTATTAATTCATTAGCCTTAAAATATATCCTCATAAAAAAAATAGAACAAAAGCCCATGCTGTGCTCAGAGGTGCGTTCTAACTAGTTGAAGCTTAATAAACTCAAGATAGATTTTAGTAATCAACATTTTAGTTAATACATTTTGGGGAGACCTTTTACTGTATACTTTTGCTTAGAAAATTTCACTCTATTGTTCCTTTTGAAAGATAAATACCTTCCATTGATCTTCCCAAGTAAAATATCACCAACGCTTTATTTCTACCACTTTTTTTTTTACAACTAATTGTATTTGTGTGTCTTTCTTGCGCTGGAAACTTGTCCTTAAATATATTTTTCTAGCATATCAATTTTATAAATTGTTTTACATATGATTAATTTTAGTCCTGTACTTTAAGTAACTTGCCCAAGCATTTAGAAAATTGCATAAAAGGATTTGAACCCAGGTGGTCTAATTGCTACTACTACAGTAGAAAAAGTCTTTCCACTTACCACCTTGCCTTATCACATTATTAACTGAATATACGAAATTTTATTTCATGTATTTCTTGCAGTTGTAATGCAAAGATTTGTACAAATAAATCATTGCACAAATAAATGATCTTTAAATTTTAATTTGGATGTTAGAACACTCAAGAAAAAAGAAAATGGTAATAAAAAGTGATTAGAAACAATTATGCAAACTACAATATTAACACCCCTTCTATGCATTTTAACAGGAAATCAGTTACTCCTTTGATGTCAGGTATTGTTACTTCAAAATGAAGTTATTTGAGATTTGGTAAAATTTGATTGGAGCTATTTAATCTATTGGGGGGGGAAGTGCCTTCTACAAAGATTCAGAGTGTGAGAAAGTCTGCACTCAAATGGTTTCAACTCCTTTTAGACATCGGTCTTTTACACAGAATTAATATTGCCACATGAGCTGAAGCTAGCACTACTCACACTGATGCTTTGAGTGCAGGGATCACATCTTTTCTCCATCATTGTACTGAAATTCTATTAGCTCTTATTTGATGTGCTAATCACTATCATTTTGGTCACTCTAAAAGCCAGGAATTTGGGGGCTGAGTTTCCCAACTACCAGGTCAAAAATGAGTTACAAGGTACCAAGACACTGATTCCCATAGGCTCCATCATGGCATGTCAGAATTTGGGCAACCACATACTAGCCCCTGTGTCCATAAAAAGCCTGCTCTGTTTTCCATTAAGATTATATTTCCTTTATAGACACTGTGGGCACAGGTATCTCAGATCAAGAGATTTCCAACAACATCTATCTAGACAATCCATCTTGTACCTTTGCTCATAATGACTTGTTCTTCAACCACTCTTCACCTGAAATACCCACTTCCATGCACATGCACTGGTATTTGCAATTAAGAATTTCCCCATTTTTAAACTAGCAAACACCAGTATCACATTCTAAGTCATGACTTAGTTGATTCCAGATCACTTGCATTTATTCAAAAATATTTACTGAGCACTTTCTATGTAAAAGCTGTTGTGCTAATTGTAGGTAAAGTGATTGAATAATAGTTGGAACTGCAATGCACACTATGTAAAGAAGTACAGGATATAATCAACTCAGTCCTGATGAGAACAAAACCTCACTATTTCTCAAACACATTCTTTCTTGTATGAAAGCTCTTTCCTTAATTAAATCTCTCACCCATTCTTGTGTAAAACTTTCTCTAATGCCCAACTTGGCTTCCTGCCTTGAATTATCTCATTCCTTTTTCCTTGACATTAATTCTAAAGTGATGTTTATCAAAAACAAATCTGATTCTATTCTATTCTTGCTTAAAATCTTTCGAATGGCTGTCAAGATATTCCAGAATAAAATTCAAGTTCTTTAATGTTGCACATAAGACATTCCATATTTTGTCTGATACTATTTATATTGGCCCATTTGCCATACTCCACATGTCCTCTCATTTAGGTACACTGAATACATAGGTTCTAGAATGCTTTTTGATGCTTGATATCATATTTTATACATGACCATTTTACTACTTACAGTGACTTTCACTTCTCCTTCAAGTATCTTGTATCTCTTCAAAAGCCATCATAAGCTTCATAATCTATAAGAAATTTTCCTGATCACTTCCTCCAGCCTGATTTATATGTTCACTCTTTGTATGCTTCTTATAGTACCCAATATCTCTATTTTGCCATTTGTTGCATGAACTATATTTTGTTATAGAACTTATTTGATAATGTACTTTTGTGATGATCATGTCTATTTCTCTAAGCTGTGAGCTCCATAAGCATAGGGACATTGTCTCACCTGACAGCATGTCTTAAAGAGGTGCTACAGGGTAGGTGTTTAAGAAATGTTCATGGTAAGGCAGAGAGGAGAGATGGAGAGAGAGAATTAAACAGAGACAAGGAAGTAGTCTGAAAGGTAGGAAGAGTAGAGATGAGGGGAGGAGGGAAAGATGGCAGGTAGGAAAGTAGGCGATACAAAGCAAAGAAGAGAGAAATGAAGAAGAAAAAAGTCCATGAGTAAAACTGTAATGTTTTGGCACCAATTTAAAAATGAAACAGGTTATATACTGGATTCTTCAAAAAAATCACTTAAGCAGACAAAAGAACATTTCAATGTATCATCAGCCATTACCTAGGTACATAAAACTGTATGGAATTCTTAGAGTAAAATATGACCGTTGCTCATACATGTTTACTTTTTCATTGTACCTTTTACATGTATGCTAAAGTTTCTGCAGGTTAAGTCTTCATTTGCTTTTCAATGAGTTTATAGAATATAATAACATTCTTCAATTAGAATAGACTTTTAAAAAAGTATTATACTTTCCTTTTTGTAGATAAATGTAATTTAATGCAAAAGGCTCTGCCATTTTACATTTTCCAGAGTTTTCATTCATTCTTGCTTAGTAATTACAAATGGCTTATAAATAAACAGTTGAGATGATTTCCCAAATGTTCTGTAATTACTTACAAGACTGGTACTTCCATCACCAGATCACTTAAGTGGCTTTGAATGATTGTGTACAGGTTCATTTTACAATGCATTTGAAGTTTGTAATCCTACTTAAATACATAAACTAGGAAGGATTAACAAACTGCTGCTTGGAGGCCAAGAGAAGACAGAGCTAAGGGCAATCAAGACAGAACTGATCAGAAAAATTAAATCAATTGGTCAAAAAGCAGAATGCTGTCAACAAAAATAATATGTTATAGACCCTCAAGGGTTTCTGTTTATGCTAGAGGAAGCCTAAAATAATCTGTGGTTTTTGATGCTTGATTTAGTTTTCCACAGCCTAATTAGCACCAGATTAAGTTTGCTGCCACTATAGTTTACTGCAGAGACTGACAAATACTTGCTGTTTATTTGTCTCCTTTACAGAAAGACTGGAAGCAATAATGTAATGACATGTTCAATAACACTGAAAACAGTATAATAATGTTAATGTAAAGAAATTTGTGGGCTGTTATAATAAGTTTTAAAAGTCAATTTTATAATGAACAAAATTTCCCTCAAAAGAACTGAATCATATTCTATCTGGGTGTGACTACTTGGTTGATTATATAATGCAATTAAAAGCATTCTATGTTTTAAAATGGGTCTCTTTTGTTTTAGGAAAACTGACTATGATGTCAGCTTCTTTGAATTCATAGCCAAGGTTCAGTAATCTCCCTTTTATGAAAAATGTATGGGAAAGTTTTCAGATATGTGTGTTTGCAACAATGTAGTGTTTAGGTGCATTGTGATACTCTCTCCTTGCCAACTTCTACTTTTTTAGGTTTCGGCTTTTGCAGAAACAGAAAAGACTATCTAATCCTGCCTCTGAAGTTGTTGATATAGATTACAATCCAAGGTCAAGTTGGAACCATGCTACTTATTTGCTTTTCTTTGGATCTTTCCATTCTGTGCAAGAGTTCACAGGGACACAATAAAACAGAAGATGTTTGTTTATATATGTGAACAAACTGGTGGCCAGATTTTCATCTTGTTCCCTGAATGCTCTCTCTTGACTTCAAAGAGGTCTTGATATATAGAGCCATAGGAAAGAGAGAGTAATTTCTCTTTGCTACTTTGGCTTTGGTAATATGTTCCATCCAAAAGATAACATTTTCTTGTTCTTTTCCATATCGTTTTTCCTAGAAGTGTCAGATCATACATATTTTTTTCCTTCAGACTACTACACTATAAATGCCTCAACTTACCATTAACCAAGAAAATCACATCTTGTAGAGACCTTTACTTTGCCTTCTATTTCAATGCTATATGTTACTTTATCTAAAGGTGGCTATGTAATCAGTTATTAAAGGATTTCAAAGTAAAAGGCAATAGAATCCTCAGTGGTCTGTTCAGTCGCTCAAAGTATCTCTATTCTAAAGTTCCATATGTGTTAGATTCCAATAATCCATGGATGATAATTTTTAGGTTGATTCTCACAAAGGATGTTGGAATAATAAAGAAACACGGATGAGTGGTTGTTTAAGAGAAGTCAAAAACAAAATTTCCCTCAAAAGAACTGAATCATCTCATGTTCTATTTGGGTGTGGCCACTTTGTTGATTATACAAATGCAATTAAAAGCATTCTGTTTTAAGATGGGTCTCCTTTGTTTTAGGAAAACTGACAATGATGTCAGCCTCTTTGAATTCATAGCTAAGGGTCAGTAATCCCCCTTTTATAAAGAATGTATGGGAACGTTTTCAGATACGTGTGTTTGCAACAATATACTGTTAAGTGTATTGTTAGGTTTAGGCTTTTGCAGAAACAGAAAAGACTATCTAATCCTACCTCTGAGTTAACCCTGACTCAAATCATTGCAGTATGTTACTAAGATCACCCTAGACAAAAGAATAGACAGCACTATTCTTTGGCATATTTGCCACCTAAATTATTACTTTCCTCCTTGATAACAGTTTTCTTTGTGAAATGTTTTTGAGGTATGACTTTCTCAAGGAAACTGGAAAGATCTTAAATGTACAGCTCAAAGTGTTCATATATGTGTATATGTAAACACACAAATAGAGTCAGAAAATATTTTCAACACCCCAAAAACCCCATTATTCCTCTTCCTCGTCTGTGATCTCTGAATAACCATTATTCTGATATCTATCACCAGAAGATTCATTCTTCTTATAATCAATTTTATATATGTGGAATAATATAATAGGTAATCTTTTGTGTCTGAGTGATTTTACCATGTATTTCTATGAAAATAATCCATGTTCTTACCTGCATAATTCATTCATTATTTTTAATAATCTTGTGATTGTGATATAAATCTGTTGCTAAATAGTTTCTAAGTCAAAACATCATTTAAATTCATTAAGCATCTTATTGAAAAATAGAAAATTTGATTTTAGAATTTTTAACATGCCCTGCTCAACTAATTATATTAACACCATTATCATATAATTGAAACCCTTTCAAAAAGGCATATCTATTTTATTCATATACCAGAATAACTAACTTTTTTAAATAGAAAAGAACATCCATCTTGAGGTTGTCTAAAATGTATTATCGATATGGCAGAAAAAGCAGGATGTTACTGAAATTCCGATGTCATATTATCCTTTTTCAATTATATTCCTGATTTATTGAAATAATGCTATGACTTAGTAGCTCTGCCTTGGCATTCTTCTGAAAATTTCATAATCAGTAAGATAGAACACAATATTCTATGTTGATTATTAAGAAGAATAATCTAGTAGAAAATTCTGGGAGCCCCAAATTCTAAAGGTAAAGTAATTAACTCACAATGTTAATGTGAGTTATTTCTGGGTGTCTTATTAGAAATATTTACATAGAATGATTAGTATATTTGGGGAAAGTTAACGGCAATATTCTTAAAGGAAGTGTGGTTTTTCCAGCCTGGGTACAGAGGGAAGAGATAATAGATAAATAAAATTCCTATTGCAAAAAAGTCAGAATGTGAAGTCCATATCAGATATGCACAAAATTGGTATCAGGTTTAGCCCACAATCAGTTAAGCTTTTATTAATTTTTAGACTATATGGACATCTTAGAGGCTAGTATGTTTTATTCATCGCTCATAAGTCTAGTAGAGTTTCTGGTACACAGGCACAAAATAATCCTCAATAATTGCTGATTGAATTGAATTACCTTTTAATCCTGCCTTTAATTTCTGTAAAAGGGCAAGTGATATATTTGGTGCTTTCTTAGGGGAAGATCTATTTATGTGTACAGATCAATTAAAAATATGGAATGACATTAATATTGTTGGATAAAATGAGTACCTCCTTAACAACCATTAGTGATTCTATAAAACTTTGTTAGAAAGTTAATGTTCTGTGTTCTCCAGTACTTTTCATTTATGATTCCAATGGAATTTCACTAAAAGTAATCCTCATCATCAACTTTTTCTTGCCAACTCCTGGAGATACTTGAGAAAACTGATTTCTTGATTGTGGTTAAAACCAAGACTAAAGACTTTATAAATCACTTCATCCTTGCAACATGAAAGAAATCTATGTAAAAAATGAGAAATGTGATATCAGAATTTTAATTCTCTCTACTTAACCCACCATACCAACAGTACTGTTATTATACACTTGAGACAACTGCAAAAGTAATTTTGCTCTTTCTACATAGATACACTAACAAATGCCATACCATTATTCATGGAAAAAACAAAATTCTATGGAAACATGGAGAAGAGAGTTGTTTTTCCACCTGGTCAAGTTGGAATGTGGACAATGATTGTTCTTCTTTCCTTTATTCACAGTGCACTTGGAAAGAGCTCAGTTTTGTTTTCCACCTTTTTTTCCCCAGCTATTTATAAGCTCTTTTGCAAACACTATATTTTCCAGATAGAACTTGGCCTTGAATCTTTGAGTAAGCTACAGTTTCCGGTCTTTAATGTCAGAGTCATCATAGCATCACTTGTTGATAGATAATATGAATTCTAACAACATGTCTTGGCCTGTGTTTGGATAGATTTTGGAGAGCTTAATGTCTCAAAGTGCTACTATCCCTTGAAAAATGTACCTTCAAATGACTGAAATACCTAACCTATTGGTCCATTATTCATTACTATAAAAAATGCAAGTCAGGCTAAACTTACAAAGAAAAGATATTTACAATTGTGGAGATTAAAGACACAGCACTTGTATGATCTCAGCTCTGGTGAGGACTTCAGGGAAGAATATGTCACAATAATGGCAGCAAGTATGGTGGGAAAGATTGTCCACCCCATGATGAAGCCAGAGAGCATTCAGGGAGTCAGTTTTATAAAAGCTTCAGCTTTTATAACAACTAGAACTTCTGAGAACTAATCCAGGGTCCCATGAGAAATATCTTAGTTCAGTGCACATCCCAATGGCCCTAAGGACCTCTTAATAGGGTCACTTCTTAAAGGTCCTACAACCTTACTATGGCCATATAGAGTACCAAACCACCATCCTAAAACCTAGTATAATATTCCATAGAAGGTATACTTACTATTTCTAAACAAATTATGTGTTCTAAGCCTCATGTTTCTAATGCTCTACATGTCCTATTAGCAAAGATCTCCTGTGTGATAGGAACGACATTTGAACATAAATGCTCCTTTATAGTCTTTTCTTGGTTAATTACACAAGTGAATTACTTTTACTGTCAAGAGTTGCCAGGAGACAACTTCTTAATGACATTTGTATGTAAAGCAAATCTGCTACCTGTCACCTAACATCACTGTAATTGCAATATTATGACAGGTGGTGGTACTCTAAAATATCAATTATGAAGTCCTCACTAAGTTTTTACTGTGTTTTTCCTAGAAACTTAGATCTTCAAATGGTTATTATATTCCCAATATTTTTTTCAAATGTTCTAGTTTTAGAAGATTTGCTCACATTTCCAGAAATGTTAGATGCACACTTCACCTCAATTAAGCACTCTAATTTCATCACTATAAGTAGAATGAAACAATTTCACATATGAATTACAGGAAATAAGCAGGAAACTATGTAAAATGATCAAATGGACTTTAAAACTCAACATGTAGTATCTAGGAAACCTCAGGTTGCAAGTGACCCAACTCAATCTTATCTTAAAAATGTAAGAATTTATTGATTAATGCATTTGGAAAGTCTAACTACAAGGCAAGCTAATGCTAAAGCCTAATGATGTGTTCAAGGACTCAGTTTCTGCTGTGCAGTTTAGTGTTGGCTCAACATTATATACTGGTTTGAGGCTATATTCTTCCTCATTCAAAAATAGTAAGAGAAAGAATACAAACTTTCTCAACCACAGAAGAGTTCTGAGACTGATTCTTATTGGATACTGATTGGTGACTTCCTTTACTGACTTGAAGGTTTACTCTAATTGGCTTAGATTCATTAGGGTCAACTCCAGGAGTTGTGGATAGAATTAACCACGTACAAATCTCATGGCAGCTTACCAATAGTGGAAGAATGAAATTATATTAGGAAGATATTATAACTTTCACTACAGAAGTCTGTTCAAATACCATTTATTTTCCAGCTTCCTTTTGAAGTGATTCCCATTGTTGGTATCAGAAGATGTTTTTCTTTGATAGCAATAAAGAGGTAGATGGCAAGTAGCCTTGAAAGAAAAGTTTTATTTTCTTGGGGCAAAATTTATTGTATGGCTGGGTGCCATACAATAAATGGTGGTTCATGCCTGTAATCCAAGCTACTCAGGAGGTAGAAATCAGGAGGATCACGGTTCAAAGGTAGCCTTGGAGGGAAAAAATAAGTTCGTGAGATCCTATCTCAAAAAACCCTTCACAAAAATAAGGCTGGTGGAGAGGCTCAAGGTGAAGGTCCTGAGTTCAAGACCCAGTACTACAAAAAAAACTGTTAAAGTTATTGAGTGGATGGGATCCACTGAAATTCCATCAATGCAAAATGTGAAAAGGTACTGATCATAAACTTCAAGACATAATAGAATAATTACAATTCACTGGAATAACAGTAAAGAATATTTACCTTTCTATTGCATTTTCAATGTCACAAAGTGACAAGAGCAAAACCACCCAGGAAGTGAAATACATGGCAACACAAAGAAAAAAATGATAATAAGGGTGAATAAGAGGAAAGTAGAACTTGCAAAAGTTTTGAACTGCTTAAAGCCAACACTACCATCAAACTATTACCTCTCCCCAATTAGGATGCATTTCAGCAAACAAAGCTTTCAGGTATATCCCAGCACAAACAGCAGAAACCTTCAATGAATTGATAGCAAATCAGTAGGTTAAACCTTCCTTATTACATAAAGAAGACTATGATAAATAAAGTTCACCAATAATCAACATGCAATTAGATGTTTACTCATGTGTCACAATAATCTTTACCTAATTTGCTGAACATTGCTATTCATATATTGATGTAGACTGGAAAATGTGTGAAGAAATGGACTTACCATCTCACTTCCATGAAACTGCCTAAATAATAAAGCCAACTTTGTTTTTAAATATAGGCTCACTTCTATTTCATTGTATCCTTTGTATTATTGTATAGCACCTTTTTATACTCAACAACATGAAAAGAATAGCAATTTTAAATACAGAATATGATCCATTGCTTATAAAAGGCCTACCCTTTGCATTTTGAATTAATTTAATATGTATCTAAATGTATTCCATAATAGTATGAAAAATTTATAAAAACAGAATAGAATCAAAATATATTAGGAATAGAAGAATCCATATTTTACTAATAAGCAATTGAGAAAAGGGGGAGTAAATGATGAAGAATTTGATATATGGTTTCTTTTTATAGTTCTTCCTGTCGGAATGGATAAAGTAAATGTTGTATGTATACACAATGGAGTATTATTCAGCCATCAAGAAGAATGAAATTATGTCATTTACAGAAAAATAGGTGGAACTGGAAAGTCATGTTCAATATAATAGACCAGACTGAGTAAAACAAATATTTCATGTCCTCTCTAATATATGTAATCCAGATCTAAAAAATCCCAGAGTGACATGAGTGTAAAACAGACTCTTTGGTAATGTGGGTACCAGAGAAAGGAAGGAAGGAGGGCAAAACAAGAGGGTGAAGGCAGAGTGAACATGATTAAAGCTATTTTATATACATCTATCAAAATAAAATAATGAAACCCATTAAAATTGTTTTAAAAATAAAGGAGGAGAGACAAGAATGAGTATAGAGGGGGTGAATTTGATCGAAGTACATTATATGAAAGTATGGGAATATCACAATGAAACCCCATTGGACAATTAATATATAGTAAAAGTAGTTATCAAATAAATGAATAAATTACCTTTGCTCTTATTTCAGTCTTATCTATCTTTAGTTGCAAGTTCATTTCTGGATTTTGAACTTTCCACATACAAAAAAATCAAAATAAAAGAAAATAATATAAGTCAAGCCCTGGGTTTATTTTAACCTGGCTCCTAAATATCCCATCATTTCTAGCTCATTTATGCCTTAGGTACCTTCACTGACTTCATGCAGAGGGTTGCTTTCTGTTAGTGACTCCTATTGCCCTTGGAACACACACACACACACACACACACACACTATCAAAAGAAAATGACAAAAATCACTGTTTCCCTAATACAATACTGTTTGCATTCCAATACATTGCTGGCAAGTTTATAACTAAATGCATTTTAAATTCAGAAATCCAGTAGAGGTTGTTTGAATATTTAGGAAAATATGTTAAGAAAGTAAAGAATCAAATCAGTACAACTAGAAATTGAAATGACAAAATTTATATTTTCTCAGTTCAGTGCTTTGGTTACATTTTTTAAATTTCATTTTACCATTTTATATTTATGTATATGTGTATACATTGTTTGGGCCACGTTGCCCTTCCTCCCCCACATCCCAGGCAGAAAATGTTCTGCCCTCTTGTTCTCAGATATTGTTCAAGAGAAAGCATAGGAGATAAGAAGAAAGACAGCATTTTTCCTAGTTTGAGATATAGATAGCTATACAAAGAGATTCCTAGAGTTGCTTCCATGCACTTGTGTATTGAAACTCACATTGGTTCATCTCTGCAGGACCTTTTCACTACTTCCTGGTCCCCCTCCCATAGTGGTCTCTGCCAATTTAAGATTACTTTATTTACTCATCTACAGTGAGCACATCAACCACATTCAAGGTTTAGGTTTCCTTCCCTTTCCCTCTTTGTCCCGTGCTCATTCTCCCCTTAGTGGGTGACCCATGTCCAATAGTATTACTGTCTTTGTTTTGGGTCTATAATCCTCATATGAGGGAGAACATGTGATTTTTGGTTGTCAGAGCCTGGCTAACTTTGCTTAGGATGATGTTCTCCAGTTCCATCCATTTACTTGTGAATGACAAAATTTCATTCTTCTTTGTGGCTGAATAAAATTCCATTGTGTATAAATACCACATTTTCTCAATCCATTCATTGTAGTGGGGCATCTTGGTTGTTTCCATAGCTTGGCCATTGTGAATAGCACTGTAATAAACATGAGCGTGCAGGTGATTTGTAGTAACCTGAGTCACATTCTTTCAGGTATGTCCCTGGGTATCGTAGGATCATTTTGCAGATCTACATTTAGTTCTTTAAAAAGCCTCCATATTGTTTTCCAAAGTGGTTGTACTAGCTTACATTCCCACCAGCAGTGTATGAGGATTCCTTTTCCCAACATCCTCGCCAACATTTGTTGTTAGTGGTGTTTTTGATGATAGCTATCTAACAGGAGTGAAGTGGAATCTTAGTGTGGTTTTGGTTTGTGTTTCCTTTATGGCCAGGGATGATGAGCATTTTTTCATGTGTTTTTAGCCACTTGGATTTCTTTCTTTGAAAAAGTTCTGTTTAGTTAATTGCCCACTTCTTTATTGGTTCATTAATTTTTAGGGAGTTTAGTTTTTTGAGCTCCATGTATATTCTAGTTATCAGTCCTTTGATGTATAGCCAGTGAATATTTTCTCCCACTCTGTGGATGATCTCCTCAGTTTAAAGACCATTTCTTTTGTTGTGCAGAAGCTTTTTAATTTCATGTAGTCCCATTTGTCCATTCTTTCTCTTAGTTGTTGGGCTGCTGGAATTCTACTGAAGTCCTTGCATATACCTATGGCTTCCAGAGTATTCTGTGCTCTTTCATGTACTAACTGCAAGGTTTTGGGTCTGATATTAAAGTCCTTAATCCACTTTGAGTTCATCCTAATATAGCTTGACAGGCATGGACTTAGTTTTAGTTTTCTTCAGGCAGATAACCACTTTTCCCACATTTGCTGAAGAAGCTGTCTTATCTCCATTGTATGTTTTTGGCACCTTTTATCAAAAATAAGGTGACTGTAGCTGTGTGGATTCATATCTGGGTCCTCTATTCTGTTCTACTGGTCTTCATATCTGTTTTTGTACCAGTACCATGCTGCTTTTAATTGCTATGGCTCTGTAGTATAGTTTGAAGTCAGATATTGTGATATCTCCAGCATTGTTCTTTTCACTCAGTACTGCCTTGGCTTTCTCAGTTTTTGTGTTTCCAAATGAACTTTAGGCTATATTTTTCAATCTTTGTGATGAATGTTATTGGGATTTTGATGGGAATTGCATCAAACATGTAGATTGCTTTTGGTAGTATAGTCGTTTTACTTTGTTGATTCTACCAATCCATGAGCATGGGAGATTTTTCCATCTTCTGTAGTCTTCCTTGATCTCTTTCTTTAGTAGTTTATAGGTCTCTTTGCAGAGAACTTTGTCATACTTTGTGAAGGATGTAAATGACCTAAGTATTTAATTAATTTATTTAATTTATTTCTTCCTACATATTTGATTTTTTAAGGCTATTGTGAATGGAATTGTTTTCCTATATTCTTTCTCAGTTTGTTCATTGTTGATGTATAGAAAGGCTACTGATTTTTGTAAGTTGAATTTGTATTCTGTTACATTGCTGAAGCTATTTATCGTGTCTAAGAGTTTTTTGAGTCTTTGTGGTATAGGATCATGTCATCTACAAATAGAGATACTTTGACTATTTCTTTACTTAGTTGTATTCTTTTATTTCTTCTTCTTGCCTTATTTCTCTGGCTAGGAATTCCAGGACTATGTTAAATTGCAGTGTGTAGAGTGAGCATCCTTGTGTTGTTCCTGATTTTAGGGGAAATGGTTTCAGTTTTTCACCATTAAGTTTTTCAACATATACTTAATGTTGGCTATAGGTTTGTCATATATGGCCTTTACAATGTTGAGGTACATTCCTTCTATTCCTAGTTTTCTTAGAGCTTTTATCATGAAATGGTGTTGAATCTTATCAAAGGTTTTTTCTGCATCTATTGAGATAATCAAGTGGTTTTGGTCTTTGCTTCTATTGATGTGTTGTATTACATTTATAGATAAGTGGTTTTTGTCTTTGCTTCTATTGATGTGCTGTATTACATTTATAGATTTGTGTATGTTGAACCACCCCTACATCCATGGGATGAAGCTGACTTGGTCATGGTGAATGATCTTTCTGATGTGTTGTTAGATTCAATTTGCCATTATTTCACTGAGGATTTTTGCATTGATATTCATTAAGGAGATTGGCCTGTAGTTCTCCTTTTTTGATGTGTCTTTGTCTTGTTTTGGGATGAGTGTAATGTGGACTAAATAGAATGAGATAGGCAGTGTTCATTCCCTTACTACTTCATGGAAAAGTTTAAGGAGTGTTGGTATTAGTTATTCTTTGAATGTCTGATAGAATTCAGCTGAGAATTTTTCAGGTCCTGGACTTTTCTTTTTAAGGAGACTTTTGATTGCTGCTTCAATTTCATTTCATGTTATAGATCAGTTTTGGTGGTCAATATCCTCTTGATTCAGTTTTGGAGTGTCATAAATATCTAGAAATTTGTCTATTTTTTCATGATTTTCCAACTTATTGGAATATTGGTTCTCAAAGTAGTCTCTGATGATTCCCTGTATTCCCTCGGTGTTTGTTGTTATCACTCCTTTTTTGTTCCCTATTTTACTAGTTTTGATCTTTTCCCTCTTCATTTAAGTTAGATTTGCCAGGGGCTTGTAAATCTTGTTTATTTTTTCAAAGAACCAGGTTTTTGTTTTGTTGATTCTTTGTATTTTTTTAAATCTCTATTTTATTAATTTTGGCCCTTCTTTTTATTATTTCCCTCCTTCTGCTTGTTTTGGGTTTTGCTTGTTCTTGATTTACTAAGAATTTGACATATAGCATTAGGATGTTTGTTTGAGATCTTTCTGTCCTTTTAATATATGCACTCATTGCTATAAACTTTCCTATTAGGACTGCCTTTGCTGTGTTCCATAGGTTCTGGTAGGTGGTGTTTCCATTTTCAATAGCTTCTGGGAACATTTTGATTTCCTCTCTTATTTCTTCTATGACCCACTAATTATTAAGTAATGTGTTATTCAACCTCCAATTATTTGCCTATTTTCTGCTGTTGTTGTTATTGTTCAGTTCTAGTTTTAATGCATTGTGATCAGATAGAATGCGGGGGGGTTATTTATATTTTCTTATATTGGCTGAAGCTTGCTTTGTTCCCTAAGATATGATCTATTTTGGAGAAAGCTCCATGGGGTGCTGAGAAAAATGTATATTGTGTTGTTAGATAAAATATTCTGTAGATATCAGTTAAGTCCATTTGATTTATGGTTTCATTTAGTTCTAGAATTTTTTGCCGATTTTTCATTTGGATGACCTATCTATTGGTGATAGAAGGGTATTAATTTTTGTCAGTACCACTATGTTAGAGTCTGTATGTGCTTTTAAGTCCTTAAAAGGGTGCACAGATATTGGGTGCATATAGCTTGATAATTGTTATTTCCTTTTTATGTATTGCCCCTTTTGTTAGTATGTAGTGCCCTTTTTTATCTCGTTTGACCTACTTTGTCTGATATAAGTATTGCTACTGCTGCTTGCTTTTGGGGGGCACTGAATTGGTAAGTCTTCTTTCAGCTTTCACCCTAAGCCAGTGTTTATTTCTGCCAATAAGATGTGTCTCTTGCAACAATAGATTATAGGATCTTCCTTTTTAATCCTGTTTGCCAACAGGTGTCTTTTGATGGAGGGCTTGAATCCATTGACATTCAGTGTTAATATTGATAGGTGTGTAGTGATTCCTGCCATTTAGTTGTTTTTGTTGTCTAAGGATTTAATTGTGTGTAGTCGAATCAGTTCTACTATCTGATTACTTGTCTTTTCTTCTCCTGTGGTTTGATATTTCCATTATCTCATGGTTTTCTTTGCTTTCATGTACTTTGTGCAGAATTCCTTATAGAATCTTCTTCAGTGGTGGCTTGGTGGTCATGTACTATTTTAGTTTCTATTTATCACGGAATATTTTCATTGCTCCATCAATTTTGAATGACAATTTTGCTGGGGGGTATCCTGGGGCTGAAGTTATTTTCATTCAGTGACTGAAATAACTCACTCCATACCCTTTCTGCTTTTAAGGTTTTTGTTGAGAAATCTGTTATTTTGATATGTTCACTTTTATACTTTGTTCGTTTTAACTCTCTTACAGTATTCAATATTTCTTCACTGCTCTTTGTGCTTGTTGTTTTAATGATAGTATGCCATGGAGAGATTCTATTGTGGTCATGTCTGTTTGGTGTGCAGGAGACTTTCTGTATCTGAATGGCAGATCTACGTTTAGATTTTTAAGAAGCCTCTAAATTTTTTTCCAGAGTAATTGCACTAGCTTGCATTCCCATCAGCAATGTATGAGGGTTGCTTTTTCCCCATATCCTTTCCAACTCCTGTTGTTGGTGATGTTTTTGATGATGGCTATTCTAACAGGGACGAGGTGGAATGTTAGTGTGCTTTTGATTTGCATTTCCTTTATGGCTGGAGATGGTGAGCATTTTTTCATGTGTTTTTTGGCCATTTGAATTTCTTCTTTTGAGAAAGTTCTGTTTAGTTCAGTTGCCCATTTATTTATTGGTTCATTGATTTTGGGAGAGTTTAGTTTTTTTAAGTTCACTATATATTCTGGTTATCAGTCCTTTGTCTGATGTATATGTGGCAAATATATTCTCCCACACTGTGGGTGGTCTCTTCAGTTTAGAGACCATTCATTTTGTTGTGCAGAAGCTTTTTCATTATATGAAGTCCCATTTATCCATCCTTTCTCTTAGTTGCTGGGCTACTGGGGTTCTATTGAGGAAGTACTTGCCTATACCTATTACTTCCAGAGTGGTTCCTCCTCTTTCCTGTACTAATTTCAGAGCTTCAGGTGTGATATTAAGGTCCTTAATCCATTTTGAGTTGATACCAGTACAGGGTGATAAACAAGGATATAGTTTCAGTTTTTTTCAGACTGATAACAACTTTTCCCAACAACATTTGTTGAAGAGGCTGTCTTATCTCCATCATATATTTTTGGCACCTTTGTCAAACATATTGTGGGCATAGCTTTGTGGATTCATATCTGGGTCCTCTATTGTGTTCCACTGGCCTTCATGTCTGTTTTTGTGCCAGTACCATGCTGTTTTTATTGCTATTGCTTTGTAATGTAGTTTGAAGTCGAGTATTGTGATACCTCCAGCATTGTTCTTTTTGCTGAGTATTGCCTTGGCTATTTGAGTCTCTTGTGTTTCCAAATGAACTTTAGCGTAGATTTTTCAATCTCTGATGATTGTCATTGGGATTTTAATGGGAATTGCATTAGACAAGGAGATTGCTTTTTGTAGTATAGCCATTTTTACTATGTTGATTCTACCAAGACATGAGCACGGGAGATTGCTCCACGTTCTGTAGTCTTCCTCTATGTCTTTCTTAGGGGTTTGTAGTTCTTGCAGATGTCATTCACATCCTTTGTGAAGTTTACTCTTAGGTATTTGATTTTTTTGAGGCTACTATAAATGGACTTGTTTCCATATACTCTTGCACAGTTTGTTCATTATTCATGTATAGAAAAGCTAATGATTTTTGTAAATAAATTTTGTATGCTGCCACCTTGCTATAACTCTTTAAGATTTCTAGGAGTTTTGGGGTAGAGTTTTTTGGGTCTTTGAGGTATAGGATCATATCATCTGCAAATAGGGATATTTGACAGTTTTTTTTTTACCTATTTGTACTCCTTTTATTTCTTCTTTTTCCCTAATTACTCTGGCTAGGAATTCCAGTACTATGTTGAATAGGAGTGGGGATAGAGGGCACCCTTATCTTGTTCCTGATTTTAGAGGAAATGGTTTCAGTTTTTCACTGTTAAGTATTATGTTGGCTGTAGTTTGTTATTCATAGCCTTTACAATGCTGAGGTACTATCCTTCTTACTTTTCTTAGAGTTTTTATCATGAAGTGGTGTTTAATCCTGTCAAAGGTTTTTTCTGCATCTACTGATATGATTAAGTGGTTTTTGTCTTTGCTTCTGTTAATGTGCTATATTACATTTATAGATTTAGGTATGTTGAACCACCCCTGCATCCCTGGGATGAAGTTGACTTGATCATGGTGAATGATCTTTCTGATTCAGTTTGCCATTATTTTATTAAGGATTTTTACATTGATGTTCATGAAGGAGTTGGCCTATTTTTCTCCTTTTTGGAAGTGTTTTTGTCTAGTTTTAGGGATGAGTGTAATACTGGCTTCATAAAATGAGTTAGGCAGTTTTCCTTCTCTTTCTATTTCATGGAAGAGTTAAAGGACAGTTGTTATTAATTATTCTTTAAAGGTCTGATAGAATTCAGCAGAGAATCCATCAGGTCCTGGACTTTTCTTTTTTGGGAGACTCTTTATTGTTGCTTCAATTTCATTTTGTGTTATAGATCTATTCATGTGATTAATGTCTTCTTGGTTCAATTTTGGATGGTCATAAGTATCTAGAAATTTGTCCATTTCTTCAAGATTTTCAAATTTATTAGAATATAGGTTCTCAAAGTAGTGTCTGATGATATCCTGGATTTCCATGGTGTTTGTTGTGATCTCCCCTTTTGAATTTCTGATTTTACTGATTTGGATTTTTGCTCTCCTCATTTTAGTCAGGTTTGCCAGGGTTCTGTCAATCTTATTTTTTCAAAGAACCAATAAAGGAAATGCAAATTAAAAACACACTAAGATTCCACCTGTTAGAATAGCCATTATCAACAACACCACCAACAACAGGTGTTGGCGAGGATGCGGGGAAAAAGGATCCCTCTTACACTGTTGGTGGGAATATAAACTAGTACAACCACTCTGGAAAAACATTTGGAGCTACTTAAAAAGCTAGACATTGATCTACCATTTGATCCAGCAATACCACTCTTGGGGATATACCCAAAAGACTGTGACACAGGTTACTCCAGAGGCACCTGCACACCCATGTTTATTGTGGCACTATTCACAATAGCCAAGTTATGGAAACAACCAAGATGCCCCACCACTGACAAATGGATTAAGAAAATGTGGTATCTATACACAATGGAATTTTATGCAGCCATGAAGAAGAACTAAATGTTATCATTCGCTGGTAAATGGATGGAATTGGAGAACATCATTCTGAGTGAGGTTAGCCTGGCCCAAAAGACCAAAAATCGTATGTTCTCCCTCATATGTGGACATTAGATCAAGGGCAAACACAACAATGGGATTAGATTATGAGCAAATGATAAAAGCGAGAGCACACAAGGGAGGGGTGAGGATAGGTAAGACACCTAAAAAATTAGCTAGCATTTGTTGCCCTTAATGCAGAGAAACTAAAGCAGATACCTTAAGTGCAACTGAGGCCACTAGGAAAAGGGGAACAGGTACTAGAGAAAAGGTTAGATCAAAAACAATTAACCTAGAAGGTAACACCCATGCACAGGAAATCAATGTGAGTCAATGCCCTGTGTAGCTATCCTTATCTCAACCAGCAAAAACCCTTGTCCCTTCCTGTTATTGCTTATACTCTCTGTACAACAAAATCAGAAATAAGGGCAAAATAGTTTCTGCTGGGTATTGAGGGGGTGGGGGGGAGAGGGAGGGGGTGGAGTGGGTGGTAAGGGAGAGGGTGGGGGCAGGGGAGAGAAATGAACCAAGCCTTGTATGCACATATGAATAATAAAAGAAAAAAATTAAATTAAAAAAAGAAGTCTTTAAAAGATAAAAATAAATCTTCCATCTTTTTGGGCAATTTATTTGACCTTCCAAATAACTATAAAATTTATGTTGCAAAGAAGAAATATTATTCTGCAGTGTTTATCAAAACCCCAATGTCATTTTTTTCACAGAAACAAAAAAATCAATCCAAAAATGCTTATGGAAACATGAAAGGCCCAAAATGGTCATCATAATCCTGAGCAAAAAAAACAATGTTAGATTTATCATAATACCTGATTTCAGTAATAAAAACAACATAATACTGGCACAAAAACACACATGTAGACCAATGGAATAAAACAGAGTAGAAGATACACAAAAAAAGCTAACACAGCTATAGCCATCTGATTTTCAACTAAGGTAACAAAAACATACATTCAACGAATGGTGTGGGGAAAGTAGGATATCCATATATAGAAGACTGAAACTAGACCTCTATCTCTTATCCTATACAAAAATCAATTCAAAATGGATGAAAGATCTAAATGTCAGGTCTACAACTTCGAAACTAATAGGGGAAAACACTTCAAGATATAGGCAGGCATCAAATTTCTGACTAGGACTCCAATAGCTTAGGAAATAACAACAAGAATTAACAAATGAGATTAGAGCAAATGAAATGGTTTCTGTACAGCAAAGAAAACAAATTATCCAAATCAAGAAACAACCTACAGAATGGGAGAATATCTTTGCCAGCTGTTCATAAGATAAAGGAGTAACACGAGAATGCTGTTTCCTTTGATATGCAGAAGCTTTTAAAACCTTATTTCTTTTATTTACTTTCTCTCCTACCACACACACACACACACACACACACACACACTATATATCTATATATGTATAGATATATAGTGTACTTCTCTGAGCTCTTTTAAGAAATGTTGCACACATCATGTCTTTTTTACTACTATATATCTCTGTGTATACTTCTGAAGCAACAGCGCATTCTCTTATCTTATCACAATGCAATTAATATTAATACAACAGTCTTACGTAATCTATCATCCTTATTCTAATTTTGTCATTTGACCTAATTATTTCTTTTGTAGAGTTTTTGTCTTGAGTCAAGTATCCAATGTAGAGCCAAGTGTTACTAAAGGCTGTGTTTTGTATGCTTTATCATCTTCACTGAATTCATTTAGTACCATTTCAAAGCAGGATACTAATATATGAATATATTATCTGAGGGTAGTTTGTTCAGTTTGAATGAGAGAGGACTTCTTACATCCATTATCTTATAAGCCACATATTTTAACACAACTCTTTTAAAACCCGATTTCTGAACCATATTTCATCTGTTAAAACTATACAACTTAATGGTTTTTAGTACATTTACAGTTATGCAACCACTATCAATCTCTAATTTTAGAAGTTTAAAAAATTTTTTATATCATGATATCTTATTTTATAATTATAAACATATTAATTACACAAATAAATGGAATTCACTAAATGATATTTCTCTAAATGCATACATTCTGCATAAATCCTGTCAGTTAGATTACTTGTATCACTCCAAAAATAAATTCCAAACCAATTAATAGTTACCCTTCTTTTCCTGCCAACACCCTAGTTCTATACTACCTCTAATTTACTTTTTGTTTTTATGGATTTTCCTGTTGTAGTTATTTTTTATAAATTGTACAAACAATATGTTGTCATTTGCAACAGGCTTCTTTCACTCAGGAAATAGTTTCTTTTGAGACAATGTCTTGCTATATAGCTCATGGTGACCTGGAAGTTGCTATGCAGTCCAAGCTAGCCTCAAACTCATGATCCACCTGCCTCATCCTCCAAAGTGCTGGGATTACAGACATGAAACTGTCATTATCAACCCACTTAACATAATGTTTTCAAGGTTCATTCATATTTTAGCATGCATTAATGGTTATTATCAAATAATGAGCCATTTTCATTATATATCACATTTTCTTGACTCATTCTTAATTTAATGGGCATTTACTACTGTGAACAGTCATATAAGGGTATGTTTTCATTTTTTTGTATATAGCCCTAGGAGTGGAATTGTTTGTTCATCTGATAACTTTATGTTTAACATTTTGAGGAACTGCTAAACTGTTCATGAAAGTCTTTATATTTAGCTTCATATTCCATTAGGCCAGTAATTCTAGTAATTAAATATTTCATTCTAGATATGTAATTACAGTGACATAGCTATTGTTTAAAGATATTTGGAAACCTTATGATTCTTTCCACAGTTTTCTGCTTGCACACTTTTATTTCATAGCTCTAAATGATTACACATTAAACATACGTGATATTATTAACAGTTGGAACTTTATTTGGTTGGAACTTTTCATTCCTATTTTGGAGCTTTAAAGATGTTCTTATGAATGGCTTTGCAGAACCGTTTGCTTCTCTATTATGAATGTCTTGACAGGAACCAGAAGAAAGGCAGCACTTGAGAATTTTCCAATGTGATTCTAAAGTCGAAGTGACGGAAATCCCATTTCAAAGACTGTTTTCCTGAAGCTTCCTAAACAAATTATAGTTTCCAGAGGTGAGTTCCTTCTGATTAGTTGAATGTAAGCAATCAGTTTTAGAGATGGGATTGCTGGCATTCCTTCCTCCCAGCCACTTCCCAAGAACTAACAGTAAACTTTAACAAGCAATAAAAAAGGCCCCTGTCAGTTTCTAGGCAGACAATGCTCAGAGCCACATCCCTGCTGTCACTGTTGGTTTTCATCTTTTTTGATCACTTATTATGACCCTTGTCTTTACTAAATCCAATCTAAATCACTCTTTAAAGTTCATGATAGTGGCACCTTCATGCATCATTCACCTTTTGGTGTCTATCTTTGAAGGTTTACAACTGGAATTTTGTATTATACAGTTTTGCATTTGACTAAATGCCTTTCTCATCCTATAATAAAATCACAAGCACTTTAAAAGCATGGACCAACACTGCTCCTCCTTTTGTGTCTCCTATAGTGTTTACAATATATCTATTAGGAGATTAGTAAATATGCATTGACTAATTTTTCTTCACTATTTCAAAAATAGTCCTTCTAGCTTGAAAGATTTAAAAATTTTATTCTCTGTTTTGAAAAGTAAATTCATTTTGGGTAGCTAAATACTGATGGTATTAGAAGATATTTTACATGTTACAAAAAATGTCTGAAGTTAAAAGATGGTGTTCTACTTCCATAAGTATCATTACACCAAAATGGTTATAAACAAGGAATTTGGATTCAAATGAAGCTGCATTTGGACCCCAGTTTCACACTTATACTAGGTACTGATTTCAGGACCACCAATCTTCTCTACAGGTCAGTTTTCTAATCTTTAAAATAAAGAACATGACTATAATAAGTACTCATATACTTTACTAGAAGAGATAAATGTTGGTCATATCACTTGGTGGTGCAATTTGGTATTATTTATTAAGATTAAAAATTACTGATGCAAAAACTTTCCAATTTTACTACCAAGAATTTTGTAAGAGAAAACTTGGAGTTCTGTTTCCCAAGGCACTAAGAATAAAACTCCTAGGTACAAACTATAAAATTCTACTAAATACTTCTTAGTTTTCTTTTGCCAAAGACCTGCATTTTTAAAGATACCGTCACCTTCGTTTGAATTGCAAGCATTTCCTCTTAAAATTAGTTCATTTTTTCTTCTCTATTGCCTTCATTATGAATCAGCTTTTATTTGTTTGTCAAACTTGCTTTCATGACTTGCCCTATATCATTTTTCCCTTAATATCACAGATGAAGCCAATTATAATATGACAGATCAATAAATCCAATTCAGAAGGTCAAACGAATAAATATTTTTAAAATATATATATATATATATAATATTTTATTTTTTAAAATTCCTATCTTAAACAAGTAAAAATATCTTTTTTTCTTTTACAAAATCAGAGAACAGGAGGGCAGAGCAGGTCCTGCCCAGGGCTAGGGGTGTTGATACCAGTGGGAGTGGGGCAAGAAGTAGGAAAATGGTGAAGGAGGGTGAATATGGTGCAAATACTGTGTACACATGTATGCAAATGGAAAAATGATACCCGTTGAAACTATTCCAAGAATAAGGGGAGAAAAAGGAGAATGGTGGAGGGGGAAAATTCAGCTATGATATATTAGATATATTTTAAGAACTTTTGTAAATGCCACAATCTACCACCAGCCAGCACAGAAATAAAAAAATGAAGAACAAGCTTCTTAGTGTATCTGGCATTACATACACTTTTAAAACAACTTTTAAAAATATTTTAGTTGTTCCACTGAAGTTCCTAATTAGGACACTGATCATCTGTGGGGAATTAATGTGTAACAGGCATTTAACCTAGAAGATGGGACCATTTTGACAATGAGCTTTGTGTTGGAAAGGTTAACTACAGAAGACTTGATACATGAAATCATACAAAAAAACCATCTGTGGCCTCTAGAAAAACAAGTGTTTCCTTCCCACAGAGCAAAGAAGAGACTCCACAGTCCTATGCCCATGTAGAGGGGTACCCCCATAATCTTTCCCATCATTCTTTATCTGAAGAAGCCACATTGGCTTCTTTTGTTATTTATTTACTTATTTACATACTAACTTATAGTTTTTACATTTACTCACATGTGTATACATTGTTTGGGTCCCTGCCACCACTTCTGGGAAGAATCTGTTCTGCCCTCTCATTCTCAGATTTTGTTGAAGAGAAAACATAACATCATAAAAAAGACATAGTGTTTTTGCTAGTTTGAGATAAAGATAGCTATACACCCTAAGCCAGTGTTTGTTGCTGTCAATAAGGTGGGTCTTTTGTAAACAACAGATTGTCAGATCTTCCTTTTTTATCCAGTTTGCCAAATGCTGTCTTTTGATGGGGAGTTGAGTCCGTTGACATTAGTGTTAATATTGATAGGTATGTGGTGATCCCTGTCATTTAGTTGTCTTTGTTGTTTAAGGGTTTGATTGTGTGCAGCTGAATCAGTGTTACTCTGATTACTTGTCTATTCTTCTCCTATGGTTTAATACTTCCTGTCCTCTTGTGGTTTTGTTTGCTTTCATGTTCTGTGTGCAGAATTCCTTGTAGAATCTTCCATAGTGGTGGCTTGGTGGTCATATATTGTTTTAGTTTCTGTTTATTGTGGAAGATTTTTTTTGCTTCATCAATTTTGAATGATAGTGTTTTTGGATAGAGTATCCTAGGGCTGAAATTATTTTCATTCAGTGCCCCATTTACTCTATGCCCTTCTTGTCTTTAAGGTGTCCATTGAGAAATCTGCTGTTATTTTGGTGGGGTTATCTTTATACGTTATTTGTTTTTTCTCTCTTACAAACTTTAATGTTCTTTCTCTGTTCTCTGCTTATTGTTTTAATGCTAATATGTCACAGGTAAGTTCTATTTTGAGCAAGTCTGTTTGGTGTCCTGGAGGCTTCCTGTACCTGAATGGACAAAACTTTCTCATGATTTGTGTTATTTTCTGTTATTATTTTATTGAATATATTATGTATCCCTTTGACTTGCACCTCTTCTGCACCTTCAGTGCCCATGATTCTCAGGTTTGGTCTTTTGATGCAGTTGCTGTGTTCTTGCATATTCCTTTCACAGCTCTTGAGTTGTTTGACTAAGATTTCTTCGTTTTTTTCTTTATTTTCTATTTTATCTTCAACCTCTGAGATTCTGTCTTCCACTTGTTCTCATCTGCTGGAGTGGTCTTCCACTGTTTTTTTTTTGTTTGACTAAAGGGACTTTTATTTCCAGGATTTCTATTTGATTCTTTTTTTCTGAGGTTTTCCATACTTTTGTTCAACTCTTCTTTTATATTTTGTGTTGTCATCTTTAATTTATATATCCCTTTTTTAATAGTGTCTTTTGTTTCACTTTGGTGTTTGTTGAAGTCCTCTCTGAGTTCTTTTATTTGTTTCTGTGTCTTTTCATGTTCTTTATTTTTGGTGTCGTGAAATTTCTTGAGTGCGTCTTGTACATTCTGATTAACCATGTCTAGTATCTTCTCCATGAGCTTCCCAGTGATTTCTTCCAAGATTTCCTCTTTGAAGGTTTTTTTGTGGGTGTTGCTGGGCTCCTTAGTGACATTTATCATTGTTTTATCAAGGTCTGGACCTGGATATCCATTTTTTTCATTCCTTACTAAATCCTCTTTGAATTATTATTTTTTAGAGTGTAATTTCCATCCCTTCTTCTTCCCATTGCTACTCTTGGTGCTGTGCAACTATGCCCTTGATAGGCTAGTTGGTGGTTTTAATTACCTGTTTTCTATTCCTTGATTTAATTTTTGTGTTGTGACTGGATTGGTTGTTAGCTATGTTGATATGCTCTTTCTGTCCCTGGCCTGGAGGTGTAATTTAACAATAATAAATTCACAGGTTCATTGCCAGACCAGTAGTTTACATATTATATAGAAAGCTCCTTGGTGATAAATTTTTCTTTGGATATATTCATTACACAGTTTTGGATTTGAACTTACAATTCTGATCTGACTTACATTATACATTATTTAAATTTCCCCCATTGTCTCTCCCCCTCAGCCCCTTCCCCACCCCACCCAAAGCAATTGAAGAGGTTTTCTAAGTTCTGTTTCATATAGGTATATGAAGTGCATCAACCATATACTGTCACTTTAATTGATTTCCTTACACTCCCCGTCTCATTAGTACCCCTCCATACACAACTGTATGTATTTTACTGTCCTGGTTATTGTTATTAATATTTAAATTGATTATCAAAGGGGTGTCTCAATATAAGCCCACTGTGGGTATGATTTACTTTGGGTTGTTTAATTCCTTCTATTGCTCTCTCTTACGCCTTTACCTTTCATCACCCCTTTTTCAACAGCTTTCAGTACACATCCTTATATCCTCTACCTTCACATCTTATGTTTTGTGATGTTACTAATGCTCTACCATTCTCTTTTATTTCCCACTTTACCAGAGTTACATAGAGTAGTTCCACTGCTACAAGCATGTTCTATGTCTGAGTTTGTATATGATCATGCCTGTCATTGTGTATATGTTTATCTTTGGATGTATCTTCCATGTGTGAAAGAAAACATGCAGCTTTTGTGTTCCTAATCCTGGCTAACTAACTTTACTTAACATCATGTCCTCCAATTGCATCCATTGACCTTCAAACCACTTGCCATTATTTCTTGTGGCTGAGTAATACTCAATTATGTATATATACCACAATTTCTTGATCCATTCATCAGTTGTAGGGCACCTGGGTTGTTTCCAGAGCTTGGCTGTTGTGAATAGTACTGGAATGAACACTGGTGTACAGGTATCTCTACTGTATCCTGTCTTTTGGGTAGATACCCAGGAGTGGCATCACTGGATCATATGGCAGTTCTATCTCTAGTTTTTTTGAGGAATCGCCACACTGCTTTCCTTACTGATTGTACTAATTTGCATTCTCACTAACGTTGTATATGGTTTCCTGTTTTGCCACATCCTTGCCAGCATTTGTTGTTGTTATTACCCTTGATTATGGGCATTCTAACTGGGGTGAGATGAAATCTAAATGTTGTTTTGATTTGTATCTCTTTTATAACCAGGGAAGTTGAACACTTCATCACATATTTACTGGTTATTTGTACCTCTTCCTTTCAGAATTCCCCGTTCAATTCCTATGCCCTTTTCTTCATTGTGGTGTTGATTCTTTTGAGGCTGAGTTTTTTTAGTTCCTTGTAAATTCTGGATATTAGTCTATTATTGAATGAGTAGCTGGCAAAGATTTTCTCCCATTCTGTTTGCTGTCCCTTAAGTGTGATGACTGTTTCCTTTCCTGTGTTTAGCTTGATGCAATCCCATTTTTTCACTGATCCTCTTAGATGCTGAGCCTTTTGAGAAACTACAATGAGACAGGAAGACTCAAGAAAGAATAAACCCTTTTGATCAAGCAAACCAGTAAACAACAAATAGTTAATAATAAACAACAGGGATGAATAAAATGACTGGAAACAACAGGCACCTCTCAATTTTAACACTGAATGTAAATGGCCTCAATGACCCAATTGTAAGACATAGAATAGCAAATTGGGTTATATAGTGAGACCCAACCATATGTTGCTCACAAGAGACTCATCTCACTGAAAAAAAATAAAACACTGGCATAGAGTCAAAGGGTGGAAAAAAGTTTTGCAAAAAGAAAAATTGACCCTATTAAACAGGCAGAAATAACCAGAGTCGTATCTGACAAAGTAGACTTCAGACTAAAATCAATCAGAAGAGGCAATGTAGGGCACTTCATATTAATGAAAGGAACAATTCATCAAGAGGAAATATCAATCCTTAACATATATGCATCAAACACAGAGGCACTTATCTACATTACAAAATCTGTAATGGCCCTAAGAGCACAAATAGACACTTACATAGTGACAGTGGGAGACCTTCATACCTCACTGTCACCAATAGATAGGTCATCTAGACAATAGATCAGTAAAGAAACTTCAGAGCTACTCCACACATTAGACCAAATAGACATGGTTGATTTCTACAGAGTATTTCACCCAACAACTAGGAAATACACATTCTTTTCTGCAGTTCATGGAACTTTCTCTAAAATAGATCATATTTTATGACACAAAGCAAGTCTCAACAAATTCAAGAAAATCAAAATAACCTCTTGCATAGTATCAGATCACAGCAGAATAAAACTAAACCTCAACAACGAAGGAAACTCTAGAGAATATTCAAACACATGGAGACTGAACAACGCACTTCTAAAAAACCAGCGGGTGACAAAAGTAATAAGGGAAGAAATCAAAAAGTTCCTAGAATGTAATGAAAATGAAAATACAACCTGCCAGAATCTGTGGGACCCAACAATGGCTGTGCTAAGGGGAAAGTTTATAACTAAAAGTACCTACATTAAAAAAAAAAATCAGATACCTCTCAAATAAACAATCTAATGGTGCACTAAAGCTCCTAGGAAAACAAGAACAAACCAAACCCCAAACCAGCAGATGGAAAGAAATAAAGACCAGGGCTTAGACCAAAACCAAACAAACTATACAAAGAAATAATGAAACAAAAGTTGGTTCTTTGAAATGATTAGCAAGATTGACAAAGCCTTAGCCAACATGACAAAACAGAGGAGGGAGAAGACCCAAATTAATAAAATCAGAGATGAAAAATGGGACATAACTACAAATACTAACAAAATCTAGAGAATCATTAGACAGTCCTTTGAAAACTTATATTCAGGTAAACTGGAAAATCTAGATGAAATGGATATTTTCCTAGACACATATATCCAACCAAAACTAAACCAAGAAGATATTAATCACATTGCCTTCTGAAAAGTAAAATCAAGGTGGTGATGATTAAATAACCATCACAGACCAGTGTTATGTCAGTTCTGTTTCTGTAGCTAAATACACAGTGTTTACATTCCATGGAAATTTTATCTGCAGTTTTGAAGAGCAATGCTGATGATAGAATAATAAAAACACTAAATAAATTAATGGTTCATTCTTTTCCATTCAAGGAAAAGGAATGTGGGTTCATCTTAATTTATTCCAGCTAACTACCAAATATTTAACCATTTTAATATCTTGAGAAGTTTCAAAACATTAACTACCATGATGAATGAGGAAATTCCCTAGTTTTTTGTAACTACTTCTAGTCTAATTTTGTCAATATTTCATAGAGATACAAGATCACGTGCAATATTTGAAGATACATCTCTCTTCCTATGTTTTGATGTAAAACATTGGTTGGAAGAACATTTCCTACTCAAACAATACTCATAAGTCTCTGCTTAGGCAAACTCATTGAGTTCAATCAAACAAATACAAAATCAAAAGGCAAAAGCCATGTGTTTTTTTTAAACAATCCCCTGATGATTGCTTGAAAGTTTAACATTGGCTAAGAGCTCCACATCACCACCTATGTTTTCCAGTTTCTTTGAGCTAGTAATTATTAATATTTATCCTTATTTTAAGCATAAATATTCATTCAGAACCAACACTTTAATAAGCTACAAAATATTTATATATGAATTACAGTATGTTATAGAATTGCAAAATAATATATATTCTCTTTAGTTATATCCATACCTCAGCCTTTAGACATACCTGAAGCATCTAAACAAGTGTCAAAGATTAGTTACTGACTTTAGTGTCTAGCACTTAGGCTAGATCTATATAGGTAGATTATTCTGAGATAAATACATCCATCACCTTTTTTCATTATTTTAGCTATTGGTTGATGAATGAAAGAACATACATAAACTTATAAAGTGAGTGCAAGTATTGTTTGACATTTCAGGCCATGTATAAGTTGGTTTTAATCTACTTTTTGTTCCCATTATCCTTAATTAATTCTATATATCTGTGCAACAGTTTCTTTGCTATTCTCTCCTCTAGTCTCATGACCCTCACCTTTCATTGTCCTCCAGTATTTAGTTCTGTATTTAAACTAACCCTCCAGCTCCCAATGGAGTATAAGTACATAGGTCATAGATTCCCAATAGCTGTCATCCTTAAGGTAGACTTTTGTATCATTATTAACAGTTTCCATCCAATACTTAATATAGTTGTGGTAACATTTCTTTTGAGTTATAATGTTCTAGGGGCTGGAGATGGAACTGTTTTTGTAAATTTGGTGGAAGTGGGGCCAGAAGGACTCAAAAGGTCCAGAAATTTTAATTTGTGATGTTCATTCATTTAGATTTTTCTGTATTTTAATATTAACTTATAAGGATATTTAACTTTGTGATTGCAATTTCTCATTGCAAATTCAGTGAATAGTCTGTATATTAAAAATAGAATTGTGTTATTTTGGAATTTCATATCTTAGCACTCTCATTTTAAATCATTGCTAAGTAGCTAGTGGCTTATTTTAGGTAATATGGATAGACATTATTTAGAAGAGAAAACAAAATGGAAACAAAGAGAAATTGGGGTGTCCTTAGAATAAATGTAACTGATACACTGTATTGATACATCTGTATTATTTCAAATCACTCCAAGAGCAGTACCCATCAGTTTCCAAAAGAGGCAGTGTTCAGTATTGACATAGTGGATTAATCAAGGAGAAGAGAGAGCAAGACTGTCCATATAGACTGCTTATCTCTTATCCTCAGGGAGGTCAGTCACATTTCTGGTAGAATATAAGCTTAATGGCAGACATGAATGGGTAAAAAAGAAATAAAGCTGCAGAATTCTGAGGTAGGGCAAATGCTTCTTCAAACTTGATATTTTCTTTTGTTTGTTTAAGTAGATGGTGCTACTAATGTAATGTTCCTTTCCTTTCTTTGCTGTATTATACACTATCTCCAAAAGATAAAAAGTGATTTAATTTAACTGGAAAATTTATCAAGACATCTAAACCACTTATATCCCTTTGCTCTTGGAAGACAATTTGCTTTCAGAAAACAAGATGCCTATAAAGAGGAAACCTATGATCAACACAGTAATGTCTATGCTTAAATTGGTAAGTCTGTCTTATGTGTAGTTCATAATTAAGAACTCTATATTGTTTATATTAGTTCCATTAGTTAAAATGTGGTATTTTAACCTTTCATCTGCCTCTCCTATAGAAGAGAGATTAAATTAGATGATTACTATCTCATTTTTGAGGCAAAAATGCTTTAAAAAATCATTTTTCTCACTGCATTAATAAAGAATATTTTAACAATATTAAATAAATAAAGGCACATTACTTTCAGAACAAAAGATGGCCTTTTATCATCAAATACATTTTCAAAGTTTAAAACAGGTTGTCCTGACTACATAGAAAGAAGCTTCAATTGTTCCTCAAAACCCAATACTACTTTCTATTTCAATGTGCTCAGAAGTCCAACACATTATGTTATAACTCACCCTTGAAAAAATTATTCTTCAAATCTCTAGTGCCTCCCCACTTGCCTCAATGCCTCTAGTGCCATAGCTGTTAGTCATGGGTGAACATTGAAATCACATGCAGACCATTGGAAAAATCTAAGTGTGTAGGATCTAGTGACAGGTAGAGTATGGACTTCAGCATTTAAAAAAATTTCCACAGGGTATTTCAGGTTCTAGAAAGGTGGAAAACCACTCTGCATTGCTACTTCATTACCTACATGGATGACCAACACCAACAGAAACCACATGCTTTCTGTTAGTACACTTCCTCTTAAGAGAATGGAAAAAGCTACACTTATCTAATTATTCATTCTTAACTCCATGGTTGGGTTAAGTAAATTTGCCTTTTTTACTTGCAATTCCTGGATGAAGATTTTCCTGTCATGGTCTTTCACTTCCATGTGTTGCTGTCTCTTTCTACATGGCATATTTTGCTAAATAGATTACCTCCTTGTTATCTGCTACTCTTTCTTACCTCCTTGTCCAGGTACTTAAAATGATTTCCCCTGTAAGCTATCCATACTCACAGATTTTTCAACTTCAGTGTCCTGTAAAGTGCTTGAGTAAGTGATTGACATTTTATTAAGATTTATCTACCTTATCTATTTTCATCTGACTCTAAGTATATGGGAGGGATGAGACCACAGTATTTCTGCATCAACTAATACACTTTTTTCTATGTTAAAATGAATATCTTCTGGGTTTCACATAAGCTTTAGAATCAGCTTCTTAAATTGGGTGAGAAATCTTAAGATTTTTAATGGGATTTTAGTTAAGGTTTTAGATTACGAGTCTTTCCATTCATGAACATAGTATTTTCCCTCAATAATTTAAGTCTTTTGTTATGTCTTGTTTCACTTTTTAAAAATCCTTTGTTACTTACAAATTTTTACTTTTTGTGGTACTAAGGATTCACCAAGGGCCTTGTGAATGCTAGACAAGTGCTCTGTCACTTGAACTACACTGCCAGTCCTTTTGTTTGTATTTTGCTTTTGAGATAAGGTCTCTATATATAACTGTACCAGGGCTTGCATCAAGCTCATGATTCTCTTGCATCCATCTCTTGAGTGGCAAGGATGACAGGCATTCCCTATTACAGTTGGCTAAGTTTTTATTACTTGACTATTAGCGTAATTCTTACCTAATATATAGCATTTGATGTTAATTTGAATGAGTTGTTTATTCTATTTTCTAATCATTTCTTGCTGCTACTGTCAATCATCATATTGATTTTTGTGTATTGACCCTGTATCCTACTACCAATTTGAAATCTCATATTAGTTCAAAATATTTCTTTGTTGATGATCTAAGATAGTAAATAGAGGGCAGAAGTAGACAGCGTAAACTCCGTAAATAAAAAATTTTGCTAAGACAGTGGATCCACACTATACAGAAAAAGCCTCCAAGAAGAATCAAAATTCCAACACCTTGAACCCCCAGCCTGTACAAAGCTTCTGCATGCCACATTACACTGAGAAAACAGGAGGGCTCCTGTGCTGCCAGATGCCAGCTCCAAACCTGCTTGGGAGATGCAGACCAACAGACCAACAGACCAGGGACAGAAACAGCACCAAGTGGAGTGATGGGAAGACGAAAAAGGGATGGAAACCATTCACTCCTCCCAAAATAAATTAATACAAGATTCAGAGGGAAATGAAGAAAATGGATATCCAGTTCCAGACTCCAACAAAACAAAGATAAACTATGCTAAGGAACTGAACAAAGACCACAAGAACATCCTGAAAGAAGAAATCCTGCAACAAGTCACTGAGAATTTTATGGTAAACCAAAACATACAGGAGGCACTCAAGAAATTCCAAGACAACAAAAATAAAGAATATGACAAGAAACAAAAACAAATAAATGAACTCATAGGAGCCCTAAATAAATACCAAAGTGAAACAGAGAACACCATAAATACAGAGATAAATGAATTAAGTACAAAATTTGACAATATTAAAGAGGAAGTAACCCATGATATGGAAAACCTCAGAAAAAAGAATGAAACAGAAATACAAAACACAATGGAAGGCTACTTCAGCAGACTAGAACAAGCAGAAGACAGACTCTCAGAACTTGAAGATGAAATGGAAATTAAAAGAAAAACTGAAGAGCAATTAGTCAAGCAACTCAAGACCTGTGAAAGGAATATGCAAGAACTCACCAATTCCATCAAAAGACCAAACCTAAGAATCATAGGCATTGAAGAAGAAGAGGTGCAAGCAAAAGGAATTTGTAACATATTCAATGAAGTAATAACAGATAATTTCCCAAATCTAGAGAAAACTATGCTCATCCAAGTACAGGAAGCCTCCAGGACACCAAACCTACTTGACCAAAATAGAACTACCCCACAACATATTATCATTAAAACAACAAGCAAAGAGAATAGGGAAACAATACTGAGGGATGTAAGAGAGAAAAAACAAATAACATACAAAGGTATACCCATCAAAATCACAGCAGATTTCTCAACAGAAACCTTAAAAGCAAGAAGAGCATGAAGTGGGTACTCCAGGCACGGAATGAAAATAACTTCAACCCTAGGATACTCAACCCAGCAAAATCATCATTCAATATTGATGAAACAACAAAAATCTTCCACAATAAACAGAAACTAAAACAATATATGACCACCAAGCCACCACTACAAAAGATTCTTCAAGGAATTCTGCACACAGAAAATGAAAGCAAAGAAAACATGAAAGGACAGGCAGTACCAAACCAAAGGATAAGAAAAGGCAAGAAAGTAGAGATCTGTAAGACTGATTCAGCTATAAACAATCAAACCCTTACACACAATCAAACCCTTAAACAAGAAAAACAACTAAATGACAGGATTCACCAAATACCTATCAATACTAACACTGAATGTTATTAGACTTAAGTCCTCCATCAAAAGACATCCTTTGGCAAATTGGATTAAACAGGAAGATCCAACAATCTGTTGCTTACAGGAGACCCATCTCATCAACAGAAATAAGCACTGGCTTAGGGTGAGAGGCTAGAAGGTTTACCAAGCTAATGGCCCCCCAAAACTGGAAAGAGTAGCAATACTTATTTTGGACGCAGTGGACTTCAAACTTACATTGATCAAGCACCATAAAGAAGGACACTCCACACTAATAAAGGGGAAATACACCAAAAGGAAGTAACAAATCAATAAAATCAGAAATTTAAAAAGGGAGATAACAACAAACACCACGGAAATCCAGGAAATCATCAGAGACTACTTTGAGAATGTATATTCTAATAAATTTGAAAGTCTTGAAGAAATGGACAGATTTCTAGATACTTATGACCAGTCAAAATTAAACCAAGAGTATATTAATCACCTGAACAGACCTATAACACAAAGTGAAATTGAAGCAGCAATAAAGAGTCTCCCCAAAGAGAAAAGTCCAGGACCTGATGGAGTCTCTGCTGAATTCTATCAGACCTTTAAAGAAGAACTGTTACAACCCTCCTTAAACTGTTCCATGAAATTGAAAGAGAAGGTACATGGCCTAACTCATTTTATGAAGCCAGTGTTGCACTCCTCCCAAAAACCAGATAAAAACACCTCCAAAAAGGAGCACTATAGGCCAATCTCTTTAATGAACATCGATGCAAAATTCCCCAATAAAATAATAGCAAACTGAATCCAACAACACTTCAGAAAAATCATTCACCATGACCAAGTCGGCTTCAACCCAGGGATGAAGGGGTCAACATACACAAATCTATAAATGTAATACACTACATTATAGAATCAAAGACAATAGATGCAGAAAAAGCCTTCAACAAGATACAACACCATTTCATGATAAAAGCTCTAAGAAAACTAGGAATAGAAGGAATTTACTTCAACATTGTAAAGGATATATATGACAAACCTACAGCCAACATCATACTTAATCATGAAAAATTGAAACCATTTCCCTTAAAATCAGGAATGGGACAAGGGTGCCCACTATCCCCACTCCTATTCAGCATAGTCCTGGAATTCCTAGCCAGAGCAATTAGGCAAGAAGAAGGAATAAAATGAATACAAATAGGTAAAGAAACTGTCAATATATCCCTATTTGCAAATGATATGATCCTATACCTTAAAGACTCAAAAAACTCTACCCAAAAAAGATTATGAGATTGGGGGATGAAATCCTTTTACAGAAAAGGAAAAATGAAATAAAACCAAAACACAAAACATGGGAGGTAAGAGACAATTCAGTAAGTAGAAGAAAGTCTTACCAAAAAAATCCATTAGTAATTTATTCAGGGAGATAACAGAAAACACTATATCCATGAAACAACCATGTACTTAAGGAATGTCTTCAGTTAGTTTGTTGACAACTGTGTACCTATTGATTTATCTGTTTGTTGTTGTTGTCGTTCCTGGAACTACTATAAATTTTCTGTTGGACATTCAGACATGATCCTCTCATGTTCTTATTTTAAGTATTTTTTTCTTTTGTTCTTGTACTTTTGTTCTATATCCTGGGAGGTTTACTTGACTTAGAATTTCAAAATTTAATTATATAATTTTGGTATGAATGTGCACATACTTGGGGACTCTTTGTAATGATACTTTCTCAGTCACCAAGAAAAAATAATTTTGAAAACCTTTGTTTCCCTATTTGTAAATTGGGTGTCTTAATCTATACTGTACAGACCTATTGTGAGGATTAAATGAGTGAACACAGTAAAGTGCTTGTCTTAGTTGCTGAATAGATCATTACTTTTTTCCACTTCACCAAGTCAGGATTCTTCAGATTCAGATTTAATAAATTTGAGTTTCTATAAATTCTGCAATGAAATGTCCCTGTGTTATGTAACACAGATCTCATAGATGCTTGTTTTAGTGGTAATTATGCTTGACCCTTGCTCTGTCACAGTGGGGGTTATGAAGAAGTGTTAGCCAGGGTCTCTGACTTCACCAGTTTTTCCATCTAGTTTGAAACACAAAATTAATGTATATAAACTTTGAACATACTATGACCTGCCATCCCAATACCATAGCTGAATAAACTTAGTCACCAGTAGTAATCTTTAAGTAGCACCTATGCATTATTTTTGACCTGTGAGAATTATATTTAATGTAAATATAATATGGAGATTGCTTTAAATAGTTTAGAAATTTCAGCAAATATACATCTATATACATTTTGCAAACAAAAGTAAGGATGTTACATAATTTTCTCTGTCTTGTGGTTTCCATTGTCTGTTAGTATTTAAATAATATTCTTCATATTTGTTATCCTGAGCAAAAGGCTTAGGAATCTGGTAGAGAAAGGCTGAGTGGGTCAAGAGAAGAGGAATAGGGTAAGACTGGGATGTTATAGGATAAGCAGCTGGGAAGTAGGAGACTTTTACTGGATCTAGCTGGGAAGGGGTCAGATATACTGCCAGGATCAAGGATCTCCCAAAAAGTGGATTTTGTGGAAATGGGTCTGTCTGGAGGACTAGATGGGGGATACCCTGAATGTGATTTCTAAAAGGTGAAAGTATGGCAAGTGCACCCTGCTAGAGCCAGCCTGACGTACCCTGGAAGTGGGCAGGGTTGTGACATAGTTGTAGAATTTTAAGACTATATTGAACTTTAGAAATATAATTTATTCATTTTTAAATGGTGGGAGTGAAGGAAAAAACTGTACAAAAAGATACATTCTCTCAGAAAGTATCTTCAAATTGTCATCACGACCTGCTACCACACATACACTTTGTTTGATAGAATAAGTGTGTTGAAGGGGAAACTGAGGTGATAAAAGTGAAAAATACCAGCATCCAACAAATATAACATGCACAATCCAATAATTCCCAAATTAGTACTCTTTCCTCTAACCCTTCTACCTAGTCCACTTCTCTAGATTTTTATCTGCATTGTGAATATATTTTCATGAATTCTTCCTTAACTTCCTAAAGCAAACAAATGCAGTAATATTATTGGACATGGGTCACACACTAAGGGGAAAACTCATACAGGAGGAGTAGGGAAAGGGAAGGAAACCTAAAACTTGAAATTGTTTGATGAGCCCACTTTAGAGGAGCAAATCAAGTAATCTTAAACTGACAGAAGCCACTATGGGAACGTGACTGAGAAGTAGTGAAGAGGTCTGGCAGAGATGAACCAATTCGGGTTTTAATACACATGTGCATGGAAGTAAGGCTAAGAATTTCTCTGTATAGCTCTCTTTATCTCAAGCTAGCAAAAATTTTATGTCTTTCTTATTATCTCTTATGTTTTCTCTTCAACAAAATTAGAGAAGAGGGCAGAATAGGTTCTGCCTGGAAGCAAGGAGGGTGGAGCGGAGAAGGAGGAGGGGAAGGGGCAGGGGGAAGAGATGGCCCAAACAATGTATGCACATATGAATAAATAAATTTTAAAAAAGAAAGGCAGAAGAAAACTAAAAAAAAAACTTTTTGGAGTTTTCCAAGAGCTCGCTGTGTACATTTCCCACCAAGTTATATGTATATTAAGCATTTGTTATCTGAGGAGAAAACACAAAGCATTTTACCTCCAAGTAAGATGTTAACTGTGGGTTTGGACTTCCTCAAGTTGGGGAGGCTTCAAAATTATATTCTTAGTTTTCATAATTTTTATAATAATGGATGTTGATTTTCAAGATTACACAGGTTTTGTCCTTTATTCTGTTGAAACTAGCATTGCATTAATTTATATTTAATGTTAAGCCAAAGTTGCATTTTCTAGGATAACTCTCATTTTGTTGTAATGCACATTCTTTTTATTTATTAGAAAAAGTTCAAAGAAACAGCCTGATGATGAATCTCAAAGGAACTAGAAAAAAAGCACACTAAACCCCAAATTAGTTGATGGAAAAAAACAAACATCAGAACAGAAATAAATGAAATTTATTCACTTGATGTAGGCATTCTTCACTATAACATTCACTCTTTTTTTTTCTGTATCCCATAGGTTTTGGTATGTTATTTACATTTTTATTTGTTTCAAGAAGCTTTTAAATTTCCTTTTAATTTCTTAATTGACCATTGGTCATTCAGGAGCACTTTTTTGTGGTGTCTCACCACAGGTTGCACCACTCCACCAGCCCTTTTTTATGATGGTTTGTTTTTCAAGATAGGGTCTCTTGAACTGTTTGTCCAGCCTGGCTTTGAACCATGATCCTCCTGATTTCTGCTCCTGAGTAGCTAGGATTAAAGGTGGGAACCACAGGTGCATGGCAAGGAGCACATTTTTAAATATCTATGCATTTGTACAATTTATGGTTCTTCTTGTTTTTGACTTAAATTTCATGTTATTGTGGTCAGAAGAAATGCATACATGATTTTGATTTTTTGATAACATTTTCTGGGAAAATGTTCCATGTGCTGATAAGAAGGATATGAATTCTGCAGCTGTTTGATGAAACGTTGTGAATATATCTGTAAGGTCCTCTTATAGCAAAGTTTAACTCTGATATTTCTTCTTTATTTTTGATGATCTACTGATAATATGTCCATTGAGGATAGTGTGGCATTGAAGTCCTCAAATATTACTTTATTGGGATCTTTTTCCCTTTGTAAATCTAAAACATAGTCCTGCCATATGATCCAGCAGTCCCACTCCTGGGGATGTACCCAAAAAAACACAACACAGATTACTCCAGAGGCACCTGTACAGCCATGTTTATTGCAGCACTATTCACAATAGCCAAGTTATGGAAACAACCAAGATGCCCCACTACTGATGAAAGGATCAAGAAAATGTGGTACTTGTACACAATGGAATTTTACTCAGCCATGAAGAAGAATGAAATCTTATCATTTGCAGGTAAATGGATGGAAATGGACAACATCATTCTGAGCAAGGTCACCCAACCTCAGAAGACCAAAAATTGTATATGTTCTCCCTCATATGCAGACTTTAGATCTAGGGCAAATGCAGCAATGTGGTTGGACTTGGATCACATGATAAGGGGAGAGCACATTTGAGTGATATAGAAATAGGCAGAAAGCCCAAAACATGAAAGCGTTTGATATCCCCACTCCAGAGGAGCTAATACAGAAACCTTAAAGCAACAGAGGTTATCATGAGAAGGGGATCGGTAGGATCTTAATGTGGTTTTGATTTATATTTCCTTTGTGACCAGGGGATGATAATCATTTCTTCGTGCTTTTTTTTTTCTTTTTTAAAAAGCCACTGGGATTTCTTTCTTTCAGAAAGCTCTGTTCAGTTCTTTTTTAAAAATATTCTTTTATTCATATATGCATGCAATGTCTGGGTCATCTCTCTCCCCTTCCCCCCTTCTCCCTCCCCCTCTACCACCCTCTCCCTCTCCCCCCATCCCCCCAACTCTGAGCAGAAATTGTTCTGCTCTTATCTCTAATTTTGTTGAAGAGAGAGCATAAATATTAATAAGTAGGACTGAGGGTTTTTGTTGTTTGAGATAAAGATAGCTATAGTGGGAGATTCCTCGCATTGCTTTCCTGTACATATGTGTTGCATTGTAAGTTGATTCTTCTCGAGATAACCTTTTCTCTAGTTCCTGATCCTCTTCTCCTATTGGCCTCTATCACTTTAAAGTTTCTGCATTAGTTTCTTTGCATTGAAGGAATCTAATGCTATCTTGTTTTTGGGGTGTCTGATTTATCCTTATACCTCCCTTGTGTGCTCTTGCCTTATAATGTGATCAAAGTCCGCATATGAGGGAGAACATATATTTGGTCTTCTGGGCATCAGAAGATGTTCCCCAGTTCCATCTGTTCACTTGCAAATGATAAGGTTTCATTCTTCTTCATGGCTGTGTAAGTGTATCTTTTGCACATTTCTTCATGGGTCATTGAATTTTTTTGAGCACCCTGTGTTCTGGTTATCAATCCCTTGTCAGACATATAGCTGACAAAGACTTTCTCCCATTCTGTGGGCAGGCTCTTCAACCTGGTGATCATTTCTTTTGTTGTGCAGAAGCTTTCTAAATTCATAAAGTCCCATTTGTCAATCCTTTTTCTTGGTTGCTGAGTCATTTGAGTTCTATTGAGGAAGTCATTGCCCATACCTATTATTTCCAGTTTATTCCCTGCTCATTCCTTCTCTAGCTTCAGAGTTTCAGGTCTTATATTAATGGCCTTGATCCAGTTTGATGTGATACTTGTACAGGGTAACAAAGATGGATTTAGTTTCAGTTTTTTGCAGGCAGATATTCAGTTTTCCCAGCAGCATTTATTAAAGAGGCTGTATTTTCTCCATCATATGTTTTTGTCACCTTTGTCAAAAATCAGGTGGGAGTAGATGCATTGATTCATATCTGTGTCTTCTATTCTGTTCCACTGGTCTTCATGTCAGAGCTATAGCTCTGTACATAGTTTGAAGACCAATATTGTGACACCTCCGGTGTTGCTCCTTTTGCTAAGTATTGCCTTGGCTATTCATGGTGTTTTCTGCTTTCAAATCTAGTTTAGGGTTGATTTTTGAACCTCTTTACTGAATGTCATTGGAGTTTTGATGGGAATTACATTGAACATGTAGATTGCTTTTGGTAATATAGCCATTTTTACTATGTTGATTCTTCCAATCCATGAACATTGGAGTTATTTCGCTGTTCTGTAGTCTAATTTGATTTCTTTCTTCAATAGTTTACAGTTTTCCATGCGGAGGTCTTTCACATCCTTGTCAAATTTATTCCTAGGTATTTTGTTTTCCTTGAGGCTACTGTAAATAAATTGATTTTCCTATATTCTCTCTCAATTTGTTCATTTTTGGTGTGTAGAAAGGCTACTGGTTTTTGGAAAATGATTTTGTATCCTACTACTTTGCTGAAGCTGTTTGTAGTGTTGTGGAATTTTTTAGTGGAGTTTATTTGTTTGGTTTTGAAGGCATAAAATCATGTCACCTGCAATTTGTACTCCTTTTATTTCTTCTTCCTACCTCATTGCTCTGGGTAGAAATTCCAAGACTAGGTTGAATAAGAGTGGATAGAGTGGGCACACTTGTCTTGTTCCTGACTTTAGAGGGAATATTTTCAGTTTATTCCAATTTAGTATGATGTTGACTATAGTATTGTCATATGTAACCTTCATTATGTTGAGAAACATAACTTTTATTCCTAGATTTGTCAGAGATTTTATCATGAAAGGATGTTAAATTTTATCAAAGCCTTTTTCTGTCTCTATTGAGAAGATCAAGTGGTTTTTTCTTTGCTCCTGTTAATATGCTGTATTACATTTAATGATTTGCAAATATTGAGCTATCCCTGCATCCTTGGGATGAAAACAATTGATCATTGTGTATGATTTTTTTGATATCCTGTAGAATTTGGTTTACCAATATATTATTGAGGATTTTTGTATCTATGTTCATTAAAGGTATTGGCCTGTAATTATCTTTTTTTTGTGTGTCTTTGTTTAGATTATGGATGAGTGTAATACTGACTTCATAGAATGAATGTGGCAGTTTTCCTTCCCTTTCTATTTTGTGGAAGAGTTTGAGGAGTATTGGTGTTAGTTCTTTTAAAGGTCTAGTAGAATTCAGCAGTGAATCTGTTAGGCTCTGGAGGTTTTGTTTTTGGGAGACTCTTCATTGCTTCTTTGATTTCAACTGTTTAGGTGATTAATACCTTCTGTGTTCAAATTTGGATGGTCATATGTACATACATATGGACATACAAATATGTCCATTTCTGCTAGATTTTTAAAAATTAATTTCAATATAGTTTTTCAAAGTAGTCCCTGATGATATCCTGGATTTCCTTAGTGTTTGCTGTTATCTCCCTGTTTCATTTCTAATTTTATTAATTTGTGTCTTTTCCCTACTCATTTTAGTCAGATTTCCTAGGGGTTTGTTTATATTGTTTATCTTTTCAAAGAACCACATTTTGTTTCATTGCTTCTTTGTATTTTTTTTTTTGGTCTCTGTTTTCTTGATTTCAGTCCTTATTTTTGTTATTTCTATCCTGCTAGATTGGGTTTAGATTATCCTTGTTTTTCTAGGACATTGAGTTGCAGTACTTTATTTGAGATCTTTCTGTGCTTTTAATATATATGCTCATAGCTATAAACTTTCCTCTTAGGACTGCATTTGCTATGTCCCACAGATTCTGATACGTTGTGCTTTCATTCTCATTAAGTTCCAGGAACTTTTTGATTTCTTCCCTTATTTTTTCAATGACCCATTGATCATAGAGCACCATGCTGTTCACCCTGCAGTTGTTTGAGTATTTTCTACTGTTTCTTCTGTTGTTGAACTCTAGTTTTATTGTGATGTATTCAGACAATATGCAGGGGTTGTTTCAATTTCTTATATTTGTTAAGACTTGCTTTGTGACCTAAAATATGGTCTGTTTTAGACACAGTTCCATGGGCTGCTGAGAAGAATGTATACTGTGTTGTTGCAGGATGGAACACTCTGTAGACACCTGCCAGGTCCATTAGATCTATGGTGTCGTGAAATTCTAGAGTTTTGTTATTGATTTTTTATCTTGATGACCTGTGTATTGGTGATAGAGGAGTATTGAAGTCTCCCACTGCCACTGTGTTGGGGTCTATCTGTGTTTTTAAGTCCAGTAGTATGTTTGGTGAAGTTGATTGCACTCACTGTGGGCACATATAAGTTTATGATTGTTATTTCCTCTTGTTGAATTGGCTCTTTTATTAGTATGAAGAGACCTTCTTTGTCACTTCTAACCAATTTAGGTTTGACATTTACTTTATCTGATATAAGTATTTTTACTCCTGCCTATTTTTGGGGTCATTAGTTTGGTAAATCTTCTTCAACCCTTTCATTCTAAGGCAATGTTTGTTTTGGTCTGTAGGTTGGTTTCTTTTTTTTTTTTTTTTAGACTTTTTTTTTTTAGGATTTTGGTATTTATTTTTATAGTCATTTTATTTATTTAATAATTTATGGTACTGGGGTTTGAACTCAGGGCCTCATGCTTGTTAGGCAGGCATTCTACCATTGAGCCACTCCACCAGCCCTAGGTTGGTTTCTTCTAAGCAACAGATTATTGGGCCTTCATTTTTAATAGTTTGCCAACTGATAAATTGATGTCTTTTTTTTTTTTGCAGTACTGGAGCATGAACACAGGGCAAACACCTTGAGCCACTCCACCAGCCCTTTTCTTGTGTTGGGTTTTTTTCAAGATAGGGTCTCATGAACTATTTGCCTGGGGCTGCCTTCGAATTGTGAACCTCCTGATCTCTACCTCCTGTATAGCTATGATTGCAGGCCTGAGAGACTGGAATCTAGCACAATTGATGTCTTTTGATGGGGGAGTTGAGGTCATTAACATTCAGTGTTAATATTGCAAGGCATATGGTTATTCCTGCCATTCAGTTGTTTTTGTTGTGTAAGGTTTTGTGTGCATGCAACTAATTGTATGATATTCTCTAAAAACTTGTCTGGTCTTCGCCTGAGGTTTAATAATCCCCATCTTTTCGTGACTATGTTTGTTTTCATCTGCTCTGTGTAGGAGTCCTTTAAGGATCATCTGTAGTTGCCGGTTAGTGGTCATGTGTTATTTTATATTCTGTTTATCATTGAAGACTTTTATTCTTCATTCTATCTTGAATGATAGCTTTGCTGGGTAAAGTATCTTAGGGTTGAAGTTGTTTGCTTTCAGTGCTCAAAATAGCTCAATCCATGCTCTTTTTGTTTTTAAGGTTTCTGTTGAGAAATCTGCTGTCATTTAAAAAAATTTTTATTTTATTCATATGTGCATACAATGTTTGGGTCATTTCTCCCCCCTTCCCCCAGCCCCCTCCCTTACTCCCCCCGCCGCTCCCTCCCTTACCCCCACTTACCCCTGGCAACCAGGCAGAAACTATTCTGCCCTTATCTCTAATTTTGTTGAAGAGAGAGTATAAGCAATAATAGGAAGGACCAAGGGTTTTCGCTAGTTGAGATAAGGATAGCTATACAGGGAGTTGACTCGCATTGATTTCCTGTGCATTTGTGTTACCTTCTAAGTTAATTCTTCTCAAACTAACCTTTTCTCTAGTTCCTGGTCACCTTCTCCTATTGGCCTCAGTTGCTTTAAAGTATCTGCTTTGGTTTCTCTGCGTTGAAGGCAACAAATGCTATCTAGTTTTTTAGGTGTCTTACCTATCCTCACACCTCCCTTGTGTGCTCTAGTTTTATCATGTGATCAAAGTCCAATCCCCTTGTTGTGTTTGCCCTTGATCTAATGTCCGCATATGGGGGAGAACATACAATTTTTGGTCTTTTGGGCCAGGCTAACCCCACCCAGAATGATGTTCTCCAATTCCATCCATTTACCAGTGAATGATAAGATTTCGTTCTTCTTCATGGCTGCATAAAATTCCATTGTGTATAAATAACACATTTTCTTAATCCATTCGTCAGTGGTGGGGCATCTTGGCTGTTTCCATAGCTTGGCTATTGTGACTAGTGCTGCAATAAACATGGGTGTGCAGGTGCCTCTGGAGTAATCTGTGTCACATTCTTTTGGGTATATCCCCAAGAGTGGTATTGCTGGATCATATGGTAGATCAATGTTTAGATTTTCAAGTAGCCTCCAAATTTTTTTCCAGAGCGTTTGTATTAGTTTACATTCCCACCAGCAATCTGCTGTCATTTTGATGAGTTTACCTTTATATGTTATTTGATTTTTCTCTCTTTCAGCCTTCAATATTCTTTCCTTTTTCTCTGTGCTAATTGTTTTAATGATAATATGTCATGGAGAGGCTCTATTTTAGTCATGTCTGCTTGGTGTCCCAGAGGCTTTCTGTTCCTGAATGTGCATATTTTTCTCAAGATTTGGGAAATTTTCTGCTATTATTTTGTTGTATACCTCTTCTTCAATGCCCATGATTCATAGGTTTGGTCTTTTGGTGAATTCACAGAGTTCTTGTGTATTCCTTTTGCAATTCTTTAGTCTTTTGCCCAAGGAGTCTTCTGTTTTTTCATACATATGTATTGTATTTTCAAGCCCTGAAATTCTGTCTTTTCCAGTCTCTTGGAGTGGCTTTCAAATATTGATTTTTTTAGTTGTTTTAAAAGACTTTTTATTTCCAGGATTTCTGTTTATTTTTCCTGAGGCTTTCCATATCTTTGTTATACTTCTCTTTCATATCTTGTGTTGTCTTTGTTTCATATACCTCTTTTTTATAGTCTCTTTAATTTCATTTTGGAATTTGTTGAAATCCACTTTGAGTTCATTTAGTAGTTTCTGTGTCTTCTTCAGTTTTTTATCCATATTATCTTGATATTTGTTGAATTGGTTTTGCATGTTTTCTTTAAGCTCCTCTTCAAGCTTGCTGAACTTTCTTTTCTTTTATTGTTGTGCAGGGTGGGAATATTTTGTGTCATTTACAAAAGTTCTTACAAAATTTTCTTATCGTCATTTTTGAGGTCATTTAGGATTCATCCCCTTTGCTTTCAATTAAATCTTCTATTATGTTATTGTTAGTTTTGTGAGGAGAATTATTCAACTGCCTCCTTTTTCTCCCCATGTTTCTATTTTTTGCTTTGCTTGTGTGCTGTTGATTGGTTGTGGATTTGAACCACCTGTTTTCTTTCCTTTGACTTAATTTCTGTGCTTTGATTAGCTCAGTTGTTAGCTAGGTTGTTGTCATATTTCTGTTCCCTTATCTGGAGGCATAACTAAGCAGCAACAATTTCACAAATTCAATGCCAAATCAATTATTTACATAATATATAAGAAACCCTTTGTCAATATTGTCTATCAACAGCAGTATTGGTGAGATAACAATTGTTTGGATAGAGATAGGAACTTGGGCAATTGAAAAGGTGGCTCTAGAAGAGGGGCCTGGGAGGGGGATGGGATGAGGGGCAAAAGAGATGTGAGGTGTGGGGATTGTAGGATAATGGGGCCATAATGTGTGTAAAGGTATAGTTTGTTAATTGTAAGGAAATGCCAAACAAAGACATGCCATGTGTAGAAAAGAAAGATTTATTGAAGTACAGATTGCTGGGCTGCCCCTCTTGAGTTCAGGGTGCAACAGCTTGGCTGGAATGGGTAGGGGCTTTATAGGAGGGGCCACACCATGAGGGAGGGAGAGTGCTCCTTCCAGAGAACAACTGGGCCACTGGCCTCCATTTATCTGTGATCACAAGATAGAATGGGTCGACATGCATAGCTAGTTGAGAAACTGGAAGTTCCTGAGATTTTGTAAGCAGGGAAACAAGCAGGGGAGCTTTGCAAGTAGTCATAAATCAGGGGGGTCTGCTTTCAATGTTAGCCTTGGGACTCTGCCTGCCCCAAGAATGCCAGGAACCTAACAGTAGGGGCAAGTGCTATTGTCAGGGATTGCATAGGGATAGGATGGATGGGGGTAATGTATAAAGTTGGTGTAGTAGACTATTCAGTGAGTGGTGAGTATGGAGGAGGTAGAGGCAGTTGGGGGGAAGGTCTAGGGTAGGAGAGCAGGGAAAGGAGAAGGAAGGAGAGAATAGAAGAAAAGAAGGCAAAAATGTTGAGGGAGAGAAAGGAAAGGTGGGTAAGAGAGGGTTAAGCAAATTGATATTTGACAAAATGGAAGAAGGAGAAAAGTGACAATAGATTGTAAAAAAATAGGAAAAAAATGAAGAAAATAAAAATATAGATAAAAATAATAAAATAAAATACTGATAAAAAAGAAAACAAAAATAATTTGCTAAAAGTTCTGGAGTTTTCCTTTGATTTCAAAATCAGGTCCGACACCTTTGACAGGGGCTATCACAGTGTCTCTGTCCCTTCTTAAGGTTGATATGCTGGGCTGTGTGGCAATGGATGTTGCTGCTCCCTATCAGACAGCTTGGGAGAAATTGGCTCAGAGTGTTTGAGCCTAGGCTTTCCTTGGTCGGATAAACTGTCTGGTGCAGGCTGGTTCTCTGAAGTGGTCCCTCCAGGAACTGATTCATGAGCAGTAGTCAGAGCTTTCTCCCCACAGGGCAAGCTGAAATTGAGCTTTTTGATCAATCACTTTTTAGCTCATTACCAGTTTCTCCACAGTGGTCAAATATGTTCCTGTTCTCATCAAATAGCAGCTGTTGTCACTCTGCCACCACTCAGGCTAGGGCAGCTCAGTGTTCTTCCCCATCCCCAACCGGCTAGGACAGCTCAGCATTCCACTCTGTCCTTACTCAGGAGAGGTCAACTCAATGTTCTGCCCCACCCCTGCCAAGCAGAGGAGAATTGTATCCTCCATTAACGATGACCAGTTTTGTCCAGGGAGGTACAATCTACCCACCAGCTGTGTTAGACTATGTAATTCACTTGAGGGCAGATGATGTTTCATGCTCACCTGGCAGGACTGCAGATTCACTGTGGTGGAACTGGGTCAGCTCTGGCAGGGCATAGGTAAGCAGGAGTCCAATGTTCTGTATCTGTGGTATGGTAGGTTCAGGATGTGACAGATTCTTGCTCAATTTGTTCTGCAGTTCTCTGCATTGAGTCTTTGCTTTTTCCAATGGGGAGATATGAAGTGAGAAGAAAAGAAAAAAAAAGGAAAAATGGCATAAATTAATGGATAAATTAAGAGCTGTGCTGGTCTCAGCCTGTACTGGGACTTTCCCAGTTGTTAAATGCAATAGAAGGGTATTTTAAGGGTTGGTTGTTGAACCTTAGGTGTACCCTATGTGTTGGAGGTAATTTAGTTGGCTAAAAAATCAGTGTTACCTATTCCCTGCTTCCACAACTCTGAAATATTTTTCTGAAATCATGGAGCTTGAAGTTTCTGCATCCCTCAGCTATCTACCATCCTGTAATCCTCCCATATTCATTCTTGTATAGAAAGTACAACAACCATATACAGCCTCTTGACTTCCTTCTTTTACTCTCCTTCTGTGACCTTTCCTTAGTGTAACTTGTTTTCCATAATATTGCTTGTGTTTGTCATGGGTCTATATTCTGCATATGAGAGAAAAACATGTGGCCTTTGGATTTTCTGAGTCTGACTAACTTCACTTAAATGATGTTCTCCAAGGGCTGGTGGAGTGGGTCAAATGATAGAGCACCTGCCTAGCAGTTGTGAGGCCCTGTATTCAAACCCCAGTACCTTGAAAAAAATTGAAGTGTTACTACTTTAAATCCTTTTTATGACTTCACTATCTCTCTTTTCCTTCTACTATTAGATTGGCTAGTTCTCACTGTTTCATAGTATCTGGAATGAAGAATGATATTGAGAAGAACCAGTACTAAGCTTTGATGAATATGTAGCCAGAGCAAGAAGTAAATGTCTGCTGTTACAAACCTTATAAAACAGAAAGATTTCCTTTATGACCAGAGATATTGAGGATTTCTTCATGTGGTTTCTTTTTTTTTGACCTTTGGATTTCCTCCTTTGGTAGAGCTCTATTCAGTTCATTTACCTATTTCTTCATTGGGTCATTGATTTTTAGGGAGTTTAGGTTTTTGAGCTCCTTGTGTATTCTGGTTATTAATCCCTTGTCAGATATATAGCTAGCAAAGATTTTCCCCTATTCTGTAGGCTGGCTCTTCAATCTGCTGACCATTTTTTTAGTCTTGCAGAAGCTTTTAACTTTTATGTAGTCCTATTTGTCAGTCATTTCTTTCAGTTGCTGAGCCATTTGAGTTCTCAACAGAAACTTTCAAGCAAGAAGGGCATGGAGTAAGGTATTGACACACCTCACTTCTCTTCACAGCTTAGTATTTGCCAGTATGGTATATTTCTATACCATAAGAAATATTGAGAAAGTCTTTAATAATGGAACCCAGCTAAAAATGTGCTGGTGGTGGGGTGCTGAAAGTTAGAATGGTAGAATTAAGAATTTGTCACCAGCCATTTGAGTCCTTTTTCTTTTGTAAGATAGAAAACAAAATGAATACTGGTCAGAAGAAAAAGTAAACTGAAAGATTATTGTGCAGAGGAAGTGCAGAAGAATACTCTATAGACAGAATGATATAGGTTAAATTTCAGAAGAAAATAGCAGCAAACTACTATAAAGGCAGAGTTGCCTCTGGGGTCAAGTGGTCTGGGCTTATCTTCTCTTTCCGGTTTACTCTCTCTGATGTCATCACATTTAGAGTAGGGACAGGTATGCACAATTATTCATCATACTTGTGCATACATCATTATGATGTTAAATCTCTACCCAGAAGTATTTGTTTTACTATGATAGTGAAGCAAATGTTATTATATGATAGGGATAATTATTTATATGCATGTTTTAACTTATGGAAGTCCCAGACCTTCTCTTAAATTGGAATGGAGCCCGAGGGTGTTGATGGGTCTAAAGTATCATTCTTCACACATTGGGAGCTAATAATTGTCACATCTATCATCTTAACAGCTTGGGTCAGGACAAGTATGCCTTCTGGTTTCACCATTCTGCCATCCACAAGCTCATGTGGCTTATCTGTCCTTTCTGCCTGCCATACTAACATGTACCACGAGTCTGCAAATAGTAGGCAATATCATATGCCAGAAATCTCAAACTTATTTGAATATAGAGCTATTTTTATGCTGTTGCTATAAACATTTTTCTAGGAAAATTCTCAGAATTTGAATAAAGTTTGCTCTAAAAACCAATGGAAGTAGTAAATGGAGAAAAATCATCTAGGGTTTGACTTTTTTGGCTGAGGAAAGTTGGAGGAAACTTGATATTTTTTTTCTGTTCCCTTATTTGGAGAATAAAGTCTAGATTTTTCAAAAATTGGCAAATTCTTTTATCTTTCAAAATAGATAATTCTTTCTGTGAGACTTAAATATTTCTTTTTTTGAAGTTACTAGAGTTACTTTTAAAACCTTATTATCTTTCCAATTCTTTCATATAAATGGCTTAACAAACAAAGAATCAAGTACTAGTGAATTAAATGTACTGATATTTGAGATAAGGATGAGAGGTAAGATAGGGGCAAAATGCTAATTGATTGCATCCTATAAGCATTATTTCTAACAGTCAAATCATAAGTGCTATTGTTGGGAGGAGCTACAGAAAGAACACTAAAATCAGCACAGATTGCAGCACTCTCTCTTACCATACTAGAAGTCGACCTGGTAGGTGATAAAGTATGGCTTTTGTAGAGATTCACCTGAACTTAATTATCTCTTTGTTTACTATCTCTCTTCTTCCTAACTAGTAAACTTACTTAATTTCATTTATAGAGAAGTTTAACTTTAAACTTATAAATCTGTAAATTTATAGAGAAGTTTAGTGCCTGAAGCCTATTATTGAATTTTTTAGTCATTTTTTTTTCTTTGAGGCAATAAAGACAGAATGCCTAAATGTCCTAAATGGCAGATGTATTATAGCCTTCAGAGTTGAGAAAGAAGGGACTTTGCTTTCAATGCCTATGTTGGCTTCTTTCTAGGTCTGTCTCCCTGTTGTACTGGCTGGCATGGCATGGGTACATATAGGACTGATAAATGGCCAAGGGATGAATGAAGCTAGGAATTGTGGTTCCATGGCAAGTCCACTTCCAGTGTGTAACACAGCTTCTAGTGGGAAGAGAAATCTGACAAAAATTAAAGCACAGGGAATACAGGTAAGGTTTCTCAGTAGATTCTAAATTCTAACCAGACACTCAAATTCAATATGGAAGTACATTTTTCCAGCTAATAGACTAGAACATAGTTTAGCCATTTTTAGGATTTATTTATAAATTTTAAGTGTTGCACATATGACCTGTCAATTTTCATTTGAATTTTTGCCAAAGAGCCTGAAAATGTTAAAATAAGGTCTCAGGAAGAAGGGCAGGAATAATACAAAATTCTTTTGGGAAAATGCATTTGTTAAAATATTAACATGTTATCCTATTGTTATTGTTTTTTTAAAATAGCATATGTTCTTTTGGAGGCAGTACTGGAGTTTGAACTTAGGGCTTCACTCTTGCTAGAAAGGTGCTTTACCACTTGAGCCAAACCTCTTGTTCTTTTTTACTCTAGTTATTTTGGAGATGGGTCTTGTTTGTTGCCCAAGCTGGCCTGGACCACAATCCTATTTATGCTTTCTTCTTGTTCCTGGGATGTCAGGCATGTGCTACACACCCAGCTTTTCTACAATGATATGGGGTCTCTCAAACTTTTTACCCTGGCTGTTCTGAAATTGTGATCTTCCCAATTTCAGCCTCCCACATAGCTTGGGATGATGAGCTATTGGTTGAGATGAGATCTCCTAAACATTGTTGCCTAGATTGGCTTCAAGCCATGATCTTCCTGATCTCAACCTCCCAAGTAACTAGGACTGCTGGTGTGAGCCTTTGGTGTCCCACTCAAATAATATGTTTTTGTAGTGAAACAATGAGGTAATGAGGTTAAGTGCTTGTAGGCCCTCTGAATAGATTACAGTATAGTTGAACCAATAAGTACGAGGGCAAACCATTTACATTCAGTCATGATTTTTTTAAAAAACAAAACCTGAAAGATCACTGTGGGCTGGAGAGAGGAAGCAAATTATGGGTCGTAGAATGGAATGTAGAGATAGGCAAAGATTAGATTATTCTGAATCTTATAAAGCTAAATGAAAAGGTTTGATTTTTTTCTAACATAATGAGAAACCATTGAAAAGTTCTAAGTGATGGAGTTATATGATAAAAGTCACTTTTAAAAACAAAGCCTCTGGTTCTAATATGAAAAAGATTAGAGTGTGACAGGAGAGAAAGCAAAAGACCAGTTAGAAACCTAATGAAATGGTCTGGATCAGAGATGATGGTAACTTGCAAAATGTTAGCAAATGAAAGTGGAGACAAAAGAGTACATTTTGTATTTATTTTGGAAGTAGAACTAGTAGTTTTTGGTGATGTATTTAATTTGGAGTGTAAGAGAAAAGGATGATATCAGGGAGGACCCCTCCATATTTCTGATGAACAACTGAGTGGACAGCAATGCAATTTAAATGAAGCTGGAAACTATAAGTGAGAAACAATTTGAGGTAAAATAAAATTCTGTGTTCTACTGTAAACATCATTGAAAAGCTTAATATTTATGTGAAAATGTCAAGTAGAATTTTAATATAAAAGTGAGAGAGATGAAGAAGATGTGTTACCTGCAGTTAAAACTTTTTGCATAGACAAAATAGAGATGCCTTTTACGGTTCCATGACTAAATGGTATAATCTAAGTAGATACTTAATGAAATTGAAAATAGGGCATAAGAAACTAAAAACATAGTCAACAGAGCAAAAGTGAACAAATTGGATCATATCAAATTAAGAAGATTCTGTACATCAAAGGAAATAATCAACAGTGAAGAGACAACAAACAGTATAGAAGAAAATATTTGCAAACTGTACATATGACAAGGAGTTACTATCAAGAATATATAAGGATCTCCAAAATCTAGTTAACAAAAATCAACCTAACTTAAAAAGGAACAATAGACTTAAATACACATTTCTCAATAGAAGACATACAAATGGTAATCAGGTACATGAAAAACTGTTCAACATCATTAATCAGGGAAATACACATCAAAAACCATAATGAGATCACCTAGCATCAGTACAAAAAGCTATTATCAACAAGACAAAAGATAACAGGTGCTGAGGAGGAAATGAAGAAAAGGGAATGCTTCCACACTGTTCCTGGAAGTGTAAATTAGTACAACTATTAGGGAAAACAGCATGAAAGTTGCACAAACAATTAAAAATGAGCTACCAGCTCATACCAGAAATCCCACTCCTGGATATATATCCAAAGGAAATCAAATCAGTCTATTAAAGAGACGTTTGCACCCCCATCCAGCACCATTCACAATTGCCAAGGAATGGAACAAATTTTAACAAATTTTTCTTAATTGATGAATGGATAAAGACATTGAGGGTGCATCTCCACAATGTAGTAATATTCATCCAAATTACAGGAAATACTGTAATTTGTAACAACCTGGATGGAACTGGAAAGCATGATGTTAAATGGAATAAGTGGGGCACAGAACATAAATGCAGCATTATCTCACTCATAATGTGAAATCTAAAATAGTTTATCTCAGAAATTGAAAGTAAAAACCAGGCACATGGCTGTCATCCTAACTCTTGGGAGGCTGAGATAGGAAGATCATGAGTTTCAGGCCAGCTCTGGGCTATATAGTGAGTTCTAGGCCAACCCAGGCTGCATCCGGAGACCTTGTCTCAGAAACAAAACCAAGCAAACAAACAAAAGAAATTGAGAGTAGAATGGCATTTATCAGAAACCAAGGAGAGTAGAGAGGGAGGGAGGAAGAAGAGAAAAATGTTGATTAATGGGTACAGAGTTGTATCCCAAGTAGCTGGGTTTACAGTCATGTACCACCAAGTCTGACATTTTTAAAAAATTATTTTACACATAAGTGAGATAATGGAATATTTTTCTTTCTGTATCTGGCTTATTTCACTTAACACAATGTCCACCAGGTTCATACATTGGCCAATGGCAAAACATCCTCCTTTATTTTGATTTTTTTTTTGGTGGGACTGGGGTGTGAGATCAGAGCTTTATGTTTATGAAGCAAATGCTCTACTGCTCAAGCCACAACTTTGGTCCATTTTGATCTGGTTATCTTAGTGATCCAGTCACATGAACTATTTGCTAAGACTGGCCTCAAACTGTGATCCTCCATACCTCAGTCTCCCAACTAGCTAGGATTACAGGTTTGAGTCACTGGCACCTGGCATTTTTTAAGGCTGAATGCTACTCTGTTATATGTACTGCAGCTTCATTATCTATTTGTCAATGGACACATAGGTTCAATCTACATCTTGGTTATTGTGAATAGTGCTATACAGAACATGGGAGTGCAGATATTTAATGTCCTTTGAGTGTATAAGCAGAATAGGAATTTCTGGGTCACATGGTGATTCTGTTTTTAATTTTTATAGACATTCACACTTTTTTCTATAATCACTGTAACAATCAATGTATCTTCCAAGCAACAGTGCACAAAGATTGCCTTTCTCCCTATCCTTGTGAACATTTATGTCTTGTATTTTTGGTATAGTTCTCCTAATGGATATGAAGTGGTATCTCATGGCATTTTTTTGGTGGTATTAGAGTTTGAACTCAGGGCCTCAGGCTTGCAAAGAAGAAGCTCTACCATTCAAGGCACTCCACCAGCCTTGTTTTGTATTGAGTATTTTCAAGATAGGGTCACGCAAACTATTTGCCAGTGCTGGCTTTGAACCATGATCTTCCTGATCTCTGCCTCCTGAGTAGCTAAGATTATAGGTATGAGCCATCAGAGTCTGGTTTCATGGCATTTTTTACTCAATAATTTCATTTTTGTAAATGCATATTAATTATACAAAGTACTGGGTTTCATTGTGAAATTTCATAAATACATTTGCTCTTCCCCTTCTCAATCTCCTTCTTCTACTGTAATAGTCCCACTTCTAGTTTTATATCATCATCTCCTTAAGGATTTTAATCCATTTTTAATTAAATTTTGCTACAGGGTATTAACTTCAATCTTCTACATGTGAATATCCAGTTTTCCCAGCACCATTTGTTAAAAAATGTCTCTCTTGGGGTTCAGCTTTTCTGAGACCCCACCCATTTGAAGTTTTTCTTTTCTTCCTCTCTGCCTATAAACCTCTGCTCTTTCCCTCAAAAAAAATCTCTCATTTCTACAACTTATACTTCAGCACCTTTGTCAACAAACAAATATAGCTGTGTGGGTTTAATTCTGGGTCTTCTGTTCCATTGATCTATGTGTCTCCTCTTATGCCAGTATCATTCTGGTTTTGTTCCTATGACCCTGTAATATGATTTGAAATCAGATACCTCCAGCTGTGCATTTTGCTCAGGATTGCTTTAGTTATTAATTCATGTGGAAGTACAAAAGACTGCATATGAATTTTAGGATATTTTTTCTATTTTGGTGAGGAATATCATTGGTATTTTGCTGGGAATTGCATTCAATATGTAGATTACTTTTGGTAATAAGGCTTTTTTACCAATATTAATTCTTCTAATCCATGAACATGTAATGTTTTCCCCAGTTTCTAATTATTATTCAATTTCTTTCTTTGGGGTTTTAAATTTTTCATCATAGAGATTTTTCCCTTCTTAGATGTATTCCTTTCTTTCTTTCTTTTTTCTTCCCCCTTTCCTTACCTTTCCCTTTTCTCTTTCCTTTCCTCTCCTCTCCTCTCTTCTCTTCTCCTCTCCTCTTCTTTTCTCTTCTTTCCTTTTGTTTCCTTTTTTCCTGCTACTGTGTATGAGACTTTTCCCTGAATTCTTTCTCAGGATGTTCATTGTTGGTGTAAAAAAACATCTATCAGCTCCATCCACTCTGGTCTTCATCCCAGATACTGCATGAATCAACACACAGCTGGTCCTGCTCCTCTTCTGAGAGTTTGGACTGCTGCTTTTAAAATTAAATGCTTTCTGCTTCCCTCTGTAATGAATACTGCACAACAAATCACTTAGAATTGTGTTCACAAACTTGTGTCCAAGGCATGATCAGTCTCCCCAACCCACACTCTTATGGTGGCCTCCTGCTGAGTCAGTGAAGAGGAGAGGTTGCTGAGACTTGGAAAATATAGTCTATACACACAATGCAGTATTAGTTAGCCATGAAGAAGAATAAAATGGGGGGTACATTTGGGGGTAAGTTCAGTGGGAGGTATGAGGATAAAAGAAGAAAATGATGGGGGTGAATATGATTGAGTTACATTATGTGCATGTATGAAAATACAATAAATAAACACATTAAGATTCTTTTCAAATGGGTAGGGGCATAAGAAAGTGTAAAAGAGGGGTGAATTTGATCAAAGCATATTATATGAGTATGTGGATATAACAATGAAATTCCTTTGCACAACTAATATATGCTAGTAAAAAACCCACTAAATTTCAAAAAGATGATAAATACACACTCCAATAAAAAGATAAACAGGAGGAATATAAGAATATACAAAGATGCTTGCCATCATATGTCGTTATGGAAATGTAAATCATGACAGTAATAGAGGCCATTATATACCTATGAGGATGGTTCAGAATGAGGTACTACTATATACTTCGTCAGTTGACTGAAACTTTAAAATTCCCCCACCAAGCTCAAGCAAGGATGATTAGAGTGAAATCTCACTCATTCTTAGTGAGAAGGCAAAATAATCAACCAGTTTTGAAGAGAGTTTGACTGTTTCTTTTAAAGCTAAACATATACTTACTATACTATGCTCCAAGATTTTTTCCTAACTCACCTAAAAAGTCTTGTTTGCACTCTAACAGAGTGCAAAACTGTTTGCACTCTAAAAACTGTTCATCCTATACTGGAAACAAATGACATGGTCTATTAAAAGTTGAATGGTTAAACCAAGAATGAGCTACTAATAAACAATCATAATAAATGAGTTTCCTGTCAGCATAATGTGAATGACTCTTAAATACATATTGCTAAATAAAAGAAGCCAGTAAAAGAAGCATGCATGCTATTGTAAGGTACTGCCGAATAAAGACCATGCCATGTGGGGAAAGGAAAGATTTATTAGGAATCCAGACCTCATGGCTGCCCCCTGCTCCCTGAGGTCAGGGAGCAGTGGCTTGGGTGAAATGAATGGTGTGTTTTATAGGAGGGTCCAAGTCATGAGTGAGGGACCAGAAAGTTTCTGGTCTGATTACCTGTGACCACTAGATGGAACAGGTCGACATGCCTGGCTAGTTGAGTAACTGGAAGTTCCTGAGTTGTTTTGCAAGCCGAGAAACAATCAGGCAGGGAGAAACAAGCAGTCATAAATCTGGTTTCGATGCTAGCCTCAGGACCTTCTGCCCGCCGCACGAATGCCAGGGACCTAACAGCTATATGATTACATTTGTATTATATTTTGTAAAAATCAAATCTATATAGAAGGAAAATACAGTGGTGGTTCCCAGAGATTTGAGAAGGATGGATCTTTGACTAGGTGAAACATGAGCTATTTTAGTACCACTAAACTATTTTGTGTAGCAATATTACGGTGGACACATGACACTATACACTTTCTCAACTCATACAACATTGCAGGAAGGTGTGTGAAAAATTTAAACAGGAGAGTGCAGGCTATGACAAAATATGTGTTGGAGTGCAAATGTATGATATATCTTCCCCAAAGGAAGTAGGACAAGGAAATATTGGCATAGAACTTTGGAAATGACTGGAAAACATAAGTGTATCAAGAAAAAGAACTGCACATAGGCAGTTAGTATTGCTGTTTCTCATGAAGGTACAAGTTTACAATTCTGAAAATGCATTATTCACACATAGAAAGTGAAAAAATATGCCAATGTATAGCAGAGTGTGTAGAAGAAAGATTTATGGTTAGTGGGCTAGAAGGTTGCATATAAGTGAGAAGGAAAAGCTAGAATGAACCATGTGGTAGTGGATTAGTGGATGAGAGACATATATTTAAATATACATATATACTTACAACTATATATGCAGATTCATAAATATGCATTCATACATATGTATGTATGTTGAAGCATACAATGTACAAGATAATCCTGGAGCATCTTATAAAATAAAAAAGTAAGAAAACACTAAATCATACTACAGTGATGGGGCTATGTTAAAGGAATAAGGGCACCTACTAAAAGAGCTCAATGGCCAAGGTTGGAACAATTTGAGCCATAAAATAATGCAATAGTTCAGAATTAATGTTTTATTTAAATGTCCTTCTTTAGGAGGTAAAGCATAAGTATGAATTCCTTGAATGTAAGAAAATACTGTTAACTTAATGACAAATATGAAAAATATATTGAAGACCAAAGGGTGGAATCAATAAAGAGTAAAACGTAAGTCTGTAGCATGAAAAAAGCCAAGAAGTCAAGGTTAATTTGATAACAGTAATAAGTCTTACTGGTAACATGTAGTCTTGATATGATACAACGAGAATTGCATTTTATCTCTGTGGTCTTTCTCCAAATAACTTGCTATCCCAGTTCTATCATGAAAACTATCTTTAGAAAAATCTCAATTGAGGAGCATTCTGCAAAATATTTGACGAATATTTCTTTAAAGTCAAGTTCAAGAGAGACAAGGTAAGTCAAGTGCTGGTGGTGCACACCTGTAATCCTAGCTATTCAAGAGGCAGAGATCAGAAGAATCATGGTTCCAAACCAGTCCTAGGAAAATGAGACCCTATCTCGAAAAGAAAAATCACACAAAAGGTCTGGTGGAGTGACTCAAGTGGTAAGAATGCCTGCCTAGCAAGGGTGAAGCCCTGAGTTTGAACCTGAATACAAAAAAAAAAAAAAAAGGAAAACAAGTTAAATCTGAGAAATTGTCACCACCAAGTAGAACTTAAAGAGAAATGATAGCTAAAGGTAGTGTGGTATCTTATATGGGATCCTAGAACAAAATAAGGACATTGTATGAACAGTAAGAAAAAAAGTAAATTATTGATTTTAGTTCATATAACGCCACAATATTGTTTCCTTAGTTGTAACAAAATCACTAATAAAATATATTAATAATATGGTAATTGTGTAAGGGATATATGGGAATTATCTGTATTATTTTTATAATAAGTCCGTAAATCTAAAACTATTCTAAATCGAAATGCTTATTTGAATGAAAAAATAGAGTTGCTCACTCATGTTATTCTTCTTCCACAGGCTGATAAGTGGATGAGGCAGTGATCAGTCCTCAACATTAAGAAAAGCAACCACCCATGGCATGGCAGAATGGCAATGTAAAAGGAATCTAAGGAATCTCTCTGTATAGCTATTCTTAACTCAACTAGCAAAAATGCTTTGTCTTCCTTATTATGCTTATTTCTTCTTTTCAACAAAATTAGAGATAAGGGCAGAACAGGTTCTGCCTGGAAGGAGGCAGGGAGAGGGGGGAGGCAGGAGAAATGACCCAAACAATGTATGTACATGTGAATAAATGATTAATAAAAAATAAAATAAAATAAAAGGAATCTAAGCTCCTAAATGATCTTGGTAATGCTAATAGTATATATTTTCCCATCTTATGGGTGACAATTTTATCTAAATTTTACTTTAGTATTGATTACTATTGATATTAATAGTGAATTATTTCTCTATATTCTTTACACATCATTTTTCAAAGGGTTTACTATATTGTTTTAGATGCTGCAAAATTTCTTTTGTTATATACTTTGCAAAACCTTATCTGCCCCTGTCCTTTAGTTTTTGTGTTGAGTTTATTATGTTTAAGTTTTATTTTATTTTAATGTATACAAATTTATCAAGGTTTTGTTTATTACATTTTCATGCCTTAATACTTTTAAATACCTTCCTTATCACATGATCATAAATATGCACACCTACATTTCATTGTGATGTTTTGATTTCTTTATTTGTTGTGACTTTTCAGAATATTTTACTCATATAAGTACATAGTGTGAACTAGGAACTGTATGAGGTTTCTAAGGCAGGGAGGATCTTGCAATGATTGAGGAAATTTTAAAAACCCATGGTATGTAGGTGGTACATTGTGAACTGAGGAAGAATGATGTGAGAGAGAATATGTTGAAGAAAGAGCCAGAGGAAAAAAATGGAATTTATTTGCATGTTGATAGACACTAGAAGTTACACGTTGCAATATGTCTATGCACCTAGAGATGTATGGTGTGAAAGGTCACATTGAAAAAAATAAGAGAAATGTGAAAATTATTTGGACCATCTAATACAGAGAAGCTGTGCCAGATACACTTAATGTATTACATGAATCAAAATGCTAGAGGTGAAGTCTGGAGTATTTTTGTGAGGTCTATAGGTAATTTCTTATTATCATATTATTATTCTACTGGGGGGTACATAGTGACATTCACAAAAGTGCTTACAATATATCTTACTTAAATTCACCCTCTCCATAATTCTCCTTTATCCCCTCTCCTCTCATTCCTATAAAAGTTTCAATAGGTCTCATTTTTTTCATTTTCATACATAAGTACATAATATTTCCACCATTTTGATCCAACCAGAATTAAGAACCTATGCTTCAGTGTCTTCTCCCATTTTCACTTGCTCCTCTTATGGTATTCCCCTGCATCCTTAAAGTTATGTTTACCAGATGCCAAAACAGCTAGAGGAAAATTCAATCTGCTAAGTGGCAGGGATATTCATTTGCATTAGGATTACTTGATTATTCAAGGAAAGAAAGGATAATACTAATATCTAGTGTTTAAGGACAGTGGGTTCTTTTCCAATCTCAAGAAACGTCCCAGAAGAGACATGCATTTAGTTATAGAGTGATCTTGTTGTTATCAACCCACTTAACATTTTTCAAACAACAATTGAAAACAACATGGAGAAGTTGCTACTTAGAAAATATTTTTGCTAAATAAAGAACTTTTTTCCTGTTAGTAGTTGTTTTAGTATGGCAAATTGTTCATATAATAGAAAAATTTATTTTTATGCTGCTTTCATTTTCATTGATCTCTTATGATCAATGCTAATTTAGTATTGCTGGAGATACAGATAAAGCAGGAAATACAGCTTGCAAAAATGCAAAACTCTTTCACAATGTAAGAGCTATGCCATTGACCTTTATTTTTTGAGCCTATAGCCTTCATATTAAATCCTTTTTTAGTATGTTAATTCCACTTGTACCTTGGTGACTATTGTACACAATGATCTCTACACTCATACTTTTTCATTTAATTGCCATGGAAATTTGATAATTTCATCCTAAAGAAGGGCTGAGGAAAACTCAGGAAGAGCTCCGATTACTGAAAACTGGAAAAAATTAATCTTGATTAAAGCACTTCCCCCATGAAAATAGGACCTCTTGAACTTTGTGAGTGCTGATTACTGGAGGCTGTTCTTTGGGGAATACATAACTGTACTTATTCTAGGATTTTCCAGGAATATTGAAGTAAAATAGTGGAGACATCAAAAAAGACTTTTAAAGATATAATTTAGTGGAATATTGGCAGCAACTTATTTCAGTTCCTTTCTCAAATAAAGTGCCAAAATATGCAAACCACTTTCCAAAGTCATGATGATTGTAAAGAATGTCTGTCAGCTGTCATTAAGAATTCAGCTTTCCAGGTGAAAAAAATGAAGCTGGAGTATCACAGGAGATTTATTGTTCACTTTTAAAAAGGCAAAGCATCTATTTACCATTAAGGATCTTGTGGGTTTCTTTGCTCCACTTAATGACTTCAAACATAAGATCTGGTAGGAACTGGCAAAGATTGGATTACTAACCATTCTTGTGCTTTCATCTTCACTACATAAATCAGTAGATGTAGCTTCAAATGTTTCACCAGTTTAACTTAGTATTATGAACTTCTTACTTTCCATAGGACACCAAAATGTTAATCTATTGCAGTTCACTGCTTAGGTCTTAATACTGTAGTGACCTGAATTAATTTCATTTGGTTGGAAATGTCTCCTCTTTTTTTAATGGGGCTATGCAAATGCAGGAAATAAATGGTTGTCATGTCTGGAGACATTTTAGATGCTGCTGCCATGCTTCAAACTTGTATTTGCATTGTACTTTTTAATTTAAGCATCTGGCATGAGTAACAGGAAAATGTTCTATCTCAACACCAATTATATCATTTTCCACCATGTTCTTTGCAGAAAATTAGAAGGTCTATGCCATTCTCATCAAGTTCAATTAATAAATGTAAATGTTAATGTCTTTCATTGTAAACTTTTGGTGTGCAGAATATAGACATTATTATATTGTTTGAATATATTATACTTGTTATTGACTCCAGATCCTATAAGTTGAAAGTATTTTTGTGTAAACCCATTCTTGGTGGACAATACATGGGCATGAATGGCTGTACAATTCATGGTGTCTTTGGCATTGCCAGTTGCCGTGGAAGATTTTTAAAAGATTTTGAATATTACTTTGGAACATGCAGCTAATAGTGTACACAATATTACTAGAGTGAACTGAAAATTATGGAGAAGTTCAGGAGACTTAAGGAATGTTTTTCTTCTACCTTGTGATGTAAGAAAGTGTCTTTCCAGTACTAAAAATAGAAAGCTTAGATTTATAGAATTTTAGTCTTGGAAGGGACCCTAGAAATAGAACACAAATTCCTGTTCCTTGTATGACATCTCTAACGCATGGTCATATCGCTAGTTCAATATTACCCCAATGGTAGCTCATTGCATAAGGCATCCCATTTAGTTGGGTGACATTTTTATTCAGAAGTTCCTCTTGAACTGAATTAAGTTTTTTTGATGGTAACTTTTACCAATTTATTCTTGTGTTTGGATCAAGAACAACCATAATTATTATTCTTATCCCACAAGACAATTTAAAAAGTATTTGGAGATAGCTGTTGTGGTTGTAAATCCATTCTTTTCTAGTCTATATATCCAAACTTCCTTTCAACTTCCTTTATATGACTTTACTTTCAGATAATTTATAATCCTGATCATCCTGTAAGATGCACTAATTTGTCAATGCTCCTTTAAAACATGATTTAAAAACTGAATTCTCCTCCCAAAATATGGATTCTATATTGTGGAGTTTTCAATAGATATGTTTTCATGTTAAAGTGGACTACCATGCTGTTGTATCCTAATTACATATCTATTATATGGTATTGCTTCTGCCACTTTCTTGATATATAGGAATGCTAACTCAATTTTAAAAATGAATTCAGCTCTTCTCTCCTTGCAGGAAAGAATAACTAGTGTCCAAGAGAATATCTGAAAAACAGACAAGCCTTGATACTATTCTGATCCTACTACAGTGAGCGTATATATACTAAGTACTAATTCATGGAAGAAGGCCAATTTTAGGCAGAATTTCTGGGACCCACATTTGATCTAAAGATATGACATGGTTTCTTTTACATGTTCCTGAGCCATTTGGACTGAGGAAGAATAGCACCTTCTAAGGAAGGTGCATAGGTTGTGGAAATAGCAAAAGCAAAATGAATGAACACATTTACATGTGCACTGAAAACCCAAATTGGTTTGAGAAAAAGCCTAAATGGTAAAGTGACAGACAGCATGACCATAAAAAGATTTTGAAGGCAAATGACTACTACTTTGCAGCATCTTTAAGACAAAAGACAACTTACTTGCAACAAAAGATAAGTGATAGCATAAATATAAACTATAAAGAGTGACAAAATTAGATGATAATAACATTGGGAAAGTGCAGTATTATCTAGTAGTTATTCAAGAACTATCATTCATTACTTGACCAAAATTCAATCATCTATAAAATTAAATCAATTGGACTAGGTTGATTTATGTAAGGTAATTTCCAATTAGAGAATGCCATAATACCAAGAAATTATATCTTGTGCAAGACTAAGTTTCCATTTAATAAGTCAACTATTCTCATGCTTCTTCTTTTAGGTTCCAAATAATTCATTTGTATTACAAAAAAGTAAAGCAGGGACATTAAACTGAGTATTCACTTTGACCCAGGAAAAGATCAATTTAATATAAATTCTTGGTACTTAGAGCTACTATCCTGAGATCCCTCTATAGGCTCTCATAAAAAATATCGTAAAGCCAAGCAGCAATCATAATCCTTGTGTTTCTACATGATCTCCACTTTCAAAAGTAATTTACCCTTACTTTATTCTTACAAAAATATTGTAGGGAAAGTCTAATAGTATTTTCTGCTTTCATAGAATAGTTTAATGACTTGTCTACGGTCTCATAGTTAATTAGTGAAAAAAGTCAAGAACTGACCAGACCTCTTCATTTCTGTCCATATTCCACTATATCATTACCCATCTTCAGTGTTGATGATTATAATAATGGTAATTAAATCAGGATATTCTATACTATGCTGCAAAAAAACAGTCCCCACATTTCAATGACTTAAAACAACCCAAGATTATTTCTCACCCATGCTACATATCCAGCATGGCTCATTGGAGGCCTCTGCTTACGATTCAGTTATTCAGTGACTGTACTGGCAGAGGCCATAGCGTCTTGTAGCTGTACTATCTGTAACACAAGGCCTCCTGTATTAACAATGCAGAGAAGCAGAAGAGCAGAAACATGCATCTACATTTTTAGGTTTGTTCCAGAAGTAGCACACATTTCTTTCACTTATAGTCTATTGGTCAAAAGATATAACACAACCTCACCTAAATATAAAGGGTGTAGGAAATGTAAAGAACCACATGTAACTGCTATGGTAGCTAATATGTACTAAGTTCTTGACATGTGCCAGGAAAGGATGTTTTGTTATTGATTTATTTAATGCTTACAATAGTCCTGTCCTGTAGATATGACCACTTTACTGATAAGAAACTTGGCTTGTGATAGATAGTCTGCACAATGGTATTCAAATGGTAAAATGCTAAAGACAAGATTCAAACTCAAATATTTGTGATTCTAGAGCCAAAACCACAATAATTTGTTTAAGTCCAAATCTACTTCATATGTATTCCCTTTGTCAGTTTTTGATCACTTCAATGTGAGCTACAGTTTTTATCTACTCCATCTCACACTTTTCTCTTATTTTCACTTTAAAAAAATTTTAAATGTGTATTTTGCATGAGAGAAGGCAGATGATAAAGAAATCATTTTTGCTTTATTTTTCCTACTTTCTCACTATAATAACCCTTCTTCTATAGAAAACCCTCAAAGATACCATAAAGGGCATTTAATTGAGTATGCTTTCTGTTACTCTAGCCATGCCAGTTATCTCCCTTATTAGCCCCTTCCTAAATATAAAGCAATGCCCATTATCTTCATGATATCATTTTTGTAGAAAAGACTCAATGATGGAATAATAATTCAGAATATACCTGTTGTACAACTCTTTCCTTTGTAACTATTTATGGCTAAGATTACCAAACCAAAATATACTTAATTTAAGATAAGGTTAATTCAGAGATAAATAGCTAGACAAAGAGATATATAGATCATATTGATCATTTTTCAAAAAAGAATTTAAATGACCATTCTGAGATGATCTTCTTAAATCAAAACTCAAGCTGGGTGCCAGTGGCTCATGCCTGTAAACCTACCTACTCAAGAGGCAGAGATCAGGAGGATCATGGTTCAGAGCCAACCCAGGCAAATAGTTCAAGAGACCCTATCTCAAAAAAAATCCATCACAAAAAGAGGCTGGTGGAGTGACTCCAGGTGTAGGCCCTGAGTTCACACCCCAGTACTGCAAAAAAAAAATCAAAATTCAAATATCCAGAAATTCACACAAAATTTTGAAGAATTTCAGATCAGTTTCATTAGTTGAGACTTAAAACATATTAAGCTGAATAATGTGGAAAATATTGGCCTAATATACATATTTTACTAAATAGTGTAAATAGTATTCAATTATTGCTATGACTTGAATGTGTTCCCTCTAAAATCAGGTGTGGAAACTTAATGGTTAATATGATATTATCCTTTAAGAGGTGAACAGGTCATGAGGCCTTCCCCTACTCCTTCATGGATGGGATTATGACCCTTAAAAAGAGATTTCATGTAGCACTCAGCTCACTTGTTCTTATGCCTTCTGCAATGTGAAGATACATTTTTCTTACCTTTCTGGAGGATTCAAAAGAAAGTGTATCTTGGAAGCTAAGAGCAGCCCTCAGCAGAAAACTGAATGCACCTGTCTGGATTTTGGCCTTACTAGTCTCCAGAACTGTGAGAAATAAATTTCTGTTCTTTAAAATTACTCATTCTTAGGTAAATTTCTTTTAGTAACACAAATGTACCAAGAAAACTAGTGTTTCATATACTCATTTAATTTGGGGGCTGAAAATGACCTTCCTCATTTACTAATGAAGAAATGTGAACTTATGAATAGTTATTTGTTTGCAATTAGGCAAATAGTTATAGGAAACACATGTAAGGCTTAGGTTAATTTAAAATAATAACCATATTTACAAAACCTTGCATCATTAATTAATGTTCATTAATATCAAACTCTCTCAAAACACTGTAAAAGTTATTGTTAGGTAACATGTTTCGATTACATATTTATAATTCATAGCCTAGAATAATTAAGTTGGACTTTTGTCATTGATTACCAGGAGATAGATAAGGATATATCCAAGTAAGATAGATAACAGATACAGAAGTATGGCCAGAGTGTCAGCATCTTTAAGGAACAGTATATATGTTAACTGGTACATTATAAAATTTTATGTACAAAGCTTTACTTGATAAACATGGATTATTTTTATAATCTAAAAAGTTTTCATGAGATTTTAAAACATAATAGTGTTTGAATTTGTCTAAATTTTTACCAGGTGATCTCAATGTATAGTCTTGACTTGAAAAGAAAAAAGAAAAGGATCATTTCATGCATACCAAAGCAGAGGCTGTGTGGCATTGAAGAAAAAGCATCAGGCATTAAAAATGTGCCACTTTGTAATGACAAAACATTAGAAGATCTAATTTTTTTGGTCTTAGTTGTGTGTATTTAGGCAAGCAGGAAGTAACCACCCCAAGACTATTTTTCATCTGTCTGTCAAATGGGGATAAAATATTGGTCCTGTCAACATCACAAGTCTATTTTGTGGATTGCATAATTTAATATATGAGAAAGCTCAGGAAAATTAAAATTCTTATACTAACCCAAGGTATAACTTTGCATATTAGCATACATAAACTAATATTCCCTGCATATGTATGAGTATACATATGTCAACATTTGCCCTACTTCATGGCTTCCCACTTTGTTCACTCACAGGAGGCAGGAAAAGGTCAAGAGATTAGGTTAGTTTTGCTAAATTCTATAATGAACAAAGACAAATTTGAAGAGCTATGATTCTTTGCATATCTTCTATGTACCAGGCTCTATACCACATACTTTAAAGATGTGTCATTCCTTCATCCTTGGTCTAATACTGTATGTTATTTACTCTATTGCACATATGAAGAAACTAACAATCATGGAGGTCAAGTAAATTGCCCTAGGTCACACAGCTGTGAGTAGCAGAGCCAGGATTCATACACGCAGGTTCGTCAGATTCCAAAGCTCTTCAGTTTATTTTTCACTGTCTTCCAGTGATCATAGTCACCTGCTGGAGCAATTTTCAATTTCTTTTGGCATCAATATATGTTTGGCAGATATTGCAGTGGTATAGAATAGCATTGTTCTTTTTCTCAACCCATTTGCTTTCTCTAACAAAATAAATGGTTCTTGTAATGTCTGTTCTGTTGACCTTGTGTCTCTGTGGGGAAAATCTTATATTAACTTGCCCTTTCTGTAAGGCTGAAATGTTTTTTGTTGGATTTATCATACTCCAAAAATTTGGAGCCTCTTTCAGTTTAAAGTGTTTACAAGGATAGCCCTCTCCCCTGGATTTAATTATCTCATTGACAGCAGCCGATATCTTCATGCATAGGAATGTATTTACTTATAGGCACATAAGTAATTCATTTATAAAATTGAATTATCTGACTAGGGAGATTGTGTGTTTTGATTGTGTAGCAGTCCTTCTGAAACTGACTTACAATTGATAAAAGCCAGATGGAAAGCGGAAACAGTCCATTTCATGACTCTTTAAATTTTTAAGTTTGTTAACCCTTGAGCTTCACATTTTTTGAAGTTCATTGGTAGGGTGGAAACAATTTGTTGGTAAGTTTTAATATGCAAAATAGCCTTAAGTGCTTATAACATGTTGAATCAGGGGAAAGAGTTTGGTATTTAGAAGAGTTCGAAGGACAACATTAAAATAGTTCCTCTTCAAACTCTTGTTTATTTCTCCTTATTTTCTTATTTGTGTTTTTGATCAAAGTGGTTTTTGGTGTGTACATCTTGTATGCTTTTGCCACTTACTTGGGTAAGAGCTGATTCTTAATATTTTACTAGATTATTACATATTTTGTATGCTACTGGTTCAAGTGAAACAAATGAACATATTTCTTAATTGGACATTGTCCTTTTCTTAAATAATAATTTAGTTGCTAGGTAATATTCTAAGCACTTTTATAGATTTTAATAATCTTCATAGTAACACTCTGTTGTAGGTGCTATCATTATCAGGATAGTCATTCCTCAGACTATGAGTTTATACAACTTTCTCATGGTCATAAAGGATTTGAATTCATAACATTTCTGGCTTCAGATGATATATTCTTTAAGATTATCATATACTGATTCCATAATTATTAATAAAGTACTCATGCATGATGTTATCTTAAGTACCACACCAAGAAAGCAGACTTTCACTATTTTTAATTTTAATAATGGCACCAACATTGTTCCATACTCTCTAGTATAAAACAATATAGTCATTAACATATTCTTTACTTTCACTTCACACATAAAATCACTTGTCAAGATCCACAAATGAGTTTATACTCTAATCTCTGTCTTCCTTCTCTGGATATTCAAACTATATTACATACCATAATTAGAGACATCTTAGGTTATAACTATGACACTATTCATAAACTTCCTCAATTCTTTCATAATTAAGTTGAAACTGCCCTGTCAGACATTCAAGGCACTGAATAATTCAGATGTGCCTTTCCATGCTTATTTCTCAGTTTTCACTCACATGTCCTGTGTTCCAACCTAAAGGAATTACTCCAAATTCCCTGAGCATGACTTTTCTTTTTCATTTTGTCTTCATGCCTTTTTCACTAGTATTCCTTCTGCCCACAATTTCCTGTCATTTATGCCTACAAATATTCTATCAGTCTTTTAAAGCATAATTCAAATTTTACTTCATTTATGATTTTGTTTCCAGTCCACTTGTATAGTTTTTTATTTACTTTCCTCAGTAAACACTAACCACATTTGTTTGTACCTTAGTTTTGCTCTCTTCATATTATGCCTGCTGGTGGAGTTGTTTATGCCCTTTTCCTTAACCTCCTTTTTAGCGTGTAGGCTTCTTGATGAAAAGATATACACCTTTATCTTTATATTTTACACATAATTAACTAAATTCCTAGGACTTGTGTAGATCTAATGTTGTACTTAATATTAACTGAAATGAATAGAGATACCCTCTAACATCTACAAGTTTATAGTGTCTGCATCAAAGTAATTATTATGTTATATTATAAACTAGTATTAAACAATGTAATCTAAGCTTGAAGTATAAGTATTTCTAAGTACAAATCTTCAAAGGTTGAGCAAACAAATGGTGTTCCAGTATAGTATAAATCAAGCAACAAAAAATCATTTTGTATCTATGGGACTTATGAAAAGAACTGCCTATCTACCGTGCTGCTTAAATGCGATGAATTTAACTATGAAGTTTTGAGTAACTACACTACTCCATTAATCAGCCTTGACCCTGTCGGTTAGCATACATTTAAAAATATGGATGCAGTAAATCTGAATTCAGCAAAACTCATGGCTTATATGAGATTGGAAGTTTAGTCTTCTCCATATCCAGGACAGCATGTATTCTCTAAGTAAAAACTTCAATGGAATATGATTAAAAAATTGAACTCTAATTGACTGAGAGCTGGACTAAAGGTAGTTCTTTCCTATATTAATTTTCAAGAACCAAATTATATGTACTAATGCCTATAAAAAAATAACACATAGATACAACCTATGTCTGGGAAGGCTATTCAAACCATTGATAATAATAATACCTAGTGCTTAGTACACACCAGGCATTTTCCTTGTGTTTTATGTATACCACTTAATAAGCACTAAAATCCCATGAAATCATTATCATTTGTCCTTGTGAGCTTCTTCAACTCTATCTAAACATTCTAAATACTCAAACTTTCTCTCTGTTATTATATAATATACATTCTCAGATCCCTGGATATTATATTTACATTTCTGGAATTATTTTCACTTTTGGCCATCTAACTGTATTTATTATTCTGAGCATAAATATCTCTTTTACAGGGAGGCCCTTCTAGCAACTCAATGGTGATTATGCACCTGTTTTATACACTCTCATATGACCCTGTAATTGGTTCTAACCTCATATTTCACAGTCATAATATAAAATATTATATTCATGTTATATTTATTTCTATATTACAAATTATATGTAGTATTACATATGAATCATAATTATTTCATTTTTCTCCCTTCTATGATATAACCTTCACAAGAGGAGGAAATTTGATTTGTTCTTAGCTGTGTCCACAGTGCTTAGAATGCTGTCAAGTATTTGTTGTATAAATCAATGAACATGCTTGTAAATACTGAATTCATTACTAGAGAAAAAATATGATCTTTTTGGCTTGAGGAAAATATTCCTGGTGGTAATAATTACCTGGATACATAGTAAGATCTGCCATTTATAGAGAGAAAGAGGGCAGAGGCTAGATTCCACTACTAAAAATATCCCCACATCCACTGCAGTGAAGCTGTGCATTCATTCTGAGAAAATTAATTCCATTTTTTCTTTGAAGCCTTTCCATCTTCTACAGACTCTTCCTGCTTATTGAGAACAAAGTTTTTCATAACTGAGTTATAGGATAGATGTGTGTCAGTGAGGAGATGAAGGATAAAGAAGGTGGTGAGAAGGAAACAAAGATAAAAGTAATCATTCGAAAGATAAGAGTCACCCTGTGCCAAGTCACAAACATGGCACTGTTTTTTTTTCTACTTTAATTAGAGTAGCCCTTGCTAATTCCCATGAAGCAATCGCTGAGCAAGGATCTATTGGTTAGTGTGTTGTCTCGACCATGCTTTGGTAACCAAAGAGGTAGTTTAAAGTTCATAGTACTATCAGCTTGTATTTCGTTTGTAAAACTTATCTAGAACGAATGTTTATAATAATTTAGAGCACACACATAGTAGAATTTTTATCACTTACTTTCATGATCACAGTTATTCATGAGTAGTGAACTTCTTGTATTTTAAGTGACTTTAATTTTTCTAAATGTCAGAATATATTTAAAAGTAAAAGAGTGCTAGAGTTATTTTCTAAAAAATTTCTTCTTCGGGTAAGTTTCTGAAAAAAATGACTAAATAGATTATTAAATTATTGAGAAGTGGTCAAATATTTAATAACGTTGGAGAGAGCAGACATTGAATTCTGGCACATTTTTGCAAATGACCTAAGATAGAACTTCCTAAAATAATTCCTTGTTCCATTTCCACCTGAAACCTGATATCAGATGTCAAATATTTAATTAGCTAGATAGCTCTTGTAGAGTGCTTTATGATTCACAAAGTGCTTTTATGTATATTGACTAATTTAATTTAAATTAAAATGCCATATATTGCTGATGCAGCAAGAATGTGTAGCCTATTTTTTCACTCACTGCTACACTTGCCAACTATAATTTTCAAAATATAAGTGTGGATATGATATTTAAAAATTATACACATATCTTATTAATCTGACAGTATAACTGATATGTAAAGAGAGCAGGTTCTTTTATTCTGTGATTTTCAAGGTAAGTGTAAACACAAGCAAAATGAGCCAAGTTAAAAATGGCACTGAAATCCATATCAAATCATGTGATCATACTGGCGCTTTCAGGAAAATAGACAAGATTCCTCAAGCAATAGAGATAGTAAGAAAATTAAAGGTCATTTTGCATACAGAGTTCCAAGGATTACTGGGTATATATCAAGATGTTTCAGTACTAATTTTAAAGTATACAATGATGATTTTTTAAGCAAAGACTATAAATATAATATGAAATGTTTTCACATACACATCAACTTATTCCACAACCCTATGAGACTACGTAAACTGCTATAACTTAGAATCAAAACTTGAAAATATATTAAAATCATTTCTAAAAGAGGAAGGAAAGAATGGGCATAAAACTCTTGCATTTTATTTCACTCACAATAATTATGAAATACACTTATTTAGGAGAATATTAATGCATATTTTTACAAAAAATAAAGTAATTTAACAAGCTTGTCTGTCTTGTTTTCACTATTAAGAAACTTGTTTAAGCTCAGTTACATTAGTATCAATTTAAAAACAATGATAAATTGTCTATAGTAAATATTGAAAGTCACAGAGATTAAGAAACTGGAAGAAAGAGGTTTGTTAAGCCTTTTAGGTCTATCTAATGAGAAGTCATATTCGCCCCTCAGATATATTTTGACCCTAAAGAAGTATAGATAGATTGATCAATCAATTGATCAATAGCTAGACACTTCTTCATGTACATACTTTATATATAGATATAGATATATCTATATATAAGGAGATACTTCTTTATATATTCATTTGTATAAATATATATGTATGAACATTCATGTACACACACACACACACACACACACACACACACACACACACACCAGAGTGCCCCTTTAGAAAGCATATGCTAAAAAAAAGAAAGTATATGTTGTCGGTTTATGAATTTGTTAGCTCTTTTCTCCTTTAGTGAGAGCAGATACAAGCTACATCAGAGTTTAAAGAAAGCAATAAATATTCTTAAGAGGATAGGTGCAGAAAAAAATGAGTCTTATTAATCTAGGAAGAGATGGAAGACCCCATACAGAGAAGCCATAACTAAGCAGGAGGATAAAAGAGAAAATATTCTAGGTCGATAATGTGGTGGACATTGGAATCAACTCTTACCTAGTATTTGAATTCTGGTTTAAGTCCTGCAGTGGCATATTGTGTCATTAAAGTCAATGAAAATAAATGAACTAACTAATCTTCTCTATGGTTTGCTGATCTAAAGTCCTACTACTAATTCCTCTTGCTAACTGTATTGCACTCATATCAGCCTCCTTGCTTTCCTAGACCATGCCAGAAACACTCCACTTCTAAGCCTTTACAATTGTTATAATTTCTGGCACACTCATCCACAGATAAACTAAAGTCTCTCTCTTTCATCTTCTTCAAATGTTATCTTCTCCTTTCCTTGTTTTATTTTTCTCCATATCACATACCATGTAAAACATTAAACATGTTGTATATTGACTAATATTATGTATTAATGCTTAGCTTTCTTCAGAATGTAAACTCAATGCCAACAGGAACAGTTCATTGTTGACATCCCAAAATGTATCACTGCCCATGACACCACATGATAGATATTCTATATATACATGAATAGAATGAATAGCCACCATGAGAAGAACTTAACATAATACTCTAATAATAAAAAGTAATGCTGTATAAATGGAAAAAATATTTCAATGGAAAAATACATATAGTCAAAATAATATAGTCCAGAAATACAGTACAATGTAAATATGCATTTTTATTTGAAAAGACATTTAATAGCAGTGGAAAAAATTTGAACTAGTCAATACAGGATATTAGTATAGAGGTCAACCCTGGTGCTTCCTAATATTTAAAATAATATAGCTTGCATTAAGTTATATTTATATTGCACACTGGGGTGAATGCATAGAGGAAGTTGCTCATAGACGGAGTCAACTAATCCAAAAAATCTGACATCTCAAACCCTGCCTGACCATTTCAAAGGCTAATAAGATCACACCTATAACCAACTTAAGGTACACCAATTGGTAATTTCTAAACTAGCCAGTTTTAGGGAAAAAATCTAGATTCCAGTTTTACTAGGTAACCAAAGAAATATTCCTCGTGCTTGCAATGACAAATGTAGCAACATCCCCTGGCATTTCAAGGGGAAAATGGCTTTCTAGTCATTTTTGGAATATCCGGAAACAGAAGGGAATACGTTTATTATTGTAACACCATGAAACTTAAGAAATTTCAAAAGGAAACTATAAACAAAATAAAAAACAACTCGGAAAATGTTTACAAAGAACTATTTGAAGTAAATAAGGAAAAGACAAAAATTAGAAAAAATAAGCAAACTATCATCAAAAACACCACCAACAACAGGTGTTGGAGAGGATGTGGAGAATAAAGAACCCTTGTATACTGCTGTTGGGAATGAAAGCTAGTGCAACCACTCTGGAAAAAAATTTGGAGGCTTCTTAAAAATCAAAACATACGATCCAGCAATCCCACTCCTGGGGATATACCCAAAGGAATGCAACACAGGTTACTCCAAAGGCACCTGCACACCCATGTTTATTGCGGTGCTATTCACAATAGCCAAGTTATGGAAACAACCAAGATGCCCCACTATTGATGAATGGATCAAGAAAATGTGGTACTTATACACAATGGAATTTTATTCAGCTGTGAAGAAGAGTGAAATCTTATCATTCGCAAGTAAATGGATGGAACTGGAGAACATCACTTTGAGAGAGGTTACCAGGCTCAGAAGACCATAAATCGTATGTTCTCCCTTATATGCAGACTTTAGATCTAGGAAAAATACAGCAATGTTGTTGGACTTGGGTCACATGACAAGGGGAGAGCACATATGGGAGGTATGGGGACAGGTAGTAAACCCAATACATGAAAACATTTGATGTCCCCACTCCAAAGGAACTAATACAGAAACCTTAAAGTGACAGAGGTCAACAGGAGAAGGGGATCAGGAACCAGTGTAAAGATCAGTTACAGATGAATCAACTTGAGTTGTAACACATTTGTACATGGAAGCAATGCTAGGAATCTCTCCTAGCTATCCTTAACTCAATTAGCAAAAATGCTTTGTCTTTCTTATTGTGCTTATGTCTTCTCTTCAACAAAATTAGAGATAAGGGCAGAACAAGTTCTGCCTGGAAGCGAGGGGGGAGGGGGGGAAATGGGGGGTGGGGTATGGGGGGAGAAATGACTCAATAAATATATGCACATGTGAATAAATGAATAAAAAAATAGGCAAACTAATAGGAAATTCACAAAATAACACATTATGATGGTTAAAAAACACATAAACAGGTGGAAAAAGTGATTTATAATTTTAAAGAAATGCAATTTAAAATACCTGAGGAATGGGCTGGGATGTAGCTCGGTGGTACAGCGCTTGCCTAGCATGCGTGAGGCCCTGGGTTCAATCGCAGCACCAAAAAAGAAAAAGACAAAAAAAAACCTGAGGAATAATTATATTCATTGTTAGTGAGTATGTGGGGAAATAAGCTTCCTGAGTTTCTTGTGGTGTGTATTATAGTCCCTTTACTGATTAGTCCCTCCGTAGGTTTACATTGCTTTTATTCTTTCAAAGTCATTTTTGTTCATATGAAATAACTGAAGAAGAGGATCGATATTCAAAGGTGTCACATTCTAGAAAATTATCTTAATGTCTCTAAAAATCAGTTTCTAAGAACTTGTAACTAAAAAAGATCCTTTGGTACTATTTTAATTTGTTTACTCTTTGAGAGAAGTGCTACTGTAGCTCCTGAAATGCAATCCTTGAAATCCACGAACAATGGAACATATTTGACACTTTTATAGATAGTCAAATAGATAGTGTGCATAAAAGTGGAAAGTAAGTTTATTTTTTAATTACATGACTAATTTTCTTTTTGGAATATATAGAAAGAGGGGATGCTGAAACAGAAAGACAGAGAAAGAATATGTAAACTTCCATTTATCTACTTTTCTCTTTCACTTTCTTTCCTTCTTACTACCTTTCAAAAGACAGTCTGGCTTAATTTAGTTCCTTGATTCCACAACATTTAGAATTTAAAGTTAATCGATGTTTCTAAAGATGAATTTTAGAAGTTAGCATAGTATCACCAAGTTTTTATTTTGCTTATGAATAAACTTTTAAATCAAAAAGTACTATCCACATGATTTCATAAAAGAGAGACTTATTTTTGTTGTTGGTACTCATTATTTAAAAGTATTTTTGAAAAAAAAATTGATTCACAGAAATTTCCCAAAACAGATACACAGGGACCCTGCGTCTTAGTATGCTTGGAGTGCTATAGCAAAATGCCATAGACTGGGTGGTTTAAAACAACATACATTTATTCATATAGTGGTAGATCCTGGGAAATTCATTCCCAAGGTTCAAGCATATTCAGTTCCTAGTGAGGGCCATCTTCCTGCTTTGCATATGGACACCTTCTTGGTATATAAGAGTTTTAAGGATTGAATGTTTGTGTCCCTCAAACTTATTCATATCATATGTTGAACATCCTCTATCTCCCTATATACCATTTACTCAATCCTCCCTAGTGGTAAGATCTTGTATAACAACACTACAATATCACAACTAGAAAACTGACAGTGGTACACTCCACCAACCTTACTCAGATTTCATCAGTTTTATGTGTTCTCATTTTTGTATATGCATGATTATGTGCGGGTGTGAATGTGTATGTGTATTTTTATCAAATTTTTCACATGAATGGTAAGTTTGTGTAATTACCATCATGATCAGTATATTAACTGTACCATCAGTGTAAGGATCTGTTGTAAACATAGTTACCCTCTGATTTCTAATTTCTTGCAATCATTGAACTTTTCAATATCTCTGAAACTTTGTTGTTTTGAAATGCTATATAAATGAAATCCTTCAGTATGTGACTTTTGACTTTGGCTTCTTTTTATGCAGTATACTTAAGATTTGGTCAAGTTACTATATGTATCAATAATTCATTCATTTTTTAAACTTCTTTTTAGCAGTACTGGAGTTTGAACTAAGTACTTTGTGCTTGCTAGGCAGGTGCACTACCACTTGAGCCATAGCCCTAGCCCACTTTTTTTGCTTTAGTTATTGTTCAGGTATGGCCTCACATTTTTGTCCAGGGCTAGCTTAAGATGATGATTCTCCTACCCATGGCCTCTCATGTGGCTGAGAACAGGAGTGTGCCAACATGCCCAACTTGTTCTTCCAAATAGAGTGTACCTAGTTTGTTTTGCCTGGGCTGACCTTGAACTTCGTTTCTCCTAGCTCCATCTCCCAAATATCTGGATTACAGGCATGAGCCACTACAACCGACCAATTTTTAAACTTTTTAATTATAATTACTATACATATTAATTGTTCCTATTAATAGATTTCACTGTGCCATTTTTTATATATTATATATTGCACTTTGATTTGTACTGTTGAGTATGGATTTACCACAGTTTATTTAATCACTCACCTACTGAAACCTACTTTGGGAGTTTCAGCTTCTTGCTACCATACACAAAGCTGCTATGAATATTTCTAAGATTTTTTGTGTATAAATATAGATTTTAATTTCTCTGTTACATGCCCAAGTTCAATTATAAATTATATGGGAGTTAAATTATATGGACTTGTTCTTTTTATATATTTATTAAATTCTGTTTTTTCATGAAGGATAATTTTGCTGAGCATAAAATTTTAACTTAATGATACTTTTATTTCAGTTTTTGAAAAATGTTAGACTATTTTTCATGATTTCATATGGATAAACTGCTGATGCATTAGTCTTCTCTGGTTGCTTTCAAATATTTTTATTTATCTTTCAGAAGTTTAATTTTGATGTCTTGTGACAGATATCTGAACTTACCCTATTTAAGATTTTCCTTTTTTCTTAAGTCTGAATGTTTCTGATTTTTACCAAATTAGAGAAATCCTCAACTATTATTTGTTTGAACAATTTTTCAGTCTCACACTCTCTTTATGAGATCTGAAGGTATGAATGTCACTTCTTTTACTACATTCCCAAAGTCCCATAGTGCTCTCTTTTTTCCACTTTTATTTTTTTCTGTTTTGCTCATGTTGTTTAAATTCTATTCATCTGTTCTCATGTAGACAGATTCTATCATTTGTCTTTTCATTTCACTATTTACCCTATATGGTGAATTTTCAAGTTCATTTACCTTGACTTTTAGTTTTTTAAATTTAGCTTTGGTTTGTTAAAAATATTTCCTATTTCATTGCTGAAATATTCTATTTTGTTTCAAATATGTTTATGATTGCATATGGAAACATTTTTATGACCAAAATGAATTCGAACCATTCTCAGTTAATTCCATTATCTCTCATGTGAGTATTGGCAAGTATTGGCTCTTCTTGTTTAAGTTGTTATTGTTCTATTCTTTTTAATTATTGTGCTGGTTAGGAGTACATTGTTGCATTTACAAAAGTCCTTATATCAAATATATCATACTTAAATTCATCCCCTTGTCCTGGTTCTTAATGTGATCAATGGTTTTTATTATATCCTGGGCATTTTGGATATATTGTTCTGAGACTCTCTGTCTTACTGAATCATTTTTCAACATGGATTCTCCCTGTTCAAGTGTAGTATACAGGTTTGGTACAAAGAGAGCAGAAATTGTTATCCACTGGACCCAACTGACACCACTCCATGAAATTTGTAGTGATGACATCCATCATTTTATTGAAGAGTATGAGGTATAAGCTCACTTTCCCATCCTACTCCAGAGGCTACTGTGGTAAAACCACATGCCAACTATCTCATTTTCCCCTGCTGTTCCTCACTGTTGATACTGTGTGATGTTGAAGGCTCAGCTCCCAACTGGGTTCTGATGATGCAAGAGTGGGGGGAAGTGTTGCAGAGAGGTTTAAGAGAATGTCAACCTCTCATGCCACTTTGTTTAATCTCATTGTTGCTCATAGACTTATTTCCCTTGGTATACTGCTGATATGTAGGGTAATGAAGAAGCAGAGTGCCAACTAGCCTGTCTCACATTAACTTTTCAAGTCTTGTTGCTAGATTAGTGTAGAGGCTCAGTTTCCTGCTGGATTCCATTAAGACTACAGTGTTTTAGGTAATTGGCATGCTATCTGCTGCCATCATGTGGTAGATGGAAGATTAGGTTCCTCAGTAGTGCCAGAATTATTCTGGTGAGGGATTATGAGAAAAATCAGTTTCTATCATGTAAATGGTTGGCCCTGTCATCATCAAGCAATAGAAACAAAATATCAACCCATGCTTCTACAAGGAAGAGGAGGTAGGCAGTTGAACTCTGCACATGGCCCTATTTAATCTGTGGTGGGAGTCGACAGAGGAGAATATGAACTTTTCCACTGATGTTTTATAAGAGTAGGTCATGTATTATAGCCTTATCCATTTTATTAGACTACCCCTTTTCCTGTATTTTGGCTCAGGATAATAGACTTTCCTTGGACATGTTTTTTACTGTACTCATTAGTGATTCTGGGTTGGGAACTTCTCCAATTCCTTGTTCAGGATACATGGGAAACAAAAGCAGTTTTAACACAGATTAAAGGAGGGATATAATCTCAGAACAAAAATAGTCTTTCCAAAGAAATGACAATCTTATACTAAAATATTAACCAGAATGTCTCTTTTGTCTCATTATATCAAGGACTATCGAAATCTTTGTCTCCATCTAGTAAACAGACCTGTGTTTGACCAAACTGCTATGAACTATCTCACTTACAAGTATACACTTTTGACTTTTAAGTACTCCAAATGAGTTGGGTTATGAAAAATTACAGCTGAAGGGAAACCCTATACAGAAATGTTTCTCCCACTGATTTAGAGTAAGAATTTAGATACATTGATGACTAGACAGACACACAGAGAGAAAGGTATGTAGACGATAGTTGATAAAATTAAATTGTATGATTTCAATGCACCTTTGATGGCCAAAATGAATAGTCTATAAAATAGTCAGAAAAAGTAAAGTAAAACTAACTACACATAACTTTAAGTAAAACTTTCGTTTTATTTCTAGCTTTCATAAAGTGCAAGTTTGCTTAAATTTCAAGGAAAAATAATGCATAATCCAAGTGATTTTGTTTGATAATTACTTATTGTGTTGGGATATCTTCCACAACAGTCTCCAGTGACTTTTGTTAATGTGTATCACTTGCTAAACAGATGGTGCATTTTTGTCTGAAATTCATCCATGAATAATGTGTAGTGATAAGACAGGAAACTGAGAGTGATTATTAATCAAGACTAAAAAAGAAAACAAACAGGGAGATGTATTCCTTCAGTTGTATGTTTAAAAATTTTAAAGGCAAGGAAATTTCTTCACTACAAATACACAGGAGATTTAGGACAAAAAGAGAATTACATGATCAAATCAAACTCCATGCGATACAATTTTTGTTGGAGGTTCTAATTTACTATAGAGCAGACTTTGATACTAAAATGTCTATATTGGTCCTTTATAAGATTTCAGTTTGTTTCTATTCTTTGAATCTGGCTAAGATGTTCACCTTCAGGTAGACCTATGATAGTCTGGTTGAATTATACATTGATACCAAACTTGTTTTAACATTAATACACTTGTTGGTGCTCTTGGAACTAGATGCTGTTCTTCTCCACTTATACATACCAAATTTCATTTATTTCAGGAGCCTATACTTATCACTTTGCATTAACATTAATCATTTGACATTTATGTATTACATGCTGACACATTTATTATTGCTTTGTATTCTTTATCAAAATAGTTTTAGTTGTGTAATTATTATTTTGTTAACTAACATAAGCTTTGAAAGGAAGTTATCAGGTTATATATCTATTTCTCAAGTCTTAGACCTATAATTATGAAAGTGAAGAATTATGTCATATGCTTTACAATGTATTATTCTAATTTAATTCTCATTCTGTGGAAGGTGACACTATAATTACCTATATTTTACATATGGAGAGTTAAAATGTAGAGAGTTCAAAAACTTGTCCAAGTTCATACCTGTACTAAACGATCTGAAAACAGTATCTACCATATCCATCAGTAGTAGCTTATTGACACAAACTCCGTCTAAATAAGTGGCAAAGGTACATGCTCTCTGCTTTTAATTTATTTCAACTTGAAAGTACTTTTTCAAAGAGATATACCAGATAGTTTGTAATTACCATATGTGAATTCTTTGATAATTCAGAAAATGCATGGGAAGTGTCTATATCTTAAGGAAAAGGATGAAGAAAATCTGTCTACTAGTTTAAAACTCAGAACCAACCAAAATAATAAACTTTCCAAATTTGATAATTTAAGGTGGCCACAGAAAATACTCAAAGTACAAATAATTTTACTTTATATTCTTTTTCATAAGCACTTGTTCTTAAAGGTACAAGAAGGCAAAACAGGGTAAACTGATGAATATTTTTTCCTCTCAAAAGATAAGACTGTTTTTTGATCCAGAGAGCACATTGAGTCTCTGGAAACTGAGTTATATCTTTATTCTTTTAACTTTTCAACTATTACTTTAAGGGATTGTGATTGAAAGAACAAGGAATATGTCATAAAGAATGATTCAACTAACAATGAAACCCTAAATTATGATAAATTACCACCATGTGTCATAGATGTAGTGTTCAAGGTGATATAATCCTAATGATAAAGTCTACAGAACACAAATTATTTACATAATTTAAAATATAAGCATTCTAGAAATGGGGATATAGTTCTTTATTTGAACACTTACTGTGGATGAAAGTCCCTGAATTTGTTCCTGAGCACTGCAAAATAAACAAATTAATTACTTAATTTAATTTAATTTGATTTTTAATTTTATCATTTTTACATTTACTTACATGTGTATACATTGTATGGGCCACCTCCTCCCTGCCCCCTCCACTTCTGAGCAGAACCTGTTCCAATTCTTGTTCTCCAATTTTTTGAAGAGAAAACATAAGAGATAACAAGAAAGAATAGCATTTTGCTAGTTTGAGATAAAGATACCTTTACAGACAGATTCCTAGTGTTGCTTCCATGTATGTGTATATTGTAACCCACATTGGTTTATCTCTACCAGACCTCTTCATTAATTCCTAGTCCCTTTCCCATAGGGGCTGCTGACAGTTTAAGATTACTTTATTCACTCCTCTACAGTGAGCACATCAACCACATTCAAGTTTTAGGTTTCCTTCCCTTTCCCTATTCTTTCTGTGCTCCTTCCCTTAGTGGGAGAACCCATGTCCAATAATATTACTGCACTTGTTTTAGGTCTATACTCCACATATGAGGGAGAATATTTGATTTTTGGCCTTCTGAGCCTGGCTAACTTCTCTTAAGATGATGTTCCAGTACCATGCTATTTTTATTCTTCAACAAATATTGCTGGGAAAAGTGGTTACCCGTCTGCAAGAAACTGAAACTAGATCCATGTCTATCACCCTATACTAGTATCAACTCAAAATGGATCAAGGACCTAAATAACAGACCTGAAACTCTGAAGTTACTACAGAAAAGAGCAGGAAACACTATGGAACTAATAGGTATAGGCAAGGACTTCCTAAATAGAACCCCAGCAGCCAGCAACTAAGAGAAAAGATGAATAAATGGGACCTCATAAAATTAAAAAGCTTCTGCACAACAAAAGAAATGGTCTCTAAACTGAAGAGACCACCCACAGAGTGGGAGAAAATATTTGCCAGCTATACATCAGACAAGGGACTGATAACCACGATATACAGGGAACTTAAGAAGCTAAACTCTCCTAAAATCAATGAGCCAATTAAGAAATGGGCAACTGAACTGAACAGAACTTTCTCGAAAGAAGAAATTCAAGTGGCCAAAAAAACACATGAAAAAATGCTCACCATCTCTAGCCATAAAGGAAATGCAAATCAAAACCTCACTAAGATTCCACCTCACCCCTGTTAGAATATCCATCATCAAAAACACCACCACCAACAGGTGTTGGTAAGGATGTGGGGAAAAAGGAACCCTAGTCCATTGCTGGTGGGAATGCAAGTTGGTGCAATCACTCTGGAAAAAAATTTGGAGACTTCTTAAAAATCTAAACATAGACCTGCCATATGATCCTGCAATCTCACTCCTGGGGATATATGCAAAGGAATGCAACACAGGTTACTCCAGAGACACCTGCACATCCATGTTTATTGCGGTGCTATTCACAATAACCAAGTTATGGAAACAACCAAGATGCCCCACTATTGATGAATGGATCAAAAAAAATGTGGTACTTGTACACAATGGAATTATACTCAACCATGAAGAAGAATGAAATCTTATCATTTGCAGGTAAATGGATGGAACCGGAGAACATCATTCTGAACGAGGTCAGCCAGGCTCAGAAGATCAAAAATTGTATGTTCTCCCTCATATGCAGACTTTAGATCTAGGGTAAATGCAGGAATGTGATTGGACTTGGATCACATGACAAGGGGAGAGCACATACGGGAGATATAGGAATAGGTAGAAAACCCAAAATATGAAAGCATTTGATGTCCCCACTGCAGAGGAACTAATACAGAAACCTTAAAGTGACAGAGGTTAACATGAGAAGGGGATCAGGAACCAATGTAAAGATCAGTTAGAGATGAGTCAACATGGGTTGTAACACATGGGTACACGAAAGCAATGTTAGGAATCTCTCTGTATAGCTATCTTTAACTCAACTAGTAAAAATGCTTCATCTTCCTTATTATGCTTGTGCCTTTTCTTCAACAAAATTAGTGATAAGGGCAGAACAGGACCTGCCTGGAACTGAGAGGGGGAAGGGGTTGAGAATGGGAGAGGGGGGCAGGGTGGAGAAATGACCCATACAATGTATGCACATGTGAATAAATGAACTTAAAAAAAGATGATTTTCTCCAGTTCCATCCATTTACTTGTGCTGAGTCACATTTCTTTGGGTATATCCCTACAAGTATTATTGCTGGATCACATGGCAGATCTATGCTTATTTTTTAAGAAGCTTCTGTATTGTTTTCTAAAGTGGTTGTACTAGCTTAAATTCCCACCAGCAGTGTATGAGGGTTCCGTTTTTCCCCATATCCTCACCAACATTTGTTGTTGGTGTTGCTCTTGATAGCTATTCTAACAGGAGTGAGGTAGAATCTTCATGTGGTTTCAATTTGCATTTCCTTTATGCCTAGGGACGGTCAGCATTTTTTGCATGTGTTTTTTGAACTTCTTCCATTGAAAAAGTTCTGTTTAGTTCAGTTGCCCATTTCTTTATTGGTTCATTGATTTTAGGAGAATTTAGTTTCTTAAGTTCCCTGTATATTCTGGTTATCAGTCCTTTGTCTGATGTATAGCAGACAAATATTTTCTCCCACTCTGTGGGTGGTCTCTTCAGTTTAGAGACCATTTTTTTTTGTCGTGCAGAAGCTTTTAAATTTCATGTAATCCCATTTTTCCATCATTTTTCTTAGTTGCTGGGCTGCTGGAGTTCTAGTGAGGAAGTCCTTGCCTATATCTATTGCTTCCAGAGTATTCCTTGCTCTTTCCTGTACTAACTGCAAGATTTCAGATCTGATACTAAGGTCCTTAATCCACTTTGAGTTCATACTTGTACAGAGTGATAGGCATGGATCAACTTTCAGTTTTATGCAGGCGGATAACCACTTTTCCCAGGAACATTTGTTGAGGAGGCTGTCTATTCTCCATTACATGTTTTTGGCATCTTTGTCAAAAAATAAGGTGGGCATAGCTATGTGGATTCATATCTGGGTCCTCTATTCTGTTCCATTGGTCTTCATATGTGTTTTTGTGCCAGTACCATGCTATTTTTATTGCTATGGCTCTGTAGTATAGTTTGAAGTCAGCTATTGTGATACCTCCAGCATTGCTCTTTTTGCTGAGTATTGCCTTGGCTATTCGTGGTCTCTTGTGTTTCCAAATGAACTTTAGAGTAGATTTTTCAATGTCTGTGATGAATGTCATTGTGATTTTGATGGGAATTGCTTTGAACATGTAGATTGCCATTTTTACTCTGTTGATTCTGCCAATCCATGACCATGGGAGATCTTTTCACCTTCTGTCATCTTCTTTGATCTCTTTCTTCTGTGGTTTGTAGTTCTCCTTGGAAAGGTCATTTACATCCTTTGTTAAGTTTATTCTTAGGTATTTGATTTTTTTTGAGGCTATTGTAAGTGGAATTGTTTTCCTATATTTTTTCTCAATTTTTTCATGATTGGTATATAGAAAGGCTACTGATATTTTAAAATTGATTTTGTATCCTGCTAAATTTTTGAAGCTGTTTATGGTGTCTAGGAATTTATGGGTGGAATTTTTGTGGTTCTTAGAGGTATAGGATCATGTGATTTGCAAATAAGGATACTTTGTCTATTTTTAACCTATTTGTATTCCTTTTATTTCTTCTTCTTGCCTTATTGCCCTGGCTAGCAATTCCAGGACTATATTGAATAGGAGTGGAGAGAGTGGGCATCCTTGTCTCTTTCCTGACTTTAGGGGAAATGGTTTCAGTTTTTCCCCATTAAGTATGATGTTGGCTATAGGTTTGTCATATACAGCCTTTATAATGTTGAGGTACATTCTTTGTATTCCTAGTGTTCTTAGAGCTTTTAGCATGACATGCTGTTGAATCCTATCAAAGGTTTTTCTGCATCTATTGAGATGATCAAGTGGTTTTTGTATTTGCTTCCATTAATGAGATGTGTTACATTTATTGATTTGCATATGTTGAACCACCCCTGCATCCATGGGATGAAGCCGACTTGGTCCTGGTGAATGATTTTTCTGATATGTTGCTGGATTTGGCTTGCCATTATTTTATTGAGAATTTTTGCACCACGTTCATTGAAGAGATTGGCTGGTAGTTCTCCTTTTTAGATATGTCCTTGTCTGGTTTTGGGATGAGTATAATACTGGCTTCATAGAATGAGTACTCTATTTTGTGGAAAAGTTTAAGGAGTGTTGATATTAGTACTTCTTAAAGATCTGATAGAATTCAGCAGAGAATCTGTCAGGTCCTGACCTTTTTTTTTTGGGAGAGACTATTGCTTCTTCAATCTCATTATGTGTTATAGTTTTGTTTAGGTGGTTTATATCCTCTTAGTTCCATTTTGGAAGGTCATAAGTATCTAGAAATTTGTCCATTTCTTCAGGATTTTCAAATTTATTGGAATGTAAGTTCTCAAAGTATTTTCTGGTGGTTCCCTGGAGTTCCTTGGTTAATCTAATTTTAAAAGAAAATGTAAACATTCTTTTAGGTCTTTTTAAGAATATAAATGACAGTTCTTATTAGCTTAGATAAAACCCAACATTACATTACTAAATGATAAATCCTTTTTCCCTTCATTTTTATTAGGCTATATTTGTTGCACAGGGGGGATTCATTCTGACAATTCTGAATAGTGCATTGGTTAGATCACCTCCTCCAACTCCCCCCTTGAGCCCCTCTCTGCCCCACTTAAAACAATTGCAAGAGGTTTCATTGTTCTAATTTGTGTATGTATATGAAGTCCATCAACCATGTTCCTTCACCTTCATCCACCCTCTCTCCTCCCACAAGTACCCCCACACATGCATTGTACCTATTTTACAGTTCTGTCTTTCATTATTAATTCCTAAGTCACTGTTCAAAGTGGTTTCTCAATGTATCCCTATTGTGAGTATATCTTACTTTGGTCAGAAATCTTTTTAAATGAAAATGAAATATTTTAAGCTTTTAAAAAGATTTGTTGAGATAACAATTCACATACCATAAATTTCACACATTTAAAGTTCACTTTCAATGTTTTCCATGTATTCACAGAATTCTGTGACCATAAAGCAATCAAACTTCAGAACTTACTCATCACCTTAAAATAACTCCATATTCATATCAACTCACTGTTCTTTCTTTTATAAATCCACGATAGTCTACTTGTAGGAGTAATGTATCTGGACAAGCAACAATATACTTTCTTGCTGTATGTATTTGCCCATTCTAGACATTTCATAAAAATGAAACAATACATTATGTGTTCTTCTGTGATGTTTTGCTTAAAACATTTAAAGTTTTTTGCCAGGTATGATGGCACATGTCTATAATGCCAACACTGAGGAGACTGAGGTAGGAGGACTGAACTTTTGAGGCCAGTCTAGGCTACAGAGTGAGACCCTGTCTCAAAAAATGTTTTAGAAAGTATTTTTTAAAAATTTTCCCTTTTTTGTTGTGCTGGGTGGGGGTACATTGTGACATTTAGAAAGGTTCCTACAATGTATCAAGTATATCATATTTGAGTTAACCCCCTCCACTGCTGTCCTTTATCCTCCCTTCCCCAATTCCTGGAGCAGTTATAGCAGGTATCATTTTTTGCATTTTCACACAGGCTTTGTACACATTTTTTTGCACTGTATTCACCTTCCAATCACTTTTCTCCTACCCCTCCTCTTTCCCCTCCCACTGGTGCCAACCCCACCCCCCAACAGAACCTGTTCTGCCATCCTCCTGTTCTCCAATTTTGTAGAAGAAAAAAAGATAAAAGATAAAAAGGAAAACATGATGTTTTTGCTAGTACGAGATACAGATAGCTACACTGGGAGTTTTCTTGTGATATTTCCATGCATATATGTATTACAACCCCAGTTGATTCATGTCCTCCAATCCTTTTCACTCCTTCCTGGTTACCTTCCTATGGTGGCCCCAGCCAGTTTAAGATTTCTGTATTTCATCAACCACATTCAAGTTCTTAGTTTCCTTCTCTTGCTCTATCCCTCCTGTGTGTGACCTTCTTTTAGTGTGATCACTGTCCCATAATATTGCTGCACTTACTTGTTTTAGGGATACAGAAGATGAAAAAAAACATAACTGTGAAAGGATGGGAAATATACTTCATGAGAAGAACAGACAAATACTCAGAGAGTAGCATAGAATTGGCTGCACACACACAAATACTTAAGCAACAAAAACAACTAAATGGCAGGAATTATGGCATACCTCTTACTGTTAACACTCAGTGTTAATGGACTCAACTCCCCTATCAAAAGACACTGTTTGGCAAACTGGATTAAAAAGGAAGACCAGACAATCTGTTTTTTACAAGAAACTCTCCTTCTGATGGAAACAAACACTGTCTTATGGTTAAAGGTTGTAAGAAGATTAACCAAACTAATGGTCTCTGAAAACAGGCAGGAGTAGCAATACCTATATCAGATAAAGTGGACTTCAAACCTAAATTAATCAGAAGTGACAGAGAAGGACACTTCACACTAATAAAAATGTATCCTTTGATGTTCCATTTATGTTGTAACATGTGTTATTATTTCATTTATGTTGGAATATTATTCCACTATATAGATAACCCACATTATGTTTACCCATTTTCAGTTGGTAGACATTTAATGTGTTTCCACCCTGTAGCTACTGAAAATAGTACAATTATGAATTGTATTCCACAGTATTTTTGTGGACAAAAGTTTCCATTTTCCTTCTGTATAAACTAGGAGTGGCATTGCTATGTCATTTTTCATATTTTGAGAAACTTGACATTTTCAAAAAAATCCCTATCATTTAACATTTCTTAAAGCACAGTATTGTAGCTTCAATATTTCTATATACTTACCAGCATTTGCTACTGTGTTTTGAATTGTAGTCATCTTAGTGGATGTTTTGATTCATATTATCCTAATGATGAATGATGCTAAGCACATTTTGTGTGCTTATTGGCCATCTCGCCTTCAGAGAAATGACTGCTCAAGTTGGTTTCTAATTTTAATTGAGTTTTTATATATTTTTATTGCTGAATTTATTTCTATATTACTAAGTAATTACATATAAGAGTTCTGTACATAAACTATATTAATGACTATTATCAGTTATACTCTGTTAAAATAATTTCTTTTATCCCATGACATGCTTTTCCTTTCTCTTGGTGTTGTCCCTTGAAGCACAGCAGTGTTTCAATTTTTTCACCTCCTTCATTGAATTTAATATAAGGTATTTAATCTCTCTTGTTGTTTTTAAAAATTTTTAAATTCTTAATTTTTTTGTCACATAATTGACTAGCATGTAAGAAGGCAACTGATTGTTGTAAGGGATTTTATATTATGCACAATTGCTGAAAGTTTGTTTTTTATCTATTACATTTTTTGGTGGTTTTCTTGGTTTTTCTCTATGTGAGATTATGTTATCTGACAGCAGAGAGAATTTAACTTCTTTCTTTCAGATTTGGTTTCAATTTCTTCTCTCTTCTTTCTTATTTGTTGTATGCTAAACATAAGTGGTAAAAGTGGCCATTCATGCATTGCTCAAAATCTTAGAGTGAATGGTTTCAACTTTTCACCACTGAGTATGACATTAGTGATGGGCTTATATCTTGTTATATATGGCATTTCCTTTCCTTTATTTGTCAAAGTAAGTTCCATCTATGCCAAAGATTTTGAGATTTTCTTATCATAAAAGGGTATAGGATTTTTCACACTCTTTATTTGCATCTATTGAGATGATAATGTGATTTCTGCCTTCCACTCTTTTAATGTGATATATCACACTTATTGATTTGAATATATTGAACCATATTTGCATGTGAGGTATATCACTGTCCATGATGTCTAATCCTTTCACTGTGCTAGCATGTGATTTATCCTAGAGAACATTTTATGTTCTCTTGAGAAGAAAGTATATTCTGCTGGTTTGGGAGAGAATGGTCATTGTATGTCTGTTATGTATCTTTTGTCTACATTGATGTTTATGCCTCAGCTTCCTTACTGACTTTCTGCCACTACAATTTGTCAATTACTGTAAGTAGGATATTGAAATCTAATACTATTACTCTGAGACTCAAAGAGAACTCTTAGCTATGAGCCTCTGTAGAATAAAAACAAATGTCTTATACTTTCAAGATACAATGACACAGCATAAATATTCTCATTCATAAAAGGAGGAATGGAGATACAGAAAGGATCTATGGGACCAAAACATGGCTGAAACTCAGCAGAAACATCATTAAATCCTGTAGCTTCCAGTCCAGCATCCAGGGCATGAGATGGGGCAATGTGAGCTCCAGAAGGCTTGGGCAGCTCTACCATTATGGCTTTCCTTTCTGTGGCCCATATGACTTCTCCCCTGGTCTTGCTATACTCAATGTCTTTGACTTTCCTTTGGGGATACTCCATGATCTAGACATCTCTAACTTTATAGGGTCTCCACTGCATTTTTGGCTTCACTTTTAACTTTTTCCATTCTGGGGATTGTTTGCAGGGAATTCAAACTTGCTAAAAATTACCTGGTTTCCCAGACCTTCCTTTTAAATCTTTACAGGTGGAATCCTCCATGACCCCTGTATTCTAAGTGTCTGAAAACCAGCATTACATGGACAATGTCAAGGTCTGCCACCAACTAGAGCAGTGGTTAGACCTCCTTGGACCATGGCTGTAGAAGTCTCTTAGTGCCAGAATCACTGAACAAGAGAAACAGTCTTTTAGACACCCCTCTGTGACCACAGTGCTCAGATGCTCTCTTTTCAAATCCAAGTCTTTCAAATTAGTTTATTCCTTTATACTTTTGTGCTTCCAATGGGTTCAGCAGTAAATTCCTGAGATGTCCTCAAGGAATCTTTGTCAGATAGTTCATGGATTTATATTTCCTTAGGGTGAATATCTGGAGCATTTTTTTTCTTAGTGGTATTATATGTCTCTCATTATTTGTGATGCTTCTATCCTTGTATAAGTACCTACACATTTGAAGAAACAGGAACCTCTTCCAGTCTTTACAGAGTTGCTTTTGCAGCAAAAGTCCATCACCAGTCATCATAACAAGATCATCTAAGCAAGCCTACTGCCAGAGTCCAGGGATGGTGACGCATGAGCCCAAAGACCAAGAGTAGATTGATCTATTCTGATGTCCAGTAGCAATGGCATGTGCTAGCATCCACCTACAGAATGCTCTGGCTTCACAGGATGGCCTCCCCTCCAGGACTTATTAATGAAGGAGCATTGTATTGGAAGCTCAATGTGTAAGCCTAGTTCTTTGGGCTATTGATAGATAGTCTTAGTCTTGGAGTCCCTGGGTTGGTGGACCTGGTAATGGCATGATGCTTGGAATCATGTGAGTCTATGCCTGGTTCCTGTATCTCTGAATGAATAATGTATTAGTTAATTTTCTTTTACTAACAACATAATGCCAGATGGGGTGACTTACATAGAAAGGGGGTTTCTTTTGGCTCACAGATTTGGAAGTCCAAGGCAAGGGGATACAACTAGTGATGACTTTGCTGACAGAGTCTGAAGGTGGCACAGACCATCATATGGAAAGATTCAGAGAATACATATGTATGTATGTGTCTTGTTTTTCCTCCCTTTTCTTATAAAGCTACCATGGTCCAGTCATGGGGACACCTCCCTAATAACACTTTCCAATACCAGTCACCTCCCAAAGACCCCACCTTTAAACTCTATAGTCAGTACAAGTTTTCACCATCTTTAAACCTCAAAATGGAACTTAAATTTCAGCACTTAAAGCAATGAAGAACATTTAAACAATTTCCAAATCATGGTAGGTGGACCTGGTGCCTGGTTCCATGGGCAGGCCTAATGCTGGGTCTCACATGTGCTTAGGTACACCACTGTGATCACAGGTAGGTGGGGTTGCTATTGCTGTCTGCAGAAAATGTGCGTACTCACTTTTCTCTGGCATTTCCCCAGGAGAAAACTTGCAGTATGAAGTGATCACTCCAGGCACTGTAGTGTGAGTGGCTGGGGTAAAGGTGATGTTGGCAAAGAAAACCTATTCTTATTTCATTGTATCATTTTCATTTGTGTGCTTCAACTGGATGCTGCAACAACTTATCTTGAGTCTAAAGATCTTGTCAAGTGTTTGTTGAATTGGTGCTTCTATAGGGGGATGAGGGCTGGAACCACCTATTCCACTACCTCACTGATATCTTTCCTTTAGTTTGTTTCTTGTTTGAGAATTGTTTTGTCTAAATTTGTGAGGAACATTGACCTGTAGTTTTCTCTCCTTGTGATTATTTTTCTCATTATGCATTAGAGTATTACAAGGTTCATTGAATGAATTGTGAGGTATTCTTTTATCTAGTATTTATTGGAATATTTTGTGAAGAACTGTCCTTAATTCTCATTTAAAACATGGTTAAAATTCTCCAATGAAGTTAGAAGGGAATGTAGTTTTCCTCAGGATTTTTAATATTACAAGTTAACACTTGTTTAAATTTTACTGAGGTTTTCAAATTCAACAGTTTTTCTATTTCTAGAAATGTGTTCATTTAATCAGATTTGTGTAATTTTTGTCACAGACTTGCTCATTCAATTTCTAGGAAATTATATTGATTTCTATAGTCAGTATCAATATTTATGGGTTTATTACTGATGTTAATTTCAATTTTCTTTTTGAAATAAAACTATGGAAATTATCATTTCTATAGTCAACTTGTATGTTAACTGATTTTATCTGTTATGTTTCTACTTTCCAGTATATTAGTTCCAAGCAAAATATTGTTGTTTCTTCCTTGTGTTTGCTTTTGGTTTAGTTTTATTTTATTCTAGGATTATGTTGTTTATTTGAAATTTTTCTTCTTTTAAAATATTGGCATTCACAGTTGCAAATTTATCATGGAGGACTATTTTAATTTTGTCCAATAAGTTTTGGTTTATTGAATTTCATTTATCTTTAATTGTGTTCTAGTTTCAGTTGTGTTAAATTTTGGTTATTTAGTAACATGTTTCTTTTATTCCCATAAACTTATAATTTTTCCAATTTTCTTTCATATTGATTAATCATTTCAATGTACATTTGGTGAGAACATTTTACTTGTAGTTTTTATTTAATGGGACTGGGATTTGAACTCAGGGCTTTGCACTTGCAAAGCAGGTACACTACCACATAAGCAACAACTCCAGTCTATTTTGCTTTGGTTATTTTGGACATGGAGTCTCATAAATTATTTACCTAGTCTGGCCTCAAACCACAGTCCTCTTGATCTCGACCTCCCAAGTAGTTAGGATTACAAGCATGAGCCTCTGGCTCCCTGCTAATTGTTTATAGCTTTAATTGGACTATATTTAATTGAATTTAGATGGGATTTTTGGCTTTGTATATGCTCCACCCTGGAGAATGTTCTACTTCCACTTGAGAAGAATATGTATTTTGCTGTTGTTGGAATGTTCTATAGATGTTTATTAGGATCATTTGGTGTGTATGTTTTTCAAGTACTCCTTTCTCTCTTTCTTTATCTCCCTTGTTATTCTATTATTGAAAATTTTGTGTTAGTTTTAACTATCAATGTTAAGCTGTTATTACATCTAAATTGATTCATGTATTATAGATTTTTAGGCATATATTGTTTTTAATAGTTATAGAGCTTATTTGAACCACTTTGTCTGTTTTTTCTACATAAGATCTCCTTTATTTAATGTTGTACATTGTTTGAAATACATACAAAAGATTTTTTGGTAGTACTGGGGTTTGAACTCAAGGTTTCATGCTTTCTAGGCAAGAAGTCTACCACTTGATCCATGCCCCCAGGCCTTTTGCTTTATTTTCTTTTCATGTATGGTCTTATGCTTTTTGACTGTGCTGGCTTTGGATGGTGATCCTCCAACCTTTGTTTTACCCATATCTGGGGTTGCAGACATGTACCACCATGTCCAGATTGTTCTTTGAGATAGGGTGTCACTTTTGGCCTGGACTGGCCTTGAATTTTGATGTTCCTATCTCTACCTCCAAGTAGCTAGGATTAGAGATATGAGCCACCCACCATTCTTGGCCTTATTATCTCTTTTTAAAATTTTAAATCTAAACCATATCATCTGAAGACAGGATAGTATTTAATTCTTTCATGTAATTTGTTTTTAGTGTGTAGAAATGTTTTCAGTGTGTACAAATGCAACTAATTTTGTGTTCATTTTGAATCCTGAAACCTTATACATTTCATTTGTTAGTTCTAGCAATATTTGTTTATGGGGGTGTTTTTAAAAATATTTCTTACATGCAAGATCATGTAATCTGTAAACAAGGACAATTTAGCCTATTTCTTTAAAATTTGGATGCCTTCTGATTCTTTTCTCTTCCACATCTGCTCTTGTTAGGACATCCAGTACCATACTGAATGCAAAAGGTGAGAGTGAACATGCTGGTTTTGTTCCTAATCTTAGAGGAAAAGCTGTCAGATTTTCATTATGTTGGTAGCTGTGGGATTAAATATGACCTTTCTGTTCTTGAGGTGTATTCCTTCTACATACAATAGTTATTGAATCTTGTTAAATGACTTCTTGCTGTCTATTGTAATGGTCATTATTTTTATAATTCACTGGCTGGCTTTGAACCACAATCTTCCTGATCTCTGCCTTCTGAGTAGCTAGGATTGCAGGCGTGAGCCACCAGTATCCAGCTGAGGTGGATACTTAACATGGTTTTGATGTTCAATTCCTTTATGGACAGGGATGATGAGTGTTTCTTCATATGTTTTTTAGCCATTTGGACTTTTTCTTTTGAAAGAGCTCTGTATGGTTCATTCTTCTTCTTTTTGATGGAAGGACTTTATCATTTGAGTTTAAAATATAGGTAGGCTAGAGACATACAAACCTATGTCGGCAATTGTTTTCTTTCAGGGCTTGAAGTACATCATTCCATTTTCTAGATCAAGTCTAAATGGATCAAAGATCTTAATATAAGACTTGAAATGTTGAAATTGCTGTAGGAAATAAGAGGGAAAAGTCTGGAAGATATAGGCATAGGTAATTATTTTCTGAATAAGACTCCAATTGACCAGGAAATAAGAGCAAGAATTGTTAAATTGATTGCATCAAATTAAAAAGTTTCTGCACATCAAAAGAAACAGTTACTAGAATTAAGAGACAACCTATAGAATGGAAGAAAATCTTTCCAACTATGTAAAAGATAAATGAATAACAACCAGAAAAAGAGCTAAACTACTAAGCATCAGAACAACAAATAATCTAACTAATAATTGGTCAAATGAATAGACAGTTCTCAGAAGAGTAAATACAAATGGCTAATAAACATATGAAGCAATATTCAACATCCTTTGCCATAAAGGAATGGATATCAAAACTGCACCAAGATTACATTGCACCCCAGTCAAATTGACCATTATAAGGAAAGCAAACAACAAGAAATGGTGACAGGAATGTGGGGAAAAAGAAACCTTCATACATTGTTGCTGAGAATGTAAACTAATGCAACTACTATGGAAGTCAGTATGAAGTTATGTCAAAAACATAAAAATAGAGCTACCTTATGACCAACCATACCATTCTTAGGCATGTATCTAAAGGAATTTAAATCAAAATATAGAAGCGATTCCGGAATACCCAGTGTTTATTGCAGCTCTCCCACAATAGCCAAAAGGTAGAATCAGCTGAGGTGCCCAGCAACTGATGAATGGGTAAAGAAAATATTATATCCCACAGCACATCATGGAATATTACTCAGACATAAAGAAGAATGAAATTATGTCATTTGCTGGAAAATTGATGGAACTGGAGATCATCATGCTGAGATAAACCAATTTAAAAGACCAAATATTGCATGTTCTTACACATTTGTGGTACTAATATCAAAGATGATGATGATGATGATGATGATAATAATGGAAGATGAGTGTGTATGGAGGACAGTATGGGAGATCACCAGGAGGGGAGGTGGAAAGAAAAGTATAGAATACTGAGGGGTGAAGAGGATGGAAGTACACAGCATATATACAAATGAAGACAGCATAATAAAATCCATTAAATACTGTTTGAAAGAGGTGAGAAGAGGAAAAGGGAGAATGGAAATATAATGGAGGGGGTGAACATTTTCAAGATACACTGTATGTTTGTGTTGAATTATAACAATGAAATCCACCCCCTGCCCTGGCCTGTGTGGGTACGCTGCATGAGCCTGACTAAGAGCAACAGGGAACGAGAAATAAAACACACACAAACCTACAGACATACAACATAAAACAGAATGCTGGTATCAGGAGGGCTGCACGTTCCTGATGGGAAACATGAGTGCCTACCTGAGCCAGAGTGTTTATTTTATTAGGTCGGCACAAAGAGAAGATTCAGGTAAAAATCAAGCTTTAACAATTCTTGATGCAAGGTGAAAGGAATGAGATTTGGTGGGCTAATTGTCTTAAGGCTAATGAAGCTTAATTATGACACATCAGTTCTGGAACCATCAAGGCACCCAGGACACCTTATCTAAGGTATTGATGAATTTGGCATCAGGAAGTCTCCTAACAGTTCTGGTACTTTATCTAGTTTTTCATCAGGGGGCTGGTATGTGGACACATCAGGTTGTATTCTTCAAGGAGATGTGAGAACAAAGGTCAAGACACCAGGTGCTGGGGAAATTATGGTAGAAGAGGCTGTGCAAACTTCTACAGGGAGAGGCTGTGCAAACTCCATTATTCCCAGTCCAGGATCGTGCCTGGTCCCCAACACCCCCCATGTCATTAGTGTGTGACAAACTTTTATTTTTGTGCTAGGGGTACATTGTGACATTTACAAAAGTTCTTACAATATATTTAATAAATCATAGTTGAATCCACTCCCTCCATCATTCTTTATTCCTCCTAGCCCTATTCCTGGAAAATTTTCAACAGGTCTCATTTTTCCATGCACATACATGTATACACAGTATTTGCACCATATACTGTGCAAAAAAATCTTACCCTCTTTCCCCACATCCTCCCACCTCCCACTGGTACCAACCCCCACATAGGATCTGTTCTGCCCTCCTGTTCTCCAATTTTGTAAAAAACTGACATTTTTGTTTGTTTAAGATAGCTATAGAGGGAGTTTTCTTGTTACATTTCCATGTGTATATGTATTACAACCGAATTGGTTCTTCTTCTCTATTTTTCTCCTTTCTACCTGACTCCCCCTCTTATGGTGATTTCAGTAGGTGTAAAAAATTCTACATTCATTCTTTTATAGGAAGTACATCATAAGGTGTGACAAATTATTTTAGAAAAGTCATTCAAAGGTACTGTGCAGTCCTGAATCTCACAGAAAAAGAATAAATTGTCATTTGCAGGAAAATAAATGGAACTGAAGATCATAATATTAAAAGAAATAAGTTAGGCTCAGAAAGACTGGTATAACATATTTTCTCTCATATGTGGAATCTAGAAAAAATAAATATCAATCTAGAAGAGTGGTATAAGGGAAGAGGAAAGAGACCAGCAGAAGAGGGAAGAGGCATAACTGTGGGTAATGGGGATAGGAAAATTTGTTCAAAAGAATTTGTGTATGTGTGAGAATGTCTTAGTGAAACACATCACCTTGTACATTTAATATACACTAATAATAATGAAAACCATTTCAGCTTTTCATTCATTAAATATTATATTAGCTGTGGGTTTTTCATATGTAGCGTGTGTTCTGTTTATGTAAGATTTCTGCCTGCAGGAAACTAAAACTAGAATCATGCCTGTCATCCTGTACTAGTATAAACTCAAAGTGGATTAAGGACCTAAATATCATACCAGAAACCTTGCAGTTAGTACAGGAAAGAGCAGGGAATACTCTGGAAACTATAGGTATAGGCAAGGACCTCCTCAGTAGAACTCCAGTAGTCCAGCAAATAAGAGAAAGGATAAATAAATGGGACTACATGAAATTAAAAGGCTTCTGCACAACAAAAGAAGTGGTCTATAAACTGAAGAGACCACCCAAAGAGTGGGAGAAAATATTCACTCACTATACATCAGACAAAGGACTGATAACCAGAATATACAGGGAGCTCAAAAAATCTAAACTCTCCCAAAATCAATGAACCAATAAAGAAGTTGGCAACTGAACTAAGCAGAGATTTTTCAAAGGAAGAAATCCAAATTGCCAAAAACCACATGAAAAAATGCTCACCATCCCTGGCCATAAAGCAAATGCAAATCAAAACCACACTAAGAATCTACCTCACCCTGTCAGAATGGCCAGCATCAAGAAATGCTGGCGAGGATGTAGGGAAAAATGAACCCTCATACATTGCTAATGGGAATGTAAGCTAGCGCAACCACTTTGGAAAACCATATTGGAGTCTCCCTAAAAAAACCAAACATAGATCTGCCATATGATCCAGTAATACAACTCCTAGGGATATGCCCAAAGGAATGCGACTCAAGTTACTACAAAAGCACCTGCACACCCATGTTTATTGCTTCACTATTTACAATAGCCAAGCTATGGAAAAAGACAAGATGCCCCACAACTGACTAACTGGTCCAGTGTGGTATTTATACAGAATGGAATTTTACTCATCCACAAAGAAGATGAAATTTTGTCATTCGCAAGTAAATGGATGGAACTGGAGAACATCAACTTAAGCAAAGTTAGCCAGGCTCAGAAGGTCAATAATCACATGTTCTTCCCCGTAGAATCCAAACAAGTGCAGTAATATTATTGGATGTAGGTCACACATTAATGGGAGTATGTGCATGGTAGGAATAGGGAAAGAGAAGGAAACCTTAAACTTGAATATGGTTGATGTGCTCACTGTAGAAGAGCAAACAAGTAATCTTAAACTGGCAGAGGCCACTATGGGAAAGGGACCAGGAAGCAGCCAAGAGTTCCAGTAGAAGTGAGACAATGTGAGTTGCAATTTACAAGTGCATGGAAGCAACTCTAGGAACCTCTCTGTACAGCAATCTTTATCTTAGACTAACCAAAACAATATGTCTTTCTTATTATCTCCTATGTTTTCTTTTTAACACAATCGGAGAACAAGAGTGCAGAACAGGTTCTTCCCAGAAGTGGGAGGTGGGGGGAGGTGGCACAAACAATGTATACACATGTAAGTAAATGTAAAAATGATAAAATAAAAGGAGAAAGAATAAAATGTATGCTTCTGATTACTTCAGTTCCATTTGTTAAGAATATCCTTTAACTCTCAGTCTGTAAGTGTCTTTCACAGTAAAGAGTTTATTGTAGGCATCATAGCATTAGGCTTTGTTTTTCTGTCTATTCAGCCAGTCTGTATCATTTGTTTGGGTTTTTATTCTGCTTACACTTAAGGATATTATAGATATATAATATCCTCCTATTATGTTATTAAATTTCTTATATTTCTTTTGAATATCATTTGTTCTGTTCTCATTCTGTTTTTGTGGTTTAGTAAATTATTGTATTGATAAAGTATGATTGTTTTGTTTTACTGTGTGTGTCTTCTTTATCAGAAGGTTTTATATTTCCAAATGTTGGTGGTGATCTTTCTTTTATCTGTATATAAGAATACCTTAATCATCTTTAGTAAACCTGATCTAGTTTGAATGAATTCCCTCAGTTTTTGCATGTTTTGAAAAGTCTTTAATTTTCTTTCACTTCTGAAGGATGGCACTGCTGGTTTTAATATTCTTGATTGCCAATTATTTTCTTATAGAATTTGGAATGTGAGATTATGTTCCCTCCTGTCCTATATGGTTTATGCTTATAAAATTGGCATCACTCTAGTGGAGATTCTTTAAATGTGCATTTTTATCATAGATATTAAAATTCTCTTTGACATGTACTTTTAACAGCTTAACTTTTATATTTTCAGATACCTTTACATTTTTTCTTCTGTTTTAGATATCTGCCAAATGTGGGTATTTAATGATGTCCTAAACACCATTAAAAGGAACTTTATGCTCCTTTCATTATATCTTAGTTTTCCTTCTCATTCATTTTTTGTCTGACTGAGTTATTTGAAAACACCTGTCTTCAAGTTTAGATACTATTTCTTCCACTTTTTCTAGTGTGTTGTTTAGGCTTTCAACTGCAGGTTTTATTTGGCTTGTTAACATCTTCATTTCCTCTACATCTATTTGCATCTTTTTAAATGATGTCTCTTTGCTGAATTTTTCATTCACATGAGAGCTTGTATTTTTATTGTCAACATAGTTATCTTTATAATCTATTGTGAGAGTTATTGTGTTCTTTTGGAGGTGTCATGTTACCATGTTTTTTTCATGTATCCTGTACTGCTACATTGACATTTGCACATCTGGTGAATCAGTTACCTCTACCACATTCATAGGTAGTTTTGTAGTAAACAGCTTTTAGTATAAGAAATTTCTGGGATTGTCAATATAGTGCAAAATGTTGGCTTTTGTTCTAGCTGGGCATTGTGCTATAGTTTCCCTACAGCAAGTTTGACTGTAATTAATGACTATGGACACAGTGCATGCCATGTCAGAATCAAAGGGAACTACTGTTTCTGGGGATCATGCAAGGGTGGGTTTGCTTTCAATGCATGCTTTTAATTTCTTCCTTCTACTGGGTCCCTATCACCTTCCAGTAACTTGGAAACAACACATAGTCTTTGGGGAGACATTCAAGTTCCAAATTATAGCATTCTTCCCTAGGCTCCAAAAGGCTTGCATCCATCTTACTATATATAATGTATTCAGTCCATCTCTAAGAATCCCCAAAATCTGTACAGTTCCTGCATTGCTCAGAAGTCCAAATACTAAGTATCTTCCTGGACTCAAGGCAAACACATCTGTGAGCCCCCCAAAAATCAAAAGAACAAGTTGCATACTTGCAAGATACAATGGAATAAGGTAAATATTCCTTTTCCAAGTTGGAAGAGGAAACTAATGATGAACCAGACCAGTCCAAAGCACAGCTGAAACACAGCAAGACAAACATTAAATCTCAAACCTCATGTTTTGAAGCCATGGCACAGGATGATATGAATTTGAAAGGGTATGGGCAACACTGTCCCAATGTCCTTGCTGGTTGCAGCCCATGTGGCCACTCTTGAACTGGCTCTTCTTTCTTCATGCATCCTTACTAAACAGGTGTTCAATGTTCCTGGCATCTCTATATTCCTGGGATTTCAGTTCAGCTTTGGCTCCATGCATTGGAGCTTCATGCATTGCCTTGTCAGATGCTGTTTGTATGCATTCCAATACTGGCATATACTTCTGGTCTCCCATGCTTTCTTTTGAAATCTTGAAGAAAGTATCCATGACCCCCATAACACTTACATTTTGCATGTCTGTAAAACTAGCATCACGGGAATGATGCAAATACTTACTGCCTGTGAGAGCTGTATTTTGGCTCACCTGAATCAAGGCTACAATGGCCATTTGATACCTTGATGAGTAAATACATGAAATTAATCACAGGGAATCAATTCCCTAGGTAACCTGTGAGAATAAGCTGCCTGGATAAGAGTGACTCTTTCCTCAAAAGAAGTCTTTGAAGTGAGTTTATACTTTATACTTTTCAGTCTGTCATGGGTAGGGTCTTGACTATTCCTGAGATGCCCTTGAATGCAAAGTATATGTCTTCTATGTAGTCTCCTTAACAGCTGCATCCTAATGATCAGAACCCTAAACATATTCCATTTCTGGCCAAGCTGCAAGATTTTCAAATCTATCCATTTTACTTCTGTTTCCCAATTTTTGCTGTAAGCCTGGTTTTAAAATATCCAGGTACTCATGCTGAATCCTTAATGCTCTGCTGCCTTGAAATTTCCCCCACTAGATCAATTATTTCATCACATTTAAATTCAGCCTCACACAAAAAATCAGGGCATGAACCAAATGCCAACAATGTTCTTTGCCAGTAAGTAACATAGATGGCCTCTAGTCCAATTGCCAATAGAACCCTTATTTTCATTTGAATACTTAGGCTCATTCTGCTCTTCTAACACCTCATCATAATTGCCACTAAGCTTCACATAGCATTCCAAATTTTTTGCTCTGCTTCTTTTTAAGTTTTAACTTCATTTTTAAATATTTTTTCTTTTTCCCCCTCAGGATGTTTTTATTTTATTTATTTTTTATTTTATGTTTTTTTCCATTTACTCACATATGTATACATTGTGTGAGCCACTTCCTCTGCCCCACCACTTCTGGGCAGAACCTGTTCCACACTCTCGTTCTCCAATTTTGTTGAAGAGAAAATATATGAGATAATAAGAAAGACATAACATTTTTACTAGTTTGAAATAAAGATAGCTCTACAGAGAGATTCCTAACATTGCTTCCATGCACATGTGTATTACAACCCACATTGGTTCATCTCTACCAGATCTCTTTTCTTTTCTCTGATTTATTGTAAGCAGAGAAAAGAAACCTTGCAGCACCTTGAACACTTTGTTCCTTCGACATTTCTCCTTTGAGATATCCTAGATTATCATTCTTAAATTCTCTTTTCCACAAAGTCCCAGAACACAGACATAATTCCAGCAAGTTCATTGCAATTGTATAACAAGCACAGCCTTAAGTCCAGTTTCAAATACTTTGTTCCTTATTTCCATCTGACACCTCAAAAATGTACTTTACTTTTTATATTACTACCATCATTCTTAATACCACAAAACTAATTCTTATGGCTTTGAGATTTAGGCTTTCTGTACAGCTATTTTCTTATCAACCCTTTTCAGAATTAACCTTGATGCTCTATTCATGACAGTCTAAGTTTTTTTAATTTATTTCTCCAAATTCCTAAGCCTCAACCCATTATGCAATTCCAAATCATATTTTAAAGTATTTGTTATAGCAAACCCCCAATTTGTGCCGCTATAAAAGAACTTGAGACTGGATAGTCTATAATGAACAGAAATTTACTTGTGTCACAGTTCTAGAAGTTGAGATATCCAAGATAAAGGGTCTACATTAGGTGAGTGCATTCTTACTGTACAATGCCTTGGTAGAAGGTGAAAGGACAAGAGAGCACAAGTAAGAGAGGGCAAGATGGTGCCAAACAATCATCAGAAACTCACTCCTGCAATCACAAACCCACTCTCACAATAATTATTTTAATCCCCTGTTAAAATAGTAGGAGGGACTAAAGACCTTCTACTAATCCACTTCTCCCCAAACTGTTGCATTAGAAATTATATTTTCAATACATAAACATTGGGGGACTTATTCAAATCATAGCCTTTGCTCCCTAGACTAAGGACTACCTATTCTCCTTTGAATCTCTATGATTTTTGACTTAATATGTACATAATATAATTAGAAAATTGCAATACTGATTTTTTTCACTTATTTATTTATTTACATGTACATACATTGTTTGGTACATTTCTCCACTCTGCCCCCCTCTCCCGCCCTTCCCTCTCTTCCTTACCCTTTCCCCCTCCCCTCCTCAGTTTCAGGCAGGTCCCATTCTACCCTTATCACTGATTTTGTTGAAGAAAGGACATGCATAATAAGAAAGACAAAGCGTTTTTGCTAGTTGAGTTAAGGATAGCTATACAGAGAGATTCCTACTATTGCTCTCATGTACCCATGTGTTACAACCCATGTTGATTTAACTCTAATGATCTTTACCTTGGTGCCTGATCCCCTGCTCATGATAACCTATCATTTTAAGGTTTCTGTACTAGTTCCTCTGGAGTGGGGACATCAAATGCTTTCATGTTATGGGTTATATTTCTATTCCTATATCTCCTGTATGTGTTCTCCCCTTGTCATGTGATCCAATTCCAACAGCATCATTGCATTTGCCCTAGATATAAAGTCCACATATGAGGGAGAACATATGATTTTTGGTCTTCTGGGGCTGGCTGACCTCGTTCAGAATGATGTTCTTCAGTTCCATTCATTTACTTGCAAATGATAAGACTTCATTTTTCTTCATGGCTGAGTAAAATTCCGTTGTGTACAAGTACCCATTTTCTTGATCCATTCATTAGTAGTGGAGCATTTTGGTTGTTTCCATAACTTGGTTATTGTGAATAGTGCTGCAATAAACATGGGTGTGCAGGTGCCTCTGGAGTAACCTGTGTTGCATTCCTTTGGGTATATCCCCAGGAGTGGGATTGCTGGATCATATGGCAGGTCTATGTTTAGATTTTTAAGAAGTCTCCAAATTTTTTTCCAGAGTGGTTGCACCAGCTTGCATTTCTACTAGCAGTGGATTAGGATTCCTTTTTTTCCACATTCTCACCAGCACTTGTTGTTGGTGGTGTTTTTGATGATGGCATTCTAACAGGGGTAAGGTGGAATCTTAGTGTGGTTTTGATTTTCATTTCCTTTATGGCCAGAGATGGTAAGCATTTTTTCATGTGTTTTTTAGCCATTTAAATTTCTTCTTTTGAAAAAGTTTTGTTTAGTTCAGTTGCCCATTTCTTACATGGTTCATTGATTTTAGGAAAGTTTATTTTCTTAAGTTCCCTGTATATTCTGGTTATCAGTCCTTTGTCTGATGCATAGCTAGCAAATATTTTCTCCCACTCTGTGGGTAGTCTTTTCAGTTTAGAGACCATTTCTTTTGTTGTGCAGAAGCTTTTCAATTTTATGAATTCCCATTTGTCCATCCTTTCTCTTAGTTGCTGGGCTTCTGGGGTTCTACTGAGGAAGTCCTTGCCTATACCTAATTGTTCCAGCGTGTTTCCTCCTCCTTCCTGCAGTAACTTCAGAGTTTCAAGTCTGATATTTAGGTCCTTGATTCATTTTGAATTGATACTTGTACAGGGTGATAGACATGGATCTAGTTTCAGTTTTTTGCAGACTGCTAACCAGTTTTCCCAGCAGTTTTTGTTGAACAGGCTGTCTTTTCTCCATCATATATTTTTGGCACCTTTGTCAAAAATGAGGTGGATATAATTGTGTGGGTTCATATCTGGGTACTCTGTTCTGTTCCACTGGTCTTCATGTCTGTTTCTGTGCCAGTACCATGCTGTTTTTATTGCTATTGCTTTGTAATATAGTTTGAAGTCAGGTATTGTGATACCTCCAGCATTGCCCTTTTTGCTGAGTATTGCCTTGGCTATTCGCAGTCTCTTATGTTTCCAAATGAATTTTAGGGTAGATTTTTCAATTTCAGTGATGAAAGTCATTGGGATTTTGATGGGAATTGCATTAAACATGTAGATTGCTTTCAGTAGTATAGCCATATTTACTATGTTTATTCTACAGATCCATGAGCATGGGAGATCTTTCCATCTTCTGTAGTCTTCCTCGATCTCTTTCTTCAGGAGTTTGTAATTCTCCTTGTAGAGGTCATTCACATACTATGTTAAATGTACTCCAAGGTGTTTGATTTTTCTGAGGCTATTGTATATGGAATTGTTTCCATTTATTCCTTCTCAGTTTGCTCATTGTTGGTGTATAGAAAAGCTAATGATTTTTGTAGGTTGATTTTGTATCCTGCCATGTTACTGTAGCTGTTTATGGTGTCTAAGAGTTTTTGGGTAGAGTTTTTGGGTCTTTCAGGTATAGGATCATATTGTCTGCAAACACAGTTATTTTGACAGTTTCTTTACCTATTTCTATTCCTTTTATTTCTTCTTCTTGCCTAATTGCTCTGGCTAGATATTCCAGTACTATGTTGAACAGGAGTGGAGAAAGTGGGCACCCTTGTCTCCTTCCTGATTTTAGGGGGAATGGTTTCAGTTTTTCACCATTAAGTATGATGTTGGGTGTAGGTTTGTCATATATAGCCTTTACAATGTTGAGGTACATTCCTTGTATTCCTAATTTTCTTAGAGGTTTTATTATGAAGTGGTGTTGTACCTTGTTGAAAGCTTTTTCTGCATTTATTGAGATGATCAAGTGGTTTTTGTCTTTGCTTCTATTGATGTGCTGTATTACATTTATATATTTGCATATGTTGAACCACCCCTGCATCCCTGGCATGAAGCCAACTTGGTTGTGTTGAATGATCTTTCTGATGTGTTGTTGGATTCAGTTTGTCATTATTATTTTGAAGATTTTCACATTGATGTTCATTAGGGAAATTGGCCTGCAGTTCTACTTTTTGGAGGTGTCTTTGTCTGGTTATTTAATGAGAGTAATATTGGCTTCATAAAATGAGTTAGATAGTGTTCCTTCCTGTTCTATTTCATGGAACAGTCTAAGGAGAGTTAGTATTAGTTCTTCTTTAAATGTCTGATAGAATTCAGCAGTGAATCTGTCAGGTCTTGAACTTTTCATTTTTGGGAGGCTCTTGATGGCAGCTTCAATTTCTTTTGTGTTATAGATCTATTCAGGTGATTAAAATCCTCTCTGTTCAGTTTCGAGTGGTTGTAAGTTTCTAGAAATCTGTCCCTTTCTTCGAGATTTTCAAATTTATTAGACTATATGATCTAAAAAGTAGTCTCTGATGATTTCCTGGATTTCTGTGGTGTTTGTTGTTATCTCCCCTTTTGAATTTCTGATTTTACTGATTTGGGTTTTTTTCTGTCCTCATTTTAGTCAGGTTTGCCAGGGGTCTGTCAATCCTCCTTAGTTTTTCAAAGAACCAGCTTTTTGTTTCATTGATTCTTTGTATGGTTTTTTGGTTTCTAGTTTATTGATTTCAGTCCTTATCTTAATTATTTCTTTCCTTCTGCTTGTTTTGAGGTTTGTTTGTTCTTGTTTCTCTTGGAGTTTCAGCTGTAGTGTTAGGTCATTGATTTGAGATCTTTCTGTCCTTTTGATATATACACTCATGGCTATAAACTTTCCTCTTAGGACTGCCTTTGCTCTGTCCCATAGGTTCCAGTAGGTCGTGTTTTCATTTTCATTAACTTCCAGGAAACTTTTAATTTCCTCTTTTATTTCATCAGTGACCCATTCATTGTTGAGTAATGTGTTGTTCAGCTTCCAATTGTTTGCATGTTTTTTACTGCTGCTTTTGTTGTTGATTTCTAGTTTTAATGCATTGTGGTCAGACAGAATGCATGGGATTATTTCTATTTTCTTATATTTGCGGAAGCTTTCTTTGTGCCCTAAGATGTGATCCATTTTGGAAAAGGTTCCATGGGCTGCTAAGAAGAATGTATATTGTGCAGAAGTTGGATGAAATATTTTGTAGACATCAGCTAGGTCCATTTGATCAATGGTGTGATTAGTTCTAGGATTTCTTTATTGATTTTGTGTTTGGATGACCTATCTATTGGTGATAGAAGGGTATTAAAGTCTCCACTATTACTGTGTTGGAGTTTACATATGTTTTTCGGTCCTTCAGAGTATGTTTGATGAAATTGGGTGCGTTGATGTTGGGTGCATATAGGTTGATAATTGTTATTTCCTATTGGTGTATTTCCCCTTTTATTAGTATGGAGTGTCCTTCTTTATCTCTTTTGTTCAAAGTAGGTTTGAATTCTACTTTGTTTGAGATAAGTATTGCTATCCCTGCTGTTTTCAGGGACCACTGGCTTGGTAGATCTTCTTCCAGCCTTTCACTCTGTTGATGAGATGGGTCTCCAGTAGGAAGCAGATTGTTGGATCTTCCTTTTTAATCTGGTTAGCCAAACAGTGTCTTTTGATCAGGTAATTTAGTCCATTAACATTCAGTGTTAGTATTGATAAATATGTGGTGATCCCTGTCATGTAGTTGTCTTTGTTTATTAAGGATTTGATTGTGTGTAGCTGAATCCATGTTACTCTTTGCTTTCTTGCCTTTTTTTCTCCTGTGGTTTGATATTGCCTGCCTTTTCATGGTTTTGTTTGCTTTCATTTTCTGTGTGCAGAATTTCTTGGAGAATCTTTTGTAGTGGTGGCTTGGTGGTCATATATTGTTTTAATTTCTGCTTATCATGGAAGACTTTTATTGGTCTGTCTATTTTGAGTGATAGTTTTGTTGGGTAGAGTATCCTAGGGTTGAAGTTATGCTCATTCAGTGCTTGGAAGACCTCACTCCATGCTCTTCTTGCTTTTAATGTTTCTGTTGAGACGTCTGCTGTAATTTTGATGGGTTTGCCTTTGTATGTTATGTATGTTATGTGTTTTTTCTCTCTTACAGCCTTCAATATTCTTTCTCTAGTTTCTGTACTTGTTGTTTTAATGATAATATGTCATGGGGTAGTTCTATTTTGGTCAGGTCTGTTCGGTGTTCTGGAGGCTTCCTGTACCTGAATGGGCATAGTTTTCTCTAGATTTGGGAAGTTTTCTGTTATTATTTTGTTGACTATGTTACACATTCCTTTTTCTTGCACCTCTTCTCCTTCTTCAATGCCCATGATTCTCAAGTTTGGTCTTTTGATGGAGTCAGTGAGTTCTTGAATTTTCTTTTCACAGGTCTTGAGTTGTTTAACTAATAGTTCTTCAGTTTTTCCTTTAATTGCCATTTCATCTTCAAGTTCTGAGATTCTGTCTTCTCTTTGTTCTATTTTGCTGGAATGGCCTTCCATTTGTTTTGTATTTCTGTTTCATTCTTTTTTCTGAATGGGTTTTCCATATCATGGGTTACTTGCTATTTAATTTTATCAATTTTTGACCTTAATTCATTTATCTCTCTGTTTGTGATGGTCTCAGTTTCAGTTTGGCATTTATTTATGGCTTCTATGATTTCATTTATTTGTTTTTGTGTGTTCTCATATTCTTTATTTTTGTCCTTTTGGAATTTCTTGAGTGCCTCCTGTACGTTTTGGTTGACCATGTCTAGTAACATCTCTAGGAAATTCTCATTAGTTACTTGTAGGATTTCTTCTTTCAGTGTGTTCTTATGGGCTTCATTGGGTTCCTTGGTATAGTTTCTTTGTTTTGTTGGAGTCTGGATCTGGGTATCCATTTTCTTCATTTTGCTCTAAATCCTGTAGTCCTTTATTTTCCTGTAGAGAAGGATGGTTTCCTTCTCTTTTTCTTCTTCCCATGTTTCCACTAGGTAATATTTCTATCCCTGAACTATGTGTAATTTAGTATTAGCTGGGTAACAGTATTAATACTAACAAAACCAAGAAAGAAGGATAAAAAAGAGAGAGAGAGACGAAAAGATAAAAGTGATTAGAGTAGTGAGGAAAAGAGAAAAAAATAAAGGTAGAGGTGGTAGATGGTCAAACAGTAAACCAGGCAGCAAATCCCTTAAAGAAGGGAAAAAAATAAAACTTAAAATTAAAAAAAAAATCACCAGTTCTGGAGCAGTAGAATTGCAGTCTTAGTTGTTCTGATGCTAGTTCTTTAGCATCCAGACCTGTCTGTGTGTCTCTTAGGTAGGTTTGGAGTCTTCCTGTGGCAAGTGGATGGTGGGTGGAGTCCCACAGGCCTTGGGTGGAGGCCTCTAGCTCAGGTGAAATAGCAGGCCTTTGGAGCATTGGCTTGGCATGCCTGAAGGGTGCAGGCTGGCAGAGTGGAGATCCTGTGTGTCTTTGGATCCCTGGCTTGAGAGTCTTGGGGGGCATGGTCCACCAGAATGGAGATCGTGAGTGTGTGGGCCCCTGGCTTGGCTGGCCTTAGGGGCACAGGCTTGCAGAGTGAATATTGTGCAGGGCTGTGTAGGCCTTGGTGGCGTGGCCCAGCGGAAAGGAGATCATGCGGGGTTTTATCACCAGTGCGGCAGGCCTTGGCAGGGGTGTACTGACAGAGCAGAGATCTTTCAGGGCTGTGCAGGCCTTGGAGGCATGGCGGACAAAGCAGAGATAGTGCAGGGCTGGGGGACACGGTCCAGTGAAACAGAGCTCCTGCAAGGCTGTGCTGGCCTTGGGGGTGTGGCCTAGCCCAATGGAAATTGTGTGTGTTTGTATCTCCAGCACAGTTGGCCTTGGGGCGGGGCCCAGCAGAGCAGAGATCTTGCAGGGCTGTGCAAGACTTGGGGGCGTGGCTAGCAAAGCAGAGATTGTGCAGAGCTGGGGGCCATAGCCCAGCGAAATGGAGCTCCTGCTGAGCTGTGCAGGCCTGGGAGGGGGGTGGACTGGTGGAAATCATAAATGTCTGTGGATCCCTGGACACAGATCATCCCATGGAGATCCTGCTGTTCTGAGGGGCGGGACTTTGGAGTAGCACAGCCCTGGCGGGGCAAAGGAGCATGGTTGCAAGATCAGAGATCCCACAGTGTATGGAACAGCAGCTCTGCAAGCCTATGGGGAGGGGTTAGCCTGTGGTGCCTGCTATTCTTTTAGTATACAGTGATGTGGAGAGGCCTCCCACTAGCTAGGGCTTCAGAGTGCTGATGTTTCAGCTCTCCCTGGTGTTTTACCTCAATCAAGCAGGTTTCCAGCTTCTTATCAAGGTCACTGGATCACAGAGGTCAGAAGGTCTGTGGCTGTGTTCTGGTCGCCATCTTGGATCTGCACCCCCATACTGATATTTTTTAATTGACTAATTTATCATGATGTCTTCCAGATTTATGTTTTAGCATGTGTCAGAATTTCTGCCTTTGTCTAACATATTTATCATCTTTTAAATAAGTAGTTTCTGTTGATTTAATATTTTTCACTTCAATGTGCTGTATTTTCTTATTTGAATGCCTTGTGACTTTTTGTTAAAAGTTAAGCATTTAGACCTAATAATGTAGTCATCCTATAAATCAGATTTACCCTTTTCCAGGACTTTCTACCTGTTGTTATCAGTTTTGTTTTGATTATTGTAGGCTGTTTTCATGCCAAGGATCAGCCTGAGGTAAAAAATTAAGGTCTTCTCAGGTGTATTCTGAGCATGTTTGTTTTCCTGGTTATAGAGGGTGAATATAGTGCAAATATATACCCTTTCCCTGTATCCTCCCCCCTCCCACTGGTACCAAGTTCCCAGGGAGAACCTGCTCTGCTCTCCTATTCTCTGATTTTGTAAAAGAAAAAAATGACATTTTAGTTTGTTTAAGATAGCTATACACATAGAAACATGCAGATACATGCACAGATTCACTTGAGAGTAACTGGATGAAAAGTCTTGGCTGAATCAGAGGACAGTAAGTGACTCTCCCCAATGTGCCACCTCAAAGGCTCCCATTGTCCCAATCTTCTATACTGTATGATAAAACCAGAATGTCTCCTTTTACCTGGAATTCACTTCCAATTCTTTCCTGGAGAAAGGTGGCAGTCTTCCTTGCTGTCTCTCATTCCAGGGTCCCAGGCTCAGTCTCTAGTTCTCAGCCCTTTTATGATACTTTCCCTAGATCCAGTGTTCTCATGTAGCAAGGAATTACTGCTCTTGCTTGACAGAATTGCTCAAGATGGAATTTTAGAGCTAAAAGGTGTCTTAGAAAGACATCACCAAATTCTGCTCCCTATCTTTAAACAGAAGTAGAGAGGTTAAGTTATTTGCCTATAAGTTCACATCCGGTTAAGGGCAGAACTGGAATCAATTCTTGGTCCCCCAGGTCTAAGTCAGACTTTTTTGTACTGGAATATTCACTCGTTCCTTGGGAGAGATTGGGGGAAACAGTGATTATCACCCCAGGGAGCTGATAAAGGGGTTTGTAGAATATATGTGTGGTCAGCAAAATGTAGGGCATTTCTCAAGCAACTAAGAATAGATCAGAAGAAAAGTATATCTATATCTGCAAAATTGAATTTACTGGAGGAAGTGTAATTTATATCTATAATACAGATTCAAGATAATATAATATAAACAAGTAATAGAGAATTAACTCTTCTACTGTTATTTTGAGAATATGCATAACTGCTTCCTCTAGCTTGATAATGAATGAGATTATTTTTATTATTTCTGACAGCTCCAGTATTTTCAAGACAAAATATAAAATTTTTTGAGGTTGACATTCTTCAGTTGATTGCTTTCTATTTAATCCATTAAGTTCATGTTCTTATATATATAAATAATATGTAACATATTATAATGTATAAATATTAACATCATTATATTATTATAATATTAAATATTAATTTATATAAAAACAATATTTTAACATTAAAAAAGATAGCTATACAGGGAGTTTCCTTGTGACATTTTCATATACATATGTATCATAACCTAAATTGGTTGATGTCTTCTACTTTTCTTCTTTCTACCTTAGCCCCTTCTTATGGTAATTCCATCAGATTTAAAAATTCTATATCCATTCTTTTCTAAAAAAATGTTTGTCATTGTTCTAGGAGGTGGTACATTGTATCATTTACAAAAGTTCTTAGAATACATCAAATATATCATAATTGAATTCATCGCCTTCATCATTCTCCTTTATCCTTCCCTTCCTCCTTTTCTGGAATAGTATCAACAGGCCATACAACATAGAATTCAGCAGATTTCATCTGGTATCAGTTCTTGAAACTTTTTTTTCACCATTTCCTCTCTCAACTGTCCTGATATGCTGGTGGAAATGTAACCTACTACAACCACTTTGGAAAACCATATGGAGGCTTCTTAAAAAACTAAACATAGATCTGCCGTATGATCCAGCAATACCACTCCTAGATAGACCCAAAGTAATGCAACACAGGTTATTACAAAGGCACCTACACACCCATATTTATTGCTGCACTATTTACAATAGCCAAGCTATGGAAACAGCCAAGATGCCCCACAACTGATTAACTGATCAAGAAAATGTGGTATTTATACAGAATGGAATTTTACACAGCCACAAAGAAGAATGAAATTTTGTCATTTGCAGCTAAACGGATGGAACTGGAGAACATTATCTTCAGTGAAGTTAGCCAAGCTCAGAAGGCCAAAAATCAAATGTTCTCCAACATATGTGGATTATAGACCTGAAATAAAGGCAGATATTATTGGAAATGAGTCACACACTAAAGGGAGAACATGCACAGGAGGAATAGGGAAAGGGAAGGAAACCTAAAACTTCAATGTGGTTATGTGCTCCCTGTATAGGAGCAAATATAGTAATCTTAAACTGGCAGAGGCCACTATGGAAAGGGGACTAGGAAGTAGTGAATAGGTCTGATGGAGATGAACACATGTGGGTTGTAATACACATGTGCATGGAAGCAATGCTGGGAGCCTCTCTCTTTAGCTATTTTTATCTCAAACTAGCAAAAATGCTATATTTTTCTTATTGTCTCTTATGTTTTCTCTCCAAAACAATCAGAGAACAAGAGGGCAGAAAAGGTTCTGCACAGAAGCAGGGGTTGGTGGGAGGTGGCCCAAATAATGTATACACATTTAAGTAAGTGTAAAATGATAAAATAATATATATAATTATATATATAGTATATATAATTTCATCTATATTTTGCGATTTGTGGTGCAGCACATTTCCTTAAGTGTGTTCTTTTTCCTCATTCTTTTTCTCTATTTTCTTTTATGCTATGTAGGTGGTGTCTACCAGAAATTGTGCATATACTTTCTTCCTTCTATTTTTGAGTTCCTGCTATGAATTTTTTACTTCACTTATAATGCTTCAACTGCAGTGTTTTCACTTGTTTTGTAATAAAAATCTCCTTTGCAATCTCTTTATCAATATTTTCCAAGAGCCAATGCTTGATCACACTTTTATGTAATTATTTAAAAAATATCTTCCTCTAGTTTTTAATACATATATGTAAATAATTATCATAGTCTTTTTCTACTAACACGGACATCGCTCAAATGTTTTAATCTATTGTGTATTCTTTTCCTCTGTGTGGAACACACTTCCCTATCTCTTCACATGTATCCTAATTGCTTTGAAACTGGATATTTTAGAGATAATATTACTGAAAATATAGGTATTATTCCCTCTTCTGTTTTTGCTGTTGTGTTTTGTTTTTAATGTTTTCAGTAGATGCACACAATAAATCTAAAAACATTTACTCTAAAAAATTTACCAAATTTTTCTAAGAACAATGAGAGAATTTGACCAGTGACATTCTCCTCTCCACAGCATGGTGAGACAGAAGATCTAATCTGAAAAATGGACATTCAAGAAAACAGGGATCTCACTCTCCTTAGGTTTCTGTCTAGGGCTATAGTTCCTCCATGGGATGGTGAATCTGCTAACATTTTTCAAAATCTTTCAGTTCTGAGTTGCAGAAGTTCTAGTTCAGCCAAACACAGCTCCTTTACTCCACCACATTTTATTTATTTATTTTAAAAAAAGTAAAACGTCATGAGTCTAGGTGTGGCAGTGCACATCCATATCACTGCACTCAGGGCATGTGTGGGAACTCTACTTTCTAGTCAGATTTGCTGTCAACTAAATAAAACTTCTCTGAAAAACAAAGCCTGTTTAAAAAACAAACATGTAAAACAGAACAAATAACCATGTTTTGAGACAGGGTAGCTAACCCTGGCTGACCTTATTCATTTATTCACATGTGCATACATTGTTTGGGTCATTTTTTCCCCCTGCCCCCCTCACCCAACCTCTCCCTCCTCCACACCTCACTTCCAGGCAGAACCTGTTCTGCCCTTATCTCTAATTTTGTTGGAGACACAGCATAATAATGAAGAAAAGGCATTTTTGCTAGTTGAGTTAAAGATAGTCTTACAGAAAGATTGCTAGCATTGCTTTCATGTACAAATGTGTTACAACCCAAGCTGATTCATCTCTAACTGATCTTTACACTGGTTCCTGATCCCCTTCTCCTGTTAACCTCTGTCACTTTAAGGTTTCTGTATTAGTTCCTCTGGAGTGGAGACATCAAATGCTTTCATGTTTTGGGTTTTCTACCTATTCCTGTATCTCCCGTATGTGCTCTCCCCTTTTCATGTGATCCAAGTCCAATCACATTGCTGTATTTGCCTAAATCTAAAGTCCGCATATGAGGAAGAATACATGATTTTTGGTCTTCTGAGTCTGGCTAGCCTCACTCAGAATGATGGTCTCCAGGTCCATCCATTTACCTGCAAATGATAAGATTTCATTCTTCTTCATGGCTGAGTAAAATTCCATTGTGTACAAATACCACATTTTCTTGATCCATTCATCAGTAAAGGAGCATCTTTGTTGTTTCCATAACTTGGCTATTGTGAATAGTGCTGCAATGAACATGGGTATGCAGGTGCCTCTGGAGTAACCTGTGTCACATTCCTTTGGGTATATCCCCAGGAGTGGCATTGCTGGATCATATGGCAGGTCTATGTTTAGATTTTTAAGAAGTCTCCAAAATTTTTTCCAGAGTGGTTGCACCAGCTTGCATTCCCACCAGCAGTGTATGAGGGTTCCTTTTTCCCCACATCCTCGCCAACACCTGTTTTTGGTGGTGTTTTTGATGATGGCTATTCTAACAGGGGTGAGGTGGACTCTTAGTGTGGTTTTGATTTGCATTTCCTTTATGGCTAGAGATGGTGAGCATTTTTTCATGTGTTTTTTGGCCATTTGTATTTCTTCTTTTGAGAAAGTTCTGTTTAGTTCAGTTGCCCATTTCTTAATCGGTTCATTGATTTTAGGAGAGTTTAGTTTCTGAAGTTACCTGTATAATCTGGTTATCAGTCCCTTGTCTGATGTATATCTGGCAAATATTTTCTCCCACTCTGTGGGTGGTCTCTTCAGTTTAGAGACCATTTCTATTGTTGTGCAGAAGATTTTTAATTTTATGAAGTCCCATTTGTTCATCTTTTCCTTTAGTTGCTGGGCTGCTGAGGAAGTCCTCACCTATACCTATTAGTTCCAGAGTGTTTCCTGCTCCATCCTGTAGTAACTTCAGAGTTTCAGGTCTGATATGAAGGTCCTTGATAGATTTTGAGTTGATACTAGTACAGGGTGATAAACATGGATTTAGTTTCAGTTTCTTGCAGATGGGTAACAAATTTTCTCAGCAACATTTGTTGAAGAGGCTGTCTTTTCTCCATTATATATTTTTGGCACCTTTGTCAAAAATGGGGGGGGGATATAGTTGTATGGATTCATATCCAGGTCCTCTATTCTCTTCACTGGTCTTCAAGTCTGTTTTTGTGCCAGAACCATGCAGTTTTTATTGCTATTGCTTTGTAATGTATTTGAAGTAGGGTATTATAATACCTCCAGCATTGCTCTTTTTACTGAGTATTGCCTTGGCTATTCACAGTCTCTTGTGTTTCCAAATGAACTTTAGAGTAGACTTTTCAATCTCTCTGATGAATGTCATTGGCATTTTCATGGGAATTGCATTAAACGTGTAAATTGCTTTAGGTAGTATAGCCATTTTTACTATGTTGATTCTACCAATCCATGAGCATGAGAGATCTTTCCATTTTCTGTAGTCTTCCTCGATCTCTTTCTTCAGGAGTTTGTAATTCTCCTTGTAGAGGTCATTCACATCTTTCATTAAATTTACTCCTGGTCATTTGATATTTTTTCTTTTTTGAGTCTATTGTGAATAGAATTGTTTCCATATATTCCTTCTCAGTTTGTTTGTTATTGGTGTATAGAAAAGCTAATGATTTTCATAAGTTGATTTTGTATCCTGCCACATTGCTATAGCTGTTTATGGTGTCTAAGAGTTTTTGGGCAAAGTTTTTTGGGTCTTTAAGGTAAACGATCATATCATCTGCAAATAAGGAGATTTTGACAGTTTTTTTTAACCTATTAGCCTTCCTTTTATTTCTTCTTCTTGCTTAATTGCTCTGGCTAGAAATTCCAGTACTATGTTGAATAACAGTGGAGTTAGTGGGCACCCTTCTCTCGTTCCCAATTTTAGGGTGAATGGTTTCAGTTTTTCACCATTAAGTATGATATTGGCTGTAGGTTTGTCATAAGTAGCTTTTACAATGTTGAAGTACATTCCTTCTACTCCTAGTTTTTTTAGAGCTTTTGTCATGAAGTGGTATTGGATCTTGTCAGAGGCTTTTTTGCATCTCTTGAGATGATCAAGTGGTTTTTCTCTTTGCTTCTATTGATGTGCTGTATTACATTTATATATTTGTGTATGTTGAACCAGCCCTGCATCCCTGGGATGAAGTCAACTTGATCATTGTGGATGATCTTTCTGATGTGTTGTTGAATTCAGTTTGCCATTATTTTATTAGGATTTTTACATCACTATTCATTATGGAAATTGGCCTATACCCCTCCCTTTTGAAGGTGTCTTTGTATGGTTTTGGGATAAGTGTAATATTGGCTTCATAAAATGAGTTAGGCAGTGTTCCTTCCCTTTCTATTTCATGGAGCAGTTTAAGGAGGGTTGGTAGTAGTTTTTCTTTAAATATCTGATAGAATTCAGCAGTGGATCCATCAGATCCTGTACTTTTCTTTTTTGAGAGACTCTTGATTGCTGCTTCAATTTCTTTTTTTGTTATAGATCTATTCAGGTGATTAATATCCTCTTGGTTCAGTTTAGGGTGGTTGTAAGTTTCCAGCAATCTGCCCATTTCTTCAAAATTTTCAAATTTATTAGAGTATAGGCTCTCAAAGTATTCTCTGATGATTTCCTGGATTTTCATCATGTTTGTGGTTTTCTTCCCTTTTGCATTTCTTATTTTACTTATTTGGGTTTTTTCTCTCCTCATTTTAGCCTGGTTTGCCAGGGGTCTGTCAATCTTATTTATTCTTTCAAAGAACCAGCACTTTGTTTCATTGATTCTTTGTATGGTTTTGTGTATGTGTGTGTATTTCATTGATTTCAGCCCTTATTTTCATTATTTCTTTCCTTTTGCTTGTTTTGGGATTTGCTTGTTCTTGTTTTTCTAGGAGATTGAGTTGTAGTATTAGGTCATTGATTTGAGATCTTTCTGTCCTTTTAATATATACACTCATGGCTATAAACATTCATCTTAGGACTGCCTTTGCTCTGTCCCATAGGTTGTAGTAGGTCTTGTTTTCATTTTGATTAACTTCCAGGAACCTTTGAATTTCCACTTTTATTTCATCAATGACCCATTCCAATTGTTTGCCTGTTTTTTTCTGCTGTTTTTGTTGTTTATATCTGGTTTTAATGCATTGTGATCAGAAAGAATGCAGGGGATTACTTCTATTTTGTTATATTTGCTGAGGCTTGCTGTGTGCCCTAAGATACGATCAATTTTGGAGAAGATTCCATGGGCTGCTGAAAAGAATGTATATTGTGCAGAAGTTGGATGAAATATTCTGTACACATCAACTAGATCCATTTTATCTATGGTGTGATTTAATTTTAGGATTTCTTTATTGATTTTTTGTTTCAATGACATATCTATTGGTGATGGGGGATATTAAGGTCTCCCAATACCACTGTGTTGGTGTTTATATATGTTTTGAGGTCCTTCAGAATATCTTTGATGAATTTGGGTGCATTGATGTTGGGTGCTTATAGGTTGATAATTGTTATTTCCTTTTGGTGTATTTCCCCTTTTATTAGTATGGAGTGTCCTTCTTAATCTCATTTGATCAATGTAGGTTTGAAGTCTACTTTGTCCAAGATAAGTATTGCTACTCCTGCCTGTTTTTGGGAGCCACTTGCTTGGTAAATCTTCTTCCAACCTTTCACCCTAAGCCAGTGCTTCTTTCTGTTGATGAGGTGGGTCTCTTGTAGGCAGCAGATTGTTGGATCTTCCTTTTTAATCCAGTTTGCCAATCAGTGTCTTTTGATTGGGGAATTTAGTCCATTAATGTTCAGTGTTACCATTGATAGGTGTGTGGTGATCCCTGTCATGTAGTTGTCTTTGTTGATTAAGGATTTGACTGTGTGTCACTGAATCAATGTTACTCTCTACTTTCTTGCAATTTCTTCTCCTGTGGTTTGGTATTGGTTGCCTTTTCATAGTTTTGTTTGATTTTATTTTCTGTGTGCAGAATTCCTTGGAGAATCTTTTGTAGTGGTGGCTTGGTGGTCATATATTGTTTTAGTTTCTGCTTATCATGGAAGACTTTTATTGTTCCATCTATTTTGAATGAAAGTTTTTCTAGGTAGAGTATCCTAGGATTGAGTTATTTTCATTCAGTGCCTGGAAGACCTCACTCCCAACTCTTCTTGCTTTCAAGGTTTCCACTGAGAAATCTGCTGTGATTACAGCCTTCTGTATTCTTTCTTTAGTCTCTGTACTTGTTGTTTTAATAATAATATGTCATAGTGTATTTCTATTTTGGTCAGGTCTGTTCAGTTTTCTGGAGGTTTCCTGTACCTGACTGGGCATAGTTTTCTCTAGATTTGGGAAATGTTCTGTTATTATTTTGTTGAACATATTTTGCATTCCTTTTGCTTCCACCTCTTCTCCTTCTTCAATGCCCATGATTCTCTGGTTTGGTTTTTTGATGGAGTTAGTGTGTTCTTGCATTTTCTTTTCACAGGACTTGAGTTGTTTATCTAATAGCTCTTCAGTTTTTCCTTTATTTTCCATTTCATCTTCAAGTTCTGAGATTCTGTCTTCTGTTTGTTCTATTCTACTGAATGGCCTTCTATTTTGTTTTGTATTTTGTATTTCTGTTTCATTCTTTTTTCTGAGATTTTCCATATCGTGGGTTACTTCCTCTTTAATATTGTCAATTTTCACCCTTAATTCATTTATCTCTCTATTTATGGTGTTCTTTGTTTCAGTTTGGTGTTTATTTAAGACTCTTATGATTTCATTTATTTGTTTCTGTGTTTACTCATATTCTTTATTTTTGTCCTTTTGGAATTTCTTGAGTGCCTCCTGAATGCTATGGTTGACCATGTCTAGTAACATCTCTAGGAAATTCTCATTAATTACTTGCAGGATTTCTTCTTTCAGCATGTTCTTATGGGCTTCGTTGGGTTCCTTGGTATAGTTTATCTTTGTTTTGTTGGAGTCTGGATCTGGGTATCCATTTTCTTCATTTGGCTCTAAATCCTGTACTACTTTATTTTTGGGGAGAGATTGGTTTCCATCCCCTTTTTCTACCCGTATTTCCACTAGGTACTGTTTCTGTCCTGGAACTATGTGTAATTTAGTGTTAGCTGGGTAACAATATAATACTAACAAAACCTAGAGAGAAGGAGAAAAAGGAGAAAGAAAAGGAAAGATAAAAGAAAGGAAGAAAGAAGAAGAAAAAGAAAGAAAAAAGTGAAGAAATGGGAGAGATGGTGGGTGATCAAACAGCAAACCAGACATCCAAACCCTTAAAGAAGGGCAAAAAAAAAAAATCACCAATTCTGGAACAATAGAATTGCAGTCTTCATTGTTCGGATGTTAACCCTTTAGCATCCAGTCTTGTCTGTTTGTGTGTCTTAAGCAGGTTTGGAGCCCTCCTGTGGTGGCCTGTCAAGTGGGAGCCTGGTGGAGCATGGATCCTTGTGTTCTCAAGTGTTTTGGGGCTTGGCGGGGCCCAAGGGTCGGGGATCCTGGTCAGGCATGGATCCACTTGGTCCCACGTGAAGTTGTGGCCTGACAGGGCCCAAGGGGCTGGGAGTCCAGTGGAACGGAGGAGCCACTCCACAGGCCTGTGGGGTGAGGACTTGGTGGACCAGCTGTTCTTTTAGTAGATGGTGGTGTGGAGAAGCCTTCCACGATCTAGTGGTTTAGAGTGCTGTACCTTTGGATCTACCTTGTGCTTTACCTCAGCCAAGTGTGTCTCCAGCCTTTCAGCAGTGTCTCTAATTCACAGAGCTCATGCAGTCTGAGACTGTGTCTCAGTCACCATCTTGAATCTTCCCATGACTTTTTTCACAAGTAGAATTGGTTTAAATAGATTTATACTTAACTTAGTATGAAAAGTATATATATATATATATGTATATATATATATATATATATATATGTATATATATATATATATATATATATATATATATACATATATATATATATATACATGTCATAGCTGAATTCACCCTCTCCATCAGTCTCTTTTATCCATCCTCCCTCCATTCATGGAATGGTTTCAACAGGTCTCATTTTTCCATTTTCATACATAAGTGCATAATATTTCCACCATATTCAGCCTTCTACACCCTTTCCTTATATCTTCTCCCTTCCCACTGGTACCTACTCCTTAGACAAGACATATTTTACTTTATTGTTTTTGTGAAAAAGATGACATTTCTTTTGTTTAAAGTAGCTAGCAGGGTATTTCATTGTGACAATCCATGTATATATGTGTTATAACCCAAATTAGTTCATCCCCTCTATTTTTCTTTTATATGTGGAATATTGACCCAATACAAATACAGCAATATTATGAAAAACAATTTACACTAAGGGGAGGTAACAATTGAGATACAGAAGGTCAAAGAAGGAAATAAAGAAGGTAAATATGGTTGATGTACTTCCTATACAAAAATGAATACATAATTTTTAAACCTGTTGAAATCATAAAAAGGAGAAAAATAATGTCAACTTTTAAACCAGAATTTGGTGTCAATTTTTATATAAGCAAAAACAAACTATGAAGTTAGTGTCAAAATCCAAATCTAAACCTTTGTATCAGGAAAGCCCATGTGCTTTATAGATTTTATGTCTCAATATGACTGAAAGGCTTCTATATATTGTTTTATACCTAACTTCATTTCACTAAAGGTATGATTTGTAATTATTACTTCCTCTCACTGAATTGACTTCTTTATGATTATATAATAACCTTCCTTTTATCTTTATACTGATTTTGCTTTAAAATCTATTTTATTTGAAATAAATATGAATAATCTTGCTTCTATTTGGATTTTTTATATGTAACATATTTTTCTATAACTTTACTTTCACACTGAGCATATTTTTACAGGAGAAATGCGGTTTTTTTAAACAAATATGGTTGGATCATGTTTTTTATGCTATTCTCTCTGTCACTCTGATTCTTTTTTTTTTTTTTTAGTTAGAGAATTTCTTCCTTGTCATTTAAGGCTATTATTAATAGGATAACTACTCTCATATTGTTACTTGTTTTATAGTTTAATGGCAGTTCTTTATAATCTTCCTTTTGGGCAAAGTGATTTACTCTAGTGTGTTTTCCTTTCTTTTTCAGTGTTTATAGTTTATTTATTAGAGATTTTTGCTTTGTCATTAGTGTGAGGACTAAAAGTAATAATTTGATTACAACAAGTGATTTCCAAATATCAGCACTTAAAAATTATTGTAAAGATAAGAAAATAAGCAAAAATAGATTAATATATTGATTAAAATATTTGCACTCCATCCCCCACCACAATTTAAATTTTTAATATTCCATTTTACATCTTCCTTTATTGCTTGAATCTTTGTCCTTTAGTTTATGGGCACCTGAACTGATTCTACAGTTTGTTTTTTGTGAATAGTGCTGCTATAAATATGGGTGTATGCTAACTTACATTCCCTCATATAGTCCCAGGGGTAGGAACATATATGGTGGTTCTATTTTTAGTTTCTCAAGGAACCTCTATACTGACTTCCATAGTAGTTGCATGAATTTACATTCCCACCAAGGGCGTATAAGGGTCTCATCTTCTCAGTATACTCACCAGCATTTGAGAAACATACATTATATGCATGTATGGAGATAAATCAGAATGAGACTCCTTTGAACAATTAATATACTCTAATAAAAAAGAAAAGGAAAATTGTCAGTGAAGAATTTCTTTGCACAATTAATATGTGCTAATAAAAATAAACTGTCAGGGAAGAATTCTACTTCGAGTAAAATTACCCATCAAGAATGAGAGAGAAATGAAGACATTCTAAGAATAACAAAATCTAAAGAACATTGTTACTAGTACAAATGAACTGCAAGCAGTACTTAGTCCTTCCAGATGAAATGAAAGGACACCAGACTGTATGTGAAGGGTATATGGGGCAATAAAGAACACTGGTAAAATTAAGTACATGGCTAAATACAGAGTTCAGTGTTACTATACATTTCATTGTTAACTCTTGTTTTTTCATATATGACTTAAAGGAAAAAAACAATTATCTAGCTCTTGTTAATGGGAAAACAGAATTCTATGTGACAATAACAATAAAACAGGGAAGAATGAATATATATATATATATATATATAATGGTAATATAAAATTGAAATTAAGTTGATAATGAAACTATTCCTTAAATAAGCTTACATATTAATTATAATTTCAATGGTAACCACTAAAAGTTTTAAAGTAGAAATATGGAGGCTGGGAATGTAGGTCAGTGGTAAACCATGTACTTTGTATGCATGAGGCCCTGGGTTCAATCCCTAGTACCACAAAAATAATAACAGAGAAAAATGAAAGGAATATTAATTTGATGAAAGTACATTTCACACATGTGAATACTTCAAAATGACACTCCTTTGCAAAATGAATTTACTCTAATAAAAATGAAAGAAGTACAAAATCAAGATAGTACACTGCAATACCTTATTGTATATTACATTAAACTACAAAAATAAATTAAATACAAAAAGGCAGGAATGGGAAAATTGAGAAGAAAAAGATATAAGATATACAGAACAAATTTGAAAAACAGGTAATGATAGAAGTAGTTACTTATCAAAAAACTACTTTAAATTTAAGTGATAATTTACACCAGATATTGTGGGTTGCATCTGTAATCCCATCTACTAAAGAGGTAGAGGTAGGAGGATTGTAGTTTTGTGGCCAGCCTGTGCAAAGTTACCATGACACCCTATCTTAAAAACAAACTAAAGAAGCAAAAAGATTGAGGGTGTGTCTCAAGTCAAGAAATCTATGTTCAACCTATAGTACTGCAAAAACATAAGAAAAATGTAAATAGATTAATCTTATCAATGGAGATTGACAAAGATTAGCCAAGTATATCAAAACATGATCCACCTACAAACTCTAGAAAAGTCTCACTTTAATTATGTGAGCAGAAGAGTTTCAAAGTGAAGCAATGGAAAACGGTACTCTATGTAAATAGCAATCAATGGAAAGCAAAAATGGCCATATTACTACTGAGAAAAAAGACTATATGTCAATAACTTTTATGAAAAGTATTATATAACAATAAAGGGATCAATTCACCAGGAGGATGCAACAATTATAAACACATGCACCAAATATCAGCTCTCATAAATGTATGAAGCAAACACTCACAGAATCAAATAGAGAAATAGTTCTCCAAAATAAATGAAGAAATGAATATTCCATATTCAATAACAGATAAAGTGATCAGAAAAAATGATCAATATGGGAATAGAGGCCTTTAATAACACTGTAAGTCCCTTAAATCTAATAGACACTGAAGAACACTTTACCCAAAAAAAGCAGTACACACAATATTCTCAAATGAATAGAGACCAATCACAAGAATTGGCATATGTTAGGTACCAGAGCAATTCTTAATAATTAATTTTTAAAAGAATGATGCCCTCAAAGCACTTGGGAAAACAGGAGGATTGTGTGGTCCAGGCCAGCTTAGGTACACAGTGCATTCAGGTTGATTATTCTGTCTCCAATAATCAAAAACAAAAACAAAAATGTAGTATTGCACTGAAAGCTATTAAACTGTAAAATTATTGTATGTTAATGATTATGTGAATAAATGAAAGTAATAAAAAACTTGACAGACCAGTAAAGAATAATGAGATTGAATCAGTAATAAAAATCCTCACATAAAAGAAAATTCAAGAATCATATGGCTTCATGATCGAGTTCTTCCAAATATTTAGAGAAGAATAAGACTTTTTCTAAATTTATTCAAAAACTGAAGATAAAGAAATTTTTACAAACACTGTATAAGACCAGCAATACCCTTATACCAAAATCAGACAATGTAACACCAAAAGCAAAGCTAAAAACAAATATTCTTGATTAGCATGTATGCAAACCCTCCACAAAATACAAGCAAACAATTTAGTAGCACATTAAGAAATTATTCACCATCTTGAAGTGGGATTCATTCCTGGAATGTAAGGATGGCTCAACACATGCAAATCAATAAATATGATCATCTAAATCAACAGAATAAAGGATAATATCCATATGAAGATCTCCAAAGCAACAAAAGTGATATTTGAAAATTCAACATCTATTCATGATAATTATGATGAAAAATTGTGTTTAGTTGGAATGCTCCTCAGTGCAGTAAAGGACATACACATAAGTCAACAGCTATCTTCATAGTGAGTATGGAAAAGCTGAAATCTACTCTAAGACATGGAACAAGACAAGGATGCTCATGTACATCACCTTTGTTTAACATTGTCCTGGATGTTATAGCCACAGCAATCAGGCAAGAGGAAAATCTAAGGGCATGTAGAGTGGAATTAGGGAGCTCATACTGTCATTGTTCATAGATGATAATATTTTATATATAGAATAGTCAAAACACTCTTCCAAAAAGCTATTAGAACCAATAAATAAATTCAGCAATGTTGCAGGATATAAAATCAACATGTAGTGTCTGCAACATTGCTGTTCACAAATAGTGAATTACCCAAAAGTTAAATCAAGAAAGTAATCTCATCTATTATAGTTACAAAAACAAATACCTAGAAGGAAATTTAACAAAAGAGATGGAAGAGATTTACTATGAAAATTATTGATGAAAGTAATTCAAGAGGAATCAAACTGTGAAAGCTATATTGTGTTCATAGATTGGAATTATTGAAGCAGTTAAAATGTCCACATTAACTGAGATAATCTATAGATTTAATGCAATGTCTACCAAATTACCAATAAAATTATTCACAGCATCCCAAAAAGCAATCCTAAAGTTTTACCGAATGTTGCAAAGCCTTGAATAGCCAAATACCTAAAACAAAATGAACAAAAGGAAGAGGCATTACACTATCTGAGTTCAAAGTATGCTATATAGATGTTGCAATCAAAACAGCCCCCTAGTTGCATATTAACGGGCACAAAGACCAATGGAGCAGAATGGAGAGCCTAAAAATAAATCTATGCATCTATACACAATTCATTTTAAATGAAGAGGCTAAGGAAATGAATCAAACAAAGGACAATTTTTCAATACATGCTGCTTGGAACTGGAACATCCACATAAAGAATGAAGAATGAAACTAAACTTATTTCTCACCAGCTCAAACTTTAATTAAAATGTATTAGACATTAATATGAGACTTGAAGGTATGAAAATACCAGAAGAGAATGTAGAGGAGAAGCTTTAGAACATTGGAATAGTCAAGGATTTCATGAACAAGTCCCTAAGATCTTAGGAAACAAAAGAAAAATAGACAAATGAGATAAAGTACAACTAAAAAGCTTGTGCATAGTGCAGTAAACAACCAATAGAATGAACCTACATAATGGGATAAAATGTCTGAAAATCACCAATCTTACCTATTTTTCATAATTTTGCTTATTTGTATAGTGGCCTATCTCCCACATATGAGGGAAAACATGTGGCCTTTGTATTTCTGAGCCTGGCTTGCTTTACTTAATATGATGTCTTCTGATTGTATCCATTTAACCTTCAAACCACATGGTTTTTGCTTTCTTATTTTTATTCTGTCACTTTTATTAATGTCAAAGAAACAATCTAAGTGTACATCCACTGATGACTGGGTAAGTAGGAAATGGTATATGCATACAATAGAACTCTATTGAAACATAAAAAATTAAATCCTGCCATTTGTGACAATATGAATGGAAGTAGAGATCATTGTGGTATATGAAATAAGCTGTACATACAAAGACATGTAGTCCATGATCTCCCTGGAGATCATGTGCATTCTAAACAAAGTGTAATCTAAACAAAGTGATGTCATAGAACTTTAGAGTACAATGTCCAGAGAATGGGAATAGTGGGAGGAGAGAAGGATAAGGAGAAGTTGATCAATAGGTAATAAATAATGGAAGAGAGTGAGAATTTGTGGACTGCTATTGCACAGTAGAGGTTTTATATATATATATATATATATATATATATATATATATATATATATGATATATCATATATAATAACAAAATAATGATAGATATGTTTAAACATATTTTAATATTATATAATGTATACATGTATCAGAACTTCACTTACTACTCATATATATGTACAATGTTTATACATTTATACATTATGTACACCTTTATGTATCAGTTAAAATAAACCTAATTTAAAAACCAAGTTAGAATTACAGGAGGGTATAACTGGTCCTGTCTGGGGATTGGTACTAGTGGGAGGGGAAAGAATATAAGGAAACGGTGAAGGAGGCTGAATGTAGTGGAAATATTATGTACTCATGTATGAAAATTAGAAAATGAGGCCTGTTGAAACTACTCCAGGAATAAGGAGAGGAGGAACAAACGAGAATGATGGAGGGGGTGAATTCGACTATGATATATTGTAAGAATTTTGTAAATGACACAATATACCCCCACTACAATAATATTATTAAAAAGGAAAAAAAGAATTATCATGCAAAAAAAGAAATCACATCATAGTAATGATATGAAAAAGACTCAATTTAAAAGAAATCCACAGACTTTTGCAGACTTGGGTCAGTTGTTTGGTAAGCTGTTTCTAACCATATAGTAAACACATTTATTTAATTTTTATTGTTGTGCTGGGTGGGGGTACATTGTGACATTTACAAAAGTTCTTACAATATATGAAATATGTCATACAGTCTCTACAGATATTCCAGAATGCTATTGTTTTATAGGAAAAATGTCCATAAAAATACATGGGAGTTGCAGTGTTTCAATAAAAGTTTAATGCTAAATTTAAATTTCACATAATTTTCAGGGATCACCAAATATTATTCTTTCATTTTAACCATTCAAAACAGTTAAAAAATATTCTTAACTTCTGGATTGTGTGGAAGTTGGCCACGCATGTGATACAGACCTTGGGGTGTATTTTCCTGAACCCTGCATCACATGAGGAATGGCTATTTCTGCTATTATAGATCTCTCAACTTCTCTCTTCAATTTCTTCAAGGTATGCTTAAAATACTTTAACATCCCAGTAGGTGTATATATGTTTAAATTATAGTATATTTGTGATGAATGCATGCTTTTAGCCATATAAGTAATCTTTTTGTCTCCTGTATCATTTTCTTCTTTTTCTGATGTTAGAATAGGCACTCTAACTCTCGTTTTCGTCTTTCAAAGTAATTGTTTCAGCCTTCACTTCAATCTGTTCGGGTTTTTGTATCGAAAATGAGTTACCATGGGAAATAAATAGTTGAAGCATAGCCTTTTTTTTCTTTTACAATTGTAACAATCTTCCTTTTTTTGAGAATTAATATACTTACAAATTATCACAAGAAATGACTTATGTTTCTCATTTTGTAATTGTTTTCTATATATCTTACAACTTTTCTTGCTCCTAAATTCCTGTATTTTTGTCTTCTTTGGGGCCTTATTTGTAGTATATCGATGTGATTCTATTTTTGTTTTCGTTGCATATTCTAAAGTTATTTATTTAGGGAGTATCTTGCAGATTACAACTAACATCTTAATATAGTAATTTGGTATAAATTAATGTCTACTTAACTTAAATAGTACACAAATCATTGTTTCCATACAGATACACTCCTTAGCTTTATATAGTTTTGCCATTAATTGTATCTTAGCATATTGTGTATCCACTAGCACAGATTCATAATTACTATTTTATACATTTGTACTTTAAATCATATAGGTATAATGAGAAACTATACACTAAAAATACAACAGTACTGGCATTCATGTCTACCTATGTAGTTACTTAACCAGTGTTTTTTATTTCTTCCTAGATTTGAAGTTACTGTCTAGTGTCATTTCATTTCATCCTTTAACATTTATTACAATGCAAGATTTCCATCACCCAGTTCCAGTATCTAAACTTCCCTTTATACATATGGATTTTTTTGTGATATAAAATATTTATTCACGATTTCTCTTCTGTTTAGACTTTAATTTTGTTTTTTTTATGAAACCTTACTTTTTATTAGGATTTATTAGTTGTACAAAGGGATTTGATTGTGAAATTTCCACATATGCAACTATCATACCAAATTCACCAATATGTATGCATACATTATATATATTTAATATATAAATATGGTCTAGAATCCACATATGACAAAACACGATATTTACCTTTCTGAACCTTTCATATTTTGCTTGACATTATGTTCTCCAGTTCCATCCATTTTTCTGCAAATGACATAATGTCATTCTTCTTTATGGCTGAATAATACTTCATTGTGTATATATAACACATTCTTTATCTATTCATCTGTCGATGGGCATTTAGTTGAATTCAGTAGCTTGGCTTTTGTGAATAGTGCTTTAATGAATATTGGTGTTCAGGTATCCCTATTATATCATGACTTACAATCCATTGGATATATGCCCAAGAGTGGTATATCAGGAAAATAATGGTAGTTCTATTTTTAGTTTTTTGATGAACCTCCAATCTGATTTCCATAGAGGTGGCACTAATTTACATTCCCACCAAGAGTATGTAAGGGTTCATTTTTCCCCACATTCTTACCAGCATTTGTTGTTGTTTGTTTTCTTAATGATAGCCATTATAACTGGGGTGAAATGGAATTTATATTTCCTTTATAGCTAATGATGTCAAACTTTCTTCATGCATTTATTGTTCATTCATACTTCTTCTTTTGAGAATTGTCTCTTCAATTCATTTACATATTTATTAATTGACTTATTAGTTCTTTTGGCATTAGTTTTTGAGCTCTTTATATATTCTGGTTATGAATCCTTTGTCAGATGAATAGTTGGCAAACATGTTCTCCCCTTCTATAGGTTCTGTCTTCATTCTAGTAATTGCTTCCTTTGATCTATATGTGTTTTTTCATTCCATGCAGTACTAATTCATCCTTGCTCTTATTTCCTGATCTATTGACATCCTATTCAAAAAGTTGTTGACTATGCCTCTTTCTTCCAGTGTTTGGTTTTGTTTTGTTCTGATGTACTATTTTAGATTGATTTTGCCGGGGATCTAATTTTACCCTTCGACATATAGATACCAATTTTCCCTAGCACCGTTTGTTGAAGAGGCTGTCTTTTCCCCAATCTATATTTTTGGTACCTTTGTCAAAAATCACACAGCCGTGTGGCTTATTTCTGGATTTTTCTATTCTGTTCCATCAGTCTACGTGAATTTTTGTTTCAGTACCATGATAATGTTGCTACTATTCCTTTGTAGTTGTATTTGAAATCAGGTATTGTGGCATCTCCAAAATTGTTCTTTTTACTCAGGACTGCTTTGGCTATTTGGGGTTTTTTGTGCTTCATAGGACTTTTAGAATAGATTTTTTTCAATTTCGATTAAGAATGTCATGGAAATTTTCATGGTGATTTTCTTAAATCTATAGATATCAATTCTGCCACTCCATGAACATGTGAGGTCTTTTCACCTTCTACTGTCTTCATTTTCTTTCTTCAAAATTTTAATTTTTGTGGAGGTTTTTTTATCTAATCAATTAAGTCTTTCCTAGTTATTTTTGAAGCTATTATGTATGTGATTGATTTCTTAATTTCTTTCTCAGTGTGTTTGCTATTTATGTATAGAAAAGCTACTGGTTTTTATGTTGATATTGTACTGTGCTACTTTGCTGAAAGTGTTTATCAGATCTAAGAGTTTGGTTTTGTCTGGTGGAGTCTTTAGAGTCTTTTAAGGGCAAGATCATATCATTTGGAAATAGGGATAATTTGATGCCTTCCTTCTCTATTTGCATCACTTTTATTTTTATTGCTTGCCTTACTGCTCTAGTTAAAAATTCAAGCACTCTTAAATAAGAGTGCAGACAGTAAGCTCCCTTGTCTCATTCTCAAATTTAAAGGGAATGTTTTCAATTTTTCCCCATTTAGCATGCTCTTTGCTATAGGTTTGTCATATACAACCTTTATGGTGTTGAGGTATGTTCTTTCTAGTCCTTGTTTTTTTCGGTATTTTAGCATGAAGTGATTTGAGTTTTGTCAAAGGCTTTTACTCCATCTATTGACATGATCCTATGATTTTTTATGTTGTAATTATCTTAATTTAATGAACATACAAACTTTGATGTTCTAAACTTCTCGTTCATGACATCACAAAAAAGGGATGATCATATGATTTTGGTTCTTAGTTCTAATAATGTGCTGTATTGCATTTATTGATTACAATAAGGTGAATTATTCTTGCATTCCTGGAATGAAAGCAACTTGATCATGGTGTATGATCTCTTCAATGTGTTGTTGATTCTGTTTGCAAGTATTTTGTTGAGAATTTTTGCTATGTTTATCGAGGAAATTTACTATAGTTTTCTTTTTGTTGTGATCTTACCTGTTTTGGTATCAGGACAATACTGACTTCATAGAAGGGGCTTGGTAGCATTCCTTCTCTTTCTATTTTATGGAATATTTTGAGAAGAATTGGTGTTAAATATTTTTTAAGTCTGGTAAATAGAATCAAGCCAAAGATCCATCCAGTCCCGAGCTTTTCTTGTTGTGAGACTATTTCTGCTTCAGATTCATTACTTGCTACAGATTTGTATAAGTCTTTTAGAGCCCTTGGTTCAATTTTGGTGGTCATATGTGCTTATAAATTTATGCCTTTCCTCTAGATTTTCCAGGTTTGGAATATGTTTTCAAAATATTCTATAATAATCCTCTGAATTTCATTGATATCTATTGTAATATCACATTTTTCATTTCTAATATTATTAATTTGTGTATTTTCCCACTTTATTGGGGTTGTTGATCTTATTTACCTTTTCAGAGAACCAACTCTTTGTTTTATTGATTCTATTGTTCTTTTACTCTCCAGATCATTCATTTCTACCCTCATCTTTATTAGTTGTTTCCATCTACTAATTTGGGGTTTGGACTATTCTTGTTTAGCTAAAAGGTTCAGATACATAATTAGCTTAATTATTTGAGATTGCCCTGATATTCTATAAAGGCATTCAAAGCTATAAACTTTCCTCTTAGCACTGCCTGTGATGTATTACATAAGTTCTGATATGCTGTATTTTCATTTTCATTTGAGAATAGGAATTTTAAAATTTATTTACTGATTTCTTCAATGAGCTACTAATTGTTCAAAAGTATATTGTTCAATGTTTTCATTTTCTGCAGTTCTCTTGTTGTTGAGTTCTAATTTTATTCCATTATTAGCTCTTCAGGCACAGGAAATTATTTTGATTTTTTATATTTGTTAAGACTTGCTTTATGACCTAAAATGTTATCTGTTTTCTGTAGAAAGTTTGATGGCTTGCTGAGAAGAATGTGTATTCATCAGTTCTTGGAAGGAATAATCTATAGGTGTATAAAGTCCATATGACTATGATGTTATTTAATTCTGAGAAATTTTTGTCAGAATAATCTATCTGTTGAGAATCGAGTGTTACAGTTACCCACTATTATTTTATTTGACCTATTTGTCTCTTTATGTTTAATAATGTCTGTTTAATTAATTCAGTGTACCCACACTTAGTGCATATATATTTAGAATCATTATATATTCTTGATGGGTGATTCCCTTTATTAATATATAGTGACCTTAATCTCTTTTGACTAATTTTGGCTTAAAGTCCACCTTGTCAGATGAGTATAGCTAATTATTCTTGCTTTTGACTTTTTCTTGTTTGTTAAATTATTTTCCAACATTTCACTTTTCAACTGTGTGTGTCTTTACCTGAGATATTTGTTTGTTGTGGAAAGCAAAGAGTTACATCCTGTTTTTTAACCAAATAATCCAGACTGAGTCTTTTGATTTGTGAAGTAAGACCATCTACATTTAGAGTCATTATTGGGAGGTACTTGCTGAATCCTATGATTTTGTAGGATTTTTTCCAGGTTTGTTTGAGTATTCTTTTTTTTCACTATTTTTCACATTAAGACTTTACTGGGTAGTGGAGTTGAGCATGTTTTCTAATTCTCATGAGGCCATCTATTCTGCACATGAAATTTATTATTTCCTCAGCTTTCACAATTGTGACTCTCTTTCTTCCTGTTCTGTGTACAGTATTCCTGAAGTGCAAGTTTAGTGGTGATAAATGCATTGCTCTGCTTATTCTTATTGTGGAAGGTCTTTATTTCTACATCTATTTTGATGGAACACTTCGCTAGATATAGAATCTTGGTTGGCAAATATTTTCTTTCAGAGTCTGAAATATATTATTCTATGCTTTCCTGGATTTTAGGGTTTCTGCTGATAGCCTTTACGTAATTCTGATGTGTTTGTCTTTGTAAGTAAGCTGGCATTTTTCTCTTATAGCTTCAATATCCTTTCTTTTTTCTGTAGTCTGGCGTTTTAACTAGAATATGATATGGGCAGGTTATTTTCTGGTCATATCTATTTGGTGCTCTACATGCCTCCTATACTTAAATATCAATACCTTTTCCAAGATTTGGGATGGTTTTGGTTATAATATCATTAAATACTTTATGCCTTTAGTTAGAATTTCTGCTTTTTCTTCAACTCCATAAGTTTGTTGTACCTTCAATCCCCAATATTCTTTCTTCTGCTTGATCTTTTCTACTGATGATGCTTTCTGCCTTGTTTGTGTTTTTTTTTAACATTTAATTTTCAACATTTCTGTCTGTTTATATTTTCAGACTCTCAATTTTCTTGCCGGATTTCTCATCCATTGTGCTGACTTTCTTGTCCAGGTCTTCAGTTGTTTTCCATACTTCATTTATCAGTTTCTATGAATTCTCTTTGAAGTAATTGTTCATTTTTAAAACTAAACTTTTGAATTATTTGTCTGGCATTTTGGGCATTTCAGTATCTGTGGATTTGGGAATTCAATTGTGAAAATTTGAAGGAGTCATATTGGCCTGCTTTTTCATATTAGTTGTGTTTCTATGTTGCAATTGCTACAACTTTTGAAATGGATATCTCTTTCACTCAGAGGAAAGACAGCAGACAGCTGCGACACGGACAATAGTTCAAACCTGACCATATATTTCAGTGTAGTACAAAACATCAACTAAACCCCTAGAAAAGTTTTCTGACAAAGAAAGTCATGTTTATATATGGCAAATGAGGAATCTGCAAATTATTGAAGTTATATATGTTTTAAAAACTAGACTATAAACAGAAAATGTATGGGGAAATGAAAGAAACAGGAAGATGGGGACAGAGGGGAGATGTATAAGGGATAAAGATAGAAGCCATAATAGTATAGAAGATCACAGTGTAAGTATTGCAGAGAAAGATAGAATAGTCATGGAAAGAAAAAAAGTCTATATTTCTTCATTGTTAAGGAGGAAGTTGGATACAGACTGAGCCCTGTCAGGGCAGCAGGTGTTTTTCTCCAATCTCTGGCCACAGTTTTGTCTGAGTCTCTCCTGATGTGTTTGATATTGGTTCCCCTCTGGTCATGAACCTGTCCATGACTCCATTCTAGGTGAGGCCTAGTCACAGTGCTCATCTAAGGTTCTTGGTGTGGAAAGTGGCTGGCTCCACTTTGGATGTTACAGCAGATGCTCTAGGGTCACAAGGCTGCTTGATGAGTTTAGCAGCAACTCTGGGTGAGTGTGGCTCTTTTGGAAGCCTAAACACAGCTCCCAGGAGGTGGGGCTCCTGTGATAATATGGCAATGAGTTTGGGTGGGCAGGAGCATGGTGGTTACTCCAGGCATATAGGATTCTTTAGGGAGCATGGCCATGGCTCCAAGGAGGTGAGGCTGTTTTGAGTTCTGCACCAGGACAGGGCTGCTTTCAGCTGTGGCACCATTGGGGTGGGGGAAACTTGGGGCTAGTGGATTGCTCACTCCTCTCAAGTACTTGGGTCAGAGGTTCTAGTTATGGGGTCAGTCAGGGTGCACACAAAGAAACTTGCCCTCTTCACCCATGTAGGCACTCTAGGTTTAGAGCAGCTCCCAGCACGTGGCCCACATCTTCTATTCAAACAGCTCTATGTATGTCAATCTGACTCTAAGCCCCCACCAATTTGCTGGGTCTTCACTCACTCTTGATTGTTCCTTTGCTGCTTAGTTCATGGAGGTGGAGAGGTCTTTGGGGGATATATATATATATATATATATATATATATATATATATCACCACTGGGAGACTTATCTTTAGAACCTCTCTTTAAATAGACTCCTCTCTATGTCCCCAATGAGTGGGTCCTGTGCCTATGGGGGTGCAGGGAGCCTTTCTGTGGGCTATACATGACATATATCTCTCATATATATCTCAGGACATATATCTCTCATCATAAACATAATGTAGAGTGACAGTTTGTGTACCTATGGGGTCTCCTGAGAAAGGGGTTTTCCTCTTTTTTGTTTGCACCCCTGTAGAGTATATGCCCCCCTCCCCTGCTATTTTGTAAGGCTCTATGCTAGAGTCTTTGTTTCCTTTATAGATCTAAAGTTCAATATTATTGTAATTCCCCTGGTCTGTAACTGTTTATACTTTACTGGTGCCCTCCCCTGCTCCTGACTTTCTATGAACCCACATAGTTTTTACCATATAATAGCTGTAGAGAGGGATGTATTTTGACATTTACATAAGTGTTTACAATATATCTTAATTAGATTCATTCTCTCCATCTTTCACTCTCATTCACCCCTTCTTAGAACAATTTCAACAGGTATCATTGTTCTATTTTCATACATGAATACAAAATACATCCACCATATTCACCCTCATTCACCCTGTCCTGTGTCTGCCTCCCTCCCGCTGGTTCCCACCCTGAGACAAGACCCATTTTACCTTCCTGTTCTTTCTTTTTTTTTTAAAGAAAAATTTTTGTTCATGTATGTTAGGTATACAGGGAGCTTCATTGTGACATTTCTATATATACATGTATTATATCCTGATTGGTAAGAACACACATCTTATAGCCACATATCTAAAGTTCTATTTTAGATTTGTGGAAATTCACAAATTGTTGTAGGTGCCTTTAATCTGCCATCTGTTCTCTTTTTTGAGATTTTAAATATACCATACCATACCTGTTGGGCCTCCACAATTTCTTATGAGAAATTAGTTTCTAATCTTACTTAGGATTCCTTGTATGTGATCTCTCTTCCTAATTTCAAGATTATCTGTCAGTTTTTATATAGTTTGATTATAATGGGTCTTGATATGCATCTCTTTGGCTTATGACAGGTTGTGTGAATGCATATATATTCCTCCAAATTTTTGAAGTACTGGACAATGATTTCTTCAAATATTACTTCTCAATCTTTCCTCTCTTTCTGGTACTAGTATTATGTATATGCTTGTATGCTTAATGTTTTCCCATATAGTTTTTAGGTTTTGTTAATTTTTCCTTAGTCCCTTTTCTTTGTGCTGTTCAGACTGGGTAATTGCAGTTGACCTACATTGAAGTTCACTGCAATATTCTGTTGACCTTTTCTAGTGATCTTGTCATTACAGTTATGATACTTTTCAAACGCAGAAATTTTATTTGAATAGTATCCCTAATTTCTATTTCTTTTAAATGATTTGCTCTTTGTAAGATATAATTGCCTAGGTAACCCTCAGTTTCTTGTCCATGGCTACCTTTCATTCTTTAAACATATTTACAACAGTTAATTTATTGGCAGTGTCTAGCAAATCTATTACCTTGACTTTCTTAGGTAGAATTTTAATTAGTTTCTTGTCATCTATTCTCATGTCTTTGCTAGCTCATAATATTTTGTTAAAAATAAGACAGGAGTATTTTAATGTGGCAACTCTGAAAATAAAATTCTTTATCATTCCCAGGGCTCTTATTGTTGCTTATTATATTTATTCTTCTTTATTTAGTGACTGTTAATAAAATACCTGACATAAACAACTTAAGAGAGGAATGATTTATTTCAGTTCACAACTTCAGAGGGTTCAGTCCATGGTCACTTCACTCTATATTTCTGAGCCTGTATTGTGGCAGTACATTATGGTGGCAAGAGATTGTTGCCGAGACTGTTCATCTCATATCATCCAGGAGGTAGAAAAAGAAGCAGAGAAGGGTCCAAGGCAAGATACAGTTCCAAGGATATGCCCCAAGTGATATAATTCCTCCACCTAGTACCCAACTCCTAAAGTTTCCAGAAACTCCCAAAATAGTGACACAACTAAGGTTCAAAATTTCAATAATACAGAAAACTTTTGAGAGCCACCTCATGTCCAAGTCATAACATTTCATCTTTAGTCCACAAGACTTATGTCCATTTCACAATGTAAAATAGATTCAGTCAATCTCTATGTGTTCTCATAGTCTTAACAGTTCCAGAATTTTTCAAAAATCTAAGTTCACAGAGAACTAAAGGCAAACACTTAGCTGTGAGACTCTAGGAAATCAAAATCAAGTTACATGCTTCCAACATGCATTGGCACAGAGTACACGTTCCCATTTCCAAAGGCAGAAAAAGAACAGCAAAAAAAGATCAGGCCAAAGAAACACAAAAACTCATCATGGAAAACAGTAAATCAGATAGTTCTGTGTTTAGCATCTGGAGGATGTGGTGCTATGACCTTGGTCCCAAAGGACTTTGGCAGGCTCACCTCTACAGCTCCACCATTTGTTGCTCACAGAGCCTCTTTCTTGGGCTGGTACCACTGCTGCCTGTAACTTTCCTCACAACATCCTGGCCTCTACAACACCCTGGAGTCTCCACTGCATACTAGGCTATACCCTCACACATCTATGCGTCAGCCTCCCAGGACATGCCTCTATGGACTAAAATCCTGTTCCACATTCCAGATTTTCATTTGAAATTTGAATGGAAACTTGTTCAACTATATAACTTCTGCATTTTTGTTCCATATGTAATGTATTTCAAACTATTTAAAGATTATACATTTTATAAGTGCTATTTTCCAATGTGTTGCTTACCTTTAAATTTTCATTATATTTACTTTAAATTAGCAGAAATTCTTACTTTTACCAAGTCCAAATTTAAAATTTTAAAATATAGTCCATACTTTTGATATTGCATTTGAGAAACTTTTTTAACCCAAGGTCAAAAACATCTTCTTTATGTTTTCTCCCAAACAATATGAAATTTTAACTTTTCAATTTAAGTTTCTGATACATTTTGATATCATTTTGTATACTAATGAATTATGTTTGTACCTTTCGAACTGTCTCACATTTATGATTCTTTTTTCAATACTTAGCTTTCTTACATCAATACATGTTGATATTTTCTTAAATTTCTTTCTACTCTATATGAAAGGACGTGTCTTCTATACATTATTTTCCAGCCTTCGTGCTTTGAATTTTTGTCTAGTTATCCAGACTATAACTTCCAGTACAATATTGAATATTATACCTGTACCTGTGATATTCTGTAGGATGTTTTAAATTACTAATCCAACCTCTTCATTTGTTATAACTGATTCAAAATTTCTATTTCACCATGAATCATTTTTTAGTTGTTATAGTATAGCCATTTTCCATGTCACATAAATTACCTAATGTTTCATCCTAGTGTTCACAAAATTTCTTATAATATTTTTATTTATATAAGGTCAATTGTAAAGGCCCTAACAGGCAGGCCATATCCTCAATCTGAGAATATATGCCAGAGGGTCCTGGTTTGTCTTCATCCTATATTAAGGAGGTCTCCAAGGCCATATTGATCTTTTTTTCTTTTAGTCCAACTGGCTCTTTTAATTGATCATATAAGCCTAATAACCTAGTATTTCTATTTAATTTGTGCTGGGTATACATAATTTCAACAAAATGGAAGCATTATTCTTCCCTTTTTTCATTTTTATTAGCATATATTCATTGTACAGGGGGATTTATTTTGCCAATTCCCAAAAGATTGCCCTAACTCTTCCCCATGCCTGGCAACACCCTCACCATCTCACTTAAAGCAATTGCAAGAGGTTTCATCATTCTATTTCATGTATGTATATGGAGCCCATCAACCATATTTCCTCAGCTTCATCTCCTCACCACTCTCACAAGTAACCCCCACTGTACCAAAAGCTGTTGAATAATGGGGAGATGGAAGGAAAGGGGTAAAAGAGAGAGTAACAAAGGGGGTTGAACTGATGAAAGTTAAGTATATTCACAGCTAAGATACATTGAGAAAACCATTTCTCAATGACTTTGGAATTAAAAATGAAAGACAGGACTGTAAAATAGGCCATACTAATTTTGTGGAGTGTTCTTTCTATGACACAAAATATGGTATGGAGGACCACAGGTTCAGGAGCTCTGAGATCTTCCTGGGGGAGCCCAATATGAGATCAGCAATTATTATTTCAGTGATTCATAGCATGGGAATAACAGGGGCAGTTTTGAGCATTAGAGGTTCCTGAGCAGCTTATGGCCACCAAAGGTGGTCCAGAGATTCCAGGAAGCATGAGAAATTTTCAAAGCCTCTATGGTGAAAAGTCTGTTTGAGAATTATGAACGCTACTGAATCTTATTTTGGATATGCTTTTAGAGATTCTTATAAAAAGGGAACCCACTTAAGATGGACTGACTGGTAAATATCATCATGGGTGAAATTTAGTAAAATTTCTAAATGAGGACTATGTTGATAGAATAAAACCTGATGAAAAGGTGTTGGATTTATATGTCCTTAATGAGCATGTTTATTGAAAAACCTCAAAGGAGGATTTCCTCAGTGTAGTGTCATAACTGTTTTCCTGCAGAAAGGTGGATATGATTTGAAGATTCTGTGCAGTGGCAAAGTTATTGAAGTATTCCATGGAGAGCCCAGAAAAAACTACATTGCATGTCTTCAAAGATGAAGACAAACTGTGTCAGATAAAGTTTTGAAATAGGCATGGCATAAAATACATCAGTTAAATTTATAATAGCCAATTATTTAATGGTGGTTAATTGGACATAAACATTAATTTAAAAATATTAAATATTGATACTTGGAGAGGATGCTCTAGAATGATAGTATTAGTGCTGGATGTGGAGCCATTTAATCTTACCAGGTTTAAGTGCTGGAAAACTTGTGTTGTCAAAAGTAAAAAGACTGGTATATTTTATGGCAAAGTATATGACAATGAAATATCTAAGTAAAGCTGTAAAGTGAAGTACAAATATTTTTTCTCTTTCATATAATTTCACTGTAATGCCAGAGATTATAATGTCAAATTTAGTAGTATTTCCAAGGTATAATAATTTGAGCCCTAATATTTTAAAGCATATTTTAGTAAATGCTATTCACTACCATTATTGTAGACCTCAAAAGCCAATAAATGTCCTTTTTAATCTTTTTTGCTATATAAATTATTCCAGTATATGCCTTTTTGTTACATTTGTAGTATATTCATACAACTATTATGTATTTGTTACATACATTCTTTTCTATTATTGTGCTGGATGGGGGTACATTGTAGCATTTGCAGAGGTTTTACAATGTATTAAATATATCATATATGAATTCACCCCCTCCACTGCTCTCCTTCATGCCTCCTATCAATTCCTGCTACAGTTTCAACAGGTATCATTTTTAAATTTAAATACATGTGTATACATCATTTACACCATATTCATTCTCCTACCCATTCCCCCACTACCTCCCTCCTCCCAGTGATGCCAATCACCCCCCACCCTGGGTGGGACTTGTTCCTTCCTCCTGTTCTCTGGTTTTGTAGAAGAAAAAACATAAGAGACAAAAAGAGAAACATGATATTTTTGCTAGTTTGAGATAAAGATAGCTACACAGGGAAATTTCTTGTGTTGTTTCCATGCATGTATGCATTACAACTCCAACTGGTTCATTTCTACCAGTCCTCTTCACTCCTCCCTAGTCCACCTACCATGGTGGTCCCAGCCAGTTTAAGATTTCTATATTCATTCCTATACACTGAACATATCAACCACATTCAAGTTTTTGTTTTCCCTCCTTTGTCTTATCCCTCCTGTGCACAGCCTCCCTTCAGTGTGTCCTGTGTCCATAATATTGCTGCATTTAAGTCTATAATCTGCACATGAGGGAGAACATGTGGACTTTGGCCTTCTGAGTCTGGCTGACTTAAGATGATGTTTTCCAGTTCCACCCATTTACCTGCAAATGACAAAATTTCATTCTTCTTTGTGGCTGAGTAAAATTCCATTGTATATAAATACCACATTTTCTTAATCCATTCATCAGTAGTGGGGCATCGGGGCTGTTTCCATAGCTTAGCTATTGTGAATAATGCTGCAATAAAACATGGGTGTGCAGGTGCCTTTGTTGTAACCTGAGACACTTTCCTCTGGATATATACCTAGGAGTGGTATTGCTGGATCATATGGCAGATTTATCTTAAGTTTTTCAAAGCCTTCATATTGTTTTCCATAGTGATTGTACTAGCACCACTCCCACCAGCAGTTTACAAGGGATCCTTTTTCCCACATCTTCACCAACATTTGTTGCTGGTGGTGTTCTTGATGGTAGCTATTCTAACAGGAGTAAGGTGGAATCGTTGTGTGGTTTGATTTGCATTTCCCTTATGGCTAGGGATAGTGAGCATTTTTTCTTGTGTTTTTTAGTCATTGGGACTTCTTCCTTAGAAAAAGTTCTATTCAGTTCAGTTGCCCATTTCTTTATTGGGTTATCAGTCCCTCCTTTATCTGATGCATAGCTAGCAAAGATTTTCTCCCATTCTGTGAGTGTCTCTTCAATGTAGAGACCATTTCTTTTGTTATGAAGAAGATTTTTCATTTTCATGCAGTCACATTTGAAAATCCTTTCTCTTAGTTGCTGAGTCACTTGAGTTCTACTGAGGACGTCCTTGTCTATCTCTATTTCTTCCAGAGTATTCCTTGCTCTTTCCTGTACTAACGGTAAGGTTTTGGGTCTCATATTAAGGTCCTTAATCCACTTTGAGTTGATACTTGTACACAGTGACAGACAAAGATCTAGTTTCCATTTTCTGTAGGCAGATATCCAGTTTTCCCAGCAACAATAATTGAACAGGCTGTATTTTCTCTACCCTATATTTTTGGTGCCTTTGTCAAAAATAAGGTGGGTGTAGCTGTGTGGATTCATATCTGCTTCTCTATTCTGTTCCACTGGTCTTCATATTTGTTTTGTACCAGTACCATGCTATTTTTATTGCTATGGCTCTGTAGCATAGTTTGAAGTTGGGTATTGTGATACCTCCAGCGTTGCTTTTTTTGTTCAGTATTGCCTTGACTATTTGCAGTCTTTTGTGTTTCCAAATGAACTTTAGGGTTAAATTTTCCATCTTTGTGATAAATGTCATTGGGATTTTGATGGGAATTGCATTAAACATGTAGATTGCTTTTGGTAGTATAGCCATTTTTACTATGTTGGTTCTGCTAATCCGTGAGCATGGGAGATCATTCAACCTTCTGTAGTCTTTGATTTCGTTCTTCACTGCTTTGCAGATTTCACTGTAGAGGTTATTCACATCCTTTTTAAGTTCATTCCTAGGTATTCGATTTTTATTGAGGCTGCTGTAAATGGAATTGTTTTCTTATATTCTATCTCAATATGTTCATTGTTGGTGCATAAAAAGGCTACTGTTTTTTTCTAAGTTGATTTTGTATCCTGCTACTTTGCTGAAGCTGTTGATATTGCCTCGGAGTTTCTTAGTGGAGTTTTCCAGATGATTTAAGTATAAGATCATATCATCTGTGAATGGGGATACTTTGACTACTTCTTTACCTGTTTATATTGCCTCTATTTCTTTTTCCTGCCTTATTGCTCTTGCTAGAAACTCCAAGACTGTTTTGAATAGAAGTGGAGAGAGTGGACACCCTTGTTTCATACTTGACTTTAGGAGAAATGGTTTCAGTTTTTCCCAATTAAGTATGATGTTGGCTATAAGTTTGTCATATATAGCCTTTATTATGTTGAGGTACATTCCTTATATTCCTAGTTTCTTCAGAGCTTTTATCATGAAATGGTGTTGAATCTTTTTGAAGGTTTTTTCTACATTTATTGAGATGATCAAGTGGATTTTGTCTTTGCTTCTGTTAGTGTACTATATTTCATTTATAGATTTGCATATGTTGAACCACCCCTACATCCCTGAGATGAGCCTGACTTGGTCATGTTGTACTTTTCTGATATGCTTTTGAAATGGATTTGCCATTATTTGTTTGAGTATTTTTTGCATCTATGTTCATTAGGGAGGTTGGCCTGTAGTTCTCCTTTTTGAATTGTCCTTGTCTGGTTTTGGGATGTGTGTATTACTAGCTTCATAAAATGAGTTCAGCAGTGTTCTTTCCCTTTCCATTTCATGGGAAAGTTTAAGGAGTGTTGGTATTAGTTCTTCTTTAAAGGACTGGTACTATTCAGTGGAAAATCCATGAGGTCCTGGACTTTTCTTTTAGGGGAGACTATTAATGCTTCAATTTCATTGAATGTTATAGATCTGTTTAGGTGATAAATATCCTCATGGTTCCATTTTGGATGGTCATATTTTTCTAGAAATTTGTCCATTTCTTCTAGATTTTCCAATTTATTTGAATATAGGTTCTCAAAGTAGCCCTTGATGTTTTCCTGTATTTCCTTTGTGTTTGTTATTGCCCCTTTTTTGTTTATGATTTTACTAATTTGAGGCCTTTCCCTCTTCATTTTAGTTAGATTTGCCATGAGTTTGTCAATCTTGTTTTTCAAAGAAACAGCTTTATGTTTTGTTGATTCTTTGTACTTTTTTGGGGGTCTCTGTTTCATTGATTTTGGCCCTTGTTTTTATTATTTCTCCTTTTTTACTTGTTTTGGATTTAGTTTGTTCTTGTTTTTCTAGAACTTTGAGGTGTAACATTGGGTCATTTATTTGAGATCTTTCTTTGTTTTTAATATTATGCACTCATGGCTACAAACTTTCCTCTTAGGACAGCCTTTGCTGTGTCCCCTAGGTTTTGATAGGTTGTGTTTTCATTTTCAGTAAATTCCAAGAACTTTTTGATTTCTTCTATGACTTGTTGATCATTTAGCAATATGTTGTTCAACCTGCAATGTTTTGAGTATTTTCTGCTGTTGCTTTTGTTGTTGAGTTCTAGTTTTATTGCATTGTGATCAGATAGTATGCAGGGAGTTGTTTCAATTTTCTTATATTTGTTCAGATTTGCTTTGTGCTCTAAGATTTGCACTATTTTGGATAAAGATACGTGGACTGCTGAGAAGAATGTGTATTGTGCTGTTGCAGAGTGGACTATTCTCTGTACATCTGTCAGGTCTATTTGAACTATGGTGATATTTAACTCTAGGACCTCTTGTGTGGATGACCTATCTATTGCTGATAGAGGGGTTTTTAAGTCCTCTACTACTATTGCGTTTTGGATTTATATGTGATTTTTCATCCTTACATGTATGTTTAATTAAGTTGGATGCACTGACATTGGGTGCATATAAGTTAATAATTTTTATTTCCCCTTCATGTATTGCTCCTTTTATTATTATGAAATGAATAATTTCTTTGTCTCTTTTGACTATTGTAAGTTTGAAGTCCCCTTTCTCTAATATAAGTACTACTACTCCTGCCTATTTTTGGAGGGTCATTAGCTTTGCAAATCTTATTCCAGCCTTTCATACTAAGTCAGTATTTATTTCTATCAATAAGGTGGATCTCTTGTAAACAACAGATTGTCAGATGTTCCTTTTTAATCTAGTTTGCCAAATAGTCTTTTGATGGGGGAGTTGAATCTATTAATATTCATTGTTAATATGATAGGTATGTGGTGATTCCTGCCATTTAGTTGTTTTTCATTGTTGAAGTGTTTGAGTGTGTGTAGGTGATTCACTGCTACTCTCTGAGTACTTCTCTGTTTTTTTCCTGAAGTTTAATACTTCCCGTCCTTTTGTGGTTTTGTTTCTTTTCATCTTCTGTATGTAGAATTACTTATAGAATCTTTTGTAGTGGTGGCTTTGAGGTCATATATTGTTTTAATTTCTGTTTATCATGGAAGACTTTTATTCCTCCATCAATTTTGAATGATAGTTTTGCTGGGTAGAGTATCCTAGGGTTGAAGTTATTTTCATTCAGTGGCCAATTTATCTCACTCCATGCTGTTCTTGCTTTTAAGGTTTCTATTGAGAAATCTGCTGTGATTTTGATGGGTTTGTCTTTATATGTTATTTGTTTTTTCTTTCTTATAGCCTTCCATATTATTTCTCTGTTTTCTGTGCTAGTTGTTTTAATGATAATATGCCAGGGAGGGGTTCTATTTTGGTCATTACTTTGATGTCATGGACACTTCCTATTCCTGAATGAGAAACTCTTTCTTGAGATTTGAGAAATTTGCTATTATTACTTTGTTGAATATATTACATATCCCTTTGGCATGCACCTTTTCTCCTACTTTGATGCCCATGATTTGCAGGTTTGGCCTTTTGATGGAGTTTCTGAGTTCTTGTTTAGTCCTCTCATAGCTCTTGTGTCTTTTGCCTAATAGTTCTGTTTTTTCTTTAATATCTATTTTGTCTTCTACCCCTGAGATTCTGTCTTCCACTTTTTCTAGTCTGCTGCAGTGGCCTTCCACTGTGTTTTTTGTTTGACCAAAGGGACATTATATTTCCAGGACTTCTGTTTGATTCTTTTTTCTGAGGTTTTCCATATCTTTTTTCAACTCCTCTTTCATATCTTGCACTGTCTACTTTATTTCATAGATCTCTTTTTTATAATCTCCTTTGTTTCACTTTGGTATTTGTTGAAGTCCTCTCTGAGTTTATTTAGTTGTTTCTGTGACTTCCCAATTTTTTTAATTTTCTTAAGTTCTCTGTATATTCTGGTTATCAGTCCTTTGTCTGATGTATAGCTGGCAAATATTTTCTCCCACTCTGTGGGTGGGCTCTTCAGATTACAGACCATTTCTTTTGTTGTGCAGAAGCTTTTTAATTTTATGAAGTCCCATTTGTCCATTCTTTCTCTTAGTTGCTGGGCTGCTGGGGTTCTATTGAGGCAGTCCTTGCCTATACCTATTAGTTCCACAGTGTTTCCTGCTCCTTCCTGTACTAACTTCAGAGTTTCAGATCTGATATTAAGGTCCTTGATCCATTTTGAGTTGATACTAGTACAGGTGATAGACATGGATCTAGTTTCAGTTTCTTGCAGATGGATAACCACTTTTCCCAGAAACATTTGTTGAAGACGCTGTGTTTTCTCCATTGTATATTTTTGGCTCCTTTGTCAAAAATAAGGTGCATATAGTTGTGTGGATTCATATCTGGGTCTTCTATTCTGTTCCATTGGTCTTTATGTCTGTTTTTGTGCCAGTACCATGCTGTTTTTATTGCTATTGCTTTGTAATATAATTTGAAGTTGGGTATTGTGATACCACCACCATTTCTCTTTTTGCTGAGTATTGCCTTGGCTATTCACAGTCTCTTGTGTTTCCAAATGAACTTCAGGGTAGATTTTTCAATCTCTGTGATGAAAATCATTGAGATTTTGATGGGAATTGCATTAAGCATGTAGATTGCTTTTGGTAGTATAGCCATTTTTACTATGTTGATTCTACCAATCCATGAGCATGGGAGATCTTTCCATCTTCTGTAGTCTTAAACTCTCCCAAAGTCAATGAACCAATTAAGAAATGGGCAACTGAACTAAATAGAACTTATTCAAAAGAAGAAATTCAAATGACCAAAAAACACATGACAAAATGCTCACCATCTCTAGCCATAAAGGAAATGCAAATCAAAACCACACCTCACCCCTCCTTGAATAGCTATCATCAAAAACACCAACAACAACATATGTTGGCGAGGATGTGAGGAAAAAGGAACCCTCATACACTGCTGGTGGGAATGCAAGCTAGTGCAAACACTCTGGGAAAAAAATTGGAGTCTTCTTAAAAATCTAATCATAGATCTGCCATATGGTCCAGTAATCCCACTTCTGGGGATATGCCTGAAGGATTGCGACACAGGTTACACCAAAGGCCCCTGCACACCCATGTTTATTGCAGAGCTACTCACAATAGCCAAGTTATGGAAACAACCGAGATGTCCCATTATTGATGAATGGATCAATAAAATGTGGTATTTACACACAATGAAATTTTACTTAGCCATGAAGAAGAATGAAATCTTATCATTTGAAAGTAAATGAATAGAACTGGAGAGCATCATTCTGAGCAAGGTTACCCAGACTCAGAAGACCAAAAATCATATGTTCTCCCTCATATGCAGTCTTTAGATCTAGGGCAAATGCAGCAATGTTGTAGGACTTGGATGACAATGACAAGGGGAGAACATACACAGGAGGTATGGGGTAAGATAGAAAACCCAAAACATAAAAGCATTTGATGTCCCCACTCCAGAGGAATTAATACAGAAACCTTAAAGTGATAGAGGTCAACATGAAAAGGGGATCAGGATCCAGTGTAAAGATCAGTTAGAGATGAATCAACCTGGGTTGTAAAACATTTGTACAAGAAAGCAATGGTAGGAATCTCTCTGTATAGCTGTCTTTATCTCAACTAGCAAAAATGCTATGTCTTTCTTATTATTGCTTATTTCTACTCTTCAACGGAACTGGAGAAAAGTGCAGAACAGGTTCTGTCTGGAGGCAAGGGGGGGAGGGGGCAAGAAGGTGGAGACGGGGGCGGGGGGAGAAATGACCCAAGCAATGTATGCACATGTGAATAAGTGAATAATAATAAAAAACCAATTTTTTTTATTTGTGTTTTCATGATATTGTTTGAGTTCATCCTGCACATTCTGTTTAACCATCTCTTGTAGCTTCTCCTTGAGTATCTCAGTGAGTTCATTCATGATTTCCTTTTTTGAGAGATAGTTTTGTGGATGCCATTGAGCTCATTGGAGATATTTATCATTGTTCTGTTGGGGTCAGGAAGTGGGTATTCATTTTCTTAATTTCCCTTTAATTCCTCTATTGAATTGTTGTTCTTTGGACAGGTGGAATTTCCTTGACATCTTCTTCTCCTCATTTTTCTAATTTTTGCTGTTCTCCTATGTTATTGATTGGCTAGTTGCCTATTTAATCACCTGTTTTCTTTCACTTGATTTAATTGCTGTTTTGTGACTGGCTTAGTTGTTAATTAGGTTGATTTGCTATTTCTGTCCCTGGCCTGGAACTGTAAATTAGCAATAACAAATTCACAAGTTCAATACCAGTCCAGTTGTTTACATATCATACAGAGAACCCCTTGGTGATAATAAGTATAAGCAGTGGGAATTGGGGGAGGGTTAATGGTTGTTTTAATAGAGATGGATACTTGGGTATTTTGAAAAGGTGATTCTAAAAGGGGTCAGAAAGGAGGGGATGGTTTGAGAGTGGGAAGAGGTGTTAGAGCCATAGGGTTTTAGGGCCCTCATGTGTATTCAGTTGTAGTGGAGGATGCTTGTGTCAGGGATTGCAGAGGGATAGGGTGTATATGGTTAGTACAGTAAACTAATCAGTGGGTGGTAAGTATGAAGGAGGGAGTGGTATTGGGGAGACAGGTGGGGGAAGATGAGAAGGGAGAGATGAAGTCAGAGGGAGAGAGTGGATGAAAAGGAGCAGAAAAATTAGTTGGGGGGAGAACAACAGATTTTAGCTTAAGAGAAAGAGAGAGAAAGTAATGGGAGTAAGATTAGAGATAAGAAAATAGTAATAGTAAAACTAAAAATACTAAATCAAAAAGGAGGGAAACTGTTGGGTTGGATTTACAGATGTACTCAGGCAGCTTTGGAAGTGGGCTGGTGTGGAGACATGGCGGATGGCTTTTCTTAAGGCAGGTGCTCACTAGGAGTGACTTCAGCTCAGTGGGGCTTAGGTGAGCTTTCCACAGTTTAGGGATCCATTATGTCACAGGGTTTGGTCCTGTTTGTTGCACTATGTTCTGCTTTTTGCAAATAAATAAATAAGTAAAATGGCCAGGGGCCTTTTTCTCCCAGAACAGACATGCCCTAGTGGCTGAGATGCACTGTTATTTCCCTGGCTGTTAGGTGCAATGAAAAGCTGTTTTAAGAGTCAGTCCTTGAATTTTATGTGCACCCTGTGTGTTGGCAGTTATTTAGTTGGCTAAAAAGAATCAGAATTACACAAATGTAGCTACCACATTTCAAAGTGGTTTCTGAAATCACAGAGCGCAGAGATTCTGATTCCTTCTCCTATTTGCCATCTTGAATCCTTTCTGTTATATACATTCTTAGTATATAAAATTTAGCATGTAAGTTTTGGATTTCACATTGGGTCAAATTTTGAACCTTTATTTTAATTTAGGTTAACAAGGAGAAAGTGTGAAAAAAGAGGCTTCATTGTTTTTTTTTTTCAGGGAAGACAAAGCAAGACAGGATAAGAAGGCTTGACATTTGTTACTTTGAATAATTTCAACTGACTCAGTAATATAAGTATTGTTCTAGTTGTCTGAGGCTTGACCATATTATGATCAGAACAGAGGAAATACTGTCCTAGAATATGAGAAAATGAAAAAGTTGGTAGTTGATAGTGTTGACTCTGAACTGATTTTGGAAAGGCATGCTCCTGAATGAGTAGTTTGCTATCTCTAATAATTAGCTAACCATGGACAGAACTTTCTCTTAAATCTCATCAAGACTCTAAGAATTCAAACCATTTAGATATATAGAAAACAAAAAATGTTATTAATACGTAGGCATTGTTTAATTTCTGCATGCATGATTTTTCTCATATCTTTTCTCCTATTGATTTGTAACTTTCTTGTATGTACATGATTCCTTTCCTTTTAAATTTATTGAAGTTTGGTTCATGGTCTATCCTGGAGAATAATTCACTTATACTCTCTAATGATGAGTTTTCTGCCATAGTTGTTAAAAACATAATTGAATATCTATAATGTCAAAGGAAGAAATGGATAACTATTAGTGTGATTGGCTGATTGTTCTGTTCACGTTTTCTATTTCTGTGTGGATCACTTTAGCTTTCTATCTAGTTTTGGAAATAAGAAATGAAAGTATCCAACTATTATTGCTGAATTGTCTCTTTTGTCAGTTGTCAGGTTTTACTTCATGTAGTTTGTATTTGCAATGTTATTAGCCACATATATCTTTATAACTGTTATAAATGTCTTGGCTTTGTTAACATTATAAGTTTACTTCTTTAGTTCTGTCGATATTTTTGTCTTTCTTAAAGACTATTTTGTCAAATATAAGTATTGTCATGTAGCTGTTGATGATTACTACTTGCATGGTATAAAATTTGCCATCATTATACTTCCAAATTATTTGTATGATGCAATCAAAACTGTAACTGCTATAGATCACATATAGACCTTTTTAAAAAAAATTTAAACTCCCATCTGACTGTGTTAGTCTTTGGATTGGATTTTTAATCTATTTACATTAACATTATTATTGATTGTATCTGTCATTTTGCTTTTTGTTTTCCATGCCTCATGTCATTTTCCCCATTCTGTGTTTTCTTAAGTGCTTTCTATTTTATATTGGCTAAGTTACTGTTTTCCATTTTAATTCTTTTAATGATTTTTAGCTATTTTCTTAGTAGTTGTCTTCATGCATATTATCTTAACTGCATAGACTCTGTTTAATCTTTGTTATTTGCTTTTAGTTATAATTTATACTGTTTATTGAGGCTTGTTTTATGATCATATATATGCTACATTCTGGGGATTGTTCCATATCACAGTGACAAATATACTTTCTTCTAAGTAGCTCCATTCTCTCCATTATGCTATTTTAGTGTTATTATTATACATATTACAACTATAAATGTTAGAACCCAAAGTATATTGCAATATTTATTCTTTTTTGTGGTACTGGAGGTTGGAGCCAGGGTCTTGTGCTTGCTAGGCAAGTGCTCTGCCACTTGAGCTTTGCCTCCCCATTCTATATATTTATTCATTTAAATAACCTTATATCTTTTAAGTACACTGAATAAAAAAGTGAGCAAGTCCATAGGTTTTTATTTTGTTATATTAGCCTCTTGATTAACTCTTCATGGCTTTCTTCATTTCTTTCCAAGGATGTTATCATTTAATGTCATTTTTGGGGTAATATGCAGCTATACCGCTAACCCACATCCTCTGGACTACTATTATTAGGTTGATTCATTTTTAATTGTCATCGTCCCATTAATAAGTATTTACACTTTTACAAAGTTTATTTTTAAATCTTTTAGAATTGAAAGGTGAAAAGAAATGCAATTGCACTGTCTTTCATAATTGCCTTATTAGAATGCCTTTACAACATTTCTTTGGTTGGGTGAACTCAAATAACTCTGGTGCCCATTTGCTTTAAGCTCCAAATCCTTCTTTTAGTATGTATTATAATCTATATCATCTACCTATGAATTGTCTCAGTTTTTCTGTATCTCTGAATATTATGCAGTAGTACAATTACATGCACTCACAAAAATCTAGAACAGAATAGCACAAGTGAATGGTACAAAATCAAGAGGAAAAACATTGGCAGAAAGAGTAATAATGTTTCTGATGTTACTTTCATAACTGACACAGGTATTTAATATGACTTTGTTTTTTAGAGCTATTAACTTGATACTATTAAAACTGCTACAATCCTAATAGCTCCAAAACAGGAGGATTCAGAAAATGCAGTGCTTCCATGCAGGGAGACCATGTAATTTTAAATTATTTGAGAATAACAGATTGCCAAAACAATTAGTTTGGCAATTGTTTTCATAGTAATCATAAATCAAGATTCTTCAAGGCTATACAAGACATATGGTCTTCTTATTCATAAGACCAACCTATAAGTCAGAGAAATAGGAGTGTATCTTAAATAGGAACAATTTGCATGCTTATTTCCAGACACTAATAGGTCTTCAATAATATTGCATTTATATACAACATGATGCATTGGCAGCTATGACACCCCATCCCAAATAATAAGGAAACAACAAGTTATTTTCACACTGTTGGTTAAAGATTGATTATTACCGTTGTACTAATATTTGTAACAAAATGGCAAGTGGAAAAACTGAGCAAGATTCACTCTTGCTTCTCATATCTTCCTTCTTCCTTTAGCTAAGCCATATTTTAAACCTCATTTCTGGATTAATTTCTTCTTTAAGAAGTTTAGTCAAGGAACTTTCTGTAGCCAGAACATACCAATCTTGCCCCAGGTTTAAAAGTATAACAGAAATACTAATGCATAGCAGGAAATTTGAAGCTATATATCTCATTTAAATTGTACAATGAACTGTATAGAAATATTTTATAATTTTTTCAGTGATAAGCTAGTCACAATAAACCATTTTATGTGTTGTAATGAGAAATCCACAAATGTAGATCCCTAAATACATTGTACTACTTGGCTATATAATATTGGTTAAAAGTGGTATCAAAGGTAACCTAGGCAGCTCTGTTTCCCCTCTGTGTTGTTTACATGGAGAATATGAAAATACAAAAGATTAGGGCCTTTGTTTCTTTTCAGATAGGTTCTGTTTTTCTTTTTATGTGGGTTGCATCAAAAATTATAAGATTTGAAAAACTTGTACTTTTTTAATATAAAAAGTCTCATGGATTATGGTTTTGCATATTATCAACATAGATGTTTCTTCATTTGACAAGAGAGAAAGGTTTCTAGTGCTGTTACTCATTATTGATAAAAGTAAAGTAATTACTCAAAAGAAGAATTAAGTTATTTGGAGCTGGTATGTTACTCCTGCTTTGACTACATTACATCTGTGCCTTTTCATTCATGACTGCATCCTAAGATCATTTCTGTGTTTTAGACTCAGGATCTTGAAGTATCAGGCTGGGATTAATGATTTCGTATACTATCTATATGTTTATTGATAATTATTATATATTCAACCAAAATCCTTCCCCTGACTTATTAGGTATTTTATATGTACCTTATTTTTGACATCACCAATTTTTGGTCTAATATCCATCTTAAACTTTATATGTCCAAACTTGAACCTTTAACCCTCCCCCATTTCAGAATAATTACTCTACCTGAAAATTTCTTTGTCTTGATTAATGGTAATATTATCTTTCTAGTTTCCCATTCTTAAACCTTATATTTAAGTTTGACTACCCCATTTATACTCATACCCCACCTTCAGTTTATCTTCAACATATATGCAGCATCTAACTGTTTATCACAACCTTCTTTGTTTGTGTCACCATCATCCTTTATATCAATTATTGTAGTAGCCTACTAATTGGTTTCCTTGCATTGCACCTTTGAAATCTCTTCTCTCAGCAGACAGAGTGATCCTTTTTAAAAAAATAATAATATGAAGTGGTTGAAATTAGCTCCATAATATGCCTGTGGTAGACCAATAAAAGGTATGTAATTAAATATTAGAATTCCTTTGTGTTCATTTTCTTACTTATTTATACAACAAAACCCAGAGAGGAAGGTACCATTAATGTGCCTCTTTACAGTTTGCCCCCAGATGGTTCAACTTCAGTACCTTTCCAATTAAATAGTCTACTATACAACCTAAAGTTATGGAGAAAACAGTTGGGTACTTCTGCCACATAAAAAAATATTCTTATATTTAACTACATTACATTGAGCAGTAGATACTTGAAAAATGTAGACTTCAGTAGTTAGCGATTTATTTTTTCTCTTTTGTAAAAGTGTAACTTTAGACAGCCCTAGGTGATAATGGCAACTCTGGCCATTGATGCCTTCAAAGACTTAAAATTCTTCCATACTAATGCTTCATTGTGCATTGTCTCATTCATCAAGACATTATATTTGTATCCTAGCCAAGAGATAAGATGAGGGGATGAAGAAAGAAAATGAATGAAACATATGTTTCAAGTTTCTTTAAAGGAAGCTACCACTCTGTATTTCCACTTACAACATTATTTGTCAGATTTTAGTCTTATGAGCACATAGATCTATATAAGAGACAGTGAAATGTATCCTTTATTTTACACAACTAGAATATATGTTTTACTAAAATGGAATAAAGGATGAATAAGCAATAAGGGATAAGTAACGGTACTAATATTCAAATAGATGACTGTCATACCAGAACGAATGAAATATGCAAGTATTCTATACAACAAATCATTAATAAAATACCACTTCTGATCCCCATCCTTACCCCAGTATATTATAGACAATTTGAGTCAACACAGGAAATTTTATTATATTAATATAGAATAATTTTATATTAAAATCATTCTATTTATTATACTATGTGTTGTATTATCCTCTAATTTGATCTTGAGATCTCTCTCCAGAGAGTAGCTATAAACTCTAGCTCTGCCTTCACAGGACTTCAGAGGAGGTGGTTGTGGATATTTATAACTTACCTTTCACAGAATATTGCTTTATCCTGGTTGACAGTATAATGCCTAAGTGATGAATCCATGACCAGGAACTCCCTCTCATAGAAAACTTGTTTATACTGGCAGACATCCCTGTTGCTCTTTCCAAGTTAGTGACTAGGAGAGACCTGACAAAAAACATAGTTAGGTCATTTGTGCTGGTCAAGCAAGACACAGAGGAGGCCAGACAACAAACACATGGAATAACAGAAGAATTTTATTACTCACAGAGCCATGAGAGAAGAGGGTCGATAGGAAGTGTAGAGGCAGGAGCTGATTTGGGAAAAGGGTAACAGAGAGAACCTATGAGACTATTAATTTGTTATGGTCTATAGGCATTATTGGTCTGGCTTTTCCAAAGGGGAGTGGTTTGACTAATGTGAAGAAAACACACAGGAAGAAGAAACACTCATGACTCTGGCATTGAGCATTAAGTTTTAACACGTTAGACAGGTATAGGGGGTCAGTGAGATGAACAATAACAAGCTAACATCACAAAAAACTACATGAGACCACAAGGGGAGGGGACATTTTAGCTAGTCCCAAGTGATGGAACACAACTTGGTTTCAAACAGCTTAAATGGCCTACAAGTGGATGCAGAAGCAACAACTTTATAAAACTAATTTATGACACCATGTTACTGACTTTCTTAGATAATTCAAAAGCATGCGTAAAACCCTCTGTGTCCATGAAGCTGTCCTCTGTGTCTTTTTTTTGGGTGGGGAACTTGGTACTGGGGTTTGACCTCAGAGCCTAACTTTTGCTAAGCTGGCACTCTGCCATATGAAGCTGTCTTCTGACTGCCACAATTCTATTACCTCAAGAATGAAATGCTCAAACCTGAACCATTTTATAAAAATAAAGATTTTGTACTGTCCTTGTCTACCAAAGTACTTTTTATGGATATTATTTGCTAGATTTGGGGAAAATCTAAGAGAACAGGCATTTTCTTAGTTGTCATGGATCATAGATTGAGTGAGTAACAGAAATTTTTAAAAGGGTGTAAGAGGGTAAATGTAGTGAATTATCATATATTCATGTATGAAAATGGAAAAATGAGACCTATTGAAACTATTCAAGGAATGGAAGAGGGGGAAGTAAAGGAGAATGATGGAGTGAGCAAATTCAACTGTGATATAATGTATGAAATTTTGTAAATGTCACAATGTACCCCAGGTGCAACAATAATATGATAATAAAATTTTTAAAAGTAAAAATAGAACTTTTGGTCATGATTAAGCTACAACAGGGTTGTAGCTTTCTAGGAACAGAGCACAAAGGAACTTGGGCTATTGTTCCACAAGTGTACTCTTCTAAATAGGCCAAAACTCAAGAAAAATTGTGTGCTTGGAACAGCAAATTTATATGCCATCATGTAAATAATGATAGAACCAAAACCCATGTACATTTTCTCACTGTGTTATATGCTAACCATTTGTCAGACTCCAGAGTTTTCTGAATTCAACCAAAGGAATATAAACAGATTTGCTACAAGTATTCTTTGGTGCAGCAGAAGAAAAATTCAATATGAAATAGACATGCAGTGGGAGAACAAATACAGCATTGGGTTTTATAAAGAATCCAGTAGGCATTATTTTCTGGGCAGCAAAGGCAGTAATTTGTGTGCAAGAGTGAGTACCAAGTAAGAAGGTGAAAGCAGAAGTTATTAGTCCACAGAGAGGAGATAATATTGGAATTACAGGTAGTGACCATGCATCAGCACAATGGAAAAGAGCCCAGATTCTTGCAAATTGTATTTAATGGTTTAAATTGACAGTATGACAGCTTTTATTTGCCCAGCTCCTTTTGCTACTAGGAATAGACACCAGAAAGCAGACATATGAAAGATGATTTGATACTCAACATTAGACTTGGTAATTGTATTCTATTATATAGATACTGATGCTATTCTTAGGGAATTTTTACACTGATATTGAGTTCAGCATTTCCAATTGAATACTTGGTATCAATTGTGCCAACTAATTTCTCGAATATCTACACATTGTGGTGACTAAGCTTTAGCAGAAAAAGCCACCTATGATTAAAAGTATAATTTTACTCATTATTGAAATTCTAGGTTCTGGCTTTAAGACAAATATTTTTGAGACGAAAATCATTCTTAACTGATAGGAAATAAGTTGGGGAGGCCAGTTTAAATTAAAATAGTCTGAGACAAAATCAGAGAACAAGATTGTTCTGCCTAGGGTGATTGGTACCAGTGGGAAGAGGGGAGGAGGTAGAGGGTGAATATGGTGCAAATATTGTGTACACATGTATGTAAACAGAAAATTGATACCTGTTGAAATTATTCCAGGAATGGGGAGAGAGGGAATAAAGGAGAATGGTGGAGGGGGTGAATTCAAGTATGATATATTACAAGAACTTTTGTAAATGTCACAATGTACCCCAACCCAGTACAATAAAAAAAAAAGAAAAAAATAGTCTGAGATAAATGGGTCTCTTGGAGAGTGACAGAGAGATTTTGAAGAGGGTCAGAGGATGTAGAAAAGAAGGCAAAGATAAGTCACAACTTCTCTATAATGTTGTTGGGGGCCCTAGGTATTCCACAGTCAAATCAGCTGCTTTGAAACTACTGCCAGAAAAAGAAGTCTAACTATGTTTAGTTAGAGGACTAAACATAGTCCTCTAGGAGAAAGAACGTCACTTTTGTTCAAGTTTTTAAAATTTGAGTAATTTTTTAAAGAATTCCACACAGTTTTTGCTAGTCCTTTTACTCAAAGACAAGTTGTTTCTATATAGAGAATAGAAAGTGTAACTTTTACTCTGTCTATATATACAAAGTGATTTGAAGATTTAACTGTTTTACAGATCCCTTGATAAATGAACTCAGGTGATCTGGATAATTTAGATAAATCATATAAAAAGGATTATTTAGTACAATCAAGATAACTGTAAAATTGATCAATATCCATTGCATTATGCATGGTGTTGTTTCATCCTAACCTGTTATAGTTAAATTGTCATGGTAATTTCAATAGATGGTTAAATCCTCAAATGATGTTCTGAAATGAACTAAAGCTATGTCAATGTAATTTATGTCTAAATGTATTTATTTATGCATTATGTCTAAATATCCAGGCTAGAATGGAAAAATTAATTCAACTAATTTTTCTGTGCTACATTAAATATGTAGGAATAAGCATTTGAATTGTCCATATTTGTAAAAGATTGTGTTTTTACTGTAGGAATGAGCACTTTCTGTACAATAGAAAAGGCACTGGACTCAAAGAGAAGTGACCTTTTACCCAAACCCTGACAGTAATAGTCTTCTGACAAGACCCTTAGTGTCTTTGAGTTTCCATTTCTTTGATTATTAAACTCACAGTAATCATGCCTGCCCAACACTTAGTGCTGCTGTAGTTATCAAATTACCACAACTACAAACAATTTAGAGGAATTGAACGTTATGTTTAGATGAAAGATGTGCTCATATTTATGTTTAAAATTATATCAATACCATCTATGATCTGAGAAATGTACACAGGTAAATAAGGTAAGTTTTGCATGGAAAAAGTTGAAAACTGTAAAAGCACATTTTATAGCACAATTGAATCCAGCCATGCTTTGAAGTTTGTATTTCAAAAATGTGGAATTAGAAATTTTTAAACTTCAACTTCCAATTTGATTTCCCTTGTGTGAGTGAGTTCTTGTGTGAACTAGGCAATCACGCTCATTCATATTAATGGCAAAAATAACCCATATGTGATACAATTACTTCATTGTCATAACCAAATTAAAGATGATTAGTTCCTGAAACACAGCTTTATTCATATCATTTTTCTGCTTAAAAACTTTGAAAATACCTTATAGACTAAAAGATAAAATCCAAACACCATATGATGACATTCAAAGCCCAAACTACCTTTGCAATTTTATTTCTTCACTGCTCCACTTCACATTGACTATGTTCCCATTAGATTGAATCCCTTCCATTTCTATGACCAGAGTTTGCACATGTATTGCTTCAGTGTCTTTTCGCATGTTACACCCTCCAAATGGAATGCAGCTCTGCTTAGCTCTGCCTCTCAATCCTATCAATTTTTTAATTTTCTGCTCAAATGCTACCTGTCCCATGGAACTCAGTCTTGACTAACCCATCTATATCTAATCTCTCTTTTCTGAATTGAAAAACAGTTTTTGCCTCTATTTTAGCACATTTTATAATGTTATTTACATCACAGATGTGTTTCTAGACACTCAGTTCCTCCAAGAATGTGAGTTGATCCCTTTTGTAATTGCACTATAATTGGCACAATTCATTGAATACAGTCGAAGCTTTCTAAATATTTATTGCTTGCCCATGTAATCTCTAAGCAATCAAATTATGCTTATGAAATTAGTAGACTAGTTGAAAAATGATTGAGTTCCATCCAACAATATAGATGTGGATTAAGTAATTGTTCTCTTCAAGGAGACAGAAATTATATTGTATAGAAATTAGTTGACTGCAAACATTTAGAAATTTGTGCACAATTTTAGTAGGAGTGAAAATTTATGTGAACATAGTCATATTCCCTGAATATTTTGCTTTGACTATAAAATAAGTTAACCTTATTTTGTATCCTGTCCTTGCAATTTGCTTTTATTGTTGGGTAATTTAAGTGACCCCTGAGTTTTAGTTTTCTTATTGATATAAAACAGCAGACTAATAGTAACTAACTTGTATTATTGTTATAGGAACAAACTAAAATACTATGACTTTTTCCCACTAGAAATAAAAATAAATTTTCAGAATTTGGTAAGTTAGGTATAATTTTGTATATATAAACACATTCCAAAGGTAGCTATGTGGAATGAATACCTAAGAAATACTTATATTTTTATAGCTACTATTCAAAGTCAAGGACTTAATACATGAGAGCTGATAATTTTATGTCATTCTGTACATGTTTCCCTCCCAACTTCTTCTTATATTGGCAAATAATCTCCTTTTTAGTGTTTAAAGCAGTATGTATAGATGGTCACACACTTAATATATGTTTATATTTTAACTTTGTTGACAGGACATTTCAATTTAGTCTCTGCTATAAAATAAGTAACATAGGAGGTACAGGGGAATGTTGCTGCTTATGGCCATTACAAAAGAAATATATATGAAAAATGAGTTTGTCCACCGGGGTTTATATGTTTTCACTTAAGTTTGACATTGCAAAACAGCAACTCTTCTGAGAACCTAAAATATGTCACACGTAAATCAAAATTATGATATTCAGTATTTGCCATGACCCTAAAATTTAATTGTATCCTTTATTCCCTGAACTGGTTTTAACCAGTCAGTGCAGAATTTTTATCATGCAACCTATGTTGACTATTTTTGAGAATTTTGAATCCAAGTGGTAGAAATGATGTGATCAAGGTGTGGTTGCTCTATAAAGGAGAAAGACATACTATTAAAATTACAGCCACTTCTTGTGTCTCTTTATTTGTAGGTTTTCACATTCAATGTTATATTGTTTGTTATTAATTCCATCACCTGTGCCAAAAAATGAATCTCATTTCATGCATCCAAATGTTTGAGAATAGACTGCCACAAACCATATGGATCTTGTTTGAAACTCTTCCAAATCATAGATATCCATGTGCAACTGATAAAAGCCAATTTACTTGGTGGTAAGGGAATGGAAGGCTTCTCTCAATCAAGTCCAAGGAGATCACCCTATAGGTTTCTAAGTACTAAACTCAAAGGAAATTACTTCATCACAACTTGATCCAGACCACAGTAATGAAGACTGTGATGTAGCCAGTGTTCAATTATGTTAACTTTACAGTACTGGAATTAATCCATCTACATTTCAGCTCAATGAAGTCATTTCCAGGCTATAGTGGTTCTGAGGCTGCCTTCATCTTTTCAGACCCAGATGCTCAACCACATAATCCTGAGAATTAATGATGTTACTGAAATGCTGTTAACCTAGTGATGGTAATAGCTGTCTTGCATGGCACAAGCCTACCAAATTTAGACTGAGATTGTAGTCCTATAAACTGAAGATACCTTTCAGTGATAGTTAAAAAGTTATTTATCAGCCTGCATTCTCTATGCAGAACTGCATGCCAGTGACTAGATGTTTGGTAATTAAACTAATCTGACAAATTATTTTATGCATAAATTTTACATAGAGACAAAGACATGATTATAATTACCCAACATATGATTCAGAAATATCTTAATTTCAAATTTCCTAATTTGAATCTTACTTTGTTGACAAATTGGATTGAGATTTGTGATATTAATATTTACTTATAGCATGATAGCCTTGCAAGATCTAGGGGATTTACTATAATGTCATCAATCTATTTCCCTCCTACACCTTCCAGTAGCTAGAAGGATCTTGACAAAATATATCAGAGCATATCACATTACTTTCTTGCTTAAAATCTATCAATGATGTCACATCTTACTCTAAGTAGAAGCCAAACCCCTCATAGTGTCCTACAAGATTTTACATGGCTCTCAATGCATTGCCCACTGACTTCATCTCCCATCCTCCCTTTATTCACTCTTCTCAGGCCACACAAGCCTCTTTTGTTTTCCCAAGTATATGCCAAGGCACATCTTAACTCCCTCTTATTGATTTTTCTATTCCCTCTGCCTAGAGTACTTTTCCTCAAGATATTGACATGCTCACTAACATTAACCATCTTTTCCCCTTTTTTTAGGATTTTATTTATTTTTTATCATCATGCTGAGTGGAAGTACATTATGGTATTCACAAAAATTCTTACAATATAATAAATATATCATACTTAAATTAAACCCTTCCATTATTCTCATTACTTCAACACGACCTTCTGGGACCATTCTAAAGACATTCTTCTTTCCACCCCAGTACTTCTGTCCTTCTTCCTTTTTTTATTTTATTATTTTCAGACTCTTTAATAGCTTCTAGTGTATTATAAAACTGCATGTTTGTCATGCCTTCTTTGTAGTTTTTCATCCTACATAAAATAAACTCTACAATGGTAAGGATCTTTGTATTATCATTCATTACTCCATACTCAACCTTACAACCGTGCCTGGCACAAGGCAGGCACTCAGTAAATATTTTTGAAAGAAGAAATTATTCACCCAAGTTAAGATTCAGTCACCCATGGAATAAGTCAAGTTCCTCCAGCTGAAACATAATGAAAGACAACATAAGTTTTTATTGGCATTACGGAAGAATCCTGTCAATTAACTTGAAATCACTGATTCTCAAACTAGTGTAGGAAATTATGAATATGAAATTTCTGGGGTGCTTGTCTGGGCCTCAGACTTACTCATTAGAAATCTGTAAGAGGAAACCGCAGAAGAAAAGTTACACAGAAGCGGAGAAGCAAACTCCTCAGTCAGAAAACATTTAAATATGCTGCTTCTGGAAAAAGCATTCTGGGAAATCTGGGATAACACCAATGGTATTTATTATTTATACCAATGGCTTTTTAATAAAGCCTATGTCTTCAGGAAAATATGAAGATCTGAATGGTTAAGAGGAGAATGAATAAAAAGACTAATAATCAATAAACATGGGGAATAACAATACTTTTTCAGGAATAGTTGAAGATAAGGGTAGTGAAGTGCAGAATATGCTGGAAAAATTTGGAGTTGACATTAACAAGCCTCTTCTGGCCAAGAGAAAAAGACTAAAACTGTATACCAAGGCTTGTTTCAAACCCATTAATCAGAAAATTGAACAAGTTTGGAAAATGTAATAAGAACAAAGTCAGAAGCTTAATCAAGAGCAATCTCAGTGGTTTTTAACTTTGTTTCAGCAGTGGAATATAGATTTGGAGAAAGCTAAGAAGCAAAAAGAAAAACTAGTTAGTATGTCTCAACAATAGCAAAAGGATTTTTAACAATCTTAAGTTGTTCAGAACGAAAGATGAAAACAATTATACAGTTATAAAAGCAGTTTGCAAAGAGTTTGGAGGACTTGGAAAGTAATAATACTAACCTACTTACTAGTAGTGTACACTTAAAAAGAAATGGCTATGTTGCAAAAATAATATGATGGAAACTCAGCAGCAAGAGATGGCAAATTTTTCAGTCTTTCCAATCCAGCTATTCTGATGACTCTTTGGAAAAAAGAATTGAATCTAAATAACATGATATAGTTCTATTAGTTAAGAGGTATGTAAATTTTTAGAGTATTTTAGAAATAGAGTTTAAATTATAACATCATTAATCATTAGGTTGTTTAAGTATGGAACCTCTCTTTCTGTTAACTTCCAAATTAAGTCTAAACAGTTATGTAAGTAGCAGCTATTTCTAAATTATGTGCACCAAGCTTTCAGGTCTTCAGTTGTAATAGTGAATTTTTCTCGTTTACATTGTTAATTAACTTTTATCAATAAAGATAGTCTGAATTGAAAACTGAAACTTTAGAAAACTGTTTTAACAAGCAACTCATATGATTATTTTATGAACTAAAGTTTGAGAGCAACATCTAAAGGAAATGAGTTACCATCATATGTCCTGTCATCACTATTTTTCTTAAATCAGTATCTAATAATAAAACCAAAAACATTTCCTGAGTTAAATATAGCATTTAAAACTTTTAATCAACATACACAGCTAGTTCTGAGTAAGCCAACGTGATCAAAATATTGCTTAGGCTGAAAACCCAGCCTTGAAAGATTCTACCTGCACAGAAATTGAGTGGTTTTTAAAATTCTTTACAAGATATTAAGTTCACTCCAACATTCTAAATTTGAAAAAAGGGAAACAAAAAAGACAAAATGGCTTTTCTCCACCATCCTGAAGAAACCAGTAGTTTAGCTTTAAGAACCCCCTCAATTCGATAAAAATGATGTATACTAATTAAAGTTGAAATATAATTGTATCTTTTCTCTTTGTGCAAACTTACTAATACACCCCACATGAAAGGAAGGTGATGGCAAAACAAGATAGAAGGGTGAATACGGTACAAAAAATGTGTACACATGTATATAAATGAAAAAGTGATAGCTGTTGAAGACATTCCAAGAATGGGGGGGAGAATAAAAGAGAGCGGTGGAGGGGGTGAATTCAAATATAATACTTTTGATACATTGTAAGAACCTTTGTAAATGTCACAATGTACTCCCACCCAGCACAACAATAAAAAGTAAAAGTAATTTAAAAAATAAAGTAAAATTTAAGAATAATGAATTCAAGACTGTAGTACATATATTATTTTAAAGACCGCTGAATAAAAATTCCATATTTTTGATGTGCTATCTTTAACATAAAACTAATTTAGTGAAGTGAAAATGGTAACTTTACAATTTTCTGTTCTTCATCTAAAAGGTTGTTGTTCATACTCATTATCTCATTTTGTTTAAACCACATCGTGTAATTTAATCATAAATAGTTAAATCACTTTTTATTTAAATGCATGAGGGATTAGTAAACCAAATTAAGGTAGAAATACTATTTGATATTCAAGTATAGCTATAAATTATTAGAGTAAATGACAACCAATTTTTCATATGATGAGCTGATAAAGAACGCCTCCTGTTTTTTTCTTTAATGACTTAATAAACACAAAACCTACCTGCTTTTTATAGCAAAATATATTTAATGAGATGAAGTAGACTAGCTTGCCTGTACTTTGGCCTTTAAGAATTCTGCTTGACAAAAATATGATTTTTTTCTTTTACAAATCAGAGAACAAGTGTAGAATAAGTCCTGCCTGGGGGGTTGATGCCAGTGGGAAGGGGGAGGAGGTGAAGAAAGGGTGTAGGAGCATGAATATGGTGCAAATACTGTGTACACATGTATGTAAATGAAAAATGATACTTGTTTAAACTATTCCAGTAATGGGGGGGATACAGCTGAATAATGGAGGGGGTGAATTCAAGTAGGATACATTTGATATATTGTAAGAACTTTTATAAATGTCACAATGTACCCCCACCCAGCACAACAAAATAAACAAATAAATAAAAAGAATTCTGTTTGAGCTGATGGGTATCATGGCACATGCCTGCACTTAGGAGGATTATGACATTGAAGTCAGTCACAGCAACCTAGTGAGACCCTGTCTCAAAAAACCAAAGAAAGTAGAACAAGAAAAACTTGCATGAATTCACTAGGAGCAGATATGTAGGCTCAGAAATAATAATAGCCACAAGCATATGCCATTTAGTAATAATAAATGCTCATGTCACACAACTAAGTTAACCATCAGCGTATCTTTTTAAGGTGACACTTTCACAAGCATAATACCCTTTTCTCAGACAAATTTTACATGGAATTCTAGCATGGAAAGCCTGACAAAACTTAGTTATTCTGATTCTAGGAGTAAGGACTCAGCATTGCAGTGTAGTAGTGCAAATGGACACACTCTGAGGCATTTCCTCTGAAACTCAGAGCTCCACAATGCACAGTTTGGAAAAATAATGAATGTTATATATAAATTATGTTTGAGTGGGAAGGCAATTAAAAGGAAAACAAATAGAATGGTGAGGTCATAGATAGCTCTTCTAAAGCTATTTCAAAAGCAATAATAATTTCATATAAGGACACAGAATTGTTGGTTTTAGTTGCTATAAAAATTAGGAATTGACATTTCAGAAAATAAATTGCAAATAATTTTTTCACCTACTCAGTAATAGAAGAGGATGTTTTATGTTTTGTACATTATAAATTAAAAAGTAAATGATAAGGTATGATATCCAATGAAGGAAGAGTGATGAGGTCACAGGTTCTGTCTATTGAATTAACTAAAAAACTGAATAAAATTGTGCAAAAATCCACGGTTATTTTGTGGATTTGAAAATTGAGCAAAGGCAAAGAACAAACTGGGAAGTAGGTACTAAAACACCCAGATGAAGTTTACCTAAGAGCAATGGGAGTTTATGCACTCTTGCATAAGGAATTCACTATCCTTGTGTACCAGGAAACCAAGAATTTGTTGTCATAGGAATAACAATTTGGATCAAACAGCAAGGAAGCATTAGTGTATGGGTAAAGCTTGCCATACACCTACCTGCAGCTGTGGTTCTAGTTAGGGCAAAAGGAAGATGTGAGGAGTAGACAGAAATTTAATGGGAAGATCCTGAAATTTGATAGACATTGAGGGTCTTGATTAGCAATTTTCACATCTCTGATTATCTAGTACCTTTACAGCAACTAAAGTGATGATTTGAAAAGACTTGATGGAAACTAGCAGCTGCGGAATGCCTAGAAACTGCCGCCCTAAATAAAATATCTAAAGCACACATGAATCCACAAATAGACAATGGGTACTTTACACTACAGATACTTAAATACAATCTGTGGTCAATTATTAACTTACAAATATTTAAAATGATATACAGATGATTCATAGTAATAAAGGCTGAAAGAAAAAATTTCAGAATTTTAAAGATGGGTATATTAATAGATAAACAATGCAAGGGTAACAGATTTGTAGGTAAAGTCCAGGTAAACTACTTACAAATTCAAAATCAAATGAAATCAGTAAAAATCCTCAGATGATAAATAAAGAAAATCAGGACTCAGAGTTGCTGCAAAATATTAACGTATAAGGCTAGATTCTTTTTAAATTACAAGAAATGTCAAAAAGGCAGGAATGTATGACCCCCACTCAGGAAAATAAACAGTCACTGAAAATTATCTCTGAGTGAGCCCAGATGTTCGATTCAGCAGATGAATACTTCAAAGCAACTATTATTATAAGTATGTTTAAAGACTAGAATCTAACCATTTGTAAAAGACTGAAAAAGTATAAAGAGAATGAATCAGCAAATAGAGAATGCCAGTAAAGAAGTAGAATCTAAAAAAAAGTTTAACAACAGAATTTAGATAAAAATTTTACTAAGTGAGATCAATAACATTGTAAAGGGAAGAAGAAAGTAAACTTGAAGATAGTCCAATAGGATTTTCCCAATCTGAAGATGAGAAAAAATGGATTAAAAAGAAATACATAAAAAGACCCAGAAATACACAGGTAGTAGGAGTAACAAAAGAAATAGATAGAAACAAAGGAATAGAAAAGTATTTGAATAAATAGTGGACAAACTTTCTAAAATTTGATTAAAATCAATACTGTATAAATCAGAATGTTTACCACAAGAAAGATATAACCATAATATTCAAGCAGTTAAAATTCTTTTAAAAGCTAAAGATAGAAATCTTATCACATACAGGGAATAACAGTTTGCTTAATAGTTTACTTTTCATCAGAAACAATGGAGAACATCAGGCAAAAGAATGACTCATTCAGAGTGCTGGACAAAACTCAAAGAACAATTCTATATCCAACTAATTTCTTTCTTAAAAAATGAAGATAAATAAACTTTCCAGATAAACAATGTCTGAGAGAACTCATTGCTAGTGAACCTTTAAAAGACTCTTATTAGGAATATTACTTGAAGTTCTTTATGTAAAAAGAAACTGACTATTGGATGTTTATTCATGTCCACAGAAATAAACTACACTAGGAATGACAAATATATTGATAAATATGAAAGATCATATGATTAAATTTTTAATTTTATTTCCTTAATTTATTTCAATGTCACAGGATATTGTATAATAATGATTGCATTATTAATTTTGGGGATTTTAAGATTTATGAATAATATATATGTATATACATATATATACTAATATAAAGAGAGAAAAAAGGTTAGAATAAAAATGTGTTGGAACATTATGCTTATCTGTATTGTTCCAGAATTTAGTTAACATTAACCAGATTTGATTAAGGTAAATTAAAATTCATATTGTAATTCTTTATAGCAACTATTAAAAATTAAAATGGGAAATTAAAATTGGATCTTAAGAGTACTTATTTGACAGAAGTCTATAAATGAAGAACAGAGGAATATAAAAGATATAGGAAAACAAAATATAACAGAATAACAAATGAAAATCCAAATTATAATTATAATTAATGGACTAATATTAAAATAAAAAATCAGGCATTTCATATGATGATCAAGGGAAAATTAAGTCAACAAAATATTAGATTAGGATGCTCTTTATCCACCATAAAAATACATATTTTAAAATTAACCAAAAATAGTTGTACTAATCTCTTAAAAGTATTAGGAATACAATATTCAAAGGAATACAGCAATAAAGTGAATGCCCAGTCAAGAAAAATCTACATTGAAAATAATAGCAAAATTCCTATTTTAACTTTCTCTTGCCCCATATTCTCCATGGAATAGTTGGGGCTTAGTGTGGAAGAGGTAGCAAACTGGTCTCCAATTATCTCCTTCTAACCAGACCGTGTACAGCAGACCTTATTTGCAATATTCTCATCAAGTCTATGAAATGCCTAAAGTACTCCTCTCCATATTGCCTAACTTAGTGCTGATCTGGAGAAAAGTCAAGGCCATTACTGATGAAAGATAAAGGAAAACTACTGCTTGTATTCTTTCATGAAATAGTCAGGTACAGCTACAAGACAGGATATACGAAAACAAATCTCATACTTCCAGGTCATAGAATAATGCAGTCACTGAATATCAAAACAAGACTGACAGGGTGAGTGTCAAGGGAGAAGGCTGAAATTGTGGCTAACAGATAGAGAGAAAACACTCAAACCCTTTAATAGGAGTCAAGGTGAAGTACTTAAGCAAAAGGCAGAGGAGAGTTCAATCATTTATTTGAATGTCAACAGGTCAGTGTAAGAGAAGCAAAGAAGCTTGTAGCATGGACCAGCTTTATCATAATTGTGCATCTCATCATCTGGGAAGGGTACTTGAAACCTTTTTTGTGGGAATGTTGAGATAGCCAGAAAATATGAAGTTTTGCAAACAGCTGAAGATGAGTGGCAAAAAGAGAGAGTGATGTGGGGTCAACAGGATAGAAGTATATTATATGCATATATGAAAATAAAATAATGAAATTTATTAAAACTGTATTAAAAAGGAGAAGGATGATAAGAAGTAGTAACATAGTGGGTGAATATGATCCAAGTATAATATATGCATTTATGAAAACATCAAAATGAAGCCTTATTTTACAACTAATATATACTAATAAAAGCTGCAAAAAAACCTAAAGATGTAATCAATCCTAGGGCACCTCAACATCATTAATAACACAAAATGCAATGAATATCAATTGCCAGCTAGGTTATGAAGATGCTAAAGATGACTAGGACAGCTTCACTTTAGCCACAGGAGGCTATCTTTGATACAGGTTACACCTATGAAGAATTCTATTAGGTATATGATGAAGGTTAGAACCTAGTTTGGAATCAGGCACACAGTTATGGGGAGAAAGCCAATTGAACAAAATAAGATGCCTCTGGATTTAGGGGACTCTACTGTAAGATTTTGTTACATTATAATACCTTTACCACTTGGTCTGTTCTTACAGTGTGAACTGTATCTGTCCACATCTACTAATGCACTTAAATAAGAAGTACCCTGAATGTCCCTCTTTTCCTGCCAGTAAATAGTGAAGACTCAGTCTGCTAACTAGTTCCATTTGGGCTAGAGACTCACAGATTTGTTGTACAAGTGATGATGCTGTGTGTATCCTTTGCTGTACTATTCCAAAAAATGGTGGCTCTTGTGACAAGCACAATTCCTATTAAACTATAATTGAATATCATTTATTTTGCCCAGTGCCCTTGGTTGATATGAACAAGGATATAGCCATCAAATAAAGAAATATAGGATCTCACTTCAGTCAGAAGTGAGAAGAAAAGAAGCAACAACAAATGCTGACAATGATGCAGGAAAAAGGGAACCCTTATTCATTGTTGGTGGAAGAGTAAATTGGTCCAGCCACTATGGAAATCAGTATGGAGGTTCCTCAAAATCTATAAATTGAACTGCCATATGATTTTGTTATGCCACTCCTGCTTATATATCCAAAGGAATCGAAGTCAGCATACAATGGAGATACTTACATACCTGTATTTAGGGTGCAACTCTTCATAATAGCCAAGTCATGGCTACTCATCATGGATGAGTGGATAGAAAAATGTGGTGCATATACACAGTGGAATATTATTCAGTTATAAAGAAGAATGAAATTACATCATTTGAAGGAAAATGGATGGAATTGGAAATCACCCTGTTAAGTGAAATATGCCAGATTCAGAAAGACAAATCTAGGTTCTATAGAGAACCTAGATTTTTAAAATAAGACATGAAAGCAGGATTGACTAGGTGAGAGCAAGGGGGAACAATAAAATGAAGGAGCAGGGAAGGGAAGGATATGGAAGGAAAAGATAAGATTGAAGTACATAGTATGCAAATATGAACAATTCATGGTGAAATCCATTATTTTGTACAATTAGAAAAAATAGAGGAGTCCTCAATGTAACCATTTTATATTTGAGAATGGTTTGATTAGGAAAATCATGAAGGGAAGCTGGTTAACAAAAACATATAAGCTGCTGTGTCTGTGAGTTTTGATCACAACAGAACATGAAGTGTCATTACCCAGATCATAATATACCCATATGAATGCTGACTGGACCATAAAATAGGTACAGTGTGTGTGGCAGGGAGGTACTAGTGGGAGACAGGAAGAGAATAAGCCTCTTGCAATTGCTTGAAGTGGAGCGGGGAGGAGGTTGAGGGGAAAATGAGATGAGGGTGATCTAACCAACGTATACTAAAAATCTAATCAGAACTGTCACTATGAATCCCCCCATATAATGAATATATTCTAATAAAATTTATAGTAAAAATGCAGTCATACAACTGCAGATAATGTATATTTTTAAAACACATTTTTACCATTTTGAAATATACTTATTGATTCTTCTTTATGCTTTTAAAATATTAGTACATTATCTGACAGAATAAATGCTTTATCTATGTACTCATTTTTACTTTTTTCTTCCACATACCTCTAAAGCATTTGTTTTTATTCTACCTTGTTCTCAAGAGGATAATAAGTCTTCCTAATTGTCTTGCAGTGTCTTCTATTGTACCTTAACTTACAGTTATCTTTTCTCTCAATGTGAAGATACCATTAGTTTGCTCTTTCATTTTTGGTTACCTATTCACCTTAGTAAAGGGCAAAATGGGAAAGGAGAGAGCATGGTCAATATATGAGCTTAAAAAACATCATTGTTGAAATGATTGAGTAAACCAAGAAAAATTACTCTACATATCCTCAGAAGTTCACAGATATATCAAATAAAAAAAGATTTGAAAATCAAATTATAGCCATAAGAGGTTTAGGAACTTGCTCAGGATCACACAACTAATTAATAATACAATAATACTATGGGAACCAATTTCCTTGCCTTCTAATTCTTTGGATTTTCTGTTCCCCTTTTTTTGTTGTTGCTGCTTTTTAAATTTTTTATTATTCATTTATTCACATGTGCATACATTGGGTCATTTCTCCCCCTTGTCCCCCTCCCCCACCCTCTTTCCCCCTCTCTCATCACTTCCAAGCAGAACCTGTTCTGCCCTTATCTCCAATTTTGTTGAAGAGAAGATATAAGCATAATAAGGAAGACAAAGCATTTTTGCTAGTTGAGTTGGGGATAGCTATACAGAGAGATTCCTAGCATTGCTTTCATGTACAAGTGTGTTACAACCCAAGTTGATTCATCTCTAACTGATCTTTACACTGGTTCCTGGTCCCCTTCTCATGTTAACCTCTGTCGCTTTAAGGTTTCCGTATTAGTTCCTCTGGAGTGGGGACATCAAACAGTTTCATGTCTTGGGTTTTCTACCTATTCCCATAGCTCCTGTATGTGCTCTCCCTTTGTCATGTGATCCCTGTTTCTTTTTTTGTATAGCACATTTTTCCCTTTCATTAAAAAATGAATATATGCAATATTGATTTTAGTACTTCCAAATATTGTCTTGTATAAATTCATTTAGTACTCAAGGTTCTACAGAGGCATCCAGTAAAAAAAAGTAAAACTATCTCTGCTTGCAAATTAAAAGATCTTGAATATTGAAAATCCTATGGAATTCATTAAAATCTATTAAAACTGATAAATGAGTTCAGCAATGTTGCAGAACACAAAATCAGTATACAAAAATCAATTATATCTCTATACACTTGCAGCATATGAAAATAAATTTCACCAAATGAAAGAAAATTCCATTTGCAACAGCATCAAAAAGAAAATACTTTGGAATAAATGTAACAAAAGAAGTGCAGAATGTATACTCTTAAAAGTGTAAGAAATTGTGAACAAAAGTAGAACAAATAAATGGAGAGACATTCCACGATCATGGGGCAGAAGACTTAAGTTGGCGATACTATTCAAACTGACCTTCAGTCTCAATGCCATCACATCAATTCCAGCTGTTTTTTTACAAAACCTGGCATGCTGACTCTAATATTCAGGTGGAAATTTAAGAGACAGAATAGCCAGTCAATCTTGAAAAAAAATTTTGAAGACTCACCGTTTCTGATTTCAAAACTTGCTACATAGGTATTATAATGAAGATCGTGTTGCACTGGCTTACAAGTAGACATGAAGGTCATTGAAGATCAATGGAATAGAATCAAGAGTCCAGAAATACACCCTCACCTTTATGATCAAGTGATTTTTCAGTCAATTTAATGAGAAAATGACAGTCTTTCAATAAATGCTGCTGTGACTATTGGCTATTCACATGAAAAAAAATGGGGCTTAATCCTGGCCTATACCATATACAAAAATGAATGAAAAATGGATTAAAGACCTGAAAACTATAAAACTATTAGAAGAAAACATAGGCATGAAACTATGAGACTTGGCATTATGTAAGAATTCCTTAAGACACCTAACCATAGGCAAAAAAATAACATAAAATTGGACTTCATCAGAACTTTTCTATCTCGGGGAAAATGGGGGATAAATGAGAATGGTGGAGGGTGTGAATTTAACTGAGATATGTTGTTAGCACCTTTATAAATGCCATAATATATCCCTTGTATAGCAATAATATGATAAAAACTTTTGTTTTAAAGCAAAAAAAAAAGAATGCTGTCATAGGGAGGGTGAAGGTCTCGGGGTAGGGAGTGGGCAAGTGTGTTTGGCTCCTGATCACAAACAGTAAGCGTGTAGGGATGATTTTATCATTACACATCTCTCAATGAATAAGCACAGTTAGGAACCAAGGTTGGTGATATATTTAAGTGAATGAGAGTTTAATCTGTTTCTCAAATGGGGGGAGGGGGAATAAAGGAGAATGGTAAAAAGGTGAATTCAAGTATAATATATTTGATATATTGTAAGAACCTTTGTAAATGCCACAATGTACCCCTACCCAGCACAACAATAAAACAAAAAACAGAAAAGTAAAAAAGAAAGTTTACTACGTACATGCCATTAGCCAAGAAAATAGAGGTAAAAATTTGGGGATCTCTAAAACTATCTTGATGGAAATGTAAAATGTGCTAGGAATACAGTTAGTTCAAGGTGGTCATCTGGATTCTGTTACATAAGTCCTTTAGTCTCTATCATTCCTGTTTTTTTTTTTTTGCTCCTCTGACTCAGTAATTCAAACGACATTTCCTCAAAGATGTTGCTTCTTTATTCTGACTGAGTCTGCTGTAAAACCTTTCTATTGAATTTTTCAGTTCTGTTATTCCACTGCAGAATATTTCCTTGGTCGTTTTTATATACTTTTAAACATTTTATTAGCATTCTCATTTTGTTCACATATCATCTTCATGATGTTTTGCATGTCGTTGTCCATACTGTTCTCTACTCAAGAATATTTAAGATAGTTGTTTTAAAGTATTTTTCTAGTTAGTCTGATGCCTGTATTTTCCAGGGACAATTTCTGAAACACATTATATTCCTTTTGATGTGCTATATTTTCCTGTGCTTTGCATACACTGTAATCTTTTGTTGAAGATTGAGAATTTGAAGAAAATAGTCATCTCTCTTCATCCTTTTAGACTATCAGGGAACACTTCCAATAATTAGCAGGCTATATTTCCTGTGGTGGGATCAACATGGAGTGAAGGCTTAAGGTCTTCTCACGTCTGTTCTAGACACACATCTTGCCAGTAGGTGTGTACATGTTTGTGTGTGAGATTATTTTTTATATCCCCCAAAACACTATTACTTTTAAACATCTTAATTTACCCAGAAGTCTTGCTTCAGCTTATTAAGTGAATCCTTAAGATATTATTTTACATTCTGACTTCCTCAGGTGTGCAGTCTCTGCAAATTTTATCTACCACCATATCGACCACAGATTTCTATGACTTTTGCCTACAGGAATTATTAATTATTCTACCTTGTCTCCATTTAAACACTGAGTCATGTGAGACAGATACTAGTCCCTAGGGCAACACACAGGTATTGTAAACATGCCAAATAAATTTCCTCTCAACTCTATCAAAATTATGAGATAGAGAAAATTAATTTAAAATTAATTAATTAATTTGAAAGGGCAGATTGAATTAATTTGAATGAGGGAAACTAATGATTAGAGCTGTAAGCAAAGAAATAAAAAAGTAAAAGCAATATAGACTATCACTATAACCAAAATATGATTATTCAAAGAATCAATGAAAGCTATACTAAACAATAAAAGTGGAAATGAGACACAAATTATCTAGCAGAAATGAAACAATGTTAAATCATACAATGACTACACCTCACAAACATACACAAGGTAATAAGGAAATATTATGAGTAAGTCCATAACTATAAATTTGAAATCTAGTTGAAAAGGATTGATTGCTTAAAACATATGAATTATTTCAATTCACTGAAGAAGAAATAGATAACTGGAAAAATCCTTTATGCTTTAAAGAAAATGAATTTATAGTTAAATAGTTTCTCACAAACAAAATTTGGGGGCTGATGTCTTCAGTCTAGCATATTAGTAAATAATTAAGGTAAAAATCACATCAACATCATCAAAATATTTCAGAAAGTTGTTATGAAAGAACTTTCTAATTCTCTGAGGGCAAATCATATTGATGTGAAAACTACACAAATTACAAGAAAATTGTAGAGACATACTATACACAATATGCATAAACATGGGTGGAGATAGGTTTTTTGAGACAGTATTCTACTGTGTAGCCTCAAACTCATGATACTCCTGCCTCCACCTCCTGAGTGCTGGGATTACATGTATGTGTCACCAGTTGAATGTTATATAGCAATGGGGAATAATGCAACATAAATGATTGAGATTATCATTTTGGTGGTTACAACAACTTTCAATGACAAATCATCACAGTACCCCATAAAGATGAATTTTTAAAAAGTCATTTCAATAAATGCTTAAAAAGAGTTTTGCATAATCAATACTCACTTTTGATTTTTAAAAAAGATCATTTAGTGCAATAAAACAAAAATAAGCATCCAGAAATGAGCCCTAACATGTATAGTAAAATTATTTTGTAGATTTCTATCCCTTGCCCTTCCTGCTGGGTAAATAATAAAGGTGGCAGAGTAAAGAGTTAAGACTCAACACCATTTAGTTGTGACAATGGCATTCAGTGGTAACATATAGCATTAGTGGAGGTCATATGGGAAGCAGAGACAAGGCACTCCTCTCCCTCTCAAGTAGGCCTGAATGGAGGCCAAGAGGGAGCCCTCATCCCAGCTGGCAGCAATGAATGGGGAAACTACCATATTACTCTACTTTCCAGTAATGTGAACATAACCCCAAATGCATATAGTAGCTGTGCAAAAGGATTTAAGCTAAATAAAGTTCAAAGTTAGATACAGTGCCTCATGTAATAGCTAAAACTTTTAGGATACAATAATAATAACTGAAAGAAAAAAATCAATAGATATCAATAATAGGAAACAGAAATGCTGGAATTATTTAACATAAAATTTAAAGGAGCTATTATAAAATGCTGCAATAATAAATTATACATATACTTGCAACAGTTGTAAAAAGATTCAGCAAAGAAATGGAAATGCTCAACAAATAAGCATTAGATAATAAAGAGCAAACAAATGAAAAAAATTGGAAGTTAAAATACAATAACATAGGGGAGTAATGTCAGTAAGATATGTCTTGAAAGGTCCAGGCTTTCATACTCCTGTAGACTACAATAATTTTAAAAAAGCACTAAGAATGCTAAAAATAATTTTATGGGAAGTTTGAAAGCCTGTCAAAAACATCCATAGGAACCAAATATCCAATCAAGACAAAGACACAGTGAAAACACCAGTATATTATGAAACCAGTATATTATGAAATAATTAATTAATTAATTTGGCCTTTTTAAGCTTCTTAAGGTGTACACAGAGGTGATTGATTAGGAAATTTCCTTTTTAATTGGGCCTTCAGTGCAAAAGTCAATTTACCAATGTTCTTGCCTCTTAAGTCTATCATCTGTGTCATTTCTAGAGGTATCAAAACATTACATTTTCTTCCTTTTATAGACTGTTTTGCTGCTTATTTGATTACTGGGTACTTTTTATTGAATTCAGGTATGAATTATACTTTGCAGTATGCTGAATAAGCAGGAATGTGTGTATAGAACTGAACATTGTGACTCAGAGTGAGTTAAATCTAATGAGAAATTTTTATATCAGATCTCCTTGTCAAGTTTGCTTACGTTTTAAGCAAGCATGAATCAGTTCAAATTTTACCTCTTCCCACTCTCATTTCCTTCCTTTCTTTCTCAGATGTTGTTGCCAAATAAGCCTTTTATATCTCAACTTGCATCTTAATGTCTGACTCCAGAGAATTAAATTTGAAACATTATATTTTCCTACTTTTTCTCCTTCTTCACTGGATACATTTTGCAGAACATCTTTCCTTCCTGATATTGTCACATTTCTCCACTCCTTCTACCTGAATACAAATCTCATTTAATACTGAGGCAATATCAATTTTATTGTGATGATTCCAAATTTATAGTTTTTCACAACATCCTTCTGAGTTTCAGGGTTACAAAGCCAACTGCCTATTAAATGCTCCACTTTGTTTTAGCATATTAAAGCAAAGTATTTTTGCCCACCCCAAACATTCTTGTTCTATTCTTCCCTATCTCACTATGTGGAACCATATTTACCCAGGTGCTAAAGCCAGAAGTTAGGAATAATTCTTTAATTATATGTTCTGATCCCACCTCCATCTGCCTTTTTTATCTGATAACTTAAAATAGTAGCAACATTTTACACAGATATAAACCACCCTTCAAAATGTATTGGATAGTGAATACCATCAGAATATACAATATACAAAGGTATATTAAAGAAGGCAGGAACGAAAGGGTTGCCCACATCTCTTAGCCAGAGCACTAAGGCAAGAGAAAAATTAATAGCAATATGATTAGGAACATTATAAATCAAACTACCTTATTCTAATATGGTAAGGTCCTGTAATAAAAAGACTAAATAGTTCACAAAAAAAACACTTTTAGCAAAGTAAGAGGGCACAAAATCAACATAGGAAAATCAGTAGTTTTTCAATATACCAATAATTAACTTGCTGAGAAAGAATTCACAAAAACAATTCCATTCCCAATAGCCTCAAAAATACATAGAAAATAGCTGAGGAGGTGAAAGTCTTCTGTAATGACTCAAACTTATAAAATATGGAAGAAGGAAATTTAAAAAGACACTAGAATATAGAAAGAGCAGCTATGTTCATGGACAGGCAGAATTATTACTGTGAAAATGAGTATTCTACCCAAATTTACACATTCAATACAATCTCTATCAAAATTCAGAATTGTAAAGAATGTGGTAACAAGGAAAATCAATCACAATATTCATATGGAAGCACAAAAGACTCCAAATAGCCGAAGCAGTTATGTGCAAAGGGAACAATGCTGGAGGTCTCAAAATATGTGATTTCAAATTATATTACAGAGACATATTAATAAAAATAGCATAGTATTGGCAAAAACAGACATGTACAGATGGGGAAACATACTTGCTGCAGAAGCCTTCTGTGTATAAATGGTGGAATATGGCAAAATTTGCAACCACTTCAAGCTAACATGAGCTTCAGTGTTATTTGGGCCAGGTACCGTTCATTCACTGCAAAAATCTTCAGACTGTGCACCCAGGGACATGGCAAATTTTCATTCATTGGTGTATCCTGAATGCTCCAGAAAGTGGGAGAAGCAAACAGACAACGAAGTTAAGTGCTGGAGGGGAAAGTATCCATGGTTACCAATACATTCCCTGGCCCAGCTCTTGGCACTCTCATCTGATCCTGGCAGTGAACTACAGGTGACTATTACTCCTCACCACAGAGGGTGGAGCTTCTCTGAGACTTTTAACTTTCTTGTTACCATAATCTTGATTCTCAGGGCTCATTTCTTTCTCTTCTTGAAATATAGTTTCTTTTTGCTGTCCTGACTCTTCTCACTCACAGTCATGTGAAAGATACTTATACAATTTCTTATTCAATATTATTTTATATTAATGTTTCCAATTACTATTACTATCTTAGGAGAAATGAAAAAATACATAATGTTCAAAATGAAACATTAATTAAATATTTGTTTTACTTTAATGAATATAGTTATGCCTAGCTGTTCTCTGTTGAATCAATTAATTGCTTGTTGTGAATGTGTTGGAAGATAAGACACAGATTGATGTTCAGTTTTCTCCAATGTGTATTTAGCTAATGAAATATTAGTTATGTGACACATTTCTAACCTATGTCCCTATGAGAATTAGACATCTCAAGTCAATCCAAGCTAGAATAGAATCTCTTCAACATTAGTGAGCAGATTTGATGATCTGAATCAGTACATCTGGTGTGGTACCTGGGATTATTCATTTCTAAGAAGATTAGTTTGGTGCCCACTCTGATGCTCTATAGCCCACCACACTTGGAAAAGCAAGGATTTGGTACAGTGGTTCACATTAATTATTCTTTCAATTCACATGTGGAGTTATTTTAAAATTACTAATTGATTCAATTGATCTGGAGTAATGACTGGGCATCAGATATTTTTTCTTTTAGATATTTTAGAGCACTTATAAGGTAACAGAAAATTTGAAAAGAAAGAACAGTGAATTCCCATTTATTCTCCCTTGCCCCATTCCATACACGCTCAGCATCCTTCACTATCAACATTCCACAATAGAGTGGCAAATTTATTATAGTTGATGAACCTGTATTCGCACACCATTGTCATCCAATAACTAGGTTACATTAGGTTTCAATCTTGGTGTTATACAATCTATAAAATTTGACAAATATATAATGATATTTATACATAATATAAAAGTTTCACTGCCCTAAAAATTCTTTGTGATCTGCTTACTCAACCCTTCCTCCTTCCAATCCTTGCAACCACTGATCTTTTAACTGTAGCAATTGGAATCATACAGCAGGTATATTTTTAAGTTGGCTTCATTAACTCAATAATAAACATTTAATTTTTTATTATGCACTTTTATAGTATGAGAGCTAGTTTTATTTTAGCACTGAATAATATTTCATTTTCTTGATATATCACAATCTACTTACCATTCATTTACAGGACAAAAGAATGGTTGTTTCTAAGATATTGCAATTATAATGAGGTTGTTATAAACATGCATGTAAAGGTTTTGTGTGGACGTAAGTTTTTAACTCATTTGGGTAGAAAACAAGGAGCATACATTCTGGATAATAATGTAAGCATTTCTTATTTACATAAGAAACTGTCAAACTATCTTCAAATATTTCTGCATCATTTTGCATTCCAACCAGCCACATGTACAGATTTTTGTTGCTCCTGATTCTCACCAGCAGTTCTTGTCATTACTGCTCTATACTCATTCATTCTGATAAGTATGTAGTGGCTTCTTGTTGTTTTAATTTTCACTTCCTTAATGACATATGATGTTGATAATTTTTTCAAATGTTCATTGGTATTCTATCTTCTTTGGAGAAGTCTATCTTGTAACACTTTGGTCACTTTTTAATTGGCTTGTTCATTTTTCATATTGTTGATTTTATGTCCTTTGTTTATTTTCTTTTTCCTTTTTTAAAATTTATCATTTTGCTTTTTCCAAGATGGTGGCTAGAGGGAGGAAGCAGAAAGCGTGCCTACTACAGTGAAATCTTGGAGAGACACAGGAGACACACCTTACAGGCAAAACCACCGAGAAGACGCAAAACTTTGACCCCTCCACACCTCCAGCCAGCGTAGAGCATCTCCAATTCATGTTAATGGAGAAACCAGGAGGGCCCCAGGGCTGCCAGTCACCCGCACCCAGATGGCTTGGGAAGATGCAGACAAGGTGAGCTTTAGGTACTGCAGTACTCCCATAGACAAGCCTGGGCCAGATCAGCATAGCCCCCTGGACAGACCGACCTCCACCCGGGGAAAAAAGAGAGACTGAGTAATAAGCAATAAAAACAATAAAGACACGCAGGAAAGAGAGTGGGATGCACTGAGCGCCGAAGATTGGCGGAAGGGAATCCTTCCCAGAACTGTAAATAAACAAGCCTGGCGGGCCAGAAAGGCTCAGGCAGGAGCGGGGGCGTGTGCCCAGCAACCAGGAGTGGGAAAGCTTGTGAGAATGGCGGAGGGAGGAAAACTCCACAGGAGAGAGGGGAAGACCCACTTCCAATGTGAACTGTAAACAAACACTGCAACTGGCAGGAGCAGCAGCACCGCCCAGTAATCAGGTGCGGGAAACCTTGTGAGAGTGGCAGAGGGAGGAAAACCCCACAGGAGAGGGGGGAAGACCCACTTCCCATGGGAGCTGTAGATAAGCATGCAGGCCTGAGAAAGCGGGTGCAGTGTCACCTCTCCCAGTGTGCCTGGAAAGGGGAAAGCTTGTAGAAGAGGCTCATGCACAGGAGAACTCTGAGTAATCAAAGCCTGCAGGGCCAGGTGAGTGCAAAGCTCACCCCTGAGATCTGCATAAATAATGCCTCCAGCAACAGCAGGCTGACAGCAGCAGGCAGACAAGCCACAGCCACAGACACCATTCACAGAACTGTCTCCAGACTCTTTTTTTTCTCTCTCCCTACCTCTGATGAGAAAACAACTGAACTACACCTGCATGCTGAAAAACTTACTGAAACTGTATTGCATTTGAACTTGGGACACTTTTGTGGGTTTTTGTTTTTTGTTTTTTGTGCAGTTTTGTTCAACTTTATGCATCCCTTTGATGAGACAACTACAGAACAACTTCTGAGGCACCGTCTCCAGGATTGGAGACTGAGACGGACACCAAAATTATTAAGAGTGAAACTTCATTGCATTTGAACTTGGAGGGTTTTTTTAATTATCTATTTTTCATTTTGTTTTATTTTATTTATATATATTTCTTTCATTTACTTATTTTTCATTTTTATTCTTATCTTTATTCTTTTTATTTTTTATTTTCAATGCTCTCTCTGTCTCTCTAATGCCTGTTCAGCTTACTGTCGATTAGTACACTAACGTTCCCTGTTTATACCTCTGTAACTTCCTTGACTGATTCTTTGTTTCATTTTCTCCTAATTGTCTGTTTATTTGTTTTTCCCTTTTCTTTAACTTCTTGCTTTCCATCTCCTCTCACCCTTCCATTCTAAATCTTACCATTGTTATTACTACAAGCTGGAAAATACTTAATTGCACACATTACAGGAACAGTAACAACACCAAGGACAATGACGGGAAGACAGAAAAAACAGGGAAACCAGTTTCCCCACAGCAAAAAATTAGTACAGGAACCAGAGGGAAATGAAGAAAACAGATACTCAGATCCAGACTCCAACAAAATGAAGATAAACTATTCCAAAGAACCCAATGAAGCCCAGAAGAATAATTTAAAAGAAGACATACTACAGGTACTCAATGAGAATTTTATAGACATGATACTGGATATGGTGAACCAAAATGTACAGAAGACACTCAAGAAATTCCAAGACAACAAAAATAGAGAATTTGAAAAAGCAAAAGAAGAAATAAAGGAAACCTTGGAAGCACTGTATAAACACCAAAGTGAAACAGAGAACACAATTAATAAACAGATAAATGAATTCAGGACAAAAATAGACAACATTAAAGAGGAAACCACCCAGGATATGGAAAACCTCAGAAAAAAGAACAAAACAGAACTGCAGAACAAAACAGAGGCCAATCCAGCAGAATAGAACAAACAGAAGACAGAATCTCAGAACTTGAAGATGAAATGGTAATCAAAGGAAAAACAAAAGAACTATTAATTAAACAACTTAAGACCTATGAAAAGAAAATGCGAGAACTCACCAACTCCATCAAAAGACCAAACTTGAGAATCATGGGCATTGAAGAAGGAGAAGAGGTACAAGCAAAGGGAATGCATAATATATTCAACAAAATAATAACAGAAAATTTCCCAAATCTAGAGAAAGATATTCCCATACAGATGCAAGAGGCCTCCAGGAAACCAAACAGACCAAATCAAAACAGAATTACACCACAGTGTATTATCATTAAAACAACAAGCTCAGAAACTAGGGAAAGAATATTGAAGGCTATAAGAGAGAAAAAACAAGCAACATACAAAGGTAAACCCATCAAAATCACAGCAGACTTCTCAACAGAAACATTAAAAGCAAGAAGAGCGTGGGGTGAGATCTTCCGGGCACTGAATGAAAATAACTTCAACCCCAGGATACTCTACCCAGCAAAACTATCATTCAAAAAAGATGGACCAATAAAGGCTTCCATTATAAACAGAAACTAAAACAATATGTGACCACAAAGCCACCACTACAAAAGATTCTTCAAGGGACTCTGCACACAGAAAGTGAAACACAACTTAACCATGAAAAGACAGGCAGCACCAAACCACAGGAAAAGAAAAAGCAAGAAAGTAGAGAGTAACCTCAACTTAGATACACACAATCAAACCTTCAAACAACTAAGACAACTAAATGACAGGAATCACCACATACCTATCAGTACTAACACTTAATGTTAACGGAATTAATTCACCCATCAAAAGGCACCATTTGACAAAATGGATTAAAAAGGAAGATCCAACAATTTGTTGCTTACAGGAGACCCATCTCACCGACAGAAATAAGCATAGGCTTAGGATGAAAGGTTGGAAGAAGATTTATCAAGCCAATGGCCCCCGAAAACAGGCAAGAGTAGCAATACTTATCTTTGACAAAGTAGACTTCAAACCTACATTGATCAAATGAGATAAAGAAGGACATTCCATACTAATAAAGGGGGAAATAGACCAAAAGGAAATAATAATCATCAACCTGTATGCACCCAATGTCAACGCACCCAATTTCATCAAACATTCCCTGAAAGACCTAAAAGCATATATTAACGCCAACACAGTGGTTGTGGGGGACTTTAACACCCCATTACTATCAATACATAGGTCATCCAAACAAAAAATCAATAAAAAAAATCCAAGATCTAAAATATGCAATAGATCAAATGGACCTACTTGATGTCTACAGAACATTTCATCCAACTTCTACACAATATACATTCTTCTCAGCAGCCCATGGAACCTTCTCCAAAATAGACCATATCCTAGGGCACAAAGCAAGCCTCAGCAAATATTAGAAAATAGAAATTATTACATGCATACTATCTGATCACAATGCAGTAAAACTAGGACTCAACAACAAAAGTAAGGACAAAAAAACATGCAAACAGCTGGAAAATAAATAACTCATTACTTAATCAACAATGGATCATCGATGAAATAAAAGAGGAAATTAAAAGGTTCCTGGAAGTCAATGAAAAAGAAAACACAACCTACCAGACCCTATGGGACACAGCAAAGGCAGTCCCGAGAGGAAAGTTTATAGCCATGAGTGCATATATTAAAACAACCGAAAGATCCCAAATCAATGACCTAATGATACATCTCAAACTTGTAGAAAAACAAGAACAAGCAAATCCCAAAACAAATAGAAGGAGAGAAATAATAAAAATAAGAGCTGAAATCAATGAAATAGAAGCCAAAAAACCATACAAAGACTTAATGAAACAAAAAGTTGGTTCCTTGAAAAAATAAACAAGATCGACAGACCCCAGGTAAACCTGACTAAAATGAGGAGAGAAAAAACTCAAATTAGTAGAATCAGAAACGCAAAAGCAGAGATAATAACAAACACCATGGAAGTCCAGGAAATCATCAGAGACTACTTCGAGAACCTACATTCAAATAAATTTGAAAATCTTAAAGAAATGGACAGATTTCTAGATACATATGATCATCCAAAACTGAACCAAGAGGAAATTAATCATCTGAATAGATCTATAACACAAAATGAAATTGAAGCAGCAATCAAGAGTCTCCCCAAAAAGAAAAGTCCAGGACCTGATGGATTCTCTGCTGAATTCTATCAGACCTTTAAAGAAGAACTGATACCAACCCTCCTTAAACTGTTCCATGAAATAAAAAGGGAAGGAAAACTGCCTAATACAGTTTATGAAGCCAGTATTACACTTATCCCAAAACCAGGCAAAGACACCTCAAAAAGAAGAACTATAGGCCAATCTCCTTAATGAACATTGATGCAAAAATCCTCAACAAAATAATGGCAAACCAAATTCAACAACACATCAAAAATATTATTCACCATGACCAAGTAGGCTTCATCCCAGGAATGCAGGGGTGTTTCAATATACGAAAATCAATAAACATAATAAATCACATTAACAGAAGCAAAGACAAAAACCACTTGATCATCTCAATAGATGCAGAAAAAGCCTTTGATAAGATCCAACACCATTTCATGATAAAAGCTCTAAGAAAACTAGGAATAGAAGGAAAGTACCTCAACATTATAAAAGCTGTATATGACAAACCTACAGCCAACATTATACATAATGGAGAAAAGCTGAAACCATTCCCTCTAAAATCAGGAACCAGACAAGGATGCCCACTATCTCCACTCCTATTCAACATAGTACTGGAATTCCTAGCCAGAGCAATTAGGCAAGAAGAAGGAATAAAAGGAATACAAATAGGTAAAGAAACTGTCAAAATATCCCTATTTGCAGACGACATGATCCTATACCTTAAAGACCCAAAAAACTCTACTGAGAAGCTTCTAGACATCATCAAAAGCTACAGCAAGGTAGCAGGATATAAAATCAACATAGAAAAATCATTAGCATTTCTATACACTAACAATGAGCAAACTGAAACAGAATGTATGAAAACAATTCCATTTACAATAGCCTCAAATAATTCAAATACCTAGGTGTAAACCTAACAAAAGATGTGAAAGACCTCTACAAGGAAAGCTATAAACATCTGAAGAAAGAGATTGAGGAAGACTATAGAAAGTGGAGAGATCTCCCATGCTCATGGATTGGTAGAATCAACATAGTAAAAATATCTATACTCCCAAAAGTAATCTACATGTTTAATGCAATTCCCATCAAAATTCCAATGACATTCATTAAAGAGATTGAAAAATCTACCGTGAAATGTATATGGAAACACAAGAGGCTACGAATAGCCAAGGCAATACTCAGTCAAAAGAACAATGCAGGAGGTATCACAATACCTGACTTGAAACTATATTACAAAGCAATAACGATAAAAACAGCATGGTACTGGCACAAAAACAGACAAGAAGACCAGTGGAACAGCATAGAGGACCCAGATATGAAGCCACACAACTATAACCAACTTGTCTTTGACAAAGGAGCTAAAAATATACGATGGAGAAATAGCAGCCTCTTCAACAAAAACTGCTGGGAAACTGGTTAGCAGTCTGCAAAAAACTGAAACTAGATCCATGTATATCACCCTATACCAATATTAACTCAAAATGAATCAAGGATCTTAATATCAGACCACAAACTCTAAAGTTAATACAGGAAAGAGTAGGAAATACTCTGGAGTTAGTAGGTATAGGTAAGAACTTTCTCAACGAAACCCCAGTAGCACAGCAACTAAGAGATAGCATAGACAAATGGGAGCTCATAAAACTAAAAAGCTTCTGTTCATCAAAAGAAGTGGTCTCTAAACTGAACAGAACACCCACAGAGTGGTAGAAATTATTTGCCAGCTACACATCAGACAAAGGACTGATAACCAGAACATACAGGGAACTTAAAAAACTAAATTCTCCCAAAACTAATGAACCAATAAAGAAATGGGCAAGTGAACTAAACAGAACTTTCTCAAAAGAAGAAATTCAAATGGCCAAAAAACACATGAAAAAATGCTCACCATCTCTAGCAATAAAGGAAATGCAATTAAAACTACACTAAGTTCCACCTCACCCCTGTCAGAATAGCCATCATTAGCAACACCACAAACAACAGGTGTTGGTGAGGATGTGGGGAAAATGGAACCCTCATACACTGTTGGTGGAAATGTAAACTAGTACAACCACTCTGGAAAAAAATTTGGAGGCTACTTAAAAAGCTAGACATTGATCTACCCTTTGATCCAGCAATACCACTCTTGGGGATATACCCAAAAGACTGTGACACAGGTTACTCCAGAGGTACCTGCACACCCATGTTTATTGCGGCACTATTCACAATAGCCAAGTTATGGAAACAGCCAAGATGCCCCACCACTGACAAATAGATTAAGAAAATGTGGTATCTATACACAATGGAATTTTATGCAGCCATGAAGAAGAATGAAATGTTATCATTCACTGGTAAATGGATGGAATTGGAGAACATCATTCTGAGTGAGGTTAGCCTGGCCCAAAAGACCAAAAATTGTATGCTCTCTCTCATATGTGGACTTTAGATCAAGCACAAACACAACAAGGGGATTGGACTTTGAGCACATGATAAAAGCGAGAGCACACAAGGGAGGGGTGAGGATAGGTAAGACACCTAAAAACTTAGCTAGCATTTGTTGCCCTTAACGCAGAGAAACTAAAGCAAATACCTTGAAAGCAACTGAGGCCAATAGGAAAAGGGGACCAGGAGCTAGAGAAAAGGTTAGATCAAAAAGAATTAACCTAGAAGTTAACACACACGCACAGGAAATTAATGTGAGTCAACTCCCTGTATAGCTATCCTTATCTCAACCAGGAACACTTGTTCCTTCCTATTATTGCTTATACTCTCTCTACAACAAAATTATAGATAAGGGCAAAATAGTTTCTGCTGGGTATTGAAGGGTTGGGGGGGAGAGGGAGGGGGCAGAGTGGGTGGTAAGGGAGGAGGTGGAGGCAGGGGGGAGAAATGACCCAAGCCTTGTATGCACATGTGAATAATAAAACAATAAAAGAAAAAGAAATAAATAAAATTTATCATTTTTATGTTAACTTAAGTGTGTATACATTTTTTGTGCCACAACCCTCACTTCCAGGCAGAAACTTTTCTGCCCTCTTATTCTTATTTTGTTGAAGAGAAGGCACAGGACATAATAAGAAAGACATAGCATTTTTGATGTTTGAGATAAAGATACCTATACAGAGAGATTCCTAGCATTGCTTCCATGCACTTGCGTATTGCAACCCACATTGATTCATCTCTGCCAGACCTCTTCACTACTTCCTGGTCCCCTTCCCATAGAGGCCTCTGACCATTTAAGATTACTTTATTTGCTCCTGTACAGTGAACACATCAACCACATCCAAGTTTTAGGTTTTCTTCCCTTTCTCTATTGCTCCCGTGTGCATTCTCCCCTTAGTGTGTGACTCATGTCCAATACTATTAATGCATTTTTTTACATCTACAATCTCCATATGAGGGAGAACATGTGATTTTTGGCCTCTGAGCCTGGCTAACTGCACTTGAGATGATGTTCTCCAGTTCCATCCATTTACTTGCAAATGACAAAATTTCATTCTTCTTTGTGGCTGAGTAAAATTCCACTGGGTATAAGTATCACATTTTCTTAATCCAGTCATTGCTAGTGGGGCATCTTGACTGTTTCTATAATTTGAGTTTTGTGAATGTGCTGCAATAAACAAGTGTGTTCAGGTGTGTTTGTAATAACCTGAGTTGCATTTCTTTGGGCAGATCCCTAGGAGTGGTATTGCTGTATCATAAGGTAGATGTATATTTAATTTTTAAAGGATACTCCATATTGTTTTCCAAAGTGGTTGTACTAGCTTATATTCCCACCAGCAATGTATGAGCAATGTATGTTTGTGGTGGTGTTCTTGATGTTAGCTATGCTAACAGGAATGAGGTGGAATCTTAATGTAGTTTGATTTGCATTATCTTTATGGCCAGGAATGGTGTGCATTTTTCATGTGTTTTTTGGCCATTTGGAATTCTTCCTTTCAAAAAGTTTTGTTGTGTTCAGCTGCCCACTTCTTGACTGGCTCATTAATTTGGTGAAAATTTAGTTTATTAAGATCCCTGTATGTTCTGCCATTCAGTACTTTGATGTATGGCTAGCAAATATTTTCTCCCACTCCGGGTGGTCTGTTCAATTTAGAGACCATTATTTTTGTTGTGCAGAAGCTTCTAAATTTCATGTAGGCACATTTGTCTATCCTTTCTCTTGGTTGCTGGGATGCTGGAGTTCTACTGAGGAAGTCCTTGCCTATACCTATTGTAATAGGTATCGTATACCTATTGCATACCTTTCCTGTAAACTGCAAGGTTTCAGATCTGATATTAAGTTCCTTAATCCACTCTGAGTTCATACTAGTACACGGTGATAGGCATGGATCTACTTTCAGCTTTCTGAAGGCAGATAACCACTTTTCCCAGCAGCACTTGTCAAAGAGGCTGTCATTTCTTCATTGTATGTTTTTGGAGACTTTGTCAAAAATAAGATGGGTGTAGCTGTTTGGATTCAGATCCGGATCCTCTATTCTGTTTCACTGGTCTTCATATCTCTTTTTGGGCCAGTACCATGCTGTTTTTATCATTGTGGCTCTGTAGTATAATTGAAGTCAGGTATTGTGATACCTCCAGTATTGCCTTGTCTATTCACGGTCTTTTTGTTTCCAAATGAACTTTTAAGTTAGACTTTTCAATCTCTGTGATGAATGTCATTGGGATTTTGATGGGAATTGCATTGAACATGTGGATTGCTTTTAGTAGTATAGCCATATTTACTATGTTGATTCTGCCAATCCATGAGCATGGGAAATCTTTCCATCATCTGCAGTCTTTCTCGATCTCTTCCTTCAGTGGTTTGCAGTTCTCATTTTAGAGGTCATTTACATCCTCTGTTAAGTTTATTCCTAGGTATTTGATTTTGTTGAAGCTATTGTAAATGGAGTTGTTTTCCAATATTCTTTCTCAATTTGTTCATTGTTGGTGTATAGAAAGGCTACTGATTTATGTAAGTTGATTTTGCATCCTCCTACATTGCTTAAGCTGTTTATGGTGTCTAGGAGTTTTTAGGTGGAGTTTTTTGGGTCTTTGAGTATTTCTTTACCTATTCGTATTCCTTTCATTTCTTCTTCATGCCTTATTGCTCTGGCTAGGAATTTCAGGACTATGTTGAATAAGAGTTGGGAGAGTGGTCATTCCTGTTTTATTCCTAACTTTAGGGGAAATAGTTTCAATTTTTCCCCATTAAGTATGATGTTAGCTACAGGTTTGTCATCTATAGCCTTTATAATGTTGAGGTACATTTCTTCTTTTCCTACTTTTCTTAAAGCTTTTATCATGAAGTGGTATCAAATATTATTGAAGTCTTTTTCTGCATCTATTGAGATAATCAAGTGGTTTTTGTCTTTGTTGCTAATAATATGCTGTATTACATTAATTGTTTTATGCATGTTGAACCATCCCTGCATCCATGGGATGAAGCCAATTTGGTCATGATGAATGATCTTTCTGATATGATGTTGGATTCAGTTTGCATTATTATACTGAGGATTTTTGCATCAATATTCATTATGAATTTTGACCTGTAGTGCTCCTTTTTGGATGTGTCCTTGTCCGGTTTTGGGATGGGTGTAATACTGGCTTCATAGAATGAGTTAGGTAGTGTTCCTTCCCCTTGTATTTCATGGAAAAGTTTAAAGAAAGTTGTTATTAGTTCTTCTTTGAAGGTCTGGTGGAATTCACCTGAGAAGCCATCAGATTCTGACTATTCTTTTTTGGAAGACTCTTTATCCCTGCTTCAATTTCATTACATGCTATAGATCTGCTTAGATTGTTAATATTCTCTTCATTCAGTTTTAGAGGGTCAGAAGTACTGAGAAATTTGTCCATTTCTTCAAGATTTTCCAATTCATTGGAATGTAGGTTCTGGATTTCCTTGATGTTCATTGTTATCTCTCCCTTTTTGTTTCTGATTTTACTAATTTTCATCTTTTCCTTTCTCATTTTAGTCAGGTTGACCAGGGGCTTGTCAATCTTGTTTATTTCTAAGAAGCAGCTCTTTGGTTCATTGATTCTTTGTACTTTGTTTGGTCATTATTTCATTAATTTGGCCCTTATTTTTTATTATTTCTCTCTTTCTGCTTGTTTTAGGTTTTGCTTGTTCTAGATTTTCTAGAAGTTTAAAATGTAGCATTAGGTCCTTTATTTGAGATTTTTCTGTCCTTTTCATATATGCACTCATGGCTATAAACTTTCCTCTTAGGACTCCCTTTGCTATGTCCCATAGGTTCAGGTAGGTGGTCTGTTCATTTTCATTAGCTCCCAGGAAATTTTTGATTTCCTCTCTTCTTTCTTTTTTTATTCATTTATTCACATGTGCATACATTGTTAGGGTCATTTCTCCCTCTCTTCTCTTATTTCTTTGATGACCTACTGATCAATGAGCAATGTGTTATTCAGCCTCCAATTATTTTGGTATTTTCTGCTGTTGTTTTTGTCATTTAATTATAGTTTTAATGCATTGTGATCAGATAGAATGCAGGGGGTTATTTCTATTTTCTTATATTTGCTGAAGCTTGCTTTGTGCCCTAAGATATCAATTTTGGAGAAAGTTCCATGGGCTGCTGAACAGAATGTATATTGTGCTGTTGTTGGATGAAATATTCTGTAGACATCAGTTAGGTACATTTGATTTATGGTGTCATTTAGTTCTAGGATTTCTTTGTGGATTTTTTGGTTGTATGACCTATCTATTGGTGATATAGTGGTATTAAAGTATCCCCTCAACCAATGTGTTGGAGTCTATATATGCTTTTAAGTCCTTTAGTGAAAGTTTGATGAAGTTGGGTGCACTGACATTAGGTGCATATATTTTAATTATTGTTATTTCCTTTTGATGTATTGACCTTTTTATTAGTATGAAGTGTCTTTCTTTATCTTGTTTGACCAGTGTAGGTTTGAACTCTACTTTGTCTAATGTAAGTATTGCTACCCTGCCTGTTTTCAGGGGCCATTGGCTTGGTAAATTTATTTTCCAGCTTTCACCCTAAGCCAGTATTTGCTTCTGTCAATAAGATGGTTGTCTTGTAAACAACAAATTGTCATGTTTTCTTTTTAATCCATTTTGCCAAGTGGTGTTTTTTGTTAGGGAGTTGAGTCCATTGATATTCAGTAATAATATTGACACGTATGTGGTGATTCCTGCCATTTAGTTGTTTTTGTTGTTTAAGGATTTGAGTGTGCACAGTCAAGTTAATACTACACTCTGTCTTTTCTTCTCCTGTGGTTTGATATTTCCTGTCCTCTAGAGGTTTTGTTTGCTTTCATCTTCTTCATGCAGAATTCCTTGTAGAATCTTCTGTAGTGGTGACTTGGTGGTCATATATTGTTTTAGTTTCTGTTTATGTAGAAGATTTTATTGCTCCATCAATTTTGAGTGAAGTTTTGTGGGGTAGAGTATCTTAGGACTGAAGTTATTTTCATTCAGTGTCCAAAATACCTCATCTATGCCTTTCTTGCTTTTAAGGTTTCTGTTGAGAGATCTGCTGCTATTTTGGTGGGTTTACCTTTATAAGTTGTTTTTTCTCTCTTACAGTTTTCAATGTTCTTTCTCTTTTCTCTGTGATTGTTGTTTTAATAATAATATGCCATAGGTAGATTCTATTTTGGTCAAGTCTTTGGTGTCCTGGAGGCTTCCTGTACCTGACTTGGCAAAACTTTCTCAAGATTTGAGATATTTTCTGTTATTATTTTCTTGACTATATTACATTTCCCTTTGGCTTGCACCTCTTCACTTTCTTCAATGCCCATGATTCTCAGGTTTGGTCTTTTGGTGGAGTCACTGAGTTCTTGTATATTCCTTTCATACCTCTTGAGTTGTTTGACTAAGAGTTCTTCTGTCTTTTCTTTAGTTTCCTTTTTATCTATGAGCTCTGAGATTCAGTCCTCCACTTGTTCTAGTCTATTGGGTGGCCTTCACTATGTTTTTTGTTCAACTAAACTGACGTTTTATTTCCAGGATTTCTGTTTCTTTTTTCTGAAGTTTTCCATATCTTTGTTCAACTTCTCTTTTATATTTTGTGTTGTCATCTTTAAACCATATATCTCTCTATTTATAGTGTTCTTTGTTTCACTTTGTTGTTTATTGAAGTCAGGTCTGAGTTCCTTTATTTGTTTCTGTGTCTTCTCATGTTCTTTATTTTTGGTGTCTTGAAATTTCTTGAGTGCATCTTGTACATTCTCGTTGACCATGTCTAGTATATTCTCCATAAATTTCTCATGATATCTGCCAAGATTTCTTCTTTTATGGTTTTTATGTGGGTGTCACTGGGCTCCTTAGTGACATTTATCATTGTTTTGTTGAGGTCAGGAACTGGGAATCCATTTTTTTCATTTTCCACTGAATCCTGTATTGAATTGTTTTTTTGAGGAGAGTGGTTTCCATCCCTTCTTTTTATCATTGCTCCACTTAGTGCTGTGAAGCTATGTTTTTGATAGGCTAGTTGTTGGTTTTGATTGCCTCATTTTTTTTCCTGGTTTAATTTTTGTGTTGTGACTGACTTGGTTGTTAGCTAGGTTGATGTGCTCTTTCTGTCTATAGCCTGGAGGTCTAATTTAGAAATAACAATTTCAATTTCAATGCCAGACCAGTTGTTTACATATTATGTAGAAAACCCCTTTATGATAATACTTATAAACAGTGGGAGTTGGGATAGGTTTAATGGTATTAGGGTAGATATAGATTTTGGGGAATTGGTAAATGTGGCCCTTGTGTAAGTTTAGGTGTATTTCTGTTGTTGTATTGTACGGTGCTTCTGTGAGGGATTGCAGGGGGCTGTTTCTGTGTACAGTTGGTACAGTAGACTAGTCAGTGGGTGGTAAGTCTGTTGGAGGGAGGGGTAGTGTGGTGATAGATTGGGGGAGGATAGGAAGAAGAGGTGAGGATGGGGAAAAGAGTGGATGAGAAGGGTCAGACGTAGTTGGGAGGGATTACAATGGATTATAGCACAGGAGAAGGAGGGAAAGTGGAGAGGGCAACAATAGGAATAAGAGAATTGTGATGGTGAAGTTAATAATACAGGAATTTAATAAATGAAAATAAGAATGAAAAAGAGTAAAAAAAAAGAAACACAATGAAAAACATGAGGTTCAAGGACTACAGAAAGTTCAGTCTTTTGGTAAAAGTTCTAGAGCTATTCCTTAGGTGTCCAATCCTGGTATTGGCATACAAGCAGAAGCTCTGATGTGGTTTCACCAGGGGACTGGCTTGTGAGTAGTATTTGGTCCTTCTGTCCACAAGATTAGCTGGAATTGTGAGGTGATTAAGACTGCCAGTTCATGCAGCATGGTCAGAGCTGTTCTTTTCACTAGGTAGCAGCTGAGTTTCCCTTCAGCTGCAGCTCTGTTTGGTCAGTTCCTCCTTCAATAAGGTGGGGCAATTCATTTTTAAATGCTGCCCTCTGTCCCAGAGATCTGCTCCAGGATCCACCACTTGCTCTGCTTTGGGAGATTTACCTGTTGCTCCACCCATGCTTTCAGCCTTTCTGCTTTTCCAATCTCTGCTGAGTGCTGGTGGCTCCTCTGAGAGGTTGGCTTATCGCCCTGCCCCCACTGTCAGCCTTTGCTAGTTTACCTGCATTAGTTCACTGAGAGTTTGGCTCTGAGAGTTCAATCTTTGCCCCACTCCTGTTTTCTGGGGAGTTTCAGTGTTCCACCCCTACCTCCACTGTTAGCGTTAGATTACAGTTCACTGTTAATCTTGTTCAGTTTTATTGGGGGGGTGTTTCAGTGTGCCCAGGAACTGTGTTGGAGCATTTTCCCTGGGGAGTTGTAAGGAGTTGCATGTGGTGCGTGATGCTCACCTACAATATCATGCAAGTAGCTTTGGCGATGGCTGGCAGGGATAAATGGCATCATCTTTTTTCAGTGTAGCATGGCTTAAGGTTACTTTCCACAGACTAGGGGTCCAGGATGTCACAGAGTATGATTCTGATTGATGCTCTGTCTTCTGCTTGTTGGGAGAAAAAAAGAAAAAGAAGAAAAGAACAAAGGGAAAGAAAAAGGAGAAACAGCTAGGGGGTTCTTTTTCCCTGGCTGGACATGCCTTGGTGGCTGTTACAAACAATTAAAGGCTGATGTAAGAGTTATTCTTTGAATTTTTTTCTGCATCTAATGTGACAGCAGTTATTATTTTGACTAGAGCAATCAGAATTATCCAAGTGTAGCCTGACATCTCAAGAAGGTTTCTGGTGTCACAGAGAACAGCATTTCTGATTCCTTACCCTAGCCACCATTTTGGGTCCTTTGTTTATTTTTTTGTTTATTTTCAATAATAGTTGTTTAGCAAACATTTTTACAAATATTTTCTACCAGTCTGTATTTATCATCTTACTCTCTAACTTTTTGTGTTATCAATTTCAGTATAAGTGGTTCACTAAATCAAGAAAGTAGCATAAGTAAGAAAGGATATCTTAGGGGGTTTTGGTCATTTTTTTAATTACCTTTTTTCTGAATTTCAAATTAGATTTGGTTCAAATAGAAAGAATAATCTACCAGTGTTGTTACTGACTTGGTTTGCTCAGTTATAGACAGCAAAAATTTTAATATTAATGAAGCACTGCTTAGTATTAATGTTTTTTCATGGATTATGCATTTGGTGTCCCATTTAAAATCTTACAAACATGCCTATGGTCAAGAATATTTTATTCTATGTTACTTTTTGGATATTTACATTTTTGAATTTACAAGCAAGCCTATCATCTGTGATCCATTTTAAATTAATGTTTGTAAAGAGTACAGGTCATATGTCTAGACAAAGTTTTTGCAAGTGGATATTTAGTTTTTCAAGCACCATTTGTTGAAAAGAATTTTTTATTCATTGTATTGTCTTGATTCTGTTGTCTCATAACAGTTGACTATATTTTATGTAAGTCTACTTCTGAGTTCTCTAGTCCATAGATTTATTTGTCTACTCTTTTGTAAGTGCCAATCTGTCCTAATAACTTGAGATTTACAGTGAATCTTGAAGGCACATAGTGTCAGTTCTCTCATTTGTTCTTTTCCTTTAATTGTGTTATCTATTCCCAATCTTTTGCTTCTCTGTGCAAACTTTAGAATCAAATTGTCAAGATCAACAGTACCTTACTGAGATTGATTGTGAGGTATTGAGTCTGTAAATCACATTGGGAAGAATTAACATCTTGACCATGGAATAACTGTTCATTTCTTTAGCTCTTTTTTCATTTCTTTCACCAGTTTTATGTATTTCATTATATAAATCTACTTTTATATGTAGGTATATAATTTTGGGTGCTAATATAAATGGTATTGTGTTTTTAATTTCAAGTTTCAAGTGTTAGTTACTGTTACATGGGAACACAACTGATGTTTGTATATTAACTTTGTATTCTGCAACCTTGCTATAATCGTTATTAGTTCTTTTGGGTATTCTGGCTATTCTTCTTGACTCTCTCCACATATAACCATGTTCTCTACAAAAGAAAAGAGTTTGATTGCTTCCTTCTCAATCCATATGCCTTTTATTTCATTTTTGTGTTAGTATGTTTGGTAGGACTTCCACTATGATGTTACAAAGCAATGGTGAAAGCAGATATCTTTGTCTTATTTCTGATCAGTTGAAAAGTTACAAGTTTCTTACATTAAGTGTGATAACAGCCATTTATATATAGGTATTCCATTCAAAGTTCAAGAAGTTCCTTTCTAATCCCAGTTTACTGAGTTTTATCACAAATTTGTGTTGGATTTTGTTAAATTTTTTTCTGGATCTATTTATATTACATGTGATTTTCTTCTATAGCTTGGTGTAATAAATAATATAAACGGATTCACAAATGTTAAATCAGCCTTCTTACCTTGGATAAATCCCATTTGATCATGGGGTATAGTTATTTGTATAAATTGTTAGGTTTGATTTCCTAGTATTTTGTTCAGATATTTTACAGCAATCTTGATAAGAAACATTGCTCTGTATCTTTCTTTTATTTTAATATCTTTGCCTGATTTTGTTATTAGGGTAATGCTCCTCATCATAGAATGAAGATATATTATGTCTGCTTCTTTCTTTTGAAAGAATTCAATTTCTTTAATTTATATAGGCATTTGAAATGGTCTATTAATACCTGTGACTTTAAATATATTGTGTTATTCAAGTATTTGGCCATTCATGTGTGTTATCGTATTTATCAACATACATTTGTTAATAATATTGAGCTATTATCTTTTTCATGATGATGGGATTTGTGTTTTTTTTTTTTTGTGGTACTGGAGTTTGAACTCAGAGTCTGCAACTTGAGCCACTCCACCAGCTCATTTCTGTGTTGAGTGTTTTAGACATAGGGTCTTGTGAACTATTTGCCTGGGTGAGCTTCAAACTGTGATCTTCCTGACCTTTGCATCCTGAGTAGCAAGGATTACAGATGTGAGCCACTGGCCCAGCTGAATCTGTGGGTATTTTGCCTCTCTTTGTTAGTCTCATTAGAGGACCATTGATTTTATTGATTTCTTCAAAGATTCAGCTTTGGATTTCATGGATTTTCTCTATTAGTTCATGATTTTTTCAACTTCATTGATTTTTTAAAAAATATTATTTTAGATATTTATTATTTTTCTTTCTTTTATTATATCATTTTTACATTTACTTACATGTGTATACATTCTTTGGGCCACCTCCCCGCTCCTTCCCACCCACCCACCTGCTTCTGGGCAGAAATTATTCCACCCTCTTCTTTGATTTTGTTGAAGACAAAAAAAGGAGCTAATAAGAAAGATATAGCATTTTTGTTAGCTTGAGATAGCTATACAGAGCAATTCTTAGCATTGCTTCCATGCACTTGTATTGCAACCCACATTGGTTCATCTTGACCAGACCTCCTCCCTACTTCCTGGTCCTCTTCCCATAGTTTCCTTCACCAGTTTAAGATTACTTTATTTGCTTTTACAGTGAGCAAATCAACCACATTCAAATTCTAGTTTTCATTCCCTTTCTTTATTCCTCCTGTGTGCATTCTCCCCTTAGTGTGTGACCCATGTCTAATAACATTACTGCATTTGTTTTAGGTCTATAATCCATATTTGAGGGAGAACATGTGATATTTGGCCTATGAGCCTGGCTAACATTGTTTAAGATGCTGTTCTCTACTTCCATACATTTACTTCAGTGTGACGAAATTTCATTTTTCTTTGTGGCTGAGTAAAATTCCATTGGGTATAAATACCACATTTTCTTAATCTATTCGTTGCTAGTGGGGCATCTTGGCTCTTTCCATAATTTGACTGTTGTGAATAGTGCTGCAATACACATGGTTGTCCAGGTGCCTTTGTAATAACTTGATTCTCATTCCTTTGAGTATATCCATAGGAGTGGTATTTCTGGATCATATGGAGATCTATGTTTAGTTTTTTAAGAAGCCTCCATATTGTTTTCTAAAGTGGTTGTACTAGCTTACATTTCCCCCAACAGTGTATGTGGGTTCCTTTTTCTCTGCATCCTTGCCAACATTTGTGGTTGGTGGTGTTCTTGATGCTCACTATTCTAACAGTAGTGTGGTGGAAAAAAATCAAATACCTAGGAATAAACTTAACAAAGGATGTAAATGATCTCTACAGGGAGAATTACAACCACAGAAGAAAGAGATCAAGGAAGAATACAGAAGATGGAATGATCTCCCATGCTCATGGATTGTCAGAATCAACATAGTAAAAATGGCTATATTACCAAAAGTATCTACATGTTCAATGCAATTCTCATCAAAATCCAAATGACATTCATCACAGAGATTAAAAAGTCTAACCTAAAGTTCATTTGGAAACACAAAAGACTGAAAATTGCTAAGGCAATACTGAACAAAAAGAGCAACACTGGAAGTATCACAATACCCGACTTCAAACTATACTACAGGGCCATAGCAATAAAAACAGCATGGTACTGGTACTAAAACAGGTATGAAGACCAGTGGAACAGAACAGAGAAGCATATATGAATCCACACAGCTACACCCAGCTTATTTTTGACAAAGGTGCCAAAATGTTGTTGGGAGAGTGGTTATCTGCCTACAGAAAACTGAAAGTTGATCCATGCCTATCACGCTGTACATGTATGAACTCAAAGTGGATTAAGGACCTTAATATCAGATCTGAATCCTTGCAATTAGTACCATAAAGAGCAAGGAATACTCTGGAAGCAATAGGTATAGGCAAAGACTTCCTCAGTAGAACTCCAGCAGCCTACCAACTAAGAAATGATGGACAAATGGGACTACATAAAATTAAAAAGCTACTGCACAGCAAAAGAAATGGTCTCTAAACTGAAGAGACCACCCAAAGAGTAAGAGAAAATATTCCCTGGCTATACATTAGGCAAAGAATTGATAACCAGAATATACAGGGAGCTCAAAAAACCGAACTCACCAAAAATTAATGCACCAATAAAGAAATGGGCAACTGAACTAAACAGAACTTTTTCAAAGGAAGAAGTCCAAATGGCCAAAACACACATGAAAAATGCTGACAATCCCTGGCCATAAAGGAAATGTAAATCAAAACTTCACTGATTTTTGCTCCAAGTTTTATTACTTCTGTTGTTTATTTTGGGATTTTATTTGTGCCTCTTTTCTAATTTCCTAATATGGAAGCTTATATATTTTTTAATTTTAGATCTTCCTCCTTTTCTAATTCAATGGTATAAATTTCCCTCTATGTATTGATGTTATTTCAGTGTATCTCACAAATTTTGATACATTGTGTTTTCATTTCCCTTTGGTTAAAAATATTTTCAAATTTATCTTGCACATTTCCTTTTTTGTCCCATATGTTACTTAAAAGTATGTTGCTTAATCTCTGGTATGGTCTGAAGTTTTGTCTCTTCCCTAATTCATATACTGACTCCAAATTTTATAATCTTAGGATGTGAGGCCTTTGTGGAGGTGCTTAGGTGATAAGGAGATTACTGCCATTATAAAAGAATCACAATGGTCCTCATTTTTTCCCAACACATTAAGACACAGTGAGCAGGTGCTATCCATGAAAAGGAAGGCCTTTAGCACGCACCAAGTCCACCAGTTCCTTGATCTTGATGTCTCAACATTCCAAACTGTGAGAAATAAATTTCTGCTGTTTATAAGCTACCCAATGTATGGTATCCTATCTTTAAAACTTCTAACTGTATCCAATAAGGAGTGAGTATTTTAGGTGCTAGGGTTTAAGGCCCGGTCCTCTCGAATGCTAGGCAATCATAGTTTGCTCTTATGTATTTGACTAACACATTTTGTTCAGTAATATTTCAACAACCTTTTAATTATGGTTCACTTTCACCTTTTAAGGGACACAATACACATCTTTACAACAATTTGTAGGGTAAATCAACATATTTGTCATTGCACACAAACAGCAATGTATTGTCCTCAGAAAACACCCTGACTACAGTTGCTTTAGCAACCTTTTCTTATACCTCCTGGAATCTCTGGAACACTTATCATGGTCATACATTTTCCCAGGTTCTAATGAAAGTTGTTGTACGTAACCTAATACTACATAACATTGAAACAAAAATTAACTGACTACATGCTGGGTTCTCCCGGATATTGAGGTACTCGAAAATGCTGAGCCTCTATCTCTAGTTTTCTATTTTGCTTTAGGTCATAGAAACTACCAACAAGCTCAACATAGCTACTAAGAATTCCTTTACTCAGGTTAGAGTCAGTTCTGAGGTCTCTGGTATATTCTACAGGCAGGCTATTTTCCCCATCCTTTGTTCCTTGCCAGATGACATATTGCTTGAGGTCCACCTTTCCCAAACTCTTTAGCTACCTGGGAATTTTCTTGGTATTAACTGAGGGGAAAGAAATTGGAGCTCATAGACTATGCAAGTAACACTGCTAACTGTCATGCATAATGAAGCTCAGTGGAATTTTGCTGCTTTTCATCATTTTGCCAGGATGTCCTTAATGATAATGGAACCCAACTGCCTCCATTGTTTTGGGGCCTTTGATGAAATAAAACATCATCAAATGAAATAGCAGAACAAAGTTGCTCATCTCATAGTGGCCACGAAACACAGAAGAGTAACAGGAAGGGTCTGGGGACAAGATATGTTCTTCAAAGTCACATCCCTTGTAACCTACTTCCTCTAATGGACATCACCTTCCACAGTTCTACCACCTCCCAATAGTCTATTCAAATTTTAAGTTCATCAATGGATTAAGCCATTGATTAAGTCAGTCTTCCCGATCTAATTATCTCTTGAAATACCCTCACAGACACATCCACAGGTGTTCTTTACTAATCTCCTAGGTGTATCTCAATCCAATCAAGTTGATAATATTAATCATCATAGGTATTGGTGGTATTATTAATTGTGATTTTTAAATTTTGTGTATCTCTTTTTTTGCATGTGATCCTGGGGATGGAACCTAGGGCCTTGCACATACTATGCAAGCTATGGTGTATCTCTAGCTCTAAATTTTCTGTATCTTATGTTTTAACAGTCTTGGAAGCCTTACAGATCCTGGGAAAGAATGACTCTTATACAGATATCTAATTCCTGCAGATGATGTACAGCCTCCTGGCAGCATGCTTTTCATATGAGTATAGAAAATTCTTTTTTAAAGTCCTTATTTATTAAAGGTAATAAATAAAATCAGCAAGTTTGCATAACACAGAATAAAAATAAAGTTATATTTTGGTACACCAGCAATAAATAATTTGCTTATGAAGTTGACAAAAGAATTCCATTTGCAGTAGCATAAAAGCTAACAAAATATTTGGGAATAACTCTAACACAAATATCAAACACATAGAGTGAAAGTTAAAAACTCATCATTGAAGTACATTAATTAAGTTGCATATAAATGAAAAGATATTCCATGCTTATAGAGTACAAAGCTCAATATTGCTAAGATGATAACACTACTCAAACTGATTTACAATTTCAACACATTCCCTATTAATGTTTGGGTTGTCATATATGTTAAGATTGACAAACTTATCCTAAAAGTCACGTGGAAATGCAAGGGATCCAGAGTAGCATAATTTTTAAATGGGGAATTTAGATGACTCATGCTTCTCAATTTCAAAACTTAAATACAAATATTCTTGAATTTATATAATATGGTACTGACATCTGGATAGACATAAAGATGAATGAAATAAAAATTAGAATCAAGAAATATAATAATGGACATGAGATCTTCACAAGAGTTCCAAGGCAAACAAATGGGAGGATGGTCTTTTCAATAAATACTAATAATGAAACTGGATATCCACATGTAAAGAAATAAAATTCAATTGCCATCTCTTATTATATACAAGAACACACCCACCCCCCCCACACACCAAAAAGTTCAATACAGGGCTGAAATGATAAGATCTATAGAAGGAAAAATAAGAGTAAATCTTCATGATCTTGGAATAGGCATCAGATTTTTTTTTGATGTGGCCACCAAAGCAAGATCAACAGACAAAACTGAGATATAGTTCATGGAAATACTAACGTCAACATGAAAAGATAATTCACTGACTGGGAAAATATTTTCAAGTAATAAATCTGATAAGACTATAGTACACAGAATATAAAGACTATTTCTAATCAACAGGTGACTGAATTTAAAAATGAGAAAGGATTTTTCTTTCACATTTCTCCAGAGAAGATATACAAATGTGCAAAAAGCATGTGAAATCTGCTCAGCATTAGTCTAGGGTAATACAAATCATGACCACAATGAGATAATACTTCCACTTTAGATGGTTCTAAGCTTAAAGGCAATGACAAGTGTTGACCAGAATGTAGAGAAATTGCATCTGTGCATAATAGAGTTAAGATATTCAAGCTTCAGATTACTCTCATTAGGAAGTTCTATTTGCAAAGGTAGACCTTGGTTTGTGTCTTGGAACTTAGATTTTTTTCTTTTTTGAGGATTCTTATCCTTCCTTAACTGATGGGTTGTTCACTGTTGTTAAACTCTTTGTGTACACATGTGGTTTATGCTGGAAACCCGTTTTCCCTCTGGAAGTCTGGAATTTTGGTTTGTACTGAGGAATATATGCATATGTGACTAACCCTCGGTATCTGCTCTGGTGTTTTAGGTTCAGGCAAGATGTCCTGTTATACATTTCACATGTGGTATCATGACTAGATGCTAAAAGAATTATGTCTTGTGTGAGTCCATAGGGTTGGAACTCTTGGAAGACTGTATCTGATTCCTCTGTGCCACTTTCCTTTGCTAATTTTGCTTTTTATTCTTTTGCTGTAGTATATCATATCTGTCAGAACAACTGTAAGTTAAGTCTTATGAGTCTTTCTAGGGATTCTTTGTAACTGAGTAGCAGTGGTGGGGTGTGTGAAAATAAACCTGAGTCAGTACACAATATGTCAAAAATGTTGTTTGAGAAAATTAAGAATTATGGAGGTGGAGAGGATGAACTTCTCCTGCTTGGTTATAGAGATACCCATAGTGCAATAAAGCACCCAATCTTCTGTTTATTGTGAACATTAAAAGTTCACAAATGATAGATCCAATTCCAGACAAATTGGCTGCTTTTGGCTGTAGGGGAATACTTAGTTTAACCTGCATTATACAACTATTTTTTGCTCTCTCTTCTTTGTTAGTGGCTTGGGCCAAAATATTAAGATAAAATGTATGTCACACTCTCCTCCAAATAGGATGGGGAAAGGTTAGGTCGGTTGCTGGAGTTGGAACAAAGCTTCAAGTAAAACCAAGGGAAAAGAAAGAAACACTTTAACAATTGTTTCAGCAACATCCCCCCATACACTTTCTGACAGGGATCTCTTCTGGCAGCTGTAATGTTAACCCTGTAAATGTTAAACTTACTGATAGGGCTTTGGCTAAAGTTGCCAGACAATGACAGCAATTTTTAATGGTTTTGTATTTTGGGGCTGTTGACTTTAGATATACAGTAAAAATTCATGCTGTTACATATTTATAATTTTGTAAGTGATTAAGAGATATCCCAATCAGAGTAAACTGCAGAAAATGCTAGTGGGACAGCACTACTTTGCCCCTGCTGAGTGGAAATCAAATTCTTTGATTATTGGAAACAGAACAAATTTCCCTAAGTGATAATGTTTGCTTTGGTTTTTGCCTTATTGGAGCCTCTGGAAAAAAGAAGACAACATAAGAAGAGAAGTAATCTTTAGGTGAAGATATATTTTGGAAGTTTAAAAAGCACTTTTTGGTTGCCAGTGAGCTCTTATAAAATCATGTGCCTCACCTTCAGAAGGTAATGATTTTCCAGCCTAAAGTGCATATTTTCAAATAGATCAAGTTCCTCTCTAAAGTTGACAAAACAAAACAGTTTAACAAAGTCTTGTTTGACACTTAGAACATGGCCATCTAGACCTCCAGCATCTGTATTTATTGTAGTCAAAGAAAAGCTCTTGGCTTTTTCTGGAACCTTAAATTCACAGATCTTTTTTGCCTGTACCTTATTCTAAGTTAAACCTGATACTGTCTACATGGTATATTTTAGCCTCAGTATAAACCATGGTGAACTGAAAGCAGACATAAGTTTCGTGAATAGGACACCAACTCTAACCTGTTGCAGATAATAGGACACACCTCTGTGGGTCTATAAAGTACAAAACATCAGGTATGCTAGATGTAGAGTCTGGGTTGCTTGCAGATAACCACAGATAGGACTTATTTTCTGATAGAATTGTTTAAAATTGAGCTTCTTGCTGATCAGATCCTTATTTCTGACAAACACCCTGAATGTATTCTTAACTTGTGATTGCTATTGAAACTTCAAGTTTGGGTAGAAGACATCACAGGAAATGTGACTCCTTCACTACCTCCTGACAGATCAGTACTCAGTTCCCTCTGGGGATTGTTAGATGTTGTTGACTAGTTGTGTTCAGGTTCTAGATTAATTACAGTTTGCAAGAATTAACTCTACTTCTTTCACATTTCTCCTGGTACACATATTTTAATAAAGCAATTTGATTTTTAAATATGGCTTCTCCCACAAGAAGATTGATCTTTTCTAGGTCACTGATTAGATAAGATGATGGGGGGGAACGTATGTAAATGTAAACCAATTTGATTATTTTGAAAACTCAGGATTGTTTTTATGACTGATTCCTAAATATGGCACATCTTTCTTGCATGTAATCCTTCCAGGTGAAATATCTAGGGGACAGTATGGATTGGCTGAAAAGCTATACTTATGACAGCTTAAATGGATATACTGATTTTGTAACAAGGAAAAACCAAAATTCTGGCACCTGGAAAGGCATGGGGGGGCGCATTAATTATCTTTGTTTTCAAAACTGATTCTGGAAGCTTTCCTTTCCTCTCAAGAAAGATGCCCAGGTTGTCTTTCCAAGCTTTTGGGACTGCTTTAAATTCAAACTGACAGCTTAGCCTACACCTAACAGCTTGCTGACTAAGAGACAGCAGGAGGTGGTCCCAACTCCTGAAATTTCCACACAGAACACCTCCAGATGTTATGCACACACATGAGGTAGATAAACTGATGTCATGGTCAAGCAAAAATTGTTTAAAACTGACTGCATTTCAGCATTTCCATTGTTACCAAGGACTGCATTAAATCATATAGACTGAACTGGGAACCCTAAGGCAGAAATTCCCATAGTTGGAAGACATATTGCATATATATATATATATATGTCTGTATAATAATATATATTGTTTTGCTTGCCTAGTAATCGTAAATTTTCTTTTCAGGGGTACATTGTGTGCCCTTTGAGATTGTACTTCCAATATTTACCTTGATGGTGACTCTGACTTGGAAAGCTTTTGAGTCAGTTTCAATTTACTGGCCACAGTTGTGTTGTTCTTGACTAGATTGCTTAAGCCATTTAAAATGTTAATACAAAAACTAAGAAAGAAAGTCATTTAGATTAACAAGGTTCACATTTATGATTAATGGAGTCCATTTTAGCTAGCAAAATCCTGGCCCTAAAAGGGCATAGCTGAGATCAATCTGCTGCATAGAGTACTATTGATAATTTCATTGTAAAGATACCATACTTGGCCCAGAAGATGAACCTTACAGAAAGAATTAGCATAGTGAGCCAGAGACTTCTCTCCTTAAGAAGATCTATTTGTATAGATGGCTGAGAATATAGGTTTTAAGAAGGTTCCCACTATTCTCTAAATGATGATCAGTTTGCTGTACCTAAACTTTTCTTGAATATACTATGGTTTATATCTTCTTTCCTTCTGGGAATCTGGAATGTGGGTACATTATAAGAAGCACAAGCCTATGTGACTTACTCGTGGTTAAAACTTTAAACTCCTAGACTCAGGTGAGTTTCTCTGGTAAGAAACATTTCAACTATGTTGTTGCTATTGGATGCTGGAAGATTTTAAGTGTTTCCTCTTTGATTCCATGGAGCAAAGACTCTTGGAAACTTGTATGTGTTTTTTTCCTGGACTCTGCCCCTACATCTTCTCCACTTGGCTGATTTTTATCTCATTGCTGTAATAAATTTTAGCCCTGAGTATGATTGTATGCTGATCACTGAACCCAATAGTGGTCTGGGAGACCCTCAACAGAGGAATTCTTTTAAATTTTGGTGGTGATGTAAAATCATGCAGCAACTTGTGGAAAGTTTGCCATTTACTCAAAAAGGTAAACATAAAGTTAGATTTATACTCCAAAGAAATAAAAGTATACACATGTTCAAAAACTTGTCCACAAGTACTCAAAACAGCATTATTCATAAAATCCAAAAGTAGAAAACAGTCAAAATATTCATCAAATGAAAAATGAATAAACAAAATGTGGTTTATCCTTGCAATGGAATAACATTCTATAATAAAAGTAAATTACTGATACATGATAAATCACAGATGAGCCTTGAAAACATGATGCTAAGTGAAAGAAGCCAGGTACAAGAGAATAAATAATGTGATTTAATTTATAAGAATGGCACAAAACAGATACATTTATTGAGACGGAAAGTAGTTATCTAAGGTTGTGGTGAAGAGCAATAGGGGATGATTGCTAATGTGATTTTTATTTTTGAGTTGAAAATCTTCTAAAAGTGCATAATGGTTGTTGCACTAGGGGAATCAATTCAAAAACAGTGAGGTCTGCACTTAAGAACCAAGCTCATGTTCTCCGAATTATAGCTCTATAAGGCTGTTAACATTTATCCCACATAAAACATTTTTATTAACACAAGTAGGAAATTCAGTTTGTATGTCAGGGTCCATTCAGGAGAAACCACACTGATTGCTACAAGTTATTGACAACTAGGTATAAAGTTGCTAATGAAGCGACTGAAAGGATAAAAGGGAATGCTAAAATCTCTAAAGTATAATGGAGGTAGATAATGCAAAGTCCTGACACCAGATCTAAAACTGAGGAACAAAGAAAAGAAGTTGAAATTTAGAAAATTAGAGCAGGTTCTCAGAAAATTAAAGAAAGGTTTCCATGAAGGTGACATCTAATAATGGAATGCTCCCTACCTTGACTTTTCTTCTCTTGGTGGGAGTAAGGGGGAGTGGCGAACCTGTTCCTGCAAGTGTTGGATAAGCTGTAAATAACACTTAACTGTTATTATGGAATTAATAAACTTTTCTAAAGTGATGTTCATAGGGACAGAAAATAGAAAAAAAAAGACAGTGTCCCTTCTTTTTACTCCAGCCTCACAATTTATTTCAAGTGTCCCAATTGACAAAGCATAACAAAATGCCAGGTGGCAAAAGAGAAATATGATGTGAAAAATCCCAGTTCCAGTATCACTAAACTGATTATTGGAGCTGAATATATTAGCTTAATACTGAAACATATAGTATTACACACGCTTAATAATTCAAGGCAGGACTATAATCACACTATTTTAAAAATCAAAAGCTGAAAAGAAAAAGGAAAGTCTTGGGGAACACTACAGCTAAAAATTTATGACTCTGTAAAAAATAAGTTTAAGATGGGATATCTGTATCCCATGCAGCAAGCAGACACTGGAGAAGACACCCCCTGCACTTCCATAGCTTGCTCACTAGACATAGAGGGAAATCACTCCAGGTCTTACCTTTTGCCCAAAGGACAGGAGAAATCCTGTATTTTGTATCTCTAAGACACACACACACATACACATTCCACTGGCCAATACAGCAACCACCATAGAAATTAACATGAACCCAAAAACCTGTTTGCGTCTTTGACTCAGATTCACAGACAGATTTAGTTGGGTGAGAGCTACAAGCCTCACTCCAGAAGGAAACTGAGGGTAAACACAGCTGGAGCTATAGACCAAACCATAGTAGGAGTAGAGAGGGCAGCTGTGTGTAAATGTGAGCAGGGGTGCCCAGAGAGATAACTATGAAGTCAGGGCACACAGGACTAATTAGACCCTTTGTCTTGTCTAGAAATTGCAGATTGATTTGCTCTGGCTGTGTGGTACACTCTCAGAAGGCCAAAGAGATTTGGTAGAAAATAGCCACTGCTCAGGAATTTTCCACACCAAACCTTTACAGGCAGAGAGCCTCTGGTGTGAAGAAACATCCAATATGGGGTCCTCAGGTTCATCTGGAGGCAGAAGTTTGAAGGTGACTCTTACACTCACCATATTAGAAGATTTGCACATGGAAAAAACATTAACAGTCCAGAAGAAATGGCAAGACAGAGCTCAGACTGCAAGCAATCCTTCTGGTCTAACTTACTTGCACTTCATAGAGAAAAATATAGCTGTCCCTCATACCAAGTAAACTGCAACAGAAAGCCTGAGGGAAAAAATTCATTCTCTTCAGCAAGTAAGAAATACTAACTGGCTTGTTTTTGTTTTGCCATTCTTTGTATATATTTTGTTGTTTTCTTCTTCATTATTGGTCTACTTGCATCCACTATACTTTTATTCTGTTTGGTTTTTTTCTTTATCTCTCTGCTTTCTTTTACCCATTCTTCTTCTATTATTTTATTATTAGTAACTTTAGCTCTAGTAAATTTTAAACACTTAGTTTAGCCTGTAAGTATTTTATTTCCTTTTTCTAACTTTATTTGGGGTATACTTGATATTTTAATCATTTTTTACTATTTTTAAATATCTGGTTTGATTTTGAATTGTTTTTGTTACTGCTCCTTTCTTTTTCTATTATGAGTGGTTGTCAGGAATCCAACCAAAAGAAAAAACTACCCACTAAGAAGATGCCCATTAAATAAAATAAGTGAAAAACTGAAAAAGATGTCCATATCAATAATTGCACAAATTGCAATACAGAAACATAGACATCAAGGCAATATAACTCCTCTAAAATATCATACTTCCTTAAAATATATGCAAAGACATATAAATGATGAAAATACCAAGGAATTCAAAAATCTAGTTTTAGCAATGATCACTGACCTCAAAGAAGATGCATAAAATAAAGGAATTGACTCAAGATTTGGACAACAAAGTTAGCAACATGGATGAGAAATTCAAGAATGACATTGAGATTCTTCAAAAGAAACCAGAAATATTGAAAATGGAAAACTGAATAAATCAAATAAAAAAACACTTTGGAAACCATTGCCAATTGACTACACTACACAGAAGAAATAGTATCAGGGACCAAAGATAATATCTGATGAAATAATATTCAGACATAAATAAAGAAAAAATAAGTAAGCATGACCACAAATGTCAAGAACTATTCAACATGATCAAGGGACAAAAACTAGGAATCCATAGGGTAGTAGAAGGAGGTAAGATACAAACTATAGGCATAGAAAAGCTATTTAATGAAATTGTAACAAAAATCTTTTCAAATCTTAGGAAAGATGGACATCCAAGAACATGTAACACTTAGAAATCCAAATACACATGACCAAAAAATATTTTTTCATGTCACATTATAAAAAGAATTCCAAGAATGCAGGAAAAAAACAGATACAAGAGAAAAAACACCAGTTGACATACAATGGAAAACGCATTAGAATTACATCAGATCTCTTAACAGAAACACTGAAATTAAGGAAAGTATGGAATGATATATTTCAATGCCTTCCAAAAACTGCCAAACATTATTGCTATGTCCTGCAAAGCAATTCTTTAAAATCTAAGGAGCAATAAACACCTTCCAAAATCAGGACAAATTAAGATATACATGACCATTAATCAAGCATTGCTAAAGATAATTAAATAAATCTTACACACAGATGAGGAAGAAAATCACAATCACAGCACCTTGGGAAAGAATAACACATGGATATTGAAGAACACACATTTCAGCAATAAGTGGGTCATTGAAAAATCTGGTAGGAAAATCAAATGAAAATGAAAATACAACAAACTAGGACCTATGGGTTACAACAAAGGCAGTTTATATCCATGAGTGCCAACATTAAAAAAAATAAGAGAGTTCTCAAAAATAACCTAATGGTGCACATAAAAGTTTTAGAAAAACAAGGATAAGAGAAATGAAAAAATAGTACACATGGAGACATGATAAAACTTAAGGCAGAAATTAATGAAATGGAGACTAAAAGAAAAATACAAAAGATCAGTAAAACAAAGAGATAGTGTTGTGAAAAGATTTAAAAAGGACTGACACACACTTTGCCAAGTTAAACAAAAGCAAGAGGAAGAAGATCCAAGTTACTGGCTAAAGTCAGGAATGACAGAAGGATGCCCACTCTCCCCACTCTTATCCAACATAGTCTTGGAATTCCTAACCAGAGCAATAACACAAGAAGAAGAAATAAAAGGAATACAAATAGGTAAAGAAATAGTCAAAGTATCCCTACTTGCAGATGACATGACACTATAACTCAAAGACCCAAAAAACTCTACCCAAAAAATGCTATACACCATAAACAGTTTCAGTAATGTAGCAGGATACAAAATCAACTTACAAAAATCAGTAGCCTTTCTATACACCAACAATCAACACTTTAAGAAATAATATAGAAAAACAATTCCATTTATAGAGCCTCAGAAATATCAAATACCTAGGAATAAACTTACCAAAGGATGTAAATGACCTCTACAATGAGAACTACAAACCACTGAAGAAAGAGATTGAATAAGATTACAGAAGGTGGAAAGATTCCCATGCTCGTGGATTGGCAGAATCAGCATAGTAAATATGGCTACACTACCAAAAGCAATCTACATGTTCAATGCAATTCACATCAAAATCTCAATGACATTCATCAAAGAGATTGAAAACACAAAAGACTGCGATTAGCCAAGGCAATACTGAGGAAAAAGAGCAACACCAGATGTGTGACAATACCTGACTTCAAACTATACTACAGACCCATAGCAATAAAAACAGCATGATGCTGGCATAAAAACAGAGATGAAGACCAGTGGAACAGAATAGAGGACCCGGATATGAATCCACACAGCTATTCCCACCTTATTTTGACAAAGGCACCAAACACATACAATGGAGAAAAGACATTCTCTTCAACAAATGTTGCTGGGAAAAGTGGTTATCTGCCTACGAAAACTGAAACTAGATCCATGCCAATCACCCTGTACTAGTATCAACTCAAAATGCATTAAGGATCTTACTATCAGACCCAAAACCTTGCAGTTAGTACAGGAAAGAGCAGGGAATACTCTGGGAGCAATAGATATAAGCAAAGACTTCCTCAGTAGAAGTCCAGCAGTCTAGCAACTAAGAGAAAGGATGGACAAATGGTACTACATGAAATTAAAAAGCTTCTGCACAGCAAAAGAAATGGTCTCTAAATTGAAGAGAGTTGGAAAAAATATTTACTAGCTATATATCAGGCAAAGAACTGATAACCAGAATATACAAGGACCTCAAAAACTAAACTCCCCCCAAATCAATATCAAATAAAGAAGTGGGAAACTGAACTAAACAAACTTTTTCAAAGGAAGAAGTCCAAATGGCCAAAAAAACATGAAAAAATGTTCACTGTACATGGCAATAAAGGAAATGCAAATCAAACCTCACTATGATTCCACCTCACTCCTATTACAATAGCTATCATCAAGAACACCACCAACAACAAACATTGGTGAGGATGTGGGAAAAAGGAACCCTCATACACTGCTGGTGGGAATGTAAGCTAGTACAACCACTTTGGAAAGCAATACGGAGGTTTCTTAAAAAAATAAGCATAGATCTACCATACGATCTAGCAATACTACTCCTAGGGATATACCGAAAGGACTGTGACTCCAGTTATTACAAAAGTACCTGCATACCCATGTTTATTGTAGCACTATTTACAATAACCAAGCTATGAAAACAGCCAAAATGCCCCACTACCGATGAATAAATTAAGAAAATGGTATTTATATACAATGGAATTTTATTCAGCCACAAAGAAGAATGGAAGTTTGTCATTCACAAGTAAATGAATGGAACTGGAGAACATCATCTTAAGCAAAGTTAGCCAGACTCAGAAGTCTAAAAATTGCATGTTCTCCCTCATATGCAGATTATAGACCTAAAACAAATGCAGTAATATTATTGGACATGGGTCACACACTAAGGGGAGAATGCACACAGGAAGAATAAAGAAAGGGAAAAAAATCTAAAACTTGAATGTGGTTGATGTGCTAACTGTAGAGAAGAGAATATAGTAATTTTAAACTGGCAGAGGCCACTATGGGAAAGGGACGAGGATGTAGTGAAAAGGTCTGGTAGAGATGAACCAATGTGGATTGTAATACACATGTGCATGGAAGCAACACTAGGAATCTCTCTGTATAGCTATCTTTATCACAAACTAGCAAAAACGCTATGCCTTTCATATTATCTCTTATGTTTTCTCTTCAACAAAATCAGATACAAGAGGGTGGAACAGGTTCTGTCTGTGGGGGGGGTAGGGAATTGACCCAAAAAATGTATAGACATGTGAGTAAATGTAAAAATGATAAAATAAGAAAAAATGTGAAATAAAAACTGAACAATAGTGTTCCCAGGAAGTGGAACAATGGGAGATCCCATTTTATACTGATGGAAGAAGAGCAAGTTGGCACAACACTTTAGAAAAATAGTTTTGTATTTCCTAGTAAACTGAAGGTACACTTACCCTATACTGTAATTGCACTGCTTAAGTATCTTTGAGAAACTCTTAAAATGTGAATCAGGAAATTCTTATGAGAATATTCACAGTAGCAAAAATGTCTAAGGAGCCAAAGATCCATCAAAAATAAAATGGATAAGTAAGTTCTAATATAATCACTTAATGGACTGCTATATTTCAGCAAAAATTTAATATACCAGATAGATGAACATAGGTGAATTTTAAACCCAATGTATAGCAAAAAAGCAAGTGCATTGAAAAATGCTAGTGTGATTTCATATAAATAATCTGAAAATTGACAAAAGCTAACTTTAAGTTGTTTATGTGTACACACATATTTAGGAAAAATATAAAGAAAAGCAAAGGAATGAATAAGACAAAATTCACAATAGTGGGGAAACCAGAAGTAGTCACAGAGATTGACTCTGAAAGAGGCTTCAAAGTACTGTTAATGTTCTAATTATATTGGTCATGTAACAGATTGATAAGGTCGTGATACTTAATTATTCCTTAAAGTGTGTTTGTGTGTGTAATTTACACACTTTTGTATTTTTGATACATTTTATAATAAAAATTAAAAGTAAAAATGAGTAATGAAGACTTTGGATGCTATATGCAAAGATCACAAAGTCATACAGAAATAACTGTTTTTAAAAAATCTTTCTAATTTAAGTTAAATGCACCTGGTGTGAAAATAAACTAAATAAAAATCTAAACAAAAGACTGACAAACACATAGCCAAGTTAATCTAAAGCAAGAGAAGATCCAAGTTAAAAAATTAATTTTTTCTTAATTTTGGGATGTTGGAAAAAGGATATTACAACTGATACCAATGAAATCCAGAGGATCAATTGAAAATATTTTGAAAAATCATATTCTAACAAATTGGAAATTCAGAAGAAATTAATAAAATTCTAGACAAAGGTTCTACTAAAATTAAATTGAAGGTTTAAAAGTCTCAAATGGATCTATAAAAAGCAATGAAACTGAAGCATTTTTAGTCTCCCAACAAAGTACAGTCTAAGACTAGGCAGATTCATTGCTGAATTCTATCAGACTTTACAGAACAACGAATGCCAATGTTTCTTAAAATATTTCATAAAGTAGAAAGGGAATAAATGCTACCAAACTCACCATATGAAGTCAGTTCACACTAAAACAAGAAAAGGACACAACAAATATAAAAAACTATAGATCGATTTCCTTGATGAACATAGATGCAAAACTTCTCAGTAAAATACTTGTGAACCAAATTCAACAACACATTAAAAGATCATACACCATAATCAATGTGGCTTCATTCTCAGGGTGCAAAGGTGGTTCTACACATGAAAATCAATAATGTAATCTAGCACATAAATAAAATCATGGAGAAAATCACCTGATCATCTCAATAGATGTAGAAAAAGCCTTAGGCAAAAATACAGCATCACCTCAAAATAAAAGCCCTGAAGAAAAAAGGGAATATGATGTTGCAATATCATATTGCAACATAATGACAAACCTACAGCCAACATTGTAGGAAATGGAGGAAAACAAAGCATTTCCTCTAAAATCAAGAATGAGAAAAGGGTGCTCACTTTCTCTACACTAAATCAATACCGAGATTGAAATAGCCAGGGCAATGAGGGAAGAAAAAGCAATAGAAGGGATACAAATAGGAAAGGATGATGTCAAATTGTCTGAGTTTAAAGATATGATCTTATACTTAGAAGACCCTAAACACTCCACAAGAATACTTTTAGATCTGATAAGCACTTTTAGTGAAGTAGCAGCATACAAAATTAACATACAAATATCAGTAGCTTTCCTATATTATCAATAATGAACATGTGGAGAAAAAATCATGAAAAATAATCTCAATCACAATAGTCCCTCAAAATACCTAGGAATAAACCTTACCAATGAAGCAAAAGATGACTATAATAAAAACTATAAAACATTGAAGAAAGAAATTGAAGACACTGGAAGACACACCTTTTATGTCCATAAATTGGCAAAATTAATATTGTGAAAATGTCTTATTATACAGGCTAAATGTACTCCCAATCATAATTCCAATGATATTCTTCACAGAAATAGAAAAAATCCAAAAATTCATAAGGAAGGAAAAATGCATCCAAATAACCAAAGTAATCCCTAGCAAAATGAGCAATGTTGGGATAATCACAATATCTAACTTCAAATTATACTGCTGGGTCATAATAAGACAACAACACTAAAACAGACACATAGACAAATTGAATGAAATAGAAGACCCAGATATAAGTCCATACAACTGTAGTCATCTGATTATTGACAAAGGTGCCAAAAACATATGTTGGAAAGTAGTTCCTTCAACAAATGACAAAACAACAAAAAAAGAGAATTACAAGCTAATGTCTTTAATTAACTTAGATTTTAAAAATCTTCAGCAACAGCATACTGGCAAACAGATTTCAACAACATATCAAAAAGATTATATACTATGATCAAGTTGGTTTTATACCATGGATGTAGGGATGGTTCAACATATGCAAATCATTAAATATAATACATCATATTAAAAATATGAATATTTCAATAGATGCAGAAATATACTTCAAGAAAATCCAACATTCTTTCATGACAAAAGCTCTAATGAAACTAAGAATAGAGGGAATTTACTTCAACAAACCTTCAGACAACATCATTCTAAATGCAGAAAAACTGAAACCATGTTCCCTAAAGTCAGGAACAAGAAATGGGTATCCACTCTTATCCAGAATAGTCTTGCAATTGCTAGCTAGAGGAATAAGATAAGAAGAAATAAAAGGAATCCAAATAGGAAGGGAAGAGGTCAAGCTATCCCTATTTATAGATGACATGATATTATACTAAAAAGACACAGAAAACTCCACCAAAAGCTCCTAAACATTGTAAACAGCTTCAGCACCAAAAACATACAATAGAGGAAAGTCAGCTACTTTAACAAATGTTGTTTGGAAAACTGGATATCTGCATGCAGAAAACTGAAACTAGATTCAGGTCTGTCACCTGGTACTCATATCAACTCAAAGTGAATTAAAGACTTTAATAGAGGACCTAAAACTTTGAAGCTAGTATAGGAAAGAGCAAGGAATACACAAGAATTAATAGACATAGGCAATGACTTCCTCAATAGAACTCAAATGGCTCAGCAACTAAGAGAAAGGATTGACAAATGGGACTACATGAATTTAAAAGGCTTCTGCACAACAAAATAAATGTCACAGATTGAAGAGGCTGCCCACAGAATGGGAGAAAATCTTTGCCAGGTATGCATCTGAGAAGGACTTAATATCCAGAATATACAGGGAGCTCAAAAAAAAACCTCTCAAAAAATCATTGACCCAATGAAGAAATGGGCAAATGATCTGAACAGCACTTTTTTAAAGGAAGAAGTCCAAATGGCTAATAAACACATGAACAAATGCTCACCATCCCTGTCCATAAAGGAAATGCACATCAAAACCAAGTTAATATTCTACCTCACTTCTTGTAGAACGGCTCTATCATCAAGAACACCACCAACAACAAATGTTGGTGAAGATGCAAGGAAGAGGAACCCTCATACACTGCTGGTGGGAATGTAAATTAGTACAACCACCATGGAAAACAGTATGGAGATGCTCCTCAAAAGACAAAAAATAAAACTGCCGTATGATCCAGCAATACACCTCCTAGGTATATACTGGAAGGAATGTAAGTCAAGATATGATAAAGATGCTTGCAAACTGATGCTTATTGCAGCACTATTCATAATATCCAAGCTATGGAAACAACTCGGATGCCTTACAAGTGATGAATGGATGAAGGAAATGTGACAGATAGTTGAGAAAGGGCAAATAGGAGGATCACAGTCCAGAAAATAAAGTCAGACTTTATCTCAAAAATAAGCAGTGTAGCTGGGAATGGCTCAAGTGGTAGAGTACTGGCCTAGCAAGCATGAGGCCCTGAGTTCAAACTCCAGTATCAACAAAAAATATTAACCATTGATATAGATTGAATTTTCTCCCTACCAAAATCCATAATTATTTTTTATTCTAAAAATTTTATTAAGATATTCATTGCACATGGGGGAGATTCATAGTGACATTTCCAATTAGTTTTATATTGTGCATTATTTACATTGCCCCCATCATCTCTCCCTCTCAGCACCCTCCCCACCCCACTAAAAGCAATTGCAAGAGGTTTTTCAGCTCTGTTTTATATAGGTATATGAAGTGCCTCTGCCATATACCATCACCTTAATCTCCTTTCTTTACCCTTCCCCCCATACTAGTACTTCCCCCTGCACACACTGTGCCTATTTTACAGTCCTGGTTTTCCTAATTAATATTTGAACTGATGTTCTAAGCTTAATGCCAATGTGACTGTATTTGGATATAGGAACTTTAAAGAAATTACATGGGGTGATAAGTGTAAAAGAAGAATTGACATGAGAAAATGTATATTCTTGGAGAAAAGATGATGTGTACATGCTGAAAATGTCCATCCAAGGAGAGAGGCTTCAAAGACACAAATGATGGGGGGAGAACTGGGAAAATTTTGCCATTGTAAGGTATTTGCACTGTTGCACTACTTGTAAAATGATATATTTTAACTTAAAGATGAATTTGCTTTAGTAGTAAATGAATATTTCAAGCTCTAGGGAAAATAATAAAAGGTTAAAAAAAGAGAAAATGCTATCATATAAAATGCTCACCTAAATCAATAAAAGACAGAAAAAAATCTAGGGGAATAAAGGAATCAAGAATAGGCATTACACATCAAAACTGGAAAGAATGAATTGAAATTATCTATGTATTTGGATGACATGATTAAATAAACCTATGTGCTCTTTCAAAAGCTTGTTAGAACTTGTAAATGAGTTCAGTAAAATATTGGACACAAAACCAACATACAAAAATAGTGTAATTTTTATATAATTACATACTTGCTGAAAAAGAAATTAAGAAAACAATCCTATTCATAACAGCTACCAAAAAATACTTCGGAGAAAATTTAATCAAAGAATTGAAGATTTCTACAAAGACAATTATAAAACACTGATTAAAGAAATTAGATAGGACAGAAAAAATTGGAAGGATATACTGTTTTTCCAGAACAGAAGAATCAACATTATTAAAATCACCATACTACCAAAAGTGTTCTACAGATTTAATATTATTTGCATCAAAATTCCAATGAATTTTATCACAAAAATAGGAAAAATCCTAAAATTAACATGAAACCCTAGAGGACCCAGAATAGATACAACAACCTTGAGAAAGAACAAATAAATAAAAAACAAGTCTATAGACATCACAATATCTGACTTCAAAACATGCAAGAAAGCTATAATTACTAAAACTGCATAGCACTAACAAAAACAGACACATTAACCAACAGAATAGAATACAGTACCCAGAAATCATTCCATGCTCATACAGCCACTGATTTTTGACAAAGGCACCAAGAACATGCTCAGATAGGGAGGTTTCAGGCTGGCCTGGGCAAAAAGTTCAAAAATTTCATAAGACTTCATCTCAGTGGACAAAAGGTAGGTGTGGTGGTATGTACCTATTATGCTAGCTTCAGCAGAAAGCCTAAAATAGGAGGATCACAGTCCATGCAGGCCTGGGCAAAAAGTGAGATCCCATCTCACAAATAATCAGAGAAAAGGGGACTAGAGATGTGGCTTAAGCAATAGAGTACCTGCCTGGAAAGCATGAAGCCCTGAGTTCAAACTTCAGTAGCACCAAAACACAAAGAAAATAGTGGTTGCTGAATGTTGTGAATGTTGTGTTGTGTGCTGACCAGGCAATTTCTTAAAATTAAGACAATGATGTTTATCACATTGATTGACTTTTCCTTTCATTAAAGATTCTTCTGTAGCATGTGATACTCTTCAATAACATATTACCCACAGATAACTTCTTTCAATATTGAAGTCAGTCCTCTCGGGCCCTGCTGCTACTTTCTCAACTAAATTTATGCAACATTCTAAATCATTTGTTGTATTTCAGCAATGTTCACAAAATTATCACAGATGTGAATTCCATATCAAGAAAACACCTTTTGTTCATCCGTGAGAAAAATATCTTCCTACCTTCAGATTCAGTTTGTAAGTCTAATTCACTTTCTATCACATTTCCAGGTATGTCCTCCTTTCAATTTCATCCTGTTAAAGTTGATATTTTTCCTGTTCCCATGAATCACAACATTCTTTATTGTGTTTAGAACAGTGAATACAAAAATCTCTTTCTTAAGTAAAACTAGACAGTCAAAATGATTCATTGCAGAATGGGTATTAAATTAAGCAGCATGGAAACAACATTTATCTTGTATATCTCCATCAGAGTTCATGGGTATCAAGGTGCATTGTCAATAAGCAATAACACTTGGAAAGGGATTTTTTTTTCTGAGCAGTAGTTCTCAGTATTGGGCTTAAAGTATTCAATAAACCATACTTAAAACAGATTTTCTGTCATCAAAACTTTATTGTCCTATACAGCCTGGGTAAAGAAGTTTTAGCATAATTCTTAGAGTCCTAGGACTTTAAGAATGTGGAATTAGCATTAAATTCAACTTCTCCTGTCCAACGAACTCTGAAGCACAGCATTGACTTTTCCTCTCTGGACAAAAATGTCCTATATGGCATGTTTTCAAAGTAGAAGACTGTTTTATCTACAATGGGAATCTGTTTTAGCATATACAACTTCATCAATTATCTTAGCCAGATCTTTTATATAACATACTACAGCTTCTCATGCATCATCGTTTGCCATTTCTCCCCTCCATTTTGATGTTATAGAGACTGTTTCTTTCCTTAAATCTTATGAACCAATATCCACTAGGTCCAAACCTTTTGTTTGCACCTTCCCTACTAATCTCAGCCTTTATAGAAGAGATTTAAGGTCTTTCTCTACATTTGGTTTTGACTTAATGAGGTGTTAATACTGGTTTGATCTCTGCAGACCACTAAAACTTCTCTCATGTCAGCAAAAAAGATGTTTCACTCTCTTATCATTCCTTTGTTTACTGGAGTACCACATTTAATTTCCTGGTATTTGCAATTTCATCAACTGGCACAGAAGGCCTGGTTTTTATCCTGTCTTGGTTTTTCATATGTCTTCTTCACTAAGCATAATCATTTCCATTTTATTAAAATGAAAGTTGTGTGGCTTTTTCTTGCACTTAAATTTTAAGAGGCCATTGTAAACTAGTCTCAATATTGTGTCTCAGATAATAGGAAGACTGAAGAGAGCAATAGAAATGGAGGAGATGGTTGATGAAGCACACAATGTTAGAGTGGAGCAGGATGATATTTGAATAAGATATTTTGATAATTTTCTCCAGACAGACATACCAAGTTAAATAGTTTCATACACCAAACTACCTTTGCAAGAACTAAGTATATCTGGTGGGAGATCATAGTTACTGCTCTTGGTATAACAAAAAGAAACAATGCATTGAACAACACAGAAAACAATGGTTGCCCATGTCACCTCTCCCTCAACTCCAAATACCACAGTTCGGAATATGAGACATCCTACTTTAGGGAGTAGGGGGAATTAAGTCCAAGCCTTATGCATGAAACCTAGTAGCAAGCCTGCTACAGTGCTAGGCAGAGTTCCACATCCCCTACTGCCAGGACAATACCCATGTACTCAGCAATGGATCTGTGTTAGCCAGGGGAAAAAGAGTTTGTCTAAAAAAGCACTTCCCCAAACTTGGAAGTGTGGGGAAAGACTCCAACTGCTGGGAAAAAGGGTTCAAAAACTAGCACAGGGCTTTGTCTTACAGCACAGTGTCAACCCTGCTAAACTGAGATCAAACACTGGGTAGAAACCAAAAGCACTGTACACAGCCCAGAGCTGTTTCAACTAGACAGAGATCTGTACAAAGACATGAATTTCATACTGAATCGTTACGATCCATAGTATGAACCTGAAGCACATTTTCTTCCTCTAACCTTGAGAAAGTGAAGGTCTCTGAAGGTGTAAGAGTCAGATGAAAACCAACTTAGCATCACCTTTGGTGGCCAAGGGAATATCTCCACAAACTTTTTCCCAACCATGGGCAGCACAACTATCACCAGGCCAGAGCTAATAGATCAAGCCCTATTCCTACCATGGCAGCAAGCAAAAATATTGCACTGATGAGACAGATATGTGTTTGATCTGCATTACCACCAGTTGAAGTTTTGGATTCAGGGCACACATAAGACTGCGAAGATGCATGTGATATGAGATTCAGATGTAACCTACCATAGCATAAGCATAGATAGCCAAGGGACTCTGCATTCACCAACACTCCCACAACCTCAGACAACATAGAATGATACAAAACACTACTTATTGAGAATAAGAAAGGATGCTAAATAAAGAAACAGTTAGCAGGCTGGGGAAACCTAATATTCTGCAGATTCTAATGGCCCCCATACCAGGTATACCTGCAGACAGAACCTGAAAAACACTGATGTTAACACTGATGTTAGAGGAAAAGACACAACCCCAGTATATTGAACATTTATTCTAGCCCATGACTGGTTGCCCCATTCTTTGGCCATTAATCCAATCTCATCGGGTGGCAGGCAACCTGTAACAGTGTGAGCCTTGGTCATATCCCAGTTTTGCACTAGTCTTTGTGGGTTTTGGGCTCAAGATGTAAAACAGCATGAGGTGTTGGTGGCTTTAGGAATAGCTTAGGAGCTTACAGCAGATTTCTCCATGGTGATTCTGCTTATCTGGACTACCCTTTCTAGGTATTACTCTAGTTCACTCCCAGTAGCTCTTGCTGAAACAGTGATAACATAACAATATTAAATGTGGCATACATAGACTTGGGTGCCATCCAGTGCTGAAATAATGGAAGTGTCCACCGATTCAGAGAATACAGTAGTCTGCTTAGAATTTCTGGAAAGGCAAGCATGGACAAAGGAACATTAATGAAGACTAGAATAAATACAACAGGAGAAATTCATGGTTCTTGACAGATTTAAATCCTATGTGGGAATTTGGTCCAAAAGTGACTCATTATACATGGAAGTCTAGCTTTGAAGAATATATCAGTTTATCAGTTGCATCACTTGGCATCTCTCAAAGTGCCAAAACAAGCAGCCATCTTGTGAAGGTAACTACTGTTACAGACTAAGCTACTATGGGTATGAGAAAAGGCAAAAAAAATCACAATCAGGGTCCTTGGAGACTCTATGCCACATGAACTGAGTAGGAGTAGTAGGTGCAAGAGAGAGTTGTAGAGAGGAGAAGGGATTGTCACAGAGCTACTGTGAAGTTTTAAGACATAAGAGAATATAGGCCATGGAAGGTATGGTTGTTGGTGATTCCAGCCTATGTAGAGAAGAGTGAAACAAGTTGTGTGTGGTTAAGAATGAGTTATTCAGTTCCTACCACCCTTCTCTAGCACATATTTCAAAAATTTTAGGTCTTACATTAAGGTTCTTGATCCATTTTGAGTTGATTTTTGTATAGGATGAAATACGGGATCTAGATTTAGTGTCTTACATGTGGATATCCATTCTTCCCCCCACCCAACATATGTTTTTTACACCTTTGTTGAGAAGAAGATGACTGTAGCTCTGTGGACTTATAGCTATAGTAATCTGCATTCACTGAATTGAGGATTAATAAGATTATTCACAATGAACAAGTGGGGAATGCACCAGAAAGGTACAATGATTGTTCAACATATAAAAATCAATAAATAGGATGTTCCATATTAAAATAATGAAGGACAAAATCTATATGATCAACTTAATGGATGCAGAAATGAAATTTGTTAAAACTCAGAATCCCTTCATGATTAAAATGCTGTACAAATGAAGCATAAAGTAAATTATCTCAAAAAATAAAGGCTATTTATATTAAACCAACATATAACATTCTGAATGGCCAAAAAGCTAGGAGCTTTCTCTCTAAATTCTGCAATAAAACATAGATGACAGCTTTCACTTTTATCCAGCATTGTGTAAAATTCTTTCCAGAGAAATTGGGTAAGAGAACAAAATAATGGCATCCAAATTGGAAAAACAAAAAGGATTTCAAATTGTCACTGTTTCAGGTAACATGATTATATAAATAGAAAATGAAAAGGACTCCACCAAGGGAAATTTAGAAGTAATAAATAAATTTAGCAAGTTGCAGGATACAAAATCAACATACAAAAATCAAAAGCACTGCTATGCACCAATGCGGTATAATCTTAAATAGAAACCGAAAAACCAATCTCATTTAGAGCAGCTACAAAAAAAATTAATACCTAGGAACAAATTTAACCACACAATTGATAAATCCCTACAATGAAAATTGTAAACCAGTGAAGAAAGAAATTGAAGAGGACACAAAATTGAAAAGAAATTCCATATTAACAGAGTGGCAGAATTAATATTGTTAAAAAGGCTATACTACCCAAGGAGTACTACAGAGTCAACGCAACTCTTACTAAAATACATATGATACTTTTCAAAAAGCTAGAAAAAAAGTCTTAAAATTTGTGTATGGACCACAAAAAAAAAAAGAAACCAAGCCAAACAATTCTGAACAAAAACAACAACAGCAACAACAAAAGAGGCATTGAAGTACCTCACTTCAAAACTGTAGTATTCAAAAAGCTTGTGACTGGCATAGCAACAGACCCATAGATCAAAGGAGGGTGTAGAAATTGTCCCACAAGTGTGCCAAGATAATTCCTAAAGAAGGAATAGCTGCTTCAACAAATATATATTCAAAAGAATGATTTCCTTCTGTTACTACCTTTTTTACTGTTAAGTAAATATTTTCTAGTATAACAAGAAAAAGAAGTAATGAATAAATGAAAATGTCCCAGGTCTCCTATGATATGATTATCATGTATAAAATTCCAAAGGACCTACAACATACAACTTTAAGAATTGAATTCATCAACGTCACAATACCACACAAAAAATTATTTGCAATTCTATATACTGCCGAATAGGTAAATACTAAAATTAAAAATGCAATACCATGCAAAATCACTACAAGTAAACTTAAATGCATAGACATAACCTTTAAATGCATATGATCTGTATGCTGAAAATCATAAAACACTGAGAAAAAATGAAAATCTCAGTAAGTAAAATGGACATACTGTGTTCATGAACTGAAAGACTCAATACTAAAAACAGTAAAGATGCAATTCTCCCCACATTGAGTTAAATAATTCCTGTCATCAGGAAAGTTTTAGTAGACATAAACAAGATAATTTTACATATACATGAAAGATATAAGCCCTAAATAGATAAAATCATCTTGAAAAATGTTTAACAAATTGAAATGAATTACTCTGTCTAATATTGAAGTTTGTTATGCAGTCTTTGCTGATCAGTTATCAATGAGTATTAGTTGAGGGACAAAATGAGTATTGATCTAAATCTTAGACTTCATATGAATTTTAAATGATATAGATCATAGATTTAGATATAAATTATGAAACTTTTAGAGAAACACATAGGAAGAAATCTTTGGAAAGCAGTGCTAAAGAAAGAGTACCTAGACTTGACATCAAAAGCATAATCTGTAACATGAAATTAATGGACATCATTAAAACTTAGAACTTTTTCTTTGTTTGCACCATTAACGGCATGAAAATCACAAGCTAAATTCCAGCAGAAAACATTTGGGAACCACATATCCAACAAAGGGACAATCATGTATCTGTAATACACAAAGAACTCTCAAAACTCAATAGTAAAAATATAAGAATAAGCCAAATTGAAAATGATCAAATGACATGCACAGACATTTCAGCCAAAAGAATATACAGTGGCAAATAAACACATGAAAAGGTATTTAGCATCATTAGTTCTTAAAATTAAAACCACACAGCCATAACACTATCATAATGACAAAAATAATTCATAGTGATAATACAAAATGTTGATGACATGCAGAGAAATTATCAGACACACTGCAGGTGGGAATATAAAATGTACATCCATTGTGGAACATATGACTAAGTAATTTGACACTTGGACATTTATCCCAGAGGAATAAAAATGTAAACACTCACAAAACTTGTACAAAAATGATTAGAATAGCTTTATTCACAAAAGTCACAAACTGGAAACAAAAAAATCTTCAATTGGTGATTGTTTAAGGCAAGCTTGATATGTTCATGAAATAAGAACAAACTATACGTGGAACAATTTGTGTGAATCTCCAGGGAATTATGCCAAGTGAAGAAAGTCAATCCCATAATGTCCATGCAGTATTAGTCTTCTTGGGTTGTCATAACAAAATGCCACAGACTGAATGTGTTACACAGCAAAAATTAAGGTTTTAATACGTCTAAGACTGGAAGTTCAAGATCAAGGTGCAAGAAGGGTTGGCTTCTAGTAAGGCCTCTTTTGTAAGCTTGCATATGACTGCTTATTTACTATGTTAATACATGGTTTTTCCATTCTGCCTCTATGAAGGAGAGAGAGGAGAGAGAGAGAGAGAGAGAGAGAGAGAGAGAGAACAAGAACAAGAGATCTTTGGTGTTTCTTCCTTTTCTTCCTGTTCTGTAAGAATAGGGATTCTTTTTGACAGGGAACAATCCTTATGACCTCATTTAACCTTAATTGCCTCTTTAAAGGCCCTAAGACCAAGTAAAGTCACATTTGAGGATAAGATTTCAATGTATAAATTTGAAGGGGGGACAAATTACAGTCCACAAAATTCATATACTGTATTATTTCATTTACATAACATTACTTAAGTTTTTAGTTTTGTTTAATTTTAAACAAAATTATAGAAATGGTAAATTAATTTGTCAGGGATAATCAGGGGTGGATGGTATAGGAAGATAAATGTGTCTATGAAAGGGCTACAAGAAAAATCTGGTGACAGAGATGTGATGTATATTGATTTAAGTAACATAATTATTAAGTTATGATATTGAACTATGCTTTGGCAAAGTATTACCAGTGGCAGAAACTAGGAAAATGATGCACATGAGAAAAGTCTGTATTTTTCTTACAACCGAATGTGAAACTATACATTTCCCAAAATAAACACTTTAAGTTTAAAACATATACTTACTAGTTCTTTGCATGGCAGAGAACTTAAAAAAATGACAAAACCCATAATGAGTGAACACCTCTAGGGCTGAGATCATGTTCTCAATGTACAATATCCCATGACAGGACTCTTTGAGGAAATAACTGGTTTCATGTCTGGGAAGAGTAAGTAAAAGATTGTTAGAAAATGCTTATTATATTTGAAAGAAATGAGTCAATTGAAAACTATCAAATCCTTATCAACAGTGTTCCAAAGCCAAATTGAAGAGTTTGCTTTAGCCTAAAGTGGAACAATTTGAGCATTAATAAATTAAAGCATTAATTAATAATTAATTATTATTAACTAATAAGAGGTCCAATGGATTGAAACATAGATATATTTAAATCAATTAGATAATAATGACACTAAAAAGCATAACTTTGGTCACCTTTATAGCATTTTAGAGCCCAATTAATTGTTTTTAATATTGATAAACAATGGAAAGTATAAAATACTTATCTTGTGCTTCCTTAGTGATGTATATTTCCATCCCACCAGTTGAAATTTTTCATATAAATATTCTAATTAGTGAGTGAAAATTAATAAATATTTCAATTAATAAATTCAAAAATAAAATATTAACATCTTGCAACTCCAAACTAATGAATCAGTTGGTTATGACTTGCTTCTAAAATTACAAAGAAAAAAATGACAAAGAGATATTATGTAACTCCTGATGGAATCATATAGTGCCACCAATGAAGCAGGGTTACCTCCATAATTAAACTAATTTAAGAAGAATCTAGAACTAAATTGTAGTTTAAATAGAATGCAGGAGACTATGAAAGATATTAAATGGCACCGCCAAAATATAATCAGCAAAGCACAGACTTTGGGAAATGTTACAGAATAAGCGAACCATACTCTCAACAAATAAAATGCAACTCTGAAAAGTTGGAGGGGGAAGAAAAGAAAATTTTAAAAGCAAATTAGGAGAGACCCAGGGGATCATCAACCAAATATAATGCATACATATTATTCTGATTCCACCAAATTATAAACAAGTAGATATTGAGAAATCTGATTGCTGATGTTAATCATTTTAAGTGTTATAATACCAGTGATAATAATAATGAACTGTACATTGAAAGTAGTTAGAAAAAGGATTTTGGATGTTTTCACCATGAAGGAATGATAAAAATGGAAGAAACAGTTACGTTTAATCTTATTTGACTATGATTCAAAATATTTCCAAGCTTCCACTCAAATCCCTCCTTTAATTAATATATATAGATATGTAAATGTACATACACATCGTATTTCCTTTAACCATTCATCAGTTGTTAGACATCTCAGCTATTTCCAGAGTTTGGCTACTGCAACAAATGTGGGTATGTAGGTATCTCTCTTGTATGTTGACTGACACACCTTCAGATATGTGCTGAAGACTGGTATAGTGGGACAAAAAGAGGTCTACTTTTATTTTTTTCTGGAATCTTCATGCTGATTTCCACAGAGGTTGCACTAGCTTACTTTCTTACCAACAGAGTATAAGGGTTCCTTTCCCCTTGCATCCTCACAAGCATTTGTTGTTGTTAGTTTTCTTGATATTTGCCCTTATGACTGGAGTGAGATGGAATCTTACTGTAGTTTTGATTGGCATTTCCTTTATGGCAAAGATGTTGAACATTTCTTTATATATTTATTAACCATCTGTATTTCTTCTTCTGAGAACTATCTGTTCAATGTGTTTGCCCATTTATTAATTGAATTATTCATTCATTAATTTGTAGTTCTTTACATGCTCTAAATATTAATTCTTTATCCATTGAATAACTGGTGAAGATTTTCTCCCAATCTGTGGGCTGTCTCTTGACTGTGGGAATTGTTTCTTTTAATGTTTAAAAACTTTTTAATTTTATGCAATCCTATTTGTAAAGTCTTGTTCACATTTCCCAGGCAATTAAAGTTCTATTTAGAAAATAATTACCTATGCCTACATCTTCCAGTGTTTTTCTGTTTTCTTGTAGATGTGTCAAAGATTCAGGTCTTGCATTGAGACCTTTGATCCGTTTGGAGTTAACTTTTATTTTTGGGAGCTACTGGAGTTTGAACTCAGGACTAACTGCTTACTAGGCAAGTGTTCTGCCACTTGAACCATGTCTCCAGCCTTCTTTGCTCTGCTTATTTTGGAAATAGGGTTTTGCTTTCTGCCTGGACCTCTATCCTCCTATTTTAAGATTTCTGCTGAAGTTAGGATGAAAGATGCACACCATCACATCTACCTTTTTCCCCACTGATATGTGGTCTTGCAAAATTTTTTATTTTTTATTTGTTTTAACCCAGGCTAACCTGGAACCAAAATCCTGATCTCAGCTACCCACATAGCTTGGGATGGCAGGCATATGTCTCCACACCCTCAAACCACAATTCTCCCAATCTCAGAGTCCCAAGTAGCTAGGATTACAAGCATGAGCCAACAGCACCTGACTTGGAGTTGATTTCTGTACATTGTGTGAGTTAGGGGTCTAGTTTTAGTCTTGTACGTGAAACAACCTGTTTGCCCAACACCATTCATTGAAAGACTGTCTTTTCAGTACATGTTTTTAGCTCTTTTGTCAAAGATCATATAGCTGTAGCTGTGTGGTTTCATTTCTGGGTTTTCTATTCTTTTGCATTGGTCTTCATGTCTGTTTTTCTAACATAACAATGCTGTTTTTGTTACTGTGGCTCTGTAATATAATTTGAAGCCCTGTATTGTCATACCTCCAGTGTTGCTTTGTGCTCAGGATTTCTTTTGGTATTTGGGCTATTTTATGCTTCCATTTGAATTTTAGGATTGATATTTCTATTTTTGCAAAGAATGACATTGGGGCTTTGATAGGCATTTCAATGAATCTGTAGATAGCTTTTGGTGATATAGAGATTTTCATGATATTAATTCTGACAATCCATGAACATGGGGTGACTTTCTGTCTTCTGGTGTCTTCTTTAATTTCTTTCTTCTACATTTTATAGTTTTCATTGTAAAGGCCTTTAACCACCTTATTTAAATTTATACCAAAGTTTTTTGAGGCTACTGTTAATGGAATTATTTAGCTGATTACTTTCTCAGCCTGTTAATTGTTGATATATAGAAAAGCTACTGATGTTTACATTTTGACTTTATATCCTGCTGTTGCCAAATATATTTATCATATTTAGAAGATTTTTTGGTAGAATCTTTTGGGTCTTTTAAGTATGGAATCACGTCATCCACAAATAAAGATAATTTGACTTCTTTCCCTACTTCAATCCTTTTTTTTCTTTATTCATTTATTCATATGTGCATACATTGTTTGGGTCATTTCTCCTCCCTTCCCCCCACCCCTCTCTGTCTCCCCACACACACTTTTATTTCTTTCTCCTGTCTTACTGCTCTACCTAAGAAGTCTAACACTATATTGAATAAGCTTGGGGACAGTGGACATCACTGTCTCATTCCTGACTTTAGAGGAAATGATTTCTGTTTTTCCCCATTTAGTTTAGTGTCGGCTATAAGTTTTTCATATGTAACTGTTAATATGTCGAGGTATGTTTCTTTTACCACTAGTTTCATCAGGGCTTTTGTCATAAAAGGATGTCGAGTTTTGTAATAGATTCTTTTTCTACATCAATTGTGATGATCTTGTTTAATTTTGTCCTTGATTCTGTTTATGGGCTCTATTACATTTATTGATTCGTGTTTGTTTTACCATCTTTGCACTAGTAGAATGAAACCAACTAGATTTTGATGGATGATATTTTAATTTGTCCTTAAATTGAGTTTGCAAGAATTTTATTGTATTTATGTTCATTAATGAGATTTGTCTATAATTCTCATTTTATTGTGTCTTTATCCTGTTTTGGAATGAATAGAATATTGGCTTCCTATAATGAATTTGTTAGCATTCTTTTCCTTTCTCTTCCATGGACAAGTTTGAGTACTGGTGTTAATTCTTCTTTAAAGGTCTGGCAAAGTTTGGTAGTGAATCCATTGGATCCTGGGATCTCTTTCTTGGGAGATTCTCTATCTGATTCAATCTCATTTCTTGGTACAGATCTTTTAAGTGTTTTACATCCTCTGTGCTCAATTTCAGGAGGTCAAGTGCATATAGAAATTTATACATTTCTTATAGTCTTTTCAGTTTATTGGAAGATAAATTTCTAAGCTAATTCCTCATGATCCTCTGTATTTCATTGTTGTTTTTGTGATATCCCCTTTTTCATTACTAATTTTGGTCTTTTACCTTCTCCTTTTGATCAAATTGGCTAAGGTTTTACTAGTCCTTTTTATCTTTTCAAGAACCAACTTTTTGTTCCATTGATTATTAGTATAGGGTTTTAGTCTCCATTACATTAATTTCTGCCCTAATCATTTCTTTCCATTTGCTAAAATGGGATTGATCTTGTTTTTTTTAAGATCTTGAGGTACATCATCAGGCTATATATTTGAAATTTAACTGTTATTTTTTATGTAGGTGCTCATAGCTGTAAACTTTCCTCTAATTACTACATTTGTTGTATTCCAATGGCTCTAGTAAGTTTGTTTTCATTTTCATTAGATTCCAGGAACTTTTTCATTTCTTCTTTTATTTCTTCAATGACCCACTGGTCATTCAACAATGTGTTTTTCAGTCCCCATGCGTTTGAATGTTTTCTGTAGTTTCTTTCTGTTGAATTCAAGTTTTATTCAATTATGATCTAATAGAATACAGGAAAATATTTCTACTCTCATAATTTGCATTCTAAATATGATCTAATTTGTAGAACATCCCATGGGCTACTGAGGAGAATGTGTATTGTTCTGCTGCTAGATGAAATTCTCTGTAGATATCTGGCAAATCCATCTGGTCTAGAGTGTCATTTAATTATGAGGTTTCTTTATTGTTTTTTGTCCTAATGATGGGTCTGTTTGTGAGAATGTGGTATTGAAATCTCTCATTATTGTGTTGTGGTCTGTCTGTGCTTTTAAGTACAGCAGTGTTTGTTTAATGAAGTTGGGTATAGCAGTATTTGGTGCATATATGTTAGCAATTGTTATTTCTTCTCAATGAAATGTTCCTTTTAATAATATAAAGTAACCTGTTTGACTCTTCTGACTAGTTTTTGTTTGAAATCTTCTTTTTCAGATGTTTATAACTACCCCTGCCTGCTTTTAAGGTCTGATTGCTTTGAAGAACTCTTTCCACCCTTTCACTTTGCTAGTGTGTTTCTTGTTAGATGTGTTTCTTGTAGGCAACAAGTGGTGATGTCTTGATTTTGAATCCAAATTGCCATTCTGTGTCTTATGATTAGAGAATTAAGACCATTAATATTCAGTGTTAAAACTGAAAGCTGTGTTTTTTGTGATATTTACATTTTCCTATTCCTCATATGCTTATGTACTTTCCTAGTGGGGTTTATTTTTTCCTGTATGTCTTCTTGGTGGCACTTACATACCTCTTGTGTGTAGGATTCTTTAAGTATCTTCTGCATTGGTGGATGGTGGTTTTGAATTCCTTTATTTATTGTTGAAGTTTTTATGTCTCTTTCCATTATGGAAGATATTCTTACTGGATAGTCTAACCTAGGTTGACAGTTGTTTTCTCTCAGAGCTGAGGATATATCATTATACATTCTATTTACATGGAGAGATTGTGTGACAAATCTATTATTCTGATGGGTTTGTATGTGACTTGCCACTTTTCTCTTGCAGTTTTCCATATTTGTTCTGTATATTTAGCATTTTAATTATATTATGCCCTGGGGCCAAAATTAATGAACTAGATACCAAAAAACCATACAAAGAATCAATGAAACAAAAAGCTGGTTCTTTGAAAAAATAAACAAGATTGACAAACCCCTGGAAAATCTGACTAAAATGAAGAGGGAAAAGACTCAAATTAATAAAATTAGAAATGAAAAAGGGGAGAAAAAAAACACAAGGAAATCCAGGGAATCATCAAGGACTACTTTGAAAACCTATATTCAAATAAATTGAAAAATCTAGAAGAAATGGACAATTTTCTAGATACATATGACCATCCAAAACTGAGCCAAGAGAATATTAATTACCTAAACAGATCTATAACATGCAATGAAATTGAAGCAGTAATAAAAAGTCTCTGAAAAAAAAAAGTCTAAGACCTGATGGATCCTGTGCTAAATTCTACCAGACCTTTAAAAAAGAACTAATACCAACACTCCTCAAACTTTTCCACAAAATAGAAAGAGAAGGAACACTGCCAAACTCATTCTATGAAGCCAATAGTACACCCATCCTAAAACCGACATGGACACATCCAAAAAGTAGAACTACAGACCAAGCCCCTTAATGAATAGTGATGCAAAACTTCTCACTAAAATAATGGCAAACCAAATTCAACAACACATTAGAAAGATCATTCACCATGACCAAGTTGGCTTCATCCCAGGGATGCAGGGATGGTTCAACATATGCAAATAATTAAATGTAATGTAGCATATTAACAGAAGCAAAGACAAAAAAACCACATGATCATTTCAACAGATGCAGAAAAAGACTATGACAAAATTCGACATAAAAAGTTTGTTGAAACTGGGAATAGAAGGAATGTATTTCAACATGATAAAGGCAATATATGACAGTCCTGTAGCCAAAATCATACTAAATGGGGGAAAATGAAAATATTTTCTCAAAAGTCAGGAATGAGACAAGGGTGTCCATTCTATCCACTCTTATTCAACATAGTCTTGGCATTCCTAAATCCCTAGCTAGAGCAATAAGACAGGAAGAGGAAATAAAAGGAATACAAATTGGAAAGGAAGTAGACAAACTATCCCTAGATGCAAATAACATGATCTTATATGTAAAAGATATGAAATATTCCACCAAAAATAGTCCTAGACACCACAAACTGCTTCAGCAAACTTGCAGAATTGAAAATCAATATACAAAACTTAGTAGCCATTTTAAACACCGACAATAAACAGACTGAGAAAGAATATAGAAAAATAATTCCATTTATAATAGCCTCAAAAAATAAAACACCTAAAAATAAACGTAACAAAAGATGTACGAGATCTCTGCAAGGAAAACTATAAAATACTGAAGAAAGAAACAGAAAACTACAGAAGATGGAAAGATCTCCCATGCTCATAGATTAGCAGAATCAATATTGTGTAAATGGCTATATTACCAAAAGCAATCTACTTGTTCAATGTAATCCCCATCAAAATTCCAATGACATTCATCTCAGAGATTGAAAAATCAACCATAAAGTTAATCTGGAAGAACAAAAGACCACAAATAGCCAAGGCAATACTGAACAAAGAGCAATGCTTGAGGTATTACAATACTCCACTTCAAACTCCACCTCAGAACCATAGCAATAAAAACAGCATAGATCTGGCATTAAAACAGATATGAAGACCAGTGGAACAGAATAGAAGACTGAGATATGAACCCATGCAGCTACTCCCACCTGATTTTTACAAAAGTGCCAAAAACATGCAATAGAAGAAAGTCAGCCTCTTCAAAAAATGGTCCTGGGAAAACTGGATATCTGCATACAGAAAACTGAAACTATGTACATGCCTGTCTCTCTGTACAAGTATCAACTCAAAGTGGATTAAGGACCTTAATATAAGACCTGAAACTTTGAAGCTTGTGTAGGAAAGAACAGGAGCACACTGGAATTAATAGGCATAGGCAATGCTTCCTCAATAGACCTCAAATGGCTCAGCAACTAAGAGAATGGATTGTCAAATGGGACTACATGCAATTAGAAAGCTTCTGTACAACAAAATAAGTGGACTTTAAATTGAAGAGGCTGCCCATATAAAGGGAGAAAATCTTTGCCAGCTATACATCTGACAAATGATTGATAACCAGAGTATACAGGGAGCTCAAAAAGCTAAACTGTCAAAAATCCAATGACCCATTGAAAAAATGGGCAAAAGAACTGAGCAGAGCTTTCTCAAAGGAAGAAGTCCAAATGGCTAAAATACACATGAAGAAATGTTCTACATCCTTGGCTGTAAAGGAAATGCAATTCAAAACCATGCTAAGATTCCACTTCACTTCTGTTATAATGACCAGAATCAAGAACACAAACAAAAACAAATGTTGGCCTGGTTGTGGAGACAAAGGAACCCTCATACACTGCTGGTGGGAATGTAAATTAGTACAACCACCTTGGGAAACAGTATGAAGGCTCCTCAAAAAACTAAAAATAGAACTGCCATCTTATCCAGCAATTCCACCTTTAGGGATATACCCACAGGAATGTAAGTCAGGTTAGAACAAAGCACTTGTACACCCATGTTTACTGCAGCACTATTCACAATAGCAAAGCTATGGAAACAGCCAAGATGCCCCACTACTGATGAATGGATTAAGAAAATGTATTACTTTTATGCAATGGAATTGTATTCAGCCACAAAGAAAAATGAAATTTTGTCATTTGCAGTTAAATGGATGGAACTGGAGAACATCATCTTAAGTGAATTTAGCCGCATTCAGAAGGCCAAAAGCTGCATGTTTTCTGTCATATGTGGAATATAGACCTACTACAAATACAGCAATATTATGAAAAATAGGTCATGCTAAGGGAAGGTCACATTTGAGAAGAGGTGGGTAAAGGAAGAAAGTTAGATTGAATATATTTGATATAGTCTCTATACAATTGTGAATATAGAATTTTTAAGCAGGTTGAAACCACCATAGGAAAGAGACTAAGAGAGAAAAAATGAAAAGAGAGGAGATTGGGATATAATACATATATACATGGAAGTGAACAAGGAAATCCCCAGTGTAGCTATCTTAAACAAGCAAAAATGTCACTTTTTTCTTTTACAAAATTAGAGAACAGGAGGGCAGAATAGTCTTGCCTGGGGTAGTTGATACCAGTGGGATGGGGAGGAGGTGGGGAAAAGGTGTACGAGTGTGGATATGGTACAGATATTGTGTACATATGTATGTAAATGGAAAAATAGCTGTTGGAACTATTCCAGGAATTGCAGCAGGGGAGAATGAAGGAGAATTATGGAGGGGGTGAATTCAAGTATGAAAAATTTAATACAATATAAAAATCTTTATAAATTCCACAATGTACCCCATACCCAGCAAAACACCAAAAAAAATTTGACAAAAGATGCTGGGTGCAGTCCCCTATTCTACTCAGGGAGAGGAAGCTACAAAACTATCACAGTTGATAAACCACAGTCTTGAAATTATGGCAAATCCTAATGAAGAACAATCACTACTACTGCTTCAGTACTTTTAGAGGAGCAAAGATAAATCATCATGATCTAGGAAGATCTGAATCAACAAAGTCTGTAATGGAAAAGGGGTACAGTCATAATACTGATAAATAATACGAGATAAATTGTTTTATAAGGTGTGAAGACATGATAAGTAAGCTTAAAAGTATGGTTTAATGAGTAATAGAGGGAAATAGGTAAAAAAAAATATCTAAATATTTTTGTGTGAGAAAGAGAGTGGGAGGGTAAATGAAGAAAATTGAGCAGATAAACACACAACTCACTAAAAAAATAAATGATTGTGCAATCTTAGTACAATCTAAGAGTATGGTGTTCAAGAAGAATTATAGATGGGGAAATAAAGATAAGCAAAATGGGAGCAAGAGAGCAATTCTAGTTGTAGACAGAAGGAAAGCATAAATGAGGAAAAGGCAATAGGAAAGGGAAAGAGAGGATATAGTTTAAGATTGAGTACTGAAAGGCAGGTGTTGTGGGTCACATATAATAACTGCAGAGACAAAGTAGGACAAGAAAAGTAGAATTAAAAAAATAGAATGAGAAGGAGAGTACAAAATTGCCCAAGTCAAATATACCCCCCAAAATGTCTATAAAAGCAAGTCAGAGTTTTAATTGGTGTTCTGCACAGCCATATATATATGTATATATATAGTGTCCCTCAGTTTCAAGTCTTTCAGCAGTGGATGATAGTCCAGCTAAAGATTTGACCTGGACTGGTGTCCATTTGTGTTTGTTTTCCAGCATAGGGAGTAGGGTTTGAAGATCTGAATACAATCTCCAGTGAAGGCTTTCGGGTATGGGCCTTAGACTCCCTAATCCCACACAGTTACCACTAAACTTGTAGTTTCTTCTCACAAGTGCCTGACAACTCACAGTCTGTTGTAATTTGCACCTGTAGCAATCCTTTCCTGGGTGAGAAGTTATCATGCTGTGCTTCCTATCCCTCTGCAAAGGTGCACACTGACATGATTTCTTAGATGTAGCTGTGGCTGTTAGCTATGCACAACCTGACCTGAGAGCTCTATCTTTTGTCTCAGTCGGGATGACTCTGCTGCTTTCTGTTTCTTATTTCTTTCTCTGCTTTGTTACAGTCTGTACACCAGCATACTGTGTGGGGTCTTCTGGGCCCACAGTGGGATCTGTGCACCAGGTATGCTAGGCTGAGGCTTCTGAGCCCACAGTCTGTAGATCTGTGTTGCTTATGGGTTATCTTCAACTCATGGTGTATTAATTATTTGCAATCATTCAGCAAATTTGGTGTAAGGTATGTCCATGAGGAAGAATACCAGCCTGGTGGTATCATTTCATCACCATCTTGCCATCCCTTTTTTTGGTGGTACTGGGTTTGAACTAATGACTTTGCACTTGTCAGGCAGGCTTCTATCACTTGAGCCACACCTCCAGTCCTTTTTGCCTTGGTCATTTTTAAGATAGGATCTTGCTTATTTTGAGGGTTGGCCTGAACCAAGCTCCACCTATTTTATACTTCCTGTCGTAGCTGGATGATAGCCATGCACCATAACACACAACTTTTTATATTGAGATGAGGTATTGTGAACATTTTCACCTGAGCTGACCTGGAACTGTGATTCTCTCCATCACAACCTCTTGTGTAGCTGGGATGACAGGTGTGTGCCAATGTATCCATGTGTTTGTTGAAATGAGGTCTTGTAAACTTTTATTTTTTTGCCAAGGCTGCCTGAAACTGTGATCCTCCTGATCTCAGTCTCCCAAGTTACTAGATTATAGACTTGAGCCACTACACCAGAATTTCTATTCTTTAGTGTTTGTTTACTTTTTAACTTGCCAAATGGAACACTGAGCACTTTATTGAAGCATGATATTAACAACACCCCAAATTTTAATAAATTTGAACCAATGATTGAAAAATGGTATAAATCAAGGAAAATAAATAATAAAAGTTATAGAAACCCACCAAAATATAATGATGCCTGGAGTAGAGTCTGAAAAACTAGATAGATATCTAAGATGATAGAGAGATGGGATAATGGATAATAGATAAACATCATGATGGGTGATAAACAGGTATGTAGGTTAATTGATAGATACATACATAAACTGTTAAAATTACAATATTAATGAATAAATCTCATGAAGACAAATTTATGTCAACATAATTTATGCCTTCTGTAGTTACAGAAGAGCTGGACATGATTTTTTAAAAGTCAGTTCAATGTGCTGCCTTTTTGCTAGCTATTACACATTAAAGCTGTCAGTTAGGGTGAGTTAAATCTAGAGGCATAAAAAATTAAGCCTTGTTCATTTCCTACTTTATTTTTACATTAATTTCCATACATAGCCAACTTTACAGAATAAATCTCCTGTTAATGATCCAGGAAATTGTGTACATGGTTATAATAATCTAGTCTTTAGGCTAGATTATTATTTGCTAACTTTGAGTCTTTGGAGTTATTTTTGAATCTCAAAGAGTCTGTTTACCTGTGTGAATTAGAAAATAGCATGTTAAACTGTATCTCATCTTTAATCATTGGAGATTTTTCTTCCATTATGAAGTTTAAAATGACAATAATATTGTTTAGTCAAGATTTATTGCCCAGCATAGACATAAAATAACTTTGGGAACAAATGTAACAATGTATATTGAAACTTAAAAATTGCTCTCAAAAAATCAAATCTTATACACCATTTTTAAAACTGAATTTCTTTTCCTAAGACAAAAGCAGGCAATTCATTTTTTAGTTTTCTAAATTCCATTTGGAAAACATTTAAATTCTTACATGTTGATTGTTAGCTATTAATGTGTACTGATGGTCTCTTAAGAAAGTATGTGGTGTTATTAAGTTACTAACCAATTACTTACACATCTTTATTCTTTTAAAATTAATACAGAAAATAATATACAACATCTATGAAGAGATGCTTTCAAATGTACAGATTTTCTCAGTTTTAACATAGGAGTTTTGTTTTCGATGAATATATAAGTTCTTAGGAATTGACATCACTATATAAGAAAAGCATTTCCTATCATTTTTTAAATATGTTATACTACACATCTGTTGATACCTACTGTTTTGGTTAGTCTTCTGAATATGAAAGATTTTATCATTTTTCTTGACTTTTAAAACATATTTAATGAGATATGATACATACACAGAAGTAATTGGAAAAGTATTTTTCAGAAAACTATGCCTTATTCTTTATTCCCCATCCCTTGGTTAATCCTCTCTGATCTTCCTGCCCCTGTCCTACATTGCTAAAATAAAGATTGTAGCAAATGTAACAAAATAAGTAAACCAAACATAGCTTGATGATACCCTATAGCAGAAATGTAAAGGAGAGAACTTTTGATATTCACAAAAGAAGCATACTTCTCCAGAGGCACACCCATGTTTATTGCGGCAGCACTATTCACAATAGCCAAGTTATGGAAACAGCCAAGATGCCCCACCACTGATGAATGGATTAAGAAAATGTGGTATCTATACACAATGGAATTTTATACAGCTATGAAGAAGAACAAAATATTATCATTCAGTGGTAAATGGATGGAATTGGAGAACATCATTCTGAGTGAGGTTAGCCTGGCCCAAAAGACCAAAAATCGTATGTTCTCCCTCATATGTGGACACTAGATCAAGGGCAAACACAACAAGGGGATTGGACTTTGAGCACATGATAAAAGCGAGAGCACACAAGGGAGGGGTGAGGATAGGTAAGACATCTAAAAAATTAGCTAACATTTGTTGCCCTTAACGCAGAGAAACTAAAGCAGATACCTTAAAAGCAACTGAGGCCAATAGGAATAGGGGACCAGGAACTAGAGAAAAGGTGAGATAAAAAAGAATTAACCTAGAAGGTAACACACACGCACAGGAAATTAATGTGAGTCAACTCCCTGTATTGCTATCCTTATCTCAACCAGCAAAAACACTTGTTCCTTCCTATTATTGCTTATACTCTCTTTTCAACAAAATTAGTGATAAGGGCCAAATAGTTTCTGCTGGGTATTGAGGGGGTGGGGGGAGAGGGAGGGGGCGGAGTGGGTGGTAAGGGAGGGGGTGGGGGCAGGGGGGAGAAATGACCCAAGCTTTGTATGCACATATGAATAATAAAACAATAAAAAAAGAAGCATACTTCTCCATCCTTTCTGCTATAAATAAAAACCAAAATTTTTAGTGTTGCAGAATTAAGCCAGATTGTTACCTTTATAGCTGCTCTCACCTTTGAATCTGCTTTCACCCTCAAGTAGCTACAGAACAAAGAAATAGGAAAAAAATTCCCACCTTATGTAAGGAGAGAAGCAAAACAACGGTGGCTAACCCTCATGAAAAATCCCAAAATGACAAAAACTGAATACTCTTACTATTCAGACTTTTAGGAATCCAGTTGTCTCAACAGCGCCATGAGACTAACAAAAGAAATATAAGAAAAACATTGGGTCAACAAAAAAACAAAAAGTTTATGAATTTTATTTATATTTATTTATATTTAACTTTCTCTTATGAAGCTATTTGTTTGGGCTTCTTAATTGTATGCTGTTCATTGTACATGAAGATACTGATAGTACACTGATTATTTCCATAGACTGTATATTTGGGTCAATGTTTCCAAGAGTGTGTTGACTCTTCTTCTGATCAGAAGACATTAATATTTATAGAGAAATTTAGGTACTATGGTGCATGCCTATAGTCCCAGCTACTCAGGAGGATCAGGTGGGGAGATCACTTGAGCCTAGTAGTTTAAAGCCAGGCTGGGCTACATAGTGAGACCTCATCTCAAAAGATAAATAAATTTTTTTTTTCAAAATCTATAGAAATGAATGATTTCAATTTGTATCTTATATACAGCAACTGTACTCTTCCACTTCAGTTGTTCTCCTTGGTAAAACAATCAGATAAACTACCCACAGAAGGCCCATGACAATGATGGAACCAAAGCAAAGCAGTGAGAAGTGAGGAAAGTTGAGAATTATTTTAGACAGCACAATGATTATACCAGGAAAATCTTAGTATTTATTTCCCTTTATATTTCATTTGGCATGACTTTCCTTTAATAATTTTCTCTTACTTATCACCTTACTGGCAAGTTATAAATCTTTTGTGAGGCTACTTGAGGCTTAGGTTGATGGGTATATTTTATATAATTTGTTACACCATTCCACATCAGCATATATATTTTAACTCTACATTCAAAATATTTTAAATTCAACATATTCCCACTGCCAAAACCCTAGTTCAGTTTCATATATTGCCTACCACAATAACCTCCTCTTACAAGTACAATGTCCACACAGAAGCAAGAAAGACTGTCTAAATAATAATTAAATCATTTAACTTTCTCCAGTTTAAAACTCATTGCTAGTTACCATTTTCAGATCGAATCTTCATAACTTCATCTTACGTCCTTTTCCTTCTCACTCACTCACCTGCCATTAAGGCCTTTTAATACCTTAAAGTAGACAAGATATTTCTTCCCTCAGGGCTTTTGCAATTGTGTATTTCAGCTTGTGACACTCATTGAACACATTCTTCATTTATCATATCTTCATACAACTCCATATGAAGTATGTTTCCTAAGCATACACTTAATATTTACATCTTTCATTTGGTTTCTGTCCATTATTTTATTTGTTATTACCTGTGCTTATGATATTTTTATTCCTTCATTTGTTTTCTTTGGTTGTGCTCAAGCACTAGATGTAATGCTCCATTAAGAAAGGAGCCATCTGAAGCTTGGAGGGAGAAATACCTACATAAGCCAGGTATGGTGATTCACTGTTGTAATCCCAACCTTTGGGAGGTGGAGACAGGAAGACCCCAAGTTTGAGGTCAGCCTAGGCTTCATGGCAAGGCCCTATTTCAAAACAAACAAAATACATGAGAAACAGACAAATAATTACTTGGATTAACTAAGGAAAAAAGAGAGAAGACTCAATAAGATCAGAGATAAAAGAGGAAATATTACAAACTGAATACCCTAAAAGAAATGAGTAAATTTCTAGATGCTCAAAACTCACGAAGACTGAAACATGATTTAATAGAAAATATATTCAGACAAATAATCAATAAGGTTATTGAATTAGTAATTTTAAAACCTCACAACCAAGGAGGCAAAGCAATATGTTGCCTAACTAAGATCTTCCAGTGATTATCTCCCTATAAACAGACCAAGTTGGACAATTAGACACAAACAAAATTACCTTCAAGAAGTTAATGAAAACAGGTAAGGGACCATCCTGCTTGCTTTTAGTATAATAAAATGAAAGACATACTGAAGAAAGTAGGAAGGAAAGAGTTCATAATATCTCTACCACAACTCTGATGAGAGAGAGCAAGAGAAAGAGAGAGAGTCTCTCCCCAGCTTGAAGAGAGACACATGCTGCTTGGGAGAAGTAGAGAAAAATATGTCAAGATCTTAGAACTGAATCCCAGTACCAGACTTGGTAAAGTGAAACGCAGTGCTGAGAAAGCCCCATGAAACTCATCACCAGGCCTTTCTCTTCAGATTATGCAACTGGAACTGTGTTCCACAAGGAAGCTGACTCCTACCACCATCTTTCCAATAGCCTTGTTTGGAGAGCAGGCAGCAAGACACTACCTGCTGTGAAGCAGGGTACACAAGTTGGCATGGTGCAATGGCTTGGAGGCCAGACTCAGGCCCATTATAGTGAGACCCAGTACCCAACAGAAAATAAAGACCATCTACTCAGAGCTGTGATAATTGATAAAGCCTCTAGACTGGCCATTGGCATCAAGAGGAGACCTGTGCTCTGATGAGAAAGAACCTAATTTTGGCTTACATTATTTCCAAACTAGGATTTGTGAAGGAACACAAACATAAAACATGAACAGACCACTATATAGGCTAGAGCTTGAATGATTATAAAAAGTACCCCAACAATTGGTATTACTAATACCAATTTCCTTGATGAACATAGAAACAAAATCCTCAATAAAAGCCTCTCGGACAAAACTCAATGACACATTAAAAAAATCAAAAATCATAACTGAGCTGATTTCAAACTAGGGTATGCAAGAATCATTCAACATACACAAATATATACAATACAGCACAAAAAGAGAATCAAGAACAAAAATCACATAGTCATTTCAATAGACAGAAAAAGCCTTAATAAAGTTCAACATCCCTTCATGATAAAAGTCCTAAAGAAACTAGGAATAGAAGGATCAAGCCTCAACAAGAAAGGATATATGTGACAAAAATGTAGCTAATATACTGAAAAGAAAAAACTGAAATTTTTTCTTCTAAAATCAGGAATGAGACAAGGGTGTCCATTCTCTCCACTCTTATTCAATGTTGTACTTGAAAACTAAGCCAAAACAATAAAGCAAGAGAATGCAATAAAAGGGATTGTAATAGAAAAGAAAAAAGCCAAATCATGCTTGATTCAGATCATATGATCCTATACATAATAGACCAAAAAAACTCCACAAGAAGACTTTTAGATATGACACTGTCATGAAAGTAGTAGGAGAGAAAATTGACAGATATCTATATACTCACAGAAAATAAAGTTAGCAAAATAATCCCATGAACAATTTTTCAATATAATACTAGTAGTCCTGTCCAGAGCAATTAGCCATTAAAAAGAAATAGATGTTACTTATAGAAGAGTGCCCCCACCTTTTTCTACCATGACACAATTTTTAAGGGACAAGGTTTTCTAAAATATCCGCAAGAATGCATTTTTAAACTATCATTATGGAATTCTCTTTGCCCATAGTATAATTTCAAACTACCTCTATTCAAGTTCTGCCACATTCTTGTTCTTCCATGGTTGGCACATGATTTACCTATATTTTCCCACTTTTGGTTTTGTGTTGCCATTGTTTCGTTTTGGTTTACCAGCCTATCTTTTTTTACTCGTGGCAGATTCAGTGCTGTTTACTAGGGACCTATTCTGAATAGTTTCTGTATAGGCTTTGTGGACACATGTATAACAAAAGTGAATGAAAAAAGCTTATCTTTGATGCACAAAGTTTAATAAGTCTAATATCAAGGCTTGGGGTTTCTTCTGTCAAATATGGAAATCATTATTTGTAGCAAGTTCAATTGAATTCAGCAAACATATGTTGAGCACCTACTATGCCCTGCTAATTTAACTAATTTTCTGATAGAACAAGCAATGTCTTTGCAGTGCTTAGTAACAAAAAAAACCTTAAATAAAACACAAAAGTGACAAGAAAAAGATGGAAAGAAAAAGAAACTCTTCCAGGTTAAGCAGTAACCAAAGGAGTTTGCACTGAATATATTGGTGCATCGTGTTATCCTTAAACTAATCATCAATGAAGGGTAGTGGAAAACTTCAAAGAGAACAGCACACCAGTTCTCTCCAATTAAAGTAATCTACTCAAATTGACCCAAACCAGATATTTCCTTTAATTTAAAAAATTATAATTCTTACTTACTTTAATCTTCTAGCTGCATAATGAAATCAGAGTTACTGCCACTAATAAGACTGACATTACTAAACCAGCTCCAAAGAGCATTTTGATGATACAGTAACAATCATACAGAATAATTCTCCAGATGTTTCAAGAAGGACCAGTTCCCAACTTATACCAAAGACTATTGAGGTGTTTTGATTTGATTTTTATCCAAATAAAAACAGCAAAATTATTTTCCTTGAAAAGAAACAGCATTTGGCATCAATACTTGCCATATTATTTCAGTGGCAAAGTACAGGTCCATAGATCCAAGAACTGATCCTTGTCTTGCCTACAATCACACTTGAATCCAAATTTCTCTGTAAGGGAATATGTGGCAGTGAAATGAGTTGATATCTTTTGTTCTAATGTCCAAGGTAGATGCAGCATGAATTTTAGCTTATCTGTAAAATGAGATCAGAGTAATGTTTGGATGGCTAGAAATACAGATAAATATATCTCTTTCACATTTGTAACAGGTAATAAAATTTTAAAAAATGTGTGCTATATTTCTTTTTTACTTTACCTTTTCTTTTGAAAATAGATCCTTGGAACAAATTCCATTAGAAGAAATAAATCCTTCCGGGCCAAAAATAAATAAATAAAGACACTTTGAAACAAAATGCTATTTCTTTGGTCAAACTTTTCTCTTAAAACTATTAAATACATTAACCATTTATTATAAAGCTGCAACATTAACTTCACTGTAATACAGCAGCATGAATTTATGTGTTAATTCTGTGCTTGAAATTTGTAATTGATTTTTGCTGATGTATTCTAAAGGACAGATGATTTACTTTTTCTCAAGGTGCACATATCCTGAATGTGTAAGGCAGCCCAACTTCTAAACTTCGGTGTGATTTAGGCTGCGTGATCTTTACTTGCTTTCACTATTTTTCTCTCCTATCAACTATTATCCATAATCCCCTGCATATCTCATAGGTGGAAAATCCTTTTGTTAATTTCCAGTATCGCTTTCCTGTTTTTCCTTATGCAAATACAAGTACATATGAGTATATTACATTCTTATGTTATCCCATCTCTTTCCTGCAGTTCTGGGAATAGAACCCAAGGCTTTGCTTGTATTAAGCAGACAAGGTACATCTGAGCTATATCCCCAATCTTATTGTTCCATATCTTTATTACACAAATGTTTATAGTCAATGTATACTATTCCAGATGTTGCATATTTCACTTAATATATCCAGGAGATCTTTGCATATCAATGTTTACAGAACTATCTTATTTTTAATTTTTGCATCTTCATATTACTCTATTGTATGGGTGTGATATAGTTTAATACACCAGTCCCCTTTATTTGGGTATATGAGTCCCTAGATCTTTGCTATTACAAGCAATGTTCAATGAGAAAATTTACTCATACACACACATACATACATTTGTATATAAATGTATTCATGATTAATTTAAAGAAGTGGATTTTCTAAATAAAAGGAAAATGTGTTTTTTAATTTTGATAAACATTGCCAAATTATGTCCCAGAAGGATTGTGCCATGTTGTGCTCCTATTTACATTGTATTATAATCTTTATTCCCCATAGAGTTGTCAACAAAACATGTTATCAAACTTTGAGAATTTTTAATGTAATAAGTGAGGAGTACTCTTTTAGTATAATTTTAACTTGCCTTTCTCTTAACGTGCTAGTGGTTGAGTGCATTTTTATATTGTAAAGGAAAATTACAATACAATATTGATTGCTAATTATTTGGAACAATTTAAATTACCTTTTCTATAATCTTCAGATGTATTTTCCTGTTTTTATATTAGACTTATTTGCCTCACCACATCTGGTAAGAACTAGTACTTCACCCAGGAGAGTGAGTGACTTACTCTGAAATGACTGGAGGCAACAATATATTCATCCAGTCTCTGCTACTGTTGTTGGAACCAACCTGCCTCAAATGACAGTCTGTGGCTCTTCTCTTCACTGTCAGCTTGTTTTGTAGCTTTCTTGGAGGGAGAAGCTAAACCTTCTTCCCCTCTATAGATATAGAGTCTCACCTTTCTTTTCCACAGATCTTGAGAGGCTAGAGGTAACATTAAAGTGTGGACTTTTTACTCAAGCAATTTGCTTCTACATATAAAGGTCCATCTATGTAAAAGGAAAATAATCAGATTTACTTTTCAACTAGTCCTTCGTAAAACTTATACATCAGCCAAAAATTCATCAAACTTTGAGGACAAACTCAAAACCATTTTAGACATAGGAAGAATCGAAAACTTCACCATTAGAAAAATTTCTTTAAAGAATAAAGTACTTCTAGATAATATACACTATTGTAAAAATAAATGAACTAGAAAGAAATAGAAGCATGGCATTTAGCAATGGAGAGAGAATGTACACATATAACAGTCAAGTGATTCAAACCAAATTAACAGAGCAAAACCCAAAATGTAAAGAGAACAAAAAATATGCCAAGAAAGGAGTGTCTATTCTGAGTATTTCTCAATGTCCCACCTACTCAAACAACCTTCTTATCAGCTTCAATTATGCACTGATAAAACACCTGTTAAGAAAAATCCAATAGACACTTTCTATCTTTATGTTTTTTGACCTCACAAGCAGCACTAACTACAGTTGACTACTCACTCCATGATACAGTCTTCTTCCTGGGATTCCTTTACACTGATTTTTGTAGGTTTTTTCCCTCCTACTTATAGTTTTTCTGTGTACCTGGATATTCATTATCAATGTCCCTTATATATTTTTATTCTGATCAACAATTATAAGCTGCAGTTCTTCAAGATTTGGTCAGAAACCCTTTTCTCATATTACTTTACATTCAATGCTATGTGGCTATGAGTCCCCATAAAGCCTGTATATTCTAGAGTGCTCCATTGTACTGTCACTGGTAAGTCCAACTTGGCTCTTTCATAGTAGAATTTTTGGAGAAAAAAATGTAGACTCACTGGGTTTGGGTCCAAGGACAGTTTGGTGCACAGGTTTAGTTTTTAAGAGTCACCAAAGTGTGAACAAACTCTGGTGAACTGATTTAGGGCAAACTTACAATTCACTTGAAATTTATTTCAATATATTATATTTCTTGTAATTAATAAACATATTGATGCATTATTATTAGTAAAGTCCACACTTTACTTCCTTAGTTCCTCTAATAGCCCTTATCTGTTACAGGAATTCAGGTAATATATCATACTACACTTAATCTTTATGTCTCCTTATGCTTCCAGTGACTGTGACAGTTTCTCATGCATTCCTTGTTTTGACAATTTATTGTTTTGAGGAATCTTAGTCAAGTATTTCATAGGATGGTCTACAATTTGAGATTTCTTAAGTTTTTTCTCATGGTATATTCTATTAGCTTCCTAATGTGGCATTATCACAAACTTGGTGGCTTAAACAATAGAGATTTATATGTCACACATCTGGAAGCCAGAAATCTGAAGTTAAGATATCAGGAGGGCTGTACTCCCTTCATAGCTTCTGGAGACAGGTCATTTGTTTACCTTCTTCAGCTTATAGTGGTTCCAGGAGTTCCTTGGTTATGGATCCATAACTCTAATCCTTGCTTTTACCTTTACACGGCCTTCTCTTATCTCTATGTGTTTCTCCTCCATGTCTCATTTAAGAGCACTTATTACTGGATATAGACCTACAATGATCTGAATGCTATGGTCTGAATTTTTTGTCACTGCAAATTCATAACCAGTGTGATTTTTGTAGGCAGTGTGGCCTTTGAAAAGTGATTAGGTCAATTTGAATGAGGCCTTCATGAAAGGAGTTAGTGACCTAATATAAGAAGATCCAAAATGCTGACTTGCTCAGTTCACTATGTGAGTACATACCTAGAAAGCACCAGGAAGGAGACCATCATTGGACACTAAATCCTCTAGTGTCTTGATGTTGGACTTTCCAGCCCCCAGAACTGTAAGAAACAAATGTCTATTACTTATAAACCATCCAGTGTATTCTACTTTGTTACAAGATAAATGAACTAAGATAGGAAATAAATTTACTCAAGGAGATAAATGACTTGTATGCTGAAAATTATGAAATGTTGCTAAAAGAAACTAAAGAAAACAAAAATGAAAAGACAGTCTGTGTTAATAGATAATAAACCATAATGTCTTTAAGCCAGACAGAAATACTACAAAGAAAGAAAAATGCAGGCTAATTAATATCTCTGATAAGCATTGGTCCAAAAAGTTTCAATAAAGTATTTAGCAAATAGAAAACGACAATACATCAAGAAGATCATACATCATGACCAAATGGGATTCATCTCTGGCATGAGGCTCGCTTAACATGCACAAATCACTCAATGTAATACACTACTTTATCACGGAGAAAGAAAAAATCTACATGATTATTTCAATTGATGCAGAATTTTTTTCAGAAGTTTATAACCTTTCTTGTTAAAAAAAAAACTCTCAATGGTTTAAGTATGGGATTTACTCAATATAATAAAGGCAATGTATGAAAAACTCAGAGGCAGCATCATAACCAATGGGAAGCTACCACAAGCTTTTCTAATACAATCTGGTACAAGGAAAGAATATTCACTCTTGTAATTTCTATTCAACATAGTACTACAAGTACTATCAGGAGCAGTCAGAAAAAAGAAAGTAAAGGAATACAAACTGGAATTGAAATAGCAAGTTTACCACCATTTGACACCAAATGAAGGTGACTCTCTCTCTATGTGTGTGTGTGTGTGTGTGTGTGTGTGTGTGTGTGTGTATTATTATTCCACTAAAGACTAATAAATGAATTCAATAAAGTTATAGGATACGAACTCCATATACTTAGAAACTAATTTAATTAAAGAGGTGAAGAACCTGTACACAGAAAATAAAAAAACATTTATTGAAGTAATTAAAAAGAACACAAATAAATGCAAGGATAATACGTATTCATTAACCAGAATAATAAATATCATTAAAATGTCAATTGTACCCAAAGCAATATACAGATTTATTGCAATACCTATCAAAATTACAATGGCATTATTCACAAAAATATAAAAATTAATCTTAAAATTTTTATATAATATATAAGACCCTAAATAGCCAAATGCTAAGAAAGAAAAGTTAACAGCATCATAAAGTAATCAAGGGTATGACACTGTACATAGACTAGTATATCACAATAGAGAGCTTACATTTATATCCAAGTATATACAGTCATCTGATTTTGTACAAGCAAACCAAGAAAACACAAGAAAGACAGTCTCTTCAACAAATACTGCTGGATAAATTACATTTGCATATGCAAAAGAGTGAAATTAGATCCCTATTTACACTACACAAAAATCAACTCAAGATGAGTAAACTACCTAAACATAAGACCTGAAACCCTAAAACTGTTAGTAGAAAACATCAGGGAAAACTCCTTGACATTGGCTTTTCCAATGATTTCTTTGGTATCATACCAGAAATTTACATTTAAAAAGCAAAAACAAATAAATGGGATGACATCAATTAAAAAGCTTCTGCCCCAAAAAGGAAATAATTGACAAAATAAATAGGCAACATCCTTTGATCTACATCTTGCCATTTCCCCTGATACCTTGGTTCCATTGTTTTATTCTGTACCTCTTTATATTTGATTCTACATATAAATGAGATCATGCAATAATTTTTAGGTGTGTTTGGCTTATTTTACTAGTCATAATGTCCTTCGGGTCTATCCATGTGACAAATGACAAGACCTCCTTTTGATTTTTGCGATTTTTAATACCATATATTAGTTAAATAAGAGGATTTCATTGTGATATTTACATATGTATTTATGATTTATCTTAATTCACCCCCTCCATCGTTCTCCCTCATTCCCCTTTTCCCTTTCTTACAATAGTTTCAACAGATTTCATTTTATTGTTTTATTTTTATACACATATACAAAGTACATGGACAATACTTATCCTCTCTGTTTACCTTCCCCCCTCCCACTGGTGTCCATCCCTGGACAGGACTTGTTTTACCTTCCTGTCCTTCTTAGTTAAAAGTGTATATTAATTGTTTGGGGGGTTGCCTTAGTATTTCACACATAACTATATTGTACTTTAATCAGATTAAACTGCTCCACCACTACTTACTCTTTCTCCATCACACTGCTCCTCTATTATTCAACAGCTTTTAAATTATACATCCTATAAGGTATTATTATTGTTAATATGTGTACAAACCATATATCTGAAAAAGGGTTATTATACCAAATTTATAAAGAATTTGAGCATCCACATTTTTACCTTTTTTGCTTCTACAAATATTTTTATTTTGTATAATAACAAAAGGATTTCATTGTAGCATTTCCACATATGCATAAATCCACTTTGATAATATTCACCCCCTCTATTAGTCTTTCTTATCCCCTTCCCTCCTTCTTTTATAATTTTAATGGGTTTCATTTTTCTACTTTATAGATGTATATAATGTACTTCACATATATTCACAAGTCACCAGCCTCCCCTTTCACCCTCCTGCTCATTCCACATCAAATCATTCCTATTTTTATATTCATATTACTTTTTATGTGTACATTCTGCATATGGGAGAAAACATGTAATATTTGTTTTCCTGAGTCTGACTTATTTCACTTAAAATGATGACATCTAGTTCCATTCATTTTCCTGAAAACAAAATTTTGTTCTTTATGGATGAATAATAATCTATTGTGTATATATACCCAAATTTTAACATTTGGGCATAAGACTTCAGTGGAGATTTCTGGAAAAAAAACTATAAAAATGGCTGATGAAAAAGTTGTATGAAAGTGTGTCTAACATCACTACTCATAAGGACATGCAAGTCAAAACCATTATGAAATGTCACCTCTTACTCATAAGGATCTATTATTTTTTAAAGATTAGATTTTTTAAAAAAACCATTAGTGAATTTGTTGCCTCCAAGAAATATATAGCACTGACAAAGCAAACACAGGCTTAAAGTAAAAGTATGGTTTACAGATTTTCCAGGGATATGGAACCCGAAATCAAGAAGTAGCAATATTCATATCTGACAAAACAGATTTTTAAACCAAATTTAGTAAGAAGAGACAATGAAGGTCATTTCATATTTACAAATGAAACAATCCATCAAGAAGAGATAACAGTTGCAAATGTATACACACCAAACATCAGCATACCCAATTTTATAAATAAATACTAACTGGACATAAAAACAAAGACAGACAGCAACACATTAACTAGATGCGACTTCAATACCCCATTCTCACTAATAGATAGGTCATCCAGGCAAAAAAAAAAATCAACAAAGAAATTTCATAAATAAATAATACTGCAAAATAGATAGCCTAAGGAGAACAGTAGAGGGGGTTAATTCATGTGTGATATATTGGATACATTATAAGAACCTGTGTAAATGCCACAACTTACCCCTACCCAGCACAACAATAAAGGAAAAAAGTAAACTTAAAAAATAGATAAGTACAGAATAGTTCATCCAATAAGTGCACAATAAACATTATTCTCAGCAGCCTATGGAAATTTCTCCAAAACAAATCATATTTTAGGACATAAAGCTAATCCCAATAAATACAAAAATATTGAAGTACCTTTCTATATTTTATGAGACCACAATGGAATTAAACTAGAAATCAACAAAAATGAAACAATAAAAATTATTCAAACACATGGAAACTAGACAATACACAGGTGAAAGATCAGTGGGTCATTGAGGAAATAAGGGGGGGGAATAAAAAAATTCCTAGAACCAAATGAAAGTGAAACACAATTCTCAGTACTTTTAGGACACAGCAAAGTCAGTGCTAAGAGGAAAGTTTATAGCTATGAATTTCTTCATTAAAAAACCAGGGAGATCCCAAATGAATACCTACTGATACATTCCAAGCTCTTAGAATAACAAGAAAAAACAAACCCAAAGTTACTACACAGAAAGAAATAATAAAGATTAGGGCAGAAATTAATGAAATGGAGATTTGCTTTTTGGTGATACTGGGCTTGAACTCGGCATCATGCTTGCTAGGCAGTCACTTTACAACTTGAATCACTCCACCAGCCCTTGAAATGGAGATTTAAAAATATACAAAGAATCAATGAAACAAAAAGTTGGTTCTTTGAGAAGATGTAAACATGGATATCCTTACCTAAACTAATGAAAAGAAGGATGGAGAAAACCCAGATTAATAAATTAGATGTGGAAAAGGGGCTATCATTACAAATCCTAATGAAATTCTGAGGATTTTTAAGGAATACTTCAAAAACTTACATTCTGATAAACTGAAAAATCTAGAAGAAATGGATAAATATCTAGACTGATAAGGCCTTCAAAACTGAAGAAAATGGATTTAAGCTGTCTAAATAGATCCATAATGAGAGATGAGATTGAAGCAGGAAAAAAGTCTCCCAATTATCTGGTTCAGTATATGATGATCTCTAGTTCCATTCATTTTCCTGTAAATGACATAATTTCATTCTTCTTTATGACTGAATGATACTCCATTATATATATGTACCACATTTTCTTTATCCATTCATCAGTTGTAGGACATTTGGGCTGTTTCAAAAGCTTGGCTATTGTGAATAGTGCTGCAATAAACGTGTGAATTTTACCAGACCTTTAAAGAAGATCTAATGCCAATCCTTGTCAAATCATTCCACCAAACAGAAAGGAAAGTGATGCTAACAAAATCATTATATGATGACAGTATTACTATGATATCAAAACCAGATAAGGACACAACAAAAAAACACAATTACAAACAAATTTTCCTGATGAATGTAAGTGCAAGAATTTTAATGAAATACTTGCAAACCGATTTTGTCAAAAAATTAAAAGGATCATACACCATTATCAAGTTGGCTTTCTTCTATGGATGCAAAAATGATTCAACATATGCACATAAATAAGTATCTAACAGCTCATAAGCAGAATATTACATGAGGTAAAAACACATGACCATCTCAATAGATGCAGAAAAAGCCTTTGACAAAATTCAACAAGCTTTCATAAACCTCTGAAGAAATTAGGAATAGAAGGAACACACTGCAACATAGTAAAGGATATATATGACAAACAGCCAAAATATATTAAATGGGGAAAACTAAAACAATTTCCTCTAAAGTCAGAAATAATGAAAGGTATCCACTTTCTCCACTATTGTTAAATACAGTGCTTGAATTCCTAGTTGGAGCAATAATGCAAGAAAATGAAATAAAAGGGATACAAATCAAAAGGAAGAATTCAAATTATCCTTATTTGCAAATGATATGATCACATACTTAAAAATCCTAAAGACCTACAAAAATTATCATAGATTTGAAAAACACTTTTTGTAAAGTTATAAGACACAAAAAAAAAATCAGTAGCTTTTCCATATACCAATAATGAACATACCAAGAAGGAAGTCAGGAAAACAATCCCATTTCCAATAGCCTTTTAAGGCTAAATACCTAAGAATAAACCTAACTCTAAGGGTCTGAAAGAATTCTACAGTGAAAACTATACAACATTGAAAAATGGAATTTAACACACTAGAAGATGGAAAGACCTCCCAAGTTCATGGATTGACACAATTAGAATTGTGAAAAACAGGTATACTACTAAGAGTAATGAATGGATTCAATGCTGTCCTTATCAAAATTCCAATGTCATTCTTCACAAAAAACACAAAAATTAATCCTAAAATTCATAGGGAAACATAAAAGACCCCAAATAACAATAGAAATTCTGAGCAAAAAGAGTAATTCTGGATATATCACAATGCTAGACATCAAACTGTAATTCAGAGACATAGTAATAAAAATAGCAAGGTACTAGCACAAAAACAGGTATTTTGATCAATGGACTAGGTTACATAGAAATAAGCCCATTTATTTACAGCCATCTGATTTTTGAGAAAAGTGCAAAAACACATATTGGAGAAAAGACAGCCGCTTTACAAATTGTGCTAAGAAAAATGGATCTGCACATTTACAAGACTGAAACTGGATCGCTATCTCTCACCGTATATAAAAATTAATTCAAATTTAATGTAAGACCAGGAACCTTGAAACAACTATAGGAAAACACAGGGAAAAAAACTTGAAGATATTGCATAGGCAACTATTTTTTATAAGGATTGCAAATGCCCAGGAAATACGAGTAAGAATAAACAAATGGGAAAGTACCAAATTTTAAAGCTTCTGCACATAAAGGAAACAATTACCAGAATGAAAAGACAACCCATAGAATGTGAGAAAAATCTTTGCAAGCTACTCATCAGATAAAGGATTAATATTCACAATACACAAACAGTTAATTAAACACCAAAAGGACAAATAATTGGGCAAATGAATAGAAAAAATAGTTCTCAGAAGTATAAGTGCTCATTTTTCCTGTATCCTTGCCACATTTGTTGTTGTCTATCTTCTTAATGACTGCCATTCTGACTGAGGTGAGATAGAATCTTAGTGTTGTTTTGATTTGCATTTCCTTTATGACTAAGGATGTTGAACATTTCTGCATATAATTACAGGTCATTTGTTCTTCTTCTAATGTGCAGAAGCTTTAAAACATCTAAGAGCAAAATAAACCAAAAACAAGAAGGTTGAAGTAAATAATATGGATAACAGCTGAAAGAAATAAATTGGCACGCATGAAGACAATATAGAAAAATTGGAGTTCCAGTGGCACAATCGGTTAGTGTGTGGTACTTATACAA